>NW_028092868.1:2645653-3845653 GCF_014824575.4 Sturnira hondurensis | reverse complement strand
CTTTTAGCAAAGCCAGCATCTCCTTCCAGGGTGGCCATGCATTTCACAAGCCTTTTGGTAATAACGTTAGAGCTGCATTCTGATGGGGAAAAAATCTCTTTGGATATGAAATTCCCCCACTTCAAATATCTGTTCTTATTTCTCATCAGAAAAATGAGGAGGAAAAAAATAAATGGTCTCAGCTTGGGCTGAATTTACACTGCCAGTTTCACATCCCAGTAGCACTGTGGTCTTTAAATGAGCATGTGTCTTTTATAATGGCTACCCAGGCGATTTTAGTCTCTCCAGAACATTCACCTTCTGATCCAGTTTTAAAAGAGATGATACCACTAAAAAGCCGCTTTAAACTTGAAAGCGGACCCTCAACACTCAGAGGAAATGCTTACGAGAAAGAAAGATGATTTTGACCTATATAGGAACATTTTGGACTGAAGTGGTTATTATTCTTCAAGAGCCCTGCAAATAGCCAACTTTTTCAGAACCAAAGAGAAAATTCAGAGACATTATTCTTACCGAATCCCAGACACTTCCCTTTGTCTTCTAGCAAAGTAAATACTATATCAACCATCAGACATATAATTGGACTTTGATTTCCTACATACCCTGTTCCATGAGCCAGCCACTACAGCCCAAATAACGCAGTTGGGTATTTTCATAGCCCACTCAGCTAGAGAATGACAGACGCGTAGAGCAGGATAGCACTGCACAAGGAGACCGACCTGCTCTGACTCTAGGATAGCTCTTTCCCCCACTATTCCTATCCACTCTACCAACAAATCTTAACAACTCTACCACGAGAACATAGAGGCCCCAAGTCCATTCACGTCTCTCCATCTGCATAACTGCCCTCCAGTCAAAGTCCCTGTCTCCTCTCTCCTGGAATATTACAGAAACTTCTAACGTATGGTCTCTGTGGCTCTCCTTTTTTAATTTAATTTGGGATATAGGTTCAATACTTTTGATAGGATGTGAAATGGGAACTCTAAAAGTAAGAATGCCTAAAGCCCGTGAAATTCTTAAAGCCCTTAGAACCAGGCAGGAAATCAAATGAACGGAGACAGGCACAGAATGGTGATCAGCCCCTGATGCCCAGACCCCACACTAGATACGGGATGTGGCAAGCCCATGTCCTTTCTGAAAGGGGAACTTGTTAGGTAGCTCTAGCTAATTGTTGTCTCTCAGAAAAGAGGGTTCAATGTTGCCTGACAGTCCAATTTCTGAGAAAAGTCAGGAATCCTGATTCTTTTTTAAAATATTTTACTTATTTATCTTTAGAGGGGAAGGGAAGGAGAGAGGGAGAGAAATATCAATGTATGGTTGCCTCTGCTGTGTCCCCTGTCGGGAACTGGCCTGCAACCTAGGCACGTGCCCTGACTGGGAATCGAACCGCGATTGTGTGGTTTGCAGGCCCGCGCTCAATCCACTGAGCTACACCAGCCAGGGCCTGATTCTTATGTCAAATCCCCAATTTCCAAGTGTTAACAACTGACACAAGTTTTAATAAACAGTCTTTGGACCACAAGCAAAACTGGCTACACTGGTTTTGGAAGCTTGGGTTCAGAATGCTAATTCATATCCAAGATAGAAAGCAAAAGAAATTTATTCCCAGGCAGTTGGGACACGCAAGTTCTCCAACATAGGGTATGTATAGGTTGTGTGTATTGATTGTGTGTGTTGGTGGGGTTCGGGGCCAGTGGTTGTACAGGAAAATGCGAGAGCACCTTGTGAATGACTCAAACCCGTGTTTACAGGTCCGGAAGGAGGTTCCATGCGAATATTGTAAAATTATTTGAAGAATAATTAGTTCGATAATGAGTCTGCAGGTGAGAAGCAGCTGTTTTGCTCCTGGGCTCGGGGTCACTGTCTCCACTGTGTGAAGAGTCAGCAGTAATTAAAAGAACTCGCGGTGCCAAACTAAATTAAGATTTTTCAAACCGTTACTCACTGTATGATATAATTTTGTTTCATGTTCCCAGGATGAGGAAACTGGAATTAAGTCTCTATTCATTATAAAAATAGGCTAACTAATTTAAGGCTATGAAGTATCTGTTTGTCGATGGTATTGAATGGTTTCTATCTACTGTAACAGATCATTCTGCACTAAAATAAATGGCAGTTGGTTACCTGCCAATGGTTTATTTAACAGCACTCAATTGTACTGAACTCTGAAAACATAATGGGTCTCAGTGGACCTTCCTGCCTGCTATTTTTCTGAAAATAAAATATTGATATAATTGGATTTCCCACCCACATTGATCCTCAAACACACAGATGGGATCAGTTTAAGCAAAAATTGGGAAATGAAGAAATTGTGATAATCACCGAATAAAGTTATTTATGTCAGGACACTTGAGGTGCACTTAATTAAGCTGCCCTGAAATCCACAGAAACTTTTGCACGGTAGTCTTCAAAGTCCTAGGTGCTGTTGTAGAACTCCAGGTAAAAGCTATGAAGGACATAAATTTACAAACAAACATTTAAAAGCAAAGGGAAGAAACCTTTAAAAAGATTTCATGGACCTTATTCTCGTGATACCAGAACAACTGGTTGGTACAGTCAGTTTAATGAGGAAAATGCTACAGAACCAGTTTTCAGCATCTTTAAAAAAAAAACAGTGTATTAATTGAATCTTTTACTTTTCAACTTGGTATTTTGCTATTGTATAGACATAGCTTTAATCACACCCTGCAAGCAGTCAGTCCCACTGATGTGACTGTGTGAGCAAGACCACAGGGTTGAGCTTTTAATAAGATGGGCTTACTCTAATGAAAGTTCTTTGAGTCTTTCCTTTTAGGTTTTCTCTGTTTTCTTTAGTCATCAACCTCTGGACTAATCTCGTTAATAGAATGATTTTGCCTGATTTTTTTCAAATGTCTCCTCTGATCCAGTCCAACTTGAGCAATTGAAATGCTCTCTTTCATCAGCATTCAAAAGGTAGCATTAGCAACAGCAACAATAAAGGGGACCAAATCCTTAACTGAATTGTCCCATCATTCCTGAAACAAGATAAACAACTCCCTAGAGTACTGGAGTTCTCAGCATCTGGGCAGTTAAATACTTTCTGTCTGGAACGGGGACCACACCCTCCCGAAAAGGGAATTGGTCAAATGGTGCCACCCAAAGGTTATTTAGAGACCTGCTCAGTTTTCCCCACCATTAAAGAACACAAAAATGGCTTCCCTCCCTCACCCTCCAGCCCCTGGTCTGAACACAGCTCCATGCTAGAGTTGTCTTTCCTCAAGTGATATGAATGGTGGCTTATACATCAGATAAGATTTTAAGCACACTGGAGATCCTGGGTTTAAAGAACTTGGTTGTGAATCTTTTTATAAAGTGATGAATACCTTAATTTACCTTTTCTGTGAATTTGGATTAGGTTTCCTTTAAGTAATATATATGTTAAAAAATGTGTTTTCACCACCCCCAAAAGATGAACTATGACCAAGAAAGGAAGGCCCATCGTCAGAAAAACTAGGTCTTCCTTGGTCCAGCTCTTTGTGTGCCCTACCAGATGACCATGGAAAAACTGCTGAACCTCTCTGGACTGCAGCTGTATCATTTACGAAGGGAGGAAAAGGATCATTTTTACTTTCCAGAGTCTTCATAGAAGTAAATAAGATTCTTTTAATATAGAAAGGTGGCCCTGGCCAATGTGGCTCAGTTTGGTTGGAGCATCACCCATAACCAAAGGGATGGGTATTCAATTCCTCCCAGCTGGGCACATACCTAGGTTGTGGGTTCAATCCCCAGTCTGGGTGTGTAGAATCCCCTATCAGGGTGATTATGGGAGACAATCAATCCATGTTTCTCTCTCACTTCCTTCCTCTCTCTCTAAAAGCAATGAAAAAAATGTCCTTGGGTGAGGGTGAAAAATAATAAAATAAAGTCGAATGTGAGGGAATTTTTAGACTATTATAGACTGTAAGTGCTGTCTATACAACATAGACATATGTTCTATAGACATAGATAAAGACACAGACATAGACATAGACAAAATAATAATTACGGTCAGGGTATGAAAGAGAAGAGTGCTGGGTGGTCACCAAAGCAACTGCAGGAGGACTCATATTGCCAATCCGATCCTTCAAACCCCACTAGAAATGACATTCTTGGTTTGATAAGGTCTGGGAAGGTCATTCTCCTGAACCCAATATTCCCTTAAAATGTCTTATCAAAAACCAGTTTATCTGGAGACTCCCTCTGAAAATGCAACGAGTCTCCGGCTACACACTTCGATGCAGACCTGTGGCATATTATTAAATTAGCACACGAAGGGGCCTCTTGTGTTTTCTAGGGCAAGTGAAGGAAAATCTAGCTGCACGTTTATAACATTTTAGTATTTCATTTCTCTTACTCCAGGGATTCCTATGCACATTTTCTGTAGTAAAGAAGTAATTGCTACATTTTTTAGATTTTATTTTTCCCTCTTGATTGATGGAGAAATGGGAATGGGGTGAGCAGGTAAGCATCCCAATGGCAACAAAGGTAGATGGGAGAGTTTATACAACATAATGCACCAAGAGTCTAATATTAGTATTAACAGGCAAGCCAAATTTATTCCTCCAATTGTATTCTTTTAAAAAATGTACCAACACCTTATAAATGTCTGAATTAAGGCTGTGTAAGAGCATTTTTTGAAGCCACTTAATGGGAGAACAATGACCAATAAAAGAGGTCTAAAATTAGTTTCTTATACAGGGCCTCCCCAACAAGTGGTAAAGCCCAGCATGTGGGCGGTCTCTACCTCCACAACCCTGAAACATTATGTAACCGGTAGGGAGGTACTTAACCTATGTTAAACTATGTTGTCTCTCTTCTCCATACTCAAAAGGAGGGGCTGCGCTTAAGTTCCCAAACCTAAAAAAACACAAAAGGTAAATTACATGTTTTAATCCCAAACTAGGCTATGGATAAAATGCATTAGGTCACGACATGAAGATGGTCACAGAATCAAAGGGTCTGAGCAGTTAATATTGGAAGGGCATAAACCACAGGTTGTCTGGTTACATCAGTCACCCCAGGACCATTCTGAATTCAATGACAAAACTCAATCTGAGCACCCCCTAACCTGAGGACTCCAAATTTACAAATAGGAGTGAGAATCCAACCCCTTCAAAGTCCTGTTACCGATGAAAACTTTGCCCTAGTGACCACATTCAAGCTGTATAATACAGCCTTGCCCATTACTCCCATGGTGCCTTTACCCCTGTTTCTACCACAACAAACAAAACCTTGTATTTGTACAGCATTTCATGATTTATAAGGTACCTACATACACATTGTCTGACAGGGCAGAGATTATTCATGATTTTCAAAGGAAGACATTATTTATGAGGTGTTAAGTAACAGCCTGATGGTTTACGTTACTGGTAACTGAGAAAAACCTCATCTAGAATCTTCCTAGAGGGGAATCCAAAGAATGGGTTAGACCACAAGTCCTTTTCAGTCTCTGAAATTATAGGATTTCATTACTTCTACAGAGTACCCCAAAATGTGTCCCCAACAATATCTGGCATAATCTTGAACAAATAGTATTTGCATTTAGTCAACAGTCTCTGAATTACTTGGATTTTTCCCAAGAGCCTTCACACACCCAACAAGTAAACAATTTCACCTCATTCTTCTCCTCCCTCGTGGTGATTCAGAGTCTAATCTGGTAGAGACCCAAGATTTCCCTCACAGACAGCTCCCTTCAGTGACTGAACAAGCAACTTCCCTACCCAAGACCAAGGCAGCAGGCATCCCACTTAGAGGATGCAGAGCTATGTTACTGTGGCTCAAGTAATTCATCTGCCCAGCCTCTTAAGCTCCCCTTACCCCAGCTTTGAACACAAGCTGTCACGCGCTTTTCCTGTTTCTGACCTGCTGCACCAATCCCTCCATCCTGCCTTGGCCCCTGGTTTGCCAACACTGCCTGCTCCTTCACTGATTTGGGTCCCTTCCTTTACTATTGCAGATAGCACACCAAAGCCACAGCATCAGATCTGGCTAGAAGGAAATATAGAAAAAGCAGGATTCTGTCTGCTGACACCAACCACAGTATTCTTTGCTATTCTTATTTCCAGAGCCATGGCTACATATCTCCCAAAGTACAAGAATGCATTTTAACTTCCCAAAAGACAGCTGCAACACAGAGCCTGCTGTTGGAGCAAGAGCTGAGCCAGAAGCTGACAACTTTAGGGATGGTGAGCTCATGAAATACAGCCCACGTCTGACATCTGAGGCCTTTAGCCAGGCCTGGGGCCCTAGAGCCTAAAAAACTAGGAGGGCAGAATTGGCCACAGTTTTTTTAGTTCATGAAGTTCTCCCTAAAATTCTGAATTTCCAAATTAATTCCAGTCAGATTTTTAAGTACCTGGAACACCATTCTCCCACATCTTTGCATGCTTGACTTCTCATTACTCTGGACTCCACTCAAATGTCAAGTCCTTAGGGAATCCCCTGACCACTCAGAATAACCACTGAGAATGAGCCTCATCACTGCCTATCCCATTACAGTGATTATTTGCTTCCCAACACAGATAACTCACTGAATTTTTGTTTCCCTCTTTATTATTCATCGCCCCTGATTAGAAAGAATGTTCCACGATGGCAAAATTTTCATATTCCATTCACAGCCACTAAAGACCCTTAGCATACAGAAGGCTTTTAATAAATGTTTATTTTAATAAATGAATAGACGGATGAGTGAGTGAATGAATTGGATGTGAATGAATAACCTACTACTATCGGTGCTCTGATATCCATCCACTGTGCTAAGTACCTTTCATACATTATCACAGTGATTTTCAAAAAATCCTTTTTTTTTTTGTGCAGGCAAAGCCTAATAAGAAACTCAGTATATGATCCAGAAATCAAAGCATAAACAAAAGGCCAAAGGGAACCGTGGTAGATGCCCAGCCGCTGCTTCCTCTCTGGGCTCTCTTGTATCATTTCATTGTCTAACCAATTCTATTCAATGTGAATTCTCATTCGCCCCATTTTAGAAACTAGAAAACTGAGGCTTGGGAAAATTAAGTGACTTGTCCAAGGCCCTATAAGCTAGTGAGTCAGAAGACAAGGTCATAAACCAAGTCTGTTTGATTCTGATCATGTCTGACTCTCTGAACCCTGAATATAAAGCATCTGCGTATTTTCTGAAATCCTGGGGAACTCTTTCAAGAATATAAGTTAACATTAGGCTGATATTTTCAGAGCTTATTTGAATAAGATTGGAATAGATTATTGTAGTATTTAATAATTAATTGCTGTAGGTATATGAAGAATGACTTCTTAATGAAAAATTTCAGGATGATATTATAATGTTAATATTCTCAGAAAGCACTCTCATGTGACATGGGCCTCGATGTTAATGGAAGAAAGTATATTCATATTTTTTCACAGATAATTCTTGAAAGCCAGAGTATTTAAGAACCTTCATTGAAGCAAAATTCTATTATATGAGAAGTAGCTGCTTGGCAGTTTCTAAGAATTTAACAAATCTCCTTAGGAAAATGTTGGTTTTAAAAGAAAATTTTTAAAAGGGTCTCAAGCATACTGGCTGTTTTCTTGTATTTGCATTACAAGTAAAGAATTTTCTGTGAGAAGCCAGAGAAAACAAGAAGGTTCGTTTTGCATTATTTGGTGAGTGGTATTGTGTTACCAGTTTTTTTCCCCTTTTTAATATGAGAAGCCCACAGATTACATGGTGCAGATTCGCAGCGACAGGACGCTTGTTAAGAAGTCTGTGGAATATCGCTTTCACCAAGCCACATTCTCTCAGTCGTCTGTTTTTCAGATGACTTCAGTGAGAGAGGACGGCTACCCTGTACAGGTCTGGGAACGGCTCCCATGCACGCTCCCGTCTTTTCCTCTCACGTTAGGACATGCATTTCACATTCTGTGAGTGTGAGTGTGTGTGTGTAAAATATACACAACAGAAAATGTACCATTTTAAGCATTTTAAGTGTGCAGTTCAGCCATATTAGGTCCATTCACATTTGTTATACGAAGAGCACCACCGTTCATTTCCAGAACTTTTTCATCTAACTAGAACTCTGCACCCATCAAACAAGAACTCCCCTTTACAGCTACCATTCGGTGCCTGTTACACCTTCTGTTTCTATGCATCTGCCTACTAGGTACCTGATAAAAGTAGAACTGTACAGCATTTGTGCTTTTGTCCTTTCAGATTCTCGGTACACTTCACCTTTTTTTCCTTCAAAATGCAGAACATTCTCTGGTGTCTACAGTCACGTGGTTATACAGCTTGTCACATGACTCACAGGAGACACTTTGAAAATGTTTTTTTTTTAAACATTGGGTTTATACACTCAGTAGTAATAGTGCTAATATGTCTGTGACATTTTGTCAAACAAATTATCAAGATTACTTGGTCTTTCATTTATTTTTAAAAAACCATGGAGAGAATTAATAAGCCCCACTCTCAAGGAAATATATTAATTGGCACAATCGTATTACAGAATAGCCTACAACGTCAGAAACTGCAGTCACAGCACCTGGATGGGAAGGGACCAATAAGAATAACAATTTTAGTCCTATGGCTTTTTGTGAGTTTTTGTAACTTTGTTCACGATTTTTATCCTTGTAGCCTGCCTTTCCCTAGTGATGGTGAGTAAGGGAGAAATAGACAGGAAAAGAGACTTCCTGTGTATGGGCTGGAGGTAGGATTTGAAGGAAGGGCTCAGGAAGCAGCAAGGAAGGAGGGACCTGGGCGACATTCTGCTTTCCAGCTGGTCTGGGGAAATGAGAACCCCCAAAGAGCAAGTACGTGTTGGTAACGGAGGAGAGGAGAGACAAACAGGCAGCTTCTGGGGCTCTGAGAAAGAAGAGAGTTTCCAAGAGGACATGGCTCCTTGGAGTGGCCTGACAGGCACCTACATCAGTCCCAGTCCAGTTGGGGATAGCTCTGGTACTCTCATCAGAACACTAGGGCTTCCCGCTGTACCCCCCACAATGGAGGCCAGTGTAGGAACTGGGAGGTGGGCCCAGTCCAGAGTCCTTCCTAAATGTCTGCCTCAGGACATGGGTGGGGTCACAGAATCCCACCCATGGATGTTTGCAGGGTGGGGAGGGGAGAAAGGAAAAGGAGGGGAAAAAGGTCATGTTTAAAGAAAAATATCCTATTTGAATGGATTCTAATATTTCATCGTTTCTAATACTTCCAACCACTTGGGTCCCAGTTGGTTTTGTGTTTCCTTTCTCAACTAGACAGTCAAGGATAGATTCTGTGGCTTTTTCTTGTGCCATGTGGACTCCCTGAAGTCTTGTGTTCATTTCTAGATATGTCCTGTTGTGTTTCTGCACTCAAATATTGAGTTTTCTTCTCTCTCCTTTGCCATGTGGAAAATGTAATGAGGGAAAAACAGAGTTGGTTTGTACAGTCAGTTATGAGTCCATGTTGCTCCTATTGACTCTCCGAGAGAAGGAGTTCTCTGCTCGCCCAATATAACCACTACATCAGTAGAGGAAAGTTAATCCCCAAGGTTTTTTACCAGTTAATGTGGACAAGAACGGCCTTGTTCCTCACCCCTCATCCCACTGCCCACTTCTGTCAGGAGTCCCAACATGCCACCATCTGGGGAACTGGGCCTACCCATGGTTAAATATTAGTGGGGTAGGAAATGTGTAAGAAGATTGCATTAGTCTCATATGGCTGTCATAAACTGGGTGGCTTAAAACCACAGCAATATATTCTCTCACAGTTCTGGAGGCCAGAAGTCCAGGATCAAGGTGTCAGAGGGACCATGCTCCCTCTGAGACTCTGGGTAGAATCCTTTCTTGCCTCTTCTTAGCTTCTGGTGGTGGCCACTGATACTTGTCAGTTTTGGGCTTGTAGCTACATCAGTCCAACCTCTGACTCTCTGGTCACACCATATCCTTCATGTGTCTCTGTCTTTAAGTGGCATTTTCCTCTTCTTAAAGGGACAATCATATTGGATTAGGGTGCACCCTCTTGAATGACAAGAAATAAATCAATTCCTTCAAAGATCAAATAAGCAAACTAGATCAGATTTATACTAACAAATATATCAATGCTAAGCTGGAACAATTTTTTTTAAGTTTTACATCTTAAAATAAGCCTTAGCCACAAAATACGTAAAGACAAATATTTTTAACTTAATTATTGGATTAATCGTATTAATCTTTCATTTACCGTGTTAATACAGACCTGGTCTAAAGTCAGATCCACAGAGACGAGCAAACACAGCTAACCCATTCGCCCACCACCCTCTTTTCCAGCAACAGTGCATGACTAACTCAGAGAGGTTTGAATAGCCAACAAGTCAATAAAGAGTCAGGCACTTTCTAAAGAGCCACAAATTTCCATTCCTTCAACACGGAGAGATGGCCAATGCTAAAATTAAGCAGACTAAAGTTGCCAACAGCCATGTCATCTTAGAACTGTAAAAACCCTCCTGCTTACAATTTATAAAACGATTAACAGCTTGGCTACGCTTTTGGTCTATAAACATAAAATTAAAGACAACATTAGAATCTTCCAAATGGCCATATACCTGAACCCAAAGAAGAAAACCAACAGTTTCCCCACTACTCATCATTTCGGTTATTGTGTTTGTATTTCTCTAATCTGCCCAGCCCTCCCTTGTGAAGTGTTGAAATAAATCATCGTCCTCGGTAGAAACTCTGAGAGTACAACTGACCAGCACCATTTTTGCTGCCATCCAAACCCAGCCAATTCTCCAGCCACTATTTCTACTTATGGGGCCAACAGAGACTAAATAGAATATTTTCATCCCTTGCCAGGAACACATGCCAGTATTTACTAGTACTTATGCAAAATAATTTTCCAGAATCACTTTTCAAAAGCTGAATGCTCAGTTGACTTATAAAGTTTAAAATGGATTAATAGGAAAGAAATAGGCAGTCCCAGATGCACAAGTTATCAATTTTATGCACAGGATGAGTAAGCCTTACATATTTCAACTAAGCTGGAATTACAACAACCCCATTTCTCCCAGGAGGCGTGGTGGCGGCTGTGAAATGAAGATGTGCTGTGCATTGCTTGCATAACAGGAAGTATTCTTGGCTGGATTAATATGATTGGCATGAAAGCTTGAAGATGTTGCCCTACCAATTCGTCACCAGTTCGAAGCCATGCCTACATGACCATGGACAGCTCAATGACCTCAGATGATCTTTGTGTTCATTTACTCATTTCATCCTTGATTCGACCAACATGTATTGAACGCTTGCCATATGCAAAGCACTGAACTAGGACCTCTGAATTCAAAGATACAGAAGAAAGTGTTCCTTCTTGCAAGGGACTGGTAATGTAATGAAGATACTTCACCATCCTCATATGTATGGCCTTTGTATCAGTCAGGAGTTTTTTCATAGGCAACAAAAACCTTCTCCAGCTTGCTTACAAGTATGGAAATCTTGGGAAGGCTGAGGAGCAGCTCGCTGAATCTAAGGACAAGGTAAACATCGGAGAGGACAGGAAACAGATCTTTCACAGGTTTCTAGGTGGCGATAAAAATACAGCAGGCTTTCAAGTGTCTGCACTCTAGGTGAATGTTCTCTGGTGATTTTTAGCTTCTGTTGTATCACGTGTCTTCCCCTCCACCAGGTAGGGATGAGATGTGCCAACTGACAGGTGCACCAAGATTGCCCCTCGTAGAGTTAAGAAGCAGTTTCCCACAGCAAACCCAGGTGCTCTTTCTAGAACAGGGAATGGATTCTGGGCAGGCAGAAGGATAGTTCTGCCCTAGCCTCTATTTCTGTTGTGCACCAAGGTACACATTCCCCAGGACCAAGACCACTTAATCCCTTGCCTGAAGGCTAACTCCACCCTTCATTTGGGAAGAAGCCCAGCTGAACAACTCAGAAAATCAGTACTAGTCAGCCTCTTGTCAAGTCCCACTCGGCCCTTGTTTCTGACCCTAAAACCTAGGCTCTGCCTTGTTTCTGAGGACCTGAGCCACAGGTGCCACACACCATCATCTTGACATCCTCAGGGCCCAGTGCGGGACCTGCTTCAAGGGTCCTCAAGAACAGCCTTGTGGTGGACTCATTTCCAGCACGGGGTCCTGTCTTCTTTCCCTATATTGCCACCACTGCTCTGATAACCCGTCCAAGTATTCTAAACCCTCTCCAAACCAGGGCCCTCCTCCCAGGCCTGAATTCCCTCCTCATTTCCACCTAAAACCCAAAATTCTGCATTTGAATCTAGGCAGTAAAACTGGGTGGTCAAGAAGCAACACTTTGGACTCAAAAAAGACTGAGTTAAGCCCATATTCTTTCACTTACTATGCAGTCTTGAATAAATTATACCTTGCTAAGTCTCAGCTTTTTATCTGTGAAATGGGTACAATAATATTTACCTCATTAAGTTATTATGGAGATTAAATGAGAAATTAGGCATTCAAAAATGGCATAGCACAGTGCCTGGCAGATAGTAAATGTTTAATAAACCAACCTTGATACTCCAATCAAACATGTCTCTAAATTTTACTTATTAATGTCATATTCTTGATATTTGAGTCTCTGGATTTCAAATGCCTGCTAATATCACTCTCCAAGTCTTAACTGCTCCTGTGCTTCAACTTCTCACTCCCCACGTTATGGACTGGCCCCAGCAACTGATACCCAGGCCCTTCACCACTAGCTGTGGCCTACATCGCTGTGCCCCCCTCAACCCCTGAGGATAACCACATTCCCTTCACCACAGCTTCACGGGCTCAGATTCAAACCTCCCTCAGCCTCTGCCTTCCTCACAGTCTGACAAGCATGACCAAAGGACTTGGTCCTTCTGATTTATTTATCCTCCTTACAACTATTGTGGAAACAGTTAGTCTGCTTTGAGAGAACCAGTCTCCTCAGGCTGCTCAATACTCATCAGCTTGCTAAGCAATGTCTGGATTTTTTTTTTGCTATAATTATTCGTATAAATTCTAGTTACTTCAGAGAAGGCTTTTTGCCCCTCTCCAGAAAACAGTTTATCTAAACATATTGGTCAGTTTCTACATGCCAAGCACTGAGGTAGACAGATGCATAAGACACCAGGCTGCTTCTACTGAGGGACACTGCCAAGGCAGAATGGTCACCCAGATGTCACTGCCCCTCATCCCCTTCCATTTCGGCCAGCAGGCAAAGATGACACAGGCACCCTAGCAAAAGTTCTAAATAGTGGGTAATAAAGACATCACTTAGGTTAGGTTTGGCAGTACTTTTTGGCGACAGAGAAGTGCACCAATTGTAAGTGCAGAGCTCAGTGAATGTCACATCCAGCACCCTCTCCACCACTCCGCATCCCTGGGAACCCCTGGCCTGACTTTCAATGGATCCACACAGCATGCACTCTTGAGTGGCTTCTTTCTCTCATCATTACCGTGGTGAGCCTCACCCATGCCATTCCGTGCAGCTTCTGCTTGTTCCTTTCCATGTCTGAATAGTGCTGCTTTCGATAAACATTTTACACCGTTGATCCATTCTCCCTAGATGGACATCTCTGTGGCTTCCAGTTTGCGGTATGATGAACTGTGTTGCTATAAACATCCTAGCACGTGTC
Source organism: Sturnira hondurensis (assembly GCF_014824575.4). NCBI lineage: Eukaryota > Metazoa > Chordata > Mammalia > Chiroptera > Phyllostomidae > Sturnira > Sturnira hondurensis. Next base: position 3,832,119 of record NW_028092868.1, on the reverse strand, counting down.
TTTTGTTTGATTTGTACACCAAGTCAGACATGACAAATCTTTGCAGAGTATTATGTCTCTTGCACAGAGTTGAATTCCTTCACAGAGATCATTTCACTAAATGTTTGTCACAATGTTGTACCATTGGGACTATTATCTTTATTTTAGAGATGCTAAAAAAGTTATGTTACCCAGTTAGTGATAAAAACCTCAACTACCCACAAAAGAAAGCAAGCCCTACAACCTTCCAGGAATCAACACAGGATGTAGAAACTCCACAGAGGAAACTGTCACAAATAGCAGCAAAGTCAAGCACCGCCCGACAGCGAGAAAAGCCACCGGAGGGAAGTAGAGGCTGACTGTATGACAAAACACAACTACTATCACTGGAATTGGGCCAAACTGCAGAAAAATTCATAGGATAAAACTAAGTAATATCAGTAAATTGTCTACAGGCTATAAAATGGCCATTTCAAAGGAAAGGATAACAAATGATTAGTTGGGAATTTTTGTTTTTTTCTTGTGAATCATCAAAGGATCGGGAGAGCTGATCTCCTGATCTCCTGAGAGCAGGAGCACCCTGAGTGCAGGGACCATGAAAAGATCCTTCGAGGGTGTAAGTCTAAAAGCCTTTGGCCTTGAGATCAGTCTGAGATAGGGAAGACTGTCTTACAGCTAGCTTAGCTAAATTTTTCCAGGCCTGGAATTTGGGCATTATTCATTAGGCCTGGATAACATGCTTCACTGAGTGCCAAAAGTATTTAGATATATACATATAAACACATGTGTACATGTATACACATACAAGAGGAAGACCAAATATGAGATCGATCGACTCCACCAAAGAAGCCATAGGCGTGAGTCTATAGGTGCTCAGCAGGGCTGTGGAGACAGGACATTAGGACATCACCCAGTTAGAGGGTCGCGAGGAGTCAGAGCTGACCCAACAGCACATAACGCACATATATACATATATACACATATGTATCTATAGATGTAAAGTAGCTGGAATCATGAAACATAAGGACCACACCCCTTCACACAGATTGTCAAGACCACCAAATCTCAGACACAGGTCCTTGTGGGAACGGGAGATCTGGGGAGTCTCAATGCCAGCTTGTATCTTTGTCTCCCATGTATCTTCCATTCTAATGGGTTGATTCAAAAGGAAACCGAAGCAAAGGTAATCTTACACCAGAACTAAGGCAAAGTTTTTGCATATTCTCGAAGCCAAATCTGCCTGCAGGCTCTGCCGTAACACAGGTCTGTATCCGTCCCCATCTCCATTGTGTTCCCAGCACTTAGCACAGTGTCTGGGCCTAGTAGTTGCTCCATGTTGAATAAACTACTGTCCCATGAAAATAAGAAGGGAAAGCCACAGGCATGGCTGTAAGGAGCTCACAAGCACTTCAGGAACTAACTAATGTTAAGAAATGAGACATGTGCCAAAGTGCATGGAGAGACATTTTGTGTACCAGGGTCCAGCAAAGGGAGAGGCTTGGTGGGGAGGGAGGCCCTGCACTGGGGCGGGGTGAGGGGGAGACAGGCGGGGTGTGGACCGCAGAGGTGCAGATGCCATCTCTTCGCTGCCACTCACCAGCTCTGGGCACTCGGCAAGTCTCCCACCATCTCTGAAAGGCATCAGAGGCTTAGGGCAGAGACTGGAGAGCAGTTAAAACCCAAGCGTTTTAGAACTGGAAAAGAGATTATTTCATTTAATTCTCTTGATTTGTAATAAGAAAACTGAGACTGTAGGAATTGAGTTCTTCTTCCAAGATTGTGGGCTGTTTCTTGGGGAGCCAAAATTAGGAACACTCTCTTTGGAGCACACAGGGCATTTAACCACATCTCAGCGACGGGAGTGAGTGAGCAGTGAGGTAAAGATGCACAACCACGGTAGTGTCAATGCAAATAACTGGCTGGAGATGGCCAAGGGAGAAAGGCACTTGATCCGGTTACCTGGTGTCGACATAGCCCAGAGGCAGGCAGAACATAAAATCCTGCAGGCAGACCTGGAATGTATAAATCAGAACAATTGGGTATAATAATTCGGCTATCAACTGTTAGCCCAAGAGAAAGACATTTCCTTGGGAGGAAAGGGGAATAGAAAGAAAGCTTTGTTATACATTGCACTCAAACCTGGTGAAAACATCAAAATAATCTCATTAAAGAGTAACACACTTACTCAAGACAGACAAAAGGAATTCACAGCAGTCTTAAAAATCTGTTTAAGGAATTTCACTTAATCCTGCCCTTCAATAGATGGGTGTTTTTTCCAAATGTGCCTGTAGGTTAAGACTTACATCACTGTGTTTAGAATAACAGCCTGCCCCTGTGAACACTTATGTAAATCAGCACGCCTTCCACAACCTAAAAAGAACGGTTGGTATTGAAGCATGTATTTCTATTTCACTCAGTGACAAACCTTTCAGAGGACCTCTTCAGGCACAGGTGACCTATCTTCTCATTTTTAAATCAGCAGTATTTTCTTTTAGACTAGGGGGTGATAAACAAGGTCACTTTTAACACCAAGGAAACATTTGCATAAAACAACAACATCAAGAGTACGCAATTTAAAAGAAAATGAATGGTTAATGAGCCTGCCAAATTATATGCACCCCTCCCCGGAACAAATCTTACTAAATGATGAGTGATAGAGTTTTCCATGGTTGAATCTCTTTGTTAATTGACTGACTAAGTGAAGGTGAGAATTAAAGCATAAAATTAAAGCATAAGAATAAAGAAAATATGTGGGAGAATGGAGGCTAGAGGCATTCTGCAAAAGAGTAGGAAGATTTATGTGCTTTTCTATCTGTTTGGGTCTCCTTTTCACTTAACATTGTGTGTGTGTGTGTTGCACACACGAGAAACCGTGTCACGTAAGCCGTGAAATCACCTCTTTTTTGCCCGTGTCTCTGCACCTTTCTATTCATTCCTTAACCCTTCTACCAAGGAACCAGTGTACCCCAGCGTGTGGATCTGTTACTTACGAAGCATAGCAGGTTGCATTATTAGTTCAGTTCTTCACTCCTCCTCGTACCCTTGATTTATATTCAACCATGTAACTGGCTGGCCAATAAAGTCAAGAAGATATAACAGTGTGCCAGTTCCCAGACTGAGTCTTAAGGTGCCTTGCGAGTTTCTGCTTGCCCTCTTTCCACCATGGAAGAACCTGCCTAGGCCAGCCTGCCGCTCCAAAAGGAGGATAAGGGATACACAGAGCAGAACGGATCTGCCCAAGCCCATCTTGGGGCAACCAAGCGAGCCAGCCAATGTCAGCAAAGCTGCCCAACCAAGACCGGCTGACCCACAGGTGAACCTCAGGGTCCTGAGCAATAATAATTCTGTAGTAATAGTAACTACTATATTACCTATTATAGCTATAATAAAAATGAGAATAGATTTAAAATGGCTTCTTACACAGCAAGAGACAAAAGACATACCAGATTTGCTCAGAAATTCAATAAGGGGTTTCCTCCTAACATATCTGGAATGAAAGGGGAAACATTTCCCTGCCAGGGCTTCACTTTCCCCCTTTATAAACAAAAGCTGGTGCTAGCTCTTACCTTCTTCCAAGGAGCTACTAGAATCAAATGCCCACGAACTTCTTACCCTATAAAACTCACACGGCTGAACACAAAGGATTGTGCTACAATAAACTGAAAGACGGAAGGGAGAGAGGGAAGGAGGGACAGCCCTCCTCTCCAGACATCGTTGTCCGACTTGAAAGCTCACAAGTTAAAGCAGCAACTAAATACAAACAGATAACTGAAACGTGTATTAAAATTGATGAAGATGACATCTCACATTAAATAACCCAGATAATCCCCTCCCATGAGAAGATAGAGATGAAAGATATATCTGAATGTCGCCATGAAGTGGTACCTTGGAAACTAGAAAAGAAGCCCAAATTTCTTCTTTTCTTTCAGACATTCCTAGAATTTGCCTACAGAGACAACAGCTGAGAAACCCCCATCAGATTCTGCCCCCAGCACGTGGGATACAAGCCCAGACAACAGTGAGCGATGGAGGCTGCAGCGCCTCCTTGCTCAGGGCGGGACAGGAACAGCAGGGCCCTCACCCTTCTCCTTACGCAAGTGCAGTGGAGCTGAATAGCTGACTGATGACTAATGCGCCCTGCCCTCCACCCAAGGCTTTACCACCCAAATTGCCGATGACATAACTATTGGCCAGGTCCATGCTACTAAGAGAAATGGTACTTCTGCTGAATGGCTGTCACCGGAATGTTTAATTGCCTAAGAAAAGCTCCATTGGGAAGAGTTGTGTGTGCTCCAATGGACAAGTCCAAGCACAGACAGAAACAAGGCAGATGTGTCTTTATCAGTCAAAAATTAGTGCCATCGTATCAAGGTGGTGACTGGGAGAGGTGATAAAGCGAAGGGTACCGGCGGTGAGGTGCGCCTGGCCCAGGATGCCACACGTGTGACCAGACATGCACAAAAAAAGACCTGTAAGTGGGAAGAAATCTCCACCTGTCCACACTGCATTCACTACCTACTTCTGAGCTTTTCTATTTAGCTTCCTTGACTCTCAGACACTTCTAGGTCCTCTCTCCCTCCCACACAGAGGGTCACCACTAATATTCTGCCCAGCCTGGCACTGATTAAAAATACATAGGCTACACCTTCAATCAGACATCCAATTGCAGATGGAGCTAAAGGGCCCAGGCCAATTTCACACACTCAGCACCTTTCCCCTTGTCCTTTTAAGCGTTCCCCACGCAATAGTCCAGCACCTAAAAGAACCTCATTGCCGCTAAGAGCACCCAGATTCCCAGAGGGAAAGATCCAAGCCATCATGCTGAGAAGTTTACCGGGTCTGGGTTGATGAAAATGTACCACACATCAGAGCTGAGAAATAAGAGGCAGGGTGGGGCTGCCATCGTTGGAGAAAGTGCCACTGTCCCTTAGCTACTCTCACATCATGCACGGAGGGAGCCTGGCTCCGTCCAGTCCACACCACTCTTGCACCGGGGTCTATAAGACTCACCCCTTTAGTTAACTAACTCTCCTCTTACACGGTAAATCCTCTCCTCACCTCTGGAGAGTGGATAACAGAGTAGTCTTTCTCAATTTCATATAAGCCTGATTAGACACATCTATCCAACAGAAAAAGGGTTGTTGCTACAAGAATGGCCATTTGGTTGGGTGGGAGAAAAAGTCAGTTTGGAGTCTGAGCCAATGCAGAGGGTAGGAGGGGCTTGTCGAGTAGGGACTTTCAGAGACACCTGTGAAATTGGTCCTGTGTGAGGACCTGAACGCTGGAGGTGCAGGGTGAGCCTGAGTGGGTGGGGGGGGGCAACGTCTGAGAGGAAAGCATGGGTCAGTTATGGTGGGCGGGGGGCCTTCACAACGCCTCCAAGGTGGGTCTCGGAGCCCGGGCTTCCTCCCACACACTAAGTGCTGCAATGGCCACAGGTGCGCTCCGCTGTCCCAGGGGGCCCAGAGCCCTTGCGGCTGTCTCCATTGCACTTCTTTTCTCATGCAGATATTCTTTTCTGTATGTGCCATGATGTACAAAAGACCAGAAGCTCCTGCTGCAGCCTCACAGTATAACAGAGTGAGTGGTCTTTTTAAAAAAAAAATCTCTATTTTGCCCTGACCAGTGTGGCTCGCTTGGCTGGGCATCATCCTGCAAAGTGAAAGGTTGCTGGTTCGATTCCCAGTCAGAGCACATGCCTGGGGTGCTGATTCAGTCCCAGTTGGGGCATGTATGAGAGGTAACCAGTCACTGTTTCTCCCTCACACACATGTTTCTCACCTTCTCTTTCTCCCTCCCTTCCCCTCTCTCTAAAAATAAATTTTAAAAATCTTTTTAAATTTTAAAAATAAAAAAATATCTGTTTTTACTACAGTTAACCAGTTCTGGATGTTTCCTGAAGCCAGGAAATCTGGTTTGTCGTCCCAGCTGCACTCCCAGCTGGCCCCGCCCCTTTCTCATCTATAAAATGAGAGGACTGTGCTAGACGGCTTCAAGGTTTCTGCTGGTTCAAGGTCTCTGCTGACTTCCTGACATTCACGTTCCACCTCTCCCGTCCACTCTTCATTCACCTGATCCATCCTAGGACTCCGTGGAAATGCCACTCTCAGAAGGCCCGATCAGTTGTAGACAAGTTTAAAGCCCTTTGCAATATTGTGTTTCTCTCTGAAAATCCTCAACCTACTTGCAACGATTTCACTCATCCCTCCACTCATATTCGTGCAGAAGGCATTTGTTGAGGGAGGGTCCACCCTGTTGAGAGCACGGGTTTAGGAGCTGGACAGAGGGGTCTAGGTCCCAGCTCCACTGCCTCTTGTCTGCGTGACCCTGAGTGAGCCACACAGCCTGCCTGCACCTCGAATCCCTCAGCAAACGAAAATAAAACTCATGTGCCCATCTCAGGGGTGTTGGAAGGATTAAGTGAGTTCAGGAACTTATAAAGCACTGTGCGTGGCATAAAGTGAGCACTCAGTAAATGAGCAACGATGGTTTTCACGAGGAGGACATCGAGCAGGACACAGCGTCTATCCAACGGCATCCTCCCATTAGGCTGTAACTCACATTTGCTTCTTTACCTCCTGAGTCTCCAGCACTCCACACAAAGCCGGGCATGTGATCACATAATTGAGGTTCAAAACACTGGCTGAGTGAATTCATGAAACACAAGTAGCTTTCTATGTTTTCAGTCCCATCAGTTTCTCTCAGGGCTAATTTCTACAGTTAAACTTTCTGCCACCTCAGCCCTGGCTGGTGTAGCGTAGTGGGTCAGGTGTCATCCTGCCGACCAAAGGATCGTTAGTTCAGTCCCTGGTCAGGGCACATGCCAGGGCTGCAGCCTGGTTCCCCATGTGGGGGTGTGCCAGAGGCAACCAATCAATGTTTCTCTTCCTCTTTTTCTCCCTTCCCCTCTCTCTGAAAATAAATAGACAAAATCTTAAAAAAAAAAAAAAAACTAATTTCTGCCACTTCAGCTTAAACTGAAGCTTGCTTTGTTCTCAGTCTTCAGGGAGAGCAAGATCAAATGTACATATTTCTGTTCACAATAGAAATATTGCCATTTGGGGAAATTTCACAAGTACCTTTCCCCAAATTTCCTTCTCCCAGCTCCCCAGTCTAATTGCCATCTCAGTAATAATGGCTTGGGTAACCAAAAAACATTCCCAACAAAAGGGGAAAACTCCAAAACTGATGGATTAGATTTCCAGATGTGAACAACTCTTGTTTTTGCCTGAATGGTGTTGACAATTTATGGTTGTCTTTGGAAATTCATTCGATAATGATCCAACAATCTAGAACCTCTTTATTTTATGCCTGTTAAAAGAAAAGAAAGTTATTACCCAGGAAAATGTCCAGACTGCCATAAAGTAAAGCAACTGCTGCCAAGAACCATCTGCCATAAAACCTCCCCTAATAGCTTCTTACCTTTATGTATCTGTAAAGCACCCTTTCGTAAAACGAGGAAGCGCCATCAATCATTCCTTTTAAGGCTAATTGTGAATGTTTCATACAGAAATTAAATATCCCAAAATAAGGTGTGTGGCACCCGACAGTTGAACATGGACACCTCCCAGAGACAGATGCCAGTGTCTGGATCATACAAGCAGCGGTGCCACTAACAGGTGGCAGGACCTTTGACAAGTCCTCCCCTGACCCCCTGGCCCCTAGGTGTCCGCATCAGCTACAGAGGGTGACAGTGGCAGTCTTGCTGACCTTAAAGGTCTTTCACGAGAGTCAGATGAGACAAGAGCAGTGAAAACACTTTGAAATAGTCAACAATGTATGCAAATAAAAGATGTCACCTTTCTTAACGAGAGAAAACAAAACAAAAAGCTGCAGGAGCAGTTTCTTGTTGATGTGATATTCAAAGCTGTTGGTTGTGATGACGATGCAATAAAATAAGGCAGTTGAGCTCTAGGTCAGTGGTCCCCAAGTCTGATGGAGCACCTGAATCCTGGAGGATCCCAAGTTATTAAGACGGAGATGTAAATCCCACCATAGGCCTACTGAATCAGAATTTCCAGTGAACTACAGAATTAGGATTTGTGCAGTGGGCCTGGGAATTTGTGGTTAGCGTGCATCCCAGGACATGCTGTCAAATGGGGAGGCTGGGGAGACGCTGTGCTGGGTGATGTCGACGCTTCCGTGCAGCAGGTGGAAAAAAACCCTGTTATCTTCTTCATTAACGTCTGCCACCAGAAGTAATGATTCCAGTGTCAGGTTCCACTCTGTATATTGCTCTGCCTGACCTCTCCCCATGCCTGTCAGTCAGAGGGACAGATTACAGGTTGCCACTGGCAAGAGCATCACCTCCCTTCACCCACAACAGGGATAAAAGGGAAGGTATCAGTGGAAGCATAGAAAAACACCCCTCCCTCTGTCTGGACCCAATGAGTGGCTCATGCTGGCTCCAACCTGGCTATGAAGGCCCTGGAAATGGGGCGTTTGGTGTTACATCCACTATTTCAAAGATTCAAATGGAAACTGGACATCTACCCTGATAACTGAGCTTACTGATTCTCCCCTTCCTCCCTCCTTTCTCCCCTTTCTTCCTTTACTGTTTATGACATACTTACTACAAGCCAGGCCCTGTGCTAATGGGGTGCCACCCCTGTGCTAGGGGTGCCAGGCCAAGCCTGGTGCAGTTCATGGTCTGTGGGAAGGTCAAAGGCGATGCCCCCCTGAGATGATACTACAGAGAGATAGGACCCCATCTGGAAAACTAGCCCATGAAATCTAAAGAAGAGGCAGAGGAAACAGCTTATACAGAGGTCCTACTGGACTAAGGCCAAGGTGGCCCTCCCAGAGAATGAGGGAACAGTGGGTGACACTGGTGATCACTAGCTGTGGATCACCCACTTAACACTCTGGACTTCATCACACGAGCACTGGGGAGGCCCTGGGGGGCTGTGAGCCATACAGGGAGGGGACTTGATCACAGCGCTGCAACTGCAGGGTGAGAGCAGGTGTGGAGATGAGAAGACTGTCAGGAGGCCAGGGAAGGGACCCATGTAGCTTGGCCGTGGTGGTGGCTGTGAAGGTCAGGAGAAACTGGCATGTCAGCGGATAAAATTAACAAGGGTTGAATTAGGTTTTTTATTGGGGAACAAAAATACAATCATTATTCACCCAGTTTGGCAGGAGTGCAGGGCCATGGTGGAAGGAAAACAGAGGAACCCTACCAAACAGTTTGGAAAACTGTGATCTAATCTAACCTCCCATCCAGTGGAAGAAGTCCTGACCCAGAGACGCTAAGAACTTATTTAAGATGACATACGCATTAGCGCGATGACAGAGAGAGGGCTAGAATATTCTCTGCTTCAGCATCGGGTGATAATTAAGGTGGAGAAATTAAACCAGTGAGGGCCAGCTTCAGAGTCAAGCCAATAGCAGGCAGGCTCTGTAAAGTTGTTGGAAAGAAAGAAAGAATGTAGTTGCCCTGGGGCTCTAGGCTGGCCTAGCCCAAAGGGGGCAACAGCACACCACTATGAGAGCCAAGACCATGTAAAGAAGGGAGCTAATGGTACCGACTCAAGATGTTGGGGCTGCAGCCCTCCTCCGTTCTCCCAGCCACAGAATCAAACAGCATCATGTCCAGGACAAATGCCAGTCACCTGGGTCTTGGTCACACTCCTTCAAGACACATACTGTACCCCTGCCTCTTCCTGTCCACTCACGGGGCCCTTCACACCTACTTTCCCAGAATTGTTCCCTAGGCTGATGAACCCCAGTTGGACTCGCAAAGCCCGCACCCCGTGCAAGGCCTGGGGCTTTGCAGACCATTACACAAATGGAGGCAAGAGGCTTCCCCCATGTGTATCATCCTCATCCTCCGCCAAAGAGATGAGCACAGCCAAAGAAGCCAGAGACCCACGTGATACCTGAAACAACTTGCCCCTCATACAGATTGATACAGCGGCTGCCACAAGATTAATTGCATTTTTCCTGGAACAAAGCTGGAAATCACTCAAAGGGCAATAAATGCTGAAATCTGTCTATGCTCTGCCAAAATTTCAGACAAAAAGCCAATAAGGCAATTTTTACCTTACGTGCTTGAATGGATTTTCTAAAACAGATCCACGTTGAATGCAATGGGCTAGGTCGGCCCAGGAGCTCGAAAGAGGCTGCTCACTTTCAGGAGGCGAGAGACTCTCCTGGGTCAGCCGTGCTTCGAACCGCACAACGAATATGCCACCCAGGGGAGTCCACAGCCCCCCACACCCTTGTTAAAGTTCACGAAGAAATAACGGCCTGCCAAGTGTGTGGACAAAACAAAGCAGTTCCTAAGGTCACTTCTCCTTGGAGTAGAAAAACCAAAAATGTGAAATTTATGGGGGCAAGTCAAAGGGACCTGTTAGGCACAGCTACTTTAGGATTTCCAAAGCATTTCAAAGATTAATATTGCAAAGCCTCGGCTTGGAACCAAACCAAAACTCTTTAGGGCTCCCTCAGGGTTAAGTCAGTGGTGATAATAACCCATGTCTTATATGTGTAAAGCAATTTATAGGTTATACAGCATTTTCATACATTATCACATTTGTCCTCCTAACAACCTTGAGAGCTGGGTAGTATTATTAATCTCACTTTACAGGTGAGGAAAAATAAGGATCAGAAGTTTTACACTGGCTTGTAGAATTTGCTAGAACATAGGATCAGGCGTGTCTGAAGACTGCTAGAAGATACAACTGTGTTTTCAACAGATAAAAATGTTGTGCCAGACAGAGTTCCAGCAGGAATCAGAGAGAAAACTCAAAACAGAGTAATTTTAAAAAGTTTAACAATGGGATAATTTCACGGAAGTGAAAGATGGATATGGAAAGTACACAGAAGGCCAGTTAGTACTCCAGGACTGGTAACAGTGAGGCCGTTACATTCCTAACCTGAAGGGGTGTGGAAAAGAGGGGGAACCTGGAGGGAACACACCTTGAAAGGGGCTGTGACCCTCAGTCAAAGCAAAAAGTTAGTAGAATAGATAATCCAATTGTCTGGGTCCCAAATTAAAACTGACTGCGAGTCAGAGGACAAAAAGGCAATGGAGTTAACCACCCACCTGGGCCTCTAAGAGGAGAAAGCAGGTCGGGAAGGTAAGGAGTGAGTCCAATTCAAGATGTCGTCAGGGTGACTTATCATCAAATACCAATCCACACCCTCAGCATTTGGAGAAGAGTTGCATATAGTACAATTCATAGAAACAATAGAATATTTATAGAGCCAGAAAAAGTCATTTTTTTATTCTTAAAGAAGAATGATGGCAGAGAGTATGCTCATGATACAATAAAAACTAAAAGAAGCCAGATTTTTTTAACAAGGAGAACTACACATATAATACGGTTCTAAATATGCTTGAAATAAAGAACAGCTGGAAGGACAGACACAAAATGTCAATATTTCTAGGTTGTAGAATTAGATTTTTGTCATTGTTGATTCTATTTCTTTCATTGTATGTTTCTCTATTTTCTCAAATGTTCTGCAATAATATATGTTATCACTACAACCTAAATAATGTATATTTTGACATACATCCTTAGACATTCTAGAAAGTAAAATCTTAAATTTCTGTGGCTCTAGCTAACATTAAACAGAAGGAAAAAACAGGAAGGAAAATATCATCTATTCCTCTGTTGATCTCAGGTTAGATATTAGGTATTCCCAGGATGGCTCAAAGGCAGGTGTTTTGGGGTCTCATAATGTACCTCTATAACAATCCTTCGAGTAAGGAGTCATCATCACCTTCAACAGATGGCGGTGACCTGGGATCCGAGAAATTATATCCCCTATACAAGGTCACGCTGCTGGTATGTAACAGAGCTAGGGTATGAACCAAACTCTGACTCTGAGCAGGATGCTGCCCAAAGGAGTGGGGTCATGACCCCAACAGGAGCTGCTGTCCTCCCAGGAGCCCTGTCCGACACCTTGACCATCATGACTCCAAGGAACTGTATTCCGGCAACATTTTTCAAGCACGTCTTGGGTCTCTTGAGCTAAGAGTAAAAAATGAGAAAGTCCAGAGCACGCAAAAGAACAAGTCCTGGTCTGGTAATCTATTCATCAAATCCTCACCTAGACAATGAGGAGTTTACTGAACTCAAGGTCCTCTTAAAGGCTCCCTCATTACAAATAATGATGATTATAATAAGCCCTTCAAATCTACAGGTTTCCCATCTGTGGATTCAACCAACCACGAATCAACAATATTTGAAAATAACGTTACATTGTTGCTGACATGTACTATGTAGTGAGGCCTGTGATGGTTGCCATGGTGTCGGTTGCATCTGTACTGAATATATACAGACTTTTTCTTGTCGTTATTCCTGCAGTATAAAACTGTTTACATAACATTGACACTGTATTAGGTATTATAAGCAGTATGGAGATGATTTAAAGTATGTGGGAGGATTGCATAAGTTATATGCAAATAGGTTGGCCAAAAGGCTCCTTCTGTTTTTTCCATAAGACAGCTCTAGTAGTGCTCAGTTGTCTTCAACCTCATTCAAGACCATTTTGTTAGGCTGTATTGTGACAGCTGTCATATCAGCATGCATTAAATTTTTAAAAACTTATCAAAATTGGTGAATCATTGTGTAGCCATTTCCATATTGAAGATGGAAGAAAATAAGCAACATTCTCGGTATTTTATGCCTTATTATTGCAAGAAAGGTAACTGAAACACAAAAAAAGATTTGTGCAGAGTATGAAGAGGGTGCTGTGACTGACCAAATGTGTCAAAAGTGGTTTGCGAAGTTTCACCCTGGAGATTTCTCACTGGATGATGCTCCATGGTCTAGTAGACCAGTTGAAGTTGGCAGCAATCAAGTTGAGACATTAATTGAGAACAATCCATGTTGTACCATGCAAGAGGTGGCCAACATGCTCAAAATATCCAAATCAATAAAGTTATTAGTGAAAATGAGAAATGTGTCTTTTATTTCACAGGAAAAAAACTATGTGGACCTTTTAGGCAACTCCATACTACGCCATTTTATATAAGGGACTTGAGCATCTTCCGATTTTGGTATCCCAAGTGTTCCTGGAACAAATCTCCCCCTGGATATTAAGGAACTACTGTATACCAAAAAAGATTGCTTGATCACTGGCTATATGCCAACCGCGGAGCCATGTGCTTCAGTATTGTACTTATCACACTGTATCTGCATAACAACCTTCTGGGGCAAGTCAATCACTATCCCTGTGTTATAGAGGAAGATGCTGGGTCCCAGAGAATTTCTGTTACCTTGCCCAAGATCAAAGAGCTAAGTAAGTGACAGACTAGGATGTGAACACAGATTTGTTTGACCACAAAACCCAGTCTCTCAGAGCTTATTAATCAGATGGGGAGATGTGGGGAGATGTCAGGCTTATTTGAAAAATCACAGAACAATGAATCAGCAGTACTTATTAGTACTCAATAATAATGTCTCCTTCTGAGCCTTTATGTTGCTCAAAATCCTACCCCAAGGACATCATTCTCTTGTGTAGCTCCATCCTCCCTGTCAGATGTCACTTCTCGATGTTGGAATATGTGGTCTGCCTCTGTGGCCAGGAAGAGGAGGACACAGGTATGGGTGAGCATTAGCAGTTTCAGCCACGGACAGCGAAGTGGCCCTTCCTCTGAGTCATCAGTCCCAGAGCTCATTCTGAGTGGCAGAAGGAGCAGCAGTCCATAGAATGGGCCACTGATGGGCCAGTTTTAGCCTCCATTTCACTCTCTTATTTTATTTGACTGTTACAAAACTGCCCTACACAACACTGGTCTCCATTTGAGCTGGTCAGCTGGTCCCCAAAATGGTCAGCATGTTACAAAACAAGACATTAAAACTTTTCAAAGAGCCCAGAATTCCCTCAATTTTGTCTCTCATCATTTCAGGCGCTCACAGAATTAACCCGTAGGTCTGTTTTCGTCCCTCACAGTGTGTGCATCCTGGGGAATGGCAGTGATGCCCACTCAGCTCAGTTCCCCTTCCTGCTTCCCATGCTCACCCCTCCATTCCAGCTCCATAGCCGGGCTTTACTTTTCCCTCCATCTCCACAAGGGTCTCTGTTCATTAAGATTCCATTTCACAGTGGGGTGAAAGGACAAGATGTAGCTTCATTTACCTGGTGTTCTGCCTACCCAGCTTATTTAGATTTTCAGCCCGCTGAGAAGAAATTGCACCTCGCTTAATGACCAGTTCGGTGCTTAACCTGTTGCTGATACTTGAGTGTGTTCTAACCCTGGTTAAAATTCAGGTACAGCATTTAGGCTGGCACCCGTGGTAAGAGATGCTGTCTGGCCCTCTGTCATTACTAAATTTTCTGCCTAGCAAAGTCAAGAAAATGGAGTTGTCATGAGATTAAGCCTGAGCTTAGAAAACATCATTCCTTGAAATCCAGCTACTGGTTTTAATGCTTTTTGGCATGAGGGGGGACCCCGTATTTCTAGCCTGACACCCAAGCTTTGTGGTTCCTATCGCTTCCAGGGGATGGTGGCTCTCTGCTGCCTACCTTCTACAAATTATCAGAAATTAATTTGACTTGGTTCGGCATTGTCTGACAATTGCACTGACCCCCCCACCGTGAACCTTTCTGGCTAATTTACATCCCTGCCATGCAGCTTAATGTCTCCAATGCCGATGCACATTATTTTCAGCTCATGCCAATTATAATTTTTTAATACAGTCTGAAAATCATGCTGTTACTTAGCAACAAAGGTCACTCCAAAAAATAATAATACCCGAGAGCCTATTGATAGCCTTGATTCTTTTTCATGGGGATTGAGAGTTCGTGGTGAGACCTTTCCCAGGAACTGTTAACACCTGAACTATTGGTGAGTGTCTGCTACCGGCAGCTCCTTCAATATAGGCAAGTTAGTCCCCTGCAATTGCATCATCCTTCTCCTGACTTTCACCCCTTTCAGACGGTAATAGGGTGGGCCTGGCTGAGCTCCTCTCTTCCCATTTCTAATTTCCAGTCTTCCTTGCCCATGGGGGCCACACCCACAACAACAAAAAAACTGGTTAAGTGAGCATCCAAAGGACGACTGGATTCAGAAACATCAAACTAAGGTCCCAGGAACACTCTATATCACAAGCCGAGCGTTGAACATCGCCAATGATATGAGAGACCTCAATGTTTTTCTCCCTGTAGACTTTTTCCTCCAAATTTTCCCCTGGGAAATAATGACCTTAGCAGCAGTCCCATTGCAAGGGCAGGGGGGACAACCCTGGTGGTACTCAGGGATTAGAGCTTCCACAGCACAGCTGGAGCTCAGGCTTAAACCCCAAGGGCACCCCCTCATTGTCCCCCAGGCTCCTTGAGCATGCACCATCTTCTGTTTTCTATTGGAAGGAAGGCCCTTTTCCTCCCTGAGGAATGGGAGCCAAAGTCACTTTGGGAAGGAAGTCCCTGTTAATGGGCACTCGGCAAAGGTCAAGCACAGCCTCATGAAGCCTGGCGGAGTCTCCAGAGGAGGAAAAGCCCTACCACGCCTTCTGCCCAACATAAGCCAATCAATTTCATGGTCATGAAATAACCTAATCCATGAGTACCACCAGGGTTGTGGCCCCTCCAGTCTTCTGGAGTTGGAAATATCCAGCCTTCACAGCATAAGAAACTGAACACTGTCCACTTGCAAAATGCTATTAGTAGGCACCAAAAAATATATAGACGCATAAGATAGTCTGGTTATGATCTAGATCCGTGTGGCATGGTCATGAAATATCCTAGCAGAATAAAGAATCCAACTGAGCAGGAAACTAGCATCATTTAACTTACCTTTATCTTTCCCATAATTATCACTTCACTTCATTCCCAGAGACTGGAGAAAAATGCAGCTATCATGCAAGCTGTTTTTCTCTGCACCAGCACTTTTGATGTCCAGGTAGAAGGGCGATGGTCCACAGAGAAAGGGCCCAGGTTGTATCATCTCAACAGCCATAGCAGGGCCTCTGCTCATCAGCATCCCCAAGCCAGCAGCCTCTATTTATCTGATAACCCAGGTGCATGTCAAGATCTAAAGGCATGGATGCCAGGCCAGAATGTTTCCTTTGAACTAAAAATTGTTTGAGATTCTGTTCATAAGCTAGTGCATCCTGGGGCCTCTATCAATCTGTCAGTCCTGTCTGTGCTCAGGCTGATCCTAGGGCCTTGAAAAGGACAGCTACAACAACCTACTCACCATCCTGGGGCTTCTGCGGCACATCCCTCAGAATGAAGGTACAACGCCATAGGGCTCCAGCTCACCCTCTGGCAGGAAGTGGCTTCCTATAGTGGCTATGGGACAAAAGCCAGCCACACCATCAGGAACCATGAAGAGGCCAAAAGGCAAGCAGCCATCCTCTCAGATCTAATTCCTTTCAGTATTCTGCTTCCCAATGCTGCCCTCTCTCTCTCTCTCTCTCTCTGTGTGTGTGTGTGTGTGTCCTGTTACATTCCTAAGCCTATTTACTTGGATTTCTGAATTGTGTTCACTTCACCACACCTCCATGGTTTGCATGGCTTCATACTGCTAGCTCATCCTTGACCAGTGTACATAAGAGCTTTCTTAAAACAAGGTTTCCACGTTCTGAATTTGTCCATTCATTCATTCACTAAACATGTATTGGGAGCTATTAAATGTCAGACTGTGCAAGATTTTGAAGATACAAATGAATCAGATACCACCCTTGCATTTAAGGAAGTCAGGGTCAAGTGATGGAGACAAATAGGTAAATCAATCATTGTTAAAGCATGCAATGAGTTTGTTCACATCTCAGAAATAGCATAGAGGCAGGTGAAATTGGGAGGAACACAGACATCGACATAAAGGTTGGGGAGAGGCAATAAATGTGCTAGATCTTAAAATCCAGAGAGGCAGTGGGGGGAGAATTCCAGTAGGAGGGACTGGTACAATCAAAACCAAAAAGACATCAAAGAGCCAGCTAGGTGTAGGAAATCCAGTAAGTTCTTCGCTGTAAAAGTGTGGTAAGTGTGTTACGAAGCACAAAAGAAGGTGAAAATAGGCAAACTTCAGAGGCCAGATTTTGGAAGGCATTGAGTGACCCACTAGGAACTTTAATTGGCCATATTAATAGCCTAAAATATTTAAAGTTAGCGATGAACCAAGCCCTGCATGGTCCACTTCACATGCATGACCTCATCTAGTCCTTATCAGATCCTTGGGAGGTAGGTATTGGGCTGAACCATAAGAACCTTATCAGTACAGCACCAGTTGACCTATGATGAGGAAATCTCTCATTTCAATGTGATACTATTGTTATTATAACCCTTTAAAAATGGAGAAATTAAGGCATCATGTAAGGGTCACAGGGCTACCAAGTAGAGGGGAGAAGATTCAAAGTCGGTCTGGTGAGTGGTATCAGACAAGGGCTAAAATTTTGGGTAAGGGACCAAAGGATCTCAAGGGAGTGACAGCGAACCATGTGGTTACACACACAGCATTCTGAGAGGAGGTCCAGAAATTGCAAATTCCCTGAAGTGAGAATATTCCTGGTATATTCTAGAAACCCAAGGAGGCCAATGTGGCCACAGTGAAGAGAAGGGCAAGGAGGAAAGTACAGGATATCGAGTCTTAGAGGTAACCTGGAGCGAGGTTGCGTGGGGCTTTGCAGTCCAGTGAGAACTTTGGCTTTTACTCTGAACGAGATGGAAAACCACGTGACATATTTTAACAAGATCACACTGGCCGCTGGTTGAGAATGGACTACAGAGGCACAAAGGCAAAAGCAAGAAGGTCAGTTGGCAGGCAAATGATGATGATGGTTTGGACCAAGGTGGTGGCAGGTGAGGGGGAGGAGCCATCAGGATGTGTTGATCATCTGGATGGGAAGTGTGAGAGGAAAAGAGAAAACAAGGATGGTGCCAGGATTTTGGAAAAATGAGATTACATTAACCAAGATGAGGAAGTTGCTGGTAGAGTTGGTTGCAGGAGATTACCAGAAGGTCAGGTGTGGAAATGTCAGGACTGAGGTGCTCAGTGGACCAACAAGAGTTATCAGGTAGGCAGCTGAACATGTGGGCCTATTTGGCGGGGAAGGTCCAAGTTGGAGGATATGCTGGGAGCCATCAGCAGACAGGTGGCGTGAGAACCACGTGACTGGAGAAGATCGCCTAGGGAGGGAGTGTAGATAGAAAAGAGAGATGGTCCAGGAGCAACCCACAGGGCCCTCCAATGTTTAGAGATCAGAAAAGTGAGCGGGAATCAGCAAGATACTGAGAGGAGTGATCAGAGACATGAGAGCCAGAGGCAGGCACTGATTCGAACATAGAGATCAGAAGGGAGATGAGAACTTGCTCCAACTTCCCAGACCCCCTCCTGGTTCCCACTGTCCCCGTTTCTCATATGCCCAGTGCGGCTGGTCCCACAGGCCTCAGCACACATGTGACTGTCTGAACTACCAGGGCAGTGCGTCACTGGTGGTCACGGAATTATTCCAACATCAGAATGCTTTTACTGCGTTAATAAGAAAGCACCACTGCCTGCATTACGTAACTGCACATTCTCTGTAATCAGAAAATTCCCTACAAGTAGGAACAATTTCATGTATTTTTTTATTTCAGGGCAGTTATTGTGACAATAATGGAAATTCTAGTACTTTTCACATCACATCTAAAATAACCCATCTAAAATCATTCATTAAGAAAAAAAACTAATGTTTTTCTGCTGGAAACTCCAGAGGAAATGGTGTTCACAACTCCCCAAATCAATCTCACCCTCTTTGATTACATGCAAGCCAGTGAATTACCAAGGCCGGCGCTCCTAAGCACAAGTGAAACTCTCCTATGAAATGTGGATGCAAAAGCAAACATTCATCAATGGGACTTCAAATAGCAGCCCCCAAAACCCAAAGAACATCATGTAATCAATGGCCAAGTTCCATTTCTAAAATGTGCTCCTGGCCTTCCCGTTTTTATTGGATGTTTGCTATCCCATAGGAAAATTGCTTCCTTGATACACAGGTCACTTTCGTGATCCTCGCTTCACTCACACACACAGTTTCATTTCCTTTCCCATTTATAACATTCTGCTCGAACGTTTTCTCTTCCGAATCTGTTGTAAAAGAAATCATGACATTTCACTGAACACAGAGTCAAACATCTATATGAACACATAGATACGGGTAATACAAGCATGAATGAGTTCCATATGTCTTTTGAAAAAAATAAGATTCTACCAGCGCAAGAGGGCACCCAATGTTAATCACACACACATGAATTGTACTTAATAGTCTGCCAGTGGCTTTGATATCTGAGAAAATTAACATTTTAGTGTATGTAAATAAGCCCTGCCTTTGAGAGAAACAGAAGGGAAAAGGCTGTTTTTCCCTTTCCTGCAACAGAACATCCTCCTTTTGGTTTGCACACGCCAGCTGAGGCCAAGGAACAACCCTCTCCTGCCTTCCAACACTCACCTTCCCTTGACCTTGACTAATACCTGGAACAGGTAACAAGCCATGTTTGGCCGTCCAAGTCTGACTCCATACCTAAGGGAAATCAGAGAGTATTTCTGCACAATGCATGTGTCTTTGCAATCGCTTTAGGTAAATGCACAACGAAAACTGCCACGAAGTGTGCTCTGGCAGATGGCTCTTTCCCTGCCGACCCCAGAAAATACAGATATGCTGAGCTTTTATTTGATCTTCTGGAGGCTTTAATGCACCATTATGTGATTTCATTGCCCCTTGCACGTGTTAACATATGTTTTACACTGTCAGATATGAACACGTTGGCAAATCTACCCCTGCCCTCCAAGACAAAGGGAGAAGAAAGACTTTCATGATTATCCAGCATTCCTTAATGTGGCGTGGTCGCTCTCGCCGAGCTTCAGAAGAACATCAAGGCCCCCAAATCATCTCTATCGTCATCCTTTCACCTAGGGAAGAAGCTCTTGGACAGATCAAAATTGTTCCCTTCTGAGAAATCAGAGATGCTCATAATACATCATTTCAGGAAACAAAATTTTTGAGGTAGGTTTTTTTTGGTTTTTCTTGAAAAATCTATGTCTGTGTCTCCAGCAGCTATTTAGTTAGAAGTCTGTTGATGTGGGATCTTGACAGCAACCAGTATTGCCACAGGAATCATTTCATCTGTTCTGGGCTCCTGATGGAGTCCCGCAAGCAGCTTCAACCACGGCCTACCTCAGGCACACTCAGGCAGCTTTGGGAAATGCACAGAGTGGGAGAATCCTGATTCCGGGTTCTGAAGCGCTCCACCTGACCAGGTGTGTGACGAACAACGGTCGCTGGTCCTCTATCAAACTGCACTTCCCTCATTCAGAAACAGGTTATCAGTCCAGGTCAGACAACCCCAACATTCAAAGCCCGGGGAAGGATTAAGTAAACCAAACCAGGTAAATCCAATGTATGGACTGCTCTGGAGTCTGGATGAAGAATAAGGAGCTGTCTTGGTGTTGGTGTGGACTGAGTTGCAAGATACATTAACATACTATAAAAAGATAAAGAGCAAAGCACAGAAACAAAACCTACAAAATATTCTCATTTTGCCCTGATGGCAGCTCAGAGGATTGAGTGCAGGCCTTCGAACCAAAAGGTCTCCAGTTCAATTCCCAGTCAGGGCAATTTCTGGGGTTGCAGGCCAGGCCCCTGCTTGGGGGGCGCACTAGAGGCAACCACATATTGACGTTTCTCTCCCTCTCTTGCTCCCTCCCTTCCCAGTTCTCTAAAAATAAATAACCAAAATCTTTTTTAAGAAAGATATTCTCATTTTAATAGAAAAAGCATCTTATTCCATGAAGAAAACTAAACTATAAACTCATCCCATATTTGTGTGTAAAGGTATGTGAATATATAAACACGTGGGTACAGATATAGACAGACATCTATATCTGCCCGTGCTTAGGGATATATCTAAAAGGATATTTATCATATTGGTAACAGTAGTTATCTCCAAGGAGGTATGTTTGGGTTGATTAAAGACAGGAATTTTCTCCTTATTCTGTGTTCTTTGGCATATTGGATTTTTTTAATAGTTAGAATACATTCATATATTACTTTCACAAGCTTAAAATAAATAAGCTTAAGTTGATACATTTGTTTATTTATTTATACACCCAAGATTGAACAAGTGCTATGGCAGACAATTGCCTCTCCCCTACCCATTCCTCCCTTCTTCCTTGATAACGTGACCCTGATTTTTAGGGATACAATAGTCCAAGATGAGCATTTGTTTTCCTCAACTTTCTCCCAGCTCCAAGTAGCCAGGGGATGAATTCTAGACAATGAGACGTGAATGGAAGTACCAAAGGAATGTAGGAAGTGACGCCCCTCCCCCCTCCCCTGAAGGGGCACATTGTCGGGAACTGCAGCAGCTTCTCGTCAACACGAGGTGTCAAAGGTGAGGAAAAGGCTGAGAGAATCACAGATAGGCCAGATTTCATTTAGCCGCTCAACCCACAGCAGCAGCTGCCTACCTTCAATATTTTTGTTTCACTAAGAAATATAAACCCCTATTAGTTTAAGCCACTGTAAGTTGTTTTTTGTTATTAACAGCTAAATGCATTCCTAATCAACACAAGTGTCTGTGATGTACTGAGCAAAATTAAGCTAGAAACGTTGATTTTATAAGAGAGAGGAATTATCCGTAGCATAAAGCACCTGAAATTATGGAGGAGGATGAAATTCAAAATGTAAATAATAAGAACAGAGATGAAATAGAAGTGGCCCAATATCTTCAAGTCAATTAAATAAGATTCTATGTATGAAGGATATAGAATGTAGAGGTAACAGTGTACAACTACAATGGCTGATTTTTTTTTGCATGTGTGGTCAGGGTGTGCTATGAACAGTGGCTAAAATGCCACGCCACAGGGTTTGAAATCCTGGCACACCCCACACATGAGCTATGAGCCTTGGGAAAATTATTTCGTTTCCCTGTGCCTCAGTTTCCTAAAATGTAAACTGGGACCACAATAATAATTACCCACCAGGGGATGAGTGCAAGGATTAAACAGTACAATTTATTAGAGAGTTTAGCGCAGACCTTGGCACGTGATGCCCATGAGGACAAGTCGGTCATTCTTTTTATAGGATGACACAAAGGACATCCACAGGTCCCCAGGTGCCCGAACATGCCCCTCCTCCCATTGCCTCCCTGCTAGTCAGAGAGTCTCACAACAGTTACTGTCTGGCTTAAAGCCTCAGAGATCACTGTTATAAAATAAATGTAGGGTTCACCTAGCGAAGGCTAAACCTTGGTATTCAGACATATTTACAGGGCAGCTGTGACAAGCAAGCAAGGCACTGAGGGGGATAAAAAAGAATGCCGAAGATATGCCCTGTGCTCTCGGGGAACCTGAAGACATAAGACATAAATGCAAGGAAAGTGAACAAATACATGAGAGATAAATAACAGCCCCAATGTTGTACAAGAAGTGTCACAAGACAGCGTATAATTAATTGCCAAACAGCGATGCAGAGAAGCTTTACAGGCCAGTGTGGCTGTGGGGGAGGTGAGGGCGGATACCTAGGGCTGCTTCGGGAAGAAACAGAATCTGCACCAAGAGGGGAAGGCTTCTGATGAGCAGGGCAGAGCAGAGGGGCACAGCAGGAGGGGGGCGCAACATGATACAAGAGACGAAAACAAGAAACTCCTTAGCATATTTGGGAGCGACGTGGCCAGGAGACCGTGAATGTGGGAGAGGGTCTGACCAAAGCCAAGGGGATCAGCAAGGGCTGTGCCACACCCTAAGGGAGAGGGAAGCAAGGGTAGCTGGGAGCCGGAATACTTGAGATAGACTGGGAAGTTTAAAATGCAGCAACGATGACCAGAGTCTCGTGTGGTCACTGGTGGGGAAGAAATGCGTAGCACTCCAGGGCGTAGAGTGCAAGAAAACGAGCCACTGGGACCTGTTGTAGTGACAGGAATGGCAGATCATGGTGAAAGCCTGAACAGGGATGGGTCAGTGGGAGTAGCCAATGAACCCTCAAACAATGGCAAGTCCTTTCTCATTCTGCTTCTGTTGATTTTCACCTGCACTCGCACTAGTTTATAATATTAGTTCCTGTAGCAAGTGAGACCTGAGAGGGGAAAGCCAAGGGCAAGCACATTTGGAGGAAGCAAAGAAAAGAAAGCTGAGGAGCCAGGAGACTGCCTCAGCATGCAGGTGGAGAACGGCATGCAATCCAAGGCACACGTGGGAGTGCTGGGCATCTAGGGAGATAGAGAGGAAAGAAAAGAAAGGAAGACAGCAGAGGAGAAAAAGATCTGGTAAGAGATTTGACCACTTGGGACCGACGGATAGTCTGAGCTTCAGCTGAACTGGAGTCAGTCCAATCTCTCAGCTGTTGAGACAGCTTCTCCTGTGTGCCTAAGCCCGATGCTCAGTGAGGTCAGAGTCTGCTGGCAGGATGCCGAGCTGCACTCAGGTTTCTACAATGCAGAGTCCCATGGTCATTGCCACAGACAGCAACCAAGGGCTTTACGAGCTCAGCCAAAGAAAAGGCTTCCCCTGGATAGGCCGGGAAAGGGGACTTACATCAGTTGAGATGAGACGCAGGAGGCTGACTCTGGGTGGTCTTTGGAAGCAAGTGGGCTCTCTGAGCAGGGAGGAGAGATCCAGAGGAAAAGAACCTCACATACCTAGTCCCAATTGCAAAAAAGGACTCCCGCTTGCCTGAACACAGAGTCGCCCGGTTTTGCTGCAGTAAAGACAAGAATGGGACATAAAAGTGAACACATCGAAGACAGCTGAGAATGCCAGGGGATGTGTTTGTCTTAGCTGAGTCAAGAATGGAGAGTCAGTCGAGCATCTTCCCTGGGGGAGCAGGAGCATGGGCAGCTGTACATTTGGAAGGTAAATCCGACGCTGGGGGTGGGACAGCACGGAGGAGAGAGCGGTGCTATAACAGAACAGATAACGGAGCAGTGATGGAACTGAGGAGGCAGGTAGGAGCAATATCTAAGAAGAGTGGAGAAGGCCAGAGGACTGATTGAAACCAAGTGAGGACGGAAAAAAACACAAAAGTTAGCTCAAGGTGTAAAAATTAGGCGACCAGGAGAGAGGACATAATTTGTTTTCCATGTTGGGTGTGAGGGGTCCATAAAATGTCCCAGTGGGCAGTCTCACAGTCAGAGGTCTGCCTGACTCCACAGGGCAAGGGATGAAGAACATTCCATTTATGGGGAGGAAAAGTGGGATGAGAGAGTAAGGCAGGATTCTACTGAATCAAGTCCTTTGGAATAAGAAAAATTGGGGGGGGGAGGAACTACAGTGGTGTCCATGCAGCATCAGAACACAGGGAAGACTAAGAACTCATAACTCAAGAACTGAGAGAAGCAGGGTTGTCAGCTGGCCCAGCGTGGTTTTTATGCAGGTCTTTGCAACAGATTAGCTAAGAGTCAGAGTCAGAAAATCAGAGAGTCACCTAAGTTCAATGCCAAGGGTCAAGCCAAAAGTGGGTCTGTGAGGATGGTTTGAAGGGTCAGACATGTCTCCACTAGAACTAATGCTCTAACAGAGGACACAGAGCTTCCAAGTTCAGAGGCAAGGCACCCTGAAGCTCATGCTCTAAGCCTTTGAGAATCCATTTGTGAAGAGCAAACTGTTTTTTCTCTGAAAGGTATGTGCTATGGACAGGGAGGGAGTGAAGGGACAGGGAGATTGTTTGGGTGTCCTGAGAAATCGAATCCTGTGAGGTCAGTCCAAACCTTACATAGCTATGTCCTAACTTCTACCTCTGTACCACTTTATCTCATGACAAATGGGAGTGTCCACCGGTGCAGAGGTGTGAATGCAGGGTAAAAGTGAGGCAGACACGGTTTATGAAAGTCCAGTGCATACCTAGGGAGCACTCGCTATGTGCTAGTCACGGCTTGGCTCTAGGAATCAAAGACGGACCCGACACTGGTGTTCCAAGCACCGATGGCTGCCCAACAAGCCACCCCACCACATGTGGCTCACAACCACCACCATTCCGTTATGCTCCTGAATCTATGGGTCTGGAATCCAGTGGGAGCACCGGGGAGTGGCTCAAACAGCTGGAGAAGACCCTGATGACCCTACTGGGGCTGTGTGTCTGTGGTCCAGGGCAGTTAGACTTCTTACACGGCCAGCCATCAATGCAGGGAGACAGAGAACTAGAGAAAGCAGAGCCTGTTAGCCCTCTTGAAGACCAGGCCCTAAACTGGCAGAGCATCGCTTCCACCATATTTTATTAGTCAAAGCAGTGACATCTGAGTAAGGGTGGGAAGGACAGTTATCCTGTAGACAAGCTGCCACACTGAGCCTGCCTGTGAGGAGATGATTCGTCTGGGAGTCTCCAAGGGCTAGGCCCCATCTGTCCGGTTCTCTGATGCACACCCCAGTGCCTGTTACATTTGCTTAAACATAAAACACACAATATTTATCAGATTAGTTAAGAAAATGTGTCCAATAAGACTCCAACTCAAGAGTATCCCTCAGAAAAGAAGGTGAGTGCTTTCAGAGGGAGGTAATTTTAGGGAACACTAGGGAAATTTGGGTGGAGAAACTGGCTTCAATTCTCTGGTTTTGGTATTTATCAGAAAATAAACAAATTTTCACATCATGTGGTTAGAAATGAGTTTGATGCCTGTCTATAATTCTACCACTACAACACGATCTCTGAGACATAAAACAAAAGTGCTACTTCCAGTGATTTCATAATATCCTGCCAGGGCTTCAGGTCCACCCCTGCTGAGATGAATTGGGTGGGGTGGAAATGGGGTTCTCTTCATGCCTCTCACCCTTCAAGATTGGTCAGAGCCAGCTCTAAGCAGACAGAATGGTCTTCCTTATACTGCCCCAGGATTCAGGGCTTGTTCAGCCTCCCTGAACCGGAGGTGCCTCTCGAGCTGAAGGCCCCAGGTCACAGCTCACCACTGTAAACCGGAAATGCACACTTCCTGTGTCAGGAAGGAGACAGACAGCAGGGAAAAGCAAGCTCCCAGCATGCCACCAGAGATCCCCTCTCTGTCTTCCCAGTGTGACCTCCCTCAGGCCTAGAGATCAGGGGATGGTCTAGGTTACCTACATGTCTTTGGTGCGTGTATGATGTTCTTAATGTATGTCAGGATCTCTTAAAATAAATAAAAGCCAGCATTTATTGAGTACTCAACATGGGCTTAACATTGTGCAATTCCCTGTACATAAATGATCTTCCTGAAGCACTATTTTTGTCCCCATTTTACATATGGGGAAACTGAGGTTTGAAGAAACAGAGAACATTGCTCCACTTGCAGAGCCGGTAGATGGCAGAGGTTAATATTCGAACCCAGGTGACCTAAACTCAGAGTGTCTCTTCTTTAACCACCTTCTTCAAGCACAGGATACTTCCCCTCATCCCTCCCTGCGGCAGGTGCGTATTGAGCTGCTCGATGGCTGAGACCACTATCAAACAGGAGGCCAACTGAGCACTCGGATTCAGGGCTGTTGTTCAGGATGCAGAGTTAGTAACGAATCAGTCCCCTTGCTCAGTGAGGTCCCTCTGGCTTTCCCTGTGGCCTGACCACCCACCCCTGAGACGGCACCACTAACAGTCAGACCCTCTTGTGAGCTGAGAGGGTACGTAAGGATGTTCCTTAGGGCTCCCGTGGAAGAGCGTGCTCTCCCAGAAAGTTAACATCTACGTGAGGAGGGAAAATTCAGCTCCCTGCCAGAAAGTCCACCCAAGCTCCTTTTCCACTGCTGTACTTGAACAAATCCACCATGGGCTTTCTCTTTATACCCTGTCAGAAAGCCAAGAATGGCATTTCAAAGGACACGTTTGCCCGCTAGCAGTGTTTCTCTTCCACCACCACGTGCTTTCTTCTCATAAAATCAGACCAGACAATGAAGCTTGTAAACCCGGCTGGTAAGATTGATGGGCTGTTCCTCCCGCCTCCCTCCGGTGGGTACAGCTCAGGAGCTGTGCCCTGTGAACACCTAACACTGAAATGAAAATGCTTCCAGATAAAGATCGTCACACTCCAATAATAACAACAAACCAATGAGGAAAAGGCTTTAATTGATACAGCAGAGGGGTGAACTCGAGACAACATATGGCATATAAATAACGAACCGGACAAAACGGCAAGCAAAAATCTCGACCTCGGGTTTCTGGAAAGCTCTGCCTCCCTGCTCGCCCACATCTGGAGTGCATACCCCAGGCGTGGACTGCTCCTGCGCAGTGTAACCAAACAAATCAACTGCTCTGCTCCTTATTGCAAACACTTTCGGTTTTTACAATGAATGGGAAATCTATGGCGATTGCTGTTAGATCATTTACGATTGAAAAATCAGCAGGTAGACAGATTATAGAAAATAAAACAGAGTTTCACGTATTCTGCAAACTTATCGTCTCCATCAGGAATGAGCTGCTAAAATAAACCCCAGAAGTTTTATAGTTTTGTCTGCCACCTTTTGTTTTCTTACCCCTGCGTAGAGCCATGAGGACAGAACTTCAGTGGGACTCATGGCAAGCTGGCTCCACCACGCTGAAGACGCGGCGGTTTTATGAGAAACGAATAGCCATCTGCGGGTTTCTCATTCCCTCTATTTTCCGTGACAACTGGCAAATGAACTTTTCCATTCCCCAGATTCCGAAAGTGAAAAACACAAAGGTGACATGTGTTAATCATCAAAACAAAAACACAGAACGTGTAGCCCTTCCAGGGGCAGAGGGCCACTTATGCACCAAAAAAGAATCTGCCAACTGCTTCAAATGGAAACCAACACCCCCCGCTTCACTGTTTTCCATTCATTTACCCACAGAATGCAAACCCACATCCCTATTTGCAGAGACTGAGCTTAATTTCCCTTGTCCATGAGATGAAAATGTGGAGTGGATAATTTCCCACCTGCCTTCCCAATTTGAACAAATATTGTGATTTTTAAATACACAAACACACATATATAATATGTATGTAATATTATATATATTACATGTTGACATGTCAAGATAATTTTAAAAGAAAAGTGCATTTTTCCTTTCATCTGACATGCATTTCGCCTCTCTCGGCCTCAGTCTCTGAATCTGAAAAAAAAATTGAAAGATCTGGAATCATGGGTGGAAAATGGGTTTCAACTGGCATGCCAAATCTTACCCATTGCCAGAATCATTATGCTGAAAAGCACTGGTGAAGCTATGCCTGGGCTCAGCATAAAAGAGCACTTATATTTATAATGACTATTTATATATAGTGAGCATTTATAATGAGTAATTATAATAAGTTATAACACAAGGCAGATCACACATGATATTTCTATAGCTCTCAATAAGCCTATTAAAGTCTAAATCCTATTCCCTTTATGGGAGAGTTGGTGTGAAGATAAAAGAGAAGTTTCGAGTCTACCCATTGAGATTTCACAGCCAAGAAACAGAGGTCCAAAGAGATGAAATTATTCGCCCGTGGTCAAAACTCGAACTCCAGAATTCTGAGTCCAGATCCTTTATTCTCTATCACATGACCTTCCTTAAATTCTATCCAGCTCCATGCGGAGCTGGAGTGCAGGGAGTGTCTACCTGCACTCAATGCATCTTTCAGAGTTCAGCAGGAAGTAGGAATCTCTCCTCTCTAGGTATTTGCCACAGAGTAAACTTAGCTGGGGATAAATTACACAGATAACTAACGAGCTAAGAAGAAAAGCAGGTGAAGCAATGCAGGGAATAGTAACAGAAAGTTGTTACCATACTTGGATGAAAGGACACAGGGAGGAGACAGTAATATTCCCAGAACCATTTCAGAGGCCGCGTGGCAGGAGCTAGCACTACAGACAAAGAAACTGTGAGGGCCAGAACTGCAGAAGAGCTCGGCCAGCGGTGACACAAGAGGAGGCAGAGAGACAGAGAGAAACGCCCTGTCTTCCCTACCCCCACCCCCGGCCCCCGCCAGCCTTCTGCAAGTGACTCCATCTTACGAACCTACTCCGAAACCCAGGCGAGCCTAAGAAACATAGTCGTAAGAAATGACAGGCACAGACGAAATCAGACTGCATAGAGAGAGATAAGGAGATAAATAGAGATCTGATTTCAGACCTTGGGGTGAAAGTAGGAGGCTGTATCCATATCCTAAGGCTATGCCCAATTTTTCCTCCCTAATCTACTAATTTATTTCTATGAACATACATAACATTTCCCCTCTTACATATGGAAGTGGAAGAGATCTTTTCTTCACACTAGAGTCTTCGACTCTAAACTCGTGGTCGGGGGGGAGAGATGAATGTAGAGCAGCCTTTATGGAATTTGGCACTGAAGCCAAATAAAAACAATCTCCTATTCAGATCACTCCAACTCTCGTGTGAAATGTTAAGGCCTTGAGAGAAAAAGGAAATTACCAGAGAGGGAAGCCCAGGAAAATTAGCTCTCCTCCGAGACCCATAAGTTTAAATAAAGATATCTTTCAGCTACACACTGGAGATAGTTTGGTTGCTACGGATTCCCAGCCTCCAGGACCTAACACAGTGATTCACAAACTATGGTTCTGGCTCTCTCTAGCAAAACCACTCTGAGACTCTTGTTAAAGACCTAAACTCAAGACCCTACAGGTGACCCATGCAATTGGTAAATCTAGAGACAGAAATTGAGTATCGTAGATTTGGAAGAGTTTCTAAGACATTTAGGGAATACGGGTTTCTGGACAAGGAAATTTTGGGCATCAACAAGAAATTCAGGATGTGACCGCCAGTGTTCCTTCCCAGGTGAGCCAGTGATAACCTTTAATGATGCATGCCATTGATAGCTACCAAGAGTATGTATGTCCTGTCTGATAATCCACAAAAGGGCTGCCTACTGCTCTGACCTATTTCTTGGGATCTGTTCCACCCCTTGACTGTGCATTTATAATTCTCTTTTCCCCCTTCACTTTCCTGGAGAAAAAGTCAGAGGTTTGACCATTCAGAAAGCTTGCTTCCCCTCTCCGCTGTGGTCCTCCCTCATTCTCTCTTGTTTTGGCCTCACACTGAACTCCTCTCCTGAGGCTGGGAGTCCCCAAGCTTCCAGCTCCTCTTGTTTCCCATGTCACTTGAAAGTGGCAGAGGAAGCGGCTGTCACAGATACAGCTGCCCCAGCTGTGGGTCTGGGAGGCTTGCCTGTCACAGGTGCTGGGGGCTCTGTTCCCCCTGGGACTGGCTGGGGCTGAAAGGCCCTGAGGGCTGTGCCATGTTGCACCTGATCCTGGGAGGCGAATATTCTCCCCACAGGTAAAGCCTGCAGGATTGCACTCCACAGATTCACAGCCTCCCTTTTTTCCCATTAACTGGGGTGGTGGGGGCGATCCGGGTGCAGCATCGTTATTTGTGCCCAGTAGAACAGTGTTTCTTTAAACAATCTACAGAGGACACCTTCCCAGAGATGAAAGATGAAAAGGCGGTGAGATTACCTGCCAGGAGCATTTAGGCTTTAATGATTTTCACATGAGCACTCCCAGCGATGCCGTACAGCAACCAAGTCATAGGACACTGTTCTAATAAAATTAAAATTACTAAAATAAACTGCCAGGCATCTGGAAAGCACCGAGAACACCACATATTATATAAATTGACGTCTAAATATTGTACACCTATGTGGTCCTTGAGTTGCAACAAAACCTTGATGCGTGCTAAAGTCTTATGTTTTTTTCCATTTTAATATCTTTGTAAGTGGATTTTAAGCCGTAGGTAGCCAAGACATATTCAATATCAATGTCCTTTATGTTGTCCAGTTCCATCATATCCAATTCCCAGATTCACATTTACATGCATTCTAGAGCTGCAAATATGAAAGAAGAACTATTCAAATGAAAAGTAAAGGGGTTTATGAATACCCAAATCATAGGTTCCCCTCCTCCTTCTTATGTCCTGCTGTGTTGGAGTCCATTAGAAATGGACTTAAGATAAAATTAAAGGTCTAAATATGAATACTTTATGGCTTTAGGAAAATCGAGCTCTGTACATCACTCCTTTTAAAAAAGAATATTAAACACCAAATGACATTCAGTTTGATTATGAATATTAATAATATAATATTTATTTTAAATATAATGTATTCATCAGTACTCAACCAAAAGTAAAATTAAACTCATCAGGATCAGGATAACTGTTTGGTTTTGCAAAAGTCAAGGACCCTCATTGGGTGGCTTAATGACTCCTTGTTTGTGCTCTGTTTGCATAAATTATCCATCAAGTGCAGCCACTACACCGGATGCAGCAGCGTGGCACTTGGTGCAGGAGTGCGAGCCTTGTCAGGACCCTCATGGGGGGAAGTGTGATCGGAATGGAGTCGTTGTCCTATGCCCGGCAAGGAGCTGCAGTCTCCATTCTCCGTCCCTTTGCACCTGTTCCGTCTGACGTTGGACCTGTGCGCACAGACCTGGGTTTTTAAAGGCGACAGATGTGATCAAACAGTAGATGTTGTAAATGGCTGCTGCTCTGCCTGTAGCCAAATGCGATCAAGAAAAAGGGAGAAAAACAGTGTAATGGGTTTCAGGGTGATCTGATGAGTCTCCAAGGATGCAGGTGCTGGCTAGTGCTCTCTCCACCCATCTAGCAGTTTATGTACCACAAAGGAAGTGCCTTTTCTTAGTATCTGCAGACGTTCTTTCCACCTCATGGTGTTACTCCCCAATAAACTGGGATGGACCCGAGTCATGCTGTGTGTAATACTAATTAAGGCAGACAGACAAAAATAATGGTACCCCATTCCACCTAGTGTAATCATCCCGCTCCAGTATGGGCACGGCCTGCAGCCATTCCAATGTAATTGTATCACTCCACTCAGGAAAGCCTCTGAGAATATTGTTTTCTAGAAAGAGATGACACAAAATGAAGCTGCAGAGCATCAGAGATGTCAAATAACAGGAAGAGAGAAACTTCTCAACCAAGCAATAAGATGCCGTGTGTCTGAGATGTGCAGAGCTGAGCATATGTTACATTGGAACAAAAACTGCAGGTGAATCCAAGAGGAGTGAGAAACACAACCCCTTCTCACTGCAACCTTAGATAAAACTGCCTGTATATCTAACGATAGGTCTGGTTTGGAACACATACATTCAGCTCTGAAACAAGAAATTGAAGAGCATTATCAAATTGTGATTATCACCATAAACTAGCCTTGGCTGAACCCAGCTCAAGCTTGTCACAAATGTTACATGCAAGACAGCATAACTATGCAAGATCCACCAAGCTGGGGCTCCAAGTCTGGCTCTAACCAACTGAGACTGATCCTTAATACACTGATCCGATAGGAAAAAATGCCTGGGAAGCAATGTGCTTAGTTACAAAGTATGTCCTTAGGCCTGGTAATAGCTCAAAATACAGGCTTACAGATGGGTTCAAGTACATGAAAGGACACTGGACATGCAGGTGACAGGAAACAGCTGTGCTCTGTTTACACAGAGGACAGGAAAAGAGGGAATGAAGTTTAAATTACAGCAGGCAGGTGTGACAGGTATAAAAAGACAGAAATGAGGATGGTTATGTTAGTGGAGAAGGGGACCATTATTAGGTGGCCCAAAGAGAGTGCCAAAGAAATGGACATTATAATACCGAATGTCCACATGCATACACATGATAAAATGGCATGTTAATTAAAGCCATCAACCTGCACACCAAAATTTTTTCATAAACTATTATCTTGAACAATAGAGAATGGCCATTTTGGTTGACCAGCTTCATATGGTTTGACCTAATATTTCTGCCTTAAATCAGAACCTTGAACAGCACCTGGTACATATGGGCAATTCGTAAATATTTCTAGGATGAGTGAGTGAATAAGTGAATTTTCAAATATTTAAAATGAGAATGTTTATCTGAATGAGCAACACTTACCTTGTGTTGCATACGAAGCAGTTTTTTGTTAAATTTCTTTTTCTCATTTACATTGATGACTTTTCTATCAAAGGTATCTCCTTGAAGTTTACCATTGAAGTTATACTCACTATTATCAGGAGTGTTGAGCATCTGTAGACAGTAAATAACCATCTTCCTACTCTTTTAGATTACCAACAATGACAGTTAATAAACTTTATCAAGTCCACATTCTTTTCTGAACTATTTGGATATTAAGTATAAAAATAGAAGCCAGAGGACCCAATAGTCATTTTTTGCTGTTGAGTCTTTGTACTGGTTTTTAAATGATGACAGAAAAATGTTCATCATCATTGAGAAGTCTTCATTAGTTTTGTACATCAAGTTCATTGATACATATCATAATTCTTCAACGTCTTAACGTAAGCCAAGTCAATTCTTTTAGTTCTACCAGCTAAAACCCTTGCAGTGACTCTAATTTTTTTTTATTTTGCTCACACCTCATATCGACTCAGCAAATCTTGTAGCACTACCTGTGAATACATCCAGAACACAGCCGCTCCTCACCACATCTGCTATTCATCCTCACACATGCTCCCAATCCCCTCGACGGCCCAGCCATGATCCTCTCTCACCTAGATTATTTTGAGAGCTCCTAACTGGTCTCCTTGTTTCTGTTCTTGCCTTCTTCCTACACCCTAGTCTCTACAGAACAGGAAAATCATCACCCTCAAAAGCTCCCATTAACTCCCCATTTCACTCAAAGTAAAAGCCAACATCTTAACAACACTCTAAAAAGCCCCTTTCCCAGCTGCTCCACGCACCCCATCACCCCCCTGGTTTTATCTCCTGCTACTCTCCCTCCTGCCACTCTGCTTCAACCACACTGGCCTCCTCCAGATGCTTATTCACATTTCACCTTCTCGGGGAGGGATTCCCCAGGCAGCCATGTAAGACAGCCTACCCTCCACCAGCACTTCATTCTCCCTTCTTTACTTGACCTTTTTCTCTTAGTCTTTGTAGTGGTTTTTACATACGCAGAAAAATTCTTTCATATTCTTTCCTTCAAAAGGGGAGTCTCACTCCTCTCTTCCTGAGTACAGGCTTTACTTAGCGGCCCATTTTTTGATGCATAGAATATGGTAAAAATAATGGGGCATTGCTTTGAAGACTAGGTCTTAAAAAGGCATCGTGGCTTTCTCCTTGCATACTGTCTCACTCTTGGATCACTGGCTCTGGGTTTGAAAGTCAGCAGCTATGTCATGGGGATACTCAAGCAACTCTACAAAGAGGCCTGCATGGCCTCCTGCTAACAAGCATAGGACCAAACAATCATGGAAGTGGGTCCACCAGCCTTAGTCAAGCTTTCAGCTCACTACATCCCTGGCCAATATCTTGCCGACAATCTCATGAGAGACCTTGATCCAGAAACATCCAGCTAAACCACTCCTATATTCCTAGGAGTGACTATAAAAATCAGATGTTGTTGTTTTAAGCCTCTATATTTTGGGGTAATTTGTTACACAGCAATAGGTAACTGATACAGACTTTATCAACATCTAACCTTATTATGTATCATATTTTATTATACTTATTGGCTGCCTCCTCCGAGGAATGTAAGTTCTGTGAGGGCAGAGACAATTGTCTATTTTGTTCATTATTATAATCCCTGCATCTAAAACAGTTAAATAAATCCATGTTTTACTTTTAATAATAAATAAGTGGGTATCCAAGACTCTCAAACACTAATGGATCAGCAAAAATGCAAGATTCAGACACATCCTTGTGGTGGCTGCAAGAGTTTGCATCACTTGGGTAAAGGCTGGTAACACTGGGTCACAACGTGTTATCAGACGTGTTGCAGAAGTAGTGACTACAAAGAGCCCCCTATTTTCCTGCTGAATGCTAAAGCTGTGTTCTCACAGAAAACCAAAGCAACCAGTAGATAATCTGTGAGTTGTTTGTTCTTCTGACCAGACAAAATCCTCAGCAGAGCTTCCTGCAACCACGAGCACCCAGAATCCACATCCTAAGATTCTGATTCAGGAGGTCTGCAGTGAGGTCTTGACATCTGCTATAGACTGAATATTTGTCCCCCTCCAAAATTCATATACTGAAACATAATCAGCACCATGATGGTATTTGAAGGAAGGGCCTTTGGGAAGTCATTTGGTCGTGAGGGCAGAGTCCTCTGAATGGGATTAGTGCCCTTATAAAAGAGACACCAGAGAGCTTCCTTGTCCTTTCCACCATGTGACAGCACAGCAAGAATATAGCCATCTATAAATAGGGAGGCAGGTCCCTCCTGGAAAATGAATCTGCCAGCACCTTGATCTTAAACTTCCCAGCCCCTAGAACTCTGAAAAATAAATTTCTGTTGTTTATAAACCACCCAGTCCATAGTGTTTTTATTATAGCATCCCAGAGATAACAGTGTCTTAGCTGAAAGAAAAAGTCTAGATTATTCTAGTGTACATTCAAGATGGAGAACCACTTCATTGGTAAATAACTAATAAAGGCAGGCAAATCCACAGTCTACTAGTACTGGAAGCTTTTTATATGAACTCAGCAACTCCAAATTTTCCTTATACATTCATTCATTCTTTATGCATCAAGTTGTTGGACACTGTTAGACTCTAGAAAATTAGAAAGCCTGGTGAAACTCAGGGTCTGGTAAGAAAGACTAGATACTCACCTAGTTGAGATGTCCAACAAAGAAAGCCCATCATTAACATCCTAGCCCCATCCCTGTCTTTCAACACAGAGCTTGGACTCACCCCCCATGTACATACACCTCAGGTGGGGAGATAGATTGGGTATGCAACTGACTGTAAGAGAGGAGGTGAGATGATTCATATTGAACATGCAAAATGCAAAGGAGAAGAGCTAACTTACCCCTAGGAATCCAAGAACTTAAGGACTACCAGACAGAGAAGAGCCTGCAAAGGAGACTAAAGCATAGGTTCCCTAGAGCTGAGAGAAAAGCCAGGTAGTATCAAGACCTTAATTAGAAGATACAGCATTCTCAAGCAAGAGGCATGGCTGGGTCTTACATCTCTGTGACAGGAACCGTGACCAACCTGTTCAGCTCTGTAAACTTAACACTCTGCAACGTCTTTTTTTATTATTGATTTTGGAGATACAGAGAGAGACATCAATATAAGAGAAACATCGATCAGTTACCTCCTATACACATCCCAACTGGGATCAAATCCATAATTTATGTATGTGCCCTGACCGGGGATCAAACCTGCAACCTTTTGCCAACTGACCCACCTGGCCAGAGCATGCAAAAAATCTTCTATCCTCTGGATATCTTAAGGAATACCTCTGCTTAGTAATTCTAATAGCCTGTTTAATCTCTGACTACCTAGTTTCTAGGCCATAGTTCCACTCCTGGTCTGCTACTAACTCTAAAGTCTCAGAAAATCATTTAAATGGTTTACGGGTCTCTGTTTCCTCATCTAGTAAGCAACAGTGGAGGAATAAGTAATCTTTAAAGTTGTTCTTTTTCAGTCCTAATGTTCTGCTAAAATTATATATGTGAATATGTGTATATGCATAATAATCCATTATCCAATATGGCTCCCCAAGAAATGGAGGGCATTAAGTATAGGGGAAAGATTCTGACTTGCCTTTACGGGTTAGGGAAGTAGACACTGGCTAATTTCCAGAGTAGTAGTTGACAATGGTGTTCTTCGTTTGGAAAGTATTTCAATACCAACTGGATGAGTTAGAACAAATACCTCCAGACATTCCAGCAACACCAGAGTACTATCAGAACCCAGATTAGGCCCAGGAGTTCATCTGGGTTATGCCATGCCCTAGGCTTCTGAGCAAATGACAGCCCAGAGTGTTTACACTCCCACCCGCTCGCTCACCGACTCATCCTGGTGCAGAGAGGGTGTCTGAAAACTGCGGACCCGCACCGACAGTCCAACACAGACCTCCACCTCCGTGTCTGGCAAAGGCAGGAGCGTGAGTGATGCTGAGGCAGGTGGGGAGCTGAAGGCCAGGCGAGGTTGTAACTCCTTGTTTCCTCTGCCAACTAACTCCCAAGAAAGAATCATTTTAAAGAGAGATTTCCGGCTCTAACCCTATTCCTTCTGGGGGAATGTAATTAGAGATTCAGAAAAACAAGAGCTGGATGGGAACCAGAGACTGTCTTTTCCCACCTTACTCTAAAGCAAGATTTCTCTACGTGGGCACCATTAACACTGAGGGCTGGATAATTCTCTGTTGTTGGGCTGCCTGGTGCAATGTCAGATGTTTAGCAGCATGCCTGGTCCCCACCCAGAAGATGCCAGTAACACCCCCTCCACAGTTGGGACAACCAAAACTATTCCCAGACATTCCCAAATGCCCCCCAGATTGCCCCCATTGAGAACTGCTACCCAAAGAATGCTACCCCCCCACACATAAAGGGTCTGTGACAAACCGGGCTGGCCAAAGGCAACATCACCCACCTTCAGTCATAAAGCTTCAGTCAACACTCCCTGCCTGAATTATGTGGTTTATGCAATTAAAAAACTAACAAAACCTCTGTGGACAATTCCACCCTGCTCCATTCTGAATCCTGCAACTACATATTAAAAGCTCCAGCAGACAGCCTGCCCTTAGGCGTTCCCAGCCTCTGCTCCTCACCCCAGCCACTCAGGCTGAAAAGCCCAAGGGGCCCCCAAGAACTGGCTGTATGTGGAAGGCAGTCCCCGTGAATGAGGGGGGGAAGGAGGGTCTAGCAACCAGAAGAATGGGCGCGGAGCTCCACCTGTATCATTCACTGGCTGTGTGACCTGGAGCCCACCACTTAAGCTCCCTGTGGCTGTTTATTCATCCACAGGATGAAAGCAAGCTCTCTACCTTGTGTTCTCAATGCATCATTGTGAAGCTCCAACACAAGGCGTGTGACAGCTGTCCAGTGCTACACAATGGTTAGGTGTCAAATGCTCATTGTTACCTGTGGGTATTACTGTTGGTATTCCAGCAGCCCACCTCTGTGCTAACACACTCCACTGCAGGAATTTGAGGCAACACCGTAAGACCAATTTCTTCTCATTTCAGGGCTAACTTGGCCAGAAGTTCTCTCTGCTTCATTTCACCCAAATATGACATATCTCCAGGCAATTTCCAAGGTTGTACCTTTAGGACCCATCAGTGAACTAAATGGACCAGGATTCCTGCCCCCCCGAGGCTCCATTTTTTAAGGGGGAGGCAGTGAAAACAATAAACAGACTAAAAGACCTAGTTAAAAAGGGAACTCACAGTATGTTAGAAGCTGACGAACACTGGGGAGAAAGAGGCAGGTAAGGTAAAAGCATGGGATCGATGCGGGTGTCGGGGTGGGCAGCTTCCTGTTGAAACAGGGCAACCGGGCTGTGCCGTGAGACACGGGTGTAGGTGAGGGGTCAGCCCCGCGGCTGTCAGGGGCAGGTCATTCCAGACTCAGGGAGCGGCCAGTGCAAAGACCCACAGGCTGCAGTAACCTTGGCGCCTGCAAACACTAACAAGCAGAGGCCATCGCAACAACAGCAGGAGCAGCAAGAGGAACAGGAGTAGGAAACGGGGTCCCGTGGGTTGGGCAATGGAGCCAAGGCATATGATGGGTGTGGAGGGACCTCTGCTCCACGCCAGCCACACTGCTAGGCACTGGGGACCCACAACCAGCAATGTGGTCCCTACTGCCAGGAGGTGACAACAACCGACAAAGCTGTGCTACCAAGGAGAGGGACAAAGGGGCTCTGAGACAGGGTGGCTAAATCCATGGCCTTTTCAAGGACTAGTTTAGGAGTGAGAGGGTCAGCAGTCCTCTTCTGTCACACACAGACGGCTTGGGCATCTCAGACGCTCTCTGTGCCAACACCTTGCCGCCACCCCCAGAAAGGGGTGAGCCCTCCTGTCCGTGGGACGCCTGGGGACCCACTATGAAAGGGGAATATCCACCTCAGGTCATTTCCCCCTGTGCTTTGCAGATGTTCATCCTGGTAAAAGACGAATGCCAAAGGGTCTGGTTTGAGGAGAACGAGTGGCCGTAGATCAAGTTCACCTTCAAGATGTCAGTCCACTCGCTCCTAACTACCCCCCAGGCAGGATCTCTATGGAGGCCCTGCCCCTCATGAATGCAGGGCCAGCACTTTGACCCGGTCCCTCACTTCTCCTCCCTCCCTTCAGTCCCCACCCCCGGAGCAAGCCAGGCTCTTAAACTGCCGCTTGCACTCTGGAGACGGCTATCTCTACCTGGCCTCCTCCCCACCTTGCGAAAGCGGCACTTGCGAGAGCACACACAGCTGGCGCTGTGCCTGAGGGAGAGGCAGTCTGAAGCAGCGGGGGCTGCGCCTCTCCCAATAAAAATTAATGGAACAAGAGCCCCCTCTGTGTTTGCATGAGTTTCATCTTCCAGGGAACTTACTCTCCATCTTCTCTTACCAAGCCCCCTTCTGGGCTCTCCTGTCTCCTGTGAGTCTTGCTATAGGTCAAAGGCCATCATTAAAGGGAAAGGGGTCAGGGGGAAATCAGGCCAGGGGGTTCGCACACACCCAACACACACATGCTTATGTACATGTGTACACATACATGCACATGCATTGTAAACACATGCACACTCATACACAAGCATGCACAAACATTTTGCATAGGCACACACTTTTTGACTTTCTATCTTTGACAAAAGAAATCACTGGCCCTCTCCTCGGGGGTGAGTTGGGGCAGATTACACCATGAGAGCAGCAGGAAGGAATTAGATGGAAGGACCTGAGGGAGCCTGTTAAGTGCTTACGAAAAATGTTAAGGGTCTCTGGTTTCCTGGGTGTAATTTTTTTGTTTTGTGTTGTTCGAATACCCAAGCCCTCTGAGTGCATATTTCTGCTCTGAAAGGGTCAGGGCAGGGTACTCAAGTACAGAGTACGGCGTGCAAGTAGCCCTTGACCTTCTGGCTCCCGCTCTCAGCCTCAAAGATTGTGCCAGATGAATCTGCTGTCAATGCAGTTACTCTGAAAACCCTAAACCCCAGACTCGCCTTCCCTGTGTGGTCCCGGGCTGGAACTGACCATTAGGTGTGGCTGCGTGAGTGTAGGGAGGCAAGGGAGGCAGGAGCCACTGTGTTCTGAGAGTCACCGTGGTCAGAGGCGATAAGAGACAGCGCTGAGGTGCCGGCCAGGTCAGTTTGTCATCATTCTTCCTCTCTCCATTTGCAGCTCACCTTCCCAGCAGGTAGCCTGCTGAGCACCAGTGACTCCAGGTAACCTCCAGACACTTCACTGCTAACTCACCGAGGCTGCGACACAAACCAACGATCAACCACTGGCCACAGTCGCCTTCCGCAACCCGGCCCCCGCAGCTGGGTGTGCCGGCTTCGGGCTCCATCGGCTGCCCCCTCACAGACCCTTTCCTACCCAGCTCTGCCCACCGTGGTGTTAGGGTTAAGTCCTGCAGTGAGTTCCTTATTTCATGACCCTCTGGGCTTCCACTTCCCTGGTTGATGGACACCACTGTTAGCGGCGTGGTGTGCGTCAGCTCTAACACAAAGGCACAGACCCACACGTATCTCTGCACCTTTCCCTCCTCTTCCCCAAATGTAATTCCCTTGTAGGTATGATTTAGATGAACATTCCCCTGTTAGTATAAGTTGTATCCAAGTCTTCTACCCTGACAAAAAGAAATGCTGCAGTGGCATTTTTAGACTTAATTCTTTATAGGTATTACGCAAATCTTTTGAATGACACCTAGAACAGGAATAAGCAGATGAATATATTTTTAATTTGTAATGACATTACCAAATGGTCTTCCAAAAGCCTCCTTTTTCCCAGATGGTCTTGCCCTACAGACAACTCTGCCCTTGTTCACTAAAAAGGGCCTCACACTCTGGTTTCCATGGAGATCAGCGACCTAACAGCGCTCTGCCTGGAGGGCAGAGGGCAGTGAGCATCTTGAGGTGGGGGCAAGGACCTTTGGAAAGCAAGAGGTAAGGTCCTGGAGAGCCTCGTGCTTAGAAGAAATACACAACCAGCCGTTTAGAGACTAAAGAAGATAAACACAGTACCAGCATCCGTGCAAAATAGGTAGAATGAGAGCAATAGCAGGAGGAGAAGGCAGCTCTTTCTTGTGTATGGTTTCAGAGATTCCCCAACTTTGTCAAACTATCACTCACAAATCCATTCCCAGGTACACATGTACACACACACACACACTTCAAAGTCTGCTGCTGACACTTAAAATCCCTTCAAAGAGTTTCTTTCCCCAAATGGAACTGAGGTTCAAATAAAAATGGTCTTTATCAATAAATATGGTGAGAGGAATTTTGCTAAATGTTTCACATGCC
The DNA here is from genome assembly GCF_014824575.4 of Sturnira hondurensis. NCBI lineage: Eukaryota > Metazoa > Chordata > Mammalia > Chiroptera > Phyllostomidae > Sturnira > Sturnira hondurensis. The sequence continues at coordinate 3,791,119 of NW_028092868.1, read as the reverse complement.
TGACATCATCTGAGGCCAGTATTACTTCCATTTTACAGATGAGAAAACTAAGGTTCAGAAAAGTGAAGCCAAACAACCGGTGCGCTGCACAGTGAGAATGTGAACTCAGCCCCACGTGACCGGACAACCATTTGCCACAACCCTGGCTGCCCAGAGACCTGCTGACGCCCCTTCATTCACCGTAAGGTACACACTCCAGTGATGCGCTGGCCTGAGAGCAGCGTTTCCCAAAGGAAAGGGTGCTGGGTGCTGGAAAAGACCAGAGTGAGAGAAGAGAGAAGAGGGAGAAAGAAGATGCTCTGGATACAAACCAAGAGTCCCCTCAACTTCCCGGGCCAATGAGAAGGAATTACAGCCAGATTAGCTTGAACAGGAATGGGGAAGGTGAACTCCCCTCCAGGATCCCAGCATTAGGAGCCTGGCAAGACACTGGAAGTGGTGGGAAGACATCATTTCTACGGTGCCTCTTCTCTAAAGTTCCCTGTTGCTCCAGCGGACATGCACCTGCCCTGTGGCAGGTGATTTCCCAACTGTAAGATAATTCAGTTGCCGACACAGTTAGCTGGTTTCGGGACCAGCGACATAGAAATAAGGACACAGGGGAGGAGCACAGAAACAGTGAATGGGTAAGGAGGCAGCCGCTTGGGGTCAGGTCAGGGCAGACTGTGGGAAGGTCAGAGGGACCGGTGCTAGAAAAGTGACACCGCAGAGAGGCTTCATGGGGAAGGTCAGAGGAGGCAGTAGAAAAGTCACAGGGAAAAACAGCACATGCTTGCAGACCCAACAAAGGGCAGCGTGAGGAGGGCCGGGAGACGGCACGTTCCCTGAGGGTGGGAGTCTGAACAAAATCCTGAGAACCACAGACCACAAGGGGGCCCAGCCCCAGACACAGACCCTGCCTGCGACAGCCCTTTCAGAAGGCTACGCTTGCTAGGAGGCCTGCAGAGCAAACCGTTTCAGCATGCTCTACCCACTTGGGGAAGCCCTGCTCATCTCAAGATTAAAACAAAGATGCCTCCGGGAAGCAGTGGTGGAGAGAAAAGAAGGGAACCAAAGGTCAAACACAAGCAGCACACGGTGCTGGAACGACCCTGCCAGAGTGTGCAGGGGGCCGTGGGCCGAGGTGGGCACTGCAGCACGCTTCTGGGGCAGGGGAAGGTGGCTGGCGCTGGCTTAACTGGAGGCCCATCCCGTTGCTGAGCCCACCAGAGGCCCGATGAAGATGCTCGTGTGCACCGAGGGCCTCCTCGTCCCCTCAGAACCTGCAGTGCTGTCTTTTATGCTGAAAGCTTCAAGGCCGCCTAAATAGAACAATATGCATTTAAGTAACAGTACAGCATTGGGCGGAATATTATTCAGCCAGTAAGCATGATAGTTATGAAGGCTAAGTAACAGTTGGGAAAGTCACTGTAATGTGCAACAGCCACTGACGATTACAAAATAGCAATCGTCATGGCAGGTGGAATTCTGGGTGATGTTTCCCCTCCCCTTCCTACTGTCTCTGTCTGTTGCTACAGTCATTCTACAACAAAGTGAAAAGGTGACAAAGGAAAGTGAGGCGTCGGTGATGAACCTAGGTCACCACACAGTGTTGGTTCAAAGTGAGTGACCCACCCCTCCCCACAGCACAACACATAACACACACACCCCACGTACACCACAAACTCTCCACACATACAAAACACACATCACACACACATGACATGTGCACAGCCCATGGCATAGACCACACATGTAACCCATCTTACGCACATGGCAAATATCGTGCATGTATAGAACACACACAACCCCACAAATATGTACCACCCACACAATACATATGATGCGACACACACACACCACAGAGGCACACGCATGCACCTTCATTTCCATGTGCCTCTCACACGGACACCAGTGGAGGTGAGAGTTTTCTGCCACAGCTTCTGTTTATCTAGGGAGCAGGGTTACCTCTCCCTTTTGCCCTGAGGGGAAACCAAAGTTTGCTCTCCAAGTAGCCACACCATGAGCCAAACAGGAGCCCGAACCCAGCCCCCACTCTGCAGAATCTAGAGAGCGATGCCCTGGACGTGCCAATGGATCAGACCTAATGAGAAGCCTGGTGGAGACCTCCCAAAAAGCCGCATTCTTTGCCTGGAAAAGCTCAGGCCTCACCCGTGCCTTGTACGGCAATCCCTCTGCTTTCTCTCGCACAGACTCGCCCACCTGAGACCCGCCCATAACGCTGTTCTCATGTACAGCGCTTTACCCGTCGGCCTCGCTGGGGTCTCCCAGCATTCGGCATTAGGCACGGTGCACTGTGTACATATAAATCAAATTAACATACACTGTCACTGCCTGGTTGAGCAGCTGTATTCTTTGTGTTAAATTTCATAGTTAAAATGAAACACTTTCCATTACTAAATTGCAGCTCCGATGGGCGCCTGTGACAGTTTCCTGCCAGAGCTAAGCCTGATGATGCCAGCCCTGTCTCAAAATGGCAAATGCGACATGGATTTACAGAGTGACTGAGGATTTGCTAATTGCCACCAAAATTGATTCCCCATTTTGAACCGAAAGGTGGTGTCACCTCAGCATCGTCTGTACATCTCTGCCTGGACCCGGGGGCTGGAGCAGGCTGTGCTAAGATTCCACGTGTGGCCCAATTAACTGGCTCATTCACGGTCAAGGGTCTCCACCGACCTGCATGTGCAGGCCAGGCTGACACGGACAGAGCACTCACTGCACACAGCGCTCTTCACAGGCATTCCATGCGCCACTTTTCCAAAAAAGTCCTCGTCGGCGTTACGAGCCCCATGATACGTATGAGGAAATTGAGACCAGACTCAGGAAGACTGTGACCTAGTGACACAACTAATAAATTACACGGCCAGGACTCAAACCAGGATCTGACTTAATCCCGAGCCCCCCTTTCGCCCTCCGGGTCGAGCGGGTGTTGGATGGCACAGTGCAGACCCACGGCTGCTGGGAGAAGTGAAGCCATCGAGAGCACAGGCTTCACTGGTGACGGATTGACAGCGTCCTCTCCCCACAGAACATACATCATGTTTATTCTCAGCTCACTGAGTGCCAGCCCTTAGGACCCCAGACGTCCTCCTCCCTGTCACATGTGGTATTCATGGTCCCTTGTACAAGGTCCAGGGTTACAAAGAGGCAAAGATTCCACTCCACTGCCCTGTCGGCCCAGATGTCAAGAGCCCCCATTGTCTTCCTTGAGCCTTGACATGTCATAGGCTGGTCCCACCTGCAGGCTCCCTTCAGTTCCTGGTGTAAATAGCTTCCACCCCACCACCCGCCACACCAGTCAGAACTGGCTTTCATCTCCGTTCCGCAGCTGGTATGCTTTCTGACTCCCAGCCAGACCTGCCCACTCTACCCATCCCATCCCAGAGCTCCTTGAATCTGCCGACTCCCTGGGCCTCAACTCGAGTGGTGGCAGCACAGGGACTCAGGGAGTTCCGTGCAGCTGCAGAGTGCCCACACGTCGAAGGAAAGGTGAGGTGAGCCGAGTCCACACGGGGCCCAAGGACTGTGCTTACGAGGGCAGCGCCCATCTCAGTTTCCAGGTCCAGGGCCTGTAAGTCTCCCTGCACACACGCAGAGCATAGGCAGCTGCAGAAAAGCGACGGGGGTCTGGACGCCTCCGACTGGATGGCCCTAGCTGGAGTGATTACCCAAATGTTTGGTAGGCCACAGAGTAGAAGAATCAGGAGCTTGCGACCGGAGATGCTTTCCTCCGCCAGGTAGCCGGGTTACCGCACGGTGGCAGCCGTACTCCCCACTCCGGACAGATCAACGTTGCTGTTAGGGTGCTGAGCAGAGCGCGCCATGTCACGAGGCACCTCGGTGGATGGCCACGCCTTGTGCGGCAGGGTGGGTGCTGCTCGGGAAGGCGCAGGACCTGACCCTCAGCAGGATGAGTTCCGAGGGTGACCCAGCTCTGAGCACACACTCTGTGTGTCCGTGGGGCAGCTGTTCGTGAAACTCGATCAATAAGCTTCGCGTCGAGTTTTATGTCAGCAGAAACACAAGCTCGCAGAACAGAGCGGTCTGGGATGCACCTCTGGACAGCTGGGCTGCTTTGTGGGACTCACTCCGTCTGAGCAGCTAACAGCCACGAGCTCCAGGCAAGGTGAAGTGGTGGCAGAGACCACCGGTTCCAGGAGTCCAGGTGTGTCCTGTTCCTGGATCTGCCCCTCCTCTCTGTCTGAGTTTCCTCATATGCACAATGGATTTGAAAGTAGTCCCCATGTTTCCTTTCGGGGTGATGAAAATGTCCTGGAACTAGATGGAGGTGGTGGATGTACAATATTGTGAAGATTCTAGATGCCACTGGCTTGTTCACTTTATGAAGGTTAATTTTGCCCTGGCTGGGTGGTTCCGTTGGTTGGAGCATTGGCCTGTACACCAAAAGGTTGTGGGTTCGATCCCCAGTCAGGGCACGAGTGGGAGGCAACCAATCAATATTTCTCTCTCTCCCTCCCCTCCCTCCCTCTCTAAAGTTAACAAACATATCACCAGATGAGAATCTTTTAATGGTTAATTTTATGCAACATCCATTCCACCTGAATATAAAAATTTAATTACTACCCACATCATAAGCTTGTGGCAAAGGTTTCAAGTTAATGTATGTAAAGTTCCTAGGACCTGACTGGCACACAGTAAGTGCCATGAAAGCTTTTATTATTATTACATCCCAGGAAGAATGCTGAGATGCTGAGCAGTTCACACAGTAAATCCTCCCAGCCACCCATGAGATGGGTTCTGTTATTATTCCCATTTTGTAGATAAGAAAAAGAACATTTGGAGGGTTGAGCTGCCGTTCCCATTACTATGGCTCTACGGGAAATTCCCCACAATGTGTGATGGAAAGGAGCCTGTGGGTTCTAGTGGTCAGGAGTGCAGACAGAGCAGGGCAGGGGCGGTTCATCTCCGCTCCACACGGCTGTGGTCTCCACGCAGATGCAAAGGCTGTGGGCTGGAGTCCTCTGAAATCTTGTTCACACACACGCCTGGCGTTCGATGTTGGCCATGAGCAGGGGGCCTCAGTTCCCCTCCACAGCGGCCTCTCTGTCAGCCCCACGAGTGCTTCTTCCCAGCGTGGTGGCTGGGTTCCCAGGGGGAAGATCCAAGCAAGGGGGGACCCAGTGGGAGGTGTGTCATCTTCACGGCCTGCCCTCAGAGCTCACACAGGGGCAAGCCTGATGTCCTTCCCAGGTTCAGGAGGAGGGTAAACAGACTCCACCCCTTGATAGGTGTGGCAGGCGTCTGCGAGAGCCCTGGGACCAGAAATATTGCTGTGGCTGCTAGTGAACAGTACAACCTGCCACAGGACCTTAGCACAGCTGCCTCCGCAGTCAATGAAGGAGTTGGGATTCAAGACTCCAATGCCAGAGCCAGGCCGGTTCTTATCAGCTGGGTGCTGACTTGCAGTGTGTTTTCATCTACCAAACCGAGACAATAAAATCTTCTACTCCAGAAGGCTATAAAGATAAGTTAACATATTGGGGCTTTAGTTTCCTAAGCTTTAACATGGAGTTAACAAAAGTTCCTCTATCTTTGGGTTAATAAGTCAAAGTGATAAGCAGATGGAAACATTCATGTCAGCTGGTCAATACATGTTCTTCCCAATTCAACAATCTACCTGGGAAACCAAATGAAGACCAGAGGTTTCTTTGCTTAGGGTGATCTGTGAGGACTGTGCCTGCCCCCCCGGAGTTCGACCTACCGAGAGGGACAGAGCTGTTATCTTTGCCACACTCTCTGCAGACGGGACATTGGCCAGTGGCCACTCTCTCATCCCCTCTTTTTTTTTTTCCTCCTCTTCTTTCAACTCTGTTGTTGCAACGTCACCTCACGTGACAATTAACTGGATTACTGTGTCTCTTATATTAATTATTGGGATACAGTAAAGTCTTCTCAGTAAGATTTTCAGAAAAGCCGTAGTCGGCAACAGATTTTACAACCTCTCCTCGGCAAGACGAATTTATAGGAAGATTTCCACATAACAAGTAATCTCTCCCTTTGGAGTTTAACTGTTGACAGTTTCCCTCCCCCCCCACCCCCCCCCACCCCCCCAGGAACGCTCCCTGGCTTGATTCTTCATTCTGGAGGTCGGACTTCCTCTGGGTCCTGCTTCTCCCAGGCAGGCGACACTCTACTTGAGCCAAATCATTAAACGAAGCAATTGAGTCACTGGTACGCGTAGTAATAACACATTCTGACAAAAACTTGAAAGATAGTGTATCTCTGTCTTAACTCATGCGGGTATCAGTGGAGGGGAAGAAAGTAAATTCTTTTAAAATACAGGCAGAATCTTTTATCAATGAAAACCTGTCATGCGGTCTCTCTTATCTCTCTGTGCAGTGACAGAAGGATTTATCTTTCTTAGAAGCAAGGCTCCAAATGAATATCATGCTTGTTTTGCCAAGGTGAGTAGTTTATCACGGCCGGGCAAGCAGACATGTTTTACATAGATGTCGCGGTGTACACACGCCGTTCGTCACCAGTCCCCAAGCCCTCCAAGGTGTCCCGAGGCCCTCAGCGGTTGCGCATGCGTCTCTCGCGGACAGGCGAGCGCTGGGTGCCGGCTCTGCAGAGCCCAGGTGAGCTTCAGTGCGGCTGCTTCCCTAACAGGTGAGGGGAGGCTCGCCCGGAAACCTACTCTCCGGTGGGATGGAGCGGTCCAGCTTGGACGCCACATTGTGACAAAATCTTTCCCCCAGCAGAGAGGACCCTGCCGTTAGCACACCTCTCTAGATACCTGCAAGCTGCAGGCTCTTCTTTTCATTCTTTGGTTTTTGAAAAATCTTTTTTGTTTTCCTGTAAACCCAGCATCAGGTTTTCTCCTCTGGGTTTGCTTCCTTGGGAAGAACAGAACAGCGATCAGCATCAGGATGACGGAAATAACAGCCACGTTCACTGAGCCCTTGCTTTGTGCCAAGCAGCATTCTGCGCATGTCACGTGTCTTAACTCATCTAATCTTTATAACAGCCTACGACACGTGACTGCAACTGTCCCCATTTTACAGGCGGAGAAACTAAGACACAGTGGCCCGAGACAGAGGTCACACAGGCTATAAGCAGCAGAGCATGTGAAGCCAGCTCAGTGGTTCCAGAACCTGCGAGCTCGCCTTCGCCTCTGTCCTGCTGGTCAGGAAGCCCCAGCACGGCTGTCGCATCCATACGTGGTCATCTGCTGAAGCTCCCAGAAACGTTACGCCCTGACACAAAGGACTTCCCCAGAGGCCTCCTAGTTTTCTAGAAGTTCTTTTGCTCCAAGTGGGAGATGTCGTAAAGCCCAAACTAAGACCAAACCCAGGGTCACAGGAAAAACTTCCCCCTTGCAGGCTAGGTCACCAGGTCCTCAGCACAAAATCTTTTTAGCTGAGAAGCTTGGAAGTTCTCTCAGTCAACATATGGGGCTAACATACACACAAAAAAAAAAAAGAAAGAAAAGAAAAGAAATTCAAAGAATTCCAAGAGACTTACAGAACTGGAGGAAAATTGGAGCCAGGACCTCAGGAAGAACAGATCGGAAACAGTCTCTTTGGGGCAGTTCCACGGATAACTGAGCTCTCCCGCAATATGCCCACACGTGACTCATGAGCCCATGTGAATTCCCAAGACAGAGCATCTTCTTGTGTACCTTGGGTCATGTGCCCAAGCTTGAGGGTCCATCAGAGGAGCCTCATGGTTAATTCTGATTCAGCGAATAGTGGCACCACTTTGAAAGACGGTACAGCTCCCCCCGTCCCTTGTGAATGCATTTTGTAAACTGTGAAGAAATTCTGTACGAAGGTGAGCTGCCGCTGGAAGCTTCCAACAACTCGGCCAAGGATGCAGGACGAGCATCATTTTAGATTCTTCAGGTCAAGACCCTGAGAGATAGGAAGGTTAATAATTCCTAGGGGACACCCCGGTCACAGTTAAATCCCAGGTCTTCCAACTCCTGGATCCTGCTTTTCCGCCCCCACGGCGTCTCCTGCAGAGAGCTAAGTGCCACACCAGGGTGGGTTTTATCTCTGCCATTTAGCATCTCGCACCTTTGTTTCTCCTTCCTCTCCCCACTCAGCACACACAGGCAGGCTGGCATGCTTGCTGCCAGCCCACACCCTGCCGGGAAAAGGGCTAAGCTGCACAGTGCACGGCCCCCCTCGGTAGGGAAAGGAGAAGAGGACCGAAGGACTGAACACGCACGCTAGAGCCCTGCCCATGGTGGCAGACCCTGGGCCGCAGGACCTGCTCTCTCGGCAGAGATACCACAGGCCTCAGTCCCCAGGATCCTCTGCACAGCCTGGCCACGGCCAGGCTCTCCTGGATCGCAGTTGTACCTGCTTTCCTGGAGCAGGCTGGGGGCGGGGAGAGGTTTTATGAGATGCAGCAGGGTGCACGGCTCAGGAACACTTGAGTGGTTTCCAGTCAGGCATGAACGCGTGCAGCGGAGTTGCTGGGCTGGTGGCAGGGAGAGAGGGGGGCAGGACTCTCTCCCTTTCACATCTGGGAGAGCACCTGGCTGCATCCTCCAAAAGGCAATGCCAAAGGGAGAATCGGCGCTGATTAGGACCCCATCGGAGTTAACATTCACTTATGCTAATAGCGCGTCAAGGGTTATTTCATCATCGCTACTGGAGCAGATTGGCCTGAGACAAGCTGAAGTCGTAAAACACCCTTAAAATCTCTGTCTTGAAATAGGCAAGGGAAGAGAATTTATTATTATTGTTCCTCAGTCACTAAAAAAAAAAGAGCAAGAGAGTAAAAATGAATGAAGGTCACCGTTCCCTTTATAGCTGATTGACTCACCTTGCTCTTTGTTCCTGGGCCTACACGGTAAACCGAAGTTGGACACAGAGGAGCACGCCAGACAATGTGTTGTTGTTACTTCCATTTTCCCCAAGAGGAGAAGGGACTGTCCACTGAAAACAGCAGAGCTGTGCTATCACAGGGCTTCTTGTTTAAAACGCAGATGTCACTGAACGATGTCCCTGCAGCACTAAACATGGCGGGCATTGGGACAACCCCATTACTGCAAAAATAATAGTCCAAATACACATTTGGTTCAATGCCTTAGAGTTTTCCAAATTATATGTAAGATTTTAAGATTTTAGATATCAAATCTTATGTATAAGATTTTGCCATGTATACATAAATATAATATACATGTATATAATACATAACTTCACATAGATACAAAGTAGTATATAATATGAAAGTTACAGGTTTGCGTTTAAAATATGCATGTAAAATGCTTGACCTGTACACACACTCTGGAAGGCAGACAAATGAAACTGAGATTCAGTTCCAGTGACTTGCTCCAGGACACATACACACAGCTCCTGAAGTTTTGTGACTTCGGGACCAATGCTCTTTGCCCGTGACTCTTCATGTTTCCACGTGCCAGCCCAGGATATATTATGCAGTCTCAAAATATTACCCCGTGACTCGTCTAAATAAGGCATGCGTGGCTCAGCTCATTGGTGGCACTTGCCCCGTGGTGTGGATGAACAAATGTCTACAACAGAACAGCATGGAAATGAACCCTGAATTGGTATAGGTCCCTCAGGAGCAGGAAGTTCGGGGTCAATAGCTCTGCAAACATGAATAAATATTTAAAACAACAGAGGAATTTTCCCTGTGGGAAGGTCCTTAGCATCGAGAGTGGTCGGAGGTGTGTAAGGGTATATGAGAGGAGGTATATGTGTATGAGGGGGTGTCTTTGGGGCTCTTCACCCAGGCTCAGTCTTCCCACTGGCTACACCCAGCTGTATTTTTTATTCTAAGGAAGTCACGTCTCGTGGCCCTTCTTCTAAAGGGATTGTGGATACAGCCAGTGTCTATGTTAACGTTAACGTGCAAAGAGGTGGCTCTGAGCCCACATCTGCTCTCTCAGCCCTGCAGCCCCCCCTCGAAACCTCCCTCAGTCACGGTAGGGCAGCCCTCCGAGCACATGCTCCAGAGCAAATCTCTGGGGTCTCTTCTTCTCCAGCCCCTGAGGCAGGATCCAGACCTCAGCCTGTGGACCGGTCCTCTCAGCAATGTTCTGCTTGGCTCCTCAACCTCCCCAGAGACCCACATGGGGACCCTCAGCATGAGAGCCTCGTGGAGACCTGTGAGGAGTCTGGAGAAGGAGCCCCTGCCCCCAACTCCTCTGTCATCTGGGCCCCAAACTGACCCTGTGTCTGTCTGTCTGAGTCTTACAAAGTCTTCAGGAAACCAGCTCCTTCAGCCCTAAACTCAGCCTAGGTGGAGAGATAGCCATCTTATCTGTCAGAGAACTCCCTGTCTGTGAGAAAATCCCCCCCTGCCCTTTCAGCCTCGTGTCTGCCTGTCCCCACCATCACTCACATCAACAGACACTCGCAAGGGTCACTGACCCACTAGATCCAGAGCCAGAGTGGGTCAGGGGAAGCTACTCCTTGTCCCTCGTTCTCTGGGGTGTGAGAAAGCCAGGACAGAGAAGCCCAGAGCATTCCCGGAGGGCTTCCTGGCAGAGGTAGTACTTGTGATTCTTTAACAAAAGTAAGACTCCAGAAAATGATAAAATAGAATAAGCATTTCAGGCACAAGAATCTCTTGATCCTGATTTGCTCACAGGAGATCAACTAAACCCACACCCTAAAGCCTTCTCATATGTGAGCATGCAGGACCGCGCCCCCTAATTCAGAAGAACCAGACCCTCCCCAGACAGACCAGCTTCTTCCCTTCATCCAGGACAGTTCTCTTCACTAAGTACAATTCAGCTTCCCCTCATAGTTGTTGAATCCATTTATGACTCTGCAAGACCTCCCCTCTCAGAAAATACTAACCCTGATATAAGAGGTTCTCATACCCCTTGTTGTCCCTGCCTTTGAATGGTCGAATGGGGGTGGAGAGAAGATGCCTTCAAATATGAAACTCTAGAAAGCCCACTCTAGTCAAGGGGGATGCAGATTGCACCCCAAAGGCCCGCAACAATCGGCCGGGTCAGCCAATGGAGCACAGTTTCTGCGACTTTAAGCAAAAGGACGCATCCCAAAACCAATTTCACCGAGTGCCAATTGATACAAACAAGAGTAAAGTTCCTAAGGCATCTCGTCAATGTTATAATGAAATGACACAGAACAAAATGACGTTATTCGAGGACCGGCTGCGTTAACTATCCAGTGAGATAGGAGATTCGGCAGAATCTGGGTGTTTTTATTGCCGTGCGGATCGGCACCCCAGAGCCTGAGGCTTCAGAACAGGCCCCGTCTCTGGGCCCCACGCCCCCATTCTTACATGCTAAAGCCTCCAATGACTTTAATGCGAGTTCCATGCATGTAAGGCCTGAGGGATCGGACCCTGCGGGAGTGTAAAGTGACAGCATAATAGAGAAAAATCACTTTAGCAGGCAACAGTGACAGCTGGGCAGGCATTAGAAAAAAGGGAAAAGGCCTCGGTTTAGACAAATTACTGAATGAAATGATCACATGAAAAGCCCCTTTTACAGCTGCCACTAAGAAATCCAGAAAATATAAAACATGTGAAAAAGTAAATAAAGGAATTTTTGAACCTTTCCTTCCCCATTAAAGGGGTGGTAAATGGTTAAAATGCTCTAAAAAAGATCTCCGATGTTCTGAGTCATGGGTCCAAATGGAAAAATGTGGCAATTTGGGCTTTTTACATCAATTACTACATACCCAATAAAACATAAACAATGAAAGGGAAGCCTGGAAAATTCCAAAGCCTATTTCAGAGTCTCTACAATTTCGGTGACTTTTGACATCTCATTACCCTGCATCATACTCTTACAGATTCATTTTCCAGAATGAATAAAAATGACTTAATGCATCCTCAGAACCATCTCGACGACCTAATTGATGAGTTCTACCAGCCACTTAAAAATAAAGCAGATATTTCCTTAATGAAAATCCTTGGGGTGAAGAGGGCATGGAGGAAAGCCCGTGCTGTCCAAAAAAAAAAAAAAAAAATTAAATACAAGAGATGGAAAGATGTAGCAGGGCGGGGGTACCCAATGGGAGTTAACAAATCTGGTTTCTGGTATTAATTCTGCCACTAATTGGCTGTGTGATTTGGGGCTAATACCAACCCTCCGTGGGCCTTGGCTACCCTGGAATGGAGTTGGAGGGGGGCCTTCGGGGCGCCTTCGAGCGCTGCCAGGCTATGATTTTTAAAAGCTTCCTCAGGGGAAGACTCTTTAGAATACGTGCTTATGATCTAGTGATTTTCAAATTTAGAAACAAAAACAATTTTAAATTCTTTGTTTCTTTGTCTATACACTCCGTTACAGAACGGAGAGGGATCGGAAAGCGAGCCACCTAATATTCCCTCGAGCACAACCCCATTTTATAAAGTAATTCCCAGGACCATCTCAGATTAAGTTCAGAAACGTTTTCAGAAAACTTCCCAGCTGCCTTGGAGAGGATTTTAGGAATCCCGTAGTTTAAAGGATGAAGGTACCTAACCCAAGGGCCACTGCAGGGGACTCGGCTTCTAAGAGCCAGGTCAAAGCTGGCAGAGACATGCCCCAGCCAGCCTGTGTCTGCTAGCAACATATATACACTTTCAGAAAAAAAGAAATATGACAAGTGATTAACATATGCATACTCAGGCCATGATAAAACAGCTATACAGGAAATACATTCATTATTCAACAGTGGGGACATTTTTAAAGTTCTTTTAAGCAGTCCTTGAGTTTGGAGAGATGGAGGAGGAAGAGGAAAGGACATGCTTGGGTGCATGCGGACTCTTTCACCTCATTCGTGTTCCTTTTCCCTAGCATCTTGACCACGGAGTGTCAGCCTCACCTGCACACTAGAATCATGCACAAAGCTTTAAAAAAAATACTCGTGCCTGGGTCCTGTCCTTGGAGATCTTGATGTAATTGTTCTGGCTATTGGGATTCCCAAACATGAGAATCACCACTCCAGTCCCACCAATGCATGGGGTTCTCAAACTTGACCTTGCGTCAGAACCACCTGGAGGAGACCACCATCACTAGATCTCACCCCCAGGGTTTCTAATTAAGTGGGTGAGGCTCCAAACTGGATTTCTGCCAGTGAAAGTGTCACTCATTGAATGAGTCACCATTCAGAGGGCTGAACTGGGAAGGGAATTCCAGGCACAAGTTGGCAGGATGGATGTGGGGTTTGGCACAGAGGACGGGAGATCAGAGCTGGAGTTCTTCTCTGGGCTAATGAGAGTAACCACTCCTGGATGCTGGTCCTCCTGATCGGGGATAGGAAGAAGGTGGAAAACATGCCAGACTGGTGCACACAAGAACTGGACTTCTGACAAATACCATATGATCTCACCTCTAACAGGAAGCTAAACAACAAAACAAACAAGCAAGCAAAATATAACCAAAGACACTGAAATAGAGAACAGGCTGACAGTGACCAGAGGGGAGAGGGGAGGGAATTTCAGGGGAAATAGGGGAGGGATTTAGAGGAACCTATATAAAGGATATATGGACAACAACTGAGAAGGGTGGAAATGGGAGGGAGGGGGGAGGATGGGGGGTGGGATGGGATGGGAGTAATAGACAGAAAACTGTACTTGAAAAATAATTAAATAAAAAAATTGGAAAAAAAAAAAAGAACTGGACTTCTTCTGAGACTAGTTCACAAACATTGCATCCTAGCTCCAGCATACGTGGATCCTTTTTTTTTTTTTCACTTTCTGCTTGAAACTGTTTGGGAAATTTTTCTCAAACAGAGATATGCAGCTGGAAGCCAGGAATCCAGAATGGAAAAGTGAGAAGCAAACAGCTATTTTGGATAGTAGTAGAGAGCATAAAGATTTCTATATCTGTCTTATATTTACCTCTAGAGATTGGAGGTGGTGGGAAGCAGAGGGTGCTCAGGACAGAGGAGCAAGAAGGGAGTGACAGAGTTTAAACATGGACTAGCAGTGTGTTGGAAGGGGGAGTGGGGGATGCACCAGATACCACAGCTCAATGAGAGGAGGACAGGCACAAACTCTCTTAGGGGGCCAGACACCCAAGGCACTGAGCTCCTAGACAGAGGAAGGAGGAGGAAGAGGAGGAGGAAGAAAAAAGGAAGGAAGTGGAGGTAAAATAAAATAATTATAAAAATAACAAAAATAAAACGTGTACCCGAAAATCGAAATGGTTTTTTGATATGCAGCGTGCCTTCATTATTGAGAGGAACTTTATTATAATATAATATAGCCACCACACAGTGGAAACAAGCATCAAAGTATCAATTAGACTTTTAAATAGCCCTGTGAGCTGAAGCCCAACAGCCTCTCCACGTCCTACCCTCATCACCGACCACGGCCATAAGTTAAGCATGCCAACGTGATTATTGTCCAGTAAGGGTTGTGGTGGCATCAGTATTTCAACTTGATTAAATTACTTTATCCACAGGGGCATGGAAAGCACTTTTACTTGCTGAATTCCTTCTGCACAGATCATGAAGGCGCGTTCACAAACATGGCAGAGCCTATGACGTGGTGTATAGGTAGACCCACCTCGTCCTGATGTTGTCCTTCCACCTTTCCACGACTACAAATACACACAAAGAAAAGGATTGCCCCCCTGAGTCCTGGTGGTAACCTGGTCCCTCTCCCTTACAAAACAGAACCTGAAATGAAAGTTCACATACTGGTAGTTTATTTCTGAAGTGATCCCAGGGAACAGGAGGGAGGGACTAAAGAGTGAAACGGAGAAGGTAGGAAGGTCAATGCAAGAGCATATTCTTGAGCCAGGCCCACTGTGGAAACGAGGGCTCACTCTGTATAGAACGTGCCTTAGAGTTGTCCACCTGAGGGGCAGAAAATGACAATACTTACCCACCAGCTCCTGTCTCTCATTGGTAAAGATTTCCCCTCTGGACAATATCTTAGTCCATTTGGGGTGCTATCACAGAATAGCATACACTGAGTGGCTTAGAAACACCAGAAATTTATTTCTCACAGTTTAGGAGTCTGGAAAGTCCAAAATCAAGGTACTGGCAGATTCGGCGTCTGGTGAGAGCCTAATTTTTTATTCAGACAGCCATTTTTCTGTTGTGTCCTCACATGGCCAAAGGGATGGGGATTTCTCTGGGGTCACTTTTATAAGACCACCAAATCCATTGATGAGGATTCCACCTCATGACCTAATCACCTCCTAATATCATCACCTTGGGGGTTAGGATTTCAACACATGAATTGGGGGTGACATAGGCATGCAGATAATGGCAGACAATCACTTGCTTGCCTGAGTGCCAGGTGGGCTCCTGCAGCCCCGTTCACCCCATCACCAAAGAAGGAAGTGAGGAATACACAGTCCTATCAGGGCACATGGGCATGAGGCTGGTGATACAGCAGAATGAGGTCAGCAGAGAGGTAGGGAACCAGGGCATGAGAGCTGCCCAATACCGGTCTTTACAACTCGATGGAAGTGTAATCCAATATATAACTTCTCCCAAATATTTTTGCCTTTTTGGTTTATCATCAATGTCAATTTATCCACCTGCAATCAGGTCTTGAATGTATGTAGCATGTAAAAGAGAGGTCTCAGGGTCCCTGATACCGAGGTACCCCTGCTTTGACTTTGCGTGTAAATTTGGCATCAATATGTCATCAGGGTCCTGGAGTCACCAAGATTGAGAAGCACCACTGCAAGAACCACCCAGTCAAGGGGAGGATAACACCAAAATCTCATGTGGAGAAGGTACTAGCTTATGCCATTCATGTCTGGCTAGATGGAGCCTATCAATAAAGCCTAATTGTCACTATTGTTTTCAAGCCCAGGGAGATAAAAATTTGAGTGAAGAAACTGTATAGATCATAAAATTCTTATTAGCAGCAATAGAAAAAATACACTCAATTCAGGGCGATAGGCCACCCATCCTCAAGTGGGTCATGATATTCTCAGGTGCAAACTTCAGCTCAATCCTTCCCACTCCTGACTCTTCCTGACTTAGCAGAGCCGGCAGTCACAGACCCTCCTGAGTGGAGCTCTGCAAGGGCCCAAGGATGTGGACCACTGATAAAATATTTCAAAGCACGTCAAACATTTTACAGAGCCCATATTAAAGGTAGCCTGGTAGTCAGAACAAGCTATCTTGGGTCTTGTCTTCCATTCTGAGTCATCCTTAAACTGGTCTCTCTGGCTTCACTCTCTCCCACTTCAGCCAGCCGCAACGGGTCAATGAGTGTTCCAAAGCACCTATTGAACCGTGGCATTCCCAAGTGCCTTTTGAATTATGTCATTTCCAAGTTCAAATACTTAACACTTCCTGTTGCAGAGAGAGTAATAAAAGTGCTTAATCTGGCATTCAAGATTGTAACCTGATTTTTCTGTCTTTTTCCCTTAACTCCCTAAGCAAGCCCTGCGGTGTAGCCTATGAGAACTAACAAACACACACATATGACTGACCAGCCAGAGCCTAGACCATCCCAAGTTATCACCAAGCTCGTTGCCCCAGAGTCCACCTGAGGCCTCTACTCCTGAGATTAGTAAGGGGAGCCCTGTTGCCAGCCCTAATTGTCTATCCCAGGCTCATGGCTACAAACACATTATCTATAAATACTTGTGGACCACCTTTGTTGTGCCAAGTCCTAGAGATACAAATAAAACAAGATGTAGTCCCTTACCTCAAGGAGTTCAGCATCCAGTGGGAAAAACATGTAAACAAATAATTATAAAATAATGTGATATCCCATTATAGAAAAGAGACAGATCCCTCCCATGAGTGGGAAGAGAGTGATCAGAGAGGAGCGAAATCCTGACCTAAATCCTCCAAAACAAGGAAGGAATTTTCAAGTAGACTAGGAGAGGAAGGGCATTTGGAGCAGAGAAACACAAGTGAAGAGAAAAATGCCTGATGCATTTGGTGTATTCTGGGAAACCTCAAGAGGTGAGATCAAGGTAAGCTCACAGGTAAGTGAGAGAGAAGTCGTGTGGGCCTCAGACTCATGCTTGGGAGTCTGGTCTTCATTCTGCTAGCAGGGGAACCACTGCTGAGTTTCAGAAGGGCTGCGGTCACACTTGCACTGTAGAAATCTCATCTTTGCAATACAGATGGTGAACATGGGCACAGATTAAATGGACCAGTGAGGAAGTTTTGGGGGTGATTCAGGTGAAAGTAAAGAGATCTTGAACCAGAACAATGGCTGAAGGAGTGAAAGGGGGAGAAAGCCTTTAGACACTGTTGTGTTGGCTAGATTTTATAGTATAACCAGACAACATAAACAATGCATCAAGTATCTTATGGGTTAACTGGTGTTTTGCAATTAGGGGTGAAGACCTAACTCCACCAGAACCCTGTGTTCATGGGAAAGTACACAGCCTTCTAAACAACTCTCTTGCAAGTGAACGTGTACGAGAGTCCCAGCCTGTCCTGAGAGAAGGCACTGTTCTTGTTCATCAGGTTACAGCCCTCCATGCCAACAAAACACAAACGCACTTCTTCCAACATACACTTCCAATTATTAACACGATTAGTATCCCTTAATGCAGGGAAATAGAGCCGGGGGGTTTATTTTGTGTTTTAGCAAGTGATTTTATTATTTCTGACTACTCTAGCCAAAAAACTTAAATAAAATCTTTCTGAATAGCTTTTGATGGGTTGCAAACCATGAACAGTAACTAGAAAAGGAGAAGGTAGCGATGGGGACGTTTTTCTGTTGGGAAACACGGGGAAGAGGAGAGTCCGCTATTTCTTCCATTGCCATTAAACTCTTGGAGAGGACAGGGAGGAAATAGGACATCCTAAGACATAACAAAAAAGAAAAGAAAACACTTGGAGTACGTCCCAGTGGACATTATGTTTGGCTTATTGTAGGTATTCAACAAATGTTTGTTGGCAGGGAGGGAAAAATAGGGGAGGGAGAAGGGAATGAGAAAAGGAGGGAGAGTTAGAGAGAGGAAGGGAGAATGAAGGAGGGAAAGAGAGGGAAGGAAGAAAGAAATGGTTCGCTGTCATCAAGGGAGAGCATGTGGGGACTCAGTGACTCCGTCCCATGGCGCACACATTCCGTCTACCTATGCTCTTGCTGTGGTTCAGGGAAGAGACTGAGGCACAAGAAAGGACGCAAAGGATTAAAGAAGCTGACAGTACACCTGAGTGTCTTAAGCCACCCCTGCCCAAGGGGTTCACCAGTGGCTTGTTGTGGTACAGAGTTCTACTCCTGAACATGGAAGCATCTGCTCGCATCACACTGTCTGCCTGGAATGCCCTTCCCTTAGGTCACACTCAGGTCTGGCCTCCCAAGGAGTTTGGCCCATTGGTACAGTAGACTTCCGGGCACCACCACTCACCCTGGCTTTATTCTTTTTATAGAGCTAATCGCTGCCCCCAAGTTATCTTGCTGATTTGTTATATGTTTACTTGTTTATTGTCCGCGTCCTCCCAGTAGAACGGAGGTTGCCAAGAGAACAAAGATCCTGTTTGCAGACTTCATCACTGTCTATCTTCCAGCCAACAACAGAATGTCCTCAATGAATATTTTAAATAAATCAATATCAAATTAAAGAGCTGCAGATACATAGCAATAAGGATGAATCTGAAAAGTACAGTGCTTGGTGACCAAAAAAATGCATGGAACAAAGTAAGATCCATAACAAAATTCCTTTTATGTAGATTAGAAATACAGGCAGGCAAAGCATAATACATTTTGCAAGGCATTAAAATCATTGACTTTGCTGAAAAAGGCAAAGAATTGAGGTGTTGGGATAGAAGGCACTACATTCAAGCAAGCAAATGAGAAAAAAGCTACTATACACTAATTATAACCATAGCCATTAATTAAGATATAGAAAAAAGAACAGGAGAAATTAAAGGTACCTAATACAAGACCCACAGGGGCTCATTATTTTTCACTGATATGGATATGTACGAGTATGTTTAGTATGTAAACAAATATCCATATAATTAACTGTTTAGTAAACCGCTTGTTCCCGGTGGGGATTCAGATTTTATTCACTGCCCTTTAGGTTGTTGTGATAAAGTCCCCCCGTCGGGTCCTATAAAGGAGAGAGATATAAAAACACTGGGCCAGTTGGGCTCTGAAGTTCACATCCTGCCGCCCAGAGCAGGGAACGCCCCCTCCTTAGGGATGAACTGCGTCTCTGCGCCGTGGCTGCACACACCCTTGGCTCTGAGGCCTCAGGAACTTCCACAGACCTCCTTCCCTGTCCTCATCGAACCGTTTCACCTGGTTGTTCACACAATTCCCGAAGCTAGCATTTCGGGAGCATGAAACTAAACTGGTGCCGCAGGACTCCCGTGACACACACTGGGAAGCAGATGACAGCTGATGACTAGCCAGGGTGGACAAGTCAGGCACAAGTCCCCTCCATTAGCCACAGCTGGCTGCACGGTGTAGACACAGATAACCCCCGAGACCCAAAAAACGTTAGCGTGCGATGAAACTTTTAGTGATGGAGGCAGACCCTCGTCCTCTCCTGGCTGGTGTAGTCCCTGCAAAGCCTTGCGTCGAACAGAACACACGGCTGGACCAAGATCAGAGCATTGTTCTCCTTCCTCCTGACTGACTCCCTTTCCAGTGCTCACACCCGGGGTCTGAGGACAGGACACTGTTTCCAGCCAGTCTAACTGCTAATGTGGACGATGAGGGCCAGCTTATGGAAATATTAAACTGGGCTTCCTCCACCACTCCAGAGACTGGAAGCTGTGTGCTAGACATTTGAAATATATTCTTTTTTAAACTAGACTTCTTTTGTTTTTTTTTTAAATTTACTTATCTTTAGAGGGGAAGGGAAGGAGAGAGGGAGAGAAATATCAATGTATGGTTGCCTCTTGTGTGTCCCTTGCTGGGAACTGGCCTGCAACCCAGGCATGTGCCCTGACTAAGAATCGAACCGTGATCCTCTGGTTCAGAGGACCGTGCTCAGTCCACTGAGCTACACCAGCCAGGGCTGAAATATATTCATTTTTTAAAACTTGAAACCCTCTGGTTTTCTCACCTACTCGTGAAAGTTCTGAATATCCAATATATTTACTGATATTGGCTTAGGCACAATGCCTCTCAAAATATATTTCATGGTTCTGCTCTTATATTCTGATAGCATTGACAACTGGTAAATAAATGTACACACACAAATAAATGTATATATCTTCAAACTTCCACATTTCTAAACAGTGCAATCAGAAATGCTTTTTGCAGTAATCAGTGCCCCATGCCCTTAACCATCCCTTTTACTGCTGATGCAGAAAGGAAAAAAAAAAAACGGAAACTCTCTGCTCTTAAGATAACTTACTGGTGACCCCTGCTAAATGACAGCCAAGCAGAACTTCAAGGAACTTGTTACTAAGAGCTTAAATTTCAGGCAAACATCTCCCTGCATTTCTAATGAAAAACGGATCCTTCCCCCTGCTTTTGAAGTGCTCTTTGGGAATTTGAGTGTTCTTTGCAATCTTTTATACCCAGCCTAAGGACTCTGACAAACTCTCTCCTTCCCTTCAAAGGCTTGTTAACTATGTGATGAATACACCTGTCACTTCCAATTCTAACCTGACTTTCTGTTGTGATGGTTGTAGAATTTGGTATCTATGGCAACTTTTCAGTGGCTCAACATCGATTAAAAAAAAGATTGGCTTATCGGGGTTGCTTGGTTGATTGATGGAAATGATCGGTAGCTCAAAATAATCGTGACAGATAGTCTTTTAATTAGCTAGTAGTTGCAAGATTCCACAATTTTAGATTTTATTACTTTTTTATTGTTGTTATTTTTCTACAAAAGTCAATGAAATTTAATTCTACTGAAGCAGTTAGTTGCAAGTTATTGTGGACCACCTCAGTGAAGAATCCTTGACTCAATTCATGCATCTTACTTAGAAGCCAAATAACACATTTTGCTCTAGAAAATCCACTTCTTAATTTTTTTAATATCCCAAGGTCAGTGCCCAATTCATGGTTTAAAAACAAAATCAAGCCCAGTTCTAAGAAACTTTTTAGTCAGGTTTAGAGCATTTGCAAATCAATTATACAGCTGTTCATTCTAATGCTTCCTCAAGAATGTAAAACCAGGAAAGGAAACACTGTGGACTAGAAATATTCTAGAGGCTAAACTTCCCAGGAAATCTAAATGCCTTATTTCGGAGATGAACATTTCACACTGGTCACTTCAAAAGTGTAGCAAGGTACCAACGAAACTATACAAGATAATTTTAGGTACTCCAAACTTCCTGCCATAGCCAGGTATTCATTTTAATCTGAAATTGATGTAATTTGACCATTTGGTATCTTAAAGATATAAAGGTGACAATTTCGTATGGCTTGAGCTAGTATTGTATTTTTTTAAAATAACAGTGTTAGTTCCTAGGGCCGCCATAGCAGAACACCACAAACGGGTTGGCATCCAGCAATGGAACTGTATTGTCTCACAGTTCCGGATGCTAGGAGTTTGAAATCTATTGTCAGCAGAGCCAGGCCCCCTCTGACACCTGCAGGAGACGGCCTCTTCCTAGATCGTGGGGTTTGCAGGCAACCTTTGGCCTTCTTGGGCTTGCAGCTGCCTCCGTCTCTGTCTTCACGTGGCCGTCTTCTTACAAGAACACCAGTCAACTTGCATTAGAGGCCCACCCTACCCCAGTGTGACCTCTTCATAACTAATTCCATCCACAGCAACGCTATTTCCAAATAAGGTCACAGTGTGAGGGGCTGAGGGCTGGCTCTTCAATGTGTGGATGTTGGAGGGACACAAACCCCCAACAATAACTAACACATTAATTGTTGTCTTAATGAAGTCGCATTGCAAACATAAGATTACTTAGGAGGAGGCTAAATTAGGTATTTTTTAAGTTGAAGTTGATTTTTTAAAGTCATAACGTTGACTCGTGACCATGGCGAAAGCTGTAGCATCACAAAGAGAAAGACTAAAATTGGACAGAGAAGTTGACTGTGAAACTGGCCACAGATTCTTCTCCTCCGTGTTTCCGCATCTCTTTACAACGTGTTCTTACAGTGACTCCTATCAAGGTGTAGAGTTTATTTCCACCCCCTGATTCTGGCTGGCCACAGGGTTTGCTTTAGCAAAACCCCCATACTGGGCCATTCGCCAGTATGCCGTGAGCAGTGGATTGATAAGTACATGCTCACTGGGCTTGCCCTCTTGTCCGGGCCACCCAGCTGAAATGTGAGACCACAAAAGTAGAACCAAGGCAGCCAACTGACAGCCAGACAGCCGGCCGCTCAACTGCCCCAGCTGCTGTCTGCACACTTGAGGGCCAAGCTGATCAATTGCTACATGTAGATCGGCAGAACCACCTAGCTGAGCCCAGCCCAAATTGCCAATGCACAGAATGGCAAGCTAAAAATAATAATAATAATATAATATAATAATAATATAATAATAATAATATAATAATATAATAATATAATAATAATAATTTTTTAAAAGTTGCTATTTAAAACTATTATTAAACCTTTTCATCAGTGTATTTCTATGCATTCTGACTAGTGATTGCAACGGTTTCCCAAATTTTCTAGGGAGTCTTTCCATCAAAGCTGCTCTGAGAGTCCCAGAAACATTGTTCCAGGGCTAAAACAAACACAGATCATTTATTTTTTTTAAATAATTTTTTTATTTAATTCTT
Organism: Sturnira hondurensis; assembly: GCF_014824575.4. Classification (NCBI taxonomy): domain Eukaryota; kingdom Metazoa; phylum Chordata; class Mammalia; order Chiroptera; family Phyllostomidae; genus Sturnira; species Sturnira hondurensis. Next base: position 3,768,572 of record NW_028092868.1, on the reverse strand, counting down.
GTTCAAGTACAGCTTTCTGTCTTATATTCCCAACCCTGCCCACTCCCCGCCCCATGCTCCCCACCTCCTTCCCATTTCTGCCCCCCACCTTTAGTTATTGTCCATGTGTCCTTTATACTTGTTCATGTGAGTCTATCCCCTTTTCCCCTATGATTCTCTCCCCTCTCCCCTCTGGACCCTGTCAGCCTGTTCCGTATTTGAGTGTCATTGGTCATATTTTGCTTGCTTCAAACACAGATAATTTAGAAGAGGGAAGGAGGGCTGGACAGGAAAGTATCTTGCAGCATTTCACCTCGAAGTCCACTTACTTATCCCCTCATAATAGGACTGTGAATTGAACCAAAGATAACTATAGAGACAGAAAGAACGAAGCCCCGCCTGACAAGAACACAGCCAATGAGCCACTTCCCCCCCAGTGTCTGCTGCTGCACATGGCCTGGTCATCTGGCTTCAGAGTCAGAGAAGAGGTTTCCGTAAACTGGAATAGCTGTTATTGGTTATCAAAATGTCAGGCTTTATGGTCATTCTTTCCAGAATCTACCCTGAATGGAATGCTGTGTTTGCAACCAACTCTGAACAGCAAATGGAAAGAGAATTTTAGACTTTAAATTGGGACTCCTGGGATTTTTTCCCCCCAGAGGGACCCACAACTACTTATTTTTTCCCCAGTCAGCTTTCTCACTGCAGCCAGAGGAAAACACAAAACTGACTACGCAAACCCCTGTTTAGAAACCGTCCCCTGCTTTTCATTGGCCCTTGGAGCCTCATCTAGTTCCTTCGTGTGGCCTGTATGGCTGTATTACTCTGCTCAGGAGGCCACAATAAAACACCACCAACTGGTTGCCTTCAACAGAGAAAGCTGTTTTCTAACGTTCTGGAGGCTGGACATCCAAAATGAAGGTGTCGATAAGATTGATTTCACCTTGGCTTGTAGACCCTGACTTCCAGACGTGTTCTCACATGGCCTTTCCCCTGTGAATGTGCATTCCTGGTGTCTCCTCTCTTCTTATAAAGATGCTGGTACAACTGAATGACGGCCTCATCCTTGGGAATGCATTTCATCTTACTTATCTCATAAAGTTCTGATCTCCAAATATCATCTCATTGGGGGTTAGGCCTTTGGACATGAATTTGGGGGAACACAATTCAGTCCATAACAATGCCCTAACTTGGCCTGTCCTCCGCCCACCTCTCCAGACCCTTACTAGTTACTAGCGACTTACTAGTAACTACTACTTACTAGTCTCTCATCTCCATCCTACAGCGACGCCGGCTCTCTCCCTTCGTTGACCTGCACAGTCTCCTAGCAGCTGCACTTTGTGCAGGTCTAGGCGAAGCCCTGGCCTCCTAAGAATGTGAGCTCCAAGAGAGGAGGAAAGAATTGGTTTTACTCATCCGTCCATCCCCGAGCCTAGTGCTCAGCACAAGGTAGGCACTAAATTTAAAAAGGCCTTAACGTTTATGGTCACCACGTTGGTCACATGACTTCCAGCTATGAAAATGATTTCTGTTTGTGCATTCATGCAATAAACACTGATTCAGCACCTAGTGTGTGCTAGATCCTGAGGACACAGAGATAAACAAGACAGATAGGTGTCAAACCATTTCTCCTGCAGGCTGAGTTCTCTCTGTGAACCACAGTCCCTGTTCCCGCTGTATTTCATCTTCAACCTACTTTGGCCTGGGTATAGCCTACTGAGATCTCACAAACCATGTCATAGTTACTTAGCATTGCCATTCATATTAGTTGCATGCATTTTATTTGAAAATTGTAATATTAGAAATAAAAATCATTCTACATCTTTAAAAGTTGGAAAGGCAATTGTCACACTTTCAGGACTGTATCCTGCTTACGGTCCCAGGAAAACGCTCTCAATAAATCCTGTATGGTTTCAAGGGTAGCTAAAGAGGGAGAGGACAGATAAAGATTTTAAGATATATAAATAGTTGAAAGATACATACTAATGTTAAAAATCATTCCTCAGGACCAATGGGATTATTAAATGAGTCACACATTTTTTCATAACATTATAATATAAACTGCATTAAGAAGAAGCGGAAATAAATTATGTTTAGCAGATGGCACACCAAGGCTCCTAAAAGACTTGCAAAACCTAATATATTTAATAAAGGCAGAGTTTAGGAAATTTACCAGCCCCCAAACTTGACTTTGCAAATTCCTTTAAACTGAAAATGATCGCTACCGTGTGATGTTTGCCTGACATCCGCCAGGCTCTCCGTGAGGTGCCTGACAGGTTTTATTTTAATCCTCCCAAACACCATGCAGAGTAGGTACCATCTTTCCAGTTTTACAAAAGGGGACGTTCCAAATCAGAAAGCTTAAATAATTCAGAAGGAGCAAGGCTGGGGTGCGCAGTTCAGCCAGTCAGCTCTCACAGCCCACATTCCCGCCTCACGCCATGTGGTCCAAAGCTGTCAAGAACAGGTTCTGGCTGACTCCCTTTGTGGAAACTCTGGGATCTAAAGAGGCAAGTTAAATGAATTAGAGTAGGTTTTGTCTCTATTTTGCAACTGGAAATGTGATTCCTAAACACCTTCTGGAGCTCAGGAGAGAAAAAACAAAAGTCTTAAGGTTGTCCATCTGACTCCATGAAGCAATTTCCCCCTCGAGCATTTTCAAGCTCAGACAAGGAGTGACCCCAACAGAGCTGCGCACAAGGCCAGGCCTCACCTGGGAGAGCTAGGTGCTGAGCCCCGTCTGACGTGTGTCAGGAAGGGTGAGGTCTTCCCCCGCCTGCAGCAGACTCTGGAATCTCCACCACAGTCGAGCTCTTCATCTCGGTTAAGCTGTTACCCCAGGAATCTCCTTTCTAAACGCATAGGAGCCTAGCAGAATAATTAGATCACTGACACCTTGGCTCATGTGGTTTGCCGAAGAGCAGTTAACTAATCACCTAGCAGTCTTTAAAGGGAGTAGACTAAGACGACGAGCAAGTTCAGAGTGTGGAACCCCTTTGACGAGATGGGAGCGAAAGTGCACTTGGCCTCCCCTTCCTTACAAAGTTGCCGGCGACCAACCGTGGCTAGAGTGCAAGTGTAGACTGTCCTCATTTTACCCTATGAAGAGCCGTGTTCTGGTGTTCTCATCTGTAAAACGGGGAAAAAGACAACCACTACCTCACAGGGTAGCTTTAAGGTAAAATGACTCAAACGAGCATTAGACATTATTCTGAGCACTAGGTGTGGAGGCCCGAATCCCTGCCTAGCGTACGGCAACCATTCAATATGTGCGTCTGAACCTCTTCAGACCTTAACTTTCTCGTTTGTAAATTAAGAGTAACTATGCTCAACGTTGAAAGTACCTGGTTTTCCTTGATTCTTCCAACAAGTATTTATTGAGTGCCTTCTCTGTGACAGCCATGAGGATACAGTGGTGACTATAATACACCCATTTCCAACACTCATTGAGCTCAAGCTAGAGGGAGAGACAGACTGTCAACAATCATCAACTCTCAGTGACAATATCACACAAACATTTAACTACAGTTATTACAAGTGCTTCAAAGGACAAATACTGGACTGGCACAAACTCCAGAAGGCCTTTCTGAGGAAGTGACATTTGAATTGACTTAGAGATGAGCAGGTTGGACAGATGAACTGGAGAAAGAACGCTCCAGGCAGAGGGAGCACTGGGTGAAGCCAATTCAAGATAAGCCTCCAGACAGCCAAAAGCATTATTGCTTCTGAAACAGAGGAGGTGCTGACCTCCACTGTGGGCAGAGGCAACTGTAGCCAACTCATGGTGGGCAGACACCCTTGGGTCACTCCCCAGCCTCACAGCAAGAGGCCACATGGCTTCTGAATGCAGCAAAAGTGAACCAGCCGAATGTCTTTGGTAATGTCTGTTCTTGGTGGACTTACCAGCCCCTGAACATTCCAGAACAATTCCTCTCACCTTGCCTTCCCTGTCTCCCCTCTGGCTCTCTGCTGTTTCCTGTTTCTGTCTTAGGTTCTTCTCTTACCATGATAAATAAGTGTAAAAAGCAAGTTTTAAAACATTTTTGGCCAGATTGGCAGAAGTTTGAAAGACTAATAATAACAAATACTGGAAGGAATGCCAGAAAATGTGACATTACCATTCATTTGGAAAGTGTGTAACTTAGTGATACCATTTTGAAAACAATTTCCCAGCATCTACCAATATTATAAGTGGACATGCCCTTTGATTGAGCAATTCCACCTTCAGGAATCACACTTTAAAAAATCCTTGCCCGTATGCACAAAAGGAGGGGGTTAAATATCATGTGTTCACTCCTTCTCATGGATGAGAGTGAAAAACCTGAAACAATGTCAATGCCCATCACCAGCTGGGGAGCAATTTATATAAATGGTGATGTGTCCATATTCTGGAATACTATAAAGCCAATAAGAAAAGAACTAAACCCTAAATGACTTCCCAGGCATTTTGGTACCTGAAAAGAGCAAACTGCAGAACAATTAAAATGCTGTGTACTCACTGACGTTTTTAAAGAAACTTGTATACAAAAGGTATGTAAGCCTGTGAATACAGAGAAAGGGGGCTAGGAAGATCCCCCACGGCTGGCAGTAGAGAGAAATGGTGGCTGTGTCGGGGTGAGAGGAAAGCGTTCACGGTCTCCTAGCTGTGGGAGGTCCCCAGAACACTGAGGCACATAGAGACAAAAAGCAGAATAGTGATTCCAGAGCTGCAGGGAGGAGCAAATGCGTACTTACTATTTACTGGGTACAGAGTTTTCATTTGGGGAAAGGGTCTAGAGATAGAAGGTAGTGATGGTCACAGAACAATGAGAATGCACTTAACGCCACAGAACTGTATACTTTAAAAAATGGTTAAAGTGGTGAGTTTTGTTATGTGTATTGTACCACAATTTTTAAAAGTATTGATACAAATAATGCCACTGGGATTTGTTTTCGGATGGGACATCTGAAGGCAAGGGCAGGCTCTTGTTTGTAGTAACAGTACTTAATGCCAGGGGCCTCACCGAGGGAGCAACCCACCAACCCCCCACCCGCCAGGCTCTGTAATGGGAATGTTCACAGGGCATTTATAGGTATGTTCAGTCCAAGTCTCCAACCTCAAGACCCTTTGACATGATCTCCTAAAATGACCCAACTTTCTAAACTGTGGACATTCAATGGTATGAATGAAGGACAGACTCATAACTGTCATTTAAGAAAATAAACAACAAGTAAAGGGCAAAAGGGCTGCAATTTAGCTCAGGTCTTAAATACTCCTAGTTGGATCCGATAGCCCAGTGAGTCTTCCAGCCTTCTTAGAGTGTACGTTCACATTCACAGCAGGCTTAGCAGGGCCTGGTTCTCTCTGTGACCGGCTAGTTGGAGACAGATCCCTAATAACATCAAGTCACATGTGCAAACGAGGCTAGAATTAAACCACCTTGTGCCCAAATGCGTCATGTTTGGCATCTGTGCACCATTGCTTGAAGCCTGTCAAATAAACCTGCTCTGATTGCATCCAGCCAGACCACTTTGCAAAGAAACCAAACAAACACAAACAAACGCATGTCTCATAACATTTCATTGCTCTTCCGCAGGCCTCTCTGTCAGAATGAAAGAGAGGGGACGTTTATGCTGGAACAGGAAATCGGGTCAAAGGTGGAGGGAGAAAAGGCCCCAGTACTTAAGAAGAACCCAGGGCAGGAAGGCAAATGTCACTGATAGAAAGTCCATCATTGCCACAGGTAACCAGATATGCTCAGCCTTGGATTTGTACAGGCAGGTGATTTATGAATCATGACAAAACAGAAGGGACATACCTGGAGCTAATGCCCATCTAGATGAGGGGATAAAACCCTGGTGTTTACTCTCAGCACTGTTAACATCTCACATGAATACTAATCAGAGATGTTTATTGAAAACGAGAATGATGGGGGGTGGGGGTTGCTGTATCTCATGTCATCTGAATGGCCTTGCACTTGAGAACGGCAAGGCAGGAATTTATTCAGTCTCCAGGAAATTGTGCATGTTGCAATTAGCAAATTCAAGTTGCCCAAGAATCCCTTGAAAAACATAGAACAAAACACTGAAGAAGAAGCAAACCCCAATGTTTGGCAGGAAAGGGAACACATGTGTAACCTTCTTAAACGCCTGACATTGCTTTCACACCACGACACAGCAGAAGGGGAATTGCATTTTCTGGTGACTGTGATGACAGGGCTGACCTACACCCCAGAGCCCATCAGACGAGTGTGGCTGAATCACGGTCCGTGGAGTTCGGAGGGCCTCCGAGTGTCCCCTCCCTGCCTCCTGCTCACTGAAAGAATGCCCTTCAGCCCTGCCAGAGCCTTAGAGTTCACACTCGCCCTGTCTCCAGAGAGCTGGGGAGCTGGGACGAGATCCTCTCCTGGCACCTAGCCCTGCACACACAGTGAACCAGCACCAGGTCCCCCCACTGCTGCGGTCCTGCTACCACTTTCCAGGGCAGCTCTCACTTCTCTTTCTCTAACTCTCCTCCGGGTGAAACATCGGCGGGTCCTTGGGTGAAGTGACTTTTGCAAACACTAGACATGGCCCCTGATATCCTGGTCAACAATATCACCCTCTTTAGCCCAAGAGTTTCTTTGAAGCAAAAACTTAAAAAAGCAAATGCCTCCCACATCCCCACTAATACCACTCTAAGCTGTTAATGATCAATGACCCTGGGGATGTAGGAAAGCAAAGCGCCTACAGCGGACTTTGAAGAGAAAGGTTAAAGCGGAAAGGGAGAGAGGAATAAAGATTGGACCAATAGGGAGAAGCGATAAGAACAAACACAAAGTAAGAAAAAGGAAGAATGACAGGAAATATCTTAGCCTTCGTCATACTTGACCCAAATGGATGTGGTGCACGCATGTGCACAAACACACGCAGGAGTGCACACACACAGACCCCACACTCGCTAGTAGCCCAGACAGGCAGCCACATAGCTCAACGCACCCCCTGATGTCTTCCTTCTGACTGTTAATGGATCCTGTATTTTCTCCGTTTTAACAGCTTAATTGCCTACCCATCATCTTTTCTCCAAATGGACTTACAGTGTTTGGTTAAAGATCTTCCATCTCTTTACAAGCAGCCCAATAAAGATAAGTGGAAATATCAAAATTCCCTGTAAACTAAAACCTCAGACTGCCAAGATTCCTCACATAAAATACTTTGTAATGGTAACCAGGAGCCAGATGGAATAACCCAATAAAAGTTAAAACCAGGGGCAGGCAGAGCTATAATGCATATGGTCAAGTGAGCTATTCAGATACGGACATTTCCTTTGTAGAAATAAATAGGCTCTGCAAGCATTTGCCAGACTTCAATCTCTCTGGCTGATTTTTCAACTCAAAGTCTCCATCAGCATCCCCCTCCTTCACCAAAAATCTGTCTAATCATACACGAAATCATCTCGTTGTTCAAGCCTTTTGTTTTAAGGTTATTAGGGGAAAGCAAAGCCTTCTTCTGACTGCGAACATCAAATTCAATTCCATCACTTATTTACCTTTTGTCTCCTATAATTAAAATAGGAACCATTTTCCCCTCACACGCTGATGAATCCTAAATATTACATCGTTTCAACTAGTTTTCTCATATTGCACCAAGGAGCACAAGTGGACATAAGGAGAATGGAAGAAAAAGTATTGAAAATAGTAGTAGAAGGAAGTGAGATATACATTATTCAATCATCTGTATTCACAATAAGAAAATTGTGAATATGTTCTAATTTCATATCAACTTTACAAAGCACTTTCGTGCAAACGACATTGAGCCTCACAACACACTGCAGAGTAAGCAAGGAAGTGGTAATGGTCCCCATTTTACACAAAGAAAATTGAGGACCAGAGAAGTCAAGGAATTTGTCCCATGTCGTGATGACTCACAGACACAAACACACAGTCCAGCCTATATTTGGGATCCAACTGCCATTCCTTTGAAAAGCTACACTGTCTGACTCTGGCTTTTTTTTTTTTTTTGCAAAATTGGAAATTCTAGGAACTCTAGTTATGCAAATTCTCATGGTTGTGTCTCTCTCCCGCCTTTGGATCCCTTTCCTGCCCAATGTCAACACCAATACCATTGATTCCTATCAGAAGTACCTCATTATGTCCACCTCTTCAGCCAGCCTTCATACAGGCAAGTGACATGATAAATCAATCCCCAATTAAGCTCAAGGAGCGTAAGTACTTTGCCAATGTCCACTACTAAGTTTAGTGGTAGCACCAGGATTTGAACCCCAAACAGGGTGTCATCCCTGGTCTTCTAGACATGGTGAAGTAGACATTCCCAGGAATTCCTCATGATTCCACTCAGGAAGTTATATTCTCTGTATGTCATATAAGAGTTGAGAATTATCATCAGGAAAGAAGCTCAGAAACATTCTAATAACGCCATGCACCAGTGTCAGGAGACAAGCCTTTAAAGATTTCCCAGACAGAAGTAGTTTGCACTTGGAGTGGTCTTGTCACAGGTGCTAAGGATGTTCTTTCCAATCACAGTGATTCCACAGGGACCTCCATGTTCTAGAAGGACCCAGAACCTATCTCAGAACTTCAGTGTGAACCGAATAACAGACGTGTTTCTCCCCAAGCCTACCACCCTGCCTCTCAGATCACATGTTATGTCTGCAGCCAGTTCACATTCAGCAGGTACAGCCCTGGCATGCCCCTGACTCTGTTTCTGCCCAAATCCTTTAGAAATATGCACCTAAGGGAAATTAAACTTCACTCAAAACTTAGAGCTACACCCTCAACAAAAATGGAGAGAATATTCTAGATTATTCTATGAAAGCCTCTGATTCAGGTTAATAGTTTGTTAAGCACAGATACATGCCAAGCCCTGGTGCCTGGTTACGACTCGATAACGATAATGACGGCACCAATCACCACTTCCTGAGCTTTGACTCCATTTCACTCACTGTAGTAATCCCTTTAGCAACATTATCTTCTTCACTTCTCATTAAGCCTACAAGGTATGTTATTACTCCCACTGCAGGTGAGAAAGCTGGGACCTAGAGTGACTAAGAGATTCGCCCATGTAGGGAGGGGTCCAGCCAGGATTCCACTCCTGTCTGCCTAATTAAAAGTCCTGTGCATCATTAAAACGGACCTAGGCAATGAGAAAAACTCAAATGTTTGGGACTGGCTGGAACAAAACACAAACATACAGGTGCCTATTTCCAATAACCAGTCAACACCATGATGCTGGATCCTGGCAAACAGACACTGAAAACAAGCCACTTTTCAGAGCAGTTTCTTTTCTGGGGCCAGTTCTAAATTCCATATAACCAGACTTTCTCTCTGGACTTGTGGAACTTTCTCAGGCATAACAGAAATAAAAACACATCCACTGTAAGTGAAAACGGAGATGAAGTGTGGAAGAAATGCTTAGCAAGCAGTGCTGGTGTAGGGGAGAGAAGATGGAGGGAGGAGAGGGAAGCTGGGCTCCTCCTTCCCTGTTTTAGGAAGAGTGGAACCCACTCACCTGACTTGGCCACTTCCCTGAGCTCCTTCTCCACTAGGGTGTCCAACATTTTGGCGTCTCTGGGCCACACCGGAAGAACAAGTGTTGTCTTGGGCCATATATTAGATACATTGTGACACCTAATCACAAAAATATCTCATAATGTTTAAAGTAAATTTATGATTTTGTGTTGGACCGCATTCATAGACACCCTGGGACCCACGCAGCCTACAAGCTGCAGGGTGGACACCCCTGGTTCTTAATCCATCTCTTTCCCGTCTGTCTTCTCTCCGCCGTGCTCTTTTGCTCCTGACCACTGTCACCACTGAATGGGAAGGGGACACTGATGGGAGGGTACCCAGAAGAAAGATGGATCTCAGCTTCTTTGCTCCTCCCCGCAAAAGTCTTGACTCATCAAACAACAAGGCAATGGGAGGAACAATCCATTGGCCTAGGAATCAGTAGCTCTGGATTCTAATCCTGACCCAGCTAAGTGTATGACCTGGAGCCAATGTTTGTTTGACTAGAAAATGGGAGGAAACAGAACCATTTCTCAAGTTCTTTCTCATTTTCATTTTTAAACCCTAAAACTTCTATAGCTGGAAATAGCATTTCAAAATAAGGGTATTAACAAAATCATAGTAATGATAATAATATTGCAAAATAATCAATCTACTCTCTGATGAAGTGACTCCTAGGTAAGACCCAAAGAGAGTTGCCGTCCCCCAAGAGAATTTCTGATTGGTTACTTGTTTATGGACCATTGTACATTCAGGTTAGATAATCTAGGCTTTCCAATGTAGATATTTTTCTCGCAAAAGTTCACCTAGTCAAATGAATCCAATAGTTGCCCAACTTCGGCTTTGAGTGCAGGGACACACCTCAAGATGAGGCTATTTTCTGATTTGAGTTTCCAAGCAGTGAGTGTGAATAACCTTTTCCACCCAGTGTGCTGTGGCTGAACATTATTTCCACACTAGTGTTGATTTTTACCAGACATCTCAGGCAAAGAGACACTTAAAGACAAATAAGAATAAAGTTTAAATACTAGACGTCTACTTTCTTTTCAATCCACCTTCAAGGTGAACGCTTCTCTTTATGGGAAGGACAGGTCTTCTCATTTTAAGAGCTTATCACCAGTCCTGGGGCAAAGTTACAGTCTGTTAACAAAGAACCATTGTAATCAAAGGAATCTAGCAGAAAGGTTTCTATTGCTGCCTGCCTGGGAAACAAAGTTTTCCTTTCCCTAACTAGTTATTAAAGTACTTACGTTAACATCAGGGATATTTCAGTGACTTCAGAATACAGACCAACCCTAAGCCTTTGTGAAAACTTAAATTACTACTGGAAAATGTTCTCTTTGAATTTTTTTGTGTTTTCTATTTTCTTATATATCCTCTTAGTGGCTTGTCTCAATTCAGTAAACCAATGGAGCTTTTTTTTTTTAAAGAAGGAACATAGGAACAATGATATTCTTTGAACTTAGTTGAAGGTAGCTATTTTAGAGTTTGCTAAATTAGAAAGACTGGGCATTTCGGCTCTATTGAGCCCACTCATCTGATAAGTCTTTGATGCCTATCTCTATTGGCTTGTGGTAATGGCAAAAATTGAAGGCAGGTGGGGAAAGCAAGCCGAGTGCCTAAGAGGCAAATCTAGAACATGTTATAACATTGTTATTATTGGCTGGGTCAGGGCTCGGCATCTTTCCCCTGCATCAGGAGTCCGGGTTTGTTTGGCTACACAGAGGGAGGCCCTGATTGGATTCATACTCAGCTGCCGTGGGAGAGGAAACAGCTGGAGCCGCCACCAGGCAGGAAGAGAGTGTGTTCTCGTGGCTGGGAACCAGCAGGGCCAAGGGAGGCGTGGCTCAGCGCTTTGGAAGGTGATGACTTTCTGGTCTATGTGTACATTTTGACAACATCCGCCTTTAGTAAAAGTCGTCATTACTGGTGTTTAACATCCCACTTTGGAAATTGGGAATAATTGTTTCCCTACTATGAGGGAGAGTCATGAAGTCGGATTCCAAGGCTAGAAGGTGACTTTAGAAATTCCAAATACGACAAAGATCAGAGATTTATAGCAAAAAGGCAACTCTTTGCTGTGCTTTTGTGTTTGTTCCCTTCCCCCCCTCCTTCCCTAGAATGGAGTGGTTGGGGGAGGGGGGGAAAGGGAGGCATAGGCAGATTTGGATAGCCAGCTCTCTTCCTCCTCTCATTCACCCAAAAGGCATCAGTCCCTAGACTGACGACCTTGAAATTTCTGTTCTCTGTATATGAAATCCCTCTCATTTTCTTCTTTGGTTTATGCATAGTCCCTAGTCGGCAGACTTTACCACTCTGCCAAAACATTGTAAAAACAAGCAGGCTCTAGTCATGCTCTGAGACTCGGACACGCCCTGGGAGAAAGGTTTAAGGCCTCCATCAGAGGCCAGGGGCAGCACCTTCGCATACAGGCAAAGCGCAAAAGGAATTGTTTTCCCTTACTGCATACCTGAATATCTGTGCATAAAGTGGAAAAGGTGTGTGTCCAGAACCCAGAGCAATGTACTGACAAAGCCCTGCAAGCTTTCTGGAAGCAACCGCTCCTTGGTTGCTGAGTCATTTCCGTAACACAATTTCTGAGAGGCGTTAGCCAGTACCCCAGTGCTGGAGGCTGCCCAGCGATGCAATGCTGAGGACACGGTCATGGTAGACTTGTACATGGACTTCATCCCCACATTATACCTGACTTTTGCTGCCACTCAGCACACCAAGGAATCATGGAAGTTTGCGTGGGACAGGATGAGATGCACACATGCAGGCGTGTCCCTTATTAGAAGGAACTCTACCTTTCTCCCTGGTCATACACAGCCCTTGGGGTCCAAGCTTCATTTTCGCAACACCTCCCATATTCTGCCCCTCCTGCTCAGTCTTCTTTCGTTTTCTCCCAACTCCTACCGTACTAATGACAGCTAACCTTCACTGAATGCTCACCTCATACCAGGACTTTATGCGGGTTAACTCAATTAACTCTGTTGTGATCCCCAGTGTCATGACAAGGAAACTGAGACCAGAGGGCTAGCAGCCTGGCCCAGATCACAAAGCTAAAGCAAGGATTTGAAGGTGAACTTGAACTACCCAAAATTACACCCACAAACCATTACATTATCTTTCCCCATTGCTGAGATATTGATCACAGCAGGGTTGCCCTTAATATTTATTTAAAGCCTGAGTAAAAATAAAGAGGGGGCAGTGTAGAGGTGGGGTGCCGTTTGCACAGCACCAAAGATAGCCCTGACCAGAAACTCCGAGAACATTCGGTAGGACAGAAGTCACTGCGTGCATCACGTACCTTCCCTGAGAGCAGAGCCTCTAGATGGGGGGACTGCAGGGCAACAGCATCAGAACCGCCAAGAAAGCCTGTTAAAGACCCTTCCTTGCTCCCAGACCCAACTCCACACCTGCTCAATCCCAATGTTGAGGCTGGGGCCCAAGAACCTGCACACTCAGTAAAGCTCCCCAGGTGATTTATATTTTGAGAAGCACTAACATTGGAGAACCACAAAACTCCTCCCCTGTGATCTATGCAACAACACCTGTCGGCATTAACTTTGAGGGGAGGTCAGGGGGAGATGGGAGAGAAATTTTTCTATGTTGGTCCAATGAAGCACAGGGTGACAACTATCACATTTGAAATAGGGTTCATCTGTTCCCTGACCAAACATTCTTAGCGAAGGAAAAAAAGACCCTCCAAAAACATTGAAAGTGTGGGGGGGGGGGGGGTAATTCAGTTGGTACCCTTAAGACTACTTGGGTTATTTTGTTTTCCATGTGTTTTGTTTTGTGTGTTCATTTTGTTTTGGGGTCTTCCCCTTCCAAGATCTTAATGTCTTAGTCTGCAGGGCTCACATTTCTTAAAATGTTCTTGCCCTGCAATTGCTTTCTGGGGCTGGAGGTGTATGCCAGGAAGTTGCCCACAAGCCCTCAGCACCCATCGGGAGACAGAGTGGTGCCACGACCCCTGGTGATTAACCAGGTATATATAAGCAGTCTCCTGGGGGAGGGACTATATTTTCAAAATATTGCAGAAACAGAATTTTAGACCTGGAAAAATTTTAAAGATTATCCAGTGGAGACCCCATTGATGTGTATAGTCCTTCACAACTGATTTTCTTTCTGCCTCACCCTTCTGTGCTATTATTAACATTTCTCTTTAAGTCAACTCAGGGTTTTACTCAAGAAGCAAATCTGAGTTAGTACTGTCAGTGAAAGAACCATGTTGATTGCTAGAATAGTATCTCAAACTTCCCGGTCTAAATTCCCTGAAACTTGGGGACCCTGTGGCTTTAGAGAAGGAGACACTGCAAAATCATCAGCTGTCTGGGCTCTCAGCCTGGGGCCTGTTCTCTCTGTGTCAGAAAAAGGAGACTGGCAAGTGCCAGAGAGCAGTTAGGGCCAAGTCCTGGGCACCCGAGACGTGCCTTGATTCATCTGAAGATTAGAGGAGAATTGAAGAGGGAGCATAATTTAAAATGTAATTTAAGATCCCCCCTATCTGCTGCTGTCTCCCACCTACCAGTGGGGCCCATTCTTTGGTTCAGGATTCCTACCCTTTGGTTAAAGATTCCTACACCCTGGTTAAGGGTGCCTACATTCTGGTTAAGGGTGCCTAGCCTTTGGTTAAGGATGCCTACCCTTTGGTTAAGGATTCCTACACTTTGGTTAAGGATGCCTACCCTTTGGTTAAGGGTGCCTACCCTTTGGTTAAGGGTGCCTACCCTTTGGTTAAAGATGCCTACCCTTTGGTTAAGGGCGCCTACACTTTGATTAAGGGTGCCTACACTTTGGTTAAGGGTGCCTACACTTTGATTAAGGGTGCCTACATTTTGGTTAAGGATGCCTACACTTTGGTTAAGGGTGCCTACACTTGGTTAAGACCATGCTCCAACACCCTGCTGCTCTAGGCCATGTCTTCACTTCTCCCCCTGGCCATCTCTGGTTGTGCTATGAAAAAGGACACTAGACCCTATCACACAATGGCATTGGCAATGTTCACCCCTTTCCAGCCATAAGTCTGAATAAAGAGACAACTGCCTCCTTTCCTTTTGTTCCCTGATGAGGACTGTCACACTCCAAGGCAATTTGACATACACAGGAGAGAGGTTCTAAATTATTCCCCTGCTCATACATCTCATCTGTCTCTTGCTGCCTATGAAACAAAGTACAAATCCCTTGGCCCAGCATATAAGGCCCTCTCCCACCTGATCCCAACATACTTTTCACAGAATCAAACGAAGTCCGTCAGAGTCAGAAAGGATTTAGAGTTCTCTCATTCCGATGAAGTCTCCAGCCAGCCCTTCGTGACATCGGAATCCACTGGAGACTATGGCTCTCTGGGCTGCCCACTACAATCACCTGGGTTTTCTTTGAAAACCCCCAAAGCCTGTCTATACCCAAGACTCACTAAATCAGAATCTCTAGGGATGGGAACTAGTTTCAAAAGCTCCCCAGTAATTCCAATGCACAGCCAAGAAAACCACGCCTCTTGAGCCACACCTCGTACCTATGGTAACATGATTTCCAGGGTTGGGATCCAGGAATCTGTATTTTAAATAAACACTCAGGAGACTACAATGTGAAGCCAGGACAAGTCTAACTTTAATCATTGATAAATTAAGAGTCCGAAGCCCTAAGTATCTAGATCGCAGAGCCTGCATCAAAAACTAGTTCATGGCAGAACAGAAAACAGACCCGTATGTCCCCAGGCCAATCCACTGCTCTTCCCACGATGCTCCGCTGCTTGCTAACCTTTTTCCAACCTCATTCCAACTTTTGTACATACCGTCTCCTCCAGCCGGGCTCATCTGCCTACTGACCCCAAAATACTCTGGCTTTTTTCATGTTGGTGCCACTGCTTCCCCCACCTGGAACAGCCATACCATTTATTTCAGTTTAAGTCCAGGCTTGGCTTTCTTTAAGGCCATTCTCGCTTCCTACATTGGCTGTCTTAGCCGCCACTCCAGCACGCTCCCCCTCTCCTGCCCTGCACCTCAGTAGCACTTACCATCACGGTTTAGCACTGAGTTGTTCTGTAGTCGTGCAGGAGAGAAACTTGCAGAGGGCAGAGACCATGACTCACGTTCTTCCCATACCCGCCCAGAGTAAGTACTCAGCAAAGCTCTCCCGTGCCCAGACAGCCGGCCTCCAGGCTCATTCAAGCACACCTTGTTGAAAAACACCTTTGGGGCCCCTTTCAAAATTCTGTTGCAAGGGAGGAAAAAAAAGACTTTCCATGTTTCTCTTTTTTCTACTTCATTTTTTAAATGGCTTTGGGGTTTATGTCACTTGCAATCAAGCGGCAGTGAACTTGATGCCCGGAATACTTAACTTTTCGAGAAACCAGCATGATATATGCATAGATATTATGCATGTCTTCTTTTCTGTGCCACCTTTCAGCAAATGTCAGTGGCTTTTCAGAATAACAATCCTAGGATATAGCAGCACCTACCTGGGTACTGCTAGAAACCACTTAGTCTTAGGAATAAACAGAAAATCCCCCTAATGCCTCAAGGAATAAAGGGAAATACAGACATGGCAGTTCTCAGCACTTGCCTCTTCAGCACTTGGCTCAATTAATATGTTTAAATCAGAAAACACCACTGTGGCTGGTGTGGCTCAGTGGATTGAGTGCCATCCAGCAAATTGAAGGGACACCAGTTCAATTCCCAGTCAGGGCACATGCCTGGGTTTTGGGCCAGGTCGCCAGTAGCGGGCATGTGAAAGACAACCAATCAGTGTTTCTCTCCCTCTCTTTGTCCCTCTCTTACCCTCTCTCTGAAAATAAATAAAATCTTTAAAAAAACACTTTTAAACTCAGAGTTCAGCTTTAAGATTTTTCATTAAAATTCTCAGTTTCTAAAGGTTGTACTAGAGTTTTACTAAGTTGTACGAATATTTTTACTGCGAACAAGTGACCAAGGTATAAATTACTTTGTTAGTGATTAACACTGGTAGAAATGTAAAATGGCACAGTTGCTTGGGAAAAAAGTCTAGCAGTTCCTCAAAAACACTAGCCAGAGAGTTACCCTATGACCCAGTAACACCCTCCTGGGTATACATCCAGGAGAAATGGAAACATGCCCATGCAAGAACATTTACTTCAGAATTCACAGGAGCATTATTCATAACAGCTAAAAAACAGAAACAATCTAAATGCTCATTGACTAATGAGTCAACAAATAAAATGTGGTATAACCATACAATAGAACATTACTCAGCCATAAAAAGGAGCAAAGTGCTGATACATGTTACAACGTAGACGGACCTTGAGTACATTATGCTAAGTGAAAGAAGCTAGTCACCAAGACGACACAGGCAAATCCTGGCAGAGTGAGAGCCGATCAGTTGTTGCCCGGCGCTAAGGGGAGAGAGGAGGTGGGGAGAAACAGCGAGACTGCTGATGAATACAGAGCTTCCTTTCCAAGAGATGAAAACAATCTAAAATTGATTGTCGTGATAGTTGTACATCTGAATAAATGAAAAATCATTGAACTTTACACTTTAAATGGGTGAATTATAAGGTATGTGAGCTATATCTTAATAAAGCTATTATATAAAAAATAATTTTTAAAAAAGAGATTGAGGGTTCCAGTCTGTCTGCTTCTTACTAGATATAATCCTGAGCAACTTAAGTCCCTAAATCTCATTTTCCTCATCTGTGAAATGGACATACATTATTGTAAGGATTAAATAAAATAATCCTTACTATAGGGTTTACACCTATAGTAAGTCCTCAATATGTGAACTATGTTTACTATCATTTCCAAATTCCTAGAGGAAAATTGCAAATCTTGGAGCCTCCTGAATGAACCCAACTGAATTCTATGTAAGTGGCAGAGATCACAACAGAAAAGTGACGCAGAAATAAGAGAAAATCTTCTCTAGAATGGTCTTTTCCCTTCCCACTTCAGACAGACCTCTCTCTCCTTGCCTCCAACCCCAACTCCAATGTAAGAAAGGACTTAAAAGATATTTTCCCACTCTCTACATAGTTTCCATGCTGGGAACTGTGATTTCATTTCTGCAGAGATGTTCCAGAGCTTTGGGAGTCTTGGAGGAACCAACCAAGGGAAGAGAAGTTTATTTAATTAAGGCAATAGGTGGAAGGCAAACGGAAGAACGCTTACCTGCTGGGCACACCTCACACATCTTCCCAAGTTCAGGAAAATTCCATTCTGAAGGGCATCGAACGTATTACTCTCTGGAGCCGCCGGCCAGTGAGAAATCGTGCTCTGGCTTTCAGCTCAGCCAGCTCTCGTGGCTGCTGAGAAATAGCACCGTATCATTCAACCCAGCTCAGGTCTCACCTCCTCTCTCAAGACGTTCTGACCATCCAGTCTCCAGAAATCACTCCTACCATTGAATTCCTGTAGGATTGATGCGATAATACATGAAATCACCTAGGACTGAGGCCAGCACATTAGCGACTGCTCAGAAACCATCAGCTAGCCATCCTCTAACACTTATTATTGGCATGGTCCTCTGGCTCCCAGCAAACTCCACCCTGTGTTGTCATTTGTCTTTTTATATAACTGCCTTCCATCTCCCTAACCCATCTGCAAGCCCAGGAGGACAGAGAGCCTAAAGGATACTTTCTCCTTTCTTGGTGTCCTAAGCCTCTTCTGTGATAAGGTACTTGATAAACATTTGTTTATGGTGCTAATCCCTATCCCCTCTCTTTTTTGCAGAATTGTGTCTGTGACTATGCAGGAGAAAGCAGTACTACAAGTATTATTCAATGTAAAGGCCTATTTGGCCACTGAGACGTCTAATCAAAACTGCATGAATAGGTGGGAGGATTAAATTTTAAAACAGCAGGAGTAAACCAAAGTTATGCTTCATGAAGAGTCAAATCCATTCAAGGAAAGTTTATAGCTAACCTAGTTGGCCCAGCCCTCCCCCAACCTTTATGCAGTTGCCTTTCTGAGTCCAGACCTGATTGTCTAAGGAGTTGGAGTAGGAAGTGGTGGCCAGAGGTAGGTTATAGAGTCTCAAAGAAAGGAGTTTGCACCCAAGTCCTACCTCATGCTAGTTGGGCATGTTACAGAACCTGGAGCTTAACTCCCTTATCTGGCACCTGTGGCGTAATAAACAGTCTTAGTATCATTGTTGTGGGGGCCCGCCAGGCCACAAGGGGACCAAGGACAGAGTTCTCCACTGTGAGAATGGTGGATGAACTTGGTTTCTGGTCCCTGGAGCCGGCGGGTACCTTGACACTTTCCTAACCTTCTAGTTCCCAGCCTTGAAGGACACAACAAGACCCTGGCGTAGGTGTCATGTTCCCAGATGGTTATGAGAACTTCTTGCCCTTTTGATAGCTTAAGGGAGTGCACGAACTCTGAGAAACAACATTGTTTCTAGTTCCCTGCGGTCTTGCGTCAGGCGTTAGCAGTTTGTATATAAGACAGCTGTTCCTTGAATAAAGTTGCCATTTGCCAGCAGAGCATTTGGTCCTCTCCATTCTTTTAATTCTTTTAAGTCCCTCGCCTCACCTCGAGACCACCCTTGCTGCAGCGGGCTGCGGCACATTGTGAAATGAAAGGCCCAGTAAATGCCAGTTATAGTTACTGTCGTGCTTTCATCAGGAATCTTTCTGAGCTGCCAGGAGAGTCTCTAATCCCAAACCCTTCCTCAGTTACCACCTACTAGCTGAGTTATCTAGGATAAGCTATAGTTCCCTCGCCTGTAAAATGGGAGTAATAATTTCTACCATCTCATACCTGCGACAAAGTCCACTAGCTATTCATCACACATTCTGTTTCCTCTTCTTTCTGGGTCTTCAGCTGGGCTACATTTGCAGGTCCTCCATGAAGTCCAGGATGCCTGTGAGACTCAGTTCTAGCCAATGTACTGGGAGACAATAATAATAACTTCTAAGCCTCATAAAACCTCTCACACTTGTTTCTTCATGCCCTCCTCCCTCCCTCTGGATATTGACATTAAATGCTACTGGAAAGCCATGTGTTGGAGAAGGCAGAGCTTCCAGCATCCTGGGTCCCTGCATCTCTGTGTGGAGCCGAGGTCCCGTCCCTTCCACTCACCCTCAGCCTTGATACCGTTGTCCTGGAACCAAACAGGGCTGTTTTTGTGAAGGAAAAACAATCTACTGTGTTAAGCTGCTTAAATTTGGGGTTTTATTTGTTATAGTTGTTTAACACTAATTCTGACTAATACTCGTTCATATAATCGACAGTCCCCCACATAACGATAGTTGACTTCCGCTTTTTTGACTTTATGAGGATGTGAAAGTATACACATCCAGTGAAAACTGTATGTGAATTTTGATCTTTTCCCAAGCTACCAGTGTGCAATATGACACTCCCCTGTGACACTGAGGAGTGGCAACACAATTGTTTCGCCCAACTGCAGGCTAATGCCATTGTTCTGAGCATGTTTAAGGTAAGCAAGGCCATGCCATGATATTCTATAGATCAAGTGTATTAAATGCATTTTCAACTTAAGATATCCTCAACTTATGATAAGTTTATTGAGATGTGACCCCATCGTAAGTCAAGGAGCATCTATACAGGCTTTTGATAGAGATTAAATAGTGTCTGTGTTAAAGACTCCTGAGTCATAGCAGCTCAAGTAATGAGCTGCACACCTTTCCATTCATGGGTCTGCTGCACACCTGGAAGATACGATTAAGTGTACAGATTGGGGCTAACTCCTTAAGCTTATCAAGCAAAACCCTGGGGAGAGAGCTGACTGTTGACATCGTTGAGTCACTCTGATCTGGGACACGATGCTTGCTTTGAAAACCAACTTGAAGCTGACAGAGGCAGAGGTCCTGGGCGAGATGCCCACCCCACTCAGGGGCAGCAACCCCTTCCCAGTTTCCAGAGCAGGTCAAACAACCTGTGGTCTCCTAGAGGCTGCGTAGTCACTCAAATGCATCACTTTTTATTTTCTTACTGGGACCAGCTCAGAACTATTTCTTTTCTTAAGTTTCCTCACATTGAAAATATGTATTCACAGTTTATATACAATGCCATAGAGTTCAACAGCCATATAGACAATTTTACAACTACCACTTTTATTTAGAAGCTTCTTATCAAAGTCTGGATGTAGTTGTTGGTTGTTTGTTTTTTTTTAATATAACCCTGATTAAAGTCTGCGGCCACCTCCCTTGCACAGCCAAGCTCACCCCACACACAAAAAGGGCCTCTGTGGAAGCTGGCGATGGGCGGCTCAGCCAGAGTGAGTGCAGCGGGGAGGGTGGGAAGTGTGGGCTCAGGACGGAAGGACAGGTTCACACGGATGGGTGGGGAGAAGTAGGGCTAAGGGCAGCAACCTGAACACAGAACAGGATGGGTAAAGCCAGAAATCATGGTCGGTTATTCCAGGCAGAAACAATGAAACCGATCTACGGGAAAATAGTTTTCAACCGGCTGCACTGACACTTCCGGCAAGTGGAGGCTAGGGCCAAGGGTGCATTTTGGACGCAGCCAGGAAGGGCTTCTGTGCTGTGTGCCCCGCTCCCGGCATGCTGGGCTGCCAGGGCCCGTGACAGAAAGTGGTCGGAGGAGCAAGTGAACGCACTGAAGGCCCTGGCCAGAGTGGCATCTAGACACATGGGCACACCAGGCAGCCCAGACGCTCTGGAGCCGCTTCACACTGATATCCCGGAGGGCCAGGAGAGGTACTGGAAAGACTTATTTTATTTTCAAATTCCGCTAAGTACTTCTCTAGTTAACGGTAATAACCTGAATTAACTGGAATGCTATTTCCAGCCTTTCCAATGATGTTATTATAACACCCCTGAGCTATCGCCCAGCAGGCTTGCCCCTTAATTGGGCTCTTCTGAGTGACATCCTCTTTTGAGGTAATGCCAGAGAGCAAACTGACAAACCCCCTCATTTTAACCCACCCCTCCTCTCTCCCACCTGGAACCACGCCCCGTTTCTAATGACTCACTCTGGCAATGGGGGAATGGCAAGGAAGGAAGAAAAAGAATCTGCATGATGGGGCAAAAAATATTTCCAATAGAAGTGTCTATTAAATTAATATGCAATCTCATAGGAACACTAAAGCCATTCAATGACTGGACTAAGAAAATGACAAGAAAGTGTTTTACTGATGAGACAACCTGCCTCTGGGGAGCTTTCTTTGGCATATCTGTTGTTTTTATTCCACCTCTACCCTCTAGCCTTCCTGCTGCATGTATTTTTCTCCGCTATCATGTAGGTGCATGTGTGTATGCATGTGCATGCATGTTTGCATGCATGCATATGTGTGTGTGTGAATTGCAGTTTGCAAAACTGACCCTCAGCTAGGATATTTCAAAATTCCATTTTATGGAACTGTGCAAACCACCGCTTCTTATGCCAGGGTTTCCATTTCAAGGCTAAATTATGTTGAATGAAAAAAAATGATATACTTTTTTCAGGTATTTACATCTGAGCAGGAGTTCTCGAGTTGTACAAAGTCATCACAGAGAAATAAAAGCATTTCTGTGACAAAACACAGAGACCCAGGAGGTAGAGAGAAACAACTTCAATTTGGGAAACCCACAATCATTCTGCGCTGTCCTTCAATACTGAAAAAGTAAATTGGACTAAAAATATACATATAATTAATAAAATTTAATTTTTTACCCTTCCTCTCCCTAAAAAAAATAAATGACCTGACCTTCAAAACATGTCTGTGTCTAACTTCATTAAGGGTCGCCTTTGTACGTTCTTTGGGGGGAGGCTGACGGTTTAGTCCAAGCTGCCACTCACAGCCTCCAGGTTAGAAGGTCTCCATTTATTTATCTTGGGTGCTCGTATTAACCAGTTAAATGGTTGACTAGCAGTCAATGACTGAGAAAAACAGACATCTGAGAAGTAGAACATTTGGGGCTTGAAAAATGACAGAAGCTCTTTGGTAGAGTTTGTTATTCACTAATTATTGACTACGCATAAGAAGTTGTATATATTTCTAGCTTTGAAAATAATAAATCATTCGAAGCTCCCCATGTCACTCTCAAGAGCTGGTAGAAATTGCCCTGCAGACCTACCAAAAACAGGGCTGCAAGGAGCTCTTATTTTCCAGCTGCTGACACGCTTGAGATGAGAAACCCTGACACACTCCCGCCCGCCCGCCCACCCTTCAAACACACACACAGGTAAGAGTAAAGCCAAAAGGTAAAACTGGCCTGATGCTCGTCAGTCGCGGTGACTCTATATATGCAGGAAGGGCTTTCCACACTTTAATGAGGCCAGAATCCCGCCTCGAAAAGCAAATTCGCCAGCTGCCTTCCCAGCATGTGTCACCGTCCCAATCTCCTCACATCTGTCAGTAACACCCCTGGTGTCTCTACAAGACATCAGTCATCATCAGCCCCCCTCTGGCCCTCAGCCCCTGTGGGCAACCTGTGACCACGGCCTGTCATCTCTACTCAGAGCCTCCACTCGGAGCTCACCTCACTCTTCCATGGGGCGAAGGTTTTTAAGTCTCAACAAGGACAAGGTGATGCTGTAGTTAGAATAACTTGCCCAGGATTGCCTTCCCTACCCCGCCCAGCACACTTCTGTTCTGCCCTTGAGAACATAGGTCATTTCAGCAGGATATTCTCTGGGGGTGAATGGGTGGAGCAGGTCTCTGCCAATACCTTGATTTTGGACTTCTAGCTTCCAGAACTATCAGGGAACAAACTTCTGTTGTTTTAAGCCAGCCAGCTTATGATACCTTGCTACTACACCTACACACACACACACACACACACACACACACACACACAAACCCTACCTGATATAAGGACAGAGGGGATTATTCAGATAGTTAGAAGCTTATCTAAAATATGTAACTGAGACCATAATTATCTTGAAGACCTATCTCCTTATTTAGCTTTACTTGGGAGATGTATAGGGATATGAAATAGTCCCTCTGCAATTAATGCTAATGATGATCCTTATTTTTATAATTACATCCACCATTTATTAGGTGCCAAGTTCTGGTTACTTCCATAGGTTATGTCATTCTCTTTTGAGGACCTTTTTGAGTCAGGTATCATTACCAACCCTTTCCTCTTTTGAGGACCTTAGTCCATAACAAAGGTAACCTGAGAATAAATTCAGTTTATTTCTCTAGACATTTATAGAACCCTGCCCACCGGAAGCATCTAACCATACAAATTCTCCTTTTCTGTCCATTGACAACTGCGAACTCCAGTAGGTCTCTTGACCAGCACTTTTCCAATGGAGTTCCCCTCCTTGCCTTAGGAACACAGGCCTTTCCTCCAAGGACAGTCCAGCCCAGGATCACATGCTACTTAGGGTCTTTATTCCTAACAGAATCCTTGCACGCAGCACCAGCCAATCACCTTCTGTCCTAGGACCCCTCTCCAAAAACTCTACCAGGGGAGACGTCTGATGAAGAAAACCCACACCATCCTAGTTTGCTCCCTGGCCATTCCTGCAAATGGCACTGTTGTGACAGGAAATTTCAAACAGATGCCCCTCGACCCTCAGTGCCCTTAAGGTGACTGACCATAAGGTCAGCACGTGGCCTCTTCATTTGGACAGAGCCAGAGCCCAGGCTTTTTAATTGGTGGTGTCGTCTGTCGCAGCTGCAAATGATTAGGGACAAATTCTTTTCAAAGAAAGCTTTTCTTTCGCTGTTGCTGTTGTTGCTCTTATTATGCCTGGGGACACGCAGAGGGGGAAATGCAAGCTTATTAAAAGTGTCAGGTAAGCAGACAAAGCGTGTTTGACGACGAAATGACAATAGGTTGCATTTATATCTGGGAAGAGTAAGACATCGGGAGCTTCCAGGGGGAAGCTGCGGTAGAAATCTACGCTGATCACTAAGGTGATCTTTATTTAGTGCCAGACTCCACACTGAGCTTCTCCCTCCCTTTCCCCTCCAAAATTTTACTCAATTTTAGCAGGAAAATAGCACCACATTTTTTATTCCACTTCAGTTTCCCATTGAGGGGAGGAGACACCTTGGTGTGGAACAAGACACACCTGCGCTGAACCGAGAGCCTGGTTTACAACGAAGGTACTAGAACTGAGACAACTAGTCTGCTACCCTAGTTCCTGTTGGGAGAGGAAACGCTCAGCCCAGCCGTGCCAGAACGTTCTTCAAAAGATCTCCGCACTTCTTTATGGAGAAGGATAACGCCTTCAGGGTCAGCTTCTGAACCAGCTAGGTAAAAAGAAACAAACAGCATTTCCTGCTCGACCGCAACTTGGGGGTGGGGGAGGCGCAAAAATAGCACCAGCACCTTGGCCATTCACAGTGCTCAACAGGCCAGCGGTCCCCAGTCAGGTGCAGTTCTGTCCCTGGGGAAACCTGGCCGATGTCTAAAGACTCATGGATTGTCACAGAGGGGATGGGGGTGGCGTTCCGCTGGCATCCTGCGGGTAGAGGACAGTGCTGCTAAAAAGAACCCTGCTGTGCACATGGCAGATCCCCACAACAAAGAACCACGCAGCCAAAAATGTCGAGAGCGCCGTGATTGAGAAAACCTGCACCTCATCAAGTTCCAAGTGACTTCAGGAGGCCAAATCCTCCCTTGGAAAATTGAGGAGTTATTAGGAAGACTAACCAAAGCCTTTTGATAGTAATTGTAACAGTTAACAGAAATGTGAGCAAATGCAACATCATCAGAAAAAGATTTGGTTTCCCCAAAGGAGAGTTTTAAAGAGGAACCACCCATCTCATTGCTCTTCACTGTCTTGGTTCCCAGAAAAGTCTCCTGTGCTCAGAGCTGTCCTCCCGAGACGCTTCAATTACACTGTCCCCCGGGGTGGAGGTTTTTCATCTTCCTGTCTTTTTGAAGCTGCTAAGTCTTTCCTCAAAATGAAATTGCACTTCTATTGGAATCCAGTATTTTAAAAAATCGTAGCCGTTCTCTGCTTTCAGAAAGGGTAGAAGAGAGGACTAGAGCCTTCCCGGTGCAGGGCCAGCCTGGCCCAGGACCCCCTCGGACTTCGCCAGTGTCACCCTGAAACCCACTGTCCAGTAGTGGGGCTGTGAACGAGAGCTCCACGGGCCAGGGGCCCACTCCTGCTCATGCGCCCGCCCGCTCCACCGCGATGCATTCTGACCCCAAATACGTGCTTTTGGAAGCGTTTCTGTCATGTCAATCAATCTCCTAGGTTCCGAGGAGCAGCCACATTGGCCGTCCTCCCTTGATGAATTCTGACTGATTAGAGCATCGGTTATGTGCACAACACCTAAGTCTCCAAGCAGGGGAAGCAGCCACAGAGCAGGTGATTTTACTTTTAAAAATCTATCATCGGGGCATGCCTTAGGCCCTTCTCTCTGCCCACCTGACACCCACCTCTACTGTGTGGAAAATAATGGCATGCCTACAAAGCAAGAGTGGGGAAGTTTTATGCTAATTTGTCAGTTGGAGTCTAGGAAATACGATGGTGTAAGGCCAAGACTGCATTCCACACTCCTAATTGTATGAGATGCTCATCTTTCTTCCCAAGAGTCCAAAGCTGTATCCCCTGAAATGATGTATCGAAAATTGTAAAGTGTGTTTGGATTTAAATTCCGAAACATCAATAAAGAAAATAATTCTCAAATCCACAAGAGGCCATAAGAACTGAGCACCGCCTACCTGGGAAGTTCTCAAAAATGCCGTTTTCCCCTGGAGACAAAAAGCTCTGGTTCTCCCAATGCCACCCACCTCCTGGTATTCCCGCCCTGGTATAGCCTCCTCCCCCAACGAACCAGGGCTGGGTCTGTATCACCAACAGCGTACAGCAGAAGTGGTCATCTGTCGCTTCGGAGGGAGCTAGCTGCCATGTTGTGAGCGGTCTTCTGGAGAGTTCCCCTCGACAAGGGGCGGAGGGAAGCCTCCAGCCAACAACCAGTGACAAAATGAGGACCTCCATTTGGGAGTTTGCAGAGAACTAAGGCCTGCCAACACCTGCGTGAGGAAGCTGGCGGAGGACCCTTCAGCGGACACCACGTCCCTACCCAACAGCTTGACAGCTCATGAGACACCCTGAGCCGAGAGCATCCAGCAAAGGCACTTCTGAATTCACAGCCCTTAGAAACTGCATTAGATAATAAGTGTTTGGTATTTTAAGCTGCTACCATTTGGGTTAATTTGCTACACAGCAATAAACTGCCTTAACCATATCCTCGGATCTGAGAGGAACCAATTATAAAGAATGGGATTCATTAGACATCTGAAGGTCAAAGGAATGAAATGGGGGGCTCCAACCCCGAGGACAAAGCAGAGGACCAAAGTCTAGTCTGGTGGTGAGATCCCAGTGATTATCACAGAAAGGGATGGAAAAGGCGGCAATGGGAGAAAGCCACTGAGAGGCCTCTCTGTGAGCTTCTAGAACCAGCTTGTTATTTTTATCTTCTATGAAGTGATCAAAACATGAAAGAAAAAAGGCCTGTGGACCCTTCACTGAGACAACAAAAAGGCTGAACTGAGGAAGTGAGAGCTCTACTCCACAGCTAAGTTTCGAGCAGCAGAAGAAACCCAAGACAAGGAAGCGGGCTGGGGCTCTGGGACCTGTGCGTGGAGGAAAAGGAGAAAACTCGGATGCAAGAGGAGCCTGAAATGGGGGCTGGGAGCTGAACTCACTGAATTGCTCATTAAACACACGTTAAATGGGCATCTACTATATTCTAGACCATGTGCTAGGGATGGTGGTAACTGCACAATAGCATGATAAATAGTCACAGAGAGGTGTGCATCTCATGCCATGGGAACCTAGTGGAAAGACATGTTCATTGTAGTGGAGGTAGGAGATCAGGAAAGGCTTTCCTGAATAACTGGGATTTGATGTGAGTTTTGATGAACTAGTTAACGAGAAGAATCCTACAAGAAAAGCATCTGTGGCAAATGTAACACGTAAAAAGGCACAGAAATGTTAAAGACTATGGTGTCCTGAGGGAAATGCAGATAATAACATATACTTGGAAGGAAGGATATATCCAGGAGGCTCATAGATGATAATAATAAAGAGGCAAGCGGGACAAAATCATAAAGAAATGTGTGGATGGAAGCATCAACTTTTAACTTAGAAACTGAAAGCTGCGGTTAACCATTGGAAAAACCTAAGCACACATAGGTTCATTCATTCGATGATATTAAGGGAGCATCCATCCTGGGCAAGGTGCTGTGCTGGGACAGAGCTAGGGACCCATCACTGGACAAGAAAAATGTGGTCTCTGCCATTGTTCCACGTATGGTTCAGAGCAGGGGAAAATGCATTAATGAATTACTGTTTTAGGTACATTCCTTTAGCGATTTTGTGGGGAATGGACAAGCATGAGAGTGGAGCAGGAAGGTGAAGAGTTTCCCCAAAGTATTTCCAGAAACATCCTTATATTCTACCCCCCTCCACATTGGCCTCAACCTGCCTTCGTATTTGCTGAACACACCTCTGAGAATTCCATTTCTAGGATGACGGTTGTGCGTGTGCCAAGCAAGCATTTTCTAAACCTATCTACCCTCTAAGCTCCTTTTCTCTCTGTGTGGCAAAAAGGACTAACTAACTAAAACTCAGGATTGAGGAAGACCCAGGGGATGATCCTCTGTGATCCATAAATGCTACAAGCATGCAAACTGACGCCCAGAGAGGCGAAGGAGACCCTCCCTGTTCTCAAGACTGGTTGCAGCAAAACCAGCTGGACCTCGGGTCTCCGGGTTCCCTGCCAGTAGTTTCTCCCCTGCATTGCACTAACACCATCATCCTCCAACTGCTGTACTTCAATAGCCTGCAAGAACAGCATGCAAAAAAAAAAAGGCCCAGAGCATGGCAGACATTTTAGCTTCACTGAAATGGCTTCATTCGGCAGCTGCCCAGGGCCTGTTAAGGCTGTTTTCCTCTACTCGATTGGACAGAGCACTGGGGGAAGATCAAGCAGAGAGATTCTCTGGGGTTCCATCTGTTAATTAAAGCCACCATCAGATTTTCCACACTATGACAAGTGATCAAAGATTTCTAGTCCCTTTCTTTATCACCCTCTTATTTCAAGGCAACATTCGGCTAAATTACAAGTAAGCAATAGTACAATCTATTTTAAACTGGAAATAAAACAGTCAAAAGGGACCAGATGAGCCTAATCACTTACTTTCAAATTGTGATGCCAAGGAGCATCCATTGTTTTCCAAGGGGAGGAGTAGCTCACTTTGGACAGTTCTATCCGATGGGGGGCCTAGTCCCTTCCAGCCATGTTTCGATCACCTGCTGTTTAGTGGCTGAGGCCCTTCTGACACTGGATACATCGGTGACTGGCAAATTAACAGCCTGTGTCTGTATTGACATTTGGGTTTCTCAGCATAATGGTTAATTTATTTAATGAACAGCTTCAGTCCTCATTAAGAAGGTAAGATGTCAAAGAGTGAACTGGACTGGGCAATATCATAAATAAGTGATGGGGTTTTTATCCTCATGCCCAGAGTCAATTTTTTCTATTTCATTCATTTCATAAACATGTGTTTTTGAGTACCTACTATGTGAGGGCCTCCAACCAGAAGGCTCCCTCTCTACCCAAAAAGAGTTCAAGTTCAGTGGGTGTGTCATGTAAGCCATATCACACAAGGTACCCCACAAGACGTGCGCCCAGAAACTCTGAGTCAAACGGAAATAGTGGAATAAAGTAGTAGCCATCGGGCTGAGGACTGAAATGTCAACCCAAGCACAAATCTGTGACTTCTGGTTACTGGTAGACATTAGCCCCAAATAATAGGGACCAAGAAAAAAAATCCAAGTCTATCCAACAAGGAGAGAACAAAGAATTGCCCATCCCGAATAACGGGGACAAGAAAAGTCCCGTTTTACACAGCCAGCACTGACAATTATCGTCAGGTGAGCTTTTTCGGTCACTAAGATGAGGCCAAAATGTCTCCTGCTTCCTCCTTTGTTCTCACAGATCGTTCTCTCCCCGCCTCTTACAGCACAGCACGGGCGACTCTCTGTCGCTCAACACAGCTTCCCACAGATGTCTGCGCACCCTGATCACACAGTGAGTTCATGGGAACTCCGAGTCCCTGGTGCCTGCACTGCCGCCTGACTGTGCTGATTGCTCAATTAACACTGGCTGAACTGAAGTGAAATTCCGAACTGGAGAACGTGTTTCTCGTCCTGGGCCCGCCACCTCCCACCCTCCTCTCACTCAAGACCACAAATGTAGGGAGAAGGGGTTTGAAATGGCAGACCCCGGAGCCCCATGGCGTGTGTTTGGATCCTGGCCAGCACTTACTGCCTGGGGGCAAGTTGCCAATCCACGCTGCGCGCCGGTTTTCTCATCTATAAAATGAGGATAGAAATAACACTTCTTAGCATTGTCGTGAGCGCTAAGTATATTAATATATGGAAAAATTCAGGAGAAAAAATACTGAGAATGAGGAAGTTCTGCCAAACTTGTCCTTCTCGGGGGGGCAAAAAAATGTACCAGGAAAATTGCTTCCTATTATAAGTGGATTTGCCATTTCCGGAAAGTTGCCCATTGGGGGTCTGAACCCCACTGCAGCTGCCTATCAGTCCCATGCTTCCAAGTAGTTCCCCTAACTTTCTGTATTAAAGAGAAAGTCTACCAAAGACTAGGCAGGTTTACACAGCTCTGCGATCCATACCTTTAAAACAATGAAAGTTAAAGGAAAACTGACAGCCTCAATAATACTCGGAGTCTCTCACTAGGCTATTCCTTATTTTTTCCAATACATGTCGCAGGACGAGACTGTGAGCCCTGAGGAAATAGAAAACACATCTTTATCTTTGATGGCACATTGCCTAATACTGCATCAGACACATAGTAGGTCCTCAGTACTGTTTCATGAATGAATAGCTCATCTTATTTCTGATCACATCTTTTATATATTTTCTTGACATGAATACCATTAATGTGTGTACACACACATGAGTGCATGCGTGTGTGTGTAATTCCTCCCCCTTTTATTGAAATCACTATAGAAAAAAAGAGGAAAAAGGGTCTCCAAAGGGACCATGCTGGAGGCTGTGGACAGAGCAGCAGGCCCAGATCCACCTACAGCCAAGAGCAGTTTTCTGGGGACACTGTTGTCCCTGGGAAAGACAAAGAGCTGCCCATTTTATTTTCTAAGTTCCCGCAATGATACCAGAACCCAAACTTACGAGCTATGTGACTAACATTACAACTATTTCTAGTCCAAATCACACCAATAATTCCAAAAATGCACCAGGGAGCAAACTCCCCTAATCCAATCCACAGTGACCTAAGGGCTACGAGAGAGAAACGGAGAAACTTCATTGCCCCGGGCATCCTTGACTGACACCCAAGACCGTCTGGCGTCTTCATATATGCACCTGGAGACGAGAAAATTCCCTTCTCATTCTCTCCTGGAGCCCTTGTTGGTTGAAAGGGGAAACATTATGAGATCATTTCTCTTTATATAAGTAAGAAAAACTAATTTAAATCTTGTTCAGTTTTCTGTCTTCCTGCTGGGTGTTACCTTTGATAGCCCAGGTACTAAACAAGGCTGTTGTTGATTAGGTTTAAAAACTATTGCATGCAGATTAGGTCAAACATGTTCCCATACTATGTTAACTTGGAAGGGAAAAATTTGGGGGGAAAAAAGCCCTAAGGGGAAAAATAGTATAGGTACTTAAATCCATGATGAACACAAGACTTTTTAAAAGGCATAGAGAGGCACCAATTACAATTTCTTTCTTCTTCCTCAATATTTAGTTATAAGAGGAATTTTAGCAAGAATTTTTAAAAGAAATGTTTAACTTTAGGTCATTTTAAATTATGAGAGGGAGAGAACTCCATTACTTGAAGAAAGTGATCCGCCCTGGCTGGCGTAGCTCAGTGGATTGAGCGCGGGCCTGCGAACCACAAGATCATGGTTCGATTTCCAGTCAGGGCACATGCCTGGGTTGCAGGCCAATTCCCAGCAGGGGACTCACGGGACGCAACCATACATTGATGTTTCTCTCCCTCTCTCTTTCCCTTCCCCTCTAAAGATAAATAAATAAAATCTTTTAAAAAAGAAAAAGAAAATGATCCAGAGAAAGGGGTGTCAATAAGAGGGGTCCTGCAAGAAATAGAAAATGGGAATAAAGTCTTTTGCGGGTTTAATATCAAGACCATGTTTTTAGCTTGGNGGTTCGATTCCCAGTCAGGGTACATGCCTGGGTTGCAGGCCAGTTCCCAGCAGGGGACTCACAAGACGCAACCATACATTGATGTTTCTCTCCCTCTCTCCTTCCCTTCCCCTCTAAAGATAAATAAACAAAATCTTTAAAAAAAGAAAAAGAAAGTGACCCAGAGAAAGGGATGTCAATAAGAGGGGTCCTGCAAGAAATAGAAAATGGGAATAAAGTCTTTTGCGGGTTTAATATCAAGACCATGTTTTTAGCTTGGTTATGCTGAAGTACACGTGAAAAAGGTATATGAGATTTCTGCTCGTATTTTCTGTGAAGCCAGTTTTCTTCAGTTTGCATTGCTTTTTTCGGAAGTAACCAGGTCCTGTTTTTGTCCAGTGTTTTAGCTCAGGTACTCGCTCACACTGTCATCAGTGCAACCCCTGTCACTCTGGACCACCCAGAGCTTACAGAAGTGGCTCTACTGCCACCTGATGCCAACGTCTGCAAATTGCAGGCGCAGATCTTTCAACCCAAGACTCCTTGAACTTGAAGACTTTAAATTTGCATAACAAAGACAGCTTTGTACTTTCACAAAGAACGCAGCTTTGACTGACACCACTGCAAAAGAGAAAATGTAATGACTAAAAAAACTCCAGAAAAGCATTAAGGAGACAGTTTCCCAGCCTTGATAAAATTACCAGGAAAAGACTTCTACACAAGTTCACCTCATTGCTATAGTGTTGCGGTGTAAAATTTTGTGCTTTTTTCCCCCTCCTTTAGCAGAAACATTTTCAGAAATGTGCACTATTCCTTACACAGCGGTTGAGATGCTTGCACAGGCCAGGTACTCCAGTACAGCGGTGGTAAGGGAGAGATCCAAAATAGTCATGACTCATGTAAGACAGAAATTTCTTCTCTCAAGTGAAAACCGGGGTACAGATATTTGATACCATTAAGTAGTTATTGTTAAGTTTTTTTAGGCATGACGGTATGGCGCAGTTTTTTTAAGTCCTCACATTTTTGAGAGGATAGGGGGCATGGGGATGATCGGGTAGGTAGCCAAAGGCTGATATAGTTGCTTCACATTATCAGAGATATTTGGTTGATCAGTCTCAAGGCCCAAGACAGCACTCCTGCCATGAACATCATATCTTTATTTCACATTGCAAAAATATTGGTGGGGGGAGGGTAGTAACACCCATTCATTCCCTATAAGGCCTTGATCTGGAGACTGTACGCATTACTTCCAGGCCCTTCCCATCGTCCAGGACTGCAGTCACATGGTTACACTTAGAAGTCATCTGGGAAGTGCAATGGTTAAGTGAGTGACCATACTTTCAACTGAAATTTTTATTACTACATAATTATGTTGCAAAGATTAAAGAAATTGGAAGGCTCCACAATATTTAGATTCTCTTCTTTACTCTAGATGCACTTAAATATGGATTGCTTCAGAGGAAAAAAACTAGAAAACTGTTTCAAAGTAAGAGGCTAAGGAGACATGACAACTGAATGCAATGCATGATTTCGGATTTCATTTTGCTGTAAAGAACATTATAAGATAATTGGCAAAATCTGAGTAAGGTTTATAGGTCAAATAATGGTATTATGCTAACATTAATGTTCTGATTTTGATAACTGCACTATGGTTATATAAGGGAATATCCATATAACTAGGAAACACACATTGAAGAATGTACAAAAAGAGGTATAATTTCTGCAGTTTTTTCTTCAACAGTCAAATTTATATATATATATATATATATATATATATATATACACAGAGAGCGAGAGAGAGGAGAGAAGAAGAGAGAAAACAAAAGTGGTAAAATATTCGTATTTGGAAAATCCAGATAAAAAGTATCTGGAGAGACTTTCTATTGTTCTTATAACTTTGCAATGTCTTAAGTCAATGTCAAAATAAGAAGTTAAAAACAGTGCTACCTTATTTCTGACTCACATTAATTCACAAGATTTTTTAAAACATGGTTCATTTACAGTTTAGCCTTTACATAATGCCTTGGTTATAGTGAAATTTCAGAAAATTTAGTAGACTTAGTCTCTCTATTTGCTTTCAGACTTTTCCCCCCACATATTAACATCAGCAGAGCAAAAATGGAGAAGTTGTTATTTGCAGCATTACATATGGTGAGAACAACCTTGCGCAGCGGCAGCATCACAGCCACTGGGGTTTATCCGAGGCACTAATATTGCTCATGAAAAGAAAAGGGTGAGGAGAGGCCACATTCATGCACAGATGTAGGTTTCTATACAACGCAGGCAGGGACCCAGAGAAGGCAGCTGCAGAGACTCTGTCTCAGCTCCTCTCTCTGCAGGAGTTGGGAGAGGCCCTGTTCACTCAGGCTTACACCACCAAGACACTAGCAATCTGTGAGCTTTCATTTTGAGAATGCCTAGGAGCTGCAGGCCCTTCCAGGTCTTAAACCAAATTCAGCATCAGCCAAGGCCCCATGCCTTATCCTTGTCAGAGCAGACAAAGCCATTTCGGTGCCCAGGTGTCCCGGAACAATGCCCCAGCATCCGGTTGCAGGAAGCCTATCTCTCTACACAGACACTCTCCAAACCGTAATTGAAGGCCTCGTGTTCCACTGTGCTCCTGGAGAAATGTTCCTTGCATCAGAGCTATTGTGTCACAAGCAGTCCAACGTGCTGACCCTTCCCCTCCCCCAGTGGTGACCTCCACCTTTAACATGGGCCAGAGAACTTCATTCAGACAGAAACCTACCCAGTTCTGCAGTCCCAGCTGTCAGCAACAACCAGGGGTCCTTGTCCAGGATGAGTTATGTTTCCATTTCATTTTAAGTACAGGGGTGCCACATAGTTCCTAAAATGTCACACCCCCCTTGACGCCCCCCACCGCACCCCACACTGGTTGTAACAGCTCCTATTAGCACTTCCCAGAGGAGGCACATCAAAGGACGAGCCAGGACTAAGTGGAGACCCTGCCCCATATGTGAGCCACCATCCAGCTGTGTTATGTCGGGCCGACTTGAAAGCAGCAAGCAGCCCTCCTCTCCAGCAGCCCATTAGGCATGGGCAGCAAGGAGCGCCTCCTTTGCTGGAATCACTCATAAACAGGACCCTGGGGAAGGGGGCCTCTCCTCCTTTATGCCTAGCTGCACTCAAAGGGAAAAGTAAACTTATTAAATGTTTTTAATATTTGCAGCCAATAACGCCCTAAATTTGCCAGGTAACATTCACACCTTCTCCTCCCTTTGGATTTGAAAAACCCTTATTTTTCAAACACATGCTCCCATGATTTGGGCATTTCCTGATAGAGAGGCTCAGTACCTTTAAATGTTGGTTTATTGGGTTGTCTGGCTGGTTGGTTGGTTGGGTTTTAATCGGAAGTGCTTCACGGGGACGAGTAAGAGTATTTCCTCTTCAGCCATCCCCTGGAGGAGCAGGGCAGCCAAACAGATTCAAACATTACGCAGCAGCATCACACGCTTGTAATCCACCCAGTGGGAAACCAGCTTGGACAACAAAGAAAATGCTGCATGTTCTAGCCCTGAATGTGGGGGATTTCTGCTTGGTCTCAATCCTATTGCTCTGCTTTAATTGAATTCGTGATCCCTATAACAGCTTGTAACAGCTGCAACAGAAGCAATGACATAGATTCTACTTGACCTTCCTCCAGCCAGGCACTCAGAAGCCAACACTTCAAGGCGGGCCCCTGTTTTAATGAAACAGACTATTTCAAGCTGCTCTGATTATAAGCTACAACACATTGGAGGCTGTGGCTATTTCCTCACCACTAAACATGCATCTGGACCTGTCGATGGCCCTTTTCCCTGCATGACCACTGATCTGATGAGAAAAAAATTGCTTTGGCAAAAGGCATGTGTTCCATTTCCTGACCTTGGCAGCTCCGAGTTTTGCAGGACTCACTTGGAGCCTCCACTGAGCAAATCTCTTTATTTCACTATAAATTTGTTGAAAAGGAAAAAGAAAGTTGCAGAAACACTTGCAAGTAAACAGCCTCTGAAATCAGTGAGGACAGAGAATTACTCTTGTTCCTAATCCCTTTCTCCTCCCTCACAGAACTGCCAATAACCTTGGCCTCATTCTAACACGGATCGGGACTGACTCTCTCCCTACCTTTGTCAGGGCATAATACTGCACATCCCGAGGCCTCGGAGGTGAGGGAGCACTTGGAAATGCCACGCCCATACTCTCCAGAACGCGTCTATTGAAATTGGCATATTCTAAGTCACGTGGAGAACCACCCGCTGGTGAGGCTGTGGCTTGCACAGCCTTCAGCCAAGTGGTTTTTACAGCTGCTCTGGACACTGATATAATGAGTGTGGAATGGCCAGTCTGCTCAAAGTCAGCCCTCTGTGGCTGACTTTGCACTTGGGCCCACAGCTTGTGCCATGAGCATGCCTAGCAAGTTCTGACATCATTACAGGGCCAAGTAAATCAGTCCTGTCAGTATCACTTAATACTTACTCGACACTTACTGGTGTAGCCTAGAGATTAATCCCAAGGCCTCTGGTTTGAATCCCAACTCTGCCACTGAACTAGCTGTGGGACCTTGAGAAGATACTTTACTTTTTTGCACATTAATTTTCTCATCTGTAAACACAAACTACTTCATAGAGTTGTGAGAATTCAATAATACCTACAGTATTCAGAACAGTACCTGCCACAGAATAAGCTCTCAGTAAATATTAGCTTTGCCATGATAAGCTAATCTTAATATCTATTATCTGTTCATACTAATTTTGGCCATGTCCACCAGGACCTGGAGGAACCTGAATGAAGGCCCACCCATGTTTGGCTGCTATCCTGGGTCATCCTCAATGGAGCAAGAACAGCGTCAATAAAGACCTGGTATAAGGGGTAATTCTAAATGTCAACTTTGAGCCTCTGACACGGGGCCCCTCCCACCCACCATGAGCCCTAATACAAATGTCCCCATTTCTCCCCTTTCCCCACCTCCTTCTATCCCCTACCCTTCTTCCCTTTGGCCGTCACCACACTGTCATCGATAGCTACGGGTTATTATGCATGTATGTTCTTTGACTAATCCCTTCACCTTCTTTCATTCAGTCCCCACCGGGCTCCAACAGCTATCAGTGTATTCCATGTGTCCTCTCCTCTGTGTCTATTTTAATCCTCAGTTTGGGGGTTTTTTTGTTTGTTCACTAGAACACCCAGATGAGTAAGATCGTATGGTACTTGTCTTTCTCTGACTGGCTTATTTCACTTAGCATCACACTCTCCAGGTCCATCCATGCTGTTGCAAAAAACAAGAGTGCCTTTATTTTTCAACAGATGTGCAGTATTCTATTGTGTGAATGTACCACAGCTTTTTCTATCCATTCATCTACTGATGGGCACTTGGGCTGTTTCTAGATCGTGGCTATTGTAAACAGTGCTGCTATGAACATAAGAGTACATATATTCTTTTGAATTAGTGTCTCAGGATTCTTAGAATATATTCCCAGAAGTGGGATCTCTGGGTCAAAAGGCAGATCCATGATTAATTTTCTGAGAAAATTCCATACAGTTTTTCACAGTGGCTGCACCAGTCTACATTCCCACCGATGGTGCACTGGGGCTCCCTTTCTCCACACCCTCCTCAGCACTTGTTGTTTGCTGGTTAATTGATGGTAGCCATTCTGGCAGGTGTGAGGTGATAGCTCATTGTTGCACTCTTTTTTTTTTTTAATATCTTTATAGGCCATGAGGCTTAGGGCTTCATTAGTGGCACTGCTTAGCCTCACAAGGCTAAGATTTCTGATCCCTAAACAGTGCATGAAATGATCTTAAAGAGACATGCTGTTTACAACGCAGGTGTTCCTCTGCTTCTCCCAGCTGCCAGCTCCCTCTCTTTCCTTCTCCCTTCCCCTCTCTCTAAAATAAGTAAATAAAATATTTTTCAAAAAGAAAGAAAAAACATTTGCATGGTAAATTAAAGGTGCTTTTGAGTTTTTGAAATAAATTGTTATCTCATCCCATATTTTCCTACGTCAGAGAGCAAAGCAAGAACACTGAGCCAGAACAGGGAAGACTAGCTTCTAGTAAATTCCTATCACTTATTAATCATATCACCTTGGACAAGTGAATTTCAGTATTGACATCTAGCTAGAGTTCAGACAACAATGCCCAAGTCTATTTTATTGGGAGCTACAGGATCCAGTGAGGCAATATATAGTTGGCCAAAGAGTTCGTGTGGTTTTTTTCTGCAAGACGGCTCTAGTATTGCTCAATTGTCTTTAACTTCATTCGAAACAACTTTGTTAGATTGTATCATGACAGCTGTAATATTAGCATGCATTTAAAAAAAACTTATCAAAATTGGTGAATTTTTGTGTAGCCATTTCAATACTGGAGATAGAAGAAAATAAGCAACATTTTCAGCATATTCTGTTCTATTATTTTAAGAAAGATAAAAATGAAACTACAATGCAAACAAAGATTTGTGCAGTGTGTGGAGAAGATGCTGAGATTTATCAAGTCTGTCGAAAGTGGTTTGCAGAGTTTGGTGCTGGAGATTTCTTGCTGGATGACCTTCCACAGTCGGGTAGACCAGTTGAAGTTGACCGTGATCAAATGGAGACACTGAGAACAATTGGTGTCATACCATGAGGGAGACAGCTGACATACTCAAAATATCTATGTCAAGTGTTGAAAATCATTTGTACCAGTTTGGTTATGTCCATCGCTTTGATGTTTGGGTTCCACATAAGCAAAAAAAAGAAAGAAAACCTTCTTGACCATTATTTCCACATGCAATCCTCTACTTAAACATAATGAAAATGTTCCATTTTTAAAACAAATTGTGATGGGCAACAAAAAGTGGATTTACAATAATGTGGAACAGAAGAAATCATGGGGCGAGTGAAATGAACCACCACCACCCACACCAAAGGCAGGTCTTCATCCACAGAAGGTGATGCTGTGTATGTGGTGGGACTGGAAGACAGTCCTCTACTCTGAGCTCCTTCCAGAAAACCAAACGATTCATTCCAACAAATACTGCTCCCAATTAGACCAACTGAAAGCAGCACTTGATGAAAAGCATCTGGGATCAATCAACAGAAAACACATAATCTTCTATCAGGATAACACAAAACCACATGCTTCTTCGACGACCAGGCAAAAACTCTGACAGACTGGCTGGGAAGTTCTGATTCATCCACCATATTTACCAGACATGGCACCTTTGGATTTCCATTTTTGGGGGTCCTCACAAAATTCTCTTAATGGAGAAAATTTCAATTCCTTGGAAGACTGCAAAAGGCACCCAGAACAGTTCTTTGTTCAAAAAGATAAAAAGTTTTGGGAAGATGAAATTATGGAGTTACCTGAGAGATGGCAGAAGGTTGTGGGACAAAACAGTGAATATGTTATTCAATAAAATTATTGATGAAAAGGAAAAATGTATATTTTTACTTTAAAACTGAACAAACTTTTTGACCAACCTAGTATAAAAGTGTTGTGAATATTGCAGATTGGTTTACTAATATAAAATGATATATTATTTATAACATATCTTATGACAAGTTCTAGAAAACGTAGAACAGAAAAAAGCCTCCAACAAGGAGTCAAAGGTTGGAATTCTCATTCCAAATCAGCTCAAGTCAATTCTGTACATTTGGACAAAAAACTTCCCCTCTCTGGTCTTTGGTTCTCTCGTCTGAACCAAAGTGGCTTCTGAACCAAAGCCAGAGGGTGGGACTAGATGAGCTCTAGACCCTCTTCTAGTTCAATAGTCTATGGATCCAAGCCAAACCAGATAAATAATCAAAGTAAAATGAATATGTAAAAAAAAGAGACTAAATTTCACAGTGATGAAGAAAACAAAAAAGTTGGTGGTGACCATAAAGGGCTGGCCAAGACAGACATGGTTTACTGACCTTGACTCTCCCCCCATCTCACGCTTGCCCGCATAGCTTGCTTTGGCTTTGACAGTTGCCGGTCTTTGTGGGCCCATGTGCAAGCACACGCACATGCCCACGCAACTCACTGACACTTACAGATGCCGACCCTAGTAAATGTGGCCTTGGCTGCTTTAATGTGTGGGAGTCAGTGCCCCTAAAAATGTTCGTTTCCATAGAATTTTAAAGCCTCTTTTGATAGACAAGAAAATTGACATATTAAAAGGGTGAAATGAATTGCCAAAAGTCAATGGCTATTTAATGACCAAGGAAGCAAGTTACCTGATTGGCTCTGGCTTTTGTTTTATGTTGATACTTTCTTGACCTTGACATCAAAATCCATCATAATGTCTCAATATTTTACCCATTGATGTCCTTTCGAACAGGGGTGTTTTTCTGGCAGGCCTGCTTTCCTTAAAAGACACCTCAGATTCTGTGCACTCTCTTTATGGTACAGTCTTTACCACATTTATTCATGAGGTTGATAGCTGTTAACTTTTTCATGTATAAACACATTCTTTGTCTCCTACATACCAGCCATTTGCTCACAATTCTATGTTTAAGTCTGTTTTTAATTGAACTATATAAATTGAACCTTCAACTTGTTATTTTAATAGGAATTCGAACAATTAACCCATAACTGTTTTCATCACTAAGATAATTATTAAATAATAATTTGTGTGTTCATTAACATAAGTCGCATTAATTGCATGCCTCACAATGAAATTAACCTATGAAGATCAGGCACGAAACATATGATGTAACCAGAATTAGAGCATCTCTTTGGAGAGGGCTGGGCAAACCTTCAAAAAGATTAGGCCTCAGAGGTGGGGGCAGGGTGTTGGAGTCGGGAGCTGCAGTGTCAAAACAGTAACAACAATAATTAGAGCAATTAAGGGAAAAAGGGGAAAAATTTCTCTAGCAGCTTAAACAATAAGCTGCTAGAGAAATAATACTAACAAAGGAATTTAGGAATGATTGTAGAATCAAGGCTTTGATTTTCAGGAGGGAGAGAATGAATTAGAAAAAAAATGTCCTCTCTCCCAGCCACTTTTGTGCTGGGATGTGGTTTACTGGTAACTCCCTGGTGTTGATATCATGTGTCTGGAGGTTCAATCAGCAATCACTTACCTTTCTACATTCTCACTCTCAACCGCTTTCCCTCACACCTTCATCTCTACCCTTTATTACCCTACCTCCCTATTCAGTCTGCCACGATCTCTATCTGCCTACAGAACTTCACCACTATCTTAGCCCATCCATCGTGGACTCCCTCTTGCTTTTTTTGCTTTTTGTTTTCCTCATAACCTGCCAGACGATAAATACTTTTGGCTTCGCAGGCCACACAGTCTCTGTCGCAACTACTCAATCTGTCCCTGTAGCAGGAAAACAGCCACAGATAATGCATAATGCATGATGAGCACAGGTATATTCCAATAAAACTTTATTCTTGAACACTGGAATTTGAATCTCATGGTACTCTCACAGGTCACAAAACATTATTTAGGGCAAAGGACTTGAACAGACACTTCTGCAAGGAGGACATACAGAGGATCCAGTGACACATGAAGAGATGCTCAACATCACTTGCTATCAGAGAGATGCAAATTAAAACCACAATGAGATACCACTTTACACCGGTGAGAATGGCTATAACAAAGCAATAAACAACAAATGTTGGAGAGGGTGTGGGGAAAAGGGGACTCTGGTCCACTGTTGGTGGGATTGCAGACTGGTACAACCATTATGGAAAACAGTATGGAATTTTCTCAGAAAACTAAAATTGGACTTGCCTTTTGACCCAGCAATTCCACTGCTGGGATTGTATCCTAAGAACCCTAAAACACCAATCCCAAAGAACCTATGCACCCCAATGTTCATAGCAGCACAATTTACAATAGCCAAGAGTTGGAAGCAACCTAGGTGCCCGTCAGTAAATGAATGGATCAAAAAACTATGGTACATATACACAATGGAATTTTATGCTGCAGAAAGAAAGAAGGAGCTCCTACCTTTTGCAACATCATGGATGGAACTGGAAAGCATTATGCTGAGTGAAATAAGCCAGGTGTTGAAGGACAAATACCATATGATCTCACCTTTAACAGGAAGCTAAACAACAAAACAATGAAGCAAGCAAAATATAACCAAAGACACTGAAATAGAGAACAGGCTGACAGTGACCAGAGGGGAGAGGGGAGGGAATTTCAGGGGAAATAGGGGAGGGATTTAGAGGAACATATATAAAGGATACATGGACAACAACTGAGAAGGGTGGAAATGGGAGGGAGGGGAGGAGCACGGGGGTGGGATGGGATGGGAGTAATAGACAGAAAACTGTACTTGAAAAATAATTAAATAAAAAATTTGGGGAAAAAAACATTATTTAAAAAAAACTTTAACCATTTAAAGTGTAAAAACCATTCTTAGCTCACTGTCCATACAAAAACAGGTGGCACATTAGATTCGGCATGTGCCCTATAATTTGCTGACACCATGCTCTGGACCATGGTTCTCAACCAAGGGTGCACATCAGCATCACCTGTGCTATTTTTATAAAAACGGAGACACTCAAGTCCCACCTCAGACCTGCAGAGTGAAAACCTCTGGCGACGAAGCCCAAGACTGTATACAACTTTTTAAGTTCCACGGTGATTTCTGATAAGCACCCCTAATTTGGACAGGGCACTCTAGATCCAGCTCTTTCTGCACCTTCACGTGCCACGCCACCCACATGACACAGTCTCCTGTGTACGTTACCCCATTTCTTTGACTCCAAAGCAAGTCACATAATTGTCCAGTCGAAATAAGCTGCCACAATGCAAAAATAAATACATAAAGGACAATAACTAATCTTGACGGAGCTCTTCATATATTTCCTGTGAAAATTACCAAAAGCCTGCAGTTAAAAAATCTGACACATGATTAAGAATACATGGCAAATCCAAAAAAAATAAAATGAAGAGGAATTCAGTCGACCAAATAGGTTTACAATTCGGAAACAAGAAAAATTTATATCTATATCTCACACCATGCACCAAAATAAATACCAAATGCACTGAAGAGTAAAATATAAAAGGATTAAGCCCTAGAAAGAAACTGAAAGGCAACTGAATTGAATATTCGTCAAGCCTCTAGAGTAAAGAGGAATTTCTAAGCTTAAGAGCTTAGAAAAAACCATAAAGGGAAGCAACACAGATTTAACTGCCTAAAAATTACAAGCCTCTGACTATAATAAGATAAAACAACTGAACTAAAGGAGGTAAACTAAGCAATAAATTTGCATAATTAAAGAAGTGCAACTAGTTGGCAAAATATGGGAAAAAAGAGTCTGAGTAGTAATCAAAAGACATACAAGTTAATGCAAAAATTCTATTGCGGTCTCTCAAATGGGAGCCCTTAGCCAAGGGCTCTCAAATGGGAAGCCAGACCCGGGCTGGCAGGAGCTTAGGAAGCACACTTTCCTATTCTGCATGTTCACAGTCTGGAATGGCAGAGAAATAAATTCAGACAAGCAGGGGAGGGGTCTGGTCAAGAAACATGTATAAAGGACCCAGGATAATGGGCAGTGGGGTGGGGACTGACTGGGGGAGCCCAGGAAGGCAATGAGGGAAAATTGGGACAGCTGCAATTAAACAATCATAAAAAAATTAAAATTAAAAAAATTAGATTTCAAACCAAATTTCTCCTCTTGCTAGCTGTGTAACCGCTTTAAAAAACTGCAAACAACCTATAGATCTAAAAGAGGGGACTGGTTAAGCAAACTATAATATATTCACTTAATAACAGATTATGAGACCATTAAACATTATGTTTACAAATACCATAAAAGAACATGGATAAAGGTTACGATACATTAGGTGAAAAGGGCAGGATATAAAATTGTGTAAATACGGTGGTTACAATTCCATAAATCTTAAATAAGCCGATTCATAAGGGGGGGGAGGTAAAAAGAAATATGCAAAGACATTAACAATGTTTGTGTGGGTAACGTACCTTGGTGGTTATTTTTTTCACATTTTGTTCTCTAAGATTGCATTATACCTACAGCGAGACATAACCTTTTAAAAAGAGAAAATGTTTAAAAATCAGTGTGTGGCACAGCAGGCAGCAGGACATGGTAAAGTTTCAGAATCATACTCTGAAATTCTACTATAAACCCCTTGATTAACATAAATTGCTCATGTGGCAAAATTCTAGAGCACAAAGCTGAGAATTAAGTTTTAATTCTGCCCCGTGTTTTCTTTACACTTGTTGTATCATTCAGACTATAAAGGGAATAGCCACTGTCCTCACTGATAGCTAAGTGAAGCCTAATTGTGTGGTTTTCGTCTCCATTAAAATCACTGAAAACATGAAAGCCTTTCTAAAACTCTCACAGATAAGTAACACTTTAAATGCACAGCCTTTGAACTCTTTAAGATTTCCTTAGCTTTCTGGTAATCTCTGCACATAGACCTTAAGTACTTTAGATAGTTTTGTGACGCTTAAATTTACCCTTCTGCTTTGTCTGACCTTGATACACTTTCCCCATTTTGTTAAAGGACATTTGCATTTCAAGACCATATGCAATTCTTTAGAAGACAATGGCACGCAATTTCAGGATCCACCTTGCAACTGCCACAAGCCTTTGTCCTCTCTCAAGTTACAAAGAATGTGTTCCAATTCTATGATTTCTATGAGGAACTGGCAAACCAAAAGCAAGCTCTCCCCACCCCAAAATGCTCCATGGACCCCCATCCTATTTCCTTCCGCGCTTTCTAACCTGCATGCTAGCGTGTAAAAGAAACATCTGCCCTTAGGTGAAAGCAGCATTTTTAATAGGAATATGAACTGTCTGGTTTCCTTGTTCCTGCTGCTAATGTGAGAACAAACCCTGCTAGGAATGTCTGCCTTCGAGATCTCTTTTTTCCAGGTGGCCAAGATGGAAACTGCCTTCCACGCAGACTGATGAACACAGCATGACAAATCTCATCTTGAGTCACAGCCAGCTCTTCCTGGAGACCCTGTTTTAGGGCTTTGCAATGTGAAGGACCGTCCTTTACAGCCGGGCATGTGTGCCTTCCAAATGCTTGTTTCTTCTTATGAGACAATAAAACACTTCCTGCAGCAACAGCAGGTGAGCACAGAAAGTGTCTTAAATGTCTGACCTGAAGTGCTAAAGATGCTTAATAATCTTTAAAGTTACCAACAATATTGTTTCCTCCGTTACCAGGATGTTGTAAAATGCCCTAATTAGTCTTTATGATAATGCCGACACCTCCACAGCACATAAAAAGGACTTTTAATTTTTAAAAGGACAACTCTGGTTGGTTTGATTTTTATCTCTAATTGGCCTATAATGTCTATTCCTCTGGCACTCCAGACAGGCAAACATTAATTTAACAAGCGACTCATACACCATGGGAGACCAGAGAATCGAGTGTGAAAAAGAAGGTTCCAGTATCCTGGACCTGTAATTGGTTCCATTCTCTTTTACCTCCTTGCTCAACAAGTTTGTCCACTACTCGGAGGAG
Source organism: Sturnira hondurensis (assembly GCF_014824575.4). Classification (NCBI taxonomy): domain Eukaryota; kingdom Metazoa; phylum Chordata; class Mammalia; order Chiroptera; family Phyllostomidae; genus Sturnira; species Sturnira hondurensis. The sequence goes on along the minus strand of NW_028092868.1, from coordinate 3,723,627 downwards.
GGGCCCTTCTAAGGCTTCCCGAAGACCGGCTTCATGCAGCCAGTCCCTGCTGTGGTACAACCAGCACTCCCAAATCCTGGGGACCCGTCCCGGAAGCCCTCCGGGAGAAGCCCCACAGGGGACCCGGAAGGAGTGATGCGGTGGACCAGGCCCAGACACCAAGGCCCCGAGAGCAGGCACCAGTCCCTGGTTAGGCACCAAGGGCTCTGTGGTCTCAGACCGGTCACTCTCCTCCCTGGGCCTGCTTCCATGACTCTAAAGTGGAAAGAATGATCTAAAATGGTCGCCAAAAATCCTCTCTAGCTTTCGCATCCCATGCTTTACTGGTCAGCATAGCTCTGCTAAGAGCATGGATGATAACTTCAGGTTCCCTGCCAGCCGGGAATGCAGAGTCTGGCTCGTGCCATTGGGACCATGAGCTCTTCCTGCAACACTCAGTCCGAGGCTAAACCCTCTCCAAGCCCAGCTCCCTACCAAACAGCCCAGGGAAGTCCAGGCACGTGAGGAGCAGAAGCTAAGTGTTGGCTGAGTGCACTACAGGAATGAGGGTTGGTCCTCCCATCCTCTGCCTGAAGGAATGTGTCCTAGATCTCAGGAGACTGAGCTGAATGATTCTGACTATCCCACTTCTGAAGTGGGAAGCTACAGCCGTGACTCCTCCTGAACCAAAAGGATAATCATTACCTTCCTATTAACAAAGGGAGAGAAAAGGCTTTTTGACTGTGCTTCAAGCATTGGCTCTTCCTGTGAATTTATCTAAGGGTTTGATACATCTTTGGGGGACTCCAGTATTTCCGTTACAGTGGAGACGTGGCACTGGGACACCACCTATTGACCCCGGATGATTCTGGCTGCTGACTAATGAGACTTCACTGCCTGCCCACTTACACCCCACCCCTTCTCAAGTCCCAGGCTCCTGGAGGAGCTGCTGGCACAGAAGGCAGGAGCTGACTTGAATAACATTGCTGTTGAAAAGCTTTGTTCTTCCCAAACCAAGAAAGCCGTGACAATCTTTTATTTGCATTTCCACTGTTTCTTTGTAGAGCGATACGCGTGATGGCGCTGCTCTTTCCCTCACCGCCCTCCCCAGTAATGGCACCAGGCACAGCTCGCCACGCCAGCAGACCCCGGGCCGGGGTGGGGCCAGAGCCATGGAAGTCGTCGTCTTACTCGCACTGCTAGAAATGGAACGAGCTCCCCAAGTGTGACGCTGTGCTATTGAGAGAGTGGTCCTCTGGGCGGTCTGAGTATCTGTTAAATCCATCATGCTGTTAAACACATTAACACCACACACATACATGTTTTTAACTCCAGGATCATGAAGTCTGAAACAAAACACAAATTATGTAGAGAAACTTGGAGCCAAATTTTCACCCAAACCTCAACAAGGCCTCCACTCAACTTCTCATCCATTTTTGTTTTGCTGATGTTTCCACCTTTGTTCTCTTAGCCCAGACCCTAATTAATTGCAGGGCAGGAGGAAGAGAGAAATCTGCACGAGAACAGTGGTCAGGACGATTTCAGTTTGCACAAGTTTGGATGATACTCAAGCTTAATGTTCATTCTCCTGCTGAAAGTTACTATTTTCTTCTTTTTTTTTTTCAGGCCATATGGTACCCATCAATCCTAATTCTAAATGCACTTCCTTTTGTTCTGTATGGGGTCGAATCTAATCACTACTCTAAAACAGAATTTAGGATATGTTGATTGACTTCCCTTCGGCCACAAGGCTTGGAGGAAAACAATTTCTCATGCAGAAATGCTTATGTCTTAAAGTGGTAGAAACATTATGGTCTTCCATGAAAATATATCCAAGTACGAGCTCTCTGTGGGGTTTTGTGGGAATCCTTAAATTTTGAAAGACCAGTTTGTGTCACTGTCATGCACTATTCTTTAAGTCACCTTGGAAGGAGGTGGCAAACGATCCCAGGCTCATTTGACCTCATGGCTCAGGAGGAGTAGCACGGGGCACTGGGTAGATGGAGGCTTTGGTGAGTCACAGATCTGGGTCCATTTCTCTCCTCCACCATTCACTGTCTGATCTTAGTCAAGTTCCTGAGCCTCGATTTCCTCACTCATAAAATGGGAGTCATAATATCTCATAACATAAGGTTTTTGAAAAGGTAGAAAAGATATAAGTAGATATTGATTCATGAAGTATGCTTAGCACAAAATAGGAAAAAACAATAAATGACACTATGACATTTAGAACTCATGAAAGAGCTGGGTTATGGTAGGAAACCTCACACAAAGCTGATACAGCATTTGTATCAGAGGAACAGAGGCAGTCCTACAGGTTAAATGGTACCTTGTGAAGTGGGGACTGTGAGGGGTCTACAGGGACATGCTGGCAAACAGGGGTTCTCTGTCATTCAGATGGAGGGGAGGGGCACCCAAATCTGTGAGAACCTGCATTATGAGCCCTACACAGGCACTCTCCCAGCTGAGATTTTGTTTCAGCCGATGACAGTGCTTCTGTTATATTAAATCAATGTCATTAAATTGAACCATTTTGGTTTTTGAGTCTTGTTTGTCACTTACTTGTAAATGTTTTGGTTTGATAGGTACATGAGAGTTAAAGCAGACAGTGATGATATCTGCTTTGATAGAAGTCCATATTTAAGCACTATAGTGGAAAATGTGGCCTCTGAAAGACCAGAAGCTATAGGATACGTTTCAGCAGCTCAAAAAGAGCCCGGCCTCTCAGATTCAGAAAGAAAAAGGGTTTTGGTTTGAGGACTCAATGACCTTGCTTGGGCCAGTACCCGCCCTTGGAGCAATTGGCCTACTGCACAGACAGGGTTCCCATTGGAGGAAAATAGTGGGAAAGGACTAGAAGAAATTCTGCAAAATGGAGTGCCAAGCTCCGTTCCTAGAGCCTGCGCACTCTAGACTAGAAGACACAAGAGATGGGGGCTTCCACACCAGAGAGAAGGTGCAGACCCTGAACATCTGCTTGAGAGTAAGAGATGAATCCTAAGATTGAGGCAGCCAATCTACCAGTCAGCACTGAATCAGACTCCAGACTATCAGAAAGAGCTGAGAAATGATGAGCACACTTATCAAAAAATTTCCCTGGGACCCTGCTAGTGGACTGCTAGAGCTTGTCTGCAGGTATTTCTTCAAATTACCTGACAGTTCTTGGGGCACAAATCCTTTGGGAACCTTTAGCACCTGCCAAGTGAGTGGCGACCTCCTCTGCCAGCCCATGACTGGATCTGACTGTCCCAGCTGACTTCTTGAGAATGTTCATGACCAGGACCTGATGATGGGATGTGTGTGACAAGATTGTCTCACCAACAATGCGTCCTGGAAAGAGATCTGTCTTTCAAGTAGGAGCCAAGTGGGCAAACCACCTCCCTTGGAAGACACAGGCAAGGTAGAGGGGTCTCAGGACCTTTCCCAGTAAATTCGTAAATGGACAGTTTATGCAGCGATTGTGGTTGGAGGTAAAAGGAGATGCCTCCAAGGTCTGTCTATATCAACCACGATGAAGCAGAGTTAGCAATAAACAGACAGAAAACAAGGCAGGAAGCAGGAATGTTGGGGGGAAGGTGACCCTTCCTAAGCAGAAGCAGAACACCTGCGTTGCAGAAGCACTGCAGACCCAAATCAAGGGGCAAGAACGTGGACAGAAACTGAGATGCCTGTGGTGACGCCCCACCGCTCTGATGCCGGCCTCACGTCCCCATTTAGAATTCCAGTGGCAGCACCAGACAGAATGGTGCTTTTCCTCTCAGAGACTGTTGCAGTTGGAATCCTACCAGGCAGTTTACAAGAGGATATACAGCATGAATGGTCCACCTGACCGATAGAAACCAATAAAGTTGGAGATTTTATCTAAGCCACAGTTAAGTGCATATAAAAAGAGTAAATAATATCTATCTTAGCCACAGTCTTTTTAAAGGAATTTTTTCTTATTCTGGGGATTTGTTTATAATGCTTTCCAAATCACCCAGAATCATAATTACTTCTGAGCCAAAGCTTCCTTGGGATAGACTTGGCCCGTAAGCCAACTTAGAATCAAAACCTATATTGCCTTTCCCAACCGCCAGCTGTGGTTGTTTCTGACTAGAAAACTGTGAGTTTCTTCTTTTACAACTTAATTTTGAAATAACTTCTCACAACTTTCAGCTGTGTTTTCTCATAGTTCCACTTTTCTATATAGTTTAAGTGAAAGGGAAACTAAAAAAGTATGTCCTAAGTGTCCACCAAGATTTCATGGGGCTATTTCTATCCAAAGGATGTCTTTTCCAATTTTACTCTTACATAGGAGGAAGTAAGGCCACTTATCCCCCACCTTATCTCCCTTTCACCCCTACTCCATCCTCACCCATGTTGGTTTTGTCTCTGTCTGGGCTCAGGAATTTAAAACATGTTGCACACAGTAGCCCTTCCCTCAGCAATGGGTTAGCCATCTTTGACATTTTAAGTTGCACAGTAAGATCTTCTATAACAGACACACTGGGTTGCCCAACTAACCCATTGCTCCCCCTTCATCCTATCAGAAGCCAAACTTGCTCAAGTGTCTACAGAACTCAGGGAGAGCTGACTCCACCTCCAGCCCCAAGGGTAGATCCTGATTTGCTCTTATCCACACATAGGAATTCTATTTTCCTTGCCAAGTATTAGTCGGCAAATGGGCATGTCCCCCACTCAGGTCAATGAGACATGAGAAAAGTCTACTTGGGGCTTCAAGGAAACGTCTTCTCGCTTCCAAGAAGGAGACACTGGCAGACGTGGGCCCTCTTCTTCCTTGGAAGATTTCCATGCCTCATCTTCAAAAATTTTTAATTTTTCTATCACAATTTAATATTAGTCTGTATTAGTTTCAGATATACAGCATAGTAGTTATACACTCTTGTACTTTACAGAATGGTCTCCCCCATATTTTAAGTAACCCTGGCCCCTATACATAGTTATGATATTTTTTACTATACTTCTTATGTTGCACTTTATATCTCAGTGACTGTTCTGTAACTGCCAATTTGAACTTCTTAATCCCTTCACCCCTTTCACCCAGTCCATCAACCCCCTCTCTCTTCCATGTCCTATCTTGATACCTAGAAGTGCTTTTGCCACCCTATTAACAACATGGGGGTGAAGTCAACGTGGCAGAGGAGGGTGGAGCCAAAAGAGTCACAGAGAGGGGAGAAGCGAAACCTAGGCTCTGAAGAACCAAATTTGGTGCCTACTCCGCTTAAGGGGGATAATACATTTTCATATGGCTAGTCCAGATTGTATGAGGATTTTTCTGTTACTTGCAGCTGACAACATCCCAATGGATACAAGATTCCTATAGTAAACAAGAAAGTTTGCATAAGGTTTTAGGACACAGATTAATTTGGTCCCATGACTCTCTCCTTTACTTGTCTGAACAACAGACTGATTGCCTCCAGCATGGCATGTGATATCATGGGCAGATGTGTACATGGAGCTGCTTAGTTTGCATTAGACTTCACATTGCAACTATACTCCATGTTGGATGTGTCGGTGGGGTATTTCATGAAACGGGCCTGCTGTAGAATTGGGAAGAAATCTTGTTGTTGCAACACTGGCATAGCTTGAAGACCCAGAGGCTGAAAAGTGCTAAGAAATAAACCAAGAAGCTACAGTAATAATTTGCAAGGGAAGAAGACCATGGAAACAAATTATCTTGTAGTCAAAGCTAGGAAAAACTACAGAAAAAAATTACAGAATATGGGATGTAAGATTTATGAGAAAATATTCAGTGGAATGAGGAATTGGATTCAATGGCAGCAATGTGTCCTGGCGCTATCTACATTCTTGTTTGTGACTCCTATCTGACCCTCTGTGAACACCACGTGAATCCTAGTGAGCTCTGACACCACCTCTCATTCCCACGAATAAGTATTAGCATCTGTGTAGACTTTATGGTTTTCAAAACACTTTAACTTTGATTATCTCTCTGGATCCTCCCCACATCCCTATGAAATAAAAATCATTGCTCTTGTGCTGGCCAGGTGGTTCAGTTAGTTATAGCCTCATCCTGTACACCAGAAAGGTTGAGGGTTCAATTCTTGGTCAGGGCACATACCTGGGTGGCAGGTTTGATCCCTAGTTGGGGTGCATAAAGGAGGCAACTGATTCATGTTTCTCTCTCACATCAATGTTTCTCTCTCATCCTAAAATCAGTAGGAACATATTCTTGGGTGAGAATTTAAAAAATATTGCTCCCATCTTATTGATGAGAAAACTGAGGGGAAAAAAAGAAGTTAAATAAGTTACTGGAGACCATCCAGATAGTAAGTGAAAGAGCAGAGAACTAAGGTCTTCTAACTTCAAGTTCAAAGTTCCCATTTTGCTCTGGCCCTCCCCTACACCCCATTCCTGTAGGCTGTAACAAATTTGAAGTTCTGCTACTGATCAGCAGCAATTGGTTTGGAATAAGAAATCTTTGTTTTCAAATACAAACATGAATATGAATATTTGAAAATTGCTAATTTGGGCCAAATGTTGGGCTCAAAATGATTGCCAGCCTCTTTTGTGTGCTCAAACTCCCTTAAACCATTTGTTCTCATATAACATTTAGCTTAAGATGAAATACACAATACACATATAGTGTTTCCCATGTACAATGTTTTCCAGCTTCTAATTCACTTTAGGCCATCAAAGGAGGACATAAAATAACTCCAGAGCTCTAGGTTTTTGCAATTACCTTGCGGAAAGGGAAAGGGAAGAATGGGAAGAGTTTTTATAACTGAGAAAATCCAGATTTATTAGTCATGGTCTAAAACTGACAGTCCCCCACCTATCCAGTAAGCCTCCCTTTCCACTGCACCCCCAACCCACTAGCTGCAGCTGGCAGCGCCTGCCGCAGGCCGCACTTTCCTGCCCAGCAGTCCATGTACAGACCCAAGCAAGGAACCCGCTTTTGCCCGAGACAGACTGGTCCCTGTGGCCTTAGGGGCAGAGCACCACCCAGAAGGGCTGGAGTGCAGCCCGTAGGAGTACCCAGCTGTGGCCCCAGGCCGTGGCACCTGGCCACCCATAACCCACCAGGGAGTGGAGCCAGTAGAAGGCCCCACCACACACGCAAGCCTCCTTCCCTTGCCAAGAGCTCACAAGTGAACTCAATAAGGTTTCCCTGAGCTCCCTGACTCGTCCCATCCCCCGAGGCCTTTGTTTATCCTGCTTGACCGCAGTCAGGAGAGTCTGGTGGATTAGGTGAGAAGGTTACCCTCCCATCAGAACTGGCAGCATGTGCAGCAGCCGCACCTTACAGCTCAGAAGGAAAGGAATTCGTGACTTGTGGGGTTCGGAAAGCTTCCAGGCCCCCTAGCTGTATTTCTCTAACAACAATTCGGTTACCTGTTGAAATTACCAGGGTGAAATTACCTGTTCAGTTACCAGGGTAAAATTCTTGTTAAAGATAAGAGGCAGTCCTGCTAAAATAGAGGCGGTCTATTTATCTTTTTTAAAGATTTCATTTATTTATTTTGAGAGAGAGAAAAAAAGGAAGAAAGAGAGGGAGAGAAACATCATTGTGTGGTTGCCTCCCATGTGCCCCCTACTGGGGACCTTGTTCTCAACCCAGGCATGTACCCTCACTGAGAATCGAACAGGCGATGCTTTGGTTCGCAATCTGGTGCTCAATTCACTGAGCTACACCAGCCAGGGCTATCTTTTTCAAAGATATTTTTGACAGAGTTACCCCTCTCCTTCTTTCTCCCTCTTTTGTGGGTAAGTTCTTTACACCAGCTCCCCTCCCATTACAAACTGTACTTCCCTTTATCAGAAGGCGCAGTCTACATTCTCTCCACACCTCCCCAACTCTACCTCCCATATTCCCAAAGCCAACCCACCATCCCTTAGGCATGTAATAATGAATGATCATGAACTGAAAAACCTAACAGTGGCCCATGTTCCAGATGCAAAGGGCTCAGAATGGTTAGAACCTCTCTATACCCCTTTCCCAGGAGGACAGATACATTCTATCTCATTAACATTCTAGGTCTTGGCTACATGTACAAGCACCAATGAATGGGTTAGAGTTTATGTTTTCATGTCTATGCATCTTAAATTGGGATCCTTGGAAACAGACTCTAAGATGGAAAGTGACCTGTTGAAGGGTTACCGGGGAGTGCTCTCAGAATATGAAGGGAAGTGGGAACAGGCAGACCCACAGTGTGGTTGCAGTGGAGACTTCAGACAATCTGATGGGGCTAGAATGGCCTGTAAGATTCCCCCAAATTGAGACAAGAGGCCAGGTCTTTTAATCCAATTATCAGGCACTTATTGGCCTTAGGTTGTCTGTAGGAGGGAGTGCATGCCTTGGGTGAGGCAGTTGTCTGTGGCTGAAAACAATATCCATTGAGGGACCGATGTGTGAGCCACTGGCAACTAATATTCCCAAGAGCTGGGGGATAGTTGCATCAGTTCTGATGAAGTATCTGGGTGGAGAATAACAATATGCATTACGACCCACCCCTAATGCACTTGTTTTTATAGTAAGTCCACCCCATTAAAGGAACAGCTTTTCCATGATTCCGGTTAACCTTGTTTCCAGAAGAAAGTTACAAGAAAAAAGACTTGTAGAAGGAATCATTTTTGCTGCTACAGCTGATCTCAAGGCTGAAGCTGATAATCACCCTTCTCTTCTACTATATTTATTCTAGATTCCTGTCACCCTTGGATAGAACCTCTACTGGTCTACATGGCACAGCTGATGACATGACCCAGACCTTCACCTCTGAGGGCCTCTGAGCTCCTGGGGCCTGTGTCAGTCTCAGGCAGGGGCTGTTGCTCTTTCCTATTTTCTATTAAAACTGGGTATGTTGTGCCAGCAATCACCTGAGAGTCAAGCATTTTCTTTCCTGCCCTCATTGTGTAACTCCTTTTCTTGGTTGCTGGACTTGGCACAAGAAATCTAAAGTGACCAGGTGGCTGCCCTAGTTCAATGGGACACTTACTGTGCCTCCTTGCAGAAGCATTCTTCCCATGGAAACAAGGATCTCTAGGCTGGTTCCACAGAACCCGGAATTGTGGGAAAGAGAAGTAGCAATTCCCCAGATGAGTTCCTGAGAGAAATGGTAAGGAGCCACTCCTACTTCTTGCTCTACAAATCCATGTATTCTATCTACTGAAGAATAACATAGAATGGTCATTGATTTAAGACACATACCTTAAGTGGAGGATGGTATCCCATCTTTGCAGTACATCATCTTCAAGCTTGCATCTATGTGACTTCTACAATAGACCATTCTACCACTATATTATTTTTGTGGCTTCTGGGTCACATAGTAAACCATAAAACCAATGACCATGTGCCCACTGCCACATGTCCTTTTGCTGTGAAGTGAGTCCCTTTGTCCAAGGCAATGCTATGTAGGATCTCATGTCAGTAGATTAAATTTTCTGTAAGTGATTAAGTAGTAATGCTTGCTAAAGGTCTGCAAGAAGGAAAGACAAACTCATAACTGGAGTATGTATCAATTTCAGACAAGTTGATTTGTTGCCTCATTCAGGGTAGAAGGTGTCCAGTGTAGCCAACTTGTCACAAAGGGGCTGATTGGTCTCCTCAACAGACAGAGCTATATTGAGGGCTCAGCAGTGGTCTGTTGCTAGCCACTTGGACATTTGGCAGTGGAAGTAGTTAGATCAGCCTTGGTGTGTGGGAGCCCATGCTGTTGGGTCTGTGAACGACCTTGATCCTGACACTGTGGTTGCTCTTTTATTCACCCATTTTGGCAGCACTGAGATGATCCACAACAGAGTTAGGCTGATGTTACCTGGCTGCATCGCTTTACTCTGTTGTTTTGTGCCTCTTGTGTGGTAGATACTCTTATGATCGCTTACATGCAATCAAAATGCTCATTACTATAGATCCATCTAGACCTCCCTGGTCCCTGATCTTACTATATTTTCCCTTCCAAGCCTCTGACCAAGCCCTTGTTCTTTAAAAGCATTTTCTACCATCAGTCCTGGCCTGCTGGAGCCATTACCCACTGGGATTCTTATCAATGCTGCTGCCCCTCTGGGGTCTCCGATAGCACTTAGCTGGTGAGTCTTCCAGTCTTATATAGTATATGTGCTATAACATGTCCATTTCTCTGACCCTTCTTATTTCTTCTCCCATCGTCACATCACCTGCTTCACATAGTAAATAGGACTTGACTTTTGCCAAGCTTCTGAGAGCTGAGCTACATATTAGTGCCATCACCTGGAATCCTCGCCAGTACGTTAAATTATGCATCACAGAATTCTGCATTGGTGAACTTACGTTCCATCCACCCCTCGGGATCCAGTCCCATGCACCCTTTCCCAGCTGCTGCTGGCACATGTGGACCAATTCCTGCAGTTCCTCGGGTGTACAGTTCCTGTCTTCCCTTAGCCAGTCTAGCTCTTCCCATCCTGGTAGTAATGAACTCAGCCCTTGTTATTGATAGAGTGGTAAAAAGGGGAGGGAAGAGCAGATCCTGAAAGAGCAAACATTGTCGTGTTCATCACGTGCCTCATCTGAGCCCCCCGCGTGATCTTCAAACAAGGGAAGGTAGCTAACAAGTTGTTACATAACTTACTTTCTAACAAGGGAAGCAGGCCGCTTCCCCACAGTGAGCGGGTTTGGAAGAACCTGGAATTTCAAAGTTCACGAAGGCATCTACCTAGATATCCCCATTAGAAGTGGCAGGTCCCTCTGCTTCCCTGTTAAGTCCTCGACATTGGCCCAGGAGACCTCCTAAGGCTGAGAATTCCACCCTCTCTGAAGCTCTGCTACTCTTACAAGTAAGTTCCCCACTCTCTCTGCCCCCAGTGGTAATAGGTTTGTTTCCTTAAATACCACCAAGGAGGCCCTCCGGTTTTCATGTTTTTACCTTGAAATGGTCATTAACCACCGGAGCCTGTTACTTAAATTAACGGCACTCAGCAACAGCCACCCAATTCCACTGTTCCTAAAGTGATCGTTTTCCTCACACCACTCCGAGGTCAAGGATACTGCACCAGTCTCTCTTCCAATAGCAACTCATCCCAGTTCACCTCTAATGAAAGGTTCACGCAGGGCAGCCTCAGGCTGCTGGAGGAAATCCCACCGTGATGGACAGTTCCAGCTGTCAAAACCCCATTTTAGAGTCATCTTTCTAGGACCACGCCCAGGACAACTATATCAGACTGAGTTTCCTAGAAATAATCTCTAAAATGGAGAGTAGTACGCTGAAGGTTAATTGGATTGTGCCCACTGGAGATAAGCCTGTAAAAAGAATAAGGAATGTAGGGTTGGACAGAGACCTCAGCTAATCCTACAGGGGCTGGAAGTCCTTGAGAGTTGTCTCAAGTTGAGTCAAGGACCCCAGACTTTTGCAATTCCACATCAGCCGGTCATACTGCTCTCTCCTCATCTGCCTCCCTGACCACCCTATACAAATAAGCTTGCTCTCACAACCCCATTTTTATAGTTCCTGCATATTTTCTACTAATGCCTATTATAATCTGTAAATCTTTGGCATATTTTCCAGTTTACATATTGTCTGTGTCTTCCCTCCAGACTATAAGCTCCATGGAGCCAGGAACCGTATTCATGGCAGTTTCCCCAGGTCCTGGAACATAGTAGATAGGAGCTCAAGGAAAATTTGTTGAGTGAATAAACTGGAGGAAAGGAATGATAAGTTGAATAGACAAAGAAAAATTAGTCATCAAGAGTAATGGTCAACCGGGTACACAAAGCAGTTGCCATGCTGCTGACACTCCCCTCGGTGCATAGTAGGGCTGTCTAAAGGGAAAATGGTATGACGGGCAAAGCTAGTTGGATCCCAGTGCCTCTGCTTCCCATGGATCATCACTTACACCCCTGTGCGGCCTGGCATTTTAGCAGAGCCTAAGCTGAGAGTCCCAGCCTGCTTCTGTCTATGCCCGTGGGAGCTGTGAGTCAGAAGAACAGGGGTCCCAGTGTCACTGGAACCTTGTTATACCCACTGCCTGACGGGGCCTGGACAGACCCAGGGTGCTTTTGGCACCAGTACCCTTTCCCCGGGGTAGTTTCATTTTTAGCCTAATGTTCATTGATAAACAAGAGGAGTTTCTTCCTTATTATGATTTTTTTAAAGCTTCAAATACTTGGATGGACACAGAAGTAATCTTTAAATCACAGGATTTAACGATTGTCCTTAAAGATGGATCAAAACCAGCAGACAAGCATCAAGAGGCCTGCTGGTCACCATCAGCCATTAAGTAGCCATTGGACCTTCTTAATAAGTCACTTAACCCCTTCAGCCTCTTCATATGTAAAGTGAGAGTTGACAAGGATGTGGAAGAAGGAGTCTTAGACTGGGACCGGGCATGTCCCCGGCTCTGCCAAACTCCTGTGTGATCTGACACAGGTACTTCACCACTCTGGGCCTCAGTTTACAATCTGTGAGTGAAGGACCAGATATCATCTCCTCTCAGGTTCCTTCCAGTGTAACGAGTCAAAATTCTTTGCGTGCACGTTCCCAGATAAGCTCAACCCATCCTAAAGAATGGAGTCTATTTTTATGCCAATGCCTTGCTTATGGAAAGTTTCAGGTGTAAAGAGAATGAGCTTGTAAAACAGATGACTGAGCATTTCTCAAAATAAACATTTGCCAGTTAGGGAATCGCCTAGAGTTATGAGCTTCAAATGCTGCATTAAAACTCTTAATGGACTTAGCACTTCATTTGGAGATTTAGTATTTATTAATATCCCCACTTATTCTACAATGTTTTCTACTCCAAACTCAATGCAAAGGCTATTTTTACCAGCATCTTTATTGCATTCACTGAACGGCATGAAGGCAGCTTATAGAATCACACAGAAATGTCCTGAAGTTGCTTTTAGAAGTGGCTATTTTTATTCTGTAAAATTAATTGAACCTGCCACTATACATCTAACTTATGCAAAGCACAAAGACAGCAAGCTGTTAAACAAAGTGTATTTAGTGCAAAATAGTAGGAATTACTCCCCTTAATATTATGGAATATAGGCTATCAAAATGATTTTTCTTTGCTAAATGTAATTGCTGGATTTTATTTATAGTTGCATATTTTATATATTAAAATCTGTCTAAGCCAATAAATGTGGTGGAATGCAACAATCATTTCTACTACTATTGGCATATAAAGTTGCTTAATTCAATCTTTTGGCAATTTAAGCATTGATAATCGGCTCTGGAATATATTAATGATGATCCATTTCACTGCACATCATTGGATCGATTTGTGTATCCTCTCTTTCTATGGGTCTCACTGGCTCCACTTCCGTTCACAGACACAAAGTGCTGTCAGCACACATTACTTTTCAGGGCTGCTTCCCTCAAATATTGATTTTTAATTTTTTTGTCCAAGAAAACACGTACTCCATTTTATACTACCTGGATACACACACACACACACACACACACATCTGAGAGCCATCACATTGTATGTAATATCTCTAATAAGTATGAACCGTTATGCAGGAACATGAATATTTTTAAAGTTATTTTTGTTCCAAGAAACAGAAGCTGACTTTGACTTGCTTAAGTAAAGGAGGATAGGATTCTCATTGGAAGGATCCCAGATTGTCAGGGGTGTCAAACTCATTTTGACCACATCGGCCTCACATTGCCTTCAAAGGGCCAAATGTAATTTTAGGACTCTATAAATGCAACTACTCCTTAACAGTTAAGGGAGAGCTCAGTGCTGCTGCTGGGTAGAAACAAGGTGCCCAGCCAGATAAGACACGGTGGAGGCTGGATTCAGTGCACGGGCCTGGTGTTTGCCACCTGTGGTCTAGAATCAACAGGAGATTTGAATGACCAGGAGGACTCAGAGGGCAAAGGAGCCAGGATATGTCCTGGCCCTCAGTAGAAGACAAATAACTGATACATGTTAAATATTTACTTGCCCGGTACCGCTCTACATATTTTAAAGGTGTTTTCTTATTTAGCCCTCAAAACAATGTCATGAGGTAGGTTCTACTATCTCCATTTTAAAGAGGAGAAAACTGGGAAAAGAGAAGCTAAGTGACCTGCCTGAAGTCACAGAACTAATAAGTGGCAGGGCGAAGACTGCGCAGTACTCTGACGTGCTGCCTGTGTCCTAGAGCACAGTTTCAAGGGGACTCGGTTCTGCAAACTGCCGCCCTCCAGGCATCACTGTTTCAGATTGTTCCTTCATGGAAGACACTCTTCCCACCACTCGGGGTCAGGGAGGCGGGGCCATGCGCTACAACCACAACAAAGAGGGGGGAAGTACCCGCGTATCCCAAGCTGGTTGGAGAGAAAGAGGAATCTCAGGAAGCCCAGATGCCCAACCAAAGAGCATCTACTGGTTACTGTCACGGGAACACCACCAAGCCTGGCCTCAGAAGCCTGGGTTCTAGTCCCGGCCCTGGTGTAAATTACGTAATATTGGCAAAGCTTAATCAATTGGGGCCTCAGTGACGTCATCTCTAAAATTAAGCAACCGAAGTACATTTCCCTATTCTTTCTACTCCTAAGATTCCTTTATATTTAAAGAAGTACGGATTCATCCTCTTAGACAGTACCTCCAAAGAGGTGCTGAAATCCCTAAGCTACACGATTTCCTCTCCTCCAAAGTTTTACTGTATCAGTCATAAAAGGCTATTTCCTTTGGAGACGTCCCCGTGCCTTCTCCACCCAGACATCACTGAGGCGGGGAGAGGTACCTGGACTCCAGCTGAAGAGTCTCCTCTGAGAAAACTGCCTGTGTGTTTATTACGCCCAGAGTGTCCGTCCGCCTCCCCCACCCCTAAACAGGGGCGTCCCCTGAGGGCTCCAGCCTGAGCACACTGAGATACGTAAAGGTTTTTACTGCATCTCTGTCTACGCCCTGCACCCGGTAGTCCTCAGTAACTACGAGGGGAAACAAACAAACAAAAAAACCAGAATTTATTTCTAAAAAATTATTTATTCTTACATGTTTAAACTTCAGGTATCTTCAAAGTACTCTCCATGTGGTGCGATACAGCTATCAAGATGTTTTTCCACAGCTCGAAACAGCTTTTGAACTTGTCAGTTTTGATACCTTTTAGTGCTTCTGCTGTTTTTTTGTTTCACGTCTTCCACATCAGCAAAACGTTTCCCTTTGAGGACTTTTTTCATCCAGAGAAACATAAAAAAAATGTCACTCAAGGTGAGATTGGGTGAATAGGGAGGATGGGGTGAATAGGGGTCATGCTGTTTCTGGTCAAAAACTGCTGAACACTCAGTGTGGTGTAGGCAGGTGAGCTCGTAAGTCACTCATCACAAAATGGGTAAATGCCTTGAAAGAGTTTTCAAAAAAAATTCACTGAAGCTGAACACAGCCTCTCTCAACAACGCCAGCTGGCACAAGGCTACATATGGGTTCCTAGAACACCTAGCGGAGGAAGCCTGTACTATAAGGGGCCCACCCTCCAGAAGATAATTCTGGGGACTATGGGGGGTCCCCCCGTATCTTAAAATCAGTCTCTCGTTGCCCCATTTTCTGTATTATCAGGGGTAAAGACAGTAGGGACTTAAAGGCAAATGGGTGTGTCTGTTAGTGAGGCTGTCCAGGTGCTAGGGACTGAACGTTTGTGCGCCCCCCCCTCCCGCAAATTCTTGTAGAAGCTCTTATCCCCAGTGTGATAGTCTTCAGCGGTGAGGCCTTAGGGAGGTTTAGATGAGATCATGAGTGAGCAATCCCCATTTTGGGATTAGTGCCTTTATCAGATGAAGAGACCAGAGCACCCTCTCTCACTGGAAACCGAATTGGCCAGCACCTTGACCTTGGACTTACCAACCTCCAAACTCATGGGAAATTAATCTCTATGGTTTATGACACCAGGCTATGATATTTTATTACAGAAGCCTGAGCTGACTAAAACAGCAAATTTTAAACTTGGGAGAACCTAAATGGAAGTGTTAGCCCTAATTCCCAGTCTTTCTAGTCCCACATAACCAACTGAATTACCAAATACAAAGTCATCCCAAACACAGAGTAATTCACTATTTCCCAGTAAAAGATGCTTTAAAATTCTAGGTTAACACGAATATATGCATTTTTAGGAATGGTGCTAGCAGTAGGCAGAATCGGGGCCACGGATGATGTCAGGTCCAAATCCCTAAAAACTGTGAATCCTCCTTTATCTGGTGAAGTTTTCTCAGCTGTGATTAAAGACCCAGAAATGGGGAGGGAGATCATCTGGATCAGCTGGGTGGGTCGCACGTGCCCTCAAAAGTATCCTTATAAAACAGCGTCCAAGGGAGCTCTGACGCACATGCAGAGGAGAAGGAGCCCTGAGAAGGAGCACAGAGATGGAACGACGCTGGTCCTGAAGACTCAAGGGATGCAGCCGTCAGCCGAGGAATGTCTGCAGCCACCAAAGCTGGGTGAGACAAGGCAAGGATTCTCTCTAGGGCCTCTGGAGGGACGGCTCCTAGCAGTGGTACCGACTCTGAACTTCTGGCCTTCCTCGCTGTGAGAATATAAAACCACCGAGTTTGTGGTCATTTGTTACAGCAGCCACGGGAAACCAATGCAATACCTACTCGCCTCCTCTCTTTCACTTCAGAAGAGAAGAGAATGTGTCACTGCCCACCGAGGCGAGGCTTGGCCATAAGGCTTGCTGGCACCTCAAGGTGAACACAAATTGTATTTCTGCCCCTTGACTTTCGGCTCAGCCACGTGCCTTGCTTTGGCCAAGGGCCCATCAGTGGATATGATGCAACAGAGGCTTACGATAGGCTTGCGTAGTTGGCCTTGTCTTTAAGATATATTACATACACTGCATGAACATGGTGTTTCTCCTATTCTCAGACTTCTTGAAACAGCTGTGTCAAATGTTCACAAGGAACTTACACAGCAATGCCATTGCCCTGCACAGTTCTCGGAGCACAGCCTCTTCATTTCTGTCCTAAACTGTGTAAGAAACGGAACTGTTCCATTCTGCACTGACAATGTACACAAATACCCAGGCTCAGAACAGAACAGGTTTGGTTTTGTTTGTTTTCTTTATTCATTGCAATTCTTTGAATGCAACTTCTATTGCTTTTTCAAGTGGTCTTTAAAATTAAGGCCGGCTTATAGTGAATCCAATACTTGTAATTATGAGACCATAACCTCGGGATTAATTCCTAGATTGTGTTACGTTGTTTGCCTCCTTTTCTTTAACCTATTCAATTAGGTAATTAGCCAGCACTAATCAAAGTCATTTTAAGATAAGGTGTCTTTCCCAAGCTGTTCTCCCCCAGTCAGTGATAGGAGCTTGCTCCAGTTACCTGGCGAGCATACCACAAGGCTCCGTTGAGGGTTCCCACCAACGGAATAGTTTGTACAATCAACCGTTTTTGCAAAATTTGCAAAGGTAAAATATTTTCATTGTTCTAACATATTCTCCAGGAGGCTTTTCTCTGCTACAGGTGTTTTTGGAGTGGCCACAAGCATTTTAGAGATCTAGCTAAGAAGCTGAGTTGGGGCTCATTTAGTATGAGCTCAGTGGGGTGTATTTCAGTGGTTCACAGTCACTTCTGCGCATAGTGAAGGTGTTAGCTGTCCGCATGTAGGAACAGCTTTACGAACACCCCTCCCACCCACTGTGACGACTCCTCGGACACCAGGACTGGGGCCAGGGCCCCTGTGGAGACGTTTGCAGGTCTCATGGCACCCAGCGTGGAAGTGTGTGGGTGCTGGAGGGGAAACACAACCTGAACTGTGTGGGACCAG
This sequence comes from Sturnira hondurensis, assembly GCF_014824575.4. Classification (NCBI taxonomy): domain Eukaryota; kingdom Metazoa; phylum Chordata; class Mammalia; order Chiroptera; family Phyllostomidae; genus Sturnira; species Sturnira hondurensis. The sequence continues at coordinate 3,705,966 of NW_028092868.1, read as the reverse complement.
AAGCCAGTCTGTTGGAACATTCTTCCAATCATCGGAGATTTAAAACTATAAGTAAAAGATTTGGTTCTCATTAATGCTTAATAAGAACAGGAGTTCTTTCCTATTGAGGAAATGCACTCAATAATGCAGCATATACAATTATAAATACACCATTGAGGGGTTTCTTTCCTTTTGATGAGAAACATGTGATATAAATATATCAGAATTCTCGGACCTGCTGGGGGAAACCCACAGAGCTACCACAAACTGCGTGTATCATCTGTACCGGCTCAATTATAAGTGAAACTTCGCTTTTCTCCACTCTGACAGTCAATCTGAATGCAAATGACATGACCAAGAACAAATTAGGAAGTTCAAAAGAACTTGCCTAAGCTATTTATAATTTATTTAAATGCCAACCAACTGAATTATCTTTCTGTTCTCGTTATGGAAAATGATACTATAAAATCATTTGCAGATGAAAACACTTTTTTCTGGATTTCGTAGTGCTCGTTCCATTTATCAGCTGTTGGGGTGGGGGGGAAGAGATGATTTCCTTTCTCATTCTAAATAACTACTTAGCTTTGAGCAAATCTGGTATATTTTTTTCGTAAAGTGAATCCCTGAAAATCGATTTTTAAAAGGTTTATGTAACTCAAAGCCATCATCCTAACGTAAGCGAACGCGGCTCTCCGCACCAACCCACCCTTGGTACTCCACCCACCAGCTTCCTTCCCTTTGCTCCCACTTGCATCGCCCGCAGCATCCTTTCAGTGGGCGTGCTTAAGGCTCAGAGGCAGAAGAAAAGGAGAGGGGAGAATTTATTAAGCTGCTACTGCCGAGCTTCAAATCCTGACTCCTTCTAGCTGTGCAATCCTGGGTACGTTACTTAACCTCTGGGAATAATTATAGCAACTCTCTTGTGCAGCCATTGTATTAAATCAGTTAATAGAGAGTGTTTTGGTCAGTGCCCACTACACGATGGTAAACTCTCAGTAAAGTTTAGCTCTTCTTATATAATTGTTATGCCCATCTGCCAGGTCGTGTTTGGAGCGCTAGTAACTCATTTAGTTCTCATAACCAGCCTTATCATTCTCACGCTGCAAAAGGGCAAACTAAGCTTCACAGAGCTTCAAAATTTGCTCAGAATCTCATCACCTAGCGACTATGAATGACACAGGGAAAACTCAAAGCGGTGAGTCTGACTCTACCCTGTTTCTTTCCCTTTCACCATGAAACTCGCAAACTGATTCTGTTTTTAATACACACAATTGAAAAAGACAAATTATGTCAGGGCTAAAGGAAAATGTCTAAAAATTTTTAAAGGCTGTCAAAAGTTGCCATAAGCAAAACAATAATTGGTGGCTGGGCTATGAAAGGGTTTGTTTTTGGTTTGTTTGTTTAAATAAACAGAAAATCAAAAATGTTGAGGAAAATGTATATATATATATATATATATATATATATATAAAATACTTCTTATTCATACCCTTTACAAACCTAGAATCATTTGATTTAGGTGCATAAAAGCACATTTTATGTAAATTGTACTCTTAGAATTAGTCTGTTATATCAAGTTAAAAGCATTTTTATTCCAATTGTGCTATTTTTGAGTTGTTTTCACTTTTGTTACAAATGGAGCTACAAGCTGCTGAACTTTAAGAAATTCATCGTTGCTTTTTTTTTGCCAATTTATAAGAAGGCGAACCATTGAGAATAGAAGAACTTAACCACTCTATTAAAAAAAAAAAAACAAAGAGCTATTATGTTGTCTGGAGTTGGTTTCTTTACAGTAAGGGGGAGAGACAAAAAGCACTCACTTGCAGAAAAGGAATTAAGAGGAAGAAAGAAAACTCTCACTTCTTCCAGGGTCCCCAGTGGGCTGAACGAATGTCTGCCGTGAAGCACACAATTGTCTAGTTTCCAGCACTCTGTGCTTTGGGTGATTTTTAAAAGAATTTTTATCATATGCACAGAATTCTAAAACCCTTAGTAATTTTTTAATCCTTGCTATTATAAAATCTTTATTATCATAGTCACATATCACTCCCGAGCTTTGTCGACGTGTGAGCCTGGACCAGAAGCGGCACTGAGTGTCCCAAAGACAGCACCTGTCCCCAGGTAGGCTCCCTTTGGTGTTAAAAATATCCTGAATGTGAAATTGGGAGATTGCACGTTAAAGTCTGGAATTCTGGCTTTTCTTTAGAAACTAGAACATATAGAAACAGTGGGCCTGCCTTCCCGTCCACAGCAACAATTAGCAGAGGTTGAGGGGAGCCGCCCCTCTTGAACTTTTTTTAATCATCTTCACCCGAAAACATTTTTTCATTGCTTTTCGAGAGAGACGAAGAGAGAGAGAGCCTCCCATTCACTCCTGGACTGCAGATTGTTCGCACCCGGACTGGGCATCAAACCAGCAACGTAGGTATGTGCCCTGACCAGGAATCAAATCCTCAACCCTTCAGTTATGGGATGATGCTCCAACCAAGTGCACCAGGTTGCCCAGGGCTCTTGCACTTCTCATAGTACAGTAGAGGCCCTTGAACATTTGGTCTTCAGACTCTTATACTTTTATGCTTCTTAGCAAAGAGTTTCTGTTTCTCTGTGTTATATCTGTAAATATTTACTATATTAAAAGTTAAAACTAAAAAGGTGTTACAGTATGAAGGCATTTCAGGCTAACCTCTGTAATAGAATTTTGTGAAAAATTATTATTTTTTCCAAAACAAAAAAACGGATATGCAAAGAATGGCATTGTTTTACATTTGTTTTAATTTCTTTAAATGTCTGACTTCATAGAATTATCTGGATTCTCATATCTGTTTATGCATTCAGTCCATTGTGATAGATTGTTTTAGTTAAAACAAAAAATAAGCTTCACACAGTAGGATAAGCAGTTGGAAACTGCACAACCGTCTGTACGGCCTTTTCATACAACCCTCTGGACTGCACTCAAACTCAGCAAGTAGCAACTTTTTAAAGGTTGGCTGTAATGTGGAAGTGGAAACCATAGCAAGGAAGTCATACTCTGCTACATTACCATCCACCGGTCTGTCCTACACTTGAATGTATCTTCCATCCATCTGCAAGCTTTGATGCATTGGTCACTCGGAGGATATTGGTTCACTGAGTTATGCAGATCTTCAAATGCTGACACATTTCACTGCATAACATCAAAAAAATCACATTTGTTTTCAGTGTGATCACATCCAAAAAGTCTTTAAAATATTAGCCCACTATCAAACTCATGGTGGAGGGTGTAAGTGTTTCCAAATTCTAATACAGATTAAAAGCTCCAACATCATCATTGGCAACAAATTCTGACAGTTGTGTTCCTTGAAATAACGAGCTAACTTCATTTATTTTTGAGAAAGCGTCTGCCAGATAGCCAAGTTTGGATGACCGTAGTTTGAAAACAGGGTGTTCCATGAGAAAAAAGAAAATAAAAAGGCGACTAGTTTAACTTGCAACTGAAAACAATGCACGACTGCTTTCCTTACAACAGTGTCGTACCTTGATGTGCAGAAGAACTTTCTGTGGGCTTCCAGTCCTTTCTCAAACCATGTGAATGTGTACTCAACAAGGGTCGAAATCTAATGAAACTAGTCATTTTGACTGTCTCATCAAGGACATTTTTAAGTGAAACTGGTTTTTTTTTTTTTTAATATGGATGCGTGGTGATGAACGGTATGACGATGACTGGAGTATCTGGTGCCACCGCCTTAGTGTCGAGTCGCCATTGCTTTGGCACCGTCAGCACAAATATCAATGAAATAGGAAAAGGAAAGTAAAATGTCTTGTATTTTATAAAAAGAGTTTTGACCTCGTGAATCTCCTGAAAGGATCTCCAGTGTCCCCCCCAGGGGCCCATAGAGGACATTTGAGAACTGCTATAGTAAAAATATATATGTATTTCTCTCTGTCCACGTCTGTATCAAAAGTGGGAAAATAAAAGATGCCTTCAGAGGGTAACACGATCTCAGAAATCAGAAGCAAGCATCCAGCCTGCATCACTAGCTTAAGTTTCCTGTCTGGTCCCTGCAGCCTCCAAGTTTACAGAAATGACCTAAGCACGTGCCACCGTGGCCACCACCAGCCCGTCCGCCCTGCTTCCCCATCCCCGAGTGACCTCACTTCAAGTTGTCCCCAGCCCTCCGCTCCTTGTCTGTGTGAACGATGGTAGTTTGCACCCTGATGGCCCAGAGGAGACATAGTTTGGAAGATGAGGGGCAGTTTCTAGGGGGACCCAACACAGAGCTAGCCGGGTCTCTGTGTTTTGCCTACAAGAGAATAAGAAGGAATAAGACTATTCGTTTTTACTAAGCCTTTATTTACTTTAACGACTATTAATCCAGGGCTGTGTCCTTCATCCTCCTGGTTGTCCTACTGTGTTAACCTCATTTCACCTGGACTCGAAGAGTTCACACACTGCCAGCTAATGAAAGGAGGGGGCCACTTAACCCCAGGACTCCGGGACTCCCAAGTCCCTTAGCTTCAGACAGCCTGAAAATTCTGACATTAGTCATGGGGATTCAAAATGGCATGGCATTTATAAAATGTATGTATAAGTTGTTTCTACCGATGCTAGTAATATAAAAGGAACAGGTTATAGACAATAGTAGATGGTGCTGGTAATAGAGATTACTATCTGAGTTTCCATGGGGCGTGATAAAAATGAGAACATTATCATTTATTTATCCAATAACATCGAGGCAACAGATACAATCCTAACTTGTGGGACTAGGTAGCGATGAGAAGCAAGGGGCTCCCCATGCCAGTCCCTGGCCTAAGCTTTTTTTTAAAATATATTTCATATGATTCGTTTCAACCATATGAAATCACGTCTATTATATGAAGAAAGAAAGGCTCAGAAAAGTACATTATTTTGTCCAAGATCACATTTTTTAGGACAGGACTCAGAATGCAAAGCTAGGTCTGTCTTCCTTCAAAGCTCCAGTTATGGCCATTCCGGCTGTGTCTCAGCTGGGCGCCAACACTGCGCCCTTTGGGTCCTCCGCGTAAACCCCCTGCTGTGGAGACGAGGGTGGGTGAGCACTCTACAGGGCACAAAGCAAGTCTGAATCCCTGTTTTACTGCTTGAAGGAACAATTAATCAGGGCAGAGGGAGCTGGTAGGAACCGAAGGTGAAGAAATCACATCCAAAGTAAGTGCGTCGGGGAGACTGGAGACGCAGCCCTGGCTCCAGGGTCTTCTCCCTAGCATGCCAGTTTCCTCACATGCTAGTAAATTCTTGTTTCTCACACAAATGCCCCTGAGGTGTTAAGTGTCAATTCACTTTGTGTGTGTGTGTGAGAGAGTATTAAATCACAACAATGACTAGCTCAAGTAGCTGCACCAAAGAAACTCAACTGTTTTGATCAGGGCAATAAAAAGGGAGGAATAAATTGCAGCCCTGGCTCTTTGGGGAATAAAATCAAGAAAGAAAATTATAGCCACGCTCGGTGTTTCTATGTCCTACGTTAATTAACCCTCTCACCACCTAGCCAGGTGGTTTTATCAGCTCTCCTTTAGATGGAGACACTACATGTGAGAGAGAAGAAGTCCCCCACTCAAGTATGTGGACCACGAGGTCCATCCTGTCTCCTCCAGACCAGAGGTTGGCAAGCTATCGCTCATGGACCAAACCCTGCTCACTGCCTTTTTTGTAAACAGTTTTATTGGAACATAGCCACAGTCACTCCTTCACATATTATCTCTGGCTGCTTCCATGATGGAACAGCCTCCCCGAGTAGTTGCAATAGAGACCGTATGGCTCACAAAGTCAAAAATGTTTCATATCTGGGTGCAGAAAAACTTTACTAACCTCTGCTCTAGAGTAGGTTTCTTAGCTGTTGCGCTGTTTTCTCAGATTAAATCTTATCAGGATCCCCAACATACATGCAAAACCAATAAAACGCCAAATAATGTTAGTACTGCATTTTATACATTCCAAGTTATAGGACATTTACCTATTGGAAATTCAATCAATAATTTTATAAATTCAAGTTTATATAACATTTACTTGTTGGAACATTTTCAGTTACTGTTGAATAGCATAAAATTTTTAAATAAGAACTTTTTAGAGCTAAGTTGCAGTTTCATACCAGCACTGATGTACAATTTATACTTCTGGGTTTTTCCAGGATATCTTAAACGGACCCAGAAGCTTAAAGAGAAACATTAGCAACAACTTGCTTTCCAAATGAAATCTCCAACAATATCATCATTTCCACTCACAAAATTCAGACCCACAGACAGTGAACAATCTGTAAACGTTATTAAAGAAACAGATGAAAGAATTATTACAGTGTGATAGTTACACTTTTACTTATTGAACAATACAGCTAATTCGGTGAGCATCCCTGCTTGTCCATCATGTGCTTGGTGCTGACTGGGCCCTGTGAACAAGATTCATGGAACCTGGCTTCAAGGAATTGTGATCTAGTAAGAAATGCAGACAAGCCAGAGCTCGTCTGGATCCAACTGAGCAAGGGCGCATGTGCTACAGTGGTGCGCTTAGTTCTCCAAGTTCAAGTGAACCTATCCACTCGCAAGATGGCAGCAAGAAAGCAGGAGATGGAGAAATGTGGATAAAAAGACACCAAAGATGAGGGAAGACAGAGGAAAAGACACCAAAGATAAATGCTTTTCACTTGGCATTTTTTCCTTTGACCTAAAGAAATGGAAAGGAGAACAGCAGCAAATGCCTAATAGGTTGCTCACTCTTCTAAATTATTCTTGTATATTATCCCATTTAATCCTCATAACAACCCTGAAGCAAGAATGAATTTCACCATCTTATAAATGAGAAAACTGAAACTCGGGTCACTAATAAATTGAGGGGCCTAGGCACATCTTTTTTTCTTAACCATACAACTCAGGTTTTTCCATTCCGTACATGGTGTGGCCGCCAGGGCTCTGGTGTAAGCAGACTTAAGTCAGAGAACACAAGCAGTGTGGAAAACTACCCACCTTCAGCCTGAACTAATTTAGATAAACCACTTGGAAAACTAATCCAATTGCATTCAGTTCAGCTCTGGCTGGCCAGTAAAGTAGGGCCAGCTTACCCTGTCTGCCCTAACAGGGGAGAAAAGAGAAAAAGAAAATAAAGAGAAAGCTTTGTTCTGACATTTGCCTAGACGGAAGGACCAGCAAGTGTAATCATGGTAATATTTTCATATCTTTAATGGGCTTTTCTCCCATTCTGAGTTATGCTACTTTTGCCCTGGTCCCTGTTTGTAACCATCCATGAGGAGGGAGATTAGAATTTATCCATGAAGGAACGCAAAGACATATGTAAAATAATTTGCAACTTCTGCCGTTGAGAAATAATATTATGTAGCATGCTAACATCTTGAATGATACCCATCCTCAGGTCTGCCTCTAACATGACAAGGGGTAACTCAGGAGGACCCAGTTTTCCCACAGCAGAGGCATCACTTTTGGCTGTATATGTCATGCACTGCACACGGGTGACACATCTGGTCTGTAGATGTGGTGACCATGTCTGGTGACCATGTCATAGGGCCTATAGCTTCATGTATCTAGTAACTATGTCTGATGTTAGCAATCAAGTGCTTTGTGATAACAACCATGATATGGCCATTTTCTGACAAGTGAAGAATAAAGTATCTGGACAGAAAGTCACCTTTTTCTAATTCTCACAAAGGTGCTATAAGGGCTAACTAACAGCATCCGATGTACTGAAAATTCCCTTTCTTTCTATGTTTCTTCAGCTTTGCATTAGTTAGCCACAGCTGCAAAGATGCTATAGAACAAACAAAAAACTGCAGTGACTAACAGCAACCAGCCTGCTATTATAAATCACAGAGAAAAAGAAAAGAGAAACATTTATTTATTTTTCATGGGTCTACAAGGTTGGCGGTGATCTGGACTCAGCTGGATCTGGGCCAGCTGCAGGTCAGATTTAGTTCTTCTCTGCATGCCATTCACTCTGAGACCCAGGCAAGATCAGCTACAGCTACCTACAGCGTGTTGTTCTTCTCATAGCGGACAGCATGGACTCCAGTGTCAAACCAAACCACAAAAGTGAATTTAAAACCTCTGATCATGTCACATTTGCTCACCTCCCATTGACCAAAGCAAGCCTCCTAGCCAAGTACATCAGAGGGGTAGGAAGTATATACTCCCCCAGTGGAGGAGGAGAAGGGAGAGTGAGCTTTTGCTAACTAGCAACTAACCCGCCACTGACAGACCTACTAATGGCACAGTAGCAGAAGGATGTGTTAGAAAGGCCACCAGTGTGACAGCTCAGGGAATATTAGAAACTATGTCCACACCAACACAAGCCGTTTCCCATACACCACTGGTTCCTGCACACCAGGTTTTGCACACTGTTTTAAAAGAGATCAGTCTGCTTAACTCTCACCTTTTTGTAGATTAGTGTAACAGATCATGGGCCAGAAAACCAAACACTGTCTATAAAGGGTCTAAAAGAAAATACTTTTGGCTTTGCAGGCCCTACGGTCTCTGGTGCATCTACTCAATCCTGCCACTACAGTGCGAAAGCAGCCATGGGCAACAAATACTCAGACAAATTGGCGTGGCTGTGTTCCAGTAAAAAACGTACTTACAAAAACAGGCCATGGGCCAGATTTGGTCCATGAGTCAGAATCTGCCAATTTCTGTAATAAATAAAACTGTAAAGAATATGTCTCTTGTTTTGGTTAACTATGGCTACACAATATACCACCCACATCCCAGTGGCTTAAAACAACAAGTATTTTTAAATATATTTTATTGATTATGCCATTGCCGTTGTCCCATTTCCCCCCTTCGTTCCCCTCTGCCCTGCACACCCCTCCCCTCCCACATTCCCCCCTTTGGTTCATGTTCATGTGTCATAAGTTCTTTAGCTTCTACGTTTCGCACACTACTCTTGCCCTCCCCCTATTTTCTCCCCACCGTCTATGCTACTTATTCCCTGTACCTTCTTCCCCCTCTCTCCTCCTCCCACTCCCCTGTTGCTAACCCTCCATGTGATCTCCATTTCTGTGGTTCCACTCCTGTTTAGATGTCTGCTTAGTTTGCTTTTGTTTTAGGTGTGGTTGTTAATAAATGTGAGTTTGCTGTCCTTTCACTGTTCACATTTTTTATCTTCTTTTTCTTAGATAAGTCCCTTTAACATTTCATATAATAAGGGCTTGGTGATGATGAACTCCTTGAACTTGACCTTATCTGAGAAGTGGTTTATCTGCCCTTCCATTCTAAATGAAAGCTCTGCTGGATAGAGCAATCTTGGATGTAGATCCTTGCCTTTTATGACTTGGAATACTTCTTTCCAGCCCCTTCTTGCCTGTAAGGTCTCTTTTGAGAAATCAACTGACAGTCTGATGGTCACTCTTTTGTAGGTAACTGTCTCCTTTTCTCTTGCTGCATTTAAGACTCTCTCCTTATCTTTAATCTTGGGTAACATAATTATGACGTGCCTTGGTGTGTTCCTCCTTGGGTCCAACTTCTTTGGGACTCTCTGAGCTTCCTGGACTTCCCAGAAGTCTATTTTCTTTGCCAAATTGAGGAAGTTCTCCTTTATTATTTGTTAAAATAACTTTTCCACTCATGGCTGCTTCTTTTCCCCTTCTGGTATCCCTATTATTCAGACATTGGAATGTTTAAAGATGTCCTGGAAGTTCCTAAGCCTTTCCTCATTTTTTTTTTTTGAATTCTTGTTTCTTCATTCTTTTCTGTTTGGTTGTTTCTTTCTTCCCTCTGGTCCACTCCCTTGATTTGAGTCCTAGCTTTCTTTCCATCACTATTGGATCCCTGTGCATTTTCCTTCATTTCATTTAGTTTAGCCTTCATTTGTTCCTCTAATTTGTGACTAAAATCAACCAGTTCTGTGAGCATCCTGATCACCAGTGTTTTAAACTGTGCATCTGATAGGTTGGCTATCTCTTGGTCACTTACAAGTATTGGCTCTGGGGCTTTGATTTGTTCTTCTGTTTGAGCCACATTTTTTTGTCTTTTTCGCCTGTTGTGTATGAGAGGTGGGACCTTAGGTGTTCACCAGGGAGTGTCAACCCAGTTGCTAGGTTGTGATGCTGTATGTGGGGGCGGGGTCTGAGGGGGAACAATGGTGCTTGCTCCTCTCTCTCTCAAATGTTGGTCCTCTCTGCTGCTTCCCACAAGCAATTTGGGCCTTTCTGGTGCTGGTTCCCGGGTGGGTGGGCTTGTGTACGTTCTAGGACCCTGTGGGTCTCTCCAATGAACTCTCCTATGAGGCTGGGAGTCTCTCCTGGCACCTTTTCAATCTGTGCTTTTAGGCTTTATTTCCCATCACTCGGGCCCTGGGTTGTGCAGTCTGTCTCACTGCCCATTTTTTGCCTGGTTTATCTGCACGTGAATGTGTGACCACGGTCAGCCAACCACCTTGCATGTCTCACTGGGTTTGCTCATTTCCTCCCTGTGCCCAGGCCTGCCAACCACCACCTTTTCCTGCCAGGATCCCTCTCCACGAACCGCCGACTCCGCCCCTCTTACTGGTCTGGCTGAATGGTTTGTTGTTGTAGGACTTCAGTATAGTTCAATTTTCTGTGTGTTCTGGTTGTATTTTTGTTTCTAAATCTTTGTTGTCCTGAAATTTGGTTGTGCAAGGAGGCACAGTGTTTCTACCTACACCTCCATCTTGGCCAGAAGTCCAACAACTATTTTAACATCTCTCATGATTCCGTGTCTTGGTTGGGCCCAGATAGGTGCCACCTCTGCTCCATGGGATGTTGGCTACATCTGCAGCATCTGCAGTATCAGCTGGGCTGGGACATTCAAGATGGTTCACTCCCCCGTCCGGCCCCTTGGCAGGGTGGACCAGAAGGCTGGACTCAGCTGGAACATGTAAAGGTCTAAGCCCCCGCTACTGTGTTTCTCTTCTTTCTTACTACATGGCAACTCAGGACCCCCCAAAGTACAAAAGGGGAAACTACCTCACCTCTTTAAAGCTTGGGCCTAGCACTGTCATTTCTGCCACATTCTATGGGTACAGCACCTCCTCCTTCACTTGTCACATATGACCAGGTCATGTGTGCCCCAACTGGCCTATGTCAGTATGTTTGTAGAATGTCCTTTCTTACTTCTGGACCTTCGGACAAGATGGAATTACTTTTAATGCTTTACATTCAAACTGCTGAGCAGATTTCTCATCCTACGAGGCAACAGCAAAACATCCTGCTCCAAGGACTTCTCTCCCAGAAAACAATGCCTCAGTCCAACAGCAGATGAGGTTAATTAAGATAATGTAGTCAAAACACAGGGGTTGACCAAGCCCAGTTATGTCTAGCATGAGACAGTCTAGGCATCCCCAATGAGGGGTTTCGAACTGTTTGGCATCTCTGCACCACACTGGAAGAAGAAGAGTTGTCTTGGGCCACACATTAAATACATTGCAACATGTAATCACAAAAAAAATCTCATAATGTTTTAAGGAAATTTATGATTTTGTGCCGGGCCACATTCGCAGCCATCCTGGGCTGCATGCAGCCCATGGGCCGCAGGTTGGACACCCCTGCAAATGAACCGAGCGTTAGTGGGTCTCTTCTTCCAAAAGACCCAGCTCTATCCCAAACACCTGGCTCCACACACCGTGTGGCAAGGGGAGGGAGGAGTAAACAAAAGCACAGAGCTCTCTGAGGCCCGTGTACAGTGTTAACCCAATACAATTCTCACCAATATAGCACACCCCCCCCCAAAATAAGTTCCCTCCTTCTCCATTCTGAAACCTTGAAAAATCACCCTTTGAGATTTGATCATGAAACACCCACCCTTCTAGGGCCAAAATGTGACTCTGACCATGGCAGGTGCACTCAGCAAATAATGAACGTCTCCTACACTGGCCTCTATCTCTCAGCCTTTACCCTCTGTCCCTCCAAGAAACATAGGCATTCCTTACCCTTCGTGAGTCCTATAAATGACCACACTGACCTTTGCCCCAAGCTCCACCATCTATGCACATACACCTTATCTCCCACCACTCCCTGCCACCCCGGCCTGCCTCCACCTGTGCTGTTTCTCGTGCCTCCTCCTCTCAGCCTCTAACCCAAGACAGGTAGCCAGAGAAGGCGACGAAAGAAACACAGGATTATCACAGACACCTTTTCCAGCTCCAAAACCTGAAACCATGCAAAGGAGGTGACCCAGAAGAGAAATCACAGTAATCAGGCCTTTAGTGTGAGTAGTCCAGAATATACCTCTGTTCTTTCACTGAGGGAAACAGGGGCTGCCCTGTTCTAGCCCTCGTTGCATGGGAGGCCTGAGCGATGGTAGATGGCGGACAAATCCCATCCAGACAGTGGATTTTTAATCCAGCCTGAAACAACCCCACACCGTGAACCTTCAGGACCATAAATCTGAGCTACCAACACCCAGCAGAGCTCACAGCAGTCATCCTGGAATCAATACACTCTAATCTCGTTCTAATCTGCTGCTTGTCTGATTGCTGATGTGTGGTTCTTCTCCCACTTCTGGTTCTGCTAACTTGGCAGATGTATGTATATTCCTCTGGTTTCTCAACTTCCCACCAAAGACACTGACTGGGTCTTGTGCACCAGCTCTCATGTTTTCTACTTTCAGCATAGTATTTTCTAAACTGCCTGTGAGGACAAAACCTAGCTCATTCACAGGGGTTTTTATGGAGTGGGGGCAGGAATTCACAAAGGTCGGGCCTTGTGTCCTCAGTGCATGGCCCATACCAGGGACTCAGCAATGATTGTTGAATGACTGAGTGATGCACATAGACCTTGACTGCATAAGCAATTTTCCCATCGCACCCAGACAACTGTTCCACAATAAGCTGTTTCTAAATGAGTTTGTGTCAAGTGCTGAAGTGATACCCAGTGCAAGGTTAGCTAGACTGAGGAAACAAAGCATCTTTGAGAAATGAAATTAATTAACTGTTTCCAAAGGGAGCAGAAAGTAGGAGGTTGGGAGAGGGTGGGGAACTCCATATAAATGTCCAAAGGACAGGGACTTGAAAGTAAGCTAAGGGAACTTTCAAGCTCTAAATTTTTTAAATGCCTTCTAACATCATGGCTTAGCAATGTGTGATAGGCACTCAAAATTGGGATTTGGTTACGTACAAAGGAAAGCTCTGAAAGAGAAAAACAATAAATTAAATGCATACATCGAGAGGATTTGGGCTTTTTAGAAGTCACTGCACAATATTCTCTGAGGGTGATTTTAGACTAGACCTTGACAGGGTGAGATTGTGAGTACAAAAGTGAGCTTTTGTCAATCAGAAAGCACTTCTGCAGAAATAAGTTTCTCAAAATAACCAAGGGGAATTTCAAAGATCTAGTTTGTATTCCCTGTGTCTGTGGGACCATTTCTTTGGCATTCAAGAAACCAGAAGGATTTTGAGATCTTGAAATCGCCGTATAAAACGCTGCGTAGGATGAGTCTCACAGTATTTGGTGCCCCCACTACTGCCATTTAACTTCCATCCGTTAGTCCACCAGGTTCTGTTGTCCACCAGCCCCCAAACCCCCAACCCTGGCGAGGCTCGCCAGCTTCCTAGGGAGGAGAGAGTGGTAGTCATGCCGTGTCTGTCTGCCCTGAATCTCAGGAGCGCAGCAGAAGGGGGTGAGGGTGTGTCACTGGGTGCCGAGGCTCTACAACAGGGTACTCCCACCCCTGGAAGGACAAAAATCCGTGAGGTCACATAGAAGTGTTCCTCTAACCAAGAAAGGGGTTCCCTCTGCAGGTATCTGAGCTGAAAGGAGACTTTGTTCAAATTAATCACTTCTACTTATCAAGTACTCTGTCAAGAACTGTGTTTGTGTGTGTGAACTTTACCATTTCATCAAGAAAATCATTTAATCCCAATGTTTTACCCCAACTGGGTTTTGATCCTGCTGTTCTCAAAAATCTGGCCACCCATGCACCAAGAACAGCTACAAGTCTCCTTGGTTATGGGCGCCGCACACATGGGCACGTGCTCTCTGATCCCCTTGCCCTGTGATGGTCTGTGTGTGCACATGTGCACACCCTGTGCTGGAGTACCTTTCATCTATGAGCAGTGTGCTTCTCTTTTTGCGTGTCCCCGTTTCCTGCTCTATGTACAGCGGCCTCTGAAAACCCCTGATTCTGCTAAGTCTGTACCCTTGTCTCTGCACTTCTCTGTCTCTGTGTTTCTGTGTTTTACACGTCCCTCCCTATTTCACTGCTTCCTCTCTCTATGCGCTGTGCTCTGTCTCCCTGTCTTGGTCTCTTTTTCCTTTCCCTCCTCTTCTGTATCTCTCTGAACTGGATCCTAATGAAAATAATTTGATTAAAAATGGAAAAATATTAAAAAGTATGTATTGTGTTAGCTAGAGTATCCATTAAGAAATTAAACTGAATTAATGGAGTCGCTTAAAAAATACATTTCAACAGAAAACAATTAATACTGGTATGGGTCTATTAAAATTCTTGCATTCACAATGTCCTTGAGGTAAAATGTCAAGGTAAAAATAACCTGGCCCCAAAACGATGAGGCCCGGGGCACCTGCAGCCTGCCGGGTCCATTCCAGCAGTTCTCTGGACTATGACTGACTCCAGACACGGTGAAAGAGGACTCCGTGGGGACAAAAGATCATTGTGGCACACCGAAGATCAGGACTCACCCCAACACGCCCCTTTCAGACAAGCCTCAGGAGGCGCAGGTCCCAGCACTTACAGCTGTGCCGCCCGCAGAGAAAGCAGTTTGCTCAGAGCCGTAGAGGCCACTGCCCGGGCAGGGACGTCAAGCCAGGAGGGTGTTGGTTTGCTCCTTCTTGTTTTCTTTCTTGTGCTGAAAGCCAGCAGAGAAAGTGAATCAGTCCCGGCGATACTTGGATCTCACTCAGCCTTTCTAGAAAGCCTGCCACCTTACCCTGGCTGGTGTTGGCTCAGTAGTTGAGTGCTGGCCCATGAATCAGAGAGTCACTGGTTTCACTCCCAGTCTAGGAACATGCCTGTGTTGCAGGCCAGGTACCCAATACTGGGGTACACAAGAGGCAACCACACATTGATCTTTCTCTCTCCTTTCCCCTCACTAAAAAAGAAAATAAATAAACTCTTTTCTTTAAAAAAGCCTACCACCTACTTCTTTTGCTCTCTATTTGTTCAGGGTCCCTTCTTCCAGCAACTCAATTCCACACCTACCCGCAAACCCCCGCATACAAATGCCCACACACTAACATGCTTGACTAGGTTCCTTCCGTCTTTCTGCCTTTTTCTGGTGAATAATAATTTTTAATATTTAGTAAAAGCTAACCATGTGCCAAGCACTATTTCGAACATCTTTCATGTTTAATTTCATTTACCTCCCACAATATGTTAGGAGAGGGCTGTTATCATCTCTAATGCTGCAGAGAAAGAAACTGAGGCACAGGCAACTTAAGCAACTTATTGAAATTCACAGTTAGCAAGGGGGAAAGCCCAGACCCAGACTCCAGCCCCTGCACTGCAAACCACTAGGCATATTGCCTGAAGCTGAATGTTGATGATTCACAGACACCAGCAGAGAAAACTGCCTGCCCTCTTTATTCTCTGATGCACTCCCAGGACCCCAAAGATAAGAAGCTTCTCCTAAGATCAAACAGTTTCCGTAAACTGAGCAGCACAGAAAATTTGGGGTCATTTGGAAGGGGGTCTAACTTCTCTGAATTCGGGGAGGAAACCACATTTTCCCTGACTTTTTATTTTAAGAACAAGCAAGAAAATGTTTCCCCTTTCTCTCTCGCTGAATACAATTTATCTTTATCAAACCAGAAAAGAATGTAACTCCAGCTGGAAGTTCCTCCCCGAGCCTTGGGAGATGAAAGTACAGTCATGTAGATGCACAACGCAGTCCTTTTTCTCTGGGAAGAGCTGGTTTCACGTGATGCTTTCACAGAAGTGAAAAATAAGACATTGTGTTTATGTGGAGCACACATCTGCGTCACAAGAAAAGCAGACTGTGACTGTCCTCGGGACAGCCTGCATCCTTCATGGTCTGCGTCGGGGCCGGCCCAGGTTCTCCATAAAGGCGGGAAACCTGCTATTTAAGCACCTGAAGCACAGACCGAGTGGCCAATTTAGGCTCCAAGCCACTGCATTTGTTATCTCTCCTGAACAGGAACCCAACCCATGCTTTTTACTCAGCTAAAGAAAGGGAGCACTGAACATTTAGTAAACACAACTATGGATGGTCCCTGGCTTTATGTCAAGTAAAACCCAGCCCCTGCACTGAAAAGTCCTGACCTTGAAAAGCTGGTTAAAATGGATGATGTGTAGGCTGCCGGCTGGAGAGCCAGCCGGGAAGTAGGTCAGCGAAGTTACAGGCTGGCTTCTGTCACTCCCAGCCAGAGCCTGTGCGACTCAGAAGGGGAAAAAACGTTCTGAGACAGAGTAAGACACTGTGTGTGGTTCCAGGCCGCATGTCCAATTAAGAGAAACACCACCACCAACACCGCCGAATGAAATCATTGGGAGGAAACTGTCAGCCCCTGCCACACATCTGGGAGGCTGTTTTCTGCTCATTTAATTAATTAGGGTTGTCTTGTTTGGGGTGTTTTTTTTTCAATTACAGAAATAAATTTTGTTGTCCACTCTTCCCTGGACCTCACCATACTGTCACCTCTTATAGGCTGCCTGCTGACACTTTGTGGCCCTGACTGGGCTGATAGACAGGAGGGGCTGATGAAGAAGGCGGGATCTCTGAGGGACTTTGAACAGCAGCTCTCTGTGATGGAAGTCAAGCTCTGGACCATGACCCCCATGCCCAACCCACCTCCCTTGCATTGTTCAAGGGCTCCGCTTCTAGAATCAGACTTTCTGGTTTTTAATCCTCTGGGCTCACTATTAGCTATGTGGCCTTGGTCCCATATCCTAACCTGTCTTTCTCTCATTTTCCTCACCTTCCCAATAGGAATAACAATGGTATGTGCCTTGTGGGGTCATTGCACTGTGCAACCACCGGAACCCCAGAAGGAAACAGTGCACTCAACTTTGGACAATCCAAGGATTTTCTAGAAGAACTATTTACAAGGAAGGGTGGTGGGCATAGCAACACCACAGGGAGAGCACAGTTGCCCCAAAGCTAGCAACAATCATTGTCACACCTAGGTCATTCACACCCAGCAGAAACCCAGGCCTGTGTACCCCAAGAAAGCAGGAGCTCTGTGAAAAGGGGTGCCTCATGACCTTCCGTGCACAAATACAGCTGCTGGTAGCCACTGACCACCAGGGAGCCACATGAATAAATGCACTGACCTCTCTCTTCTCTCCTCGTGACTGTCCTCATTTTTCCCATTGACTGAACCCGAAAGAAACCAGAGTACAAGGGAGCTCCTGTATACATTCTTCATGGGGCCCCCAGCAGGGTGGAGAAGAGTGGAGAGTGAATACGCATGGGGCGAATGGACGCTACTGAGCACCAAGAATTCGATGAGGCAGTGGAGCACAGCACCTAGATAGAGTACATGCTAAGTACATTTGAACAGCTGACTACCTGTTTGTAGTTACTTTTCCTTAAGCGCAATGTAAATTGCATGACTTGGGCAACATGGCGCAAATGGCAGGTTCCTTGTAACTAAGGTTCAGGGGTCTGGTGAAGCCATTGCTTCTTTCCCGTCCTGTCCCAAGGATTCTCCCACATTCCCACTGGACACACAGTTTCACACCTATTTGGTCTAAGAGGCAGCACAATCCCAAAGTGGAGCGAAGTTGTTCTGCACTCCTTCGGGGTTCTACAAGCCTCTGGTGCCCCCATCTATCCTTAGCACCCACCTCACCAGTTTCAAAAGTTTGGAGATGCAATACTTTTAATAACACTTTGTACACACATCGAGCATATAAAACAGTTCAGATCAGGTATCTCTGCTAAAGTAGCGTCACATCCACTGGACTGGGCTCTCTCAGCTCGTACCCTGCAAGACAGCAGAAGCCCCTCCAGGGAAGCCAAGGGCTCTGAAGGTCACTGTTGGAAGACCCCTGAATCACAGCCTCCCGCAGCGTCCCTCCTGACATTCTCAGGCCCTCTCCATGCGCTGAATCAGAGGCCCTCAACCAGCTAACCACCATCTACAAGGAAATTTCAAAACCTTACTTTCAAGGAGTGCTTAACTGAGTATGAAGTTCTTTCATACATATTATATTATTCTATCCCTAGAATGAGCTTGTGCTTCCCCAAGTTCACACCAAGGTGAACAGCACAGCCAGGGCTGAAACTCATTTCTTTTTAAACTTGAAAACCTCTAGCTCCACACCAATGGCTACCCAGAGTCCACAAGCCAGAGACCAGAGGATTGGGTTGGGATGTCTTAAATGATTTATGATTATCATCATCATCATTATTTATTAGTTACCAACAGTTTTTCTTCTCAACACTATGTAAAATCAGTGTCTCTATTTGCCTGTGCAATGCCGTGCCAGCCCCCTGAGAGGAAGTCATGTGCCTGGCTCCTGCCTAGCCCTACCCCTGATGCCTAGTCCAGCGTCTGACACTCAAAGCGCACGCAGCACTTATTTGTTAAATGAAAAACTGAATCCCCTGGTCCCATTCTTTTAGGCTGTTTACTCTAGCTAGGTTTCAAGGCTCCCAAAGCTAAAAATAACCAAGTTTTAAATCAGCAGCTGGCAAATGTCCAGGTTATTTTTATCCTCGAAGGTCAGGGAAGAAAAGTGGGCCAGACCTGGAAGGAACAAACTGCCTAACAGTGCATCCTCACTCAGCATATGCTAAAGACCCATGTGTAAGGGATATTGACGAAGGCTGGCTCTCCTTCTCCATTTTCCCAGGAGTCCCAAGTCTGGACAGCCCACAGTTTCAAGAACTTTATGATTCTTTCCCACAAGACTGTGGGCTCTTAAGGAACAGGACTCAGTCTTACTCTGTTTCCCTAGGAATTAAAAGGGTCCTTGCCTGGATCAGACAAGGCCCCAAATAACAGTTGGAGGAAAGTTTGCGATGGATTAGCAACATGAGCCCGAGCACCAGAGTATGGAATTGTAGGACTAGAAGGTACTTCTTTCAGGGCCCTCTAAAACTGCCCTGTCCAACGTGGTAGCCTGTAGCTACATGTGACAATTTAAACTCATCGAAGTTAAAGAAAGTTAAAACGTGTCTTCCTCAATCAGGCTCCCTCCTTTTATTGGGCTCAATAGCACATGTGGCCTCTGTATTGGAAAGTGCAGACAAAGAGCATTTCCATCATCACAGCGAGTCCTCTTGGACAGCCCTGAAACGTCTTAGGCGAGAGAACTGAATCTCAGAGCAAAAAAGTCGTTTCCCCAGAGTCGCTCAAGGAGTGAGAAACAGAAACGAGACTAAGTACCTAAGACTCCTCATTTCTGCTCTGTGTCTCCAACAATTGCACTAGGTTTACACCCTGTGAGGGCCTCCCATACAAAAGCCACCAAATGTTCTCCTCATCCCAGGCAACACAGCTTTGGAGAGCCAGTAAGAAATCCTAGGTGCACATCACGGAGAACAAATGCCAGACCCGGCAAGCAAAGGATGGGGAACCGCAGCTTCCCACAGAACGCTGGAGGCCCAGGGATCTGAGGCCTGCCCGAGTGTGGGGTGCCTTCTTCTTAAAGTCTTTCTAAATTGTTTTCATTTCCATGTTGGAGGTTAATACCCAAGATGGACGCTCCTTTTGAAGAGTTCCTTTTGATTTTAATTTCTTAAAGTCCTCATTTGAACTCAGCTTTTTGTTTATGTTATACCCATCCCACAATTTTTCTTTCTTTCCAGGTAACTTGATCCTCAAAAATGTACAGAATCCATCCAGTCCCACTGCTTTTAATTAAACATCAACTCGTCTTTTCAACTGGGCCATTAGGACTTCACATGGCCTTTCTACATGTACGCATTTTTTTTTCCTGAAATTACACCAAATTCAGTTTTCAAAAATGTATTTCTTTTCTTAATCTTTAAATAGCTAGGATTGAATTCTGGCAAAATCTCAAGAAGAAAAAAACCCTCTACGAGGGCAGTCAGCTCTACCCGTTTCCCCCTCAGCGAGAAGCAGGGCTCACTCCTCCACAGGCTGGGTCCGCACAGACGGACCTCAGGGCACTTCACATCCACCTGAGGCCCATAAACCCCAGGACAGGTACAGACCCCACATCCAGAAGAAGTCTACACATCTCGTCATGGAAACAGTGCATTTGCACCTTTGTTTTCGTTAAAACAACACCGTGAGAAGCGGGCTACACAGGGACAGGCGTCTGTAACGCATGGCCCGGGCTCCCGGTGGAAACGTTTGCCCTGAGCAGACACACCAGCAGGGGATGGCGAATCGGGCTCCGCGAGCCCGGGTCGTCAGTAGTGGGCCTGGACACTGGGTAGACTGAGGTGCGGGGGACTCGAGCTCCCAAAGATCTATCGAGGGTTCAGAGGACTTCGGAACCTGTGGAGGAGACCCTCCTGAGGGACAAACGGAGTGGGGAGAGAGACTATTTAGGAAAATTCCACCGACGAATCCTTTTTTTTTTTTCTGGTTATGTCTCCTAGGGTTTCTAAAGATTTCATTATCCTCATAAGTGAAATTCTTCAAATTACTGAAAGAAGGTGCTTATTGAAACCTATAGCTCTCCATCCCTTGGCAGGCTTTGATTTGAAATATTCAAAGCACATCCAACAGCCTCTTCTTCCCTGAAGACAGGGGCTTTAATGTTTAAAAAAAAAGAAAGAAAGAAAAGAAAAAAAAAAACAGATCCCCTTACACCAGCCAGCTCCCTCCTCTTAAAGAAAAATGTTACCTAAAAATTAAAGTACTGGAGCCAAAATACAGTCGGGACCTTTAAAATGCGAGTCAAGCTCTTTGTTCCTAAGGAACAAAGAAACACGACCCCCACCCCCCAGAGCCATGTGTGCGTGACAAGCGCTGGGATGCAGGCTGGACGACCCTCTCTATACTACAAATGAGGAAACTGAGGCCCAGAGACTAAAGAATTTTCCCAGCTGTGGGCTGAGCCCGTACTTGGGCTAGGGGTCCCAAGTCCTGATCTTTTGGCACCAAAAAAAAAATCATGCTATTACTTAGAGTAAGGACAGTACTGTGTAAAGGCAGGGAATGAACACAGGCTCCTTCCCCTCCTAGCTCAGCTGTAGGGTCTGTACGATCGGGGCCAGCTGGGGACAAAAATACAAACTAATTGGGGAAGCAGCACAGAGACGTCCTGGAAAGAGTGTCGATCCTTCATTTTACATGACTGGTGGAAATAAAAGCCCCTACCTGCCTCGTGGGGTATGGAAATACCATAATACACATGAAAACTTTCTGAAATTGTATGGTACTATGAAAACAGAAGTGACTGTGATTCACATGGATTTTGCACATGGGTTAGGGCACACAGCCTCCCCTGGGAACACCCCTTTGTGCCTTTGCAAGGGTTGCATCTACGGGCAGTGTCCCTGCCCCTTCTCCCTGTGTCCATCCACTAAGGACAACTATGGTGGGGGTCTGGTTGACATTGCCCAGGCAGAACTTAATCATCTTCAATCACCTTCCTCCCAATTCACTGCTGCCCAGAAGAGGGAAGGATTAAAGACCACACTGCCAAACAGTCTTTTTTTTTTTAAGATTTTATTTATTTATCTTTAGAGGGGAAGAGAAGGAGAGAGGGAGAAAAATGTCGACGTGTGGTTGCCTCTCGTGGGTACCCCGCTAAGAACTGGCCTGCAACCCAAGCACATGCCCTGACTGGAAATCGAACCAAGATCCCTTAGTTCACAGGCCCACACTCAATCCACTGAGCTACACCAGCCAGCACTAAACATAGCCTTTTTCTGTTGGTTTTTGTTTTTGCCTTTAGCAGTGGAGAGTGTTGTGTCTCACTATTTCTGTGTGCCCAGTTTGGGGGCACTTTACTTCCCCAACCCACACCTGCAATTCACCCTTGGGCCACTAGAGCGTTACCCAACACACACAGCTGGGAGCACCTGGGAATTTACCTGCCTTGGGGGACCCTTGACCAGTGGTGGACAGATACAAAGGTATGTAAGCCCAGCATCCTTGGAGAACTCCCAGAGTAACTTACACTGCAGAACGCCCCTCTCCAGCAAAGTAAAGCCACCGCTGGGGCTTTACTGAGGCTTTGGCCTGAGATGATCCCCTTGCTTGCCTCCATCCCCTAACATGACCTGAGAGCACTTCCTTAGCAAGTCTCTTGCAGGCAAATCCTTCCCTTGGCATCTACTTCTAAGAACCAGACATAAACTTCCATCTCCCTTTCCCACTTGTGATAAGACAAGCGTAGGCTGGGTGATCTTCTGCCTGGGAGGAGGTGCTGTCCTGGCGAGACCCAAATTGGGCAACTCTCCCGCAGACTTTAGCACATACTCTGTCTTTTGTGTCTCCTTGGAGTACTTTTCCGTCCAGCTTATTAGAAAATAGCTACAATCGATTGTTAATGTCAGCCATGGGGGGACAGGTTGGCTGGTGTGTGAAGTATTTGCCATCCCTGTCCTAGAGGGAGGGCCCAAGGAGAGGGGATCTGCTCTTACTCGAGGTCTTCAGCTTCGCCCAAAGGAGTCCAGATGGGTGCACGCAGTCCAGCTCACTGAGACTACCCAGGGCTTGTTATCTAGGTAAGAACGTCCCCTCTGCAGATGTGCCTTGCAAACTGACAGCAGTGGGGGGCTGATGGGGGGTGTGGTGTGGGGAGTTCCTAGGCCCCCAAGTACGGAGGCTGGGGAGTGGGGAAGGCAGGCCACAGAGGAGCGGTTCTGGGGCAGGCAAACTCTGACACCAGCCGTGCGATCTGAAGTCGGGCAAACCCAGAAGTGTGCATATTGTACAAACACAGAGGCTGAAGGCAGGCTTAGGGCACATTTGAACACCAGCCTGCAGGCACGTAGCAAAGCTGATGCTAGGAAATGCCGAGGAGCATAGTCCATGAAACACACAGAAGCCTTCCTCTCCTGAGTCCCTGTGTTCCTCCTCTCATTTTATTGAGGTGGAACAGACAACAGGAAAGTGCCCCAACCTTAAGTGGATGAATGAGTTTTTACATCTGTGGCATTCCCATCACTCCGAGGGCTCCCTCGTGCACCTTCCTAGTCCACCTCCCTTTGTCAAACAGACATAATTCTGACTTCTGTCTCCACAGACCTTGCTGTTCTTGAACCCTATATAGATGGAATCCTACAATGCAGACTCTCCTGTCTTCTTTTGCTGCACATTCCTTTTGTGAGATTTATCCATGTTGTTGCATATAAGTAGTGTATTTCTTTTGGTTGCCATGCACTATTGCACTGTATGAGTCTATCCAATTTACACAACCATTTGGGTATATTTCCAATATTTTCTTGTTGTGAATGAAGCCGCCGTGAACATTCTTGTACATGTGTTTGAGTGAAAATGTGCACTCACTTCCCTTGGTGAAAGGCCTGGGAGTGGAGCGGCTGGGTCATAGGAGAAGGCATACGTTTACTGCACGGGGGTGTCAAACTCATTTTCCCCAGGGGCCACATCAGCCTCGAGGTTGCCTTCAAGGGGCTGAATGCAATTTTAGGACTGTATAGATGTAACTATTCCTTAACTAGGGGCAAGGAGCTCAGCACTGCCACTGGGTAGAGACGAGGTACCCGACCCTATAGAACGAGGGGGAGGGCCGGATTCAGCCAGCAGGCCTTCTGTTTGCCACCTGTGCTCTAGAAGGTTTGTCAAGTGATTTTCTAAAACAATTGACCAATTAACATTCATATCAGCTGCGCAGGAAAGACTACTTTGACCCACATCCTTGCCAACTCTTGGTATTACCAGTCTTTTTAATTTTAGCCATCCTAGTGTGTGGGTATAGTATCTCCTGTGGTTTTACTTTGCATTTCTCACCTATGCCTATTTCTCATGTAGGACCAATCTAGATGCCCAAAAGGTGATCATCTCTCCATGGCATCGTGAAAGGGCCACTTTGCCCCCGAAACATAGAGTCCCTCTGATCATGGGCTGCCCTTCTGGGCATTTATATATACAGGTAGCCCTGGGTATGAGGGAAAGATAAGGACTGCAATAAGCAGACCTTAACCATGGACCCTTAAGGGAACTGATGGCCTCAGGACTCCCACATGTCACTGCCTCAGCAGCTACTCTCTTCCTCAGAGTTTCTCCCATGGGTGGAACTTCCAGATGTTTCTGCAGGACAAACTCCAGCCAAGCACTCATCTCACCCAGCAGAGCTGAGGAAGCCAAAACACCAAATGAGCTTGGAGAAGAAAGGCTGTGAAGACGAACTGAAACAGATAACAATGCCCAGAGCATACAATATGCAGATCTATGTAAATTAAATATAAAAGCCAGAATGCAAACCTTCAAGCGATAATGCTCTCCAGCTGTCATATATGATGATCTCCATTCCGGAGACCGCTGAGGCTCTGGGGAACCAGCAGGCAGCATAGTTCAGCAAGAAGGGTATGGTTTTCCTCTTTCCTTTAATCTGGGAGCATGAGTTCACAGAGTCCCTAGGGATCCATAAAATATGGACGTCTGTTGTTTTTTTTTTAAACTGGTCAGTTTAAAAAAAACAACAGACGTCCATATTTTATTCAAGTAAATGAGGCACAGCTTCTTCCGGTGGGTCTTAAGCTTCAGAGAGTCAGATGGCAGGAGGATGTCACTACCCATGGCATCTGCTGCAGACACTGGAAGGGAGGTGGTGACTGCAGCATGTATTTGAGTCAGAATCAGTGGCCTGCTGGAGGCTCCAGATGCCAGTAATCTCACGACCTTGAGCAAGTTACTCCCTCTCTGCAAGCCTCAATTTTCCCATCTGTGGCAGGAGCAGATTGGACTAGGATCACCTCTAAGGTCTCTTTCAAGGTCTAGAGTTCTCTGAGCCTGTGATTGTAAGTAAGGCCCTCAATCTAAACGTCGGAGTCCCTCTGCCAAGACCAAATGCATCCATTCCCACGCAGAGCAATTAGTGAGTCCGTTCCTACCACATGTCCAAGATGATAGAAAGCCCGACCCAGATTCTGAGCTATATAATTGAGCATTAGGGCACAACAAGGACTCAGTTGTGGCATCATAATGCATGCCTGGCTGATTTATTAAGCATCCGACTGAGAAGCGCATTGTTTTGTAATGCCTCGTAGTTTAGGCGGCGCTCCATGAAAAACACTTGCGGTGCATGCGTTTGTGTTCAGATCCTGTTTCTTCTCACTACTTCCAACTTCCCCCTCCCTCCGCAGCAGCCTCCAGCTCCCTTTCCATCCTGTTCGGAAGCTTGGCTGCCTGGATCTTGACCAAGCCTCTTTGCGCAGCCAGTTCTGCACAGTCTATGGCGCCCCCTATTGGCACTGGGATTTTGTCAGGCACACCAGCTCTGCAACATCAGGCTCTAACAGAGGGAGTTAATGTCACAGTAACTGGGGAAACCTTAGCAATGACTCCAGGCAGAAGACAAATACTGCGAGGGAAACAGAGGGTTCGCCCACAACCTGTCCCCTTGCCTGCCCTAATTTCCTCGGAGCACTTATCTCTACCTGCCACATTTAGATTTATTTTTACTGCTTTCATTGTCTGTCTTCCCCAGCTAGACTCTAAAGCAAATGATAATGAGGCTTTTGTCTCTTTTGTTCTTTATGGAATTCCAGCACCTCCAGTGTTGCCTGGCATTCAGAAGATGCTCAGTAATATTTTCTGAAGAAATCACTTATTCATTCAATAAATAAATATGCAGGTGGTGGCTAGGGCTATTAAGGAAAATAAAGCAGAGTAAAGAGGGTGGGCATGCTAAGAAAATGAGAAGGGTTGCTACTTTAGATAGTGTGGTCAGGGGGGACTCTCATAATGACATTTAAACAGAAACCTAAAGGAAATGAGAAAATGAGCCACTCACTTATATAGGGAAAGGATGTTCTAGATAGCACAGCCGATGCAAGGCCCAAACCAGGGCTTATAGAGATCAGCGGGGCTGACACAGAGGAAGGAGCAGCAGTAATAAGGCCCAAGAGGCCCAAAGGCCAAGTCACCTGGAGCAGAGGTCAGGAAACCGCAGCCCACGGGCCAAACCCAACCATTTGCCAGTTTTTGTCAGTAAAGTTTTGTTGGGACACAGCTACGCCCACACCCACTAGTTTGCAATCAACTGTGTTTGCTTTCATTCTACAGCACAGGTAAGTAGTTGGTAAAGACCAATGACCCACAAAAACAAAAATATTTACTATTTGGCCCCGGCCTGGTGGTTCAGTTGGTTGGAACATCATCCTGTGTGCCAAAAGGTTGCAGGTTCAATCCCCAATTGGGGCACTTCCAGAAGGCAACTGATCTACATTTCTCTCTGAAATCAATGCTTCTTTCTGTCTCTCTCTCTCAAAATCAGTGAACATATCTTTGGCTGAGGGTGTGTGTGTGTGTGTGTGTGTGTGTAAGCTGTCTGGCTCTTTACATAAAAAAGCATGCCAGGCACTGCCTTCAATCACAAGAGCCCAGAGTAAGGCCTTGGGCTTTTCCCTGAAGAGCAGGAGAAGAAGCCACTGGAGGACTTGGGGCAAAGGAGTGACATGACCGGATTCACAATTTAGAAGGACCGGGGTGACTGCTGCATAAAGAATAAATTGTCAAGGTGGAAGCAGGGAAATCAATTGGGAGGTGAGAAATGAAGATGGTTTGGATTGGAAATGGTATCAGATCAGCAGCTGCACAAACGTTAGCGGTTCTCGCAGCACAGAATGAGCCGGGCACGTTTTGCCCTGATCAATTTTAGGCTTTTGTGTGGGAGTTGGCGAGTAGTCAGAAAAACTAGGCAGTTTTTTCCAAGGCAGAAGAGAAACCACAGTGATACTAGAGGCTGCGATGAGCTAATACCCTTTCCCAGTAACCTCCCTTGGCTGCACATTCTGGGTTTGGGCTGCAGTCCAGGCAAGACCCTGGTTCGCTTCCTGGTGGAGGAAGCTGCCTTTGCCTGGGCTCTTCTCTCATTGGGTGTGCCTAGCTTACTTCACTAGGGCAGACTCAAATGGTTTGGGGAGAACGGGGATTATAGGTCAGAAGAGCCCAGCCAGGAAGAAGCCAGTCTTTAGAGCAATGGTGTTAACCAGTCTCAGAAACGCAAAGGAGGTGGTACCCATGGGAGATGCTCAAAAAATGAGGTGCGAGGGTCTTCCCATCAGACCACCAGCGACCACGACTGGGATGGGCTTTCACTTCCCACAGTCTCCCGTCTGCACACCATACACAGAAGCTTCCCTTTAAATGAGAAATGTTTTCCCTATTCACTTCTATTCTTTTTAAAAAAAAAGATTTTATTTCTTTTTAGACAAAGAGGAAGGGAGGGAGAAAGAGAGGGAGAGAAACATCAACATGTACTTACTTCTCACACGCCCCCTGCTGGGGACCGGCCTGCAACCCAAGCATGTGCCCTGACTGGGAATCAAACCAGCAACCCTTTGGTTCACAGACCAGCACTCCATCCACTGAGCAACACCAGCCAGGGCTCACCTCTATTCTTCATGTTCTTTTAATTAGTCTTCTGCCACACGCGGGTGTCTGAGCAGGGCTCAGTGAGATAATGGCAAGTCCAAAAGGACTTCTCAGCAAGAAAGGGAATAAAAGATGAGTTTTGGAGTCTGACTGCCCCAGGCTAGAGCCTCATAACTATGACGTATTAGCTGTGTGACCCAGAGCAAGTTACTTAACCTCTCTGTGCCTCAATTCTATCACCTGGTAAATAAAGGGGACATGGAGGCAGAGTTGTTCTGAGGATTGAAAGTAACCTATAAGATATCCCTGACCAGTATCAGCAGATATGTCTGACAAGACAAAATTACGTGATGGCAAAAGTAAGCTCCTTTTACCAGCTGTATAATCCTGAAAAAGATAAACAACCTTTCTGAACGTCACCATGTCCTTGCCTGAAAAATGAAAATACTGCCACCTATACCACGGGAGGAGAGATTACATTCATTCAGACCAGATAACAGATAAAAAGCACTTAGTAGAGTTTTGGTATAGGATACACACTCCAAACACCTCCGATACCTTTATCATTTGGAAAATGTCCTGAAGTTCTGAAGTTAAGACCTTCAACCGGAAGTGAGGAGGGAGAGGAGCAAAGCATTTAAGACACAGCAGGCCAGGACAAAGACGACCGAAGGCCAAGGAGCCATAGCTCACGGAGCGGTAAGGATGCCCACGCAGCACGGAGCAGCCGTGCCCTGTTGAATCAAGGTCAACGCAGGACATGACTGACTCCAGTGGGTGTAGGTCCTGGGTTGGCCCTTCCTTCCCCTGCAAAATCCAGGATTTGAGAGCAGGGTGAGGATTCACGGGAGGGAGAAGTAAAGAATCATATTCCTTGTTTGCCCTTCACACCTTACGGCTCCTCATACCACCACTGACAGGTAACAACTGGCAAGCTCCAGACACTGCAAGAAATAACACGCAATGTTTGGGGATTGAAAAGTATTATGGGATCTGTTGTCTAGAAAGGATCCATGAGGTCAGCTGGATTCTAGCAGAACAGTGGACAAGTTACTTGTCTTGAACCTATAACTTGACTTTACAGGCCCCTCTCAGAGCCTGTAAAATGGGGATAAGTAGCCCCAATGGATCTCATAGATTTAAACTGTTGTGAGATTAGCCACAGTTTGAGAAGAAGGAAAGACATGTACACCACAAGCTCCACCTCAGAGAAGGAAATAAAGGGAATGGGGAGGAGTATGGTGAGAGAGACTCTCAAGCTCCTGATTGGCCACCCAGACTCCTGACCCCAACTCTGTGTATTGCGATGCCATTCCTTCATCACAGGTGCTCATCAGAGTGGCAGGCTGTGGGTGTCTCCGACCAGTTCAGTGCATAGAGCCCTGGGGAAACAGAGGGGGCCTCTGAGACCCCATGGAGACTAGTGTGGTCTGATGCAACCCCAAAGACTGATTCTGTTGGACCTAGTAGGTGCTCAAAGGGGATGCGGGAGGAGAGCGCATATGACAGCGCAGAGCGATGCAGGATTGATGAGCAGCGCGGGCTTCCTGGCTGGGGCCCTGCCCACCACCTCTGAACCCCAGAAGGGCCCAGAATCACCACCGAGCCTACTGAGCCCTTCCCTCCTCACACTCACCACAGTGTTCATGGAGCACATAAGAGGCGCCATAGACTTCTGCTCATTAAATGAGTGAATGAATGTTAAAGTTCCAAATCTTATTCCTACAAACCTCAACTAACACTCTTTTCCATCCAAACTCTAGACCAGAAGGCCAAAGCAACCAATGTCAGCAGAGGTCAACCCAACCTGCTCTCTTCTCCATAAAATGACAACGGCAATGGCTACTCAGTTCACTTCATAGGATAACCAATAAGGCCAAAGTGAGAAGGGGCGTGAACATGCTTTCAATGCAACAGAATGCACAAAACTAACCAAACATCACACAGACCCAAGGTCTTCGGAAGCTTCCATGGGCCCGTCTGGTGTCGAAGGGAAGAGTACCCCACACTGGCGAGGAGGAGGTGAAGCTTTGGCCCTCATGCCAGCGAGGTCCTCTGTGCGCTCCTCTCAAGAACCCCATCGCTCCCTGCAGAGAACAGGACTTAAAGCGACGCAACAGCAGCAGAAAGAGCAACTAACATTTAACAAGCACTACTATGTGCATGGTTCCACGCTAAATGCCTCTCATCATAATCTCAGTAAGTCTTCGAAACATCTGTTTCAACTGGGGGTGGTCATTAAAACACTGTTCAGCAAATACTCACTTCCCACCTCCCTCCCCCAGAAGGAATGTTAGTTCCCACTTTATGAACATGGAGCTTGGCCGTCTAACTTGCTTTGGCCAATTTAATAATGGCAGAAGTGACAGTGCATGAGATGCAAGCTGAGGGAGGATTACAGGTTCCTGCTCTGGAAACCTCAGAACCCCACCATGAGACAGACATGCTCCAAGTAGCCAGTGGCCTCCGTCCTGGGCCCCAGAATAACCCGCAGGTGGCAGACTCACAACCTGGTTCCAAGGCTCACTCTTCAGCAGCCTGAAGACAACTGCCCCAGTGGGCCAGAAGCATGTGCGTGAGAACGAATGTGTATCATTGGCTGCTGCTGAGACTGTGTGGTCATTAACTGTGCAGCAATAATAGATACTATAAATAATTAATTTTATAGATGGGAAAGCTAAGGCTCAGAGAGACTAAGTAATTTACCTGAGCTCGGCCAGCACATAAATGGCAAAACTGGGGCAGAACCCAGATCTTCCAGGTCAATCAAGACGAGGCTCTGGGTGGTGACACTGTCCTGCCTCCTACTTGTTCCCTAAGGAGGTACATTTTGTGTCAAGCTGTGTGAAGACACCAGCCAGAGGAACAAGAAGTAAGCGAGAAGTCTCTGGGCCTAGAGGAGAAATGTGACCGCTTAGCCAGAGGGGTGTACCCTGCTCTACCTCAGGAGGAGGCTTGTCTCTGCACCCGCAGCCCCACCCCTACCAGCTCTTTCCCTAAGTCTGGATCCAAGGCCATGAGGGGGCTCCACAGGGGACCCCCAAAGCCAGGGACAAGTAAGAGCTCCCACCACTAGCCCCCCAACTGACAGTTGGACTCCCCATCCAGGCAGGACTATTTCAAGACACCCCAGTAAGATTCCCAGTCCTCAGATAGCAGGGGTAAATAATGACTTGAATACTCTGGGGGGAAAAATGAATTATGTCAGGAAAAGAGATGACCTAGTCTAGCCACATTTCTGGTTTTTATGACTATATGACCTTACTCGGGATAACTTCTTTTGTACAAAAAGACATTTTCAATTCACAAAAATGTATCCTCCCCCACCCCCCCGCAATCACTTAGAGGCACACAGTTCTCTCCTAATAGGAACTAGGATATAATTGCCTCGGTCAAAGCTTCCTTTTTCTCTCTAGAAATGGAAAATTAGTAAGGAAACGAACACAGCACCTGCTCATTAAATGCAATTCCCCCAAAAGGAAGGGAACCCAGGGTATCCCTCTGACAAGTTAACCTAAATCACCAATAGAGCCTTAAGCCACAGAGGGAACTGAGAATATGAGAAGAGGCCCAGTCTCTCTCTCTCTCTCTCTCTCTCTCACTCACTCACACACACACACACACACACACACACACACACACACGGTGAACACCAGGGCTCTCCACTCCGCAGGGCCCTCCCTGCAGTGGCTCACATTCCAGCTCCAGATAACTCTTCCCCCCATGACACAGCAGCACACGGCCTCTCAGAAATCCCACTGCACCCCCCCCACAGATCAAATTAGTCTGCACATGGCCCATTTAACAGTGATGCTGATAAAACGGGGATCATTTTTCTTAATGAAAGAAGAAGTCCAGAGGTAGAAGGTTCTTGGCATTGGTTTGGCACCTAAGCACACCAGGGCAAAGCCTCTGCAGTTCTCTTGGCTTTTCCCTCATGGTCACAAGATGGCTGCTCCTGCTCAAGATATTTCATAGGCGTTCCAGGTAGGAAGGAAGAGAATGGAGCCAGATGGAGGGAGAAACAATGCCTATGTCAAGAAAGCAAATATTTCCCAAAAATCCATGACAGACTGCTGCTTACCTGTTGTTAGACAGAACTGTGTCACAAGGCCACCCCACTGCAGGGAAGCTGGGAACTGTGACTCTGTAGATGAGCACATTGGTGGCCCCAGCAAAGCAGCAGTTGAGGGGAAACAGGTTAAAGATTGTTTCTGAGACACCTGGGACTCACTGACAAACTTATAATTAAATTTTCAGGGTTGACATCAGATTTGGTTGTGCCATTTAGTCCCAGGGACAGCTTTAAATTCATCCAATCCTCAGTGTTAATTATGACCTCTTCATTTCCTTCACTCTGAGACGCTATTTCCTAAATACTAAAGAGGTAGGAGTGGATGGACCGGAGACAATTAATGCAAAGCAGCACCCTGGGTTTGAACGCCCAGACTCTGCTGACAGGGAGATCAGACGGAAAGCCAGCCTTGGGGTTTTCCTTCTGCGATGGCATTTGTTTTTAATAGCAAATGACTTTCATGTTCAGAGCAAGCCGCTAATGGAATTAACCAAATGAAAGCAACTAAAAATAAAAGTCTCAGGGCATGACCCTGGAATCTGTGAGAAAAGGGTAATCAGACAAACAGGGTCCCCACAGTGACAGATTTTTCTGGATTATCTAGAGCGGGATTTCAAATGCCAAGTCAATTGCCCTGGTGCAGCCTGCACCTACCATTAATACTTTGACGCCACAGGATAAAGATTTCAAAATGCAAATGTCTGTAAGTGGATAATGACTAATGCAACCAAGAAAAGGAAGTATTGCTCTGACTGCTGAAAGAGCAGAAGCCGTAACTCGCTGAGCACCAGCACCACTTACTCTTACGCGGGGGGCCAGCGGTTGGATCACAATCTAATTAGGAGGAAGATGGGAGGGCATGTTAACTCTGGGTGAATCTGTCTGCACTCCTAGAAGATGGTTTCACTGCCAGAAGATAGAGATGTATGTCAGGCTCTGAATAAAACAAACTTATGGAGAATTCTTTGGTGAATGTTATCTTCACCACAAGGACTGAATGTCTACATTTTTTATGAACACTGACAGGCTTCTCGGCTGCACCAGGTCTGAGCCGGAATGGCCCAAAGGAAATATGGTGGCCCAATTACCTCCTTTGTTGGTGGAAAGAAACCCAAGACCAGGCTGCACTTCCACCCCCTACACATGCTCAGCTCTGGGTTAGCCATGCGAGAGTCTCTCTCGTTACAGTAGAAGATGGACAAGGTTGTTTTTGAATCCCTGACCTTCCTGTTCTGTCAGTCTCTCTGCATCCCATTTATTTAGGGTGCAATGTAAGCAGAACATTATTCCAAACAGGAGTGAACAAGCAAGATGCATTCATTTCCTAGGGCTACTATAACAAAGTACCGTCAACTGAGAGTCTTAAAGAATAGAGACTTATTTTCTCACAATTCCAAAGACTAGAAGTCACAAATCAAGGCAGGGCCACATTCCCTTTGAAGCCTCTAGGAGAGAATTCTTTCTTCCCTCACCCTCATTCCTGTTGGTTGCCAGCAATCCACGCCTCCAGCAGCACAATTCTAACTCCACCTCCCCCTGCAGAGGCCATCTTCCCTCGGAGTGCGGAGTGCGTCTCTGGGTCCAAACATCTCCCTCAGATAAAAACACTGATGATCAGTCCATCAAACCTAGGGCCCACCCTAGTCCGGCACAGCCTCATCCTAACTTGATTACATCTGAAAAACTCTATTTCCAAATGAGATCACATTCACAGGTCCCGGGGGTTAGGACTTGGAAATGTCTTCGGGGGTGAGGGGAGAAAATTCAATCCAGAACGTGAGACAGTCCAAAAAATTAAGAGGTGTTTTTTTTTTCAGCTTTGTGGATGAACCATTCCTTTCATGGGAGATGCAGATAATATAATCTGACTACATACTTCCTCCCTAACACCCAATGTGGTGGCATTAGGTGGTAGGGCTTTGGGGAGGTGAGTAGGTTTAGATGAAGTCACAGGAGTAAAGCCCCAGTGATGGGATTAGTAGCATCATAGGAAGAGAAATAAATCCCAGCGTCCCCTCCCTCTGCCGTGCGAGGACCCTGACAGCAAGACAAGCATCTGCAAGCAAGGAAGAGGGTGCTGAGGGTGACCGCACCAGTTGACTCCTTGATCTCAGACTATCAGCTTTCATAACATGTGAGATATACAAATCAATTGTTTCAGCTACTGGGCCTATGGTAATTCATTACGGCAGCCCAACACAAAGTAATTCCAAACTGGTTGGCATTAGCCTTTAGGATCCGTTTGCAAATCATTCAGGAAAGTCCATTTTATCACTTTATATGTCTTCGTTTTTATTCCACTTTATCACCCATTTTAATCATAGAACTGGCTCTGAATGCTTTTGAAAAATTGAAAAAGAGAACAAAGGTTTATCGCCACTCGACCTCACGCTTTGAATACATACCCATAAAAGGGGTCACAGCAGAGTTTGAGCCAAACTCTCGGCAATAACTTGAAAATAACACCTAGATTCCCAAGGTGATCATTTGAGGGGAATGGCATCCACTCTGCGTGCTCACTGCAGCATCCATGCCCAAATACATGCAACCAACCAGATCCACAGTCACCCGTACCCATGCCCACACGTACAGTCTATCCCAAAGGCAGTGTCTTTTGCTTCCCAAATGCTCTGGTGGAAGAGAAGTCCTTCTAAGAGATGAGGCCCTTGTCAGCTCAGGGGAGCAAAAGAGAAACATAGTACTGGAGACCGAATTCTCATTCTTGGAACACAAACACCATCTGTCACATGGTCCAGGTAGATACATTCTAATAGCATGTTCCATACACGCAGCCCCAGTACACATGAGGAGCAATTTAAAGATAGCTGTCAAATGCATCTCCTGCATACACAGTCCATTTATAAATCCTACTTACAAGTTCAGCCCCAGTGTGCAGTTTCCTTAATAATCATTAGTTTCTCCCTTCCACGTATAGTCAAGAACTATACACGGATAATATGATGCCAATTCAATACTACCAAAGATTTTCCCTTAATAAATACAAAACAACAAAAATCTAAGCCAAACACCAGCTGCTCTAGCTTATACTTACAACAATAAAATAGTAACACTATTTTAACATGCAGTCCCAAGCAAATAAAAGAAAAATAAAGCCATAGATTCCTTTTATGTCAAGTCAACAAAGTGCCCTGAGAACCCCAAATCCATAGATCTAGACCCAACATGAACTGAAATAACTGTCAGACCCAGGATTTGGTTTTACCCTACGTACAAGCTAGTGAGTTAGATGGCCACTGGTTTATGGCCCTGGCAGAAGGGGTGAGACTCCCGGGTCAGAGACAAAAGACTTTATTACTCATAGCACAGCAAGAAGCGTGAGCATCAGCATGTGCTGGCTCCCCTTGCCCTCCAGTCCCGCTGGAGTAAAGCTGTGGGTCCAGATGAATGCCGTGTACACAGTGGGTTTGCAACACAGATGAGGAATACTGAGGTTAAGTGCCATGCTCTTTTCCAGCAAGCAGGAAGCAAACCTGTTCTTTACCCCCAAAACAGACATGACTGTCCCCCTCAAGTCTTCTCACAGCAAACACCACCCTGAGAAATGGTCCAGGTAAAGAACAGTCAGAGCTTTGCATTCTCGGCATAGCCAGCAAAAGACCACGGGGACGCTCAGTGCCGATGCCAGACTGCAGGTCCCAACAAAGAGTTCTTCGTTGTCAAGTGAGCTCACTTTTGCAGTAAGGACAAGCCGATAGCAGGTACAGTCATCCTGAGACACAACGCGCCATCCACCTTGCACCTTAGTGAAGAGTCTAAGTCCAGTAGAGCGTGTGTGTATGTATTCATATTTTTTTCAGATGTGCTTCTGAAAACTTGTAGATAAACTATATTAGTAAATCAAGTCATATTTTAAACATTCTGGAAGAGACCCCCTTAAGTGAATCCTTTTATAATGAAAATGCTCATCCCCTAGTTCATCTGTTTATAAATTTGGGGTGTTATTAATATTGGATTTTCTTAAAGCAGACCATGCCAATACTATCAGTACAACTCTGCCATTTGTAATAAGTTGCGGTGAATTATAAAAAGCAAATCTTTCAAGCATGTCTGATTTGACCATACCCATATAAACATTAACCAAATAGATCCCATCCCAATTTCAAAACTACATCTGTTTTCTTCTTTAAAACTTTCCCAAAACTATTTTTATATGCCTCAATCCCTGGGCCAACCCAGACACTGCTTTTCCGGGTGGATGATCTTATTTGTTGGGATTCAAAACTGAGTTACTAAAGCAATCTCCCCACATATAATCCTTTTAACACTCCACACAGCATAAATTAGCAAGGTTTTAGTGAAAGATGCCCAAAATTGATATTCTTTTTCAGTTTCTTTCTTATATATTTTTGACTTATATTTATATAAGAAAATATATATTTTCTTATATATTTATATAATTTATAAATTCTTATATAATTTCCTCCCCCTAATCTTCCTTCTTAAGTTGTTTCCCTCCCTGGTAGGGATTTGGAAATTCCACTGCTTTGCTCAGAGCAATGTGACAAACCTATAGGACTTAACGGGAGGAAAAAAGTATGCTCTTCCCTTTACTGGATTATATTTCATCAATGTGAGAACCACAGTTAGCAGCAGTGAAGTCAGGTCAATGTGACATAAAACATTGCTCTGTCATACAAGGAAAACAAAACACTAATAATAAGAAACAATTTGTAGGACCTGCCAATGCTTCTTAATAGTCCTCTAGGAATCCACAGAGCAGAGCTACGAACACAGAAGTACAAAATAAATTTTGTTGAAAGTAAGAACACANAACCTATAGGACTTAACGGGAGGAAAAAAGTATGCTCTTCCCTTTACTGGATTATATTTCATCAATGTGAGAACCACAGTTAGCAGCAGTGAAGTCAGGTCAATGTGACATAAAACATTGCTCTGTCATACAAGGAAAACAAAACACTAATAATAAGAAACAATTTGTAGGACCTGCCAATGCTTCTTAATAGTCCTCTAGGAATCCACAGTGCAGAGCTAAGAACACAGAAGTACAAAATAAATTTTGTTGAAAGTAAGAACACACCCTATTTGGTATCTCTCACAGTAAGTGTTACATTGGTACAGCCCTTTCTGATTTATAAAATATTTCAGAATATATGCACACTTTCTTTAGCTACTCACCACAGCCGATGCAGAAGAGTAGGTAAAATATTTAAGTCAAAAATAAGTTTAAAACATGATTTACTATGCAGCAGAAAGAAAGAAGGAGCTCCTACCCTTTGCAACAGCATGGATGAAACTGGAAAGCATTATGCTGAGTGAAATAAGCCAGGCGGCGAAAGACAAATACTATATGATCTTACCTTTAACAGGAAGCTAAACAAACAAGCAAAAACAAACAAGCAAGCAAAATATAACCAAAGACACTGAAATAGAGAACAGGGGGACAGTGACCAGAGGGGAGAGGGGAGGGAATTTCAGGGGGGAAAGGGGAAGGATTTACAGGAACTAGTATAAAGGACACATGTACAAAAACTAAGGGGGGTGGAAATGGGAGGGAGGTGGGGAGCACTGGGGGGGTGGGCTGGGATGGGAGTAAAAGATAGAAAACTGTACTTGAACAATAATTAAATTTTTAAAAATGATTTACTTTCATGGTACCTAAAATGACCCTTAGTCTTTTGTCCTTCCTTCTGGATCCACACTTGGGCACTGAAGGTGGCGGGCACTTTTTGTTAGCACCTGCATCTGAAGATAAAACCAAAATGATACATAGTCCTTTCTACAGTAAACACACAGATGGCCATTCAACGGGCTAATGCAGAAGAAGATAGAAGAAAAGAGTCAAAGTTATGGGCATACCTCTGCTTCACAGAACTCAAGACACGAATCTGCCCCACAGCTCACTGGCTCACCCAGAAAAGTTTGGGAGCCACCTCACCCACAATTTTGCTTCAATTGTAATCTAATATTTCAGCATCCTAATTTATTGGCTCTTGTGGCAATTTGATAACAAAACCCTGGAGGGCTTTCCCAAACTCTACTCAAGCTTGAAAACTACTAATTCCTTAACAATGTATGGACTTGGAGCTTACTGTTGAGAGTGGAGGCCACAACAGCTTCCAGCTTCAGCGGGGTGGGAGGGGGGGTATTGGAAAAACAAGGACAGGACCAGGTGACTGTGGGAACCCCATGCGATATTCTAGAAGGATATTGGGGCATTCATCAGAATTGTTTAGCTGACTACGGCTAAGTTATTTAGCCTCAGTTTTGTCACCTGAAAAACTGATCTAGTTACTTTTATCACAGGTGACTCATAAAAGTAATGATAGTGATTGAATGCATTTGATAAGTAATAGAGTTTCTTGTTGTTGCTGTTGTCGTTGTTGTTTGGTGTGTAGTCCTGGAGGGAACAAATCATATCTCACTCATCTTTGTGTCTCCAACATCAATCACAGTGTATTGATTATGGTAAGATCTCAACATGTCAAGCAGGCCTCATAGAGAAGGTACAGTTTGAATCAAAGAAGCATGAAGGGTACGTAGGGTTTGATCAAGTGAACGTGCTTCACGGTGAGGGGTGAGGGTAAACTCGCAGAAACGCATGACGACTTCAAGATCAAAGCTGGTGTTCTGCCTCTAGAATAGGGAACAGCAAATCTTTTCAAAACTTTGCCATTGAACATTTTTACAAATCACAAAATACATTATTTTTGTTATAATTTTTTCAACCATGTAAGAATATAAAACCCATTCTTGGCTCATGGGTTGTCTGAAAACAGGTAGCAGAAGTCAGTCTGATGACTGTAGTTCGCTGACTCCCACACTAGCAAACTGACCCAAGGCCTCTATGTCTGCACACTCACCTCCCCAGCTGAATCCTCAAAAAGCCCCATCCTTGCTCCCTGTAATGGCTTCCTATGGCTGCTGTAACAAATTACCACAAACTCAGTGGCTGAAAACAACACAAGTTTATCCCCTTATAGCTCTGGCAGGCAGAAGTCAAACGTGAGTCCCTCTGGACAAACACAAGGTGTCCACAGGGATGGTTCCTTCTGGAAGATCCAGGGGAAAAGTTTTTCTCTGATCCTTTTGATATCCAGAGGCTGCTGGTATTCGTGGCCTGGTATATCCATCCACCTCTGCCTCTCCTGCCTCCCTCTTACAAAGATTCTTGTGGCCCTAGCTAGTGTGGATTGAGTGCCAGCCTGCAAACCAAAGAGTCGCCCGTTCCATTCCCAGCCAGGGCACACTCCTGGGTTGTGGACAGTGTCCCCAGTAGGGCACGCATAAGAGGCAACCCACATTGATGTTTCTCTCCCTCTCTATCTCCTTCCTTTCCCCTCTCTCTAAAATTAACTAAATAAGATCTAAAAAATTTTAATAAAAAATAAAGATCCTTGTGATGACATTGGATAATGTGATGACCAGTGGGTAATCCAAGATCATTTCTCCAGCCCAAAATCCACAATTTAATCAGATCAACAAAGTTCCTTTTGCCATTCAAGGTATTCTTAGGGTTGGGATGTAGATATCTTGGGGGGGGGGGGTCATGTTCAGCCTACCATACCCTCATTCAGGCCTTCACAGCACCAGTGCATGAAAGAGAAGGTGCCACTACTTAGCACGTAGAGCTGTGACCACACAAAGAGTGTGACTTCCCTTCCTTCTCCACCTCCCACCCGCCTCAGAACAAAGAGAAAACTGAGGTCGATATGTTCCCAATTTCAGTCTTCGCACCTCATCCTTTGAATCGTGACCATTAAATTAGATGCTGTTCCAATAAGTAAATGAAAATAACGCCTATATCTTAGAAAATCCTCTCACTACTGGCCCTATTTTCCTCTGAGATATTTTTAATGTTACATAAATTCTTCTCAAAGGCACACCAGAAATTTTCTTTCAGCTTCTTGTCTATGCTCAGCACAGACAATTGCATTATACCTAAGAGAATTAATGTGACTTAATTTTATTATATTTGGTAGTAGTTTAATATCAAACTTCTTTTGTATAAGAAATTATTTCTTGGTGAAGTTAAGCTCACTTATTATGCTCATTCTTTATTCATTAAACTCGTTAAGATCAGTGGGAGTTGCTTATAAATAACTATCCCACTGATTCAAAACATAGCAGATAAGTGAGATATTCTGAGAGTAAGAGAGCATAATGCTTCTTAGTTATTTTCTTGGGAATTCATACACTGGGATTCCACATGTAGCATACTTTCCCAAGAAGAGTTGACACACCATTTAAAACTCCTCTCTTCTACTGAAAGGAAGCTGAACAATAAATGGCCTATTATCTTTCTCAGGAATCTGTTAAAAGGAGCTAAAACCACAGCCACCATATATGTCTGTTCATGTTCTTTGCACAAGGACATCCACCAAAGAGGGAGTGAGGCTAAAATCTGGCCTGTGCTCTTCTACCAAACCACACACCCAGCCTAGGGCTAGAAAAAGAACAAGGAATCTTTCCCTAATTCACATAAAGTGACTCTATGCCCACAAACCCGTGCAGCCCCACTCAAGGGGGATGGCTTTTTCTCCTTTGCAGAGGCACCTAATGAACCAGCAGAGGCCTTGGCTGAAATACATTTGGTCTAGTTTATGCAAGAAAGAATTATTGCAAGGTTACAGGCATATTTCTTGGCACCCAAGAGCAAGAGGTACAGTAAATATCATGTGGGATTAGAACAAAATATCGAAAGCTGTTATGAGAGGGAGGCAATAACTAAATAAATCAGTATTTATCCACTCACACAGCCCTCACAACAACTTTGCTAGAATAATTCATACTGTTGTACAGATGAAGTCTCTTGCCAAAGGTCATCCGAGTGGCAAGTGACAGAACTTCAAATCCAGGTGTGTCTGTCTGCGATGCCCTTGCGCCATCCACTATTTCAGCTTTCTCACCCTCAACATGTGGTCAGTGTTCTTAGACCTGCTCACGGATATCTTCTGTTCTCGCCCTTCTAGGTGCACAGTTGAAACGCACTTCCCCATAGGGTCAAGCACCCACTTGTGGTTTGCTTCAGCCAATGAAATATAAGAAGTGACATGTGTCACTTCCAGCTAGAAGCCTCTAAGAACCAGTATGTCATTTGCCCTTTCTTCTCCCTACCATGGTGACCTGGGTGGTGGTGGCTCTGTTGTCCTGTATCCCTAAAAAAAAAAAAAAAAAAAAGACAATTTGGAAGAGTCCTCTACCACTCCACAATGGACTTGTAACTCGTGTGGGAGGTAAGCTTTGGCTAATTCAAGCCACGATGGTCTGGGCTTGTTTGTTTCTGCGGCACAACCTGCAGCTGTGGCTGGCACGGCTCTCAGGAGCCTCTCCTCCACCTTTAGCGCACAGTAACTCTCTTTGCCCAGAACACAAGTTCTTCCCTTTTCCTACTTGCCCCAGACTGTGCCATCTTTCACAGGCCAGGTTTCCTACCTGCCCCAGAAGCCTTAATCTCCTCCAGCTGTCATTAATCCTTACTCTCTGTAATCACAATCGTACTATCAACATCATATGAATCAAAACCCAACCATATTGCACACAGCACATTATATTTCACGGTATGCATTTTCACTTGTTTCTTTAGCTCACGTCTTAACTCGTCAACTAAATGGTCAGCCTTCTGCCGGCAGAAATCATGTCACATATTTCTGCAGACATGATGAAGCATGGCTGGCACACTGGCAAGTAGCGCATTAAAGACCCAATAAGTAGTTATGACATCCAGTTGTCCCAAAAGAAGTACCTTGAAGAGGGAGAGGAAGGACAAGACAAAGGGAGCAGCGAGTAAACTGTTCCTTCCCCTGCGTACCTAAACAAATTTGAACAGAGGAACATTCTCCTGTGTGGAGGCAGAAAAGAGTTAAATTTTAGTAGATTGTATCCTGAGACAGCTAATGTCTTTGAAGGCTGTATTTCTCATTAATGTAAAAGAGTTAATTATACATCTTGGAAATTCTATTCATGCCAAATCTTCTTTTAGGGTTAAGTCATGCATGATCCATTCATAGTCAGACATTAGCCCTGACA
The DNA here is from genome assembly GCF_014824575.4 of Sturnira hondurensis. Taxonomy (NCBI): domain Eukaryota; kingdom Metazoa; phylum Chordata; class Mammalia; order Chiroptera; family Phyllostomidae; genus Sturnira; species Sturnira hondurensis. Next base: position 3,664,521 of record NW_028092868.1, on the reverse strand, counting down.
GTGTCTTGTTCTGTAAGGCCATCTTTTCACCTGCCCTAAAGATCCACGGGGGCTTTCGGAAGCTGTTCTCATAGTGAAACATCTTGCTGAGAAGATGACCTACACTGCAAAATACTTTATACAACCAAAGGCAGGGCATAAATATTTTATAGCATAGAGTCCATGAAAACACATCTTCATTTCTGTAATGTGCTCTCTCAGAACATATCACTGGGGGAACGGGACTTGCTTGAAAGATTCAACAGCTCCAATTTGCCATCGCTCATTAGGACGCCCTAGAGAACCAACAGGACAAATAATCTGAGATCCCTGCTGCTCGTGAGCTAGTTAATGTGGACTGACCACACAACAGCAAACCTTCCCACCTCACGAAAAAACCACCTTGTGCATGCAAAGTGCATTTAACAAGGAATCGGACAATGTCAGCTGGAAAGGAGCCTTTTTCCACAGGAAAGAAAACCCAGACAGATGACAGGAGTTGAGGTTAGACTCAAAGTTAATCCTTCACCGTTTCTGTCATAACCACAAACTAAAACCCCTGGGTAAAGTGAAAACAGAGAGCACATGCACTGATTAGCCCTGCACTGCCAACTCGGAAGTACAGTATCATGTCATCATTCAATCAGTGGTGCTGTGTGTACATATGTGTGAATAACTTCAAGCTCCTCGTTAATAATATATGTTCCCATAAATACCAAGCCTCACTGGAATCCCTAAGCATTCGTATGTTAACATCTCCCACCATTAATTCTTTGATAAGACAATTATTTCCTAGTAAGTGCTTTGTAGTGACGAAATAGAGGCTGCAGCTTAAATTCAGCTTTCACCTCGTCGTTTCGCCTGCACCAACCTCCCAGTGTGTCCCAAATGGGTTATGCCCCAGCAGATCTCTCAAGCCAAGACATCACTACACTGTGTAATTAAATGATAAAGTAAAGAGCAAGGCCTTGATACAAAACTGACCTTTTGATTTAGAAATTCCTTCAAAATTTCAACAGGACAAAAAGAAAATCCTTAGTTTTGCATTGCCCATGGGACCAACAATGGCTTTGTAATCCCTTTGTCAAGCCGAAGCTTGACAAAGCTTCGAGGAGAGAAGGATTCACTTTTTTTTACTTACTATCAGAGGTTTCTTTTATGCTTCCTCACCAAGAACTGTAGATTTGAAGAAATCGCTATATAACCCTGTTTTTTAATGTTCCTTTCAAGTGTGGTTTAAGTTGTTCAGAGAGGAGAGAAGGGAGGGCCCATTAGAGGAAAACCTTGCAGAAGCCCAATAAAAGAAAGACTGAAATCGTGGAGTGTCTCCACAACACTATTGCTGGCCTTGAAAAGGGAAGTGATAATCAAGTGATAAACAAGTAGCTCTCTGAGAAATCCCAAATTTAAAAATAATAAGTCAAGCATTCAGCTGAAAGTATTATTGAGCTAGTAATTGCCCATAGGTACAGCTTCTCCCAACTTCCCAAAAGACTATAGGAGCACTGGAAAATGCCAAAATTCCCAACAGCACAACTAACATAGAGGTCAATCAACTTAATCCTAAAATGCAGAAAGAAGCTCCACTACATATTAAACTAGATGCAACTATACACTCAAAGTTCACTCTTTCCATACACAAGATTTACCTCTGTGAAACAAGGGATTTAGAGATTAGAAGGGAAGGACTTTAGGAGAGTTTAGGACTGTATTTTGTACCCGCCTCCCACCCTGGGCCAGAAATCAAGCATACGTATCAACCAGAACACCTACCTGCTGGTCCTTCACCAAGCTACAATGTGGCCTGCCTACCTCTTTCTTTGTTTCTTTTTTTTCTTTCTTTTTTTGACAGATCCTGTCTCAGGTTTATTTGCACAAACACCTCTGGAGGACTCCCACCCCAGGGATGCACCATTGCTCCTGTCCTCGAGTCAGCAGACAGAGGCCTCTACCATGGAGCCTTCACAGGGCTCTGGGCACATTTTGGAGCCTGAGTCTGAGCCTGAGCTGGAGCCTGAGACACAGCTGCATCTGCAGCCTGGGGCTTGGTTTGGGCCTTGGCCTTGGCCTTTGGCTGGCAGAGCCAGAAACCCTTGGCAATGTGCGCATAAGCATTGTGTTTTTCCGAGCTTGGGGTGAGCAGTGTAGGCAAGTCAGCTGAGCCTGTGGCTGCTGCCTTTGGGATCTTGGGCTTGACCTCCTTGGGCTTGACCAGGTCCTTGATAGCTTCAGCACATGCGCTCGTGGCCTTGGCACTGTTGGCCTGCATATTCTTCAGGCCCTTCTTGTTGTGCTTCTTGGCAAAGCGCATGTTCCTCAGGAACTTGGGGTCTACCCCCTTGAGAGATTCATACCTTTGTGATTGGGATTTGATGCCGTTTCTGTGCCATTTTCAGTACTGGTTGTGTGTCACGTGGTTTTCAAACTTGGCCATCTCTGCACCCAGGCCCGTGGCTCTTGAAGAGCCTAGGACCAGAAGAGCCTGCCTACATCTTTCTATATCCCCTTCAAAAACATCAACTTTCTATAGCCCTCCTCAAAATAACACACAAGTTACCTGTGGAGCACTGCATCAGGGGAGGGTAATCTCTACAAGTAATTCAGAGCTTTGTGGGAAGGCAGAGCAGAGACCAGAGGAATGGGGGAAAGGGAAGCATTCTGGGAATCGTAGTTTCTTTGTGCACTTTGTTCCTGAAAAGTACCAAGGAACTGAGCACTGACCTCAGAGAATCTCTGGACCTGAGTAACCTGCTTGCTTTGAGGTACAGTTGTGCCTCGCTTCTGCTCTGAAGAAACAAGGGCCCTTAAGCTCTGCCAGATGAGCAGAGAAAAGGGTTAATGACTGACTAACCACCATCATCTGGAAAATTCTAATCTACATAGATATCACCTCATTCAAAGAGGAAAGATAATAAATATCACAGAGTGTATGAGAAAACACAGCCAGACCAGAGAAAGGGGACGGAATCTTGAAGACTGGGAGGTAGAGTGCACTTCTGAAAATATTTTGACTATGGAGTTAGAGAAAATATGAACCTCAAAAGGATACAAGACAAGGTCCCTATTAGAAAGACAGCATGCAAAGAAGACAGCAGAATAATGTGATGAGAAAGGTAAGATACAGAAAGATTGCTGGAAATCAAAAATGATAATACATTCACAATGACAGTGATGAAGAGCAGAAATGATACAATATTAAAAATTCAAGCAGTGAATAAAAGGATTAACTTGATATTCTTAGAATGCAATGGGGCAGAGATGAAAACAATGAGAGTTAATATAAAGTAAAAAATGGAAAAAGGAAAATAAAAAAATTGAAGACTAGGAATAGTGTTTCTGAAGAAAAGACTAGAATTAGTAAAACAAAAGCAATAATGGATAAAGGAAAACTATTTCAGGCCAAAGAACCATAGACATATAAGATTCCATTTGAAAGGATTTATCATGAACGAAAAAAACAAAATCAATGAAAAAAGACCTTTCACCTAGATTAATTTTTGCCATCTTTAATTGAATTTATTGGGGTGACATTGGCTAACAACATTATATAGGTTTCAGGTACACGATTCTGCGATACATCATCTGTGTATTGTATTGTGTGTTCACCGCTGCAGGTCAAGTTCCTTCCACATCACCCTTTATCCTCCTTCACCCTCTTATTCCTGCCCCCACCTCCCCTCCCCTCTGGCAATCGCCATCCTGCTGGCTGTGACCAAGAGTCTTTATTTTCTTTGTTTAATCCTTTTACCCTTCTCACCCAGCCCCCAAACCCCTCCTATCTGACAGCTGTCAGTCTGTTCTCTGTATCCATAAGTCTGTCTCCACATTGTTAGCTTATTTTATCAAAAAGCATATGAATAAAGAAAACATTTTTAAACATTCAAATAGGAAACAGTAGGTTACCTAAGAAAAATATCGGAGTCAGTCTCAGCCTCTGACTTCTCTTGCCTAACACTGCGATTGCCAAGGGTAATTATGTAGGATCTGCAAAGTTCTAAGGGGAAAGAGCATTTGTCTTCTATATGTAAATGAAACATAAATTATTCATAGATAAACCATCTACACATATATAAATATATACACACATATATGCTTAACTCATCTATCTTCTCTTTAAAAAGTTATATTATGGCCCTGGCTGGTGTAGCTCAGTGGATTGAGCGCAAGCCTGCGAACCAGAAGATCGTGGTTCAATTCCCAGTCAGGGCACATGCCTGGGTTGCAGGCTGGTTCCCTGCAGGCCAACTCCCAGCAGGGGATGCACGAAAGGCAACCATACATTGATGTTTCTCTCCCTCTCCTTCCTCTCTAAAGATAAATAAATAAATAAAATCTTTTTTATAAATAAATAAATAAAATAAAAAGTTATATTATGTAATTCAATCAACCAAGAGATTAAACAAAATTAACATTTTAAAAATGAGGAAGTCAGTATTTAAAAGAACTAATGATACACATTTATACAAGTTAACCATAGAAATAAATCTAAATAATTATAAATCTGGTTATATGCCAAATACAGGTATCAAAATTTATTCTTGAATGCAAACTAATTTAATGTAAGACATGATTAACACCTATATCATATCAACCAAGTTAGCGAAGAGAGGGAGGAGAATGTAAAGTTGTGCTCAAACCCCAATCCTGTTTAGGAGTGAGTCAAAGGTACTGGTTTGGCTGGATTTTTACAATTAGAGAAATATGGGTTTAAAAACATTTTCAAAATCTTAAAATCGCTCACTAACAGAATAGAAAAGAGGATACATTCCTGGAAAAGATGAGACAATGAAAACTTAGTGTTTAGAAATTACTATAAGCAATCTGAATACCTGTTCATAGGACACTGACTAAATAATTATTATAGAACCACATGAGGGAATAAAATATAGCCATTAAAAATCATGTCATAAAATATTTTGTCATGGAAAAGAAAATGTAGAACATTGGAAGTAGAGGAGAAATTTCAAAAAGTTTGTGTCCTGTAATCTCAATTTTGAAAAACATATTTTATACATTATGTATTTTAGAGCATAAAAATACAATAATAGGAAAATAGACCAAAAGATTATACACCATTGGGTTAACAGTGAGTAGTGATTATCTCTGAGTTGAAAATAAGGTTTTTATTTTCTCCCATTTGCTTTTCAACACATAAGTAGAATTTATGCCAAAAGATACTTAAAACAAACAAACACCCTAAATATAAATTAAACTCATGCTGTATGTCAGGAATCAGCTATTTTTTTTTCTGTAAAGGGCCAAACAATAAATCTTTTAGACTTGGCAGATTAGACAGTCTCTGTCACAACTCAACTCCGATATTGTGTCTTGAAATAAGACAGATAATATGTAAACAAATGAGCATAGCTGTGTTCCAATAAAACTTTATTCACAAAAACAGGCTGGATTTGGTGGCCATAATTTTTCAATCCCTATTACATACCAAAGCTGACACTGAGATTTAGGAATTATTTATGAATACCATTTTTTGTTTATTTGTTTTCTGTGACTGTTTAGGACAAATGGCATGAGCCTAGGCTGGTACTATCGACTAGAAACCCCTGTGATGAAGAACTCGTTCCCTGTCTTGCCATCTTCACACGACAGCCACAAGCCACAGGCCACATGTGGTGTTGAGCACTTAAAATGTGGCTAGTACCAGTGAGGAACTAGATTTTTTTAAATTTTATTTCAGTTTAAGTAATCCAAACTTAAATAGCCACGTATGAGGCATATTGATGGCGCAGCTCGACAACACGGGTCAGCGTCTGCGTTTTCCATCACCCACAGCGAGGAAGGGCCCAACTGCTCGTTTCATTGCTCTAATTTCCTGGGGGACAATGTAATCAGACTCATTGCTTCTCAGTTCTAATCAAAAATCCTCTGTAAGGCCTGAGCATCCCGAGGATTGTCTAAAGGACACACTTATCTACAGACTTACCACGTATTTGAGAGTATTCACTCACCTCCTACTATGCAGAGATACTATGCCAGTCTCTGGCCATACAATGGTGAGTAAAACAGGCTCTCACACTTTATTCTACAAATTATTTAACAATGTTAAAATACATATAGATGATAGATAGATATAAAATTGCATANTCTGCGTTTTCCATCACCCACAGCGAGGAAGGGCCCAACTGCTCGTTTCATTGCTCTAATTTCCTGGGGGACAATGTAATCAGACTCATTGCTTCTCAGTTCTAATCAAAAATCCTCTGTAAGGCCTGAGCATCCCGAGGATTGTCTAAAGGACACACTTATCTACAGACTTACCACGTATTTGAGAGTATTCACTCACCTCCTACTATGCAGAGATACTATGCCAGTCTCTGGCCATACAATGGTGAGTGAAACAGGCTCTCACACTTTATTCTACAAATTATTTAACAATGTTAAAATACATATAGATGATAGATAGATAGATATAAAATTGCATAAAGGATCCAAATATATACTGTTTATGGGGGAAACAACTTAAATATAAAATAGTAAGAGAATGAAAGTAAAAATGGAAAAGGGGCCTGATTGAGACAACAAGGAAGGGTGGGGTCAAAGGCGGGTCAAAGTCAAACATGTTTTAAAAAAAAAAAAAAAACATGTATTTTTAACAGTCTGTAGGATGAGCAAAACCTACCGCTGGCAAGAGCCAGTCAACCAGCAATCACATGGTAACCACCTACCAGTCACCTTGTGTAGAACACAGAGGAGAAATTTCTATCTTAAAAAGCTGGGTTTCAACTGATTGACAGATGGCTATTTTCATCTTATGAAAACTGTGAGTTGTTTCTTAAATATAATTTACATTATACTTAAAATTAAGTAAAAAGTACAGATTGAAAGACTGTAATCTGATGAGGTTTTTTTCTAAGATTTTATTTATTTATCTTTAGAGAGGAAGGGAAGGAGAGAAGGAGAGAAATATCAATGTATGGTTGCCTCTTGTGTGCCCCGTGCCAGGAACTACATCCCCTGCTGGGAAATGGCCTGCAACCCAGGCATGTGCCCTGACTGGGAATCGAACCGCGATCCTCTGGTTCACAGCCCTGCACTCAATCCACTGAGCTACACCAGCCAGGGCATCTGATGAGTTTTAAAGCTGTAAATACCCAGGCAAGCGCCACCCTCGCTGGGAATTAGAACAGGAGTTGGCCGGTGAACCACATCTGGCCTGCTGTCTGCATTTGCAGAGCCAGCCTGCTAAGAATGGTTTCTATATTTTCATAAGGTTGAAAAAATTTAAAGAATAGTATTTCTTGACATGTGAAATACATATGAAATTCAAATTTCGATGTCCACAAATGAAATTTTGCTGGAAGGCAGTCACGCTCATTCATTGACATGTCGTCTGAGGCTCCTCCAGTGCTCCAGGGGCAGAGCTGAGTAGTTGCGACCCAGACCACACGATGGGAAAGGCCTAAAACAGCCAGTGATCCTGAGCAGATGTTTGCTGACCCCTGATTCAGAGCACTGCCGTCACACCAGAACATGCTCCCGTGCCCCTTTTCCTCCTTCTCCACTCCCGGCACTCATTGCAGGCAACTGCTGCTGTTTTATACCATTAGAGATTAAATTCACCTGCTCTAGAACTTCGTATAACTGAAGCCATATAATAAGTATATCCATTTTGTCTGGCTTCTCTCTCTAATACGTCTGCAACACAAATCCACGTTGTGACATCAGCAATTTGTTCCTTTTTATCGCTGAGTACTATTTCATTGTGTGAATGTACCACCGTTTGTTGATCCATTCACCCACTGACAGGCAATTGTTTCCAGTTCTTAGCTCTTATGAATAAGGTTCCTGTTGCCCTTTGTGTAAGAAGTCGTTTGTGCACAGATCAGGGACGAGTCTCCTAGATAAATACTTAGTGGAATTATTGGGTCATGTAATAGGGTCATGCATAATTTCATAAGAAACTGCCAAATTTTCTGCCTCTCCAAGCAGCAATATATCAGAATCCCTGTTTCATTAGATTCCCACTAGCACTTGGTATTCTCTTTTCAATTTAAACCAATCTGGTGGTATTTTACTCTAGTCTTGATTGGCATTTTCATGATGACTAACTATGGTCATATCTTTCAATGTGCTTATTAGCCATTCATACATTTTCCTATGTGAACATACCTAAAACTGTGAACATTAACAACTATTCTTATTTTTCTGCTTGCTTTGGCTACTTGGAAGCTTAGAGTGCAATGTGAGGTCAAAATATAATGCCTACATGGGACTTCCGGTCATTTGGGGCTCCAGTCTGAATCTTGGTTTCATCATCTTTATTTTCTTTATTTCACAGCTTCTCCATCTACTTAATTTTTATCCTGTGTTCCTCAATTTCTTTAGCAGAACTCAAATCCTATTTTAAAATGAGACAAGCAGCAACCAAAGGGAAAAAGGATGACACTGATTGGTTTGCCTATTACATTCAGGAACTGTGCTGGGCACTGGGAATACGGAGAGGAAATGTCCCTGTCTGCCAAGAACTCATGGGAGAAAAGCCAGCAATTAGAAGACAGGGCAACAAATGCATCAGAAAGGATTGCCCTGAAGGACAGTGGGAAAATGGGAAGTGATGGGGAAGTTGCTGGAGAACATGATTCTTGACTGATGGTTGACTAAAGAATGAGTCAGCATCGCCAAGTAAGAAAGGAGCCCTGACAATGCGGTAGGGGCGTATAAGCAAGAGATAATATCTTAAAACTAGGGAATATTTAATGCAAGAGTGTGTGGTGCATTCTGGGAACTCACAGAATTTAGCAACACAAGATAGAGAAGGTCAGGGAAACAAAGGCAGTCATTTGACACCTTCTAACATCTCAACAACCAATGCAAGTCACATGGCCAAACCTACCATCAAGGACAGGGAAACATCGCTCCTCTTTAGTGGCAGAAGCTGCAAAGCCACACTGTAAAGGATGTGCCCATTGGGAGGGCGAAGAACGGAGGCCATGCATGCACTCCACCACAGCAGCACTCCATGGAAAAAGCGCTAAGCACCGAAAGCAAAGCCCCAGGCAACAGATGGATCAGATAAACTGGGTTCCTTGACTCCATTTGGGTATGAAGAACAGCCTGGGTGCAGTGGTTTCACATCTCTAAGGAGGTTCAAGGAACTATTAGAGTGATACAGAAGACCTGGACGGCCCAGAAATCCACGTCTAGCGGAAATCCATGCCCATAGCAGCCACTCAGGTGCTACCAACCACGCAGCAACAGTTAAGTGAGCTGAGGCCTCGCCTGAAAAATGGAAGTCTACCGAATGATGGCAGATACCACACTGTTTTCTAGATTGGATTTTTGCCTTTAGAACTAAAACAGAGACTTTGCCTCAAAACTCCATGTCAGCAGTCATTCCATTGCCCAATTATCATTAAGCGTGTGATTATAGCCATCGGATAATTAAACTATAACCAGCACTAATGCAATTGCGTTGTTAAAAAATTTTCCTGTGCACCACACTCACCCCAGTACTAGTTAATGACGATGCTAATGTCTTGGCACACGTGACTAATAATGAAATGAGTTATAACTGTGTGTTTGGATCACATTACATTGCTTTGAGTGTATCATAATATTTTATAGCTTAATGGAGAATCTGGCTTATAGCAATACAGGAAAAATAAATCTCAGCCAATCATCATCCATTAAAAAAATCTACATTCAGCAGCTGAAAAGATTTTAACCATCAATAACAATTACCCTGAAACCCTTTCTGACACAATAGGTAGATATTTAATATCAATACCATAAAATAACCCTCTCTAATGGAGATATATTAAGATATTGATTAGTTATGCAAGAAAGTTTATGCTTATTCCATTCCCACTAGTAATTATGAGCAGGCTATTGACTACCCTTGAACCACATCTTTTAGTCCATTTCCCTTCCTCTGCCCACGAGTACACTTGCTTGGCTGGCAGATAATCAGAACAAACAGACATTCCTAGGAAATGTGAACCACGCGTGCGACCCAATGCTGCAAGGGTTTGCTGAATGTCCACTAGGTGCACTTGACTGGGCGGAGGGTGCCGAGGCTACCACGCTGGGAGCCCCCGCCCCTTTGCTGCGGATGCTTACCACGTAGTGAGGGAGACAGGCAGGACCACAGAACACAGAACGGGGAGAGAGAGGATTGGGGGCATGCCGAGAGGCAGCTGAGCCAGCGATGGGAAATTGGACAGGCAACTAATGACTGTGACATAAGGCAGGGGAAGCAGCAGCAGGGCTGGGAGCAAGCAGGGGAGCTGGAGCGCTGCCTCAGAGAGGGGTGCCTTTTCCGCATTTTTCTTAAGCTAATATGTGGACATGACAGTTGCTAGGACTCTAAGGGGGTGCGGGGGCGGGGGGGAAATATTAAAGAAAGTAATGTGAAAGCAAAACCTGGAAATATGTACAGGCTGCAAGCAAAAGACTGGAGCTGCCTACCAGGTTCACTAACCCAATCGCAGAGCTGTCCTCTCTCCCAGACCACCTCCCCACAAGCACCCTAGGGTCTCACTACTCCCAATGTGAAGGTCAGCCCCTCAAAAGAGGAAAAGGAGTTGTAGGGCTTGAAAGGAGGGAGTTTTTCCAAGGAGGAAGAATGAGCAGTGAAAAGTCAGAAAAGACTGAGGAGGAGTGGCCTTGGGAACTAAATAAGAATGACTCAAAAAACAAATGTGTTTCTTCATTGTTTTAATTGCTACAGGTGATTTCAAATTGATCTCTCTCTCTCTCTCTCTCTCTCTCTCTCTCTCAAATCTCCTGCCTTTTATGTCCGCACCTCCCAGGGGTGGGTGGTCCCTGTCCCACAGCCCTAGAGCCTCGTTTCCTTCCTGTCTGAGCACGGTGGGCTTGTGGTGCATCAGGACTGACCAGAGAGCCATGGCCACCACTTTCCAGCCCCATGCAGCCGACAGAGCAGCCATTCTGGACTCAGTGAACCGCCATTTCGGTTCGGGCAGCAGGAATTAGACAGTGACGGTGCTACCCCAGCTCTGCTGGGTCCTCGGAGAGTGAAGCTCATTTGCAACGCAAAGCAACACAAAGAGAACATTCTTTTAGCATTGAAGACATGTGCCAATTCCCCAGGCAAGGGGAAGTGACAGAGACTGATGTTTTGATACTGTATTTTTAAAGGCAGTGTGAAAAATAGAATATTTCCATTTTTTCACATTCCCTTGAATGGTACAGAGGTAAGTGGAGCGAAAGAAAGAAGAGCCTTTTAAAGTGTGATGGGGTGTCTTTGTGTGCAAGCTGTTGAGAATGCCAACACCTACAGGCTACAGGGGAATTTCTGTGGGAGAATTTCCTTGTTCCAAATTAAAAAACAAGAGTGGTCGACCTTAAGGCCATTTCTGCCTTGAAACTCCTGCTTGAACTTGGTATTTCACAGTTACAATACAATGATTAACAAAGAATTATTTTCTTTCAACTAGGAGTAGAAATGAAACACAGACACCCTGAATGTCACTCTTGGTGGCAAAGTTCGCACAAAACAAATAACAAAGCATTGAGGACTAACTATGGTTTTCTTGTCACAGCCAGCTAACAAGAAGTTTATATATAGCAGTTTGTACAAAACTATTTTCTGCCTTGATGCTGGGGGTGGGGGACCTCTGTCTCACGATAGGGGTGAAAGGGTGTCCCCTAGACACACGAGGCGAGGCCAATTACAGCCCACCAAGACCAGCCTGGCCCCACATCTCCTGCTTTTCCTGCTCCAGGATTGTCTCCTCCCTCACGAACAGACAGCAAGCAAACACATTTGCCCACATGAATTCTGAACAGTGCGGGGCCCTGGCAGGACCAAGTAAGTTGTTGATGCTTTTTTTTTGAAGTTTTAAAAAAGGTAACCCAACCTCCTAAACTCATCAGATCCCAATAACGTTACCAGTGGACAGTCTGTCCGGAGACTGCCCCGTCAGCCACAAAGGCGGGGAGCGGTTCTCGAACTGAGTGCGCGAAAAGCTAGCGAGATCATTGTACAGGGGAAAAAAGCCCTTCCCCACTGTTAGACAACTGGGGGTGGGACCAGGGAAAGGTAAGAACATGTGCCACAGAAGTCAGAATAGTGCAGGGGGAGGTGCTGAGACCAGAGAGGCCTGTCAGTGTGGCCTGGGGAAGAAAGGAATTTGTTGGGAGGTGGGCCATCCAAAGCACACGGAAGTTTGGGAAGCTGGCTGGTTTGGGGAAAGCACCTGGCCCATCCCACACCCAAGCTAATATAATTCCATGGGAACAAAGAAATATTTTCCTGCTGTGGCTTGCTTGCTCATGACCTGCACTCCCACCTTGCATCTGCCTGTTCTCTCCATGGGCCACATGGCCTTAACAGCCATCCATGTGGCCCATGACCAGTAAGAGGGCTGCTCTCGCGCTCTCTCTCTCTCTCTTTCTCTCTCTCATCAACCTGGTAGTGCATTCAGTGGTGCATTCTCATGCTCTCTCCAAGGAACACGTGACCTTATGGCCCTAAGAGCCACATGGTTCATGGCCGCACAGGCTTCAGACGCAGGTGCCAGGAGGCAGCCTGAAATGAACAGCAGCCAGGAACGAGCTATGCTACCCAGATGAGCACTATGACCATTAGCAGCTGCCTGCAGGCTCCAAAGGACTGTACTCTAAATTGGAGCAGGAGCTCTGGACACTGGCTTTCGTCTCCGTCTTGCTGAGATGGGCTTTGAGATCAGAGTCTGCCCAGGTGGCACAGCACCTGAATAAAACCTCTCTCCTTTTTCGCTAGCATCTGCCTCAGGAGTTTGGCTTCTGTGGCAACAGACAGCCAAACCCCATTTTTATAGTTACAATAACTGTGCCTACCTAAAATTGTCATGACTCTGGCAGATGGTAATGCAGCTTCTTGCTGCTGGTCCCTGATGTCCCACGGAAGGGTTTGTGGAGGGCTTCTAACTCATATCCACAACCTATGGTATCTCTTTTCCTCAACTACCCAGTGAGCTCCTAAGAGCTGGGCATGTCTCATTCATTTTTCTATTCCCACCTCTTACTACAAGACCTGCCTACTGGTAGACAACTAATATGTTTATTAAATAAATGATGTAGAATCTGACACCCAGGGAGTTTGTCACTTGTCCAAGATTATACAGCTAATTAGTTACATAATCAATTCAAGTCTCTCAGTTCCCAGCCTCCTGTGTTTCCTTCTCAGGGCCTCAAAAGGAGCTAAAAATGATTAATAATGGCTTCCATTTATTGAAGACTTGTTATGCATCATGTTCTCACTCCCCGCCACCCCGTATATTGCGTACATTGTTAATTTAATCTCTCTTACAACCCTAGAAGACAGATCACTTCCATTTACAAATGCCGAACCAAAGGCCCCTGGCTCTCTCAGTCACAGAGCAAGGAAACAGCAGAGTTGGTCAGTGGACCTAGACCGGCCCGGCCCCACGTCTCCTGCTTTCCCATCCCAGAGTCACCTCCTCCCTAATGAACGGAAACCAAACACATTTGCCCACATGAGTCCTCCACAGCAGGGGCCCTGACATGACTATGTAAATTGCTGGTGCATTTTTTCTTGAAGTTTTCGAAACCTGTTTCCTTTTGGTGAGAAAATTTTATGGGGAAAAAATCAGGATCAAGTTAAAAGTAGAAAGGGAGAGAAAAACAGAAGTTTGGAGACGCTGTTTTCATGTTGAAATAGAACTAAGGCACAAACTAAAGTTCTTTAGGGACACAAACGGGGAGAGGTAAATGCTGCCTGAGGGTTGGCAGGACCCAAAGGATTCGGGGTGCAGTTGTCTTCTGTTTGCCTCACCCCTGTGAGATTAGTCATTTAAGAAGCTCATAAAAATAAGTAAACAAACTTTAAAAAGGCTGGACCTGCATCTTCCTCTCAAAAGCCAACAAGGAGCTCCTGCTAGGAGATTGTCCCAAACATATAAAGAAGCGTGTTATTACCACGGGAGTCTTTTACCTACAGCTTGGAAATGTGATCTTTTCTGTTCAAATGTGGTTGAAATCTGTTGGGACTGGAAAATAGATTATTCTTTCCCTAAAAGGGCACACTGCTTTGTGGCTAGTGCAAACAGGTTTTATCTTGGCGTCTTTGGACTCCACCTGTGTTGGGCTGGAACAAACAACCTGTCTGCTCTGGCTCCCCCATCTTTTCTAGACAGCCAGGTCATGTGGACCTTTGTGATTTGATCACCAGGACACCGAACGCTGATCTTAAAGTTCAAGATCCAGAGGCAAGAAAAAGAACCACAATCAAACTGGAATCACACTGACTCCAACGTCATGGACCGTTTGAACAAAACAGAACCTGGGATGTTTCAGCCCAATCTCCTCACTTTAGAGATGACAAAACTAAGGCCCAGAAAGAAGTGACTTGTGTCCTTATAAGCCATTCAAAAAAAAAAATGTGGATGACACCAGTGTCTTGAACCCACAAGGCACCAATCCAGCAGAAGCGCTATGTTCGTCATTGTTATTGTTGTTCTAAACTAAAATTAGCTATGAATATTAACAATTAAGAGGTTCAGTATGGCAGTTCCTGAGCATGGAATTACTCTATGGCCCAGCAATTCCACTTCTGGGTATACGCCTATGAAAGAGAAAATATACACATTTGTTTCTGTCCCTGGTTCCTAGCACAAAGCTCTGAAATCCTTATAATTCCCTAAGTGATCACAGCACAAGGCTCATTTCTTTGTTGTTGTTCTAATAGTTGTCCTTCGGTCCAGGTTCCTGACACAGAGCTCCCTTGGGATTCCCTGGGTTATTGGAGTGTCTCTCGCTCAAATGAAGTGGCTGCTGATGGGCTTCTTGACAGCCTCAGGGTGGGGACTGGTCGCCAGAAAGATCAAGCCATGAGTAGAAACTTGCAATTTCAGCTCCACTCCACCCCCATGCTCCAGGAAGGGTAAAGGAGCTGGAGATCAAGTTCACAATCATTCTTGATGGCATAACGAAGCCTCCCAAAAAACCCCAAAGTATGAGATTTAGAGAGCTTCTGAGTTCATGAACACAACTATGGGCCAAAGGGTGGTGCACCCCATTTCCATGGGGACAGAAGTTTCTGTACTCAGGACCCTTCTGGACCTTGCCCTAGGTACCTCCTTATTTGTCACTTCATTGGTATCCTCATCCATGTCCTTTATTATATAACAAGCTGGTAAACGTGTGTTCCTGAATTCTATGAGATATTCTATCTAGCAAATGGTTGAACCTAATGAGGGGTTCATGGGAACCTCTGACATATAGCTGGTCGATCAGAAGTGTAGGTGACAACGGGGGTCTTGTGACTGCTTCTGAGGTGAAAGGAACAGTCTTGTAGGACTGAGTCCTTAACCTTCGGGGTCTGCACTAAACCCAGTAAGTACCAGAGTTGAACTGCATTGTAGGACACCCAGCTGGTGCCACAGAGAACTACTTGGCATGGGGAAGAAAAACCCACACAGCTGACATCAGAAGTCAAGTGTAAATATTTGCATGTGGTAGCAATGTGAGAATAAAGGAAAGCCATAGTGCCTTTTTCCTAATTGACACCCAAAAGAATTGAAAGCAGGTCACTCAGACAGATATTTGTACACCCATCTTCTTAGGACCATTATTCCCAATGGCCAAAATGTGGAAGCAATTCCAATGCCCCTGAGCAGACGGATGAATAATAAAATGTGCTAAATATAGTCATCCCGTGCTATCCTCAGGGGGTTGGTCCCAGGACACCTACAGATACCAAAATTTGTGGTTGCTTAAATCCCTCATGTAAAATGGCACAGTATTTGCATATAACCTACACACACCCTCCCTTATACTTTAAATCATCTCTAGGTCACTTATAATACCTATTACAATACCCATGCTGTGTAAATTGTTGGTATTATGCATTGTCTAGGAAATGATGACAAGAAAAAAAATCTATAATGTTCAGTGCAGATGCAACCATCATAACCCTAACTACAAAACACACATCAGCAACAGCAACACTTTTTTGAGTATCTTTGATTTGCAGTTGGCTGAGTCTGCAGATACAGACTTGCAGATACGGAGGGCCAACAGTACACGCGATGGAATATTATTTGGTAAAAAGGAAGGGAATTCCGACACATGCTACAATGTGAATAAACCTTGAAGACATTGTGCTAAGTCAAACGAGCCAGTCACAAGGGAACAGATACCGTACGATTTCATTTCCATGAGGTACTGGGCATCGGCATGGTGGTTGCAGGGGGAGGGGACAGGGAAATGGGACATTGCTGTTTAACTGGCACGGAGTTCCAGTCTGGGGAGATGAAAAAGGTCCTGCGGATGGGCGGTCGTGGTGTGTGCAGCACGGCACCATACACTGTAAAGTGGTTAAAATAATGGAATGTGTTATGTATATTTTACCCAATTTCAAAAAACTTAATTCCCATGGAGACATCAAGGCTGCTGTGTCTTTTAAACATAGAAGACTTGGAAACCCTGGGAATCCACCACGCTCAGACAGAGCGGACGCTGTCCAGTTCCGTGCGGCCACCTCCTCTCCCACTCCACCATCCACCCGACCAGCTGGGCTCCTCAGGCTGCCGGTTCCCAAACCTGACTGCACGTTGGAATCAACTGCAGAGCTTTCAAAAAAAACATCCTACGTCCGGGCTCCGCCCAGGTGACTGAGCCAGAACCTCTGAAGGGTAGGACCCAGGCATCGGCCAATTTTCGGAGCTCCCTGGGTGATCCTAAGGTGCATCCGAACTGAGGACCACCTGCCCAGAGGTACCGTTTGCAGGCTTGGCTCCACCTGGCGCCCCCTGATGGGCCTTAAAATCTACTGGTGCCTCTCTCGGTAGGCTCTGAGTTGGCTGTTATAGGATGTAGCTGAATATCAGGATTTTCGAAGTATTCATTGGGTGATGATTAAATACATAGCAAAGATTAGGAAGCATTGCTATGGCATTGCAGTTACCATCCCCAGGTACAGNGCCAATTTTCGGAGCTCCCTGGGTGATCCTAAGGTGCATCCGAACTGAGGACCACCTGCCCAGAGGTACCGTTTGCAGGCTTGGCTCCACCTGGCGCCCCCTGATGGGCCTTAAAATCTACTGGTGCCTCTCTCGGTAGGCTCTGAGTTGGCTGTTATAGGATGTAGCTGAATATCAGGATTTTCGAAGTATTCATTGGGTGATGATTAAATACATAGCAGAGATTAGGAAGCATTGCTATGGGCATTGCAGTTACCATCCCCAGGTACAGAAATACAGCACTTGCTTTTCTTTACCCCTCCACCCTGCCATATTAAATACATAAATAATACATATGTTAATATATATTATTATACATATACATTTAAATGCACAGACACACACACATATATACACACACATATATACATACATGAGGTCTGGAAGACTAGTCATTTAAAAGGCTCATAAAAGTAAGTAAACAAATTCCAGTGCACACACATACACTCCATCGCCCATTTTACTATCCAAGGTCAATGCCGAATTTACCCTATAAACCAAAGATAAACCATCACCGAGGCCCAGAGAACAGTGTTCACATTGGAGCTTCATAATGAAAGATCTGAGTAACTCCTCGTTGGAACCAGAGACAAACGCTCTGTCCTCAGCACTTACTGCAACACCCTCACGCTTTCCTTAGTTATCTCAACTGATCCTCCCAGCAACACTGTGAGAGAGACGTCCCCCTGCAGATGAGGTAAGTGCGAAGACTACTCGCAATTACTTTGAAGGAAACGCCACTCCTTTGAGTTTCCGAGTTCTGGAATTTTTCTTAAAAACGGCCATAATCTTTTACACTCACACCTTGTATGTTCCCAAAATGTTCTGTTAAATAAGATTTTTGTAATGTGATTCTCAATTTAGAGGCACTAAGGGAATTGGGTATTTTTAGGGATCGCTTCAGAGACCCTTTTTGTAAAACAAATAACCCTTGAGTGCTGTGAACACTAAGCCCTTGATGTCGCTGGTCTGTGAGTGAGGTGTTGCCACGGCAGAGATGGCTTTCTCACCGTGGACTGAGCCTGTTTCCAGGGCACGTTTCAAAGAACATGGGTGTAAATCAGAGAGGGTTTAAGAAAATAAGTGCTCTGAGTAGCAGTAATAAGCTTCCAAATTCTGCCCTCTAATAGAATAATAATGATGATAAAAAAGTTTTCAGTTTCTTTGTTCTCACAATTTTCCAGTCATAAAATCTGAGTCATTTCTTCCTCTCAAAGGAGTGTCTAAGTGTAATAGAACTTAAGCCTGCGTCTCTCCACCCTGCCTACATGGACTTTCTATACGTCCACAATGTTCTGCCATTGTGGCAGAGGGGCTGAATGTCTGCTGAGAAGCTGGGGAGCATCGGTCAGCGAAAATAACAGCCTGGACCATCCTGAACTCAACAGACTGTTTTGTGCTCCATCGTGAATAAACAACACAAGCAAAACTTGAGCTGAAAATGGCCCAGTTGGTTGTACCATGGGCAGAGAAATAGAAGCACAGAAACTTACTACAGAATGTCCCTGTAAAAAGAGAACCAAAAAGTAATTTATTCTATAAGTTAGTGACCTAGTGTAGTTGTTCTGGCCTCAGGTCCTAACAGAGATAACCTCGCAGGACCTACTGGCAAAAGAAGGGGGTGGAACACAGAATAAACGAACCCCTGCCACTGGGCTAACATACATGAGCAGTTGCATTTTAAAATATGAGCAGTTTTCATTGACAGGCTGACTTCTCAATGCTCAGAACTCAAAACTGATGGTTACATTCCCGTCACGGCCCACTTGTGTTTCTTTAATCTTTAATGTCTTTGAAGAGCAGCACACACACTAGCTTTGCTAAGGTCTGGGTCCTAGGATGATGAAGGTGGCACGTGATGCTGGGGCAGGAGCAGGAGGAAGCGAGGAAAGGTAGACCCAGGGAAGGAGGAGAAAGTAGAGGTGAAGAGACAGAGACGCATTGTTCCCTGCAACAAAATTCTGAAATAATAAACATTCATATTTGACGTTTCTCTACTTCACTTTCTGAACTATATTCTCAAACCTCCCCAAGTTACTACCGAGGAGCCCTCCCTCCCCACCAAAAACTACAGGCAGGCAAACTTAAAGTTTAAAATGTATGGTTTCAAAATGGCAAACAAAACCGCAAACGAAAACACTTGAGCAAAGTTCATAGCCCAAGCCTTGAATAAAAGTGAAAATGAGAGTCATGCGTGAATGAACTCACACACAAGCCTCTGCAGAGTTGTGTCCTCAGGAAGGAGGAGACCTAACTTCTCAAAATCTGTTGTTCAAGCAAAATGAATAAAATATCTCAAATATTTGATCGTAAGCGCCAAACATGGCAAATGGCATTTGCATGGAGACCATGTAATCACATTAAAATAATCAACCATAAAGTTCTGAGAAGAAACACAGAGTGAACACCCCCACCTCATCCTCTCCCGAATCAGAATGGCTCTCTGACAGGGAGGGGCCACAGTCTCCAAAGGCCAGAGAGAGAGAAATGCAGTCGGGAGAATTCCTTCTCTTCTGGCTAAAGAGTGGGACTGAAATCCAGAGTTCAGTTAGTGCCAGTGTTTTCTCATTCTCCTAAACAGCTGGAACCCAGTGGTTTTAACCCAACGTCGCCATTGAGGTCAAGAAGGATATACTTTGCAAATACTTGTGTGTTATTTTCATGAAATACCCAAATTTTCAATTCAATATTTTTGAGCACCAATTATATCCTTGCCAATCACATTATGTTTTGGGTAGTGCTTGGATTTGGAGTTGTCTCAATATGTGTTTTGGATAAATAAATTCGTGAATGTGCACGGTTATGTTTCAGGACACGGTGTTGCTCTCTAATGGAACATAAGGGAAAGGCTTTTCGCCTCAGTAAGACCACGAGGTTCTTCTTTCCTGAAAAGGACACACCGTTCACCCACTGCACATTGAGCCACTTTTTAATAAATCTGCTTTATGGCACTGTAATTTACATAAAATGAAACTCACCAATTTTAAGAATACAATTGCTCAGTTTTAACAATGTTTCCAGTCACTGTAACCACCACCACAATCCCAGTACAGGAAACTGCCAACACCCAAAAAGTTCACTCCTGCTCCTTTCCAGTCAGATACGCTCCTTACTCCCTGGGCCCAAGAAATCACTGTCTATCACCATTGTTTCACCTTTTCCAGAATTTCATATAAGTTGAGTCATACAGTAGATAGTCTTTGTGCCTGGCATCCTTCACTTATCATCATGCATTTGGAGTTTATCCATGTTGTTGTGTATATCAACAGTTCACTCATCTTTATTCCCGAGCAGCATTCCATCGTACGGATATACCACAGTTGATGGTTTTGAGCAGTATGAATAAAGCAGCTATGAATATCCAAGCATAAATTTTTGCATGAACATATGTTTTCTGTTCTCTTGGGTACATTCTTAGCAGTGGGATTACTGGGCCACGTGGTAAACATATATTTGACCTTATAATCAATTACCAAACTTTTTTCCCACAGTGGTTAGAATATTTTGCATTCCCACCGGCAGTGAATGAGAATTTCAGCTGCTCTACAGCCTCATCAACACTTGGTTTAGTCACTCCGGTGGGTGTATAGTGGTATCTCATTGTGCAGTTTTAATTTGTATATCTCTAATGTCTAAGGTCATTGAGCACCTCTTCATGTGCTTACTGGATCAACCCTAATCACTTGATGGTGTGTGGTATACTTTTAATAACAGAATCAAAAGGATCAGACATGTTCTCCCTGGACACAGCCACTTGGAAATCTGGAGCTCTGCAGATTCTGGAATGGCTGTCTCAAGGTGAGACCCCACCTGGAAAAAATACACACCTTAAAAAGATCTGCGCTTTAGGGGGGGAAAAAAGCTTTCAAAACTAAAGTTGAATAGTTAAAGGCCAGATTAATTGTCTGCCTTTTCTTCCTTAGAGGAGATGGGATGGGGAGGGCTCTCATCTCACAGATAGAAAGATCTGGAAATGATACAGCAGTTCTTTCTCTCACAGACACCCCCACACAGTGTATCACTAGCTATTAGATGGCCATATAACATCTGAAGGCTTCAAAACACTAAATTCACCTCTCAAAAGAAATGTTAAACTACGCCACACGTGTCATTAGTCTCTTACAGCATTCAATTTTCTCTTCATCTTATTATTTTTAGGTGGGATTCAAAACACCCACCAGGAATCTATTTTTTATGAGAACACAGTTTTAGTAGAAAATGTGTTCAACTCCTAATCATTTGTCAAGGGTTTTTTTTTCCATATGAGAGGTAGCTTTTCATCTACTTAAAATACAGTAAATTACTCATATTCAGGACATCAAAAAATGTCAACCCTTTAGGCAGGAAGAGAATAGAATCAGTCTACACAGTTATCTTCTCCATCACTACCAGTCCTGAAAAAAGACTTGGGGAGCTTCTCTCTGTAACTCTTCCAAGTATTCTGCTAGACACTGGCGTACACCCCGAGCCTCTCCTCCCAACGTTCCACCTTCATTTTTTGGTACACTCAGACATCTGCTCTCCAGCCCTTACGTTGGAGAACCAAGCTCAATAAATTGATTTTTTTTCCAAAAGCAAAAGTCTCTTCAGAAGTAATTTAAATAATAACCTTATTTTTCATCAGAAAAGAACAAAAGAAAAAGACATGAGGCAAAAATCTATTTACAGTTGAGACCCATTAATTTGCATCATCCTTCTGTTACCTTAGTCTGTATTTGTATCTGGATGGAGGTTAGGAGTTCCGTTCGTCAGCCCACATTTGGACTCTGCAGGTATAGACATATGAGCATGGTGAAGCGAATGAGTCTTATTTTAGGGACACGCTGGATGGATCCCTGGGTGATGCTAATCACATCCACATCAAAGTAGATTTTAGTTTCTGTCTTTAAGATAAGGAGAACAGTCGATTCTCACCAATATTTGATATGTGACTTATTTCTTTGACAAGTATATTCTTCAATGTAAAATATGCCCCTTAAATCCAAATATAAATTTAAATGCCTGAGATTCGGCCAAGAAACAGACTGGGTATCAAATGAGAATATCATGATATTTCACACACTTATGCATTAATTACTCCCAGAGAAATTGATCCCCCAAAGACATTTTGCCTGGCATCTATCAATTAGTTCTTTGGTGGAAATCAAAGTCATCTAATCAGTTGCAAAACTCAGAAAGAGTAATAAACACGTTACGGCTTGTCCCCTCCTCTGTTTTTTTCATGGAAGTCATTTGCCATAATCTATCTGTACACCCAGCCCCAAGATTTTTAACTCCTCCCTCAATACACTCCAAGACCCCAGCCCTACACTATTTGTGAGCCAACCTTTCTCTCTTCATCTCTCCGGTCAGAGAAAGAAGGAAACACAGTCCATCCTATTTCTGTAGGTTGCCCTGATGTGCCGAAAAGCCTGGGTCTGCTTGAGGGCAAATTCACACTGCTGTGAGCAGCAGAGAGAATGAGGGGTCTTAAATTTACATCCTGCAGTTCATAGCCCCTTGTTTGTAAGCAGAGGCATTGATTTTGCCTTTTTTCAAAAATTTGCTATAGACACTAATTATTTAAACCATGACCTTAATAATGTTTTCCCAACGTTGTTTTTAATAGGTCCAAAGCATGGTCATTTCCTGTAACATTAAGTCCACCTGAGGGTATAAGATGGCTGGGAGAAACTCCCCTCCACCCCACCTCCATGCACCAAGGCTCACGCCACCCTGGAGAGTTGCAGGTGCAGAACTCAAAAAGAGCCACAACCTGGGCCCTCTGAGGGTGAGCCAGCACCTTAGAATGCTCCAGCCCACAGGCTCCAGGGGCTGCCACACCCCTCCACTGCCCTCCCCACCCCAGGATCTCGGCTGCACCCATGCGCTGAGAACAGCTCTGCTGTCAGAGCTGACAGTGAACACTTGCCAACGGGCCTTGTTTGAACCGGCAAGGACTTCCAGACCCTGGAGGCTTACGGAGCTCAGGCCTTCTCCTGCTGGGCCAGGCTGCTCACCACAGAGCCCAGGGGAGGTTTCTGGGGTCACCCACCTCCATTCTCCCTGACTGCCAAGTACAACTATCAGGTAGAAGTAATTTAAAGGGGAGGAAGAAAAACAGCTCAGAATATGGCGTTCCCAGGAAGACTGTTCCATTGCAGCTCCTCACGGCACCCCCATCACACCAAAAATGAGTCTTCCCCTCCACTTGGGCTTGTTCTAAGTACACGTGGTTCCCAAAAGCTTGAAAGGAACTGAGAAAGCAAAGGGTCAGGGGCTGTGTAACCTCAAGTCACAGATTCTTAGAGCTAGGGTGACCTAAAAGGTCCTTTCACTTAACCATTTTCTTTTATAGATGAAAACACCACGGTCAAGAGAGACTAGATATGGCTTACCTAAGATCATAACCTAGTGCTCTAGAATTGATTTAATATATCCTCCTCCCTTTATCTTCCAAAACACATAGCTACAAATCACCAGGCTAATGGTGATGAGGATGGTACTGATACTGATGATAATAATGTAATATGTGTTGTGTGCTTACTGTTGCCACTGCGCTGACTGCCTTTCATAGATTATTTCATTTAAACATCACAACAATCCTATGCAGTACGTACCCTTATCATTCTCATGTTATAAAGAAACTGACCACTGGCTAGAAGTCGCACAGCAAGTGGATGGAAGAGCCAATGTCTCTAGCCACACATTGCATATTCATGGACATTCAATACTCCCATTGTGACCCTAGGTACTTCCTGAATCATCTCTGCTTTCAGGATCCTTGTAGGTCATATGTAGTTACAGAGAGCAGGACACACTGTTTCTCCAAAATATCAGAAAACAGACTGTAACCAGGACAACCTGTTTCTCCAAAATATCAGCAAACAGACCGGGTCTGCCTTCCCATGAGTAGGATCTCAGGACTAAGTGTTTCAGTCTTCTCCACACTCCAAGCAAGCTCGGTTGTCTACAGAAAGGCCAAGTCCATTTGACACAACCTTGAGAAACAAAACCCTTGTTTGAGGTGTAAATGATTTCTCAATATTTTCTGCGTACTTTCGTATTGCCTCCGAAACGCTTTTTACCCCACCACCTCTAGCAAGCAAAGGCATCCAACTTCGCCTTCAAAAGCCTAACACCAACACATCAGCTCCCAGGATGCCAATGCCTGCCCCCCACACACCAGTACCCCCCAGGGTCCCTGGGGACTCGGAGAAGACTCACCACACACTCGCACATCACCCCTACCCGTGCACCTAGAGTAAAGGCCATGAAGACTTCCTGTTGAAGAAGTCTGCTCTGGGCTGTCAGGACATGTATGAAAAAGTGGCCGAGGCATTTAAGGTGAGTTCCTCATCCCAGCAGTACTTCCCATCCCGAAGCATAGAAGGGGCTGGACAGACAGACATTCTTGTGGAGGCAGGTTAGGGCAGCAGTTAAAGAGAGAGGGCCCTGCAGTCAGACCTCAGCTTGAATCCTGGATCTTGCATCTCCACGCCTAGAGATCATGGGCAAGGTGCTAGTCTCTCTGAGCCTCACTTTCTCCCTTTGTAAAAGGGAAAGAGCAGTAACAGCTGCCTCGTGGAACTACTGCGAAGATTAAATTAGATATTGTATTGTAAGTGCAAGACACCAAGCCTAGCACATAGTAACACAATGGCCATTTTTTATATTTTTGTTATATTGACTCCACCTCTTTAAAAGGAGAGAGAATGACTCATCTTCATTCCAGGATAGAAAAGAAAGACAAGGTAGAGGGCGGCAGATGGGGATGGGGGGATTAAAAATTTAGGCACAATATTCTAATGCCAGTGGATCCCAAATCCAGGAAAATGTAAGGAACGACTCTGAGCCTGGGCACAAAAAGAGACTCCAGCCAATTACACTTACATTCCAGTACTTTTCAAGCACAAATTTATAGCATATGTTTAGGTGTTTATGCTGTATATATAATTAGCCATTTTCTTCAGCGTATCCAGTAATTATTTTATAAAATGCACATCTGTTTTAATTAGGCATGTACTTACTTTACTCTACTGTAAAATGTCAAACACACTATAAAATAGCTCCGAATACATTAACACATAAAAACAAAAATTCATTTGACGTATCACAAGCAGCTGCAAGAAGCTCGTAGACCCAACCAGCTGCTCCTCGACAGCATCCAGCCGATGCCTGCTCCACCG
This sequence comes from Sturnira hondurensis, assembly GCF_014824575.4. NCBI lineage: Eukaryota > Metazoa > Chordata > Mammalia > Chiroptera > Phyllostomidae > Sturnira > Sturnira hondurensis. The sequence continues at coordinate 3,639,428 of NW_028092868.1, read as the reverse complement.
GTTCCCTCGCGCCCCTCAGAGACCGCTCCCACGCCCGAGCTGCCCTGTCTGCTTTCGGGTCTCTTGCCTCCACCTGACTGTCAGATCCAGTGTGTGGGGAAGCAAGTGTGGCCTGGCTGCCATCCCTGCCAACCCATCTTGAACTTGCCACGTTGGAGAATCTTAGTGCCGATGATAATACCAAACACAGTTCCTCAAACCCTTTAGGGGCCTCAGCAAGCCACCACCTGCAAGACTCCCCGGTCTGTACACACTGGGGGACACGGGGAACCAGAGGGAGAAGCTGAGTTCGTGAATGAACTGAGGCCCTTCCTGGGTCCATGGAAGTCTACTGGGCAATCAAAGGGAACTGCTGATACTTACGAAGTCATGGCTGAATCTCACTGACATTATGCTGAGTGACAGCTAGACAGAGTTCGCCCTGTAGAATTCCATTGATACAAAGTCGTAGAATGGCTGAAATTTGCATTAGGCGTGGAAATCAGAGCAATAACTGCCTCTAGAGGAGGGTGGTATGAACTGGGAATGGGGTTTCTGGGGTGAGAGAAATGTTCTACACCTTAATGGGGCTACAGATTACAGGGATGCATACATTTCTAAAACGTCATCAAACTGTACATTTAAGATAGATGGTTTTCATATATATAATCCATATATTATACCTCAGTTTAAAATGGGGGAAATAAATAAACAAACAAAAAGGATAAAAGAGCAAGTACTACAACAACCTATTTTTACTAGATTGTTGCTGTCTTCCTTCCCCAGTTCATTTCTTTACTCTCTTACCAGAACTCTCAGTACTTCCCATTCTACTCTTACTCAAATCCTTGTCTCAGGCTGTGCTTCTGGGAAATGCAATCTAAGACACATTGCTAGTGAGTAATGGATCTAAGATTCGAAAACAGGTCTTTCTGATTCCAAATTCTTAACACATCATGCTTCCTCTGACACATACTTAGAGTGGAAGGCTTTATCATATTATTATCAAACTACAGTAGATTAAGTAATCAAAAAATAAAACACAGAAAAAGGATTTCTTGAATTTATAAGGTTAAATTGTCGTTTGTGTGTATGTATATACGTGCTCTGCCTTTCAGAGAATATACCTTCTCTTTAAGCATTGTACTAAAATGTCCTTAATACATTCTGAAAATTAGAAATTATTCAGGCTGTATTCTCTGAACACAACAGGATAAAGCCAGAAGTTAATAACAAATGCTTAAATAAACAAACTAAAAATAAAACTCTCCAAATCCTTGGGAATCAAAAAGAGAAATGTCTCTTCTAAATAATGAGAAGGTCAAGTAGAAATTAAAAGTACAGCAGCACATAATAATATACATATGCACAGGATGAGGCTAAAGCAGTACTTCTTTGTGATATGTAGCTTCAAATATTTGGCACTATGTTAAAAAAAAAGTAAGATTAAGTTTTCTTTTACTCAGGAAAGTAAGAAAAAATGACAAAAGGTAACTTAGGCAAAGGGAGAAGAAAATGAAGATAAATAAATACATAAACAAATTAAAAAATAGAAAAGCAAAATTGATAGATGATCCCAAGGACTGGTTCTTTGAAAATTCAATAAAACAAACAAATCTCTGGATAAGCTAATCAATAAAAACAGAAAGTAAAATCATAAATAAATACATTTAGGAATGAAAGATGATAGAGGAATAAATGCAGAGATTTTTAAATTATAAGTGAAAAATTTACCAGGTGTGTAAATAGATTAGCAGATCTCAGTGAAATAGATAACTCTGGCAGGGGCAGGAATGGGTGGGGAGTAACAAATTGACTCAAAAAGTAGTAAGTTAATTTTTAGTTACCCCCCACAAAACTTCTGGAGCCATGTGATTTTATAGGTAAACTCTCATAAATTGTCAAAGAGCAGAAAATCTTATTCTGTAAAAACTGTTTCATGATACAAAAAATGGAAAAAAAAAGGGACCCTGCCCAACTTAGTTCATAAAATCATTTTAACTGTGATACCAAACCCTGATGAAATGGAACATACACACATACATATACACACGAATATAGGTGTGCAGGGAGGCACTGACACACTAGACTGACCAGTGACTCAGAGAGCACCACTCACAGGACTGACCCATGTCTGGCATCTGGGAGCTCGAAATCCAGGCGAGGTCCTAGCCCCCTGATTCACAAGTAGCAAACACAAGCAAGGCCTGCGGGCCGAGTCTGGCCCCCCACCTTGTTTTACCCGGCCTGGCCCCTGGTTTCAACCCCGTGGCAGTGCCGAGCTCCTTACTCCTTGCCCCTAGTTAAGGAGTAGTTACACTTTTAGTCCTAAAATTGCATCCCTTTGAAGGCAACCGTGAGGCTGATGTGGCCCCCTATGTGACACCCCTGCTAAGCGTGGCTCACTGTGCCTAAAATGTTTGTGCAAACAATATGCTCTCCTAGGCATGTTGTAGTAGAGGAGTCTTCTACTGAAGACCAGCTTCCCTCTGGCAGTCTGGAGTTTTGGGACCTACCTAGCAGAGGCTGCCTGCGTGACCAGCCTCTAATAAAACCCCCAGACACAGAGTCTCTGAAGAGCTTCCCTGGTAGACAGCACTTCTCACACGTTGTGCCTCGTGTTGCTCAGGGGATTAGGTTCGTCCCACGTGACCCCACTGGGAGAGAACTCTTGGAAGCTTGTGCCCGATTTCCCTGCACTGATCCCCATGCTCTTCTCCCTTCGCTGGTTTTACTCTGCATTATTTCACTGTAACATTTCATAGCATGAGTACGAGCCGAGTCCTGTGGGTTCTCCCATAGGAACAGACCTGAAAATGGCGGACGCAATGAGCAACAGCTCTTACATACAGATGTTAAAATTCTAGCTAAAATACTAGTCAACATGAAAATAATAATTTCCCAAAGCCAAGTTTTAGATGAGTAATATAAGTATTCAAAATCCACTAATATAAAGAAAATATCTAGTAATATAGGAGCTCACATCACTACAGTAAATTGAAAACATATGTTCTTATCAAGAGAGTCTAAAAAGATATTCAATAAAATTTAATAGTGAATCCAAGATTATTTAAAACTAAAAATAAAAGCATACTTTATTTAGAGCTTTCATTACCCTGGATATGATGAATTCCTCAAACATTTATTATACTAAATAGTAAAATAGAGCTTCTAAACTGCCCCTATTTAAAATTGAGACCAAAATAAGAATTCCCACTATAACCACTGTAATCAACAGTGTATAGAAACTCCTCATGATGCAATAAAATTGGAAACAAAAATAAGAGATGTTAATATTTTTAAAAAGAAAATTTTAAGAGTTTTGGAAACTATGTGAATACCAGGAAAATATTTTAAGATGTAATTAGTTTTATTTTGTACCATATATTAATAATTTAAAATATAGAACAATAGCCCATGCACAAAAGCTTCAAAAAGCTACATATCTAAAAATAGTTTTAAAAGCTCTCACGGTGTGTCAGTTATTATTACAAGTAAAGATAATTATTTTAAGTAATCCATTTATAAAAATTTAATATTAAATTAGAACCATTGAAATGCTTGGAAATTGCTCGAATATGATGCTGAACAACACGATTCTAAGACCTTTATAAGTATGAATGCATTTAACCACGATAACAACCCCACGAGACAGGTCCGATAGCATTTCCATTTTGCTGATGAGGAAACTGAGTCACAGAGAGGCTAAGGAACTTTCCCAAAGTCACGGGGGTACTAGAATGTGCTAGTGCTGGGGTTTGAATACAGCAAGTCTGCCCTCTCCAGTAACCTGTCATTTGGGTACTGCACAACTTCAAGAATACCATAAATCTTTATTTTTTTTTTCCTGGTATATCATACATAGGTCGGGGGCTACGGGGTTGATTGGAATTTAAGTAAGTAGGAGTTGGAAATTTGAACAAATCAGATTTCTGCAGAGGAAAAAAGTAGCTATTAATATGCATTCTAATTACAGTCACAGGGTCTAGAACCAGAAGGGACCTTAGAAATCATCTACTTCAAATCTGTTCTGTTAAAGATAAATTAAGAGACCACAGATTTTACTCGAAACGATAGTTGGCTACAAACTTGGGAAAGGAAGAGAGGACTCAGGAACCCTAGTCCACTCCTCCTTACGTAGCCACGTCACTCACACCGCCACAATCTGTGAGTTTTAGGTCTAAGTTCCCTAGTGATGAGTGTCAAAGAGAAATAAGGTGTTCATCAGTCAAATGCTTTTAAATGCTACAACTATTTTGCTCTGTCATTATGGAATAATGGGCTTTTGCTCGGAATCTTTAGACATTCTTTGTAGTTATTGAGCTAATATTATCTACACTAGTATCTGATATTGAGAGAGGAGAAAACCCAAAGTAAACGTCTTACATTAAGGAAGAAATACTACCCCTCCCTAGAATTCACTGTCCCCTTTTTTGCTGCTTGGGAACGTCAGCAGCTTGTCACGAGGTCACGTTCTCTGGGGAGCTCTCCCAATGCCTTCGCCCAGGCATGCCACCTCCGGACACCAATGACGACGCCTGCCACACTTAGAGACAATAAACACTTGCCGTGAGAAAATAAATTAATATAAAAATAAAAACTTTGAAAGCAACACAGATGATCCATAAGAAGTAAATTCAAAACCCTCTCAAATACATGAATAAATTGAGCTATTTCTTTTTTGAAAATAGTGACTACTAACTGTTAAGCTACCAATTCTTGCATTGATTTATGGTTTTAACATGAAAGACTGAATATGCAAACAAAACATAGCCAGACCTTGTACAAAATCCGAACTCTGACTGACAACCTACAGCCTCCCCGCTGGAAACCCACCCCCAGTCTGCAATGAACGGCCCAGGCAGCCAGCCTGCTGCAAGTCAGACCTGTAGAAAGTCAGACTATTATCATTATTAGTAACAACCCAGGAAATTAAATGATAGCTTCTGTAACAATTGCCCCAAAATGGCCAGGGCTTGATTAATAACTGACAGCTTCCCTAATTGTTGTCCCCGCTTACAACCCAGAGCAACCAGAAAAAGTGAAATATGCATCCCTAGCCCAGTCGCACAAGATGCCCCACTTCCATCTCACCCACCCCCAACTTTCCCAGGCCAGCAGCTTCCGTCCGGGCCCCTGGGTCTGTTCCTTTGTCACGTGGTGAAGCACCCCCCCAACCCCCCTCCTCTGTCAAGCTTGAGCCTCTCCCGACATGCAGGAGATGGTGGCCAGCTCCCTGGCCCTGGGGAACTGGGAATAAATAGCCTTTGCTTGTTCTCATTTGGTTGGTTTTTTGGTTTATTTCCACAATGATACCAACAAAAATTCCACCAAGACATTTTATTTTAACCTTTTAATTCTAAAGCTTAATATGAAGGACAAACATCTGAGAATAATCAAAACATTTTTTAAAAAACACAAAAGTAATTTCAGGGTCTAGCTCTGTCATGTCTTAAAACAATTAATAAAATATCACACATATTTAGTCTCCAGCCAAATACTAATATATGTGAAATTTCAGTACCTAATAAAAGAGTCATTATAAATCAGTAGAGAAATGAAGATGTTTTTCATTCAAAAAAGCTGTAACAAGCAGAAATTCAAGGGTGTTTGTTTGTTGTCTAGGTTTTGGGGGGGGGGTTGTTTGTTTACTATGAGGATACATTCATTTAAGCCAGGGAGAGTGAAACAAGGAAGAGTTCAGCATAAAAGAAGCAACGGGAGGGGCTGGGCTGCCTGAGCTCACTGGGGAGTCAGAGAAAAAGGAGCTTTAGGGACAGGTTCTGGGGGTGAGCCTGGAACGAACTGCCAGCTGCCCATTGCCTGAGAGGTTAGGAGACACCTGCTTGTGGGGAAAGAAGTAGGGGAAAGAGGGGAAGGGAAATGGCACGGGCTGCTCCCCAGAGGGACAGCACACACTGGGTCCTTTGTCCAGAGGCTTTTATCACTCTTGCAGGCGGGAAACACAGGGGAGGTCTCAGGAGGGTTTCAGTGGAACATTCATCAGTTCTCCAGGTGTGCCTTTTCGGGGTCATGGTCTCCCCCGGCTGCTCAGTGCCAGGGCAGGCGGGCTTTAGTCATTGCAGTTGGTCCCGGTGGTCGCCCACCTGGGTTTGCTGCTTTTCTGGGCCTGGTGCTGAAACACAACTGAGGCCTAGATGTTGTACCTCTAGGGAGGTGGCCTTCGGTATCTGGCTGTAAATTGCTCAGCCATGGTGTTCAGCCGTCTGCCTCAGTTCCCCTATTCCACATGTGAAGGGATTTCTCCTAAATTCTTACTACCCTATCTCATTCCCCTCTCAGAGACTTCCACCCCTAAAGTCTTTCGGGAGTGATTGAAGGAGCAGGGTCTCTTTTCAGTAGCTATACTTCATCTCAAAAAGATTTCTAGCCCTGGCTGGCGTAGCTCAGTGGATTGAGCGCAGGCCTGCGAACCACACAATTGCGGTTCGATTCCCAGTCAGGGCACATACCTGGGTTGCAGGCTAGTTCCCAGCAGGGGACTCACGAGAGGCAACCATACATTGATGTTTCTCTCCTTCTCTCTTTCCCTTCCCCTCTAAAGATAAATAAATAAAATCTTTTAAAAAAAGATTTCAAAGTAGTCAGTTCTAGATAGATTAAAAAGTTAAATATAAGAGTTTAAATGATTAGAACGAAACTATAAAAGCATATAGGTGCATTTTATCTAATCTCTATCTAAAAGAAATTCTAAAAAGTAAAATAAAATAATCAATAAATTTACAATTTATACATTCAAAACTGGACCAAAAAAAACAGGAAATGTTTACAGCAAACAGTATGTAAAAATTATGAATAATATATATATATGGCTTTGGCAAACAGATCAACAGAGAAGTGGGGAAAGGTGCGTGGGAAAGTGACAGACAAAAATAGAATGGCAGGCAAAGAAAAATGGGCAACAGTTGCAGTAATAAGATGCAGCACTGTTGGCTCTAAAATGAGTCATTTTCTTAAAAATGGGACTGCCTGGTGCTGACGAGGTCAAGTGCAAAGGAAGCAGGGCCAGTGGACTGTAAGTGGTACGATCTTTTTGAAAAGGGTTTTGGCAATGCACGCAAAGAGCTCAAAAATATTCCCACCAGTCAGGCCACCCAGCCTAAACCCAGGGGGGAAAGAATCCTGCGGAAGATGCTCAGTGCAGTACTGTTTACAACAACAAGGAAGCCGGAACAACAGAAATGCTTCAGAGTGGGAGACTGGACAAGCAAATTACGGTACATTCAAAAGAAAATGTTATTCACTTACTTTAAATGTTTATGAAGCATTTTTTCGTAATATGGGAAAATGCTCATGTCACATATTAAGCCAAAAAGCAAAAAACGTATTCATCTGTTCAGTTCCACATGATCTCAATTATGTAAACACTTTAACAAATACATATGTTATAAATGCATATACGGATATGCATGTATGCCAAATGTGGCTTGATTGTCTCTGAATGGTAGAATTATGGGTGACTTTTTGATTCTTTCTACTTTTCATCACTTCTTTCCATTTTCTATAATGGGGGAGGGAACTTTGTTTTAAAAAATAATAATGAATTGTTTGTCCAGGCTTCTTATACCAATATTAGAAGAGATGTTTTTTAAGGAAAGGGACTTAGAAAAAGATAAACTGTATGTTGGTGCCTGGGGTAAAGAGTTCTGGTTAAATACTGCTGAAGGGGCTCCACAAGGAAATGTACCCTTCATCCAGGCCAAAGTGACATAATTATCTTACAAGTATCCCCACAATGTTCTGGAATCTTCCACCTCTTACAGTGTGGCAGCAAATGGTAGGGAGCATTGAACTCTAGAACAGTTGTGAGAAGTTTTCAAGTGTCCTTTTCTTTTTTTTCCCCCCTGGGGTTCCATCCAGGATTTGCCATTCTAAAGATGTTCTAACCCTCTGGTTCTGCCCACACTTGGTAGAAACCAATATGAAGGTGACAGTCTGTGGTGTGACTTCACCAGGGGCAAACACCCAAGCAATGCCGCATAATGCAGAACAATGAATCTCCTCAACCTTTTCTTACTTGTTCTCATCTCGCCCTGGAATACGTATTTGATTCATCATCCACAGGAGGCATGTTCAATCATAATAAAAATGGTCAGAAATACTCTACAAATATCGAGTGCAAATTCCATCAGCTGTTGTTTTTCTAACCAGTCCCCCAAGCTGCACCGCCCGCCGCGCCTTATTAGCAAGAAGTCTCACTTGTGAGACCCTTCTCACCCTTTGATAATCCAAACTGGCAGGGGATGTCCTTCTGAGATGCAGATTCCTACGCAGGGGACCACGGCTTTTCCTAGGAGCATCGCCCAGGCCCTCACTGCTCAGCTCCACTGAGGGAACATCTGTGTTGGGCCCTCAAGGTTTAGCTCTCACTTCCGCCAAGATGGAGGCATAGGTGGGAACACTGTGCCTTCTCCCACAACCAAGTTTGAATACAACAAAGGTTTGGAGAACAAAGACACAGCCAAAGGACAGAAAACGGAATTATACGCAAGTCCAACTACAACTAACCATTCAACGGGGACAGTAAGAGAGGTGGAGCCAGCAGCAGAGCAGGGTCCGGCAGGAAAGATCCCCCAACCTAGGCGCACAAGTGGCCCGGACCCAGTCAGGGTACGGGGCAGACTGACCACAGTCGCACACTCACGCACAGTGAGAAAGACCACGCAGGCCCCAGGGGGCGAGGGCTGACGGCGGTGGCACACTCGCGTGCAGTGGGACAAAACACGTAGGTCCAGTGATGGTGGCAGCTGCTGCACCTGTGGCTGCGGCAGCGGGAGGCGGCAGACGGGACGCCATTGTTCCCCTTTGACCCTGCCCCCACAGACAGCGTCACAACCCAGCGACTGAGTTGCCCGGCTCTGGTGAACACCTAGGGCTCCGATCCTGCTACTTAGCAGGCACAAACAGCCCATAAGATGGCGCAAGAAGAACTCAAAGTCCCAGAGCCGATAACTCTCAGTGACAGAGAAATTGCCAGCCTCTCAGAAGGCACAGTTCAAGGCACTGTTTATCAGGATGCTCACAGAACTGGTTGATTATAGTCACAAATTAGAGGAACATATAAAGGCTAAACTAATTGAAATGAAGGGAGATGTCCAGGAAACCAGTAGTGATGGAAAGGAAACTGGGACTCAAATCAATGGAATGGACCAGAAGGAAGAACAAAACATCCCACCAGAAAGGAATGAAGAAATGAGAATTCAAAACAATGAGGAGAGGCTTAGGAACCTCCAGGACATCTTTAAACGTTCCAACATCCGGACTGTAGGGGTACCAGAAGGGGGAAAGAAACAGCCACGAGTGGAAAACTTATTTGAACAAATAATAAAGGAGAACTTCCCCAGTCTGGCAAAGGAAACAGACTTCCAGGAAATCCAGGAAGCTCAGAGAGTCCCAAAGAACTTGGACCCAAGAAGGAACACACCAAGGCACATCATAATTACATCAGCCAAGACTAAAATGAAGGAGAGAATCCTAGAAGCAGCAAGAGATAAGGGGACAGTCACCTACAAAGGAGTACCCATCAGACTGTCAGCGGATTTCTCAAAAGAGACCTTACAGGCAAGAAGGGGCTGGAAAGAAGTATTCCAAGTCATGAAATCCAAAGACCTACAGCCAAGATTGCTTTATCCAGCAAAACTTTCATTTAGAATGGAAGGACAGATAAAGTGCTTCTCAGATAAGGTCAAGTTCAAGGAGTTCATCATCACCAAGCCCTTATTATATGAAATGCTAAAGGGACTTATATAAGAAAAAGAAGATGAAAAATATGAACAGTGAAAGGACAGCAAACTCACAGTTATTAACAACCACACCTAAAACAAAAGCAAACCAAGAGGACAGCTAGATCAGGAATGGAACCATAGAAATGAAGAACACATGGAGGGTTAGCAACAGGGAAGTGGGAGGAGGAGAAGTGGGGAGAAGGCACAGAAAATAGCATAGATGGTAGGTAGAAAATAGATAGGGGGGAGGGCAAGAATAGTGGGGCAATATAGAATCTAAAGAACTCGAGACACATGGTTATAAACTAAGGGGGGGGCAATGCTGGGGGAGGGAGCGTGCGGGTGGAGGGGAATGAAGGGGGGAGAATAGAACAACTGTAATGGTATAATCAATAAAATGTATTTTAAAGAAAAAAAGGTTTAGCTCTCAATGTTTTGCTTTATTTAATGTGGTCACTTGGGCCCAGAGAGCAAGTAAAGTTTGGACCAGGATCTGCCAATGCAGAGTCCTGAGGCCCCTTTCCTACCCTAGGATTCATGCCTAGAGGTCTGGACTTGGCCTTCTGAATCTGAACAACACAAAGAACCTAAGTAAATATCTCCCACCGACACAGAGGTTGCTCTTTTATCTTCTAAAGTGGGCTCTCAGGCCTTCCTCTTAAATTTCTGAGACGTTCAAAGTGATTCCAGATGCCTGTACACCACCCACTCTTTTGAAGGCTACCTTCGTGGTCTTGGCAGAGGAGAAGAGAAAACACCCAAATGTGCCTTTGCTCCAGTAAAAGTCCTTCCACTCCCAGAGGGCTGTGCCATCTTGTCCCCATCCTACAGGTCCTAACCTGTAGCTCAAAGATGTGCCTAAGGTCACATGGCTATGCTTCCTTTTATCATTGTCCCTCTTCCTATCTAAGCCCTTGTCTTATTTTCCTGTATCCCTTCTCTCACCAAGGCATCTTCTCTTTCTCTATCTTTTTATTCATCAACGATATTCATTGAGAACACATTTTAATCCAATATTATACTAGGACAGTAATGATAAAAGAATAAGACATTTATTCATGCTCTCAACAAGTTTGTAACCTAGTTATAGAAAAAAGGTTGGCAAAAGACATAAAATAATCAGATACCAATTTTATTCCTACTTCTCATTTTTTTCTCCCCCACAAATCCCACTCTTCCCTTTGTATCTTCTGTTACAAAAAAATAGCTCTTTTTTTTTAACATTTTGTTATTCTACACATCATACCCAAAGGCTGAGCTATAACTGCAGAGCAATAATAAAATAAACATTTATGTAGTTTCATTTTGCTCAAGCAATAAAAAATGACAGAGTGGACACATTTTGCAGAACTTGGCAGAGCATCATTCCAATTAGAGGAAAAGAGGTGGGAAAACACAACGCAAGCAAATGCTTTCTGTGGGCAGTGCTTTCGGTCAGAGGCAGCACGTGGTCTGATAGCTGAGAGGCACAGGGCCTTGACTGTAGCATACTGCAGGGGACTCAAGAAATCTGGGAGCCGATCAAAGAAAGAGATATGACCACGAGGGTGACAGCATTATTGACAGGCGCTTGGATACAGTTGCATGAGAAGGGATATCCCCCACAGCATAAGACTGTCCAAAGGGGGCTGCTGCTGACAAGGAAAGGAGGGCAGGGGAACTCCTGGGAGGGAGGGGGCATCTATGTCTAGGTGACGTCTAGGTTCAGCAGGACGGTAAGGAGGCTCTCAGTCCAAGAATTCCAAAGGGCCCTGGCACGTTGGCCGCTACCTTATCAATGAATGGCCAGAAGATGCTTTAGGAGGCTTGGCACGATATGCAAAGCAGATACACCCTAAATAACTAAAAATATCCTTGCTATTTTTTAAATAATTGGATACATAAAATTTTGAGTTTGGCACAGGCAGGCTTTTGAGCTAATGGGTCTCAGTCTTCAGCGAACAAACAACCAACCTAGGGGCCACTGTACAAAAAGGCATTTTTGCCCCATTTACATAAAACACCCTTATCTACTCAGGACGGGGGTGTTGATGATCTGCTTTGGAAGAGATTCCCATCACCGACCCTTGGCTGCTGCCTCCATGCTAATCCCTTCCCCACTCACACTGCCCAATCTGACTTTCAGCCACTGGGGGTGTGTGGAGAAAGGGGAATTCTTAGTGAAGAAGGAACCTGGGTCTGCACACAAGCCCGAGGACGCCTGTGTGTCCTGGGCAGAGAGGACAGGAACCTCTGCCTCCCTCTGTCCCTCAGGGTTTGCTGACAACAGGTAAGTTAAGAGACCTACAGGTATCTCTAAGAGTCAAAAATTGATTTGACTCTATTTCTACACACATGCACACGTACACACACCCATAGCTGTATGCAGACTCTCTTTGTAAACTATGACTGAAATGTAAGCCAAACATCGGAAAAGCAGCATTTAACTCCTTACTATAGCCAAGGTGGAAGCATAGGGAAAACGGTCAAGTTTTCCAAAAGTTTCTTTTGAAATAGGACCTTTACATTGGATGCCCTCTGATGCTAAGGAATCGGTAAGGAAAAACCACTCAGCCATGAAACATTTCATGGAATGCATAATAATCAACATACAGGGGGAAACAAAAGTAGGTTAAATTACCAGGCATCGTTGCCTAAAAGACAAGTCATAATTAAGGGTGCAAAATAATAACAAAAATAATAGGAAGCCAAATAATGCAGATAAATAATAATTAATAAGTGATGATACAGGAATAGACTTTGTTTTGGGTACTCCCAACAGTAAACCTACTTTTGCCCACCCCTGTACTTTCAAAACAATATTTCTTCTGACAGAATCAGATGCAAGGATATTTAAAATAAAGGAATGAATGGATAAGAAGCATCAGGTCAGTTGGGAACACCAAGGATGCAGGACCACTCCTACAATGTACTTACCAGGACTCATTCATCTAAAAGACCCTCTGTGGCATCACTTGGGACACAATCACATGGTTCTACAGGGGACGGTCTCCACAATCTTCTTCCGATAACAGGATGAAGAGCCAACCCCAAAGAAAGGCTAGACCCCTTGGGATGGAGACCATCCCCCTGCATGAAGTGAACTTGAGTGGAGAGTAGAGGCAATTTTCTGAAAACTTCATCTCATCTTTTCTCCTTCTCATCACAAGAAGAGCTTCAGCAAGCCCTGAAAAATTGCTTGGTTTTGCTTTTGTTTCTCATATTTGCTTTATTATTCAGACAAATATATCATCCACCAATTTACTCAGAGCAAAGGATCAAGCAACATCTTCGTATCTTTACCAGCTGCTGGGAAAAAAATATTCTACAGCCCTGCACCCAAGGCAAGGTGACACATTTTTGTCAGTTTTCTTTCTCCCAGGAGGTGAAATTTAACCGATACTTTGTTAGCGAAGGTCTAGTCACTCCCCTGAGGAAAATGACAGGTGTGAAGACATAACCTCTGCCATGCCACATATGAGCTGAAAAGGACAGATTTCTAGGTCTAGCCACGGTTTTGAAATCAGGTCTCTGAAGGAAAGGTTTGTTGCTATGGATTTAAGGGGCAGAAGGGCCAACGTTCCCGTACAGCTCTCCAAAATGAGAGGGAGCATGAATATTTCCATCCTATTACTGAAGGAAAAGGCGGGGGAAGACCTCCCTGTTCGACAAAAGTGAAGAAATGATGTCCACAAATGCTAATAACAACACTGACTGCATTATTGAGAGTCACACACTCAGTTCATCACCAAAGCATCCTCCAGATTCAAACAGACGTAACTGGTAGTTTGAAACTAATAGCAAAGGGCTGCCTGGCCATCACTCCGTCAACTTCATCTCCACCACTATTTCCCCTGACAGCGTCTTCCAGTATATTTCAACCAGCTGTAAAATCTGCCTTCTCCTTTCCTCCCTTTAAGGGAAAAGCCTGCCAAAGGATTTTGGTGCATTAGGGCAGGCTTTATTAAACAACTTAATCCATCTCTGCCTGCTGAGCATGGCCCAGGGAGTCCTAATTAATCAATAGGCATTTATGGAGTGTTCCAATATGCATGATAGTCCCCAGCCAGGTGCTGCGGCGCCTTCATGGATCTAGTTAGGAAAATGGAGCACGCTGCCTCCCAGAGGGTTTCCCGACAGTGTGAGTCAGTACTGGGCATGGGAAAGGGGTGTAACGTCGCTGAGGGCCCCTTGGTACTAATACTGGGCTAGACGCCCTGTGTGTATAATTATTGCAGTTCATCTATATACATTTGCCTGGGCTACCAGGACAAAGCAGGTGGCTTAACAGAAGGGAGGCTTCTGGAGGCTAGATGTCTATGATCAAGGCGTTGGCGGTTGGTTTTATTCTGAGGCCTCTCTTCTTGGCTTGTACGTGGCCATCTTTTTTCCCTGTTTTCACACACTCTTCCCTCTGTGCACACTCATCCCCGGGTGCAAATTGGCTCTTTTTGCAGAAATACCAGTCATATTGGATTAGGGCCCACGCTGAAGATGTCGTTTTGATTTAAAAGGCCTATCTCTATATATGGTTAGAACTTCGATATGTGAATGTGGTAGGGGACACAATTCAGTCTATAACATAGTCCTATATGAAGGTGGGAGAATGTGTCGTGTAGGGCTCTATCTGTTTAAAAAGCAAGTAAAGAAAACAGAAAATCTGACTCAAACTATAAGTTAGGATTAAGTTCAGTTATGAATAGCAGAATAAGTAACAGTGGCTTAAGTGTAATAAATAGTCTGTTTCTCACTTTCAAAAAATTAAGAAATAGTCCAAAGTGGGATGGGGACTCATGCATCTTCCACAATTTCCATCCCCAAGGTCACATCTGGCTGCTGAAATTCCAGCCATTAAGTCTACATTCCACTTTGTTAATTCCAGACTGAGAAAGTCTCTTGCCTCACAATTGTAACAAGGCTGCATCATCGTCAGGGCTTATCTTCCTTAAGCTTCAAATCCAATGGGAAAGAGCAAGAATCTCTTTTCTAGAAATACCAACAAAGTTATGCTTGTGTGCCATTACCCACTGTGAGTCACACTTGTGGGTCACATACCCATCATTGTGTCCAGGAAATATGATGTTCTGATTGTCTTGGGTCTGGACACCTACCCACCCCTGGGCTGAGTGTGCCTGGCATAAATCAGGGAAATTCTGTTTAATGTTTTACTGGAAAAAGTATAAAGGGATGCTGTGCAAGACAAACCACAAATGTCTCCAGACATTTCAGAGAAGTGCAGAGACTCTGAGTGGCTAAGTTGCTTGTCCAGGCACCCACACAAGTGGCGGAGCCGGGATTCAAACCCTACCGACCAACCGCAAAATCCTTCCTCTTTTTACTATGTTGTGTTGCCATAAAGGGTTCAAACTATGGGATGGAGCTGGGTAGGAAGACTTCCTGGAGGAAGTAAGTTGAAGAACAATAAGTAAGACTCGGAGGCCTGGGGGGGCCAAGGTAAAAGCACCCCCAGGCAGGTGTTCTTCACAGGGAGTTGGTGACTGAAGGGAGCCTGGGGGCCGGTTGTCCTGGCAAGATGGCAGGGCCCACTCAGTCACCGGCACTGAGGCTCAGCGTGCAAACTCCTGAGCTCGTTAGTAAGTATTCTGTGGGAGAAAAATGTGCTTCTGGGCCCAGTGGTTTGGGGGAAGCCTGCCCCCATCCTGTCGGTGAGTCACAGCTAACAAAAACGAAGGCTATGAGAAGTCCTGAAAGTTATTTCATTTAGCTTGACCCGAATTTCCCAAACAACTTTTGCGTCTTCCTCAAGCCGTTTGTTGGTTGCTTGGTTTTGAACAATTATGAATATCTTTCATACTCTAAGAAACCAGTGTTCTTCCGAAGTACACTCCTGGAAGTAAGAATTGTGGATTTAATCCAAAGCTTAGTTTTCCACAAGAGGAAACTGGGGTGCAGGGGCATCAAGGGACATGGCCGAGTTGACCAGCAGGTAAGGGGCAACTCTGAGACCAGGACTCAGGTATCCACACTCCCGATCAGTTACTTCTAACTTGCATGTGAGTGGTATTTTCCAGAGTAATTTTATTTGAAATTATCTTGTTTGAAATTCTTATCTATGTTGAGCATGACCAGTCTAAATCCAACATTGTTCTCATTTAGCATTTCAGTTTTCACCAGGCGACAGTGTCAGTGAAAGGATCATCTGGACAGAGGATCGGTTTCTGCATTTCTAAAAGCTCTGTGTGTGTGCGCACGTGTGTTTCCACAGGCTCTTGCAGGCATCCATCCCAGAGGCAATGGCACTCAGGATAAGTACATCGCCCACCTAAAGCCATTCAGCCAATAACGGGTGAAGAATGGTTCTGTGTCCCCCCCCTTTTCCTCCATAGGTTTTGGGTAGATACACTTAGCAATCAAGAAATGTTTATTGAGTGTTTATTATGCTCTCAGAACTATTCTAAACCCTATAGAGCACACAAAACAACTATAAATCAATCCAGCATGGTATATTGAATATTTACCATGCGAGGAGCCCTATACTAAATATTATGGGAAGTACAAAGTTAAACAAGCTCTTGATCCTTTCCCAAGAAGATTCCTGGTGAATGAAGAACATAAGATAAGAGTTCTAATAAATACCATGAAAGGCCACATAGGATCACACAAGGAAATGGTGGTTTATTTTTTAACGGAGGTAGAGGCATTTGGGCCGCAGTCGGGAAGGACCGGATCCAACCGAGTTGGGCCTGGCTGGCTGGGAGGGCGTTCCTCTCTGCAGGTGAGCAAAGTGAAGCTATAAAAGCTGATGGGCTCCTGCTTTGGCAGCTGAACGCAGGAGACCCTGCAACAGCGTTCTTAACCCAGACTGCAAATGGGAATCCCCTGGGGAGATCTTAAAACACAGATGTCTGAGGTTCCATCCCTGACTAGCTGAATCAGAATCTTGGGGCTTAGGGCTTTAGGATCATATTTTCTTTTTAAAGCTTCTCCAGGTGACTTTGGAATGGTCAGTTTTGAAAGCTGCTGGCCTCAAGCTTTGCAGCAGGCCAGATGCGTGTCTGGGGTCGGGGGAGGGGAGGCAAGCTGGACTAGATAGAAACCCAGAGGACTAGCTGGACCTGAGATCGTGGTGGAGGAAGAATCAGGGGTCCTGAAGAGAGGCCAGCTGCATGGGGTCAAAGAGAGCATCAAAGATGACTTGAAAACGTGAGCCGTCAAGCCTCCGGCTGCCATTACGGGAAGTGTGCTGGGCAGAAGGGGGAGCAATTAAAGAGAAGAGTCCAGCGTCCATTAGAGGGGAACACCGCGGATCAGGACCCCTTGCGTCTTCCTCTACCAACGTTTTGGGGAGCAGCACACTGCAGACCGCGGGGGCGTCCAAACTGTTGGCACCTCTGGGCCACACTGGAAGAAGAGTGGGCCTGGGCCACGCATTAAATACATTATGAACGCAATCACAAAGAAATCTCATAATGTTTAAGTAAATGTATGATTTTGTGTTGGGCCTCATTCCCAACATCCTGGGCCTCATGCAGCCCTCACGCCGCAGGTTGGACTCCCTCCCCGCAGAGCGTTCGGCCTGATGCCCCAGCTAATTTCTAAAGCCCCTTAAGGGCCATTTTGTACCGGGAATCCACAGCCACTGCTTTGCTGCATTTTTTTATCCACAATCACACACACCTGGCTTTTTTTTTAAATAATAGCTGCAGAAAGGGGTAAGAGCTAGTGTACCAGGCTGTGCAAATGGCTGTTTCCTCGTCCTCCATACAATCCCACCACACAGCCCGATTTTTACCCTCCTATCGCAGACACGGAACTCGCCGCAAGTCCCACAGCTGAGAATTGAAAGGACTAAATGGTTGAGAATTGATCAAACAACTGCTTCAGTCTCTGTTTTCCTTTGTAAAACTTCTATTATGTGTCGAGTCTTCGTGGACCAATTTTTGCTGACTGAGTTTTTGCTGAATTTCTGTTAGTGCCAGAGACTGAGCGAAGTAGCATCCAAGATCCTGCCAGAGGGGGTTCAGAGCTGACAAGACGCTAACAGGGAGACCCCGGGGATCTGAATGGAGAAACTTGTTTAATTTTCACAAGTCTATGAGAAAACATAAGCTCGATGAGGTTAAGGGCCTCGCCCAAGCACACTGGAAAAAAGAGGTCAAGGTGGTATTTGAACCCAAGGCTGTCTGAATCCAAAACCACATGCTTTTCCATGATACCCTGCTACTGCCCTAGTGTGTCTGAGTCTAATCAAGGGCCCTGGCCTGATGGGCAATTGTGGATAAACAACCCTCCTGATGTTAAGACACACACTCCCTACTCCTTTCTCTCCCACCTACCCGACCCTACAGGGGTGCGACCCATGGCTCTGGCTCCAGCTTCAGGACAACCCCCTCCTAAAAAGGCCACTAAGTGGCTTCTGGTGGCTCTTGGGGTGAACAGCCTGAGGCCTCCCCAGGCCTGTGGAAAATGTGGTCAGAAACAGAAACCCAAGAGAATTCCTCCACAGCACTGGCAGCCTCTGGGAGCACAGAAGGAATTTCATTTCTCTACAGAAGGATCAGCCTTCCGAATACCCAGATGCCAAGGTGTAATTGACTACTCAAGCCCCCACTTATCTGCAGGACACATTCCAAGACCCCCAGTGGATGTCTGAAACCACAGAGAAGACCAAACCCTAAGAAACTTCTTCCACTCTGGCGGGAATGTGGCGGCAGGTTCTTCCTGAGCAAACACGGCCTCTCCAGCAGTTTTTATATTTTTCAGTCCAAACCTATTCCTGAATTTGTGTGACCATCCTTTATGTGCAGGGAACGGTTTGGTGTCACTCCGTTCAGGGCATCCCTTACTGACGTCTTCATAGAAGTTCAATGGGTTTTGGTGCAACTTGTTGCTGTCAACGAGAACAGTTTTCTGCTCCTGTCTTCCACCGCCCAGGACGTAACACTTTTTCGATACTAACTGAGCACTTACTACACGCTGCGGGCACACGTTGTGCAGTCTGAGGTGCAGCAGCAAAGCTTTCATAAGTTCTTTGTCCTTCTTCACAGTTTCATGGACAGAAGGTTCATTCTTACTCTTAGTAACCTCAGCATACATTTTTTTATTTCCTCATTAAGGAAGCATTTTACAGCCTCTTTGCCAGCATCACTACCCTGTGCTTTGGGGCCATTATCCAGTAAAATAAGGGTGACTTGAACACAAGCCCCACCATACTTTGACATGACAGTGAATCTGATAACCAAGGCAACAACTGCTCAATGACTAAGCGTCGGGGAGCGTGTGCGGTGTGAAGGCACTGGACAAAGGATGACTCACATCCACGGCGAGACAGAGCAAGATTTCATCACACTATTCAGAATGGCTTTAATTAAAAACTTATGCATTGTTTTTTCCTGGAATTTTTCACTTAATATTTTCGGACCAAAGTTGACCACAGGTGACTGAAGCCACACATGATGGGGACTACTGTAGTTTTCTTGTCGGGGACAGAGAGCAGGGAGGCAGGGTGCCCACCAGCTAGCTACTCCATCCTCCCAGGGTTCGGCTTTTCTCAGGCCAGCCAGGAGTGTCCAATCTGTCACCAACTCCTCCTGGCAAGCCACCTGGTGCCTGAAGAAGGGCTTGGCCAGAGGTCTCAAAAAGTGGAAAAGTACCCACCTTATCTCACCAGTGCCCTGCAACCACGCAGTTAGGCCACAAGCTGAAGCAAGTGCAGGGTGCCTCCGCCAAGGCACACGGCGGGAGAGGGGTATCTGGAAAGCACCTCCCTGGTATGGTTACAAAAGCATTCGCAGGACAGCTTATGGATCACACTACCATGGAAGGTCAGCAAAATCTTCTGACCCCTTGCTACTCAGTGTGTGGTCCCCAGAGCCAGCAGCAGTGCCTGGGAACTAGTTACAAATGCAAGCCCTCACCCTGTCCCCAGACCCGCAGAATCAGAGTCGGCACTCTGCCAGACTCACCAGGTGACCACGTGTACGCTGAGGTTTGAGCAGTGCAGATCTGGGGCACGCTGCTTGCTTTACAGATGAGGAAACGGCCCCAGCGAGGTCAAGGGGCTTTCCCCTAGGCCCCATAGCCAGGCCCCAGCAGACCCCAACGGATCATCTCTCACACCTGTATTGCATTTTCCCTTTTGCTCATTTAATCCTCACAACAGCTGCACAAAGTGGGCAGAGCAGAACTATTGTTCCCATTTTACTTACGAGGAAACTGAGAAATAGATATTGAGTGACTTATCCCAGGACACACACGAATTGGCAGAGCCTGGATTCGAGCCAGGAATTCTACCTCATTTGGCCCAGTGTTCTGGGGCTGGGGTCCACAGACTTTTTCTGTAAAGGGCTAAGTAGCAGGTATGTTAAGCTTTGTGGACCATGGTCTCCGTCACCACGACACAACTCTGCCTTTGGAGCAGGAAAGCAGTGATGGATAATAAATGAAGGGGCATGACTCTGCTCTAATCCAAACTTAAAAACACAGGCAGCAGGCCAGATCGCCCCCCCGGGGCTGTAGTCTGCACTCTGTTCCTCAATCCAGAAGAAGGGGATCTCTCCATCAGCCTTCCTGTGCTATTCCCAACTCACTGAAGGGAGGGAGGAGTGAGTGGGGATTTCTCCCCCCAAGGAAAGCCCCTCCTAAAATCTCATAGGGCACAGGGTATTTGTCTGGGGAGAGGAACAACTTTATCCGGGTCCAAAGGGACTTGAACAAAACAAGGAAGGCAGGCCTGGCCAGGGATGCTGAGTGTGGCTGTGTAGAATGCGCGCTGAGCAGGCTTCAGGGGCCTCAGACCCTCCTACTCTCTGCTTATCCGCTAACACCCTGGCTTAGGATGCACCAGCTGGTGAGATGCAAGCCCTCTGCTAATGGCTCTGCCCAGAGGGGCCCTTTCTGCGTGCTCCCTCCCAGAAGGAGTGCCTTTTCTTCTCAGCATGAAGAACTTCTGTTAGCCTCGACCCCGGTAACTCCAGTCCCAACCACAAGCTGGGCTCCTCCTGCCCGAACACATTCCTGCAGCGAAGGCCTGCTGCAGCTGCTCCGAGAACGACGCGCTCGGCGAACGCACTGGTGCTGCCGGAAGGGCCCCGGAGACAAAAGGAAAGGAACCCCAGAAAGCAAAGTCTGACTCAGGAAGCAAAGCTGGGGACCATCCTTTCATGTTTGCATTCATTAAAGTTCCCGTCAATTCTCAACGCGGGGGTAGAGTTTCCAGGCTTTGCAGATCATTTAAAAGCTTAAGGGATTATCAAACCAGTCATTTAAAGTGACATTTTCACTGCGCAAATATTATTCTATTAAAGAGCACGCATGGCACAGGCTGGGATCAGCCATGGCAGGGTCTCGGGGCCTTCCTCCGTCACAAACCCACTGCTTCCTCATAAAGCTGTCAGGCCCCCGCTTAATGAAACATATATAAAGGCAATGATGTTAGCCATGTCACAGAAAGCTAATTCACTCTGGCGTGTTCCCATTGCGCTGCCCTATTAAGGCTTTTATCAATGTACCCTCTTAGGATCACCCCCAGCAGGCCTGCCATTGGCCCAAGGAAATGAAACTCAAGAAAGTGTTTAATTTCCAAACAGGCCAAACATCTTAAGTAAATAAATAACCAACAGACCTGGTTTGAATGCACAAGGCAGACAATTGGGGTTTTATTGGGAAAGAGATACTGTAAGATTAATAAACAAGCCTGTTCTCTTTAAGGCCCTTTGAGTTACTATACCCACTGACTTCAGTTCTTGGAGGGGTTGGTTCCCCCTTTAATAACTACGTTACTAAAAGAGAATCCAGCCAGCATGGTCAGGGTTTAGGGGGGAAAACCTCTTCAGGCCTTGTTTCCACGTTGCTTTTCAAAACGTCTGCGTGGCTTTTGTGGCTCTGCCGACGTCCACATCCTCCGGGTTTGCCCACGCCGTCCGAGAGTAGTAGACAGGTCTTTTGGTGTGGTTTTCCCCGCAGTCCAGTAAGACAAAAATGACTTCGATGGAAAGTGTGGAAGCCTTTACAGACCCCCAGGCCCTCTAGAGTTCAAGTCCTTTCAAACAACAAAGAAAGAGGACTGGCAAAATGACTAATCCCACGAGAACTCTTGAAGCCAGGGAGGATTATTTACCCGTCATGCGAGAGGAGCCTGGACTGCAGCCACCTCAAAGGGCCTTGTCTCCTTTTTAAGGGTAAATAAGAGGACAGAACTTCTCAGAAAAACATGATTTCCAGCGACTCTGTTCTTGCCATAAAATTATGTCCCTGAACCCACATCTCTGAGGAAATTGGCCCCAATGACTGGATGTCACTATTTTCAGCTGCAGAAATCTGCTTACGTCAATGGCAAGCTATAAATATGGACCCACTGGGAATAGCTTTTCTAACCCCACCCATGACTGAGGCACTCGGGAAGAACAAGTCCTTGAGGAAAACCATCAGCCCAGGTGTTCCCAAGGGGAGAGAGCAGATTGTCCTCTCCTCTGCCACCGTCTCTTTTCTACTGTCCCTATTCCAACCACCACGGAGACACACCTACCAATGCCAGGTGCTTCCATGTGCTGTGTGTGACGCCCGACTCCGGCCCCCTCTCCAGAGACGGCCAGGGAAATGCTCACTCTACTTGCTTCTAATGGAGGGGGAGGGGCACTCCTGCCCTTTTAAAGAAGGCAGTATGTATTTCCCAGGATGCACAGGGTCAGCTCATTTGGGGAGTAAATGTCTATCCCTTCCCAAGTGATTCAAAACAAATTTACATATTAAAGGTTCTGTAAAGTTCTGCAGTGTTTGGTTTAACCTGGCAGTCAGCGATCTCGTTTAACTACCAAAACTTCTGGTCGACTCACATTCATTCTCGGGAACTCGGTCTAAGGAACTCGGACAAACATTGGCTAAACACGAACTTCTGCAGAGAAGTTCGGATGACCTCCAGTCTGTAACCTTCGAACGATATTTTCGAGTCAGCATGGATGCTTCTAGGAAAGGGGGCAACATATGTGTTTATAAGAATTCCGATTTTTCAAAAACCAACGACCAACGCTCCCTCCACTGTATCATTAACTAAAGCAAATACCACATGGCGTGTGCAGCTGTGTACAGCTGACACAAGGCATCTGTGTACAGCCCTTCCGAGCCATCAAGGGGAGAGGGAAATTTGTTGCTGGGGAAAGCCCTCAGCGCACGCTGCCAACGCCAATAGTCTTCCTCCACAGCAGACTCGGTGCCCGTGCCAAAAATCACTCTCGGTTCCCTTTTTAATTCTGCCCTCCTTTATCCACTAAGACTGGGGGGAAATTATTTTGATTGGAATTAGACAGCCACCTGCAGCTAGATCTTTAGCTGTTATTAGTATTCTGTTTAAGCCCTTTCACAGCGAGCTCATTGAAAAAGACAGTGGACTTTTGAAGTTGCCCAATACTATCTTTGGTGATTTTCTCAT
Source organism: Sturnira hondurensis (assembly GCF_014824575.4). Taxonomy (NCBI): domain Eukaryota; kingdom Metazoa; phylum Chordata; class Mammalia; order Chiroptera; family Phyllostomidae; genus Sturnira; species Sturnira hondurensis. Next base: position 3,616,337 of record NW_028092868.1, on the reverse strand, counting down.
GTTAACGACCTCCATACCAGCCGATTGTGCTGGCGGGGGAAGGTGATAATCTCCTCCCCAGGGTCGTGGTCAGGAATTAAAGGGTCTGGGATGAATTACAGAAGCGATCTGTGCCAAGAACTCCTTCTCCTTGATCTCTCCCCGGGCTTTCTTACTGTATTTCTACTTTAGCACAATGTTCAGGTGCTTTTCTACCCTCCTTTTCCTATGTTCCTGCCGCAGTTCGGGCCTGTCCCTCTTTCCCAAGCGTCCCGCCCACCCAGGGCTGGCCTCATAGATGCATGATTTCCAATTTGGAGCAATACTTTGAAACATCGCCTACTTACAATGATTTCTATCCAGGCTCCTCATATATCTTCCTAATGGAGAATGCAAATGGTTCCATTCATTTTAAATCTCCCGACACTCCAACTTCCAACACCAACTACACGTGTAATACTAAGCCTTTATACTCTCTTATTCATTTACAGCTTACAAAGAGGCTTCGTATACAAATGCCCCATTGACCTTCACACGGCACTGTCACCCTAACTTGGGAACAAGCCCTCCAGTGCTTAATATGCGACCACTGAACAGAGAACCAACTTTGGTTCTGTCTGTCTGGATCAGTAGCTGAAGGAACTCAACCAAGTCTGAGCTGGTCTCCATCATGAATGACAAAGAGGGAGAACTCAAGTTCATCTCCAGTGGCCCAAGGCAGAGTTCACAAAGCCAAAGCCTTAAGACTCAGAAGAGCCCCTTAATTCATTGCAATACTCAGGACGAGACTCCGTGGGTTGCCACAGAGACCAATCTTGGATCCCTTCAACCATGTCCTCCTGCCCCCTCCTGCCACTGCTGAGACCCATTCTGCAAACATCCACATCATGTTGCTTTTCTTAAGGGGCAGAGGGGGATGGTGGGTTTGTTTCTTCAGTTTTATTTAATTTTTTTATCAGTGGATACCCAATTCTCCACTGTTAACACCGTCCTTTCCACAGGTGAAAGTAGAACTTAATATTAGAAGAGTTCAACGGAAAGACTCCTAAAACAAGAAGTAAATCCACCAGGATTCAAATCCTGGCTTCACCATTATGGGCTGGGTTACCTTGGGCCAATTTCTTAACTTCTCTGAGCCTTAATCTCCTTCTCTGTAGAATGGAGATATTAGTACCTGTGGGGATCAGAGCAGTGATCAGATGGTATAAGCAAAGCTAGATGGTATTTTATTACTGTATGAATCACTAGAATAATAATAACATTATTATTATTGAGCAATCTATTCTTCTTAGAGCAACGAGCAACCCAGCTAGCCTAAGAGTTGTTGACAATGTCCTACAGCCCACTTTTGTCATGAAACATCCTTTCCTTCTCTTGCAGAATCTCCAGTTATTAGAAAACCCACAGAAAGCGAAGGTAAGATCCTAAAAAATAGCAATGACATATCAGGAAGTTTAGGAAAGCTAAAAGGGAAATCTGGATTCGCTTCACTAAAACCTTAGAGTCAGGGGGACTTACATGCACTGCAGGACCCCAAAGAAACTCTCTGTTCTCACACCCATGGGAGAAGGGCACTGCCACCCCACCTTCAGATCACACCGGCAGGCTCGGACCAGGAGGGACTTGACCAGGAGTCAAGAGCCTAAGTGGCAGGGGAGGGATTCAAACCCAAATCTCACACATTCCCAAAGCCATCCCTTCCACCATACCCACCCCCCACCAAATGTATCAGAAAGAGGAAACCACCCAAAGAAAATTGTTGCTCTTTTATCGGTTGCCTAGAAAGAGCAAATATCAAATGACCCCAAGGATGCATATTTGAATACTGCTTATGCAAACTCACTGGCTCCTAGCCACCCCCACTCCACCCCAAAATCACTCAGTTAGAAATCAGAACAGCCAACAGGAATAAGGGGAGAGGGAAATCAAGCTGGATTTTGCTAAAGCTGCACTCTGTGATGTTTCAGAAGCTTCTAGAATACTAAGAGTCCCTGGCTCTCAAGATTCAGGACAGTGGTAATAAAGAAGGCAAAGCTGAGAGACAGCCAGCATGGGGCCTGGGTTCATTTTTTATTTTTGTTTGAGGTTTGTGTGTATGTGTGTGTGTGCATGTGCAAGTATATAAGCACACGCTCATGCACACGTGTACCCTACAAATTACAGGAAACTGAGCCTGCCTAGGAAAGCACTGGGCAAACCTCCACTCAAACAACTGTTCAATGCCCCAAAATACAGCATCACAGAAGAGTATGATGCCCAGTGAAGGCTCCTGGAAACCTGAGGCTCCTCAGAGGCTGGGTCAGGACTAGGCGCAGGAGAAGTGAACTTTAAGACTTGCCCATCTGTCCTCAGTAGTGTTGGCTTCTGTCCTGCCCCACACTGGCTACTCACCAGTGAGCTAGAACAAAGACAACCCAGATAAGCCAGTGGGTGGGCGGATCTGTAATTGGTTTCACGGGCATCCCCTGCCAATCTTACTCTGCACCCCCAGGAAAAGCAGGTCCTAGAAGCTGTACTCTAGGTCCCTCCTGGTTCAGGGTGGCGGGAGAGCTCCGCCTCAGAACCAACAGATCTGGCACTGGATCTAAGCTCAGCCACATCCTAGATGTGCAGCTCTATTCCACTCACCCTCAGTCTCTCCATCTGTGAAATGGGCTAACAATCCCTACCACTGGAGCTGTCGTGAGAATTAGGTGCATTAAAATACATCACGCTTAGTACCGGACCTGGCATAATAACAATAATAATAGCTACTATTTATTGAAAGTCTACAACAAGCCAGGCCACACACTAGACGCTTTATATGTACCATTTCGCTTCATCCCTAAAACAGCCCCATTCCTTGATTCCATTATTTTACCCATTTTTACAGATAAGGAGATGGAGGGGAAGGCAGCTGAGTAACTGTCTCAAAGGGGGAATACGGCAGGCCAGGCAGCCTGGGTCCAGAGCCAGTGTCCTCATTAACTAGGATACAGATACGGCGCTGTCTGGCCAAGCTTTATCTGCACTACTCTCGCCATAGATACCCATCCTCCCCACTAACATTTTCCACACCGGGCATTGTCTCTATGCCAGGCCTTGTTCTTGGGACTCTGAAGGACACAAAGGTGAAAAGACGTGGTTTCCTTCCAGAGGGAGTCAGAGCTTAGCACAGGAAAGGGTGAAGGAGGCAGGTGGCTCTGATCGAATGTGATATGCGCTACACAGCAACGCTGGGAAGAAAAGCCATGCTCCACCCCAGGACCCTCACACGTTCCTTACGAAGGACCTGACGATGGTGTGCTCACAGTCCGTCAAGCACTCCTGGCCATGCCTCACTTCATTCCCACGACAACCCCACGAGGAAGGCACCAGGATCTGGCTCGTGTGATGCATCAGAAAACCTAGGCTCAGAGACTGTACTCACTTGCTGGGTTACACAGTCAGTAAATGGTAGAGCCCGGATTCCTGACTAAGTGGCCTGACCCTGTGTGTGTAGAACGCTAACCGTTATGCAGGACTACCTCCCACACGAGCAGTGCACTGTTGTGCTCCACACATCTTCCTATCTCCTGACCCTCTTATCAGTCATGAGAGGCTTGGAGGCTGGGCGCTATCACTTGATTTGGACAGAGAAGCCACTGAGCCAAGCTCAAGATCAGAGAGTATATTTGCCACGCCTACCACTACTGCCTGGGTCTCCCCTGACAATGGCGCTCTGAGGCAGGAAGGTAACCTCAGGCAGGCCAGCAGAGACCTGCAAAGACCTCCACTGAGACAGGAGGGCAGCTGCTGCTGACACACTCCCCTCGGAGCCCAGCAAGGCCCTTGTGAAGTCAGAGGCACAGAGCTTATCTGTTTCGACCTTTCCACTCTCCAGCCTGAGGGCACGATGCTTAGCAAGGTTTCACTTCCCCCTCTGTGTTCTGGACCACGTTTGGTTGGATCCTCTTAGGCTTGAGAACTGCAAAACATCAGGACAAACAGCTATGAAGGAGAGAGGTGGGGGACCCAATTGTCCTGTCTTGCTCTGCTCAAAGTCAGAAAGCCCGACCGAGCAAGAACCTTCCAAGGGGCCCACAAGGAATCTGCAATTTCCCCGAGGAAACAATAAAACTAACAGGCAACAGCTAAAGACAGGGCCATGACGAGTGGCCCTGAGCGTGTCGATGGTTCTGAGCTAAGAGGAAGCCCGACAGTGACCATGGGGAAGCTATCATGAGCAAGACGGGGATTGAGCTGTGCCCAGAATTGTATGGTGCAGTCCAGAATTTTAAACAGAGCCTCCTCTGGGCTCTTCGACACTGCCCCTCATCTGATAACAAGATGACGGTTGTTTCTGCCACAAATAGCTTTGCAATGTCTCCCTCTGTATCTTCTGGCCCAGATTCTCAGACACCGCCTGGTGGGGGAGCAAGGGAGGCGGCCCCATGAACCCAGACAACTCCCAGCATCCACTCTGGTTCCTAGAGCCAGTATCAGGTCTAAGCCCCGGCATGGATTTATAGGCCAGGTGCCTGGGGTAATCAAACACACTGGACCTTGCCGCAACAAGGGCCTGGCACTGTGTTTTACTCCTGTTTTAAATTAACATAAGCATTTCTCAAAGCATGCCTTGTATTAAATTGAAAATAAAATCAAAAGGTATTTACCTTGTAGCCAATAAAATGTAAGACTCCCTCTTCCCAATTCAGCTTCCTTCTGTACCCAATTTTACTGTGTCGTGGGCAAAGCTCCTTAACAGGGCAGCGGACAGGGATGCTACAGGCCTCCCTACAAAATACTGAGACTAAACAGTGCAGGAGGAAAGGCACTTCGTCGATTCCCCCTTCCGAGCTCCGTGACCCCATTTAGAGCTTTGCTGTTTTCTGGCAGCTGGAGCAGGAGCTTGATCTCTGGCTGAGAAACCCGGCCAGGCTCCTAACATCTCGGCCTCGGCAGCTTCTTCCCCTTTGTTCGCCTGGCAAACCCTTGGGTCTTGCTGCAAGTTTCATCTACAACGGTTTTGCAGGCTGAACATAAAGCGAGTGCCGTCCCCAAAGAACCGAAGGTCACAGCAGAGGAGTCGAGATTTATAGAGTGTTTCCAACAGCTCCATTGGCTGCAATGCAGACAAGAATGCCTGCATCCCAGTGGTAAATTCTAGTTGTTTCTTTTCTGAAGAGACATATGAGACGGCAGGCAAACACTGAACGTGGTGCCAGGATTGGTAAGGAAGAGTAATTTCTACTTCTGTTGCTTGTGATTTTTTAGACTTTAACTGTTCATCACCCTAAATTTTAGTCTGATGCTCGTGACACCCCATCCCTAGCAAGGCAATGTGGTGAGTTTTATTTTAAGGAACCTACTTACATGCTCCCAGCGTTTCCACATATTTCCGGATCATTTTTGTCACTGGTAGGTGGGACCAGCCTGTGAGTGATCATCCTTATTCATCCGCAACCTGGAATCCAGACAAGCTGAACAGAATAAAAAGTTAAAATAGTCACAGGAACACAAAGCCATGTTTCTGTCCATGCCCCCAGGTTGACCTTTGAGAAAAGGGAGCACCTGAGTCTGTGTACCCAGCCGCCTCCTTCCTCGTGCGCTGAGGATGTTTCTGAGGCCTGTATCCTGGAAGGGCAGCTGAATGGGAAGTCACAAGATCGGCAGCTGTGACCTTGGGCATATCACTTCATGCCTTCCAACACTAATTCAACCAAATTAAACTCCACTACAAATAGTAGACTCCATCAGAGGTCCCCCCAGTTACACCTCACTAATTTATCCCCCTTATGGCTACTACACTGAAGAAGATGCGAAAACCTTAGACGAGCCGGGCGTGAGGAAACCCATGTCTTCTTCTCTCATAGGCTAGCATCAAGTCGAAAACACACACACAGTACAGCCTGCCACCCACAGGCGCTGAGCTGCTCCGATGAGACATGTGGGAGAGAGTGCACATTTCCTGAGGTCCTACTGAGCTCCAGGCCCCTCACACCTATCATCTTACACAGAAACTCTATGAAGTTGGTGCCTTAATCAACCTTACTGTGCAGATGAAACAGAGGTTTAGCTGAGCTGAGCTATTGTGAAGGACTCTTGCTTGGAGGAAGAAGGGTCTATCTAAAGCAGATGCTTCTTCAGAGTGTGACACCTAGCAAAGTACGAATCATGTATTAAAGGGCTCCACAAACTGAAAATGCAGCGCAATGCAATTCAGGGGGTCATGGCCTGAGAGGGTTGTTAATGGGTTATTCGAGGGGGGATGGTAATAGCCCCTATTTTAGTAGTGCACCTACTGTGATATCAGAGCTTCTCTATTGACAGTCTCCTATTTACTACTGTGTTCCTGATAATACATACTGACTAAACTACACAGGAAGTCAGATGTGCCTTCAACAATGGCTCTATGTTTAAAAAGTGTCCGGGCGGGGAGGGCGGGGGGGGGAACAACCTGGCCTCTCAAGAGCACTGTCCAGTAGACTTCATGCTGAGATTGACTTAGTAGAAGGGGGATACCCTGCCTCGATTCTAGGCTCTGCCCCACCATCACGAAAAAAATCTCAAGTTTAACCAGAAGAGTATGAATTTCTTGAGGGAAAGATCCTGCCTAAATTATTCAGTACCTAGCAGAGTACCTGACACATAGTAGGCTCTCAATACATACCTGCTGGATGGATGGGTGGGTGGGTGGGTGGGTAGGTAGGTGGATGGATGGATGGATGGATGGACAGGTGGACAAACAGATTCTGATTATATAGTGGATGTTGACGTGGAATGGAAAACACTGGACTAGGGATTTAAAGACATGTATTCAAATTCTGGCTCTGACATTAACCAGCTGAGTGTCATTCCAAGTCAATGAACTTTCTCTGAGTCAACCTCAAAACAGGATAAAAATACTTCTACTTTATGCATGTCATGGAGAGACTATATCAAATGAAACAGTATTTATAGATGAACTTAGTTTAAATCTATTTAAGTTACACTGTGGGGGGGGGGTCTCTCCACCTGCAGAGACCTCCCCGTCCACCACAGATGAGAATAAGTCTACGAAGACATGATCTGCTTAGGGAGGAAAGGTGGCTGATCTCTCAAAGGAGAAAGGCCAGGAGCCTTCTCCTCAATGGGCTTTTATTGGGTTCAATTTGCATAGGAATACAGGTAAAGCTCATCAATCATTGTCAGGCAGTAATGATCAAACAACAGATAACATAAAAAGAACTATAAGCGCTTATTCTGAGTCAAGGTTAGTTAACTAAAGGGCTATAAAACTTTGGGAAACAAACTCATTTCATGCTTGGACCATTATGATTTAAATTGAGGGCATTCTTAGCAAAGCAGGTTTCACAGGATTTTATGTATTCTTTCTTAGGCCTGATCACCCAGGGAACCTGCCCTTTCCAGCACAGGGCTGCACCGCCCTCTGTCATTGTTTCAGGTTTAACTCAGGCAGGGGAAGTAAGGCAGCCAAGAGATTAGGAGACTTCTCCCAGACAGAATGAGGACTCAGGCTATGTCAAAGCTGAGGGGAGGGTCCATCACCCCCTTTTGCTATAGCCCCCCGAAGTCCTTCCCTGAGGGCCCCTAATGACCATGCCTATCTTAGGTCATTCCTCCTTTGAGGAATCTTACCCATCATTGGCTAACCAGTCATCCAACCAAGGCCAGGCAGAGTGAAGTAAAAGGGGACAGAGGCAGTGCCCCTGCCATGGAGATAAGATTTGTCTCCTTAGTGGCTTATGGTCCCCACGTCTCTCACTCAGCCTTAGCTATGGCGGGTTATAGCTTCTGAAACAAGGCAAGGTGGTTCCCAATGTTACACCACTGAGTTATATGGCACCAAGGAACTGCAGTGTGTCACAGCCAAGCCATTGCTTTACAGATGGGAAAACTGTAGTCCAAAGAGAAGGAGGAGGACTTCCTGCTTCCTGCTTTGCCTTATTGATGAGTTCGTTATTGGTTAAGTTCATGGGGCCCTTGCCAGAGTCAGAAGATGGTCTTGTCTAAACCTAAAGCACCCACTTCATGGGGTGGACGTAAACTTTTCTGAAATGAGATACACTTCAGAAGAAGATTTGAGCTCCATGTCCCTGGTGCCTAACTATCTCTGCCTTCTGAAGATTTCTGGAGCTGTCCAGTTCTTCACAACAAGGAAATACAGTCTGAGCCTAGCCACCATCAGTTCTGTGGTGCACGGGTGGCTCCACAACCTGGTCCCAGGTTCTCTCTCCAGTTACAACCTCCCACACTCCCCAAGGGACCCCTCTGTTCCTGTCAGGCTGGTCTCCTTGCCACCCTCATATGCTCCACACACGCCAGCCTCTGTGACTCCAACCACATCATAGTGCCCTGTTTCCCTTCCACCAACCTTGAAGCCCAACCTTCTGCTTCTCATCCAAATACCATACTTGAGAAAGAGCTCCAGTCCCATCATCACCAAGATGCCATCCCTGGCTACCCCAGCCCACAGTCTTTCCCTTGTTCCTCCAGCCAGCCCACACCCTGGTATCTGTTGTGAGCTGAATTGTGTCCCCCACCCCCACCCCCCAAAAATGCTTAAGCCCTAACCCCTGATACCCGGGAAGGTGACCTGATTTGGAAATAAGTTCTTTGCAGACAAAGCAAGTTAAGATGGATTAGGATGGGCCCTAAACTTGGTCATAGATGTCCTTAATGTGGAGAGAGATTTGAAGACACAGAGGAAACACAGAGAAGAAGTCCATGTGAGGACAGAGGCAGAAACTAGAGTTATGCTAGTGCAAACCAAGGAACTCCAAGGACTGCCAGCAAACACCAGAAGCTAGAGGAGACAAAGAAGGAGACTTTCCTATAGTCTTGAGTGGGAGCATGGTCCTGCTGACACCTTGACTTTGGACTTCTAACCTCCAGAACTGAGAGATAATACATTTCGGTTGTTTCAAGCCACCCAATTTGTGGTACTTTATTATCAGCCCTAGGAAACTAATGCAACCTCTCAGGCTATTCATTGGGCTTGTACAGACCTGCCTCCCCACAGACTACTGGCCACCTTCTCATGGACATCTCGTCGGCCTGTGAGCTGTCTGAGGATAGGAAGTATCTTCCAAACATCCTTGCAGTCTCCCTAGCACCCTGTGCCTAGGGCCTTAATTGACTTAACCTCCAGCATGGTGGCACAACATTCCATCAGGGAAAGGGGCTGCATTACAAAAGGCACTTGTTTTCTACTCGGAATCCAGTAAGTTCTAGCAACGTGACGAAGTTGAATTTGGGTGACTGTTTCAGAGAACACAACCCTGCAACGCAGTAGCTCCAGCTTAGTGAAACACGCTGACCCAAACCCTTTCCCTACACCCGATTGCCATCAGACTGGCACCAAATGCAGTTCAAACCCCTGCTGCTGGCTCTAGCTCAGCCAGGCTGGCCTCCTACCCTTACCTTCCATTACAACCACACACACACATCCACACATACACCCCTACAGTGGAAGTAAATTAGACTTGACTCTGTGTTGTGGTTCCTCTCAGTCAAATGCTATGTGGAGTTAGCCTTTGGAATTCAATGGCACAGCCCCAGCATAACTAGGCAGAGAGGTGGCCACAAGTTTCAAAGTGCTGGCCGGTCTGCTAGGCATCGCCCTCTGAGTCCTTGGGCTTGAGACTGGAAAGGAGAACCTGTGCTTCCTCTTCAGGTTCTAATTTGAGCAGGACGCTGACGGTTCTAGCATCTCACCACACTGAATGGCACTTAAAGATGTGTACTCTTCATGTAATGTGGCCCTAAAGTCAAGCCCTCTGATATACTTTGTGTTGGACCTAGAAGGCCATAATAAGGGAAATTCGACTTTCAGTTATTTTTGCTTAACCCCTCAGGAGTGTATGATCCATAGGTATTGTTTCCCCTCTTCTCTCCCCTGCTCATCTTGGTCTTTACCTGGATCATCATCCCTCATGCCACCTTGCTGTGAATCTAAATCCTACCCAATGTTCAATGTTCAAATCAGATGCGGTCTACGCCAGTAAACTTTCTTCCACTCCCCAGGTAATCACTCTAGTCTCTTAGCTCCTGTCGAAACCTCTCTTTTGTCATATGATTCTTATTCCCATATTCCACGGGCTGGTTGGATACACCTTTATTTACAACTTACCGTATTTTTTGGATCATAAGATGCACCTATGTTTTAGAGGAGGAAAATAGGAAAAAAAATTGAAGCAAAAGATGTGGTGAAATATTTAATAACATAAATAATATTTCATCAACGTAAATGTAAACAGAACTCAACAGTTTTGCACAGCCTGTGTGGCTCTGCAGCTGTTGCCAAATTACAGCTCCCAGCATCCCAACTGGTCCGAGCATGATGGGAATTGTAGTTTTGCAACAGCGGCAGGGCCACATTGACAGGTGACCCTGCAGTGGAATTGGCCTATGTTAATGTTAATGGGGGACACACCAGTCACACAATGGAGGCGTGTACAGGTGCTGCAGGCTTTCTTTTCCTAACGTGCCTGCACCACCTGTACCCTCCTCCCTAGCACTACAGTACGCCACAGCAAGGACTCCGCTCCTGCCTCCCTTGCTTCCCACTGCTGGGACACCCCCTCCTCCCAGCCCAGGGCCACAGCAGCATCGCCCCACTCCTGCCACCACTGGCTTCCTGCAGCGGTGACCCTGCTCCTGCTTCCTGTGACCCTGCTCCACCACTGCCCGCCCCCACCCCTCACAGCGAGCCAGGTAAGCTACATTTGGACTATAAGACACACCCCCTTTTCCTCCCAAATTTGGGCAGAGAGTGCATCTTATAGTCCGAAAAATATGGTAACCACATATCTGTACGCTCTTGAGAGCAAAGATCATGTCTTACAATTTCTCCCTTTTAAAGTTTTAAGAATTAAACGAGAAAATGTAATTAAAGGGCCTGCATCCTAGCACTCAGAATGTGCTCAATAAATGTCCGTTCCTTCCCCCTTTTGTCTCTTTCAGAGCACCTTGCAAAGTCCTATGACTCTTGTAGCTGCCTAATAAATGTTTGTAGAACAAATGAATCAATGCAGATACATGGTAGTTTCAAAGAAGATCGCTACTACTGTCTGGATATGTTTATTTTCGTCCCTCAGCTCCTGAACTTGTGGGCTCATGAAGATTATTTCTGTTACACGTTACATTTCTGAAGCTGAAAGCAATATTGTGATGCTGGAGGCACATGGTGGAAGGCTGGCATCGCCCTGGGAATCTGCCCAGAAGCAATCAGCTATGAGGTGTGCTAAGCAATAACAGAGCAGGCCGGGCAAAACCAGGCATCCCCCTAACCAACCTGGAAGCCAGGTAACTCACTCAGTTCTTATAAAGAAACAGTGTGCAGTTAATCCTCATTTTTGCACTCATCTCATGCCTTTGATATTCTATATTAATCTCTAATGTTCCCATGTTCACATAACCAATAAGCCCCTCATCGTACATATCACCATGTAGCAAGTTTTAATCCTCAGAGGTTGAACCCAATGGGCATGTAAGGAAGACCGCATACACTTGGCACCTCTCAATGCTGTAAGTTATTAGAAGCTGAATGAATTCTAGATATTGCTGAGCGGAAGTCACAAGAGTAGGGACAAAAAAGAAACTCCTTTGTCCCCACTCCTGACACCCGAGAACCTATGCATTTTTCTGGAGAGTAGGAAGAGTCCCCAGACTCCAGAGACTCTGGTCCCTCCAGAGCCTTTCGACGAAACCTTCAGACAGAGCAGGTTTGCCCTCAGCGTTGGGTTCCCCCTTGTTTACATTAACAGAGAGGAAAGCCAGCCCAGAACCCTGGACCCCCCTGCCAGGGCCCTGATTTCACACACATTTTCCCCAGATTCCTATTGGCTTGGCTGGAAACCACATATTAAAACCCACCAATCTTTCCACTTGAGCCTGATGAAAGCTTCAACAGAAACAGCTGCACTTCACATGTGGTTTAGGTTAATATCTTATCCCGACGGTTTAACTCTAGCTGGCTGGGTTGCTTTTTTAATATTCACAATCCTCTTTTGTTTCACATTAAGAATATGTCTTTCATTACTCACCAGAGCAGAGGAACACAATGAAGCTGGTAGCACTTCATTTCTGAAATGTCTGAAATAATTGTTTGCATTGTGTGTTCCTCAAGGAGCACTCCAAGTTCAGGTACCTCCAAAGCCTACGAAAGTGTTAAACCACCCTAGCACGAACACTGCTCCACCTATGGGGAATGTTTTCCTATTAAAAAAGTAAAGCCCCACGCAAATGGCTCGGAGTCAGTTTCAAAATCCCAGAGCTCAGTGAGTCAAGCAACATGATAAGTTCATTGTTGTGTTTCCTCCCGTGACTCTCAAAACCATCCCATTCCTTCAGCACAGAGGAAAGCTTAATCAATATGTGGCTAATTTCATGCACCGGCACCTCGCACACATCTGCACGCACCCACTTCATATCCACACTGGGTGCAATTCACTTTCAAGTTCATAGAAACCGTGCAACTGCAGTTCACCTGGAAAACCCACAGCAGGTTCCCAGGTTTTGCCATTGAAGCTCCTCCTTACAGGAGGTGATGTCACCAAGGGGCATCTGTACCTCGTGATGTCATTTGTTTTGCAACAGTGAGCATGAGGTGCTGGGAATGATCTGCAGGTTTCTCTTTGTCCCAGCAGTTGCCTAAAAAGGTCAAAACTGGAAAGACTTCAATGAGCCCTTTTTGTCCTCATTAGTCATCAAAGACAGGACTCCATTTTTTGACAGCGCTTGAGTTTTTCCCATGCTTTTTTTCTGTCTTTCATCTCTGGTTTTGAATAATAACTATTAATTGTAGGAAGGAAAAAATTGCTAACCATTAATGAGCATTTTATTATATGCTGGGCACTGTTCTACATGCAACCTAATTTAAGCCTCGCACCAACCCTAGCAGGGAGGTATTATTATTACCCCTGTTTTATAAGAGAACCTGAAGCGCAAAGAAATTAAACTACTTACCAAGACAGCATGGCTGGTAAGTTTACTGTGGGAGAAACCCCTAGCTAATGCCAACATCTTTTTTTCTCATTCTTCTCTCATTATGACGCCACAGAAGTTCTTACTCTTAGTGGGAGCAGCAAGATAAGGGGGATCTGGATCCCTGAAATTACAGGGTTGCCTTACCAGTCTGCACTATCATGGGAACATGAAATAGACTTCCATCTTGCTCGTTGAAGACTCTGTTATTTTGTCTGTGTTATAGGACCTGAAATCACACCTTACCTAACAGTGGCAGAGCTCAACCTCAATGCCGGCATCTGACCCCAGAGTAGCCCCTGCCTCCCTGGCAATATATGGCCTCATAGGAGGAGTGGAGTCCGACACTATTAGAGCTAGATGGGATCGTACTAGTTAAGCCATAGAGTTAGATGGGATCATACTAGTTAAGCCAGTCAAACTAGTTAAGCAGACAATGAAAACACACTTCGATTGAGTGGGGTGATGGGGATTTATTGAAAGGCTACATAGGAAAGTAGGGTCACAGGAAGTTGCCTCATCGACTTGGTGCCTGAATTCTGAGACATACAGCAACCTCGTGGAGACACAGACCCATCACTCACCACCTTTGGGTGACACCAAGCTCGTGTGACCTGCCAGGTTTCTCAGCATTCACTTCAAAGTGAAGATAATTTGATCTGGTCAGTTTTCAGCCAGTCAACTGAAACCCTCGATTAAGCAGACTCTCCACCAGGCACCTCAGAGTCCTTCAACATCCCTGTGTCCAGTCCACACACAGCTGTGTGTGGCTCAGCTTGTCTGCTGGCTCATCCACTGTAGCCAGAGGAAAGTTGATTCCCCTCAGACCCCTGGGCTGAGCTGTAGGTGGGATGAGGAAAAGAAGGGGCGGCCCTCCATTACCCGATGGAGGTGATGTGTGCTCGTAGCTGCCCCTCAAGTATTGAGAAGTGGCTGGTCCCTGGTTTTAGGGAGAAAGACCCCAGAAAGGGAAAGAGACTCACCCAAGTAAAGCAGCGAGTTCCTTTCCCCCAACCGGAGCTGCACTGGTCTGCGTGCCCCTGCCCAGGCAGCTCCTGGGGTCACTGCTTCTCTGCTTCTAGAAGCCACCCCTACAGGCACCTGGATTTAGACCCGACGGCAGCTCCACTCCAGCCCTGTGTCCACTGTTTATTTGTGACACCGGCTTTCAGATCCTTGTTGCTCCCTGCAGAACACTGTTTCAGAACTCAGCAGACACCCCGCGTCACGTAAGAGGAAGTGAAGAACCGAGGCAATGATCGGGCCTCAAATATCCGTTTTTGACTGCAATGGCTAAATAATTCAGTCTCCACTTTACCTAGGGTGCCTTGATGTAAATTTGACCCGGGTACATTTACTTTTTAATAAAGTCCAAAATTCACAACAACCAACAGAGAAACCCCTCCTGGTATTTCACAACCTTAGCAAAGAAGCCCCTTATTAGAGCTAACCTAAATCTGTCTTGAGATAGTTTAAGTCCTTAGTGCCATGCCCCGGAAATGTAGACAGCCGGCAGGGGATGAGGGGGCCTCTTATAGTGAAGTAGGTGCACAGCTCTCCACACCGCCCAGGAGCTTACTTTTGAAATCACACATGGCTCATAGTTTAATAAAAAAAATCAAACAAAAGCATAAAGAAAAACCAGCAACATTTCTACTTAATGCCTGTACCCATTTGCTAGGGCAAAATGGGGGGGGTTGGTGCGAGGTTAGCAGAAGACAGTATTACGGTGTATTTTACAGGGTCTCATATAATGCTTACAGTTCAGAGAGACCTGACATCCCAACCCAAGCTTCTGGACAGAGCAGTGAGGCTGTAAAGGCAAAATGCGGACCTTGTTTTCTCCCATATCACACCGGGATGAAAGGTCTGCCCCTGCACTCCAGCCTGTGCCAGCCCCTGTGCCTGGGGGGCCGCCCCCCACCCCACCCAGCATCCAGAGGTTCCCACTCCCTCCAGCTTCGGATTGAGATCCACCAACAGGCAGTGTGGGGGTTAACTTTATATGCCAGTTTAGCTGGCCATGGTATCCAGATATTTGGCCAAACAGTATTCTAGATGTTTTTTCTGAAGGTATTTTTAAGTGAGATTAACATTTAAATCAGTGGACTTTGAGTAAAGTACCATATTTTGTCGTGTATAATGAATGCACACTTTGTTGCCCAGATTTTTTAGGAAAAAATAAGGATGTGCATTATACATTGGTATAATAATTACATACCATGGGTATAATAACCCCACATACAATGCACACAAAACATGGATGCATGTTATACATGGGAGCACATTATATACAACAAAACACAGTAGTTTAATAATAACAATGTGGGTGGCCTCATCCAATCAGCTGAAGGCCTGAATCAATCAAACTCACCTCCCCCAAACAAAAGGGTAATCTTCCAGCAGACTGCCTTTGGACTTGAACTGCAGCTCTTCCCTGGGTCTCCAGCCTGCTGGTCTACCTGCAGATTTTGGACTTCCCAAGTCTCTAACAATCATGTGAATAGGTACCTTAAAATACCCCTCTCTCTCTCTCTCCCCCCTCTCCACCGTGTGTGTGTGTGTGTGTGTGTGTGTGTGTACACACCCATACCTCCTGTTGTTTCTCTTTGGAGAACCCTATTCCAGGCAGCAGTGGTAAAAAACCAGAGGGGAAAAGGGTCTTTGTTTCACTCCTGACACAGGTGCTGTCGCCACGCAGCCCGCCCTAGGCATCTCTGGGTAGGACAACCATACCCTCCCCTCTCATTGTCAGGCCTGCAGGTGACAGGAGAGGCCAAGCCCTCTCTTACTAAAGCCCAGGGGACCACACTAATCCCAGTGGTTTCTCCGTACTTCTGACCCCTTCATAAATAATCCTCCTATTAAACTCTCCTCGATTAACCCTAACACAGGTGCGCCGGGACCTGGACTGGCACAGTGTTGCCAGAATGTGGGAGCCATTGCCAAATTGGTGTGGCGGTCAGGGCTTTCCTTTAACTCCAACCTCCCTTTTCAGTATCATTGTCCACCACGTCCACTGGCTCTGAAGACGTGTGAGAGCCCACAGACAAAACCCACGGCACTTCTGCCCTGCCCCCTGCCGCCCACTCTCACACCTTCATGCCGACACCTCTGGTTACTGGGGCATCGGCAGCCTGCAGTGCCCTGTTCACAGCACTTAACAAGAAGAGTAACTCGAAAACTCATAGAAGTTGGGAGCCACTGCCCATCATGACTCTGCCCTGTTGCATAGCCCCCAACTCCATTCTAGAACCATCTACGTTCCATCTTGTCAACCAGTCAAGTTGTTTCAGACTGTTTATTATTGCTGTTTTTTTAATCTAAGATCCCCCCCAGCCCCTTCTCTCCCTACAGTCATATTTATAGCCAAGTAGTCATGGTATCTAGGAAGGCATAAAAGTCTGTTGGAGTGAGTGATTTTGTGGGGGGTTTTATCTTTGATTTTTTTTTTTTTTACTTTGGTTTCACACCATTTGCTTGAGAATGTTGGAGCAGGGGCGGCATTTTTACTTCGTGGCATCATGTTTTGCTTTTAAAATTTTTAAGAGTCTCCAAATGTCTTGTTTTAAAATAAATATCTACACACCATAGGAAAAATAAAGAACAATAGAGATTTCGGTAAAAATCATGCTTCCTTCTGCTCCTCTGAATTTTCCTACGCTGTGCTAAAAATAGTAATACTTTTTCAGCTGCCACCGTCTACCACAAAAGTAATGACAAAACAGAAATGAACAACAGGACAAAACAAGTCTCCCCGAGGTCTCAGCCAAAAAAATCAAGCTGAAACACACAGAACCAAGGCCGTAGAGGTACCTACAATTAGCATTATCAGCATCAAGGAGGTGTCAAAATATCAGAATTAATGAGCCCAGGTCAGCCAGCCAGCCAGCCAGGTAATGTCCACATAGCCAAGTGCACAAAAAGGAACTCACAACGGGGAGGTCTGTGGTCAGACAATGGGCTCTGAAATTCTAAAGGGAGAAGACAGGCAGTAAGGTAATGAATGAGCCAATGAAAAGCCAAGTTGTGCACACATACTCACAGGATGAATACCAGGTCATCGGGTTTTCAAACACCAGCGTGTGCTCCTAGTCTGGGCCAGCACTAAGAAAGCCGGTGAAATTTACCACAGGTGAGAAAAGAAGGGACAAGGGAGACTGGTCCCTCCTCTCCTCCTACTGGGGCAACGCCCAGTCTGACACCGCCCCTGCTGCCGTGGCATCTGCGGAAGGCTGCACAGAGCCTAGCTCTCAGGAGAGCACTGCTTTCAAATGCAATAACTCATCGTGGCCTAAGCCTAACAATGCGTACGTCCTCAGCACAGAGAGCACTGCCTCCGATCCTCGGCATCGTGGTTTCTTCAAAGATGGAGTTTAAGGACTTGCACGTTTTATGCACCCTGCCATACTACACCTGTGCCGATTTTAATATGACAAGAATACTGTGCATTTCTTGCCCAGTAAAAGGTAATCTTATCGGGGGCAGGTTCTGTGCATTATGTGTATCCTGGAGGCTTCTGTATCCCTGTTGCTATCTTGGCACATGGCAATTGGAGAAGCACAGATTTAAAATATCACTGTCTTCTAAAGCAGTTGCATTTCAGTCTAAGGCTCTGAAAGCTAGAAAAACAGCAAGGGTTGCATCTCTAATGGTGGGAAGACAGCCAGTTTGGTTGACACCTTTGGAGAGAAGGTGTCCCTTGTCCACTCCTCCCCACCACCCACAATGATGTGGCCCAGAGCCAACCATGACCCTAGACCATCTTTCTAAAATGGAGTCTATTTCCGTCTTTCAAGTTCAGGAGAGGTAAGCCATGAGTGGTCCTTCCTCATGTAGGGGAAGCAAGGAGCCCTCCCCCAGACCATCTTCCTACATTCCCTGAGCTTCTCTGTGGCCCGGTGCCAAGGCAGAAGCTGGCATAGACTGCCTCGGCACCATCTCTCCATGCCACGAGCGTCAGCAGCTGTCTCCTCCATTTTGGCTTAAAGCGATCTGTCTGCCTCATACCTCAAAATGACCCAAATACGTGATCAACAGAGGGACTGAGGGCCTGGCGGCAGGACCCAGCGCTCAGGAGCCCAGATTACCCCTCGCAGCTCAGTGGTTGGCAGGGCAGCAATAAATGCCCCACCTGAATCTCTGACACACAGACACACACAAAAATAATAAACAATTGTTGTTAGTCACTAAGGTTTGGGAAGGTTTGTCATGCAGCAAAAGATAACAACCAGAACACAAAGAAAGAATCCATGTCAATGGAAGATTTCCATTTCTGAGTCAGAAATTGCATTTATATGCAAATAATGAAGAGTGGGAGGCACTGGGTTAGGCATATTAGGGTCTTATTTTCTCACGTAGTAAGAGGGCAAAGCCTCTACACATTGCTTTGGCAGCTCAGAGTCGGGACTCAGCAAATCGCTTGGTCTTTCCCTCATGCAACTGGGATATCAGTTCCAGCTCCAGCCACCAGCAAGCATACCAGGCATCGGGAAGGAAAAAAGGGATGGCTCCTTTATCAGAAGCAAAACTTTCCTAGAACTCCCCAGCAGGGATCTCTGTTTGTTTCTCACTGGCTACAAGTATGCTGCTCAGGCATCCCATGCAAAGGAGACCAAGAAGTATAGCTTTTTAACTGGCAACAGAACACCCTGCGCAGAACTGAGGTTTGGTCAGTAAGGAAAGAGGAAAGCGTGATCTTGGAGGAGCAACTAGCTGTTTCTGCCACAGTCAATAAGGAAATCCATTACATTCGCCCAAGTCCAGAAGCAGAGCAGACTGCTGGGTCAATCCAGTGATGTCGTCAAAGAGCCAGGAATTTCCCATCTCTCCACTCAGCTGCTCACAGCATTGGCTTCCGTCTAAGGCCCGCTCTCCTCCACTTCATGGGACAGCTGCCAATAGCAATCAGCCTACATGCCTCCTTGTTCTTAGCCAGCAGGAGAGTCTGGCCTCTTAAGAGCAAGGAAGCAAGGGGCCACTTTTAAGCACAGACATTAAACCATGATTGATACACACTGAATACCTTTCCCAGTTCCAGAGCCAACAGGAATCTCCTTGCCAACGAGTACTTTCATTCACAAATCTTGGTTAGGCTCAGAGTGAGGGCCCCCACAGTCAGGCGGCCTGGGTTGACATCAATTCTATCACTTTGTCCCCGAACAAATTTCTCACCTCTCTGGGCCTCAGTTTCCCTGTGTGTAGAAATGGGTAGACTAATAGTACCTATTGGCATGGGTTTAATATAAGAAATTAATTTCTAGAAAAAGAAGGAAAATACTTAGCATGGTGCCTAGAAACCAGTAAGCATTAGATACATGTTGGCTTTTATGATTCTGGAGAAGAGTTTCACACAGGCCCTGGGTGAGTTTTGCAAACACGGAAATAAATGTAATCAGTAATGTGCACCCCCTCCCTTCTTCTTTCTTTGCACTTTTAATAATATCAACTTCCACCCCCTGGAAGACCCAAGACATTTGTTTTTACAGGTCCTTCTTCCAGAAATGACCTGTTCCATCCCCCACGCTGCTTACAGGTAAACTTGAAATTCAAACCATTCCTCTAACACGCGGGCTTATCTGAAGAGATACCCACAAATTTACTACTGAACGATCATTGAAGGACCCCATAATTAATCCAATTCAGTCATTACCACATCTCCACTAAACATATCATTAAACAGCTGAAACAGTGCTTTCGGTTTTTTCCCACAATTTATTTTAACAAGAACCTAAGCACCTAATAACCAAATTAGGTTAACCATGCAGTCATCCCATTTATTGTATCATAGTTAGCACCTAACAATTAACCCCAAAAGAAAATCTACAGCATTTTTCAGTTTGACTGAACAGTATAGATAGCACATAAAACATATTCTACTGATTGTTGTTAACAACACCAGTGGGCATTATTTAATTTACCACCTATAGGCACCATGCTAAATGCTGAATAATAGTATAGGGAGTTAATAGTATTATCCCCATTTACAGATGAGGAAACTGAGAATCTAAGAAGTCAAATGACTTGGTTATGACCAGAATTCCTAAGTAGCAGAATCAGGATTTGAAAATCCCGCTCTGTTCTGGCTCCAGAGCACGAGCCCTTGAATAGCAAGCACACCAGTCAGTATATGATCCCACCTTGGTAGAGAAACTTCCAGCAGATCCCGAAATGTTGTATGTGGATAGAAGGCACAATAGGTGTAGAAACGATGGGTTTCAGAGTCAGTCTGAGTCTGTATTTACTTTGTCATTTGGTCTTTGTTAGTTGTGTGACCTTGATCAAGTTATGCAACATTTTTGAACCTCTCTTTCCCCATCTCAAAGGCTAAGGCAAGAATAGAGCAAGTGTAAATGTGCTGGAATGTTCGAATGCCCACCACAACACTGGCCCTCAGTGAACATTAGCTTCCCTTTCCCTTACTTCCTTTCCTCGTTTTATCTAATCCTCACACTCTCCTTTGAGGAAAATCAATAATTAAAGCAAGATTTACTGCTGGTTTAGGCTTCCATCACCTTCTAAAAATATGTAGTACTCAAATGAATGTTGATAAACAGTACATATTTATAGAAATCAGTGCATTCCCTCCAGAAACAATGCCTTCAATAACTCTCATTTTAATTATTCAATAATCAAATCTAGCCTTGGACTTCAGTCCATTCCAGCATCTGTGGTGCCTCCACTCAGGGTCACGTTGGTCACAAAGCCAGGGCCAGTCCCCTCCTGGCCGTGCGCCTAGGAGACTAGAACCAGGAGTCTTCCTAGGCAATCCGTAGCCCAGGAGGGGCTTAGGGAGTAAGGGTGGAAGATAGAACCACTCAACTCAGGAACAAGCCTATTGGAGTGAACATTTTTCTCTCTTTTGAGTCAGCCAGTACCTTTGAACACCACTTCGGACCTCAGGAATTCCTCACCTTACAAATCCCATCTGCCCCTATAGAAGTCAGACACTTCCTGAGTCAGGCCCTGAGCAACACGGACCAAATAATCCTCTTATTCCCACTTGCCCATTCCTTTGCAATGCAACTTTGCCACTCCTCCCATCAGGAATTGGAATCTATTTCCCCACCACTTGAGTCTGGGCATGAGGGTTGTTTTGGTACTTAGGGGCCTACATCTCAAGGGATGTTGTGACTTCTACTATTACTCTCTTGGAATTTCTGCTGCCATATGAGGAATCCTGGGCTAGTGCCCTTGAGGATGAAAGACCATGCAGGAGACAGAGATGCCCAGCCAACTGGACCAACCACCACTAATGTAGGTGAGGCCATCAGAGACCATCCAGACTGCATGTGATGAATGGCCAGATGGTACAGCCACATGAGTGGCCACAGGCAAGAATAGTAAAACAACAACAAAAAGGGGGGTGGGGTGCAGGGAGGAGGGCAATATCTAACTCAGCCCAGTATAATCTGCTGGTTATGTATAGCCAGGAGCAAACAAGATAGTTGTTTTAAGCCACTAAGTTTTAGGGTAGTTTGTTACACAGCAATAAGTAACTGAAATACTTTTAAACATCCCTATAGCTAGCAAGAAAACATGGGTGCTAGGGTCCACCAAGGACTCACATTCACTCCAGACTTTTGTCAGAGGTGAGTGGCTTGAAGAAATTTTCTGTCCAGAGTAGAGGCAAGCATGCCTGGTTTCTAAGGGGCAGTGGCAGAGCTTCTAGTGGTAACGTCTAGTGCCCTGGAGCATGTCTGTGACCCAGTGGAGGCAGCAGCGGTGTCACCAATAGATCAGCCCTGTGGGTGATGTGGAGCACCTTCTCTGGCTGTGTGGCCCTCCCAGCTCAGGTTTCTGGCTCCCCTAGGGATGCTCTGAGCTACCTGTCTCAGTCTGAGTTTCCTCAAAAGTACAGCCTAAGGCAAGGACTTGGGCACAAGTAGTTTATCTGAGAGATGATCTCAGATTCAGAAGTAAAGGAGAGAGGAAAATAAAACAGAGAAGGGGGAAGAGTAAGGAAGCATGAGTAACTGGGGCTCGTTGCTGCTGGGGACCCACTGAGGAGTCGTATGGAACACACACTCATTTCTCTCTCCAAAGGGTGAGTGCCTGAGGCATCCATCCTCTGGTGTCCAGTCCCTGTTTATTTAGATTTGCACTTCTGATAGCTGAAATCAGAAGTGGTCCGAGGAAATAACAACTGAGCACAGGAAGTATTTGCTATGCTACCAAAGATCCAGCCAGGTGCTGCTAAATGTTTAACAACTGGCTCTTCAGGGGAAAGGTGGGGCAGGAAAACAGGAGAGACTAAAATCAATGGCAAGAGGAAAGATTACACAGGCTGGGAATCAGGCAAAACCAGCAGCCTGGTGTCATGAGTTTGCATCCTGGCCTCTGCTCTCTGCCCAGAATGATGCTAAGCCTTCCCCCACATCTCTGGGCATAATTCTTAATCCCCTAACTAGGCATATTATTGCACTCTAGGTAAGAAATTTAAGGGAATGGGCTGGGAAGACATTAACTGAAATGTCTCCAGTGATAAACTATTTTCAATGTCAGGAAATTCTTCTTTCCTGGAAAATCAAATCCCCCATGTAGCAGTTTAAATGTTTTTCCACCAGTTTTATTCTTAGTGGAGACAGACAATTATCCATAGCCTTCTGTAAAGCAAACTTTCAGATCCTTGAAGGGTTTTCTTCTCCAGGGGAAACAGTCCAAGTCGGGTTGGCCTTTTGTGAGAAATTCAATTTTCGGAAGCTTTAACCTTCTCTGGGGCTTTCTGGCTAACCTTGTCCAAATTGGACATGGCCTTATCAGCTGTAGAACCCAGACCTGGACCCAGGATTCTTGCTGAGCTTTGACCGCAGAGAAAACAGGGAAGGAAATAGGCTCCCTTAGGGCCTGTGCATCCCATGGTTATTTATAGAATCCACCATTATCGGTTCTATTTTCGACTCAGTAAACAGCCAAAACAGGGCAAGAAAACAATTGCAGGAACAGAAGTGGTCACCTTTCAGATGGAACAGAAGGATCCCTGACGCCTTGGTCATTTCTTACCTCGCCGGTGCAAATCCTTACCATCTGAGCCTTCCCTACAACCATGAAGGCGCACCCAAATCCTGTTTGCATCAAGTACCAGGACACGGGAACATTTTTAAAATTCCAAAAGACACACCCAAGTGAGAGAATTTAGTACACCTTGGAAGGGATACTAAACTTAAGAACAGATCACAAAAATCTAAGGAATTGTTACTCGTCTCTGTCTCATTGATTTATAGATGCTCACATTCAGACCCGAATGGCCGAACACAGTGCTGTCCAGCAGAAATGTAACACAGGCTACAAACATGAGTCGCAGGGGAAATTTTATATTTCCCACAGCCATCGTTTTTTAAAGGAGGAAGAGGTGAAATTCATTTTACTAATATATTTTATTTAACCCAATTTTTCTAAAGCACTATCATTCGGACCTGCAATCAATACTTTACAGTTCCTAATCAGATATTATGCATCCTTTTCTCATACTAAGTCTTGGCCGCCATACTAGATGGCCTGGATTTAAACCATCGATTTCCAGAGTGTGGTCCCCAGACCGGAAGTGCCAGCATGACCCGGGAACTTGTTATCAAGGTACAGTTTCAGGCCCCACCCCGGTCCTCTGAGTCAGAAACTCATAGTGCAGCCTAACAGTTGTGTTTTAACAAGCCCTCCAGGTGAGTCGGATGCAGACTCAAGTCTGAGAGCCATCGGCCTACATGCTGCTAAGCCAGGAGTGCTCAGTCTGCTCTCCATGCTCACCATCACCCATGTCTGATGGAGGATGTGGGTCTTCAAGCAACTAACGCCCCCTGTTTTCCTGTTGCTAGGGAGCCTAAAACGGCAAATTTGGTTCCCATGAGATACAAGTTTTTTCATTTTCTCTTTTGTGCCAACTAAACGAGTTTTCCATAGGTGAACTCTTCCTTTTTAAAAGACCGATTTTACCCTTATTTCCCATTATCTTTCGATTTGATTCCTTCATCTTCTTGACTTTTTACAGGAATCACACCACACTTACCGTTTCATATATAACTCTAGATGCAGATTCAGCAAGTAAAAATACAGGACACCCAGTTAGATTTGAATATCAGATTAACAATGAATGAGGTTTTAGTGTGAGTGTTTCCCATGCACTATTTCCCTGGGAATTAATTATAAGGAACATGCTTATGCTAGAAACTTTTTGTTTATTTGGAATACAAATTTAACTGAGCATCTTTCTTTTGTCTGACCAATCTATGCCCACCCCTCTACATCCTTTGACTTGAAATCCCTCTGGTGGGCAGACTGTGAAGGTCTCCTGGGTCAGCAGGGGCGCAGGGGAGCAGTGCTGACTCTGAGCACTGCAGGCCTGCGGTCTCACTCCCAACAAGAAGTAACTCTGGGCACTGCAGGCCTGCGGTCTCACTCCCAACAAGAAGTAATTCTGGGTAAGAGTATCTTTGGCTTTCCAAGGATAGGTCCTCTGGCTCCCTGTGAATGCCAGCTGCCTCTCTGGATCCAGCTCTCATTTCTTTTAAAAAAAAAATCAAATCAAACAAAGAGCGCACTGTCCGTCCATCGGAGCTGCACAAATGCACCCACTTAGCTCACAGCTCCAACTGGGCTCCAGATTTGTGCTATTGGAAAGGAAATGGGCCTCACTGGCTTCAAAACAGCCCCGAAGTGGGGAAACCAATACAGAAGACGCCAAGTCGTAATGACATCTGGCAACGGCAGTGGTTGTGTGGCATCATCCAATTACAGCACACGCAGACACTGTCCAAGGGGAGAAGCCAGTGTGGACACCATGCAAAATTAGGGTCCCACACAGTAACTACCAGTGCAGAGTGGAAATTACCAGTGCAGTTGTTACAAAAAGTGGGGAGTTTGATGAATGTGAAGACCCCATAGATGTACAAAATCATTACCTGTTCCCTGAGCCCCCTGCAACCCACCTATAAACTCACACCAGTCATGAATGAATGCATGCCGGGAGGAGGTTCTTGTCCCTCTCACTGGTCCCTTCCTTTCAGCCTGGTAGACTCTGGGGAGTCATAGCCACTAGGATGGAGCCAGGAACATCACCCAGTGGCCTTTCCCTTGCCTGGTAAACCAGGATGACAGCAAGCCCCTTGGGTGAGAAAGAACTTGTGAGCGTAGGGAAACAGGGAGAAAGGCAAGGAGACCAGAGAGAGAAGAGACCTCATATGCTCATCCAAAACAAACCCACAGGAACTGATGGGGAAAGTGAAGAGGTGTCGTACCCCGTGTACTGGAGACCATGTGGGCTCAAAACCAGAAAATATTGTTTTAGCTCCCCCTGCAATCTCTTCCACACTTGGGGGAGCCTAACATAGGGCTGAAGATGAATAAAAAGAGTATGAAACCTGATCTTTTCAGTTCGTGGTTTCATCCTGGAGTTTCCTTTAGGGAGAATTATGCAAATTTGAACCTAATATTAAGGGAAAAGCGACTGAACACACTCACCCTGCAAACGGTAGAACAGTCTTGATTTTTAAAAGGAAAACACAGTAGTGCAAAATGAAGGTTAAAAGCCAATGAATAAATGTGAGAAATGTATGCTCTCAAGTCACCTGATTTCCAGAGGCCAACAGAAAATAAAATTAAAATATAGCATGGATGTAGGTCTCACACAGATGATGTAACAGGAAAAGAGAAAACTACTATTTTTATGAGCAGAGTGCATTTTGAGACAGGAAACTTAGGAAGAAAACAGAATTTCTCTTAGGAAACTTTTCTTCTGCTTAAACAAAAATATCAAAATATTTAATTATGGAAGATGGAGCCCTGGAAAAGGTTTAGACAAACAGAAGATAAATTATTCTGGCTGGGCAAGGAACAGGAATTGGGGAAGGTACTGGTGATGGCTTAGTGGTAACTGAAGAAAGAGATTTTTGGACAGAAAGGGGAAAAAAAGTAAAGGGGGACAATTAAATGAGGAATTCTGGGTTAGAGAAAAAGTGCCATGATGGAAAAGGTCGGAAAGTTGGGGGACAAGGGTGTGTAACAGTCATTAAAACACTTGAAGTTCCGCAATGGGATCCCAAACCTTTGGTCACGTCTGCTACGTATGAGGCGTGCAGGAACTCTGGAAAGGAGTGCATGCCGCGTGCTGTGTTCGCAATGATGCAGGGTGGGAATGCAAGCGAGAAAAGCTCAAGACACGCACAAGAGCAAGAATTTCAGCAGGGCTAGGAGTCCGAGTGAGAGGCAACCATAAGAACCTAAGTGCTGCTAAAAGACAAGCTGAGGCACATTAAAATTCTATAAGAGTTTACTTGAGCAAACATGGATTTGCATTGAGCAGCATCCAGTCTAGCACATAGAGAGTAGCTCTGAGGAACTGTGCAAAGCGAAACACCTTTACAGGCAGCCATGAGTGGCTAGGACAAGAACGTTACACTAGGCAAAAAGTGGGTTTGTTACTTTAAGGCAGGAATGTCAAATTCATTTTCACTGGGGGCCACATCAGCCTCACAGTTACCTTCAACGGGCCGAATATAATTTTAACTATATAAATGTAACTACTCCTAAACAGTTAAACGAGAGCTCGGCACTGCCACGGGGTAGAAACAAGGCGCCGGGCCAGATAAAACAAGGTGGAAGGCCAGATTCGGCCCGCGGGCCTTGTGTTTGCCACCTGTGATTTAAGGTTACTTTCCTTCAGGGTGGTAGGGGTCTCTCAGGTGGATCACCTAACTAGTGATCCTAGGGTGTTTCCTGATTGACTAGTCTAAGATTCCTAGGAGAGACAAAATGGTAATTAAGTCACAGTTTGGTGACTTAGGACTTAGCATAAGTGACTCCATTTTGGTTTTGTTGTCTTATTTTTAATAGCCCTTTGGAATTTCCAGAAGTATAGAGTAGAACTCCAGACTTCCAGCAAGACGTGAGATGAAAGCTTGAACCAATGTTCTTCACTCTAGATAAAGCTCACCCCCAAACTAAAGATAGCTGATTTATACAATATTCAGTATTGAAGCTACTGAATATGGGAGGGAGGGCGAGAAGAACGAGATAAAAAAGACAGAAAAAGAGAAATCTGATCACTACAAATTTTATCTGGCATCGGCTTAGTTTAGCCAGCATGGTAAGACAAGTAACACTGATAAAGGAAGAATGTAAAATAAATACAAGCCAACTTTGTTACCTGCGGACCACAGAGGCAGCATGCTCTAAACAGGTGGAGAAGGGACTTTCAGTCCGACCAGCCAGTCCAGTTTCCAGCCTGGCTGGCCCCTTTCTGATCAAGTGACCTCTGCAATTTACCTGACTCTCTCTGAGCACTGTCCTCGCCTATAAAAAGATCATAACACTTGCCCTATAGAGTTCTGGGGAACAACCAGGACAACGACATATGTCTGATAAAGTTTTACTCCTGGCAATGACAAACTGGATTGTTTCAAAGCAACATTCCCACTAAGATTAATCAGAAAAACTGGACAATTCCTTTCTATATCCGTGGAAAAAGATCCCACAGATATATGGGGTCTCCTCCTGGACCCAGACTCAAAGCCTCCTTTTTCCCAGCTCCTTCCAGAGTTCAGCCGTCAAAAAAGGGTGAAGCACTAAATCGGTTCCCTCCCCACCTGCCCCCGTATGCAAGCCTGACACTGCCCACTGCACAGCTTTAATCACCCAGACACCCTCCCTTCCGTGACTGCACAGCAGAAGATACGTGTGTACAGTTTGTTTCCAGATGTCACGGTTGTTTTGGCTTTTATTTGCTCTCTTACAAGAACTCTCTTCTGTTGGAAACCTGTTTATTTATTACCTGAGAGTAATAAATTGTTACTTATTAACAATAAGAAGCCTGGCAGGTGTCACTTAATGCATACACCTTAATGGTACTTTACTGGGAAAAATAAAAAAGGTCAAGTCAAGGTGAAGGAAAGAAAAGGCATAAAAACAAGTAGGGTTGAGAGAGGTGGAAGGAGAAAGATGAAATAGCAAACATCAAGAGAAAAAGGGGGAGAGTGCAGAGAGAAAATGAACCTGGGGGGCAGCAGCCTGAGAGTCGGTGCCGAGCACCCACCCAAGGGGAGAAAGGACGTGGCCCTTTCAAGGACAGGGCACAGAGGACACCAGGTTTATCAACAGGACTTTGTGATTTGATCTGAATTCTTGTAAACACCCAGATCTTCAGACAAACCTGTATTTATATGCAAATATAACAAATGTGCATGGAGTATTCAGTGCCAACAATGCCATCCAAAAGGAAAATCCGGGGTTTTCTGAACCTGATTTTTGCTTTTAGTGTTTTGTTTTGTTGTTTAGTTCTTTAACTAAGGCAATAAAACCAAGGTTCTGGAAGATTTCATTCATTCTCATAATGACCCTGAGAGAAATATGAAACTCTTATAATTGCTTACATTTTCTAGTCTCACACTGGCACTTGTATGGAAAATAAGAAGCCTTGTTCAATACACGTGACCCCAAATGCAGAGTATATTGCTTTAACCACAAGATAACCCTGTTTATCATTATGTGGTTAGAGGGAAAACTGTTGTGTGTCTGAGTGTCCATGACTGTGTGTGTTTTAAAACACTGAAGAGTTTTGTATCAACTTTCTTGTCTGCTCCCCAAGACTTCTCCGGAGCTCCAAGCAGTCCATCAGGTCACTTCACTAGGTAAACTATTTCCTGATCTTTACAATGGAGAGCATCTGATTTAGTCCAGGGCGAAGTAGGAATTCTGCAAAAACAGTGCTCCAACCTTGAAACCTGAGGACCTGGGGCTCAGAACGTGGCTACCGTGGGTGAAGCCACGGCTGGTCCCCTCACCGCCTGATCAGATCAGGGCAGAGATGTGCAGTTCGCCCAGTCCTAGAAGCCACGTTTTACAACAAGCAGGGCCTAGGAGACTTCCCACCCCTTCATCTGTTTTTCCAAGGGTTGTGTGCCTACTGCTATTAACTTCTGTTAAAAACTGTGGGCCAACATTGGGCTTCCTTGTTCCTCATCAGAATAGAGAGAGTGTGCAACATGAAAAACACTTGTATGAGTACCGGGGGTGGTTATCTTGTTAGGAATATAAGTTCCTTATGGAAGGAAACATGTCCCATGTCTAGGTGGCCCTTTAGGAGTGCTTACTGATAGGTTTTGTTCCTGCATCTTCATCCATAGAGAGGAACTTGACCATGTATTTGTTGCAAAGCACTATTCTGACATCATCAGAGGCTATACAACATAAGACATCATTTCTGTCCTCCAGGAGCTTGCTGGGAAGACAAGAAATAAAGATGTGAAGAGTTAATTAAATAATAGCATAGTTTAAATAAGAAGACAGCAGCAAAGGACAAGTCTTGAAGCAGTGCATTTTCCATTTCCATATGAATTGCACAGCTGAGAAATACCTCAAGAGTACTCAGAGGTTACTTCCAGCTATGGTGGAAATGAAAATTTTCCTGAAGGAGGTGGGTCTCAAGCTGAACCTTAAAGTTGGCCACAAATTTGGATAATAATCAGAGTTTGCTGTGTGCAACATGCTATGTGATTCAAATACCTCATTTAACAGTCCCCAAAAGCCATAATAAAGTTGATACCATAATTCCCATTTTGCAGAAAGAAGAAGGCTCATTCAGGTTATATAATTTTGCTCAGGATCAGGATTCAAACTCAAGTCTACCTCTGAAACCCACACCCCCATAACACATTTCATGGCTTGTCTGATACCTTGTAAAGGTTTAATCAGGTCTCAGAGATGGACATGCATAGTGGCCAGACTGTACGGAATATGCTGATGCAGCACAGGTGAGAGGTCACTTGGGGTCCTCAAAATTGAAGCTCCTGGGGAGCAAAGTGAAACAGCTGAACAGTTAGGTGGGGTGAGCCTTACTTTTAGTCACCAAATTGTGAATGGTGATTATTTTTGTGGATGCGGATTTTATAATTATAAAAGACTCGACTGTTTCACTCAAAACACTTCTAATATTTTATCACTATATAGTGAAAATGCCAAGCCTCTGGAACTCTTAATTCTGAACCCAGGATAATCTACATATGATTTCGCACAGCTTTGCCTATCTAGTTCAAGGATCTCCTCCCCTTGGTTGATTAATGGACTAGCGCAAACTCTAGCAGTTTCCCCTCCTGCTTGCTGCCCAGGCAGGTGCAGGTGATTCACCCCAGGGAAAACCAGGGGCCATCCTGGCAGAAAGCAGTGGGTTTCACTGCTGATTATCAACACCAACTCTGAGGCTTTGGAGGAGAAAGCCTGCTGCACACTGTCAGGAAGAACGCCAGTGAGCACTTGCCCCTGGGATCCCTGCAGCTCAGAGGCAGAAGAGAGGTGTCCAGAAGCTTTTGGACCTCAAATAGAAACTTGAGAGAAGAAGAGGCTGGGGCAGAAGTCAGCTTTGAATCACCTATAAAGAAGAAAGAAGAGCCAGAGATAGAAAGAAAAGAAGAAAATCACAGCCAGACTGGGCCTTCCGTAAGACTTTCAACTGTTTTTTCCTTTTCTTTGGTCATCAGGCAAAGGAAAATTAGGAGTCTCATAGGCCCACAATATCATGGTGAATGGATAACGCACCTTACCTGGGAGGAAGGGGACTACCAACTCCCTGACCACAGCTCAGGAAAAGCACAGTCAGCCTCCGGATGCCTGGCAGAAATCTCTCTTACAAGCTATAGAAAACAACACCCAGCTTCCCTTCCCTTTCCCACCATAGGGGAAGAAAAATAATTTTTCCTCTACCCTTCTAGGTTCTTGGCTGAGACCTGCCCCTCCCCAGCACACACCCATAACAAAAAGACATTAACAGGAGTGAAACAAACAGAAGTTTAATAACACGTACCTCCTATAGACAGGTGGTCCAAGCCACCACCTTAAAAAAACATCTCTGACTGAAGACCAAAGCAGAGGTTCAGGTGTGAGGCAGTTACGGGAGGTTATCAGGCAAAGCACAATCAGCAAGGGTCTGGTGGTGAGGCAGGTGTACGTCCCTGCCTTCCCCATTGACTAGAGTTTGTTACTGGATTTTGCCGTGAATAATACACTCCTGTGTATAATGTATACCCACATTTTTGGCTCAAACTTTCAGGAAAAAAATCTTATTTTAATTTTTTCCTTCCATTTATTTATTTATTTGTTTCTATTTGGAAACAAAACCGATTATTGTATTCCAGGGTATTATTTTGCATATGGATATTGTTATTGCTTTCTAGAGTTCCACTTTTAATGCATGAGCAAAAATAAAAGAATTAAAAACATTTATGCAGATATGGAATTAGTACTATCCATGTATAATGCACATCCTTATTTTTTCCTCAAAAATTTGAGCCAAAAAAAATGCACAGTATATACAGCAAAACACAACATTCTCCTCTTCCTGGTACAGACAGGGAGATTGCCCCTATATGTGTAAACATCTTTTACCAAAGGATAACTTCTACTCAATTTTCAGAGCTTCTTCCGAGTCTGCTCTTTCTTAAAATTAAGCAGCTCAAGGTAGCCTTTATGCCCAATAGGCATATTTTGGGGGTGTCGGATTCTCCTCCCCTTTACAGCCCACCACCCTGACCCCACCACCTACACACCCCAATGTGGCACTCGGCTCCTTTTGTGCCTGTGAAGCCAGCACAAGCCTGGATTCCCAGTTCCTAGAAAGCCTGGCGCGAGTGCCCCTCTGAACCCTTTTAGCACCTAAAATGCCTCCCCACTCGGTGTTTCCTTGGT
Organism: Sturnira hondurensis; assembly: GCF_014824575.4. Taxonomy (NCBI): domain Eukaryota; kingdom Metazoa; phylum Chordata; class Mammalia; order Chiroptera; family Phyllostomidae; genus Sturnira; species Sturnira hondurensis. The sequence continues at coordinate 3,584,744 of NW_028092868.1, read as the reverse complement.
GATGTGAGAATGACTTCGGGCAAAGTGTTCTCTCTCCTTGAACTCAGAAAATGGAATGCTCTGAACACTGAAATAATTTTAGATAATAGTGAATTTTAGCAAATCAGGGGTGGCAACTCAGGGGACAGGAGGACCTTCTTTTTGCTCCCCAAATCATATCTCTTGTGAGTCACTATCAGGCTGATCTTGAAGGCAAGGCAGCTTTATTTTAAAGCAGTCTGTTAGAAATAAAAAACATTTTCTCAAGAAACTACAGCCCTAAGTTATAGAGGACTAGAGAAATTATGGGAACCAGTATTTCTAAGGAATCAGACCTAAGCATTTGTTTTGGGGCAAGTTTGTGTCAGTGCATAAGGTCTGGTTTTGGGCCCTCAGGTGAGAATTAAACTATCTTGTGATGTCAGGCAAAGGGTCAAAGGACTGCGTGGTTTGAAAACACTAAAGGAGCCCTGGCTGGTGTAGCTCAGTGGATTGAGCGTGGGCCTGGGAACCAAGCAACCACAGTTCAATTCCCAGTCAGGGCACATGCCTGGGTTGCAGGCCAGTTCCCAGCAGGGGACACACAAGAGGCAACCATACATTGATATTTCTCTCCCTCCTTCCCTTTCCCTCTAAAGATAAATAAATAAAATTTAAAAAAAAAACACTAAAGGACTTGCAAAGCCAGAGAGAACAGCTATAAAAATATAGTTTCTCCCTTAAAATAAATAAGCCCTATCATTTGCATATGCCATTACCATTTATTGCCTAATTAATATACAACAAAACAATAAGCATGCATATTGCCAGATTAACTTTTAACACTTATTTATTACAACCCTGAAATGTTTATGTAAATGTATTCATAGTCTTTGTCTTCTCCCTCCCACAAAAGCATAGTCTGACTTCCCTGACTCAGTTTTGCAGAATTGGGGGTGGGGAGGAGGACAGCAAGGGATAGAAGTGATACAGGGTGCAGCCAAGGGAGGCCCCAGAAAAGATTTGGAATAGTGTCCAAAACTCAAAGTGTACAGGAATATTGGAGGAAATATTGAGATGTCCTCACCCCCCCCCCCAAGGTGTCAGTTGGGGGAAGGGATGAATGGAGCAGGGCCATTGAGAGCTGTTTTGCATAGCAACAGTTTTGCAGCTATCCTCTGGAATGGTATTTAACATATCTATAACCTCTAACTGGTTTGATAGATATGTTAAAGAGCTGTGGCCAAGTTTTGGGTGAGGGAGAAGTGAGTGACTACCCAGGCGAGAATTGGGAGCTGCTTCTCAGAGAGGGCCTGCTTGAGAGCCATGTGGCTTTAGCAGAGTGGGGGCTAACCAGGCTGGAACTGGGGCTGCTTCTCGGAGAGAGTGCCTGCGAGAGAGCCATGTGGCTTTAGCAGAGTGAGGACCCCCTCTTGGCCAGATGAGGGGGAGAGCCACGCTATTTAGAAAGATGTAGACCCCTGTAGCCATTAGGAGGGAGAGCCATGCAGTTTCAGCAGAGTGCAGACCCCCTCTTGGCCAGGTGGAAGAGAAAACCACGCAACTTTGCCAGAATGGAGATCTCTGCGGCCAGGTGAAGAAGAAAGACGCGGCTTTGGTAGAAGAGGCCCACACGGCTTTGGCGTGCTCCCTTTGGCTAAGTAGCCTGGAAAGCAGGAGAGACTTTGACTAGAACTTGGTACAAAGAACTCTTGCCAGTGGAAGGTGCCGCATGACTTTGGATTACTTGGAGATCCTGCTTAGACAGACGACACAGCTCACGTGCCAGCGGCCTGAAAACGGACGTGTGCTCTTTTCCTGATTTACGGTACCCGGAGTTGGGACAGTGGGAGAAGGGAGCGCTGTGTGTGTGTGTGTAGGTGTATACCCTTAAAGACTTTAATATTTTAAGGAAGGCATTAGGCCTGAATAGCATTAAATAAACATTTTGTTTCCTTTTCACAAATCTCTAGCATTGAGAGATGTGTTTCCAATTGGCGGCGGACAGAAGAGCCCTATAGATATTAGTGTATCATCCTTGGGAGGGGCCCCTGTTTTCTGAAGCAGTTTTTGGCATCCCTTGGTGGGCCAAGTATTGCCCCCCCCTCGGACCCTTTGTTCGGTAGCAGAAGGACAAAGCCACTACCCAGGCTAGCCCTCCAGGGGCTGTTCTTTCAGAAAGTTTAGAGGAGGACTCTGATGAACCAAGGGAATGAGAGAGAATTAGTCAAATAGAAGAGCACATTTTCTTAAAATAGCGCTGCAAACTTTGTATTGCAATTCATGTTTGAAAGTTGCAAGAACCAGAGACATCATCATACACTTGCCTTTCGGTTCCTGGGCTATTTCTGTGATGATAGCTTTGAGACTGGGCCACGTGTGGTCACCCTTCAGTAGGGTTGCATGTGGTAATCATTCTTAGCTTGTATCATACTTAAAACCTTAAAAGCATCTGGGAGAGAAACCCCTTACCCCACCTTCATCAACCAAGAGCCTTGCCACACTAGGAAGTTCTTCCCTGTATAGACATCCAGCTGAGTGTTGTTTTGCATATACAGCTAGGTGAGCCGTTCCAGGATCACAAACGATATGTTAATGGCAATAGATCGATGCCCCCAGGGTGAGTTGGGATTTCAGCTTCCCTCCCCAAGTGGTTCTGAAGATGAAGTGTAACGATGCCAAGTGCTTATAAACTGTAACGACGTATATGAGTGTGACATCTCAGGAAATTGATCGTGGACAGCAAACTGCAAAAAAATGTAGAGGAGGAAGCAGCCAGCACAACTGCTGGACTGATCATTCAGACGTCTATCAAAACTTCCAGAGAATGGAAACAAATATATTCCGTCCAGGTAAACCTCTGGGGTCTCGCTTCTTTTCAATCTGAGAGGAAACCTGACTCGAGTCTCATCCTACACGATGCAAAGACTTTTAGTTGATGCCCAGGGATGGTCACCCCTCACCCAGATTTCCTGTTCCTGGTCATCTCTCAAATTGTCGCAATCTCCCCTTCACTCCTTTCCTGCTGCCCTGCACCAACCTGAATGTGAGGTACAGTCCTTTTCCTGTTCGCTCTCCGAAGCACCCCACACACTAAAGCTGATGCATGTTGCAAACTGACTCTCTACGAGAGGTTGGGGGTTCCAGAGGGAATTATATCACAGCACCGCAAACTACTCAGAGCTAAAGCTCCCAGGCCATTCCCACCCCAGAGTCACCCTCACTGGACAACTGCCTTCCACAGCATCTCACTGCCCCCCCAATGGTTTCTGTCTCTGGATCACTTGCCTCCTCTCATCCACTTCTCTGTCTCTCACCCTTATTAGGCGGAGTCATTCCGGTCCCCCTGTGTCTCACCACTTTCCCAAGTCCTCTTTTGGGGGGGAGGGGAGAGGCTTCATCTTTCACACCAAAGAAGCTATTAGGGGAGTTTTTTAAACAAAGAGTCATCTCCCCTAACGTGGAAAATGCTGCTGGCCGAGTACGGCACACCAGCTGCTGTCGGTTCTCGTTTTCAATGGAGATTTTCTTTCTCCCTGCTCTGTATGCACGTGCTGTTGAAAGGGAAGGGAAGCCTGAGGTTCTCTTGAATCATCCCGACTACTCCTCCCGCTTAGCAGCTTGATTTTACACGGCCAGAGAAAGCCTGGGAGTGTCTCAGCTTTCCTGCTGTTTTTCATGTCTGCATAATGAGGGAACAGCTGATTCCTGTTTTTTTTAAATCCAGCAGAATAAGCCAATGACTTATATGTGCAAATTAAAGTTATTACACTGTGCCAAACTGGGCCGATGGCCAATTAAATGCTCTGTAGAGGCATCCTATACACTCGTGTTAGGAGGAAAAACTGGGAAGGAGTAGGTATGCGTCCGCCACAAGAATCCAGCTGAACCTCTTCCTTGACAGTTAAAGGCAAGAGTTGGGACATATGGGCCTCTGTGTAGACATGAAAGTGACCACAGAGAATCATGGTGCGGGAAAGAGCGACGGCAGATCTGAGATCAGTTCTGCACACTGCCTCTTCGGGCATGGAGACTGGGTGTTTGGTCTGGGAACTGACCTAAATCATTCCTAGAGCAAAACAGAGGATGGATGGATGGATGGATGGATGGATGGATGGATGGACGGATGGACGGATGGACGGATGGATGGACGGACGGACTTTCATCTGTGAAAGGGAGGTAATAATGCCCACCCAGCCTATTTCCAGGGGTTATTGAACATTTGAAAGAGTTCACTGCTATTGCAGACTGGGTTTTTTTCCTTCTGTAGTCAGGAGTGACACTAATGTTACATTTTTTATGGAAATGTGATACTGATGCATTTCTAAAGGGCGGCTACCAAAGAAAGTTCCCTAATTGCAGAGGACACCTCTGCAGAACAAGGCAGGACAGCAAAGAAGCTCCCACCACTTCTGAATTCCCTACAAGAGTCCATATTTGCCATCATCCATTTGCCACTGTCCTTTTTAATCCTAAAGCAGAACTTGTTAAAGGCTCTGTGACCACTCCAGCTATTTCCTTTGAGAAAGATAACACTGCGGTGGAAGCTTCATTGTTATGCTAATCAAGCTTGGTCGGAGCTGCTTTCATAACTGCCACATTAAAGCATCCTTCAAGGAGAGGCCTCCAGAGCGATCTGCATGGCACTGGGTGAATACCAATGAAGGGTGAGTCTGGAGGAGTTCTTTTGGAACTTCTCCCCCAATCAGGTAAAGGGGCCCAGCTTTGACTGCCATGAAGGAAGGGGAGGGAAGGGAAGGGGAGGGGAGGGAGGGGAGGGGAGGGAGGGGAGGGGAGGGGAGGGAGGGGAGGGGAGGGAGGGAGGAAACCACCACACAAACAAACACAAATGAGAGAGCAAAGCTGCAGAGGAGAGAAAGGAAGGGAGACGCCTTACAGCACAGCACAAATGGCTTCCACTGTATAGTGTGCATTGCTGTTTCAAGGTGAGCATAATTATCCTGATTTCGGAAAGGAAGAAATTCTTCAGGGCCTATAACCCCTCAGTGAAAAGGCTCAGCACTCGCTTCTCCATGCAACCAGCCGGGGACAAAGCTGGAGAGCTAAGTGAGGTAAGAAACTAAAAAGCGGTGGAGCTAAGACTTGGAGGAAATTGGACACCTTAAAGATTTGCACCTTGGGAGGTGAAAAAGTACACAGCTCTCTTATGCCCCGATGAAAAGATACAATCTACAATCCTGCTTGCTGTGGCTACTCTTCAGTGGTATTGTATGGAATAGTGAGGGAGATACAAGGCCTACAGGTCCCAGAGGCATTTCCGGACAACTTGGAGAAAAGGAGCAAGCCGCCTGCACAGGCAGCTTCAGGCTGCAAGAGACAGTCTCCCTTTCTTCCTGGCTGTCAATCGGGAGCTGGGGAGAGGAGAAAGTCTGCACCACTCCTGGTCCCTACCTGCCAAAGTCCCACAGCGGAGGCTTTCGTGAGCAGCCATTGCAGAAACTCAGATTTCCAGTTTCCACTCCTCCCTGCCCCCGGTCCAAAGAAGAACCCTTGAATAGCACTGCTGGCTGCTGTTCCCGTGAGTTAGACACGGCTGCAGTACTCCGTTTCTACCCTAAATCTTTCTAATCAAACATGAACATACCTCATTTCATATTCGGTGCACCGTTTGATTCTTCCAACTAGAGAAATAAACTCTCACGCGTAGTAGATACTCAGGAGTCTTCCCAACCCCTTCTGCCCTCGCTGGCAGATGCCTGCACATTCTCCAGGTGCGTGGAGCAACTCTCCTTTCCTCCCCTGTGTCTTCAGCCAAGGACACTCCCCTCCCACCCAGAGGTAAATGCTGAACATCAATGTATTTAGGCCAATCCTGTTGATCTTGTTCATAGTCCAGTGATAGATTTAGGCCCAGGCGTAGGGTGCAACCCTGGCCCACTGGATACAAAAACAAGACGGTCGTGGGTCTTGGGAAATTCCCGGTATTCTAACAAAAGGGCGCAAACCAGGGACTTTGCCTTCGTCCTGCATCTGAGTGTGGACAGTGCCCCAAGCTGTGGTAGTCACAGCGAAACCAGTCACATCAACAACGCTGAGCAAATCATGGAGAGGCCACAGGAGCCTCACAGCCCTGAGCTCCTGAATTCGACTGCAGAACCAGCTACTGCTGGCCTGCTTGTTATGTGAGACAGTGACATTTTCATAATTGTGGAGGCCATTTTTATTTAGGTGTCCTGACACTTTTATTTTTTTTAATGTTAAAAAATTTTAAATTTTTTTAATCCTCACCCCAAGACGTTTTGTCATTACTCTTAGAAAGAGAAACATCGATGTGAGAGAGAAGCATCGATTGGCTGCCTCCCATACGTACTTGTTCAAGGGATTGCACGCACCTGTTCCGGACATCGAACCTGCAACCTAAGTATGTCCCTTGACCAGGAATCGAACCCGCATCTGTTTGGTTACAGGACGACACTCCAACCAACTGAGCCACACCAGCCAGAGTTGTTTTAACCTTTAAAAACAAAATTGCCCTAATATATACCTTTTCCTTTGGAACAGAATCCCAGCTTTGATTGGGTAACCTACACCCTTACATGAACTACGTGATTCGCTGAACTACTGGTGACAGCCCTGTTTCCTTACCAGGGATTGGTCTAGGGCACAAACAGGACCCAAATCTACCAACTAAGTGGGGGATGAGGTTTGGTGAGGGTTCTAGGAAAGAGATTTTGTTTTAGGAGAAAAAGACACAAGAAAGAGATTTTTCTCCCCCTGATGGATATCCTCAGGCTTCAGAGGTACCATACGTGGAGCTATAGCAGGAGGAACATCCTGCAACCAGGAGGAACACTAGTCTGAGGACATTATTGTGTAAGGTTGGCAAATCTAGAAATTAAAGAAATTTCAAGTCAGATTTTCCATTGGATGGCCATGTAATGATGAGCTGTAGCTTTATAGTTTCAGAATGAGTTACTTGTATTTATCTACCTATTCACTTGCCTTCCAAGTTGTCTCTCGAGGGGAAAGGGAGGCACAGTATAGCTGCTGGATAAAAACGCTTTTATTTCATACCCATCCTATCTAGGCCACAGGAGCAGGGGACGTCAGTTAGGGATGTACCATCAATACTTTTGGCAATTATAAATTACTGCGGTGCTTGTGAGGTTGTATTTTATTATGACCTCCATTTTCTTATTCATTTAATCATTGCTAAAATTTTTATAAGGAAGAAGGCAGGCAAGGATAGACTAAGAAAGCCTGTAAGGTACATTACATTTTAAGAGATGGATTTTATTACTCACATGCTTGTAAAATGCTTTCATGAATATCAAGTTTCTTCATACCTTCCCCCTCCACCCCCACCACACACACACACACACACAAAGAAAACGAGAAAAAGGAAATGGCTATGGTGCTATTTGCTCTATTTTCCCATAAAATGGTTTGGATTCCATGATTTTCAATTCTTTTCATCTCACAGCACACATAACCTAATTACTAAAATTCTGAGGCACACCAAAAATTATGTTTTGCTGATCTGACAAAAAAATAGGTATAATTTTGATTCATTCACAACAGACGACTATTGTTGTGTTGCCTGCTGTTGTTTTTTTATTTGACAATCTCAGGGAAAGGAGGTCAGTGCCCCTGACTAAATACTCAGGTATTGCATGTTTTAAAAATTCTTGCAGCACTCCGGTTGAAAATCGCAGATCTCAGTTATATGTCAGGACAGAACATGACAGAGGACCACTGCCCTGGCCTGTGGTCAGTCAACCACTCTGACCTCGACTGCTGGCCATTGGGCTTTAGCTAAAATGCTTCTAGCTCAAGCAGTCAAAGATGAAGTTAGGGAAATGATCACTTTAAGGTACAAAACAATGAATGGCTGCCATTGAACATCAACAAATACAATTATGTCAGATAGATGAAATCAACTCAGCAAAAAATGTTTTCTGTGCTTGTTTCCTGTCCAAACAGAGAGAAACGTGACCTGCGCAAAGCATGTGATTATTATTTGGACTAGATTGATGAATGCGGTTTGAGCCAGAGAAGCTTGCACAATCAATTTCCAGGTCACAAAAGGGGCTCTAATGCAGGGAAAAAAAGATATATGTAAGCAATGCCCTAGAAGCCAAGAGTCCATTCTTTTGAGAAACATGACAATAAAGGGAAAGAGCATTTGCCTACAACCCAAAGTTCTGAGCTACAGTTCTGATTTCATCGGTAAATAGCTATAGGTCTTTGGCAAGCACTTTGGCTGTCTGGGTCTCACTGCCCATTCTGCCCCCAGAATGGCACGTCCAAGTCCTACTCCCTGGTGCCTGTGAATGAGGCCAAATGGAAATAGGGTCTCTGCAGATAGAAATAAGTTGAGGGTCTCCGGATGAAATAACCATCCAGGAATTAGGATGGGACCTAAACCCAATGACTGGTGTCCCTGTATGAGAAAAAAAAGGGGAGGTTTGGGACACAAACACACAGACGCAGAGTAAGGAAGGCCGTGTGAAGAAAGGCAGAGACAGGAGTGACAGACACATCTGCAAGCCAAGGGACACCAAGGACTGCCGCCGGCAGCCTCCGGCAGCCAGGAGGGAGGCATGAGACAGGGCCTTCTCAGCCTTGCTCAGAGCCTCGCTGAGCAACCCAGCCCTGCTGACACCTTGACTTTGGACTTCCATCCCCCAGACCTTGGAGAGAGTACATTTCTGTTGCTGTAAGCCGCCCAGTTCATAGTGCTTTGTTACAGTAGCCTGGGGAAACCCATACACATTTATCAGTTTAGAAATCAGACTTGAAAGCGTCAGTTTGATTAGTGTCATCTCTCTCTGCACTCTGTGGCTTTGGGTGGGGCGGCAAGGAAACTAAACATGTGGGGGGAAAAAGACATCTGAATCCTTTGTTTTGAGGTTAGAGTGAGGAATAGAGCTCAAAAGTTCACTTTGCTTTTTTTTTATCTAGGGAAGGCACTAACACAATCAGCAAAAGGCTACTCTGAAAAATATTCTCATCCCGTTCAAAATAAAAGCAATACAAATCTCAGCGGAAGATCTGAAATTCAACCAGGACAATCGGGGCCTGCATTTACACCGTGAGGAGAACCTACTGAAACTCCATCCTGTCGGGACACAGGGAGGAAAGAAAGCAGAAGGAATGCCTACTGCAGCGAGACTGGTCTTCCTTTAAAGCTTCTCCTGAAGCTTCAAGCTTGTAACTCAAGAATGAATCTCGTGCGTATTCAAGTCAATGGAGAGCTGGAGATTAACTGTGACACTGACTAGAGAACAGGCTGACAGTGACCAGAGGGGAGCGGGGAGGGAATTTCAGGGGAAAAGGGGAAGGGTTTACAGGAACAAGTATAAAGGACACACAGACAAAACTAAGGGGGGTGGAAATCGAAGGGAGATGGGGAGCACTGGGGGGGTGGGCTGGGATGGGGGTAAAAGACAGAAAATGGTACTTGAACAACAATTAAAATAAATTTAAAAACATAAATGAAAAAAACTATGCCACCACCTTCATTAATTCAGTCAGTCAGTCAGTTATCCATTCGTTCAACAAGTACAGGTTGACTCGTCATCAGGCACCAGCGGCTGAGCTCAAGGCTGGGATGTGTTGGGGGTCAGAGAAGACAAGACCCTGGCCTGATGGAGGATTAGGAAGTAGGGGGAAGCAAGAGAAGATAGGGAGATGGGGGAGCCAAGAGTGATGGAAAATAATCAAACAAATTTATGAAGGAGCCCCCCCAAACTGGAATTATCATCTGGAGGGCGGGCCCCTTGTAGTACAGGCTTCCCCCGCTAGGTGAGTGTTCTAGGAACCCACCTGTATCAGTGTGCCAGCTGGCATTGTTGTGAGACGCTGCGTTTGGCTTCAGTAATTTTTTTTTTTTGAAGACTCAGTGCCTTTGCCCAGGTTATGATGTGTGATTCACAGGCACAGCTGCCCACTCTGCACCGAGTGCTCAGCAGTTTTTGACCAGTAATGGCACGATCCCCATGCCCCACCCACCCTATTCACCAGATCTCACCTCGAGCAACGTTTTTTTGTTTCCCCAGATGAGAAAAATCCTACAAGGGCAACATTTTGCCGATATGAAAGAGATGAAACAAACAATGGCAGAACCACTCAAAGGCATCAAAACTGATGAGTTCAAAAAAGCTTTTTGGAGCAGTGGAAAAAAGTCTAGATAGGTGTATTGCATCCTTTGAAGGTGACTGAAGTTTAAACATTGAAAGTAAATACATAATTTTTTATAAAAAATTTCAGGGTTTTTGCACTGCCCCCCCTCTTCATATAAGTACAAATTGTGATTGGTTGTATAAAGTAAATAGTGAAAGGTGAGGCAATAATAGGGACTCAGTGATATGGGAGGACCTCTCCATGGATATAGTATGTAAGCCTCTAGCATTTAAGGTCTAAAGATGGAAAGAGGCCAGCCAGGCAAAGAGCAAGACAGAGGGACCCATGTGTAAAAGCCCAGGGGGAGAGAAAGTGCATCCAAGGCATGGAAATGCAGCGAGTGTGGATGAAGCAGAGAGTCACAGTGGAAGAGAGGTACAAGATGACCCTGGAGAAGTAGGCAGCAGTCAGATCTTACAAGGCCTCGAAGGCCATGATAACACATCTGGGTTTTAATTGTGCAATGGGAAGGTGCTGAAATTTTTTAGCAAGTTTTGTTTAAGGGAAGGGGCAGGAGTAAATACAGGGAGACCATTAGGAGGCCCTGGCTGTAGTTCAGGAGAGAAATGATAGGGCGTGGACTCGGTGGTAGCATTGCAGAGGGAGGGAGGCAGATGGGTTGAGAGGCATCTCTGTTAGCAGGCGGCTAGGAATGGTTCGCTCCAATCCCACCGACATGCATCTGTGGAACCCTCCGTCTGCCCCCCGGGGTGAAAGCTCCAAACAGAGGGGTCCACGCAGTCGTCTGTGACATGCCTTTAACTCAGAGAGCCAGAGAGGGGAAAGAACATGTTCATACAAGCCAGCACTTGGAACATGAACTTGGGTCCATTTGTGAATCTCAGAGGAACCCAAATGATTGCCTTTCTATTGCACGTTGAGATTACGGCTCCATTTCAGAGACCTGGGCTCAGCAGACGCCGAGGGCACCAAGGCAAAGTTTTCGGCGTTCAGAGCATGTAGGAGAACAGTAGCAGAAAGGGGGTGCTGAGCCTGAGAATACGCAGGGGGCCCCTGAGAGCTGAACTCTGACAAGGCGGTGTCCACTGTTCTGTGTAGCTGCCCAGCCTTCAGCAGGACTACGGTTAGGAGTCGGAATCAGGGTTCTCACCAACGTCTGCGTAGCGGACTCACTGCCCTGGCCGTGTGAGGAACCACATCAAAAACTCGCCGTGTCACAACCCCCTTCCCGAAACGACGCTCGGTAGGGCCGCGCTCCTGGTGCACATGTGAGGCATCATTAAATATCATGACAGGATGTGAGCAAAACATCAGGGGCCTTCAGGGATCAAAGTCGTGCGACCCGGTGGAAAAGCAGCTCTTTAATAAGAGGGTGGGAGCAGGAAGTTTCTCTTTGTTAAACAGCAGACCTAATGACTTCTCTCTGCTTTCCTCATAAAGGCTGCCTAATCATGTCACGTATGTCTGCACCTCGCATTGAAGGCCCCCTTAGTGTCTGGGTCCCCTACTGTCAACCTTGCAGCCCTTGAGGTCATAAAAGCCAGAGGAGCTGGCTGCTGGTGAGTTGGGTCTGTAGCTGGTTTTCCCGGCTTTGGACATACAAACAAACTCTCATTATATTTTAGCAGTGAAACTGGGGAACGAAGAGAAACAGTCTTTCTTCAAACCAATCCCTGCTTGTTTCATCTTCTTTCAATCCTAAGGGACCATCACACTGGTATTTAAGATTAAAGATGGCATCTCATTTTCAAACGGAGAGCTAAAGAGACCCAGACTGAATCTCAGCAGTGGGTAGACCATATATCCAATTTTTCAGCTCAGCCTGCCACAAGACCCGGGCTAATTGGACTCCTGGCAGCCTTGTGGGTACCACAATGGTCCTTGAAGGCAGCAAAAATGGCAAGACCAGCCATACCACATCCTCAAAGACCTCCTTTTTCTTTTTATATATATATGTTTTATTTCCTTATTTTCAGAGAGAGGGAAAGGGAGGGAGAAAGAGAGGGAGAGAAACATCAATTGGCTGCCCCTTGCACACCCCCAGCTGGGGACTTGGACCGCAACCCAGGCACGTGCCCTGACCGGGAATGGAACCAGCAACTTTCTGGTTCACAGGCTGGTGCTCAATCTACTGAGCCACACCAGCCAGGATAGACCTCCTTTTTCTAGGTCCCTAGGAAACACCCACTATCCTGACCACCCATTTTGATACATAATTAGATGTCTCATTGCTCTGTGGTCTGTCTGTTCTTGCATGCATCTACCAACTTTGCTGAAGGACAGTTACAAGGGTTTGGTTTTGCTTTGTTTTGGTACACCTCCATAGGTTTCAATAGGGGGTTATACAAATAGCAGACAATGGTGGGAGGGAGGGAAGGATGGATGGATAGATGGATGGATAGATAGATGAAAATAGTCACCACTGTATTCCAAATCATAAAGTGTCACTTTAAGATGTGAATCCACAGCCTCCCAAGTGGGTTATATGATTGCCTTGATCACATCTCCCATATCTGAACCTTCATTCAAAAGAGCCCTTGCCTTAAGGTTAATTTCTATCACAAGAAACTTCTCTCCCTGGTATGAAACACAGCAGCAACTCATGAATATTCCAACATCATAAATCTGAACCCTGGCCTTTGGGAAAGACACATGAAAAACCTCCCTGGTAGAATTTTTTTTTTTTAACTCTTACATCACCTGTTTCCTCAGGCCCCCTAGTGGCCCACTGCCCTCATGATAACTGCCACCTGATGTTTGCCCACCTGGCCTCAGTGACATGAATGCCATGAGTGAGGGGCAGTGTCGCACAGTGGACGTCAGACCTTTGGAGTCAGGCAAACATGAGTTTAAAATTCGACTCTGCCACTTTTTAGCTGAAGGGCTTTGGATGAAATGTGGAACAACCTCTCCGAGCCTTGATTTCCCCCTCTGTAACTTCAAATCCACACTCTGCCATGGTGGGGGTGGGGGGGGGGAGTGTGCAGAGGCCAAGTACGTTGCAGTCCCCTACCGCTGCAGCTGCAGCCTGGTGGAACAGCTCCTTCTTCAGGATCACAGTGACTAACGTGGGCGTTCACTACAAAAGACGCACCCAAAGCACAAGTACATCGTGCGGTAAAAGCATACACACACATAAATATTCGCAGGCCAGCTAGTAAGCATCAGGTTTTCATGAGTACGTTACAGAAATGTCCAGATGCAGAATCCCACCAGGAGTGTTCCCCTGGCCCAAAATGGTTCCGATTGATGGCACCTTCATCAGAAAAACAAAACACACTTGTGAACATTGTTGCCATTTACTGAGCAAAAAGTGCCCCACTCCATTCCTGCCCAGTGGCAAGGCAACCAAGCTGCTCTAGGAGGCAGGAAGCGAAGGTAGAGCTTTACACTGCAAGTCGTTATTGCTCATGATAAAGTTTTTGGCCTACTCTGCCTCAGTATTCTCGCCTGTGAAATGGCACAACAGCTACCATGCTTAGTTTTTGTATGGTTCAGAGCCAGGACAGTTGCTGGCTCAAAAAAAATAAAGGGCATTAACTAATATTTGTTGAATTGTTGCCGGTTCCAGACAACTGAAGGCATGCTTGCTGGCATTACATAGAATTATGAGTCTTAAGTTTGTTGCAACATTTGGAAAAATATTAAAACTCTGGCTTCTTCATAGCAGAGTCGTACGTAAACTGCTTACACAGGGGGGGCTGTAAAAAATGAAGAGGCGAGAGTACAGAAACATCTGACGTTCGAATTTGCTCCTGAGAAGCAACCCTTTTAGATCTCGCTGGTTGTGTTTGACAGGTGACTGCAGTCAGGGTAATCACCGAAGCTCCCCAGTATGTGGTCCATTTGGGAACAATAAAAGAACTACAAGGGCCAGAACCAGCTCCAAGAAGAACGTGTCTAGCTTCTCCTTTGAAGCCAGCATTAGATTGTTGGCACTGAACTAAAGGCTGTCTTGGTCTGGAGCTATGTTTTATCTCGAGACGCAAATTCATCGTGCAGACGCACATCCAGCTCTTGCACGGTGCAGCCGGGCTGTGCCGTTCCGGGGCTGCCTCCCCACAGGGCTGCCGACTCCCACGGGAAAGAGACAGATGTCTCCTTCTGGAGCAATGCCACCTCCTCGGCCACCCATGGGGGAGTCTCGCGTCACTGCCCCTTGAGAAGTGTGATCAAATTCAGGCCTCCAGCGATGGCACTGTTATCGAGTCAGCATTGAACTATACAGTATTTCATACAATTTCTCTCCCAGTGTAAGAGCCCTTTTCACGGTCACTCCAACTGGTGTGGAGTGAGCCCTACTCTAAACGAACTCGTCTATTGACAAGGCGCTCACGCCTTTGCAGCCAAGATTGTTCTATGTTGAGCAGCTCTGACTGGAGAGTCATTTCTTACAGTGAGCTGAAATCTGCCGCCATCTAGTTTCCACGTATCGGTCTTAGTTCCACCCCTTGGAATATTAAGAATAAAATAAATTGATATCTCAGAGGATCAAATGAAATGGAGTTTACCGCAAACCCAAATATTTTTCCTTTGGCGTATTTAAAAAAAGTTGCAAATTCCACATGGCTGGTTATATCCTCTTCCTTTCCCCCTGCTTTAAAAAATATAAATTAGCTTCCTTCCTTCTTTTTGCTTTCTCTCCCTTCCTCCCTCCTTTCTTTCCTTTTTCCCTTCCTTCATCCAAACACCATCAGGCAGGCCCAAGTGAGACGGGCGGCCTGGTGGGGGTGCGACAGGGGAGTGGTAGGGGGAGGCAGGCCCAAGCTGCTGTCAGGGTCCACGCACAAGGGGGCAGAAGTCAGAGGGCGCAGAGACTGACGACAGAGAAGGACAGAAATAAGGGGAGCTGGATTTCCCGCAAGTGAAAGGAGGTACAAATATAGAGAGGAAGAAAACTAGAATATAGTCCATGACATTGGGTCAGAATGAGAAGCACTGATACAAACTTAAGGTTTTCAACAAATATAGATATAAATTGTGTGCATTATAAAATGTGTAATTTCCTAGTTCTGTCCACTGACAGGGCCTGAGAGTAGTGACATCCCACCAGCCAGGAGCACACTTCTTACCCTATTGCCCAAATCTTGGTTTTGAAATACTATTTTCCACTAAAAGAAACCAGAGTCTCTGGGAAGAATGTCTGATTCCAGGGCTGGGAAAGAGAAAGCACATGCACCTGGAACACCTCATATGCCAAAAAGAAATGCTCGAAGAATGATGGAAATACGTCAAAAAGGATATAGGAGCCAGTTTGAATGCATTCCCAGCAGTCAAACTGGAGAAATTAGAACATCCAAAGAAACTGTGGTAGGGATTCGAGCCATTGAGTGAAATAGGAACCCATACATCCAAACACAGATATGAAATGTGAAATGAATAAAGGGATGGAAAGAAGGAAATCTTCTCCTTGTAGTAGAATGGCAGCTCTTAAACAGAAAAGGAGTCGTGGCATTAGGAATTTACCATCTGACCACCACCAAAGTAACAGTTCGGGCAGGAAATGTCAAGAGCTGCTTCCGCCGGTGGGTGAAGGTGGGTGAGAAAGGGGCTTCCACACCCTATCAAAGTACCGCCTCGCAAAGCCGGGACGACAACGAGGGAAAATGGATCCCTTTCAGCGGAAAAACCTGAAGACACCATCATCACCAAGTGACCGGAGGCACCACCACCACCGATATGAACAGGACGAAGAGGCCTCCTAGGCTTACCATCCAATAGGCTTCCGTGAAAAGCACACAGCCTTTACGATATTCTGACTAAAAACTCATACCCTGGGTCTAATGGAGAAGAAACCACGGACAAACACAAATTGAGGGACAATCTACAAATTAATAGGCTTGAAAATGTTCAAAGTCATGAAAATCAAAGAAAAAGAAAGCACTGTTGCAGATCAAAAGGGCCAACGGGACATGACCGCCTCGCACTACGTGGGGTGTGGGATGGGACCCAGAACTTTGGCAGATGTTACTGGGACACCAGCAAAAGTGGGGTCTCAGAGCGAAATGCACCCAGGAGTTCTTGGTACTGTTTTTACAAACTTCTGAAAGTTTAACCCAGTTTTTAAATAAAACATTTTTTAACTCATATAGATAGCAATTCAGTGCTTTTTGAGGCTTTCCCAAGAAAACCCTCTCTAGTTAGTAACACCTAGAATCCCATTGATCTGCTTTCTACCCAATTCCACTCTCTTCCTACTAAGACTTAAAACTTGGAACATTGTTCAGAATGGAAGCATGCCTGTAGAGGTAATATTTTAAGCCAACACTCATTTACAATCACGTTTCCCAAAGTGGCTTGCAGCGTCTTCAATCTACGAGGTTTCTGTTCATTTGGCATTAAGGAAAAGGAGTTGTTGAGGGGTTTTTTGTTAAAGAATTTTGGAAAACACTAAGCTACACAAAGTTTCTTTCCGGTAGGATTCCACAGAGGCTCTAAGCGGTTGATAGGCATTTTAACTTGGCCTGAGAGAACACTACAATTGGAGTCATCTGATCATTGCCCAATATGTTCCAAAAAACACCTTTTGGAAAAGGCTGGCTGACAGAGTCCAATCAGGCAATGAGACATCAAGAGTTTGGGCTGTGGAGTGAGATGGCCTGGGTTCAAATCCTGCTGCCCCCCTTAGTAACTACGTAGCCTGGGGCAAATCCAAACCTCTCTGTGTTTCAGTCTGCTCATCTCTAAAACAGAGGGGATAGAGTTCTTACGTTGGCATGGGGGCTGGGGGGATGCGGTAATCAGACCTGATAATAAAGACAACAATTGTACCACATGCTTCACACGTGTGAGGGCTCGGTGCGCACCTACACTGCAGGCTGCCGTAATTCCCGTTGTCACTGTTCTATCTCGAGGGCCTATTGGGACAGAAACAGAGCCTAAGTGGGTGGGGGTTGATTGCAGACAATGCTACCAAGGTCGGGAGAGGAGGAGTGGGCAGCCAGAACTCAAAAGCTGAAAGTCCTCAAGACAAAGTCCCGACACCCTCCGACGTCAAGCATATTGCTGTGAAAGCCCCTTCCGTGCACCTATCTAGACTCTCCCAAAAGCTCCAGTGTGCTGTGGGGTCTTCACCCTGCTCCAGTGTGCTCCAGCCTGCTCCCAGACTGGGCACCCATCATCCCCCAGGAGGCACTGAATACAAGAAAACATTTCCCCCTTCGAAATCATTGGAGCTATTGCTCTCTGTAGATACACTTAATGGGCCCACTGAATTAGCCCCACCGCCTGCCTCTGGCCCCTTGGCCATTCCCTCCTGTGCCACAAGAAGGAGAAAGAGGGGTTTAGCGAGCATGGCCATCTGCCAAATGAGTGTCCCAAGCCATACCCCCCGCACCCCAGAGTCACCACGGAGGAGCTGACCCCATGGGGCTGTCAGCTCACCACAGACAGGCTTCACCAGCGCTTCAGAAAATGAAAAGCTTTATTAAACTTTCAAGTCTAGAACAGATGTGTCCAGACATAAATATTCAAAAGATCCCATCTGTTAGGTAAATCGTCTTTCGATGTAGTAACAGAGGGACCATACGTCAGGGAGACCCCATAGCTCCGAGGGCCCAGGAGTCCCAGAAATCCTGCAGGCAGATGCTCCTGGAATCAAAATCAAAGGAGCCTGCGTGACAAAGAACAGTCCGGGCAAGACCAGGGCAGTGGGAAGCGCAGTCGGGGCCTCTGCCGCCAGGGGCCTGAGAGAGATGGTGAAAGCCCCACGGGCTGCATGAGCAGAGTGTCAAGAAAAATTAACCAAATCCCCACTGTGCACCCGCAGTCAGGTTTTGGTTAGAGATACTGAGGTTCCCCCTGAGACTGTCATTCTCCCCAGGGAGTTCATGCCTTGGGAAAGACACCACTCTCAGCCTGGCTCTCCTCGTTTGGCAGATTAGACCACTGGGTACCCGCTTTATGCCACAGTCTACATAGGGTCTTGTAGAATGAATAATAATATAAATAATAATAAACAACCTACACGTATATACTCATACTCCGTGATGGACACTGTTCTCAACACTGGACATTCATTGACTTATTTCATTTTCCCAGCAACTATCTGAAGTAGATACTACTATTAGTCCCATTGTACAGGTAGCGAAACTGAGGCACAGAGAGAATGAGTGATTTGCCCAGGGGGTCATGGATGGGCATGCTGGGCAGGATTCAAAGCCAGGCAGGCTGGTCCACAGGCAGAGCTTGTAACCCACCTGCTAAAATGGTCCAGAACCGCTTCCTGCCAGGAAGGGGTTTATTGAGCTCTAATGCAGGAAAGTGAGAGGCATCACAGCCCTGGCTGGTGTGGCTCCGCTGGTTGGGCGTCCTCCTGCAAGGCGCATGGTTGTCTGTTTGACTCCCAGTCAGAAACCCATTGATGTTTCTCTCCTCTCTTTTTCCCTCCCTTCCCCTCTCTCTAAACATAAATAAAATCTAAAGAAAGAAAGAAGAAAATATATACATAACTGCTTAGGAGTCCTGTTCCAGGGGGAAAACCTGGTGCTTGGGCAGGGGGGCTGCTGGAGGGAGGCACTGAGCCCACCCCCAGGTCTGAAACCCAAAGCTCTCGGCAGCAGCTCCCAGGCCAGTTTGCCTGCTCAGTGCCCTCTCTCCCTAACAGAAGCAGCCAGGCCCATCTAGTTCTTGGGTCCTGAATGCACTTGGCATTGCCTTCTGTCAGTGCTGTTGCTGCTCACCTCCTGCCTACAGCACCATTCCCCCTCCTCCTTGCCCACCACAGTCTCCAGCACCTACCACACACTCGTCCTCTTCATGTGGGTTCTCAGTCTTGTGCAGTCACATGCCCGAATTCCTGACGTGGACTCAACACACACGTGCCCTCTGCTCCAGCTGCGCTGAGCTGCTCACCCTCCGAGAACACACAAAACATTGTAATCACACTTTCTGTTTGGATCAAAGAAGACTTTTCACTGTAAAATAGAGAATTCCAACCAAAACCGGATTGAGTCCAAATATCCTGGGGTGCTGAAACACCTTGAGGTGAACAGGTGCAGCGGGGTCCACATGCTCAGGCGGGGTCCATCTCCTCCCTGCCAACCCCGCTCCCAGCCAGGTGCTCAGGGTGCGGTAGCTAGGGGCCCGCTGCTGCTTTTTGCTCACACTCTGCCGATCTTGCAGCCCCAGCAGAGACAGGGGTCCTCTTTATAGTTCCACTGGGATCCAGCACTGTCCCTGAGCCAGTCACTGCCACCAGGGTATTCAGTGATCTCTTTGGTAAAGCCTGGGTTACATACCCACCCCTGGGCCCCACAGGGAGGGGCGGAGGGAGCAGCCACACCAAAATGTGGACTGACCGTGGGAGAGGTATTTCCTCAAGGAAAATTCAGAGTGAGTGCTGTTACCAGGAAAAGGGTGAATGAATGTGGAAGAGGCAGAAACCACAACATCAACAACCACGGAAACTGATACCCACTAAACAAATCCATTCGCTGAGTGTTTCCTATGATCCCGGGATTAAATTAACAATACCTATAACTGGAGATTAAGTAATGCATGTTGATCACTGAGGCACATAGTCAGTGCTTAGGAAACAGCAGACACAGGTGACTGGGAAGGTTCTATCACACTGCGTGTAATTAAAGTGGTAGTGTTTTCAGACATGGACAATGGGGTGGGGACTGACTGTGGGAGCAGGGGAAGGTGGGGTGGAGGGGGCAACAGGGGAAAATCGGGACGACTGTAATAGAACACTAAAATATTTAATTTTAAAAATAAAAATAAAGTAAACATTCTGGTTGGCATTTAAAAAAAGTGGTAGTTTCTTATATCACCAAAAGCCGTTTCTAAATTTCCTGCATGTTACTTATTCTGTCACATAATCAAGGCAATGTGGTATCTGTTCATCAGTCTAGACTAGACTATGAGCTTCTTGAGCAGGAGCTTACTCACCTTACGTCCTAAACACTCAGCATAAAGCCTTTTATATGTGTGCTGACTCACCCAAGTAGTGTTATTCAAGAAGAGATGTGTCTTAGCATTCATTTGTTCCGCAAGTATTTATTGAACACCTAGTGGGTGATGGGCATTGCCTTAAAGGTCGGGATATATTGTCAAACAATCCTACTCACACGTCTTTGTTGTGTCTTAACAGGGATAGACAGAGGTCTGAGGGCAAGGGTAGAGCCATGGCCCAAAGCTAGCAGCTTATGTGGGTTGTGTCAGGCCAGAGCAGAGATGAGAAGCCAGGAGGAGGTTGCAGGAGATGAAGGTAGTTAAATGTGAGTTTGCAAAGGTCTTCAAACACATACTGGGAAGTTTAGATTAAAGGTAGGAGGCAAACGGGAGGCCCTGCCGATTTCTGAATGGACGAGTGACAAAATCAGAATGGCACTTCCAGAAAATTAGGCTGGCTGTTGGGCACAGAAGGTAGCCAGAGGGGTGAGGCTGCGGGTGGAAAGACTCGGTAGAAAAAAGGCTGCTACAGAAATCAGCATGGGCGGCCATCAGAGCCTGGACGCCAAGCGGGGCTTGGCCGTGTCCCCGGCTTGAGAAGGTCAGATCCCAGAGACAGAACTGCACTTCCACTCTGAGAGGGACAGACCCAGAGAGGAAACAGTCGAAGGTGACTTCAAGGTTGAATGCTTAGAAGACCAGGCGCCCTCAGGAGACCCAGTCGAGCAGAGAGGGTGAGGTCGGGGCTGCAGAGGAAGAGAGAACATGAACCAGACCCACTAAGCTGTGTGTACCAGGTTCCAGTGCACCTACCCAGAAACCACAGAGAAACCTCCGCTCTTCTGAGCCTGGGAAGGCCGCTCCACCTCTTCCTCCCGACCAGGAGAGGGATCAAAAGAAACCCACTGCTGCCTTCTCTGTGGTAAGTGGAGTCCACAAGTGGGCAAAAGACCCAGCGTAGGGAAGGGCTAACCGACGTAACCTTGAGTCACTGCACAAGCACGATGATCAGGGAAGATTCATTAAGCAGCAAAATTAAAAGGCACAGAGCCCAGGGTCAGACAGAGCCCAGGGTCAGACAGAGCCCAGGCTCAGGCTCCAGGTCTTCGTGGAAGTTCATCGTCCTCCTGATGTCACATTCTGGGCAACTCCCATTAAGTCCTTAGTGCTTAAATTTTCCATCATGCTCTATCGCACTTAATGGAGGTGGGGGCAGACTGCAGGGGTATTTTTTACTTTGGTGGTTCTCAGGACACCAGCCTCCTAGATACTAAAGAAGACTAATGGGCAAATACGGACAGAAAGGGTGTACAAAATGCCTGGCCCATGGGTGCTCAGCAAGCATTGGGTCCTAAAGGTGCGTTTGGCTGTTAGGGCCTCAGGAAGATGAGAGAGAAACACGAACCCTAGTGCCTACTCCAGAAAAGACTCACGGAATCCACAAATCTCACCTCAAATTGCTGCAGACACTTTTTCAGCCCTGAGCTTTAAAACAGAACAAAGACCAGGTCTCTATTTTCCTACCTTTATAAGGATGTCTGGGCCCTTTCTCTGAAATGCTTACTTCAGTCCAGTGACTAATAAGAATTGTCATCTTGCAGGGTTGTCTCTGTTTCTGGTTTCCTGGCATCTGAGACCAGACAGATCTACCTGCACCCCCCCCACTGCCGTTTCTCTTGCCCAGCTTCCTTCGGGGGCTGGCAGACCCCAAAGAGGGGGCTCGTTAAACACAGAGGCGCTGAACCCTCATGCGTCGCTGGTGGGAATATAAAAGGATGCAGCCACCACGGAAAACAGCACGGCAGTGCCTCAAAAAATTAAACATGGAGTCACTGCAGGATCCAGCCATTTCAATTCTAAGCATAAACTCAAAATAATCAACAGCAGGCCTCAAACAGATATTAGGGCACCCTTGTTTATAGCAGCATTCTCTATAATCACTGAAGGGAAGAAATCTCCCAAATGTTTGTCAGTGAGGAAATGGATAAACAAAATGTGCTATATAGATACAGTGGAATTGTAGCCTTAAAACAATGAACTTCTGACACATGCCGCAAGCTGGCTGAACCTGGAAGAAACAACGCTAAGGGAAATAAGCACAAATATCGCATGCTTCCACTCACGTGAGGAACCTAGAGGAGTCAAATTCATGGTGGCAGAAAGTAGAATGGTGGACTGGCGGAGCGGGAAACTGGGGAGTTACTGTGCAGTGAGTGCGGAGTTTCGGTTTGGGGACGGAAAGTTCTGGAGGTGGATGGTGGTGATGGGCGCACAGCAATGCGGATGTGCCTAACGCTGCTGAGCCACACACTTAAAAATGACTAACGTGGCAAATTTTATGTTGTGTGTATTTTACCACAATAAAAAAATGTTTGAAGAAGCTAAAAAAAAATTTAAAAGGGAGTAGCAGCACTTTGTGCAATTTCCGCGTCTCTGCAAAACTTCGGGGTTCTCTACTCCAACCTCTGCCAAGTTCATCAGTCACCTTCACGGGCCTTCTTCCTCAAAGTGGCCACTCTGCTCCTGCCTGAACGCCGCCTGAGCCAGGAAGGTCACTCTGCCCTCTAGGCAGCCTATCCAACTTTCAGATGGCTCAGCTCTCCTTGCTGACAATTCGGGAGGGTGGTTCCCCTTTCCCACACAGCTCAACCTTCCCTTAATCAGATTCCTGGGAGGAAAGCAATTAGTCCAACCCCCCTCTGCTGTTTTCCCACAAAAAAGTAGAGACTCCAACCGTTTTATAGGGATACGACCAGACCAGTGGGCACCTGTTTTTCTTTACACTGTCTTAAACCGGGGAGGCATGGGGAGCTTATGTTCGCGCCAGCCTGCAAAAGCTGTCGGAAGGCTAGGTGCAGGAATTTGCCTCCGGCGTGGGGGTCAGTGGCCATGTGGATTCCAGTTCAGCGGATGTCCTTGGCTCTCCACCTAGGTGGCTCTTGGAGAAGACCCGCAGAATGAGCAGAACGTTCCTGAAATGCGAGCCTGCCCAGAGCAACTAAGAAGGACAGCGCCCGGAGGCCAGCCGAGAGAGAAATGGAAACATTTGGCCCCAGGAAGGCTCTACAAGTCTAAGGCTGCCTTGATCAGACCCTTACAAAGAAAAACAACACAGGCCATGTGTGTCCTGAGGGTAGAGGTGCCCACTGGGGCACACCCAGCCCTGTCCACCCCTGGTGGGCACTGGTGAGCGCCCCCCTCCCTCTGTGGCAGAAGCCAGCAGGCCTGGCTTGCACCCCTCCCCATCAGGACAGGCCCATAGGCCGGCGCCCTCCCAGACCCATGACCGTGTTTAGAACAACAGGGCTGCTCCCACGCAGCTCAAACTTGGAAAGTCATGGCACTTCGCAGAACTGTTATTTTTCAGGGGGCAGCGGGCAGGACAGGGCGGGGCAGATAGACGGCCTGGCTTTGCTGTGGGTAAAAACCTAGCGTATCCTGGCCATCAACTTTGGTTCCTATTGTGGACCTCACAAGCAAAGGATTTCCATGGTCAGGAGATTCACGTAGGCCAGACCTGGAAGAGATGCCCCCTAGCAGGGGTGTCCACCCTTTTGGCATCTCTGGGCTACACGGGGGAAAAGAAGTGTTGTCTTAGGCCACACTTTAAATATATTGTGATACATAATCACAAAAAAAAAACCCTCATCATGTTTTAAGTAAATTTACAATTTTGCATTGGGCCATATTCATAGCCATCCTGAGCCACATGCAGCCCATGGGGCCACAGGTTGGACACCCCTGTGCCTGGGGCAATTATTCCCACCCCTGGTTTTAGGGATAAGGCCCAAAGATGGGGTGTGCCACCCCAGACTTGGAAGACAAAGCAGGACTGAGCCTGAGGCCCGGCCAGGCAGGTTACCCCTCCCCACCCAGGGTGTATCACTCATCTACAAACACCCTGAACAGTTCTAGAAAGTCCTTCCACATCTGTTAGTTCTTTAAGGATAAAGGCTGAGAATTAACCTTGTTCCTTATTCCCTTAAGTGTCTGCCGACCCAGTTCTGAATGTGTGGTCCAAGCACGGTAAATTCTTTCCAAATGAGAGAATCCCACAACAGGCCCAGGAAGGACACGAGGCAAGGATAAGTGTTCCCACTGACGGAGGAGGAGCACACAGCCCCCGAAGTTCCCCCCAAGTCAGCTGGGAGGGGAGGCGTCAGGAGTGAGGTTCCTCGGAGAGGATAAAGTCCACACATCCTCGTGCACTCTCACTAGCTTGGCCCCATCTCGAGAGGGAAGCTAAGGTCCCTCGTAACCTTACAACTTCCCAGCTCTACAGTGTCCAATCGTCCCATCCGTGTGGGTGTCCTCCCCCTGGGACAATCCCACACCTCAAGGACCACAGCTTTCCTAACCAGTATTATCTGCCTTTCTCCACTGAACGCAGGAAGCGAGTCAGGACTCCTCCTCTCTCCCCACTGCTCCTTCCTTTCCCCATCTTCCCAAATATTTCTGACACCCCTTTGGGCAAGCAACGGCATGGAGCTGTGTTTGCAGGAGGCGTTAAAGAAGCGATTACTTGACTGATACACAGCTGTCCCGATGGTCACATTCTGATGACTGCTCTTACATGGAACCGCCTTTCTGGTAACAATCATTCCCGAAAGGGATCGGCCAGAAAAGAGCCAGCCTGACGCTCCTGCACAGAGACAAAACCACGCGTCTAATTCTTTGGGGGGCCGGGCTGTAACAAGGCAGATTTTCCATGTCATCTTTATTTATATTTTTGCTCCAAAACACGTATATCTCCACTGTGCTAATTTATTTCCTCTGTCAAGTTCTATGGAGGAGAGATTTGCTGCTTCCTAACATTGTCTGCCTCGCAGCCTGTCAGCCCCCATCCCACCCCAATTTGTCTCTTAACACCCTCTCTGGTCCCTACAAATGGGTGGAAGCTTTTTGTTGTCAAGATGACCACCCATGGATGAGATCAAGGACCGCACATAACATTATGTTCATTATGCTGGTTTTGGAGAAAAGAGAAAATTTTCAATTGACTTAGGTTTGAAATTAAGAATAGAGAAGGTGACACTTTATTTTCAGTAAAAGAGCCCACCTCCAGCACTGATGGTGGCCTTCAATTTGCTTCCTCATTTGACTTTGTTTCTCTTTATTTATTTCCCCCATTCAAATTCACTTGGTTATTTATATTATTCTGTAGCATGTTCCTGGGTGAGATATCTCAAATCATTTTCTACGCCAAGTTGTAAAAAAATATATAAATACATTCATGTCACAAATAATAAGAAAATACTGAATTTTTCTAATATATGCATGAATATGGGCAGTGAATGGGAAAGGAGAGAAGAAGAGGGAAGGAGATAGGTGGGAAACGAAGGAAGAGGAGGAAAGATGGAAAACAAGGAGTGAGTGGGAGCCTGAAGGGGGAAGGAAAGAAGGCTGGATCATAGAAACTGAGTCTCACCAGCCTGTGTCTCCCTCACAGCCATAGCTAACACAGGATTGAATGCATGCACCCACAAACGTGCACACACAAGTGTGCACAAACATGCACACAGAAATGTGCACGCACATGTGTGCACACAGGAACACACATGCATGCACATTGTCTTCTCATCAAATAGAGTTCTCATCAGTTGGTTCTCTGGGCCCAACAATAAGAATCGCTGCTAGTTATTGAAGGCCTACTGCGTGGCGGGTGCTGTGCCTTGACTATTTCCCGTCCTTACCAGAGCTCTACAATCACACATTTGAAGAAACGGGACTCAGAGAAATAATGTTATTGCTAAGGTAGTTTTCTAGAGGATGTGAGCTTTTTCAGGTGACATCCATCTCCTCTCGCTCTGCCCTTGGGAAAACATGTCCTTGGCCAACCAGTGTGCATACTCCCCTGGCCACGAAGACCGAGTCAGGGGCAAAGAAACGATCCCATCAGGCCAGTGAAAATCAACTGTGATCATTTTGCTCAACAATTTCAGACTTCTTTCCACGGGAGTAGAAAATGAAGTAACAGGGGGGAAGGAGCTGAGGTTGGAGACGGAGCAAGAGAGTGAGAGGCCAACCTTCACAAGCCCCTCGAGCTCGTGAACACAGCTGTGGCTTCTCTGCCAGTTTCGGAAGCCAGTTAAGTCCCCAGAACCACCACCTTTTTCTTTTTTTTCAAGCCAGTTTAAATTCTATTACTTGCAACTCAAGCAGTCCTGACTAGCATCCCTTGTGTGTGAACAGGTGTTTCAGAAAAGGCCCCCGTGGTCAGCCCTCCCTCTCCTAGAGTCCTGCTTCCCTAGAGGGCGGTAGGTCTGGCAAGCTGGTCACCCTGCCCCACTCCCTCACCTGGAAAATCCCCACTCCTGGCTGCTGCCTCCCACCCACCCAACGTCCGCCACGCCTTCCCGTCCCCCAGAAATCGAGGAGTCATCAAAGGAAGGACCGGCTCCGTTAGATTGTGCAATTAACACATTAGTAGAGAACCTGAGCCATTTGAGAGTGCCCATAATTGTGTTTGCTGATTGTAACAGGAAAGACTGAAATGCTAAAAAGATAATTTAGACAGCCTGTCTCAAAGAAACTAGTTAGATTGAGCTCAGCGTCTGAGGCTCCCCATCCTCAGCACAGAGATTTCTAAAGAGGGCAAAACTAGCAGGATCCAACTTGAGTGCTATGGCAAAGTTTGGGGGACACAAATCCAAATCTTGGATCTTAGACATGGGGGGAGCTTATAAATCATCTGATGCAAACTCACCTGGAACCAGAACCCCTTCACAAGTTCCTGCGCACCGATTACCCAGGTTTTGTCTGAATTATCCTCACGACAGGAGAATCACTCCCTAGCAAGGCTAGCTATTTCCTCCCTGAACAGCTCTGAGTATTAGAAAATTCTTTCTCAAATAATGAATAATAAAAATGATTAACATGGGAGTGGCCCCTCCTCAAAGTACTCCCTTTTTTTAAAAGAATTCTGTCTTCACCAGCTGATGGGGCAGTGGAGAGAAAAAGGAGCACGGAACCAGAAATGCAAAACTGGGTTATATGTATCATAAGTTGGTATAGAAACGATCCAGGCAGAAGGAAAAGGGAAAATGAAGAACTCACAAAGGCAGGGACATGGAGAAAAAAACTTCTTGGTTTAAAATCAAAGTGAAGTATGAGGAGGTTGGTGGGGTGGGAAATAAAACATATAGAGAACACCAGAAATGGGGAAAAAATTTAACAAGTCTTGCTACGCATTACAAATACATTCATTTCCCTTGACATTTCTTCCCAGAAATACCGGTAAAGTTTTAATTTAATTTAACTCCTTTGGTTGCAAGACGGCGTTCCTCAGAGTGCAATTCTCTGCCTAGGCCAGACCACGGGAGGCCCAGTTTCAAGTGGAATTACAATCATGTTAATTTCAAACCTCCTTCCTTGTAAATCCCACCCAGGTTAGAAGGAAAAGATTCAGGGGTGAAGACATAGAATCAATTATGGACCCTGGCTGCAGGATGGAGAATGATTATACAAGAGATAAAAATGAAGTTACTAGAAGTAGACCCTGTGGTAAGAACGGAAGTAGCTGGAAGAATGATTGATTTCGTGGTGAATCACCTGAGCTCATTACATTTCCTAGGAACACCATCAGTTCCAGCAACTGCAGGTTGCGTCAGGTGTGGAGAGCTGCAAGGTGTAGAGGTAAGGAGCCATGCAGGTCATTCAGTGGAGATCTGTCGGGTCCTTCACTGAAAGCAACTAAAGCTGCCTCGTTGAGATTCACTGGGAAGCGATGACCAGCGTGCTCATTCACTGCATACCAGCGTCTCACGTCTCACGTCTCACGTCTCTCCTTGCTTCCCTTCCGTCTCTCCTGGCTTCCCTTCCACTGTTTTTTCACCTTCTCTGCCCTAAGCTTGCATCTCCCACATAAAAGGTCAGCCAGCACTTTACCCCTTGCCTCAGGCTCTGCTTTCTGGAGAACCCTCAGAAACTCTAAAGACCCTGAGGCTAAGCCAGCCATTGTCTTGACTCCCAGTTTCAGTCAAGTGTGTTTCTCTAGTGTGTTTTCTCCCTTGAAATAAAAGAGACACGTGCATACAGTTAGTTCTTTCTGACTCGGAAATCCAATTCTTTAGCCGAGCTCTTGACTCCTCCCTGGAAAGCTGATACAACTCATCCTCCTCCTACAGCAGCCAGGCGATGTACCCGAAGGGGGCATTATGAAGTCTTCTCTCCTGATTTGACATAATTCCTTGTCAGCGCTGTGGCTGTCTACATTAATACACATGTAACTACAAGCGCTGCTCATCGTCTCTCTCCCTGTTCTTTACTCCTCACCTCTTTCACTCCCCCCAATCTCTCCTGTTCACTCCTTTACTCAGGCACTGTCCCCATCACAAATTTAGCTTCTTAGTTTCTTTCCCCCACCCCAAACCTGCTAAGCTCCACTCTCCGGCTTTTCAAACATCTCTTAAAATGCCAGCTTTCTATAACGTATTCCTTTTACTGTCAGGGGTGTCCAACCTGTGGCCCATGGGCTGCTTGCAACCCAGGATGGCTATGGATGTGGCCCAACACAAAATCACAAATCTCCTTAAAACATTTTTATTGGCTCATCAGTTTTTATTAGCATTTGTGTATCTAATATGTGGCCTGAGACAACTCTTCTTCTTCCAGTGTGGCCCAGAGATGCCAAAAGGTTGTAGGGAATACCGGCTCACCTCCACCACTCATCTTCAGAGTTAACAGGGTATGACGCTCCAGACCGCACGCCCTGTACTGTTACCCATACCTGGTATACCGGGTGCTCCCGCAGCTCACCAGGCACACCTGTTAGAGCCCTTAGCACTGAGAACTGTAATTGTTTGCACATCCAAATTGTGAGCACCTTGACTGTAAGGAGCGTGGCTTATGTGTTTCTGAATTTCTAATACCTAACACATAATAATACTTCTTTCATGTTTAAGTAAACAAACGGATAGAAACATTTATTTACATGAACCAACTGCTGTTGCAACAAGTTCCAAGAAATCCATCTGGATTTGTTGGTACTCTGGAGTAGTTTCATATCAAATATTGCTTGAAAGATGTGAGACACCCGTTAGGAAAGAAAAAAATATTCCAGCCCGATGGGGAAATGGGAAAAGACAGAGGCACGGCATCAAAGGATAAACAGAATTGCCCAATAAGCAGCAAAGATGCTCAACCTCACGAGTAACCAACACGTGTAAAGCAATCTAAGTATTATTGGTAAGATATAAATTGGCATGGGCCTTTGAGACGGCAACCGGGCAGTATTTATCCATATTCACGCATTCTGTTGAGGTAGATCCCACCATCTACCCTGATGAAAGGCCAAGAAAGGTGCATGTATAAGGGCTGTTATTACAGCCCTGTTTGTAATAATGAAAAACATGGAGTATGTTAACTGTTTGTTAAATAGAGGAACAGTTAATGAATTGTGGGTATTTATGTTATAAAATATTAAATAAGTCTGAAAGGGTAATGTAGAGCTATATATCCACAGAAAGCCTGCCAAGGTATGTTGGGGAGAGAGGATGAGAGGAGAGAGCAAAGTCACAGAACAATATGTGTAGCACAATTTCATTTACGTAAAAAAAAAAAAAAAAAAAAACCAGAAAAAAAAGAAATACCTACGTGTGTATATATGTAAACACAGAGCGATCAGAAGGACTCAAGTGCTGACAGTGGCGACCCCAGGGAAAGGGGTTGGGGGCAGAGCCATAGGGCGGAACCACAACCCTGATTTCAAATGTCTATATTCATCAAATCATAACTGAGTTACTGTCATAATGGGCAAATCTGTAAAATAGCTCATGCCCATAAAATTCTATTTCTTTGTTTTTTTTGTTGAGGTATATAAACCATTTAATTTTTTTTAGATTTCCAGAAGAAACAACAAAGGTTCAAAAACCACAGCTCCAATCTGACCTGCTCATTCCTCAGAAGTGGAAACTGAGCAGAGGTAAAGGTGAGTGACTGACCGGGAACCCCCAGGTCACCGGGTGGGGCCCAGCCAGCCCCGGGCCAGAGCTCGGCTGTCAGTGGGCAACAGTGACCTTCCTATACCTGCCTCGGCCCGCCGCAGCAAGGGTGGTCGCGAGGTAAGGCGAGGGACTGAAAGAATGGAGAGGACCAAATGCTCTGCTGGCAAATGGCAACTTTATTCAAGGAACAGCTGTCTTATATACAAACTGCTAACGCCTGAAGCAAGACCGCAAGGAACTAGAAACAATGTTGTTTTTCAAAGTTCGTGCACTCTCTTAAGCTATCAAAAGGGCAAGATGTTCTCATAACCGTCATTTTCTTGGAACATGACACATATGCCAAAATCTTGTTATATCCTTCAAGGCTGGGAACAAGAAGGTTAGGAAAATGTCAAGGTACCCGCCGGCTCCAGGGACCAGAAACCAAGTTCATCCACCATTTTCACAGTGGAGAACTCTGTCCTTGATCCCCTGTGGCCTGGCAGGCTCCCACATATACCCCAAGTGCCACGCTCTTTTCACACGTGTGATCTAACCTAGTCTCACAGCAACCCAGTGGAACAGGGGTTGTGATCTTGTTAGTAAGATAAGTGAGACTCGGCATGTCAAATATCTCTTCCCAAATTACACGGCTGACAGTCGAGTGCGGCTCAGCTCCCAAAAAGAGACCTCCTCCCAAGACATCACTAGGTCAGATGGCTACAGGGAGTGGGGCAGGTGGGGTGGCTCATCTCCCGCCCAGATTATCAACTCTTTGATGGCAGGTACTATCCTTAACATTGCCATCTCCACAACGCTGCTAATAGAACATAGGGTCACCCTGGCCTGTGTGGCTGGGGCTCAGTGGCTTGTAGTGTCACCCCATGTTCCAAAAGGTTGCAGCCTTGATTCCCAGTCAGGGCACGCACCTAGGTTGCATTCAGTCCCCAGTCCTCACATAGAATCCCGGGTCCCAGCGCATAAAGGAGGACAAGAGGCAGCCAATCGATGCTTCTCTCTCACATCAAAGTTTCTCTCTCTCCCTTCCCCTCCCTCTAAAAGCAATGAAAAAAATGTCCTTGGGTGAGGATTAAAAAAAATAGAACATAGCGTCATGTGAGAAAAGATGCTCACCAATTAGCTCCCAGCCCATTCAAGTCTACTCACCACCTGCTTCGTGTCTAACCTGTTCTGGGGCAACGGACATATTTAAAAGAAAGACACCACGGTCACTTTTAAAAGTGCATGACTGGGTTCCTTATTGTATAAAATATAAACTAATTTTTTTTTACTTCAATATAAAAAAAAGTTCACTGGAAGAAAATCAGATTGGAGGAACTACTAGGGAGACTAGAGGGTGCAGCTTTGAAAACGGAGAAACCAACGGAGGCCAAGCAGGCAGAACAACATCCAAAATGTGCCACGGGAGAAATCAGGCTCCGAACACCACCCAGCACCCAAGGGTGGCCAGCCCACCCTTGAATGTGCCCACCAAGTTGTCCAGGCCCAAGGTATAGAAGTGTGCTGCTTATTTTCAGCGTTGCCAATGGAAGACACCATTTGCTACTATTGCTGCTCCTGCCGGAGGAATTAATTCTCCACTGGACTCTGCTCTGTTACAACTCTCCCGATTCAAGGTCTTAGACACAAGCATCTGATTGGCTCAATGGAGGTCACAGACCCAGCACTAATTGCCAGAAATCTGGGAGAAGAAAGGTCTACCCTCTGGCGTTCATTGTATAAAGTGGGACGTTCCTCCCTTCATGTATTAGTTATCTTTGCCATGTAGCAAATCATCCCAAAACTTAGCCACCTAAACACAATAAAGGTGTGTCATCTTACACAGTTTCTGAGAGTTGGGCACCTGGAAGCGGCTGATGTGCTGGCTCAGACTCTCTCATGAAGTTGCAGATAAGGGTCGGCCAGAGCTACTGTCTGAAAGCTTGACAGAGGCCAAAGGGCACACTTCCAAGGTGGCTGGCCAGCATTGCCGCTGGCTGCGGCAGGAGGCCTCAGCTCCCCACCTTTTAGCCCTCTCCACCAGGCTGCAGGAGTGTGCTCATCCCACGGAAGCTGGCTCCCCAGAGCACGGCATCCAAGGGGGAGCGAAGCAGCAGCATGTTGCAGTTTATGACCTAGCCTCAAGGTCACATACGGTCACTTCCAACACTGCTGGTGGTCACACAGACCAACGCTGATGCAGTGAGGGAGGGGACAGCCCAAGGGCATGAAGACAGACAACAGGGATCATTACTGGCTCTCTCGGAGGCTGGCTACTACTATACATTTGGATTTCCCTGAAAAGAGAAAAGGTGTTAGGAGACAGGGCAGCCCATAACAGTTAATGTCCACCGCCAGCACCTCCTAGGCGCAAAGCCTACCCTCCAGGTTGTTGGCACTTTGATAAAAGAAAATAATAATATATAAAATAATGTAATCTCAGTTGACTATATAAGTAACTGTCAAATTATATCTGCTCTTGGCGACATCATGCACTACTTTGAGTGAGGTTATTTAAAAATGGAGGTGGGTATGGCATGAAAGAAAATTTCAGTTTTACTTGGACTTAGCCCTAGAAAGAACCATTTGCACTTACAAAGCTGAGCTTCAATAGAAAAATAAATGTTTCCATTTTGCGTGTGTTCCTGGGTGTTCTTTGTTTCCCTGGCGGCAATAATCCCAGAAATTGGGGTGACCCGTGACCTGCTGAGGGGCTCCAAATCCTCAGAATCAAGCTCATTAGAGGTCTGCTTTCATGACAGACTTTTCTAGATCTGGTTGCAAATTAAAGGAAGCAAATAGGTTGAAAAGCCAGCCAGGACTACAGTACAGAAGCATAAAGCGTGTTCTCCTTCCTTTTCCCAAGTCACTTATTTCTCTGGCTTGAAAATGGTGAGCCCATCCTCCCCTCTGACGGGTCCTGGTAGCCTGACTTGTATCCGCCCTTATCCTCCCCCACAGGCTGAACTTCCCCACCCCCCAGTAGTTTCTTCCATGCCCTTTATGCAAGATGAGATCGCCTCGGTGTATTCCCAGAGAAGAAAATAAATGGTGAGGGAGACATCTTATCCATCTTTGTTTTTCTGTTCTAGACAACCAACACCGTTTTCATAATTTTGAGCCAAGTGCCTGAGAGAAAATAGAGTAAGCTTTAGATTAGAAATCAGGGTGCCTGGGGTCCCTGGTGAACTAGCAGCCACAATATTCCTAGCCTCTCTAGGCAAAAATGCAAAATACATCTTTCAATTTCTCAGCAAACTAATGTGCATGTGACAAGAGCTGTAATCAATAAGTAACTTGATAAAGTGGATAAAAATTGACCCAGGAGAGGAGTGTAACAACATCCTATTAAGCAAACTCAGCCCTGACCACCCTGAGGCAGCCATCCAGGGTCCGAGGCCTCTGTGGGAGGAGCTAGATCAATATTTTAAGCCCAAACTCCTCAACTCAGTATGAACAACGACAAAAAAAGAAAGGGGAAAAATGATGCCCTCTAAATTTAAAAACAGAGCAAGGATGAGGAAAGTAGGGGAGGGGCAAGAAATATGTAGGTTATAAGTTATGTACAACTCCCGAGGAATAAACCTGCCTGTCCCGAACTAGACAAATGACGAACGCCACCAGCCCAGCCACAAACAGCCCTTCACAAATACTGAAAGAGGAGAAGGAAATATTCAGGCCACAAATGTGTCTGATGGACAGTCAGGAACGAAGTGAAGGCTGCAAAGGTTTGCGTTCCTTTCCATGAATGTCGGGGGAGGAGAGAAAACACTATGATGGGCCAGGGCGCAGGGGAAAGGGAGGCAGTGCGGGTGTCGGGTTTTGGGGGGTTTTTTTCAAATTGCATAAATAGTATACTACAAATATCTTCCTTTGTGAGGGAAGTGTGATTCTGTGTGAAAGAGTTCCCATGAATAAGTACCGAGCACCCCAAGCAGGCCTCCACTGCAATTCCAGAAGCATTTCTGCCCCCCTAACCTGGGCACCCGCCTGTTCTTACCTATTCCAAATAGCCAATCAAGAAAGCAATTCTCAAAATTACAGTCAGCCGAGACAGAGAGCATATCAAAGGGCTGAGTTCTGTGCGCTTTGATTGGATTCTAACTTACGAGGGCCACCAAATGTCTACTTAAATAAGGTCTAAGCAAAGAGATGAAAAGTCAGAAACAATGCCGGGAAGATAGCCAGAGTGAATTACTTTATAGCCATTTCTTCTCCACCCAGGCCCCCCTTGAAAAGAAATGACTTAATCGAAACTGTATCCAATCATTCCATTTTCTCAATTTATTGTGGATTTATGAGAGCCTATTATGTGTTAAGCACTGCAGGGTGTAAATAGGGGAGGAAATTCCTAAGACAAGTCCACCTTAGGCTGCTCCAAACTGTCCAGCATCTGGCTGAAGGAAAGGCAGCCAGAAACCCCCTTGTAGATGGGGAGTGGGGGGTCAGCTGGCAGGTAGCTGTTGCCATTCACGCCTTAGGTGTTTGTCAGTGCGGCTTAGTGGAAATGGCAGAGGCTTCTAGTCACAGAAATGGGAGTCTGAGTCCTGGCTACACCACTGAATTTGAGCAAGAAACATAGCTGGGCCTCAGTTTCCCCATCTGCAAAATGGGGTGAAAAACACCTACGTCATGTGAAAAGTTAAACAAGGTAACATATGTACAAACTGCTAGAAAGCTGCCTAAAACTAAGTAGGTACTGAGTAAATATCAGCCACGTGCCCTCTTTCCATGATTCAAGTCTTTGGCAGGGCGGGGTGCACTCTGTGCTCCACCCCGCCCCCTTGTGTCTGGGAGGGGAGCAGCAGGACACGGCAAGGGAGGTCAGCTCCCAGCCCACTCCGGCCTGGTTGCTCGCGTGCTCGCCGCCTGAGGGCTGGCTGGGTAGAAAGCCAATTCCCCCTGGAGTGAGGAGAAATTGGATCCAACACCGGGAAAGATGATGGAGGTGTTTCAGAAACTGAAAAGGTAGTGGAAATAGACACTTTCAAAGCCATTTGAACAGGCAGCCTGCTGATTTTCCAGAAGGAAGTGGCTCTGGAAGGAGCCCCTCACTCACCCAGATTCACCGAGTACACACAGCACAGAACTGGACTCCACACTTGGATGCATAAAAAAAGGCAGTCAAGACATGGTCTTGGCCCCCAAAGAGCTTACAAGTAAGTGAGGGACGGGGAACAAAAATGAACCAAATGTTGGATGTCAATTACAGCACATGCCATGGCCACTCCCATGAAAGGCGATCACCCCCACCCAGCACACTGTGTATGACGTGATTCCCTCCACCCTTAGCCATGGAGATGGAACCAAGAGTATGTGAACAAACGAGTCAGTTTGTAGGTTTGCCAGGCCATAGGATGCGGCACAGGTACAAGAAGAGACTCTGAACCCGTCTGATGGTCGCTCAGAAATGTTCATGGCGGAGGCCCTGAGCAGTGGAAGAAGCTAAAGCGGAAAGATCGTAAATTAGAGAAGAGCACCGAGATGAACTACCTGCAAGCTAAAGTTAGAAGGATGTGAAACGTGTGTGTAAGACAGGAAGAGCAGCGAGGCAGTGTAGGCCGTATCTGTCAGCCTACCTGTCACGGGCCTGGCAGGAAAAAGACTGTACACTCTGAGCCATCCGAGAGAGGCTGGAGAAAGAGATTGTGTTCAAAGATGGAGGCAGGGTTTAGGGAAACTGACAAAGCATGATGCAGTCGCTAAGGGGTGGTGAAAACTGGGACTCTTATACCCCTAGGCTTGATGTCGTCAGACCAGGAGAGGGGAGCTGGATGGTGAGGCCTGCCTTGGGCAGAGGTCGCAGCCAACCCACAGCCACCTGGCAGGAAAAGAGCTTCACCAACCTCCCGCCCCCCATTCCCTGGCCTGGCCTTCATTGGCCAAACCAAACCAGAAGGCAATTTATTTAGGTAGAGAGGATAAGTGTCCTCCTGACAACACACTTTGCCCTCCGAAGATATCAAAGCGGAAAGTGTGTGGTGCCGCTGGTTCTGACAAGCTGGACTTGTTCACTGACAGTGAACTTGGAGTGACTCAGGGAGACGAGGCCCTCACTGGAACCTTCTCCCCATCTCCTGCCTCACGGGCGAACAATGGGACTTGTTTAAGCCAGTGGGCCTCCGACTCATCAGGAGTGTTTGTTTCGATCCTAAATTGGCATCACCCTCCTAAAACTCTCTCATTAAGTCTTTTTTTAAAACCTGACTTCTCCTCCTCTGAGAACAACTCAATGGATTTATTCACTGATGTGTATTCATTTTCCTGGCAAGCTAATAAGCTCAATTTCTATATTTTAGCTCTAATGGTCATTGTTTTACGTGGTGCAGCCTCCCAGGGCCCAGAGCAGGAGTGGGGAGGGAAAGGTGGGTCTGGAGGGGCAGATGAAGCTGTTCAGAGTGCACGTGGGGGAAGAAAGCAACTAAGGAGCTATCGAGTGGGGAGACGTCAGTGCCTGAAATAAGCGATGGAACACAGGGCCAAGTTCCCAAACTCTTTGTCCCCAAAGCCAAATTTGGGGCCCTGGGTCCAGACTTCAGTCCTGCCCTTATTGAGTCTCATTCCCAGGCAATCGTTCCCATTAGTACAAAGATGTCCTTGACACATAGGACACCTTGACAGCCCCTCTTGAGCCTCCCACCCAGGAGTCCCCCCCCCCCACCGGTGGTCTGTCTCCCAAGACTCAATCCCTGTCACTGGAGGGATTGGATATGGGTCTTACAGAGTAAGAATGTCCCCTCCTCACTGGTTCAAGGAAGTAGGGGAGGGCAGTCCCTACCCTCTACACTCTGACTGTTCCGTCTCCCAAAAACTTCTACAGCAGGTGGGGCAGGCATTTAGGTAATTTTTTATTAAAGACTTGAAACAAATTTGAAAAGGCAATGATAACATAGGAGACCAGCTATTAAAACCGTATCTTTCCCCAGCATAACCCAATCAATCAATCAATCAATTGCAGTATAGTTTCTTCTCAGTTCCACTTTGGGAGCCAAACTCAGTAAGAAAGAAGCTTTCTTATCTTTTAAAGGTTGCCCCCGGTTACCATAACAGATCATTCTAGAAAGGTCAGGATTAAGTTTCATTGTTCTCCTGCCAGGAAGAGGGGTATGGAATGTAGAGGGTATAGTCAGCCTCCTCTAGTTGTACTTATAAGAAGGCCCAGAATGGCCCTGGCCAGGTGGCTCATTGTTTGAAGCACTGTCCTGTACACCCAAATGTTGCCAGTTCAATCCCCAGTCAGGGCATATACCTAGGTTGCAGGTTCAATCCCAGCTGGGCCATGTACAGGAGGCAATCAATCAATTTCTCTTTCTCTCTCTCTCTCACCTACCTTCCTTTCCTCTTTGTCTAAAATCAATAAATATATCCTAAGGTGAGGATTAATAAAAAAAGGAGGCCCAGAATGTGCGAGAGAAGTTTGGCCCTTGCAACCAAAAAGCCTAGTTAACCCCAAGTCCCAAGGAGGGAGAGCTCACTGTGAGCCAGCGGGGTCCAGCCAAAAACTTGGGTAACCGTGTCCTCCTGGATCAGCATCAGTACCGCGCCAGCAAGCCTGGCATCAGGAACACTGTATAGTTGACTCAGGACTAAGGGATTCGAGGAGTTAATTGAAGTAGACACATGCGCTATTTAATCTGCGATTGGAAATCCTGCAGCCCAAAACATGTGGAAAGCAGCTCTGTGAGCAATATTTTACAGAGTTTTCATCAAAGAAACTCTGCGGCCTGCCTCTCGGGGCTCGTTTCCCAGGGGAGAAGAAAGGAAAAACAGGCAGGGATGCCCCGTGTGTGTGTTTGTGTTTGTGTGTGTTTGGAGCAGGAGGGAGAACCGCTCCAAAGAAAAGATGCACCCAGACCATGCTGGAGCGTCAAGAGGGCGGCGGGGAGGGCTGCTGGCCATGGGACGGTCTGTGCAGCCTGCTCCTTGGGGCACTCTCTTGAGGGTGCAGTAACCCTGCCCAGCTCTACTAAAGATGACCACGGAGCAGACCTAACCTGGGCAAAACAGGGAGTCTTCTAGAGGCCTAAGAGGGAGCCCAGCTGCTCCCCTAAATTTTACCTC
Organism: Sturnira hondurensis; assembly: GCF_014824575.4. Lineage (NCBI taxonomy): Eukaryota > Metazoa > Chordata > Mammalia > Chiroptera > Phyllostomidae > Sturnira > Sturnira hondurensis. The sequence goes on along the minus strand of NW_028092868.1, from coordinate 3,546,798 downwards.
CTCCCCTGACTTGGCCGCAGGACTCCCAGGGCCCCACCAGGAAATTCACCTCTGTCCACAGTACCTGCTGCAATGCAAATATGCCAAGTCTGCCTCGGAGACTCTCAAGCTGCAGCAGGAATCATCAAAGATGCAGAGTTAGGAGGTGCTGGCCCCACCCTCAGTGGGGTAGAGCCCGGGAATCTCCATTTCTGCAAGTTCCCAGTGATGCTGCTGGTCAGAGAGGCACTGAGCTGGCGTCTGTCACTTGGCAGGGAGCAGCTACTGAAGGGATCAGACATCGGCGCTGTAAATGTTGACAGTGGAAGGCAGGAAAGGTAGCCTGGGGTTGGGGGTGGGAAGCAGGCTGCCCCTGTGAGCTCAGCCCCACTGCAGAGCAGCAGCAGCCTGTGCCTGCAAATCCTGGGGGAACTGGAAGAACATGGTGGGAAACCAGGTGGGAAAAGAGGGCCCTTGGTTCCTTTCCCCCGGAGGGGCACACTGCTCGCCCTTTCCCAAGTGGGAGGGCAGCCTCAGGTTGCTGTCTGAAGTCTCCACCTCAGCAGGTCTGCAGCAGCCCCCTGGTGAGGCTCCAGGGCCACTGGCTCCTTCACCTCCAAGGTCACTGTTCACGTCCAAAGCCCTTCCTCAGACTCGGCCGTGTTTACCCAAACACTGCGATGAGGGGCCCTGCATGTGACTGCAAGACATGTGTTTTCCCTTTACGTGTTTCTCGTTCTGATTCCTCTCTCCCCTCTATCACAATGCAGTTTTCCAGAAGTAGAATTCCGACCAGCTCCAGGAAAGTCCAAAGGGGCCACTCAGTTTCAACAACGGAAAATCCTCCTCGTCGATTCACCCACTTTGAAGCCAAGAGCATGTGTTCTTCAGAATTAGAGACAGAAGGGCCACCCCTCCCCCCGCCACGCAGTGTGGCAGGATTGTTCCAGGACTGTAATTAGGAAGGGCTCTTGGATTTTAAAAATGGGTTTCTAAATAATACATGGAACACTTTTTTTTTTTTTTTCAGAGAGAATGGCTTTCAAAGGTCCAGTTAGCTACTCTGGTGCATATTACAGAATCTTTTTTCTCTTATCAAAAGGATTCTATGGGTCAGGCCAGAAGCAAGGATAGAAACTTTAAAGATCAGAAATAATCAGCTGCCCAGTGAAAGCTATTAATCACGGCCTCATGCCGAAACAAGGAAGGTGGCCTCGCTCCAGGGGTGTCAGACCCATTTTCACTGGGGGCCACATCAGCCTCACAGTTGCCTTCAAAGGGTGAAATGTAATTCAGGACTGTATAAATGTGTAACTACTCCCTAACTAGGGGCAAGGAGCTCAGTGCTGCCGCCGGGTAGAAACAAGGTGCCGGGCTGGATAAAACAAGGCTGGGGGCCCAGTTTGGCTGTGGGCCTTGTGTTTGCCACCTGTGCTCTGGGTGCTGATGCTAAAAGGCACAATGCAAAAGATCGTGGCTACACAGAGCCATGGAACAGCCTGGAACACGGATGGCCAAAACCATACCTGCTTCAGTGGATGTTTCTTTGGATTCAATTTTATTTGGGGCAGCTCGTTAAGCAGAAAACTTAACTTTGAGCCCCAACCCCCCAGCCCCCATTCCCAAACCCCACAAAGAGCCTCTCTGTGACGAAACGGTCAGCTTGTCCCTGCTCAAGCCTTTGCAGGGACTTTCCTTGGCCGCGTTTCCCGTCAGCCCCAAAGTTAGTCTTGCTCAGGGCAATGCGAGCTAAACCAATGTGTGAGCACACGCACACAGGCAGGCACACACATGTGCCCACACGCAGCAGCTATCTTTCCCCATCCTCGCAGAGCTGCCGTCTTCCCAAGATGTGTTCAAGTAACAAAATCACTGTTCTGTGTATTTTTTTGGCATTTATAGCAACACCTTGTCAGGTTTCCCCAAACCCATAAATATTCTGTCATGAGGGTCCCCCTTCACAGTCCAGTGTTGGGCGGGGGGGGGGGGGCACAGCCATCTGCTTTTGGGTTTCAACCATTTTCACTTATCTTCCACTTTGTTTTATGGGCAGGGATTAGGCCTGGATTTCCGCAGAGGCCCGGTTTCATTCTAGCGCCAGTCGGTTTTTCCATCTCTGGCCACATGTGTCGGCTGATAAGTGGAGCTCAGACACTCATCCTGCCTAACGAATGGTCCTTGTCAGTGGCCTTTCACCTCCCTGGCTGGCCCATTAGGAAGCACATCTTTTGCTCTCTCCGGGATAAGCGAACACAAAAAACCCTGCTCAGGAATGATGTAGCCGCACATTGCGATTCAAGTAAGCAAAGGCCGTAGAACGCCCTGACATAAAAAGCCATCCATCTGTGGGTGGTGCGTAGATTTGGAGTGGACAGAATAGCTTCACACACTTTTGGAGAAACAAAGCGATATCAAAATATACAGCAACTGTGGCCATGAACAAGATAACGAGAGTCCAGATTTCCCACCTGCGCGCCGGGCAGGTGTGCTTGGGGGTCGAGGGAGAGCCTACCACAGCTCACAGAGAGGCTCTCAAAGTGCGGTTCCGGACCAGCCGCCGCGCTGGCCAACGTGTGAGATTCTCGGCCCCACCCCAGAACGGTTAACGGTTAACCAGAAGCTGCATTTAATAAGGCCTCCTGGCAACAGGGAGGCGCGTCAAAGTCCAAGGAACACTGGCTCAGCGGGCACATGTTGGCCTGCGCGGAGTGGGCCTGTGTGGCATGATGCCCAGAGGCCGAGCTGGTTTGTCAAGTCCTCGATTACAGCCCTGGTTCCACAGTAGCTGGCCATCTGGGTCAGCCACTTAAGTTCTCGAAAAGCTGTAGAAGATCCCTGGTTTTCCAACAGACTGCACCCCGGAGTCATCTGGAACATCAGCCCAGGTCCCGCCCCCAGAGATTCTGACATAATTAGTACAAAGCGTAGCCTGGGCATCAGGAGTTTTCAAAGCTCTCCAGGTGACTAGAACACACAACTAAGGTTGAAAACCAGTGCCCTTGATGGCCTTTCAGGTCTTACTAGCCTTAAAACCCAATTATTTAGCCAATTCTATGGCTCTAGATAAGTATTGGAGCTTAAAAATTAAATTAAAAAATGTTTAAACCTAAAGCTAGGACACTCCAAGGACTTGATTTGTTTTATTATATCTCTGATTTAGGTAGGTTTAAGGATAATAATAATTGAAAACTGATTAATTAGGCTCCAGTTAATTGAAGTCCTACTCCAATATATCTTACAGTGGGTTTCATGTTTCACACGGGCAGTTTAACAGCATGGGCTCTATTTCTCAACAGAATCTCCCGCTTAAATTTCATTTAAGCAAGTTGATGACGTGCCCATGTATTTTTTCCTTTGAAGTCAGTTATAAATATATAGTGAGTTCTGTCCCTTAATACCAACTTGTGATCTTTTTTCAAATCCATATGTTCATTGAAGTTGGAGGAAGACATTTTGAAATAAAGATGAGCTATTTTCAATCTCCCTTTTGAGCCATTGCATTGCATTTCCTCCCTCCCTATTTACCATTTCTTGCCGTTTTATTTGGGGATAAAAACGCTATGGTTCGGTTTCCTTGACTGACCCATTTAGCTTCCCCATGGTGGATAAGTTTGGCTAGGTGAATCAATTTATATAGTCTCCTCTGAGTTGCCACTCTTAGTGACAAGCAGAAAATTGAAATTTGCAAGCCATTAGCTGTTAAAATGGTACATGAGATTTTTAAGATTTGTTTAAAAAAAAGAAAGACTCAACTGGTCAGATTAAGAGTTTTTTATTTAAAAAAAAAAGACCTCTGTCTCTATATGGTGTATTTTAAAGAGGGTTTTAAAATTCTTTGATAGAAATGAATGCACCTCAACCTTACGGGAAACTACGTCTTGGTCTGTGCAGCCATCAGGAACCAGCAGCCCCTCCCGGTGTCTCTCTCCGGCTCACGGCATTCGGGAACCGCTGTCTCCAAACACCTGCTTCCTCCTCCTCCGTCCCAGGACCGGCTTTCTCTGACTCCCCACACTCATGACAGAAGACGGTGCCCATCACTTTGACTTTATAACTCTCAAGTCCAAGCAAATAGCCTCAAATCAACCTGACCCTTTCAGTCACAGTTCACGTGCCCAGGAGGGAGGATGTGATGGCTCAACATAAGCCAGGGGTCTGCACCTGTCTCAGTCTGTGTCCGCTGATGTATGCACATTGGTACAAACATGGCTGCCACCGTCTGCCACATTGGAGACCAAGAAGTGGAGGTCAGAGGAAGGGCATCTGGAACCTGGCAGATCCTCCAAAGGAAGTTTACCACGGTTACCCACTTACTCAGTGGGTAACTGACAGGTTCAACGGGAGATTCTCTGAGAGCCACCATTGATCCCCTGAGTTGAGCTTCTGACGCAGCCATCAAAAACACCATCCTGCCTGAGTTCCCCCACCCCCACACGCTTCGCTGAGTTGCGGTAGAGACTCAGCGCTCCATCCGTGACTCCATGGCAAAGGCTGCTGGCTATTCCCAGTGCCTATTCCTTCTTCTCAGTTAGACCTTGTATAACTGTAGGCAGGTGGCCAGCCAGGACAAAGATTCCATTTCTCAACCTCTCTTGCACCTAACTCTGGCCGTTTGAACAAGCCCTTGTCAACAGGGTTGGAGCAGAAGTCGACAAGCGCAGTTCTTGTGCTCACAGAGGGAAGGGGTTACTCCCTCTACTCCTCCTCCTTCCCCCATCCTGCTGCTCGGAACATGGGCATGGTGGCCAGACATCTCGGACTGCGACGATGAGGGAACACTCTAAGATTGGCAGAGCAACAACACAGAAGGTGCCTCGGCCCCTGATCATGTCAAAGACCAGAGCCACCATGTCACCTGAACCCTTCCTATGAGAAGGTGCATTTTAGTGCAGACACTATGTCCCAGCTAACACTGATAATCATAAAGTTCCAGAACTGCGGTGTTATGATATGGTGTAGAAATCACCCAGTCCAACTTTTTGTAGTACAAATGAGGATTTAGAGGCCCAGAAGAGAAAAGTGACGGCCCCATCGCACATTTGTGACTTGACCTAGGGCTTCCAACCCTGTCTCACCCCACTCCCGGGCCCCGAGCTATCTCTATCAGACTGCACTTATCCCCACTAAGTAGGTAAGGAATATTCGGCAGTGTATGATCAGATCGGGTCTATAGAGCCATTGCCCACATAGGAGATGATGTGTAGGTGAAGCAGTTCCTTATAAAAGGAACAAAGAGTTGAACAAAGTTCTGGTTCCGGTCTGCCTTTTATTTTTTTTATAGCTGACACTTCAGATCTTCCCTGTATCTCCACTTTCTCAAGGCCAGATTTAGCATAAGTGAGACGTGCAGGAAGACACTGAATCTCCCTGGGCCTCCTCTTCCTCCTTTGAAAAATGGAACTGGAAAAATCCATTCGACTCTGAAACTCTAAAGTTCTATTAAGGTTGCAAGCTCTCTAGTCAGATCCTGACCCCCCCCCAAAAAAGATGATTTCTTTTGAAACCACTTCCCACCTTCAAAGGACAAAATAAGCTTTTTAACATAAAAGCTTTAAGCACCATTCATCCCGCGCTCCCCACTGCCCAGCACTCACACAGGCCCTGCTGGGTGAAGAGGAGTAAGGTCCTGTGGGTGGAGCGACACGCGCCAGTCACTCACAATGAGCTCTCGTTGTGCTACCCTCTTAGTTGCCCCTTTCCTTTAGTTTGTTATTTTTTGGAATAGGATGGAGAGTGTTGTGATTCACTGCGCCCAGGAGTGCATCTTGGGAAGGGGAGCCTTCAGGAGCAAAACTGAGAAGGAAAGAACAATGATGACACCACTTTGGGTCTCCCCTGTTTGCCCCTCTTGGTGTTTGCGCTAACAGACCTGGGAACTCCCATTTCACCCGTTGCGAAAGGCCATGCACAGAACCCCAAACACACGATCTGCCTGCACCACAGCTTGGAAGGAAAAAATGCAATTCATGGGAGATGAAGTCAGATAAAATGTGGGAAGGGCCCCCAAAAGGTGTTTGCCTCTCCTCACAGACAGCAGAGCTCAGAGTACAGAGGGAAAATCAAACCAGAACTCCACAGTATACACATAATTATCTGCTTGCTGCCTTCAAGAATAACTAAATATTAAGACTAAATACTTCACACTTTTTTGCTTCTCCCTCTTTAGCTCTTTAGTGCATTGTCACCCACTACAAAGGTGTAGCCTCTGCAACCCCATCCCAGGGCACTGGATGCTAAAGCAGCAACGGCTGGGACAGTAGTCACACCTCCACAGGGAGTATTTGCAAAGCCCTAAAGAGGGTGCCTAATCCCTAAATCAGAATGGGGGACAAGATAGACAGCGCAGTGAGACTGGGAGGAGTGTTCCGTGTCTGGTGCTTAACACAACGCCTGGGTTAAGCCCTGTTACACCCCTACCATCGGAGCAGCTCAGGAACTCAGGGATCACCTGCTCACTCTGGTCCCAGAACGCTTCACCTTCCCCAGTTCGTCTCCTAGGCCCTGGGGTGGGGGTGTCAAACTCATTTTCACCAGGGACCATGTCAGCCTCGCAGTTGCCTTCGAAGGGCCGAAATAATTTTAGGACTGTGTAACTAGCAACTAGTCCTTAACAGTTAAGGAGTTGAAATTACATTCGGCCCTTTGAAGGCAACCTTGAAGGCTGTTGCGGCCCCCGCCCCCGGTGAAAATGAGTTTGATACCCCTGCCCCCGGTGAACACTCACCCTAGATACAAAGGAAGAAACTTAAGTGCCCAGATGCTACACAAAGCCCAAACCCAAGATTCTCCTTGAGGTCGCAAGATGCCAGACTCTGCCAAAGAGAAAGCAGAGGGTGCACGTCTCCCAGTTAAGGACGAGGGTTTCTCAGGCAGGCTGAGGTAGCCTCTCTCCTGAGAATGACCCTCTTCTCTTTCTAAATGAGAGGCTAACGGCTGTGCTCCATGTGGCTGACGGAAGGGGGGAATCGAGAGCGGCAGCCTGGGCACTTAACACGCATCCTCTCATGTCAGCCTCCCAGCCACTGAAGAACTACACATGATGGCGGTCCCCATTCTACAGACTCAGATGAAGCAGCTTGTCCAAGATGACGTGATCGGCCAGTGGCGAGGCCAGGATTCCAGACCAGACCCACCAAAGCACAGATCATCCACGGACTAGCTGTGTGAGCCCAGGTTCAAGTATATCTCACAGAGCTCTGCTTCCTGAAGGGAAGCCTCTGAGAAAGTACCCTAAGACGGCAGTCGCCAATCCCCGCCTCCCCGACCAGGGATGCTGGTCAGCCTCCTGTCTCTCCCTGCCCCACCCTGGTCCTCGGAGAAATTGTCTCCCATGAAACCGCCCCTGGGTGCCAGAAACGTTGGGGACCACTGCCCTAAGAGGCGCCAGAAAACTGGAGCAGTCTTTCCCTACACATTTCAGAAAGGCTTTTAAAAATTTGAGTGTATGACTCTGTCTTCCTCTTTCACCTAGAATCCCTCTATGTAAAATCGTCTTTGAAAAAACACTATCCTCCCAGATTCTCAGCCTTTCCCTTAGAACAAATAAATAAATACATGCAAGACCCCCTTTGCAAGGGCAGCTCACGTTTCAAAACCACGCCAGGAAGGGTTTCCTGTCCGCACACTGGATCAATTAGACCCGGGTTTAAAGAGGCAGTCCAGTCCCGCCTCTGCACCAGCAGGCTGGAGTCTCCGGCAGCCCTCCCAGCTCCTGCCCCAACCCCTGGTGCCTGTTCCACCAGTTGGTGCCAATCGCAAAGAACTGAATTATAACCCTCCCCACATCAGAATTGTCTCTAAAACACATATTATCCTTCGTCCACTCAAGATATAGCTACTTCACATTTCAAAGCTAAAAGGTTAGGGCAAAAACAATCACTAGGCAACTGTTAATTAAACCTGAATCAAATTACTAATTAGGAAAAGACCCAGGCAAACAAAACTTTCTCCGGCCAAATTACGATCCCTCTGTGAGGTACAAGTTGACTGCATGGCATTCGGCCTTTCACCTGCGACGCGGGAGACAGTTTCGGAAAAGCGCCTGCTGAGGACAAGCAGCTCCTCTGACGCACTTGGCTGCCGCCAAGTTCTAACATCCCCAACAGAAGCATGTCTTAAACTGCGTGGGTAACACTGAAATAGCCTCCACTTTCATAAATTCAGCCTTGCCGGTATTTGTGAACACTGAATTCTGAAAATCACGTCGTAAATAAAAATTTTACAAGCTGCCACCTCTTCTTTAAACTCAGCCGCGGACCATAAAAAAATTACGAAGTTACATCTCTCCAAAACATGCAGCGTCTCCAAGGACCCAGAGAGCCTTAGCAGATGAAAGAGGAAGAATGGGGCCCCTGGGGGTCTGGGCAGCCCTTTCCAGAAGCCCAGAGATGCCTCCACATCTCTTAACTCCTGCAACTTCGCCCTCGAAAATCAAACTTAGAAGCTGACAGATACCAGCGCGTACTCAGACTCAGAGAGGAGGAGGCTGTAATAACCATCACCGTGCGCTCCGCACATGCTCAGCGCAGTCTCCAAGGCATCAACCCTTTTCCAACTGCCCGTGAGTTCGCGGGAACTCGGTGGCTCAGGGGAGCGTCTGGGGGTGCCCAGTGTGACTGGAGGCTCTGTAAAGAAGCTGTGGACTAGATCGCACTCGTTCGTTCCTTTAACGCTGATTTACCAAGATCTAATCTGTGCCAGGCAATACTGCATGTAGCATAAGGACTTCTGAGGAGCGCCATGATCCAAACAGGCCCTTGGCCGTGGAAAACACGTGGCAAGAACGGAGCAAGTGGGAACAGCCGAACTTCCCTCTGCCCCCTACAGCGGCGGCTTCCACCCTCTACCTCCCTCTCTTCGATGACTCAAACTCACCTTCTCTCTCTGCCCCCATCAAATTCGCTTTAAAGAGAGCACCTGATGTCAATCACTTACACCTCTGTATAAACGGTCCAACTGTTGTTCATAAAAACGGCTTCCACTCTGGTAGGGTTTACTCTCCGTCGGGCCCACCCACGCAGGAAACGCCCCACACGCCGGCTCATTTCACCCCTTAAAATGCTCCGTATTAGACGCAGCTGAGAGTGGGGTGCTGCCGGCAGCCTCGTGTTCCAGAACACCCTTGGGCAGGGGGAGCCGGTGCTGCCCGGGAAAGGGCTCTGCTCAGCAGCCGCCACAGGCTTCCTGCCGCACTGAGGGTCAAAGTGCAAGTGCTCCCAGGGGGCCCACGAGGCTCTGCCTCAGTTTCCCCTTCACTGACGGCCCTACCTCATCCTTCAGCCTTCCTCTGCAAGTTTCTGGAACACATCAGGCATATGTCTCCCTGGAGGCCTTTGCACTGGCTGGTCCCTCTGCGTATGTTCTTCCAGAGACCAGCGGGGTCACCTTCCCATCTCCTCTAAGTCTCTGCCCAAATGTCACCTTCTCTGGGAGACTTTCCCCAACTCAAGTTCAAATGGAGACCCTCCCGGACCCTCCCCCACACAGACTCCCTCCCCTACTTATTTTTCTCCATAGCAATCATCACCAGCTAACACAAGTGATTTACTTATTTATTTCGGTTATCTTCTCTGCTTCACCCCCAGCTGTACACTCCCAAGGCCAGGGGTGTGTGTCCACTTTGTTCACAGCTGTAAGTCCAGCGCTGGGAAAGTGGGCACTCAATAAACATGTGCCGAATGAGTAATCACACGGCGAGCTTATTTAAAACGTAATTGCCTTCATTAGTCCGTGGTCTCTTAGGGCATTTCTGATGGGATGTAATACAGACGGGCTGTCGTGAGGATGTGAGACTGGACTGGACTACCAATTCCTCCTTTTCTACCAGGCCTCGTTGCTGCCCTAGTTTTCCTTGTGTGAATAGAAAAGAGGTCTGTGAAGGAGGCAGAGCGGCTGTGGGGGGCTGGGAAATTACTATGGCCCCTTTTCAAAGGCCACCCACCATATCACGTGATTTAAAGGACAAAGAGATTCCTGTCCCCCGAAGAGAAGCTTTCTGGGCACCCCTTGCTCTTTGTAATAGGGTGGAGGTGGCTCCCTGAAACACTGGGGACTCCGACAGTGTTGTCTACCTTCCTTTGTGTGGTAAGGCAACAGCATCTCAGAGCATGAACCCTAGGAGAGAGAAAGGGTTTTCCTGCCTGGTACCCACATGTGGGTCTCACGGCAGCATCCTGGTTGGCCCGGTTTGTGTCTGGTCAGGCCTGCATTTTGTGTCCACTGCTAGCGCAGTGTCCCCAGGGCCACCTGACAGAGGGAAGCAACAGTTCTCCTTCCAGAGGCGGGCCCTTCACAAAGGAGAGAGGCTGGTGAGGAGATAAAACTGAAGGGGACCAGTATATTCACTCCAAAATATGCCTCATTAACATACATTTTATTTTGAGTCAAAGGCACTTTAAAAAACAGCAGCAGGGGCAAGAAGGGGGTCTGTGACCCAGCCTTTCTCCCTGAAAGCAGATCACAGACCCTCACGTGGAAGATGCCCTCCCTATACTAGAAGGGACATACCATTCTTACCACCGGGGATGGAAAGCTGAGACCGAGAAGATTCTGTGCAAACAGACCTTGTCAAAACAATGCCTATCTTCCATTTGCCTTTACTTACTTTTCCTTTAGTTACTGTTCCAGAGTCGCCTCTCTTAGGTCCACCTGGTATAAAAGCATTTAGGCTTTGCCACTTGTGGGGTCTTCATTTCCTTCTGAGGGAGGGTTCCTGTGTCATATAAAACTTCCATTACATAAATGTGTAAGCTTTTTCTCCTGTACCAACTTAATTCTGAGGTCAAGCCCAAACCCTAAGAAGGTAAAATTGCGCTTCACCTACAAAAACAGCAGTCATTTGAGACAGAGGTGCCCAGTCCAGCCTGATGGCCATGACACAGGGCCTTTCACGTTACAAATGAACAGGCCCCACAGCCCTGAAGACAACCTAAGACCCTCACTCTCCCCTCCCCTCTCCTTCCCAGAGATGCTGCCTGAAGCCCCAACTCACAATGGATCTGAGGACTCAATGATACCAAAATGACACTTGTTTATGACTTTGTTATTCCAGATTTAGCTATCTCACTGCATTCCTCCAACTAGGTTTGTAATGTGGAAACAACTTCAGAGAACTCAGAAAGATTCACTTCACAGTCACGGGGCTGCCCAATGGCAGAGCAGAGCTCACACTCCGGTCTTCTGGCTCCAAGTCTGTGCTCCTTGCACTAAATTACTCTTTATTCTCATCACACAAACTTCAAAATAATGTGCACTTTATAAAGTAAAAGAACTCAAAATATCATATCAATTTGAACATATATTCAACGACATAGGCATATGCTAAAGATAAAAGTTTCTTGCTATTTCAGAATTTGACAAGTCAAGACTTAGATCCTCAAATCCAGAAAGTATAGTATTTTCACATTTGAGATAGGAAAAGCTTTCGAACACTTACTGGGACAGACGTGGAGTCGAGAGCATTCAGAGTACACTGCTGGGCCTCCGACCTCACCCCAGCTTCTGTCCATTTTGCACGTTGGTGTGCCATTCCTGAGGATCCCTTACACATCTACTGACAAGTAGCCATGAATTCAAGTCAGATGGCCATCTTGGGATCCAGCTGTCGCTTCTCCAGCTCCCCAAAACCTCCACAACCCCCCCAGAGCCCTAAATTACTACCTCAGTCCTCCTCACTTAACCTCAAACTGGGTCGCCCTCTAATCAAGAAAAATTAATGACTAGCAACATTATTTTTCTTTCCCTCTTTTTTTTTTTTATTTAACTTTTGTTCAAGTACAGTTTTCTTTCTTGTATTCCCAGCTCTTTTCCTCTTAATTAGAGTAATTCCACCCTGGCGGGAACTCTCACACTGAAACTATGCTAATGACGAACTTTTAATTCAGAGAAAAGGGACAAGTGATCAAAAGTAACTAGCCCACAGTACTCCTGCTAGTCAAGAGATCAGACCAGTGGCCAATTCGTCATGAAGATAATGAGACGTCAGCTTCAAGGTTCCTCATTTTGCCAGGCTCCTTCCAAGGCCCCAAGGGGTAAGTTCACACAGTCATACATTTTTGCAAATTTTTAGAAGACATTTTAACCCCATTGGTTAAGATTAATCTCTCTTTCCTTCCTAACTTTTCCTCTGCTGTGCTTCCCCTCAGATGGGGCAGCACCGTAGAATCTGGATAAGGGGCGGGGAGGGATTTGTTTAGTTTGTGTCTAGAGGGCTGTGTGCATGTAGCTGGCAGTCATTTCCATGCGCAAGTAAGTTAGTGCTGGCTGTCCTGGTGTAGGAACAGCTGTCATGAGTGCTACTCCCAGTCATGGGGCCCACTCACCCACGGCACAGAGGGGAAGGGTCAGAGGTCGCAGAGCAGTAGGTTGCCCGTACTGGAAAAAGACTTTAACCTCTGGGAGCCTGAATATCTCATCTTTAAAATGAGGATAATGACATCACCTATCTTGAAGATTGACATGACTTATTAAAATAAAGTATTGTTGCCCTGCCTGGTGTGGCCCAGTGGATTGAGTGCCAGCCTGCAAACTGTAAGGTCACAGGTTCTATTCCTGGTCAGAGCGCAAGCCTGCGTAACAGTCCAGGTCCCCCATTGGGGGAGTGCAAGAGGCAACATATCAGTGTTTCTCTGACATGTTTCTCCCTCCTTCTTTCTCCCTCCCTCCCCCTCTTTCTAAAAATGGATAAATAAAATCTTTAAAACNCTTTAACCTCTGGGAGCCTGAATATCTCATCTTTAAAATGAGGATAATGACATCACCTATCTTGAAGATTGACATGACTTATTAAAATAAAGTATTGTTGCCCTGCCTGGTGTGGCTCAGTGGATTGAGTGCCAGCCTGCAAACCGTAAGGCCACAGGTTCTATTCCTGGTCAGAGTGCAAGCCTGCGTAACAGTCCAGATCCCCCATTGGGGGAGTGCGAGAGGCAACATATCAGTGTTTCTCTGACATGTTTCTCCCTCCTTCTTTCTCCCTCCCTCCCCCTCTTTCTAAAAATGGATAAATAAAATCTTTAAAACAATTGATTGTTGTTATTAACACTAACATTACTCTATACCAGGCACGGTGGCACTAGCTTAACATACACTATCTCAGTCAACTCCAGGCGTAGAGAAATCAGGTAATTTATCAAAGGTCATGTCACACTGCTGCTAAATTGAGGATCCGGGAGATGAGTGTGAGCAGTCTTGTAACCACGGTGGGCTCAACCTACAAGCTCAATATTATCATGAATGGCCAATGCTTTTATGAAAGCAGACTGAGCCAAGGCCAGGCACCAGCTGGAGACTGAGAGCCAATGAGGACAGACAGAGGTCTCGGCCACAGCCCAAGGAGCAGGACCGGTACCACTGGCCGCAAAGACACACTGGCAAAAAAAAAAAAAAAAAAACAACAACTACCAGGTGTGAGGCATCTTGCTAAAGTATGTTACAGATATTTAATGGGATCCTTTTACATTTATTAAATCAGTAAGAGAAGTGCTAAAATAAAATAATATTCAGTGCTGCCATATTTTGCCAGTCTGCTACACTCATTTATTCATGTCAGGCCTATAAACTGCTACGCTCCTGGAAGGCAACTTGCCAATATATATCAGGGCTCATGAAGATATTCATAGCCTTTCGCACAATAATCCCACTGCTAGAAATGTATTCTGAAGAAATCTTTGAAAAGGATCAACCGATCTAGTCACACGAAGATACTCACCACGGAGTTATTTGTGATACTGTAACTCCGGAAGGCTGTGAAATGACCAAAGGGGGGAACTGATAGGCAATGATGGCCTTTGGCCTGGTTGGAAGGACAGGGCCTGGTCACCATGGTCCGTGGGAGAACGAGCGCATTACATGGGAGAAAGGACTTGACAGCAATCCCATTACGTTTGCAACTATGGATCTGCAGAAATAACGCCAACCCAACAATCGTCTTAGAACACAGGTGGCAAACACAAGGCCGCAGGCCAAGTCCGGCCCGGCACCTTGTTTCTACCTGGTGGCAGGGCCCAGCGCCTCTCCCCTAGTGAAGGAACAGTGACGTTTGCACAGTCCTAAAATTACACTCGGCCCTTTGAAGGCAACTGCGAGGCTGCTGTGGCCCCCTGAGGCGGACCCTAGCTTGTGGGGTCTGAGTCATTGTGGATGGGGCAGAGACATTCGCATGGACTGCCAAGTTCTGTGGGGGAAAAGGGCGAGTGGCTTCGCCCTCAAGAGGAGCCAAAAGTTGCTGCCTCTGCCAGGACAGGCCTTTATCCACCCACCCCGTGCCCCACATTACATGATGGTCCTCATTTACTATGCACAGGTTTGCTTTAGGTGGTTACCTTTTACAGAAAACAAAGGAGCCAATGCCACACTAATCACATCACAGAAGAGGGATATTTGCAGATGAAAAGGCAAAAGTAGTTGAACCAGTTACACTTGTCCTTGGAAGGTTTAGCATGGATTGTAGGAAGTTACTTTGCTGTAAATGTTTGCTGCAAATCAGGGTTGGGGAGATTTTAGCAAAAAACAAGACTCAAAGCAGCCTAGACACATTGCCGGCCTGATTCCCCACAGAAGAACCTATCCGTGGGCGTGGGTCCTGTGCATCTCCGAGTGGGAGCTGGGCCCACGCCGTGCAGAACTGGTCTTAGAGTATTGAGAGAGATCCCCTTCTGCTCCCTAGAGTGTTCTTGTCAGGGAGAGTTGGGGAAAACGGAATGCAACAAATGAGAGCAGCAGTCAGAGGGATAAAGAACAAAGGGCTACACACAATCCCAGGCCACAGCTCAGCCTTGGTCCGACAGCCCCACCAGGACTCTGGCCCCTCCACTCTCCTAGCAGCAGACCTCTGGGCAGAGCAGCAGCCAAATTGCTGACTCAGTTTCCTTAACTATCACACTTAAATGCACTATTCGCCTGCTTTGGCCGACCTCATGGGGTTATTGGGACAGGCCATCAGACAATGCTGGTTCACTTCACTTAAAAACATTTTTCCGGCATCAAGCCAAAGACGTTTTGCAGAGTCAGAGGTACAGCTCAGCCCTTGCATTCCAGATTTGGGGGCAGAACAGGTTTTACAGCTAGTGCCTGAGTCTCCAGTTCAGAGAGCTCACATGCAGGGTTCTGGCCACCTCCCATGCTGTTGTAAATCACAAGCCCAAGTTAAATACGGATTGCAGGAGACATCTTCCCTGCTCTTGCTCTTGCCAGTGCACCCTTCCTGGCGTGCTGGCCACCCACCTTCTTCAGGACCAAGAGAAGGACAAAGTCTTCAAGCCTCCCTTTTGAGCTGCCATGGAAGGAGAAAATCTCATTCTCCTGACCAGGTACCCCTGCCTTATACCATGGTGGATGCAGGTAGCCCCTTGGAGACAGTTCTGAAGCCACCCAGGAACCCCATCAATGTGAGCTGTGAGCTGACCCTGACCCCCCCACAAAAAGCCTCATCCCTTTTCAGTCTTGCCCCCTCTGGAGTCCCCAAAGCTAGTGATGGAGTGAAGACTTTGAGCAGAATGGCCTTCCCAGTTGCTGCCTAACAGACTCCAGCCATCTCAAATACCACCCTACAGCAGTGTCTCTCAACACCGGCACTCTCAACATTTGCGGACAGGTCATTCTCACCTGTAAGAGGGTGTCCCAGACTTCTGGTCAAGGTGGAGATACAGGTAAACACACCTTCCCTCCTTGCACAACTACAGCAAAAACTACAACTACACCACCAACGAAATATTACCCAGTAATGTCAGAAAATCGAGCTGGAAGTCTGACAACCAAGGATTTAAAGAATGCACATTCATGCAGACAGGTAGAAGGCAGACGCGGAAAGATGTGGAGACGCAGAATGGGCACTCCCACAGTCGGCTGCCATGGATAAAAATCAGGAAGGATACCTCGGGAGTGAGGCATCCTAGCCCCAGAACAGACCACCCCACCCAGAGTCCCAGCTTCAGGGAGTCCCGATAATTTGGCTACAAAAACTAGTGGGGGTTGGAGCAGCAGAAGAAACTACGGGATTCACAAGAGACGCTTCTTAAAGGGCCCACAACAGACCTAGGACTTACACAGACCCACTCCCTCTGGGATTCGGCACAAGAGCAACAGCTGGAAGGGCACCAGTGGCATATGGGGAGAAATCGAAGTCACTGGCATCAGGGCAAGTGCCAGGAAACAACTTCCTCCCAGGCAAAACTCCAGAGGCCAGGCAGCACACTGTCCCTTCTCCAAGCCCTCCCTCACAGAGCCACAGAGCAGTGACACAGGTTGCCCCACCCTGGTGATTACCTAAGGCTCCACCCCATCCAACTTACCAGTGCACTTTTCTACTAAAGGCCACACTACTCAGTCAGTGTCAAAACAGCTCTACCTAATACACAGAAACAAACACAGGGAGGCAGCCAAAATGAGGGGACAAAGAAATACGGCCCAAATGAAAGAACAGAACAAAACTCCAGAAAAACAACTAAATGAAATGGAGATAAGCAACCTACCAGAGGCAGAGTTCAGAACACTGGTTATCAGGATGCTCCAGGAACTCACTGGGTACTGCAACAGCATAAAAAAGACCCAGGCAGAAATGAAGAGTGGAGGGGATGGAGCTGAGGGTGTCCTGAGTGTTGTGGGGTATTTAGCACACCCCTGGCCTCTGCCCACTAGATGCCAGTAGCACACCTCAACCCAATTTTGACAACCAAAAAGGTCTCCAGACATTGCAAAATGTTCCCTATGGGACGAAGAGTCTCCCTGCCTCCTCCCCCCAGCGCAGAAGGATTTTCTCTTCCATCTACATATACGTGTAGTATACACGTACTATACATAATAGATCTATAATACATATATATCTCTGTTTTGTCCCTGTCATTTCATTCTATGGTTGATTCTCTACCTGTCTCTCTGAGGGCAGACCTTCATCTCCCTGAGGCAGGGTCTGTATCCTGAATGGTCTTACATCCCCAGCACCTAGCACAGGATGCAGTGCTCACTAAGCCCTTCAGAGACCAATGGAGATGACCTGACCTAGAGTTGTAACACTTCCTTCTCTCCCAAACTGGGGTGGCAGGGGGGAAGTGGACGGGGTGTGCATTTATTGAGGAGAGGAAAAAAAAACTAGACTTTATTCTTTTTGCTGACGGAGATGTTTAAGAAAGTTTGCAGTTGTGTTGGGGATTACTTTCAGTAAGTTTTTTGGTTGAATCTTGCTAAACCATACCCGTGGGGACTGAGCTAATTCCAAAAGACAAGACAAGAAGGAATATTCTCAAAGCCTCAAGGCATTGATTTACAATCGGTGAAACACTCCCCAAATCTCATCGGACGTTGCTGACAGTAAGATGCCCTGTGAGCCCCCAGGGGATAGACTAGCAGTGAAAATGTGCTCAACCCAGAACACTAGGGATTTGGGTATGTCATTGGGTAGAAGCCACTGTCATCAGGAATATGAGACACTGGTGGTCAGAGCCAGGTTCCCAGAAGATGGATTCTGAGTTGCTTCAAATGCTCTTGAGGAGAAAAAAAATTAGAAAAGTGGATTTACTTCCTGTTGGATAAGCAATACCCTTCCCTCCAGCAAATTCTTTGCAAATAACCTTGATGTAGAACAGCTCTGAAATTGGCCTTCCAATAGATAAATGGAGCCTTTGAGGAATTTTCTTAAGATTTTTAAATGAGCTTGGAGAGTTTGCAGAAAGTTTCTCCACCCCACCCTCGCTGGATGAGTGAGCGTGCATGGACCACATTTCTCTTTCAGACAAGTGGGTGGCCTCCGTGGGGCCAGAGCCATCAGTGGGTTCAACAGCCCTGCTTTCCCGAGTGTCTTTCACACCCTTGGAGACCCACACACCCTCCCACCAAGCTCCGAGGCAGTCCAACAGCCGGGCCCAGCCCCACCCCACTCTGTCACCTGGCAAACAAGCGTCTGCACGGATCTGCTGGCCCCAAAGCTTCCTGGCTTCCTTCTCTGAGACAGTTGAACGGCTTCAAGTGGGGAGTGGGAATAAGCAGGGGGTGGGGCCGGGGCTACATCTAAAAACTCCACGAGCCCCCTTATGTTAAACCTGCCTATAAAGGTAAGAGCACATATTGACAGCAAGGTCCTTCAGTTCCCAAATAAATACCTTCCCCAGTTCACTGCATTTGGAAATCCCCCATGAGAACTAAGGCTCACACCGTCAACATCAGGGTGATGTAGCAAATCACCACAACACATTCACTACAAAATACAAGCCACTCCTCACTGGGATCAGCTGCCTCTCCCCCCTGTCTCTTCACCTCCCTTTCTCAGGAAGGGTTCATTCTTATCCTTCAGACCAGAAGTTCAATGCCACCCCTCAGAGAGGTCTTCCCTGTCCATTCTCTCTTAAGTGACTCTGGGAAATCACAATTGTGTCTCCCTCTGAAATGTCCTCCATGATCCTCCTCTATGTTGGGGTCACATCTCTGGTGTATCTATCTCTCTGATCAAATTCATTCATTCATTCATTCACCAATGAAGATTCATTTCCAGAGAAGGTGTTGACCAGCAGCTAGAAGCCTGTA
The DNA here is from genome assembly GCF_014824575.4 of Sturnira hondurensis. Taxonomy (NCBI): domain Eukaryota; kingdom Metazoa; phylum Chordata; class Mammalia; order Chiroptera; family Phyllostomidae; genus Sturnira; species Sturnira hondurensis. The sequence continues at coordinate 3,528,306 of NW_028092868.1, read as the reverse complement.
GGACAGGGTGGTAGGCCAACACCAGGTAAGAATTGACCAGTTCTCCTGGTTTTATGTCACAACAGGTAAGTGACTGAGCAGGTGCTTCCTGTTCATGAGATAGGCTGTAGCTAATGCAAGAACACGGCACTCTGAGTCCTGGCTGGTGTAGCTCAGTGGATTGAGTGCGGGCCTGCGAACCAGAGGATCGAGGATCGATTCCCAGTCAGGGCACATGCCTGGGTTGCAGGCCAGTTCCCTGCAGGCCAACTCCCAGCAGGGGACGCACGAAAGGCAACCATACCTCTCCCTCTCTCCCTCTCTCCTTCCCCTCTAAAGATAAATAAATAAATAAAATCTTTAAAAAAAAAAAAAAAGAACACGGCACTCTGGGCATGGTAGGACCTTGTGCTACAGTCGTCATCATAAACCCCCAGGTAACGTGGTTTGCTAACGGCAGTTGCTGCAACCAAATGATGAGGCTAGAATGTCAGGGGAAATTCCAGGGTCACTGCAGAACATGGGTGAGAGCCCACCAAACTGAGAAAGCCCAGTTTCGGGGATTCTACAAACCTGTAAGATCTCCACCAGGGCAGGCTAGTAACCCACACCGTCTGAGTGCCTCTCTCATGTGGGGGCCTGACCTGGTATCAGCCTATACCCTTTGCTGAGACCTCTGTTCTCTAAGCCCAAGGATATAAAGCAAGATTTGTCCCAGACATAACCCAGTGTCCATTCTTAAAGCCAGGCCTCTGTTACATAATCCGGAGAGAAGGAACGATGGAAGGAAAACGAGCAAGATTAAAGGGGGAAAGGCACCAATACGTTCTCGAAAAGGTTAAGACAGACTTGACTAAATTTGCCTGTGGCCTAGGACTGGACCTGTACCCAATGCTGCCCAGGAGCTAAGGGACAACAACAAAAAACAAACAAAACCGGAACTCGGCTTTGCCTTCCCCACCTCACTGCTTCATGCTCATGTGCAGCGCTCCCTCCCCCACTGGACTAACATTCAGGAAGTCTGATCTCCCTGAAACGTGTAAAACCACAGTGGAACCTGGAAATTGAAGAACAGGGCTCAATAAATCAACGGGAGGCAAACCCTAAGTCATGACTCACGTACCTAAGCCCAAATGCCTGCAGTGACCCTTCCGCCTCAGAGGATGTGTTAAATCAGCCACACATGACCAGACTATCTAATTCAGCAGCCACTTAGAACACAGTGACAACCATGCCTCCAACGTGAGAACTCTTTCCAAAAAATCTAAAGCCCGTTAGATTTGGGCCGACTGAATATGAAGCTCAACAGTTTTCATTAATTTCCTGAAGTCTATTCATTTATACAAAACGGAGGGTGAATTCTGTTCGGGTGATCGTCTCTTTGAACCCCTAAACCCTACTTTTGGTTTTCAAAATCAGACAAGTGAAAGGCAAAAATTAAATTCCCCAATCTCAACTCCCAAACATGTTGGCAACTTTGGGCTGAGGGCTCCGGATGGATTCTAATTTGCCCTCCCCCAAATCTCCAAGTCCTGTGGACGGTTCTGGGTGATCAACTGAATATACCACAAGCTCCCTGGAGCACAGCTCAGGGGGGTCTCCCCACGAAGTTTCAAAAATGGTAAAGTCAGATCCTATTAAAGAACGTAGGGAACGTTCTTTCTTTCCTTTTTTTCCTTAATGTGGAAGTGGCACGCAACATTCCTCAGGTGTATCTAACCAACTGCAAATATCCAAAAGGAATTTTAAATCTAGTAAGACTGAACCAGATTTGCTTGCAGGAAAATAACAGTGGCCTTTAAATTTAACACATTAACATCTCAGCCTTTCCAACCTCAAATGTGTGTGAAATGTCAACAGAAATATAAATAAGAAAACATCTAGGCAAAAACACAGAAACCAGTGCGACAGCTCCAGGGGGTTTGTTGAAAATTAGCATTATCTCCACGGAGGCTTCCAACACAACAAAATAGCATTGTATTTCTGCTTGAGACTTTGACCCTAAACTCCAAGTGTGAAGGTAACTATTTTCCTAAACTAATAATTAGTCCTAAGTAACCTCCAATCAAAGCAGCATACGGCTTCTTCTCTCTATATCTCTAAAATCTTTAACCAAGGCTCAGATTTTAACTTACTGATGCAAGAATAGGCCATCTTACACACCTGTTCAGCATAACAAATTGCCCCAAAAGGTACGGATTAAAACAGCCATTTTCTTTTGTTTGTGATTTTCTGGCTCCTGAATCGGGGAAGGGCTGGACCGGGTGGTTCTCACTCGGGATCTTCTGTGCAGTTGGGAAGGGATGCTGTCATCTGAAGGCCTGGCCTTAGCTCGGAAGTCGTACTGTGTTATTTCCACTGCATTCTACCTGTTACAAGAGACTCACTAAGATTCAGGGGGAGAGGAGTTTGCCCTACTTCTCAATATACACAGCATCAAAGAGTCTGTGACAAGTTTTTAAACCTGCCACTGTGCCACCAGAAGTGATTGCCCCAATGACAAAGGCAGAGCTGGCCTAGGCCACACCTCCCTCAGACAATGTCATCCTTCTTCACACATACTGTCGTCTATAGCAATCTTCCGGCTGTGCCCTGGCCATCCAGGCCAAAGCTCCTTTCCTCGGTAATTCAACCACAGGTAGCCTTCATCCCTGCCCCGGCCTCAGGTCAGGAAAGACTGTGCCAGCTAGCACCACACTGAACAGCTGTGCAGGCTGTACACTGGCCAAGGTGTGTGCACTTGTAGAATCGCGCAGCTTGCTCAGAGCTCTGTCTACCGAGAGAGGCTCTTTGGCCAAATTTCACCAAAGTACCGAATAGGCTAGTGGCCGTGGGTGCTCAGCTCTGTCTCAGAGACTTCCAGGTCCCACTGCCACATACTCTCCAGTTTCTCACCTTCCTGTCAAAGTCATGTGAGTGATGAGAGGAAGGGCTGTGCTGCCCAGCTGTGGGCAGAGATGCCATGGGATGTATTGCACAAGCGCTGGTGGAGAGCAGGCGGACAGGCGCCTCTGACTCGGGGGTTCAGGAAGGGCTTCCTGCAAAGATAGCCTTCGAGAGTGCCGTGAGGACAACTATGACCCCACGAGGAGGGAGGAGGAGACATGTCCTGCAAAGGGAATGAAAGTATAAAAACATAAAAGGGAAGATACAATCGAGTAATGGTCTGGAGATACCTTTTGCAGGAGTAGAGATTAGCACAGGGAAGAGGGAGAAATTAGGCAAGAAGAGGACAAGAGTCCTCTCCTACGGGAAACCCTCTCCAGAGGGGGCACAGCGCCTGCCAGTGTCCACCTAGGTTCCCTCAGATCTCCCTTAGGTTCCCCAGTACACGCCCCCCACCAGCTTCCATCGGTCTTGCTTGGCCCCATCGCAGAGGGATGAGTGTCCTTGGGTGACTAGAGGCACTTTGGCCACACACTTGGAGCCCTAAAAGAACGTGGGATTTTAGCCCTGGCTGGCGTAGCTCAGTGGATTGAGCGCGGGTCTGTGAACCAGACGATCGCAGTTCGATTCCCAGTCAGGGCACATGCCTGGGTTGCAGGCCGGTTCTTTGCAGGCTAACTACCAGCAGGGGACGCACAAAAGGCAACCATACATTGATGTTTCTCTCCCTCTCTCCTTCCCCTCTAAAGATAAATAAACAAATAAAATATTAAAAAAAAAAAGAACGTGGGATTTTACAGAGAGAGCCTAGGCTCGCCCTGAGAAGACACATGACCTTTCACCCCGGCTTAGCTTCCCTTCCTCCCATCCCGCTGCTCCCACGCCCTTACCTGTGTTCCTGGGAATACAGCCTTAACAGTCACTTTCTGTGAACCCTTTTCTCAGGACCAGCAGTCCAGCCTGGTACAGCAGGGTTATCTACCGGTGATCATTCCTGGTTTGCTTTTAACCTAACTATGCCTGAGTAACCTCAAAGCAGCCTAAGGCTGACCCTCACTGTTCCTCCTACCTCCATCCCTACCCCAACCCCCAAAAAAGTGATACCCAGACTCACCTCACTGCAGCAAGAACACCCAGAAGTGCTGACGCAATCCCATTATAGTGAAACTCAGCCCTAACGCTGAAACTAGACCCTAATAATGGTTTTTTCCTTATTTTTTTTTCTTTTACCTTTCAGGAAGTAACAGCAGGCCTCCTCACGGCACCCAGGAGACCACCAGAACGAGCCCCATCGGGCTTATGCAGGTGCAGAAAGCCAGCAAATTAACTCCGACAAACCACCACAGGGAGCCAGACCCTTTGCGTGCAGACCCAGACCTCACGGCCCAGTGTCTGCAGCAAGGGGCCTGGATTTCACCCAGTCGGACCCTGAGAGCCTGGGATTCCCTTGTGCTGCCTCTCCCCTTTCTGGCACCTTAGATGTCAGAGTTCCAAGACTGTACAATCAAGAGTCCCAAATTGGGATTAAGAAATACGTGTCGTATCTGCTTACCTTTATTCTTTAAATTAGGTCTTTATTCCGGGAGACCCATCAGAGCCTGATCCCTGGTCTCCTCATTCGGCTGGCCTGATGAATTCACATTTTTCTCTGCAGAGACCCATTGTCTCAGACTTTGGCTTCTCTGTGGGTGACAGGCGACAGACCCACCAACTCTCGGGTCAGGAACAGCAGCACATCAGAGGAACCACAGTGGCTTTTGGTGGTAAGCGTTCCCTGCACCCTGGGGCCCCACGGAACCTCGGCGGCCAGGGAGGAGAGAGGCACCTTCGCCTGGAGTAACACTCAGAATACCTCACAGCACAGCATGGATACCAATCAACTAGAACGGACGGCAGCTGAAAACAACTGGTACCCGTGGTTCTCAGCTTCTGGGTCATGAAGTTCTGTCACCTGGAGGTTACTTGAGCTCGAAGGTGGCATCTTCCAAGTCTTCCCCACTTCCCCAGGGCCAGATTAAAACCACCCCAAGTCTGTCCTCTATTATCTGAGTGCCCTGGGAATGAGTCCATGAAAAGGAGGAAGAATAAAGACAGAAAATGAAGGCTACAGGGTAGACGCAAGAAGAAATAAGAACAGAGGTGAGTGGATGGATGGAATGGATGAAAGATAACAAAATGCAAATTGCAGAGGGGAGAGCTCACGCCCACTGCATCAGAAAATGCTACCAGCAGACATTTCCTGGGACTTTTCACCAGGACCCCAAATACATGCACACAGCTGCGTCCCACTAGTCACGGCACCCAAACGGTTTGAGAGTCCTCTTACGATCATCACACTCGGGGAGTGGCAGAAAAACCCTCTCGTAAACTCCAGGTTGTTTTAAGTATCAATCTAAACGCATTTACATTCTCAGCTTTGACGGGTTAAGGGCCAGAGGAAAAAGTCTGCCACTCTAACTGCACCCGAAGAGCGTGCTAAGTTCTCGTGAATGGTAATCAGCACCCGGCTTCTTTACTCTGCCCAGGCCGTATTTTCAAATCAATTGCTCAGCATTAGTGATTCTGCCGGGATTGATTTAATAGCCTAATATGAAGTCTCAGCCCTTCTGTACGGGTTAATTGCATGTGGTCTTACACATTCTAATTTAAAATACTGCCTTTGCAATTATCATCAGCGCGAAAACGGAGCACTAGTAATGAAGCTGGGCTTGAGTTTCTTTCCAAAAGTAATGAATTGAAAAATAGACGCGACTTTTCATTTCTTCGGCACTTACCACGTCCATTTTTCTTCTGCAGGAAATATGAATCAGGGTCTCCTCCTTATTTCAGGTTGTTAGGAAAACAGGCAAGATTGCTTTCAACAAAGTAGGAGCCTTTGATTTGAAACAGCTCAGGTGAGCCTGTGTGGCTTTTGGCCAACCAGAAGGGCCACTTCCCCACCCCTTCTCCCCCAGTTGGGGATGGATTCACGGATGAATTTCTGTATTTGACAAATACATAGCATTTACTATGTGGCAGATATTGTCCTGGAGCTTTATAAATAGTAACAACCTTACTAGGTTCCGTATTAGTTATGTAACAAATCACCCCGAAATGTATCCGCTTAAAACAATAAACATTTATTATCCCACAGTTTCCATGGGTCAGGCAGGGTGTGGGGAGAAGCTTAGCCGGGGTGGTTCTGGCTCAGGGTGTCTCACAAGGATCAGACTGTTGGTCGGAGCTGTCACTAGAGGATCCACTTCCAAGTTCACTCATGTGGTTCATGGCAGGCCTCAGTTTCTCCCCGAGCGGGCCTCTCTACAGACTGCTTGAGTGTTCTCACTTCATGACACCCGGTTTCCCCTCGAGCAGGTGATCTGATGAGGGAGTGGCAGAGAGGCAGTAGAGACAGACAAGAAACACAGGGAACTAAGTTGAGGCCACAGTATCTTTTGTAACCTAATGTCAAATCAATACACACTCACTTCCGGTGTATTCTCTTGGTCTCACAGACAACCCTGGTACCATGTAGGAGAGTTCCACACAAGGGTGTGAATACTAATAGGTGGGGACCCCTGGGGGCTGGCGGGACCCCCACCAGTAGGTATTATTATTATTTCTGCTTTACAATCGAGACCATGGAGGCACTGGTAGGGGACGTCACTCGCCTGAGGTCACTGGGATAAATGGCATAGTCGAGATTTGGATCTGGTGGGTCCTGTTGGCTCTGGACTCAAAACTCTGAACAATGGTTCACACATGGTCAGCTCCATGTGGGGACGCTGCCTGTGTAAAACTTGTCATTAATCCCACTCACCTTCCCTTCCAGGGGCACACCTCCAGCTCCCCGCAGGAGTCCCCGCTATCAGCTGTAGCGTCAGATCACACCTGTGCGTCTCTGGCCCTGAGGATCACACCGACCGCAGGCCTGGCTCTGAGCGGCCCTGGGCACCAGGGTGCCTTTCTGCTGGACTGTAAAGGGCCTTTGCTAGCCAGAGTTCTGGCACTTCACATATGTTATTTTATTTTCTTCTCCATGTCTTATAAATACAGTCACGATAATCAGGGAAGAGATCATAGCTTACTATGTGCCAGGCTCTGTACTATATGCTTCATATCTATTAATTCTTCTCGTCCTCACACAAACCCATGCAGTAAATTCGATTATTGTTCCCACATTACAAATAAAGAACCCAAAGCTCAGGAAGGTTCAATGATTGGCCCAAGGTTACACAAAGCCGGGATTCACACCTGGATTGTTTTCCTACGATGACCATCCTGTCTCTATCTGGACAAGGAGGGACAGGGACAGGGACGAGGTCCTCCATCTCCACGCAGAGCAGCTGGGGGCAGCCCCGGACCTGCCGAGGGGCCTGACCATTCACATCCAAATGGTCCATCAGAGGATTTTTCTAAACAGAGACAATTCCTTCTCTAGAAGAGATTCTGGGGCCAGGGGTTAAGATGCCTTTTTTTTTTTACCTTTTCTCCACGAACAGATAAAACAATATATCAGGGGGTTAGCAGCCTTCTTAAAGGACAAAATGATAAATATTTCCAGCTTTCCTCCTGGGCCACACGGTCTCTATCACAACTGCTCAGCTCTGCCGTTGTAGCAAAAGCACCGCAAACAGCATGCCAGTCCATGAGTGTGGCCGTGTTCCAATAAAGTTTTATTTGTGGACATGAAAATATGAATTCTGTAAAATTTTCTCAAGTCAAGAAATACTATTTTTTAAGCACTTAAAGATGTAATAGCCATTCTTAGCCCCCAGGCCCCTCAAAAACAGATGGCCCTAGTTTGCTGACCTCCACAGTATTCGACAGCGGGAGTCAGAAACTCTTCCAATAAGTTGAGTGACATGGATTTTATCAAATCAACCTAAAGCCGATTCCCGAGAAACACACTGTCTGGGGACTGTTCCGAACATAAACGTGCAGGGATAAAGTCACACGGATGAAGTAATTTCCCACTTTTCACACACTTCCTGAAAGACTGACAGAGAAAATCAGTGGGGGACTTGAAGTGCGCTCACCAAAGTGCGCCTTTGTGACAAGGACGTAGATCTCCACCTTATCTCCCCTGTTTGGTCAAAACAGGGCGGAGGCCCGTTCACCTGCGTGTCCCCACACCGACCTGTTCGGGCCTCTCCCTGAACCTTAAACACACCCGGGGCCGTATTGTCCAAGCCGAAGAGAGAAATCCAAGGCCTAGCAAGGATTTTTTTTCCTTATATTGTGGGTTCTTTTATGTGAAAAGTTTAACAAGGATATAGAAATCAATTCACATGTAAATATTTCATAAAGCATCTTATTTTAAAAGAAAAAAATTTACGACATGTGGGTCTGTCCTGGAACATTCTGGACATAGAACCATGTGAATGCGGCAGGTTTTCAATCAGCATCGACTCCACAAAGAAAGACGGGAGGAAGGGAGGGAGATACAGAAGGCGATGAGAAAAGGAAGGACAGAAGGAAAAGGCAGGATATAGACTATTTCCCGTCAGAGTCTTCCCTGATGCAGTCAATAATTTATTTAACAGAGAGCTGCTGTCCGATAAAGTACAAGTCAATGTTGAGTAATGTGCTATGTTCCAGAAACACCGTCTTCACTTTCTCTTCAACTGCCTTTCATAATAATAAGGGAAATTGTTTATTATCTATGCATGTGTCTAGAAAAGCATCTTTTACAATTATGAAGAATATAAGAAGAATACAAGCATATCAAACTTATGTTCAATCTTTTCATTCAGTGCATTGAACTGCTTGGGGAACTCAAGATAAGATAGCCAGGCTTCCCACAGCACACGGTACAAGTTTCTATAACAGTGGGACCAACCCCACTAGACCCTGGGTTTTGGAGGCAGGGACGGTCTTATTCATTTTGGTACTTTGGGGACCTGGCACTAGACAGCTTTTAATGAATGTTTGTTGAGTGAATGAAAAGTAAATGGGGGAAATGTTTCTCCCTAAGAGAACTAAGACCTGTTTTCTAACAACGCAGGTGCACTTGAACAAGGCAAGTGTTCCTGGGGGAGGAGAGACCCCCCCCAGGGGAGAACAAAGGTGACTTTTGCAAGTGTCAGGGACAGTGAAACTGGAGAGGATGGGCTTAGAGCGAATGCTCCCCGAAAGAGATGATTTGATGATGCTCCAACTAAATTCCCCTCTTGGCCTAAAATGAGGGGGAAAGAATCTAAATTTCCCCAGGCTTAAACATGCCTCAGTTAAATTTGACATTTTCCAGGATAAGCAGAAAAGCAAGGGAGTGGAAACACTACTGTTATATCGAAGTTGGAGCTACTGTTAAATTAGGGTTTTTATTTTACAGAGAAAGTTAAACTGGGCCACCAACATTAAAAATAATAATAATCACTGTTTCTAAGTGTGGGTCTAGGTTGTTCCTGCAGCTAATAACCAACTCACTTCCGGCAGAATAATCTGATGCTCTTCTGACTTCCTGACTTTGTCTGAGTCTCAGTCAGTTGTCATGAATCCAAAACAGAAGTGCCTTTAGCTTCTTTGAGTGTAGAAATCAGTGTAATCTTGCAGTCAGATCCCCCACAGGATGGGAAAGTATTAAGGAGACACATTCCCTATGTAGTTATTTATCTGAGCACTAGGGGGAGTCCTCAACTCTCTCCAGTCAGCCAACCACCCTGGCAGATGGGATGATCTGAGACGAATTATTTCCTCTTTCTCGATACCTATCCCACGGTGTAGTTAAGAGATATGGCCAAGATGAGCCAGCTAATCTTCAAATCCATTTCCTCTTCTTCCAGCCAGACTACAGTTCCTAGCACCCTTTGTATTAGTTGTGCCCATGTGACTGGGTTCTAACCAATGGTATATGCCACTTCCAAAAGTAGCCTATAAAACCATTTACGTGTATTTCTCCATGCTTTTCCCTCTACCATCTTTTTTGTAGATAGACACAGTGACCTTGAAAGCCATGTACTGAAAATAGCAGAGCCACAAGATGGGAAAGGCCCAGGCTCCTGATGACTCCTTGGATGACAGCCACCTGCCACTCATGAATATTATCTTAGATGTTATATTAGTTTACCAGAGCTGCTGTAACAAAGCACCATATCACAAACGGGGTGGCTTAAATAACAGAATTGATTGTCTCATAGTTCTGGAAGCTAGAGGTCCATGATCAAGGTCTGGGCAGAACTGGTTTCTTCGGAGGCCTCCCCTCCTTGGCCTGTAAGAGGCCATATTGTTTTGACACCAGTCATATTAGATTAGTGATCTTATTTTAACTTCATTTTCCTAATGACCTCATTTTAACTCAGTTACCTCCTTGAAGGCCTTATCTCCAAATTCAGTCACATGTCAAGGCACTGAGGGGGTTAGGACTTCAACATATGAATGAGGGGCCCATAATTCAACCCATAACACACAGCCAAGCCCAACATCAAGGAGACAGGGAGGCAGACTCCATGCACCATAGCAAAAGCGGGGAAAGGAGCAAGAACTGTGAGCAAAATAACACCAACCTGCCCTGGAGACAGGGACAGTCCGCTNTGAGGGGGTTAGGACTTCAACATATGAATGAGGGGCCCATAATTCAACCCATAACACACGGCCAAGCCCAACAGCAAGGAGACAGGGAGGCAGACTCCATGCACCATAGCAAAAGCGGGGAAAGGAGCAAGAACTGTGAGCAAAATAACACCAACCTGCCCTGGAGACAGGGACAGTCCGCTGTGGGAAGTTCCGAGATGGAAGCAGCACACACAATCCGAAAGCGTCTGGCATTCAAACCTCTCCAAGTGTGACCCCTTATGACCTGCCCTTCCTGATGTCAGCTTTCGTCTACAATAGCATTGAACTCCAGCACAAAGGCCCGGTGAGGAGTGCGTGGGATGTAGTAGAAAGAGGTAGAGCAGGATTCCTAAGAACTTTCTACACACTACCCTGGTTCCTCTTCCAATGTGAGCCAAAAACCATCTGTTTGATCCTGGGAAAGTCCTATTTCTCTCAGGAGCTATAACTTCATGTCTAACATGATGAAACGCACTCCAAGGTCCTTAAGATTTTTTGACCCCATTTTTTTTCCTTTGTGATGTGTGTTCCACAGAACATTAGTCCCAAGACATATCATGCAAATAAATGTTTCCATGAGCAAATTCACTTGGAAAATGCGGCATATGTAGCCTTTTCCTAGAATACCAAAGGTTATGAAAAGTCCTACAATCTGCAATTTCTTTTTAAAAAAAAAAAAAAAACACTATTTAACTTTTCCCCCAATGTGTCTGGCCTAAGAATTTCTCTTTCTGCTCCTTGTAACATGCCCAGAACCAATGAATTAGTTCCTTAAATACATACAGATTGGAGAGTTATATATTTTTAAATGCCTATGTCCTGTCTCTCCTCTCTGCTCCCAGAAAGCATGTTGCTCTGTGAACTCTTGCCTGTAAGCCGGAAATTCCCACAGACAAGATGTGGTCCCCTCTCACGGGCTCCACACGCCACAGCCCAATCTTCCCCATCCTCTAAAAGCTCCGCACATAGGGCAACAAAAGCACCAAGCTTCGCGTGCCGCACTGGTACGTGGGGACTCTGTCTCATTCCCAGGGCTACTCAACACTTTCACACCTTCCCTTTGATGGATTCGGTCCAGTCTGTGGCATATTTTCAAACTATTCTTAGTAATGGCCTGACTTTGCCCTTTGTCGGGGAGATTCCTGTTTGGAAACAATAAATGTCTACTGGAGCCAAGTTTGGTGAATGACTTGGGAGATGAAGCTGAGAAATACCGTTCTATAGCAGAAATGGAGAACACAATTCATCTCATCTTTCCATCAGGCCCATTCTCCTCTGGCCCCCAGGTCTCTGGAACAAGGACAGTCCTTCCAAATACGATCTCACATGTATGCCAGAATCCCCACACGCTGTATGTATACTGAGCAGTCTGTGGCTCCCCTGAATGGCGAACAATTACGTCCGCTTATTCGATTTGTTCCTTTGTCTGGCCCCTCGTCTGAACAGAGATTCACAATGCAGCGTTTCTTGCATCGTGCGTTCTCACGGGGCCACGCACGTTTCTGTTGCCAGCTATTGTTTGGAATTCAGAAGACCAGCCCCAACTGCGCAGCTGCATCTTTAATTGAGCCAAAACCGTTCTGAGGTCTCCCTCTCTTCCCCTCTGCCCTGATCTCCTGAACAGGATCACTCTGCCTCTCTCTGGCTTTGATCCCAAGGTAAGGACTGGTTTGTTTTTTAACACAATTCCTGTTATTCAGTAGTCAGCGCACACTTTTTCTTTCCTTCAAATAACGTATAATTGCTTTTACATAACTTTTAAAGGAGACAAAGCAGTGGTTTTGTCCTCCAAGCTGGTCTCTCAGTGTTGCTGAGACTTGTGCTGACTTTTAATAACCAGAACATGAAACAAAAGAAACAAGTTTTATACCACCTTCTCTGACAGCAGTTTAACTGTGACTATCCAGCCAGAGATGGCCAGGGCTCGAAGGTAATGTAGAGGCACCTGAGGCTGAGTGGATTCCAAATTTCTTTAGCTCTGGGGTTCATTTCAGATAGGTCTCCCAGAATCCAGGATATTTAACAAAAGCAAGGAGGGCTTCTCAAGATAACTTAACTCTTCAGATTGGCTTTAAATGCCCCATTGCTTACACATCTGAAGTTCTTCTGCTCTTTGATGTGTTTTATTGTATTTATTTACCTTTAGAGGGGAAGTGAAGGAGAGAGGGAGATAAATATCAATGTATGGTTGCTTCTCGTGCATCCCATGCTGGGAACTGGCCTGCAACCCAGGCACGTGCCCTGACCGGGAATCGAACCCTGGTTGTTTGGTTTGCAGGCCCGCGCTCAATCCGCTGAGCTACACCAGCCAAGTCTGCTCTTTGATTTTTTTATCACAACCCAGAGAGACCCAACTGGTACCAGACAGGTCCAGAAATAGAATCTTTGCCTGCTGGTTCCTTCCACCAGGCGCAGCCTCTGCGTTCGGCTCTACATCAGACACGCTAGGGAGCTGGCTAGCAACCAGCTCTGGAGGCCTCAGGCTCTGAGGATTTGGATTCAGCAGGTGTGGAATGAGGAGGTAGAACCAGCATTTTTCCAAAGTTCCCTGTGAAACTGATGGAAATCTAAGTGTAGGAGCCATTGATCTGTCCTATCGAGTCCTCTGTGCCCAGGCTCCAAAGGGCAATTGATTGTTCTTAGGAAACACAAATGAATAAATTCAGAGAAAAGCCTGGAATTGCTCACAATATGACCATCACTACAAATGATAAAGTATTGTGAATTGGGATCATTGTAATCAGGTCCAAAAATTAATTTCTGGGTTAAATGGGTTATTCACAAAGTGCCACTCTGAGGAAATTTGACCAACCTTTCGTGTTCCTGGATATTCGCTTGAGATTTTCGAGACACAATCTCTGAACAGTATTTTCATCAAGATAGATGATGCTTTGCCTTTTACAAAGTGGGTTTCCATGCATTTTGGGACCATTTAACAACCCAAAATATAGGCAACGTAAATCTTATTTTCCTGTTTTACCAACAATTCAACTGAGATTCACAGAAGAGAAACGGCGAACTGAGGAAACACAGCTAGTTGGGGTCGATCTAAATCCAGAACCTTGCACTCTGAACCCAGTGTGCTTCCTTAATGCATCAGAACAGAATTCATGTTAACAGAGACGCCTCCTGTCTGCTCACTCCAGCATAATCCCAAACGGTACTGGAAAGCAGAAAACTCAATAACTCTAATAGCTATTAAAAAACACACTACTGATGCTCTCACATCCAGGACTTCATGGTGTTTATTCTAATGTCCTCATTTACTACTATGCTATCACTGTAAAATGAAAACCATTCAACAGAAGCATATCCTTTGACATTCTGAAATCAATTTCTGCTTAGGCTAGGAAGTACAGTAGTAGGTTAGAACTCAAAATGGCAAGACTCAATATCACAAATTATTCATCAACAACAACAATCAAAAGTCAATCTTTCTTTCAATCTCAAAAGGAAATAGAACTTGTTAGGAATGAAAATAATAGGAAAAGCTGCTTAAGATATGGGAGCCTTTCAAAGGTAGCCATGGCCTGGGTGATTTGACGATTTTTCTCCCCGTCGTGATCAATTCCGCATCAATGGACTGTACTACTCAGTGCTGTAATTCAGCGTGATTACTGTTCTGGCTGAAGTCCTTGCTTCGTTCCAGGGACTTATCATTTCAGTCACATGGTCATGCAGTTTTCACTCCATTCTTCTAGACATGAGAGGAGAGCAAGTTACTTTGACTAAGCTTTAGGGTGATTCCTTATAACACGTGGAGTCAACCTTGCTCTCTCCTGGGAAGTCGGGAAAATTCCCTGGGTTCTAAAATATTTACCGATCAGAAGGGGCTTTTCCAGGCCGTCCAGTAAATCCCTCTAGTTTCTCCGCTTTCTCCTGATCTTGGCCTTGTGTCTCTGTTCAGTCCCCTTAATAACAGTTCCAAGGGCCTTGTCCTGCCTAATATCAAAATGCACTACAAAGCCACAACAAGTAAAATAACCGAAGTTCAGGGATAAACAAAAGATCTCAATATTCCTTTGTCTCTTTATTAGCATAATTCCTCCCCCACCCACCCCTCTCTCTCTCTCTCCCTCCCGTCCTCCCTCCCTACCTCTCTCCCTTCACCTATAGCTTAAAATGGCAGCATGGTATGAGTGTTTATTGAATGAATAGAGAGATTGGTACCAGGTAGAGGAGTCTGAAAAGAGTGGCTGAGTGATACCAGAGGGAAGCATTGGAGAAACAGAAGAGGAATCACAAGGAAAATGCCTAGTAGGAGTTGTCATTGTTCCTATTTTTTAAAGGGAAGTTACCCCTCCCATTTCTCACTAATCTTTCGTGAAACCTCAGCTAAACAAAATACATGCAAATACACGACACTAACCTTGAGGTGGAGAGGAGCTGGGTTGGAGGAATATTTTCTTGGAATCTGTGTAACAGGCATATATTTGGTATTCTAGGTGGATATCTTTGACCCAGGGATTTTAAGTTTCATTCTATGAAAACCACTGGCCAAATTTTTAAAAGATGTAAAACTTATGCTTATCCCTGAGTTATCTATAACAGTGAAAAGTAGGAAACAACCTTAAGGTGCATCGATAGAAGACAGCTAACTTAGCATGCAGCAATACAACGACATTCTACATAGCCATAGATTTTCGTATATTGTTATGGAAACACATGCACAGACTACAGTTCAGTGGAAAAAAAGCAGCTAACAAGGTAACATATGTGTAACAAAATAATATTGAATGCAAACCATAATTGAAAAGTTTTTAAATGATAATAACAAGAAAGAAGCTAGCCTTTTATGATTCTATAAAACAATGTTCATGGGTTTTTCAAAAAAAAAGATAATATGTGTGTACTATGAGGTGACTTTTGAAAAGCATCAATACTTGCAGAGAGAAACATCTGGAAGAACAGTAACAGTGGTAACAGTAACAGTACAGTAACAGCTAGCCTCTCATGGAATTACTTTTGGGGAAACTTCTTACCTTTTTGTAGAACATACAGCTCAATATACTGTAATACATGTTTGCCATGAAACACTTGTTTCTCTACCTAGCCATCCAACTTTCAACATAGAGAGTTTTATTTCTTTCCACCGAGGATGAAAGATGTGCCTCATCTACTATCATGTTGGCATTATAGGAAAATTCAAATACTGGTCCAGATTAAGTCAAGCTGAAGGCCAGAAATGATTGCCCCTTCCTGTGGAATGCAGCATGCCTAGAGATATTCAAAGATAATGTCCTAAACATTTCGAATAAAGATTTGCAAGGTAACTGATAGAGAAAGTCACATCTCAGAAGAATATAACAGCTAAGGCACTGACTTGGGACCAGCCAGTATCAGTCCAGGGAAGTTCCAGTTTCACCAAAGTCATCAGGAGATGAGGCCTCGGGGGGAAAAACCAGAAGGGATGCTTACGGCTTCTTCACTCTTAACTAAACCCACCCCTCTGCCACAGTCATGACAACCTCACAGCCATTTCCTTTGCTCCCATGTGGCCTGTAACCAGGGGAGCAGTTTCTCCCACCCACCCCCGTCCCCACGCCTAAAAGCAGGGGGAGGATGAATGGAAGATGGGAAGGGAGTTCAGAAATGTGCTCCTCTCTCTTCCCAGAGCCAGCATGACCAGCACCCACTCTCCTAGTTCCCCAGGGGAGAACAGACTCCCAGAGGATTCGAAATCTTTCCTTGGGTTAGAGGCTTCATGAGAGAAACGCAGAGAAACAGAGACTGAGAAGGAGGGGAGGGAGTGAGGAGACCCATTCCTCGGGGTACGGCAGCAGCATGGCCGAACCTGCGTTGAGAGCAGCAGCTGGTTTCACGAACGGGACGGACCCGAGAAACAAAACCGTCGTCAGCTCCCGTGTTCCACCGATTCGATGGGGTTGTAGAGGTAGAATAGCCCCCAGATAAAAACCTGGTTTCTGAAATCCGGGGCCCTATTACAACACACTTCTCCTGGAACAATTTAGGTCTATAGAAAACACTTCACTTGCAGAGTTTTTCCCAACTATTAAAATTTTTATTTTATCCACAATAAAGCTCGAGTTCTCCCAGAAAGAGATATGAGGGGGTTAATAACGGGGCGGCCTTACAGTGGTTTCTGACCCATTTGTGCAGGCCAGCTTTCTTGTGCACACCAGGGATGGGGGGGGCTCCTGCAGACATGGAGAAGGTCACCCCCCATGGGTTTCTTGTAATAGATTCTAGAACTGAGCCTCAAGACAGACTCAGCCAAAGCTGCCGAGAGCTAACCTCTTCACACACTGCCTGCTGCAGGGGTTGGCCCCCAGGCACTCAGAGGACTTGAGAAGGTATAAAACCTAAGGATCTGGAATTGCCCAGGCAACAGAGTATTATGGGTTAGCCTCCCCTTCCAGGGTCTTTTTTCTTAATGTAGGCACACGGGACCCTCAACACACCAAAACTTTCTCAAAACCTTGTGTCAGTCAGTCATTCGCTTTCATGGGAACCCAATTATCTCCTCTTCCAACAGCATGTAAATTTACAGCCCCTTCTGACTGTGAGGAAAAAATATTCGTGTCTTATAGGAATCTCAGGCATGTCTGATTAGACTCTTCGGGGGATGGGAATGAGAAGGAAGACTTTTCCAGCTCCTTGAAATCTCACCATTTTCCAGGTGGATGTGTGAAACTAACGTGGCCCCAAAAGCCACAGCAATGCCGCTGCTCTTTGGAGAACTGGTTTGCCATCACGTTCGAGAGCAACCCATTTTCAAGCCATCTCTTCAAATGGTTGCCTCCCACACACACCAACCCCATCTCCGTTCCCTTAACAGCTCTGCTCGGTTTCCCCAAGCCGACTGAGCACCCCCTGGAGTGGACCCCACCCTCGAAGGAACAGCCTCACTGGCTGGAGAATAAAAATGGCATAGAACAATCCCCTATAACTTTCAGTGGTGGGTTGCATATTTACAATTATTTCACTTGTTATTGTTACTGAATGTATTGGGATGACATTGGTTAGTAAAATTACATAGGTTTCACGTGTACAGTCCTATAATACACCATCTGTATATTGTATTATGTGTCAGCCACCCCAAATCACATGTCCCCCTTCATCTAACTCCCTCCTGTAATCACCATACTGTTCTCTGTGTCTGTGAGATATTTTTCTTTGCTAGATGTGCCCAATATTTTTGTTGCTTAATCCCTTTGCCTCCTTCACCCAGCCCCCAAGTCCCTCCCCTCTGACAGCTGTCAGTCTGTTCTCTGCATCTCTGACTCTTTCTATATTGTTAGTTTATTTTGATCATGAGATATCACATGTAAGTGAAATCACATGGTACTTGTCTTTCTCTGACTGGCTTATTTCCCTTAGCACAATGCTCTCCAGGGCCACCCATGCTGTCACAGAAGGTCATGAATTCAAATTAATGATCATCCGTTAATGGAGTGAAGAGCCATTCATCATCATATTAGGATTAATTCTTAAGGCCATGTGGAAACTTTCCCAATGGAGCAAATCTTTATTCTACTTAGAATATTAAGATTTTGATTTCAAAAATACAGAAAACAGGGTTACCCAAGTACATTTTTCCTTATTAAACATAAGTAGTCACCAGTCAGTGTGACAAACTGGGCATGTGCTTGTAAAGTAAGTACACAAATGTTGACAAAGGTACGTCATCCTTTCTCCCTTTCTTCCTTCCTTCCTTTCTTCTTCCTTCCTCTCTTCATTTTCATTCATTTATTTAACAAATGTTTATTGAGTCCCAAGTCCCATGCTCAGCATAGAGATATAATACTGAACAAAAACAAAGATTTCCCTGCCCTTTTTAGTCCAACTGTGTAAAGGAAACCGATATTAACCAAACAATTACACTCACAAATGTAAAATTACAACTGTAAAAGATGATGAGCTTGTGCCCGGAAGGGTACCTTAGAGCATGCAATGAAAGGACCAGAAAGCCAGAGTGACTGAAAACCAGGCCTGAGGAAAGACATGGTGAGAGATGAGGCCGAGGCAGGCAAGGGGTGTGTAAGCCACAGCTGGAGTTTGGGGTTTTTTTTCCTAAGAATCACAGACCATCGAAGGGTTTCAAGGGGGAAGATGGCAGGGTCAGATTTGAATGGTGAGATCACTCTGGCTACAGTGTGGCATCTCATTGGGAGGGTGGCAGGCAGAGTGCATGTGCAGACACCACTTAGGTATGTTTGCCGTGGTCCAGGTACGAATGACAGAAGCCAGAGAAAGGGGAGGGCAGATACTGGCCGACTGCTTGTGGTAGGCCTAGGGCGGATGGAGGTGAAAGGAAAGGAGTGGCTGGACTCGAGAGACACTTTAAAACTCTGTAGAACCAAGGAGTGAGCTAGAAGGGGACAGTGATGAAGACAAGCAAAGTGTCCATGGATGGCTCCTGGGTTTCTGGCTTATAGAACTGGATGGGTGGTAATGCTGTTCGCTGAGATTTTTTTTTTTTTTTTTGAATGTTGCAGGAGGCCCAATTAAAAAGAAAACTTTCTGGATCTCTGGGTGACAGGTCCATGCAAGCCCTTTTCTAGCTATGGCACCCCGGTAGGAACCATGGCTAAAGGGGGAAGACCAATGGGGTTAAAGGAGAACAGTTAGTGCAATCATTTTTATTTGATCAAGTTCCCACATGCCCTTCCCCTAGGGAAAATTAGCGCTGGAAAGAATTTGGGAGAGTACGGCTTCACTCCCTCGCTTGGCAGGTAAATGAAGAGACCTGTACCCAAGGTCACCAAACAAATGAGTGTAAACCCCAGAAGAGCCCAAAGGGTACCTTGGAGAAGACCCTGGACAGCAGCCAGTCACTCAGCAAACATGGCCCTGACAATTGGGTGCCCAGCACCTTGCCAGGTGCCATGAACAAAGATGAGTGAGACGTGGAGAAGAAAGACATATTAACAGGAAGTTCTCAGCTACTTTGGTCAGTGTTGTGATGGAGGAGACGTGGGAGGTTACAGGTGTTCACAGGAACAATGATGACCCCCGGGAAACAGGAGTCAGGAATGAGTGCCCAAGGTCACACCTGAGCTATGTTTTGAAGAACGATGGCAGTGGCTTGAGTCCTTCCGGGGGGAGGCAACAACAGGGCAGCAGGTTGGACCCTTGGTGTCCCGCCTTCTCCTTCTCCCCCCCCCACCTCCAACACCCTTCCTAGCATACACATCCTCGGGGAGTTCAGGATTTTGGAAAATGAAGCAGGAAGAGCATTATCTTCTCCGTGGACAGCGACCGCTTCCTGCCCAGGAAACTTAGGTTTCCTGGAGTTCAGCAGAGTCTGCTGACCTTCCTCAGTGGCGGGCGTGGGGCGGGAGTTGTAACAGTGGGAAAGCATAGCAAGGACATAACACCACTGAGCATCTCAACACACAATCCTGCTGCAAATGTTTCGAGTGACTGGGTGTGGTGACTGTATGGAAGAAAAATGGGGGAATTGTTTAGGAGACAGAGAGAGCTTCTGACACAAGATGGAGGCTTGGATTAGGGAATTTAGGGCTTGGATTGAAGCATTTTTCAGTGGGCCTGAGTAGATCTTTAACAGGCGCACAACATTGAGTCATTCCACGTGATTTGCTTCCCTTCCTCTACCACAGAGAGCTAGACCTACCCGAAAAGGCCACCAAATTAGAAAAGAATAAATTTGGAAGGCTAAGGATGTCCCCACTACACACAACTCATACCCCCTACACCTCTTACAAACAAACACACTCGTTTAGGGAGCTTCAAGAGGGCACGCACCCCATCCCATCTTTCCTCAAAGTCTTCACTCTCAACAGACACTAAATGTTCCCCCCGCTGCCCAGCCACTCCATTCCCTCCTCCTTTCTCCTCTCCCTGTGGTCTCACTCACAGTGGGGAAGGATTAAGCTCTCCTCCCCATGAAATGATATAGGCCCTGTAGCAGATTGGGGGTGACTGTGTGGGAGAATTGCTTTGGGGGTTAGCACCAGCCCATCCACAGAGCTGACATAAAGCACCAGTGCCTTGCAGATCCCCGGCATCCAGGATGGATTTCACCCAGGACCAGGCACCAGGGTTCTTTGGGGACTGATCACCTTATCCTTCCCATCCTTAGCTTCCAAGAGCCCCCTCAGGAGTACAGTTGCTAATATAGTGTGTGCGGTTCTCCCTTTTCAAATACAAGGCATAAATGAGTTTCTCAAGACTGAGCTGTTGAGGCCGCTACAAGAATTCCTGGGACAGAATGCCCCAGGGCCCGGCAATCAGTGCCCTCCCCAGGGCTGGGCCTGGCCATCAGCGGGCTCAAGTGTAATTTAGAGCTGTGCTCATTACAGGCTCAGACCGTGTTCGATGCACTGGAGTGGAAAAAGTTCCCTCTCTGCATGTGGCCGTGTCCTCTGTGTCTATCGTATCCTTAACAATGTAAACATCAGAAACAGATGGGGAAATCCAGGCCGGTGCCAGGCCAAACAGCACTCACTGCAGACAATACGCCACGGTGCCAAGATAAATACGCTCTGTGGATATCACTAATTCATAGCGCACTGGAACCAAGCAAAACAAATAACAATTAAGGCCCAGAAATCTTAAAATGAATAACCTTTCTGTACACAAACTCAATGCCACTATTAAAAGGCCATCAACTGTGACAAATATACGAAACATAACAAAGGAAATCCTTCTTATGTGAATAATTACTGAATAATTACCAGGAAAGGGGGCATTCCTCTGGTTTGCAGAGCCTGTGGGTTTTGCACACGGAGTTTTGCTCTTGCAGAGCACAGAGGTGCCTTCCAAATGCCTTGACAGGCCGGAGTCCCTGGGAAGGGAAGGAGTCAGCATGGTAGGCCCAGCTGTGGCGGGCCCCCGTGTCCCTGTTTGCCTGACAATGACAGCATAGATTGATGAAGAGAATGGACCGGTCACTGTGCTCTAATGGGCAAAACAGGGTCTGAAACCAGGTCTCCTAACATTCGGTCCAGAGTTTCTTCCAGCGTTTGCAGAGTCCTCCCTACCTACACCTGCAGTCCCTATGCTTCTCCCTCCCCGTTGTACTGCTTAACTAGGGAAATAGATGCTAGACATTTCCTAGACACAGAATGGCAAAGCTGGGGGTGCATCAGGGATCCAGTCACTGCAACACCCACGTACCCTTGCCAGCGTGCAGCCTGACATCTCTCTTTACCAGCCAAAGCAGGTGCCTGAACAGGGTCAAGGGGACAAGGAAGGGAGTAGGGAGCAGGGGAATTCCTACCCAGCCACGAGTTATGAGCAACTGGCTTCAGCTGAATGACTTCACCTTTCAACCAAGTGTAAGTCCAAGGGGTCACAGCTCAAGGCAGAAAGTGAAAAGGAGAATCCACCTGAGAGCATAGCCCATCCACTCTCTCTGCCTACAGCTTACCCCATGGGTCCCTCACTTCACCTGAGCACAGCCCAGAGCAATACTGCCTATCCGTGTGGATCCACACCCTGGGGACCAGGCTCCCAGAGGAAAGGAATCCCAGAATGCACCTGACACGTGGCTCTTGAGGGTCACTGACAAGCACAACAAAAGCCATTCTTTGCCTATCAGACTCAAAGAACATTTTAAACACTGGTCATTCTAACCGTGGTGATAGTGTAGGGAAGTAGAGAGGGCATATTGAGACGATCCATTTAAGGGCAAGTTGGCAATTTCAGTTAAAATACACTGGGTTAGCCCTGGCTGGTGTGGCTCAGTGGATTGAGCACGGACCTGCGAACCACACAATTGCGGTTCAATTCCCAGTCAGGGCACATGCCTGGGTTGCAGGTCAGTTCCCAGCAGGGGACTCATGAGAGGCAACCATACATTGATATTTCTCTCCTTCTCTCCTTCCCTTCCCCTCTAAAGATAAATAAATAAAATCTTTAAAAAAAAAATACACTGGGTTGAACCATGTGAAATTGCCAATATTCAGCCATCTTTGACCTTTACAAGTTTTGTATGGTTCAGCCAAATACAGTGGGCCCACCCCCCAACTTTTCATAGCCACCTCTTTGCAGCTACCTGGAGAAAAGATGGCTAATTTGCAAAAAGCTCTTACACAAAGATATCCACTGGAAGATAATATGTGTGACAGTGGGGGTGTGAGAGCAATCGAAATGCCCGTCAGTAAGAGGATGAGAAAATAAACCATTGTGAAATAATTCCGCAGCAGGTAGAAAGGGAGGTCTTTTTAACAAATTGCAAGGATAGAGAGAGAGAAATGGAGGGGGAAGCTGCGGACTGAGAGGGACTTAAAAGATATATCAACCAATTACAATGTCTGGATCTTAATAGGATGCTGATACAAACAAATAAATTTTAAACTAGAGAAAGGTTGATGCTAAGAGATTGTTCATTTTTTCACAGTGACAACAATAAGGTGTTTATATTTGTAAGTAGCCCTTATCTTTTAGAGAGACATAAGGAGATATTTATGGTTGTGATAGATATCTGGGATTTGCTCTGAAATAATGGAGAAAGAGAAGGCCAGTGGGTTAGGTGCTCCAGATTGGATGCGCTGACCATTGTTGACGCCAGGCAGTAGGCACGGGGGCTCATTGTGTTAGTCGGCCTATTTGTGCATATCTTTAAATTTTTCCTCCATAAAAACATTTAAAATGAAGAATCAGCTCCTAAACACAAAAGATACACACGAAAGTCAGTTCTGTATGCACTGTCAAGGAAAGAACATACTAAGTGCATTATAGAGTTGCAGTATCATATTACATTAGAATACATATTACATGATACCAGTTATTTAAAAAAATAACACCACCACACCCCCCTATGTAAATGGGTGTATACGGGCAAATATTTCAGAGTTCGGAAGGTTACATCCTAAATGACACTGTTAATAGTAGTTACAATGAAAAAAAAAACAGGTTGGGAAGTGAGAGAGTGGTATGGTTGAGGAGAACTTTCCCTTTTATGTTGTTTCTGTTTCCACAAGAAGGTATTAACATACTATTTATGTAATTAAAAAATATTAAGCATCATTAACCAAACATTTTTAAACAGCACTGTGGGAGGCCTCTAGTTGTTTCCAAGATGCTACCTCAGAAGCAGGGCTGCTGAAGCAAGGCGGCCCGCTGGGTACGGGTGTGGGCCGTGGCGTGCTGGCTCGTTTCTCCTTTGAATCACCAGCGCCCACAGCGGTGGAGAGAGAGAAGAAACCTACTAAGTGCCAGGCACTTGTTCTCATTCATCCTTTGCGTAGTCTTCTTAATAACCATGGGCCAACCACTGACACTAGAGGCCACGTTCCTTCCATCCTAACATGTGAAGAACCGTCAGGTTGTTCTCTCTCGGGGGCCTCCCCTGGGCTGAGCAGAGCAGAGAGGCCATCGCTGTGAGAGGAGGAAGAAGGGAACTGCCACACGGGACGGTGACCAGGAAGGGGAGGAGAGGAGTGAGAAAGGCAGAAGTACAGGAAAGATGGAGATGGCGGCTGTTGGCAGCCAGGCTGGTGACTGATCATCCCCGTAGCCACAGTGGCAAGCACGGTGCTGACAGTGAAACTATGAGGCTGGTGGTGACAGGTGTGATGGGAGGTTCTCTGATAGAAAGCAGGACCTGCTTTCTCATCAGTGTATCAGGATGATCCCCTAAGCCAGAAGAGTGGGGATGCAGCAGAAATAGTGAGGGTGGGTTCAAAGCTGGGGACAGTCAGGTGACAGTGGTGAGAGGAGGCGACAATAGGAGTGTTGTTGGGTTTTTTTGGCAGAGAAGAGAGTCAGACACACACACACACAGACATACACACACACACAGAGGATAGGAGAGGGGAGGAGAGGGAAGGGGAAAACAGTGACAGACTCAGGCCAAACTCAAGAGTGCCAAGCAAGCAGCTCTTGGTAGAAGTTTCATAAATAAAAGTGTATCAGAACAACTCCTCAGGCTCATCAGTCTTGTTCTCAGACCCCCCCCCCAAGTGCAGTTGGTTCCTCTACCTGAAGCATCCTCACCTGCACCCGCACCTGGGTTCCTCTTCCTCCCAGGCTCAGCTGAAATGCCACCCCCGCAGAGAAGCCATTCTGTCTGCGCTAGGAGATGCCCTACTGCCGCCTCCCCCCCTCCATCCTAGTTATTACTTAATCGTAGGTCCCATTTTGTATTTATTTATTCCACTTCCCACTTTTTCCAATTGTTAATCCCCATCAAAGTGCATCCTAAATGCTGTGTTGGGGAGGAGAGGCGCAGGATGGCGTTGATTTTGTTCAGCACTATCGCCAGCACACAGCAACCTGCCTGGCACAAAGCTGGTATACTCAGTAATTGTTTGAAGAGTGCATGGATGAAGAAAACAGTGAGGAAGGCAGGAGAGGGGAGAGAGAGAAGAAGGGGGAAGAAGAGGGAAGGGAACAGAGGAAGGAAAGAAGAGGAGGGGGGAGGGAATTATGATAATTCACTTAAGTTATCTGCTACCCAAGGGGTATCTGGCAGGCAAAGAAAAATTCCCTGAACATTTTTTTTCCAGTATCATCTACTCTGAAGTAACATTCTCAGTTTGGAAGCCCTGCACTAAGCTGATTCTTCCCTGGTTTTATCGGCACCCAATCTCTCCTCCATTACTTAGGATAGTGAAGAATTGACTAGAAATCGCACGTTGGATTTGGCATGGAAAATAACATGCGCATCTAAAATGTTATGCAGTTATCTGAGAGCTGCTAGACTACATTCTAAGCTGGCTTCGTAGAACGTTTATAACTGCCAAAACAAGTTATTTTAAAAATAAACATGGTATTTTTAGCCCAGTGTTGTTGAGAACCTATTCTATGAAGTCATAAGCTCGGCTCAGAATCAGCTGTGTGTCTTCAGTCACCGGTGGTTGCCGGGAATCATCCTCAGTCCCTGGATGCGCAGCTCACCATGGTGACGGGAGCCTGTACATTGTTGAGCCATGACAGGCAAAGGAAGGAAGTTGGGTCAGATCTCTTTGGAAACCTTGGCTCACCCTCTGCTCCCTTACCCCCACCAACATTTTCTTCCTCCCTCTGTGGATAACAGAAATCAAAATGCAAAAGTGAAATGGCAGCAATAAGAATAAAAAAAGGAACAGAAATGTGAGGGTGTAGAGCAGTACTCAAATGCCACACCAGCAGATGCCAAGGGCAGCCAAAGAGGAGGGATGGAGAAGGAGGATGAGAGGGCAGAGGGAAGGGAAACCCAGACAGAAGGTTCTTCCCTGACCAGAGGAGCATGACCCGCCTTAGGGTGCAGAGCTGTGATTTTCAACTGGTGCGCTACAAAAAAAACTTTAAAACATGCACTACCTGACTATTTAGTCTGGGGCACTGATCTCTTTTCCCTTAGATTCACACACATACACACACACACACACACACACACACGCAAAAATGACAACAGCCAACATTACACTAGCCATCTAGTGTGAATGAATCCAAAGTAAACCTATTTTTTGTCAAACTGAGAAAATATATTTTTTTTCCATGTACTGCAGAATTTTAACAAAGAAGATGGCTGGTGTAGAGGACACTGTGGGGACCCCTAGCTCTGGATTTGAAGCCTGTCTGAGGTTGCTAGGAGGGAGTGCAAGAACGTGGGAAGCCTCCCTCGGCTCTCAGTTTTCTCTACTTTCTACCAACAATTCCCCCTCCTGCTGCTGCTGTTCTGCGATCCAGCTGCTCAAGCGTAGTGAAGAGAGTGTGCAAAAGGGGGGGCATCGGATCCGGGTTTAAATCCCAGCTCTGCCACTGGCTGGCTGTGTGACCCTGGGCAAGTTACTTAACTTCTCTTGGCCTCAGTTTCCTCAACTGTGAAATATGGAAAATGACAGTACCTGCCTTCCAGGTTGGAGGAACTAAACACACTAATCCTTATTGAGTGCCTGTCACATAGTAGAAACAAATGGACACTCCTGTTGTCTTCATTTCCCTTCTGCCTCCTACCCCCAGTCCCTCTCTCCTGCATGACTAGTTGTCTCCTGTTACTATAAGTTCACGGGCAAGGAGGTGAAAGTCTGAACAAGGACCGTGGGACGGGAGGGGAGGCACGGACCCAAGAACTATTGTTGGGGACCGGACAACAGGACTGATGATGACGGCCACCTTAGATGTTGGCCGCTCAGCCTGACTTGGCCTCAAACCCCACCCCCACCGTGTACCAGCTGCGCGGCCTCGGGCAGGTGTCCCCACATCCCATGGCCGCTCCAGCAAATCACCACGAACTCGGTGGCTTAACACAACGCAAACCTAGTCCCTTACAGTGCTGGAGATAGGGAGTTCAAAATCAGTTCACTGCACTGGCTAAATCAGAGATGTTGGCAGGGCTAATTCCTTCTGAAGGCTCCAGGGGAAGTCCATTTCCTTGTCCTTCCAGCTTCTGGTGGTCCCCTGTGCTCCTTGGCTCTGGCCCCTTCCTTCATCTTCAAAGAGCATCACTCCCCTCTCTGCCTCTGTCATCAACCTGCCTTCTCCTCTGCCTCTGACCCCCCCCCCCACCTCCCTCTTACAAGGACCTTATGATTAAATCTGGCCCTCCCGGACAATTCAGAAAGAGCTCTCCATCTCCAGATCCTTAACTTCATCACATCTACCAAGTCCTTTTTACCATATGAGGTAACATTCTCTGGTTCTGATGATAAGACGTGGGCATATTTGGGGGGCTGGAGGGTAGGCATTATTCAGCTTACCACAATGCCCAGACAGTTGGTCAAATACCAATCTAAATGTCACTGTGCAGATTATTCTTTGATGGGATTAACACTTAAATCAGTAGACTGTGAGTAAAGTGAACTACCCTCTGTAACACTATGGTTGGCCGTGCTTGCCATCTCCAAGTTTACTCAGAGCATCACGCTATGACACTGTTCAGAGTTGTTTTACAGTGTCTGGCCTCCGAAGAGGAAACCTGATGCAAGCTCAGCAGGGAAACACCTTAAGACATAGTCTATCCGGCTGTCACATTTTAGCAGCCACTCAATTGCATACACAGGAGCTCATTGAAGTCGAGCGTATAGGGCTGTTCAGGGGGTTCAGCAGCTCAGCCCTGGAAGGTACTGCACCTCTCCCCTTCTCTGGGAGTTGCAGAAGCTCAAATTCATTGAGCTGCAGCAGGCAAAGGTGTTCGAAGTTCAAACTGTGACACTTCGCATGGTAATTTACACTGCAACCCTTTGTCCCCCTGGCACCCCCCAAAAAGCTCTCCCAAAAGTTGAAGGAAAGCAGCTCAAATGTTTATAGCCTACTTGTCACCCTGTGACTTCACCCCACCTCTCGCCAGACAGAAGGGGAGGCAACAGGGGGCGTGGGTTTTATTGTGGCGTCTGGCGTTCTTTGACATTCTTCAGTGGAGAGAGGCTAGAAGAAAGACTGAGTAAAGTCATCCTTTGGTCACATTGTAAGAAAACTTAATATCAGAAACTCTTTGGGGTTAGCTAGAAGTTGACTTTTCAAATAGTAATAAAAATAATTCCTCCCATTGATATAATGCTCTTCACTTTTGAAAATACATTTACATTCTCTCCGGTGGGGAAAAGAAAGTTCTATATTAGCAGGGTTATGAACTAAATGTTCAACTGCATGTATTGAAGCCATACCCCCTAATGTTATATTTGGATGTGGGGCTTTGGGGAGGTGATTAAGTGTAGGTCATAAGGATGGGATGTTCATGATGTTCATTACTGCCCTTATAAGATGGGACCAGAGGGTTTCCCCCTCCACACACTGCCATGAGCGGATACGCAAGAAGGCAGCCATCTGCAGTTCAGGAAAAGAGCCTTCACCAAGGGCTCGACTGTGTGTGCACCCTGACCTTGGACTTCCAGCCCTCAGAATTGTGAGTAATAAATGTCTGCTGTTTAAGCCACCCAGGCTGTGGTAGCTCAAAAGCCCACTGATGCCAAAGTCCAATTTTAACACAGTCAGTTGTTTTATTTAGCCCAGAGAAGCATATTTTGAGCCCTTTAGAGCCTGCCTGCTTTGCATACGCAACATCTGCTAGCCACAGAGAAGACAAGCCCAGATCTCTACAGACCCCTAGCTGCTGTTGCCCTTCGGAGCTCTCTGACCAGGTCGGGCTGCTGGGCAGCAGCATGTGGACACCTGGCCCCTCCCATTCTCCTCCTACCTGGAAGCTACCCCACCCCTGTCTGAGTAGTGACCCCCATGACATAGCCTCTGGACAGTCTCATGCAGAATGGGGACTTGCCTCACAAGCAAACCTTGCAAGAAACATCTGAGTAAACCCTGAGTGTGCTACTGCCACCTGGTGGTCATGTCTTTCCTTTGATCAGCCTCAGAATCCCTCAAATTCCCCACATCCAGTCTCTCTCAAGAAGTGAAATCAACGCAAATGCGGCCTAAACCCACAGTGGTACGAGCCTAGGAAGCAGCAAATTCTCAGAGTCCAACACAGCAGGAGCAACTCAGCGGCCCCCTCCACACCCACATCCTTATCAATGACTGGACAGTGAGCGCTCCAGCCTCCCTCTGGAGAGGGGCTGGCCAATGCCAGGCCAAACCTCAGGACCCCGGCCACGTAGAGAACGATGCAAGGAGAGAAAGCAAAGAAGAGATTATGCAACATGGTTGGCCTTCGGAAGGGGGGGCTCACACTCTTCCTCGGAGGTACAGCGAAGGCTAGGGCGGAGCAGGGGCCTGAGATCCTCCGCGTTGCCAGTTACTGCTTTGCATCAAGCTCCTGGGGAGCCGCTGGGCAGGCAGGATGCTGCTGCCGCCCCTCATGACGGGGGCGGTGGCGGTGGCGGTGGCGGTGGCGGTTGATGGTGATGAGAGTAATGACGATGATCTCCATGATGATGGGGATGGTCATGATCATGGTGACAATGGCAATACTCATGGTGGTAATAGCAATCGTGATGAAAAAGTAACATTAGCGAACACGTATTAAGCATTTACGATATGGCGGGCATTGTATTGAGCACTTCATGGGCATTATTTAATTTAATCCTCACAGCAACCCTATTGGGTTGTTTTCCCCCAACGTCTCATATGAAATCATCTGAGTCTCAGAAACATTAAGAAACCTGTCCAAAAATACACTGGGTGCAGGATCCAATCCCGGGCGGCGCTCCCCCGTCCCATACTGTCATGGTGAACAAGGGGCCTGTGACAGAAAAGGCGAAGTTTGCTCCATGCCCCATTATAAAAGTTTCTGAAACCACACAGGCTCCTAGGAAACAAAGAGAAACATTGAACATGCAACACGTAAAGGTGCTTCTACTATCAAAATGGCTTAAAGCTCAGAGGCCGTCTCTGAGACCCCTGAACATCCAGGTGCAGAATAAAGGTTTCAGCCACCCGGTGCAGATGTGCAGGTTCTCGGAAGGCAGGGCAGCTGCTTCTGCCCTGTTTGCAACAAACCCAGAGTAGGCCTGTAAGAACAGCACGGCACCACTGCATATCGAAAGGGAGCATAGGAATTAATGCGCCCAGGAATAGCAAACTGAAAAACATGCATTTTGAAAAGGCATACATAGCCGGTGACAGCATCAACCAGCCTGTCAGAAGCACAAGCAGACAGAAAACCCTAGCTTTCCATTCATGGAAAGGTACTTTGTTTTACTTTCAAATGCCTTGAGAAACAACCTGCTCAAGGCGGGTGGCGAGCTCCATTCCACACCCCACAGGAAACCGTCGCGAGAAATGCTCGTGGTTCCATGGGGCAGTTCCTAGTGACAGCCAAGGAAGAATGCCAGGGCCAGCAAACCCCAGCTCCGACCCACTGCTGCCCGAAGGGTTGTGTCTCTCTCTGTGATCTGGACAGACCAAAGCAAAGGCCTCTTCACGAAACACCCGGGGCCATAACAGAACGTTGACGTAAGTCTGGGGTGTAATTTAAGACATGGCTCTATTCATTCCTGTCGCCATCCAGTCATTTCCTTCTGTCCATTTCGTCTCCTCAGAGATTACAAGCTCCTTGAAGCCAGGGGAGAGACACTCATGCTCTCACTTCCCCCGCAGCAACCAGAGGTAATGCAGCAAGGCCTCTGGTTGCTTAGTGATGAAAGTCAACCCCACGCCCACGCTGCAGCTCCTCAGTTTGTTTGGAGCCAGAGATTATCGTTGTTGAATCTATCCATTTTTCCCATATTGATGTGCAGATAACTGCAGACTGAGCCACAATTCCTCTTAGCAACAATGATTGGGAGTTCCGCGGCTAATCACAAATTCAGCATCAAATCCATCACAAATATGACCTCAATCACTTAAATAGAATCTACAGTCATTTAAAAGAGTAAAATTGTTCTCCCCATAGGATAACTTTAGAACTTCAGAGGGCCTGACAGGCGCTTAGTCAGCTCCCTTCCCTCCACAGAAGCAGAAGCAGAGACTTTGAGAAGGGAAGTCATTCAAAGCCACCCAAGGAGGAAGGGCAGAGCGGGGACTTGACCTCCAGACTGTGGGGGTGTCTGCACAACACACTACTGTGCCTCTTTGGCAGTCTCATCGAATTGGCTTAAGTGTATCATCTTCCTTCGTTTTATGGGAGGTCCCAAAGTGCCCATTTCGAAAGTCCAACTCTACGGTATCATCATCAGAACTTCCCAGAGGAAGAATTCCTAATATTCCTCACACCAAAATTAACAGATTCTGCACCAGAGACTCACCCGTGTGCCTTTAGCCTTCACTCGTCCCCCTCCCTGCAGAATTATGGAGGAGCTGGAACCCCACAAACTCAATAGACCCCCCCCCTTGCCAATGGGCTTCCAGTTCTATTCTGCAAATGTGAGCAAATGGCAGGTGACTCAGAGGTCGGAGTGCATATGAACTTGCTGTTGCTGCCGTAACAACATAGTGGTGTAAGACAACACTCATTTGTCATCTCACAGTTCTGTAAGTCAGGAACTCAGCGGGCTCAGCTGGGTTCTCTGCTTAGGGTCTCACAAAACCAGGATCAGGGTGTTGGTCAGCCCGAGCTCTTCTCTGACGGGAGAATCTATATCTACAGGCTCATTCAGGTTCTTGGCAGAATTCAGTTTCATGAGTCATAGGACTGAGATCCTGAGGTTTCCTCGCTGGCTGTCAACCGGTGGGCATTCTCAGCTTCTAGAGGCTGCTCACATCCCTTGGCTCTGGGCCCCTTCCATCTTCAAAGCCAGCAATTGCACATTGAATCCTCTCATGCTGCAAAGTTTTCTGACTTTCTTTTCTACTTTTAAGGACTCATGAGATTACAATGGGGATAGGCTCAT
The DNA here is from genome assembly GCF_014824575.4 of Sturnira hondurensis. Taxonomy (NCBI): domain Eukaryota; kingdom Metazoa; phylum Chordata; class Mammalia; order Chiroptera; family Phyllostomidae; genus Sturnira; species Sturnira hondurensis. The sequence goes on along the minus strand of NW_028092868.1, from coordinate 3,496,771 downwards.
AAGGTCTTAAGGTCACTGTCATAAGTTCAGTGATTAGTAACCCTAATTATATCTGCAAAATCTTCTTTTTCACCACAGAACGTGACATAGTCAACATGATGTCAGGTGGCAGAGATCATGGGGACCAGAGGTCTGCCTCTCACAGAGGGGACACCTCTCTAGGAGAGAGCTCTAGGTGCTTCCACACGTCCAGCACCCGCAGCTCACCCTGCTTCCTGTGTCCCAGAGCTAGGGCTCAGCCCCTTCCCAGTGGCCCCGCCACTGTTGGTATCAGCACCCCATGTGTTGCTCCCAGGATTACAGAAGCAAGTGTGTCCCACATTCTGGGAATGCCATGTCTACCCTTTGGGGTTGCAGCTACTATTTACAGTTGCTAATGTCTTTGGCTCTCTCAGCTCTCCTACACTTTTAAACTACAATTCTGTAGCCGATCCTCTCTGGATCACCTAGCTTGTTTACATTTTCCTGAATAGGCTCTGACTGGTTGGTGCCTAGTACAACAAAAGGGCCTAGTGGCCTTGGGAAACTAAATTAGTCAGTTTTCCTTCCTGCAGGACTCCTCAGAGTATTGGCTATATTGATGGGCATCGTGAATACCCAAGAAGGGGACCTACTATGCAGAATCACTGTTTCCCAGACATTTTTGTCAATGTATTCTTGTTCCATAGAGCATCTTGTGGGCCTACAGTTTGTGATGCTTTAAGAAACACTGTCCTATATAGAGGGCCATTATTAGCCCTCTGTATGGGATTCTGTATAGCCCTCAGCCTCACTAGCCATTAGAGGGATGCAAATTAAAACCACAATGAGATACCACCTCACACCGGTCAGAATGGCCATCATAAGCAAATCAACAAACAAGTATTGGAGAGGATGTGGAGAAGAGGGAAGCCTAGTGCACTGCTGGTGGGAACGCAGACTGGTGTAGCCGCTGCGGAAAACAGTATGGAATTTCCTCAGAAAGCTAAAAATGAAACTGCCTTTTGACTCAGTGATTCCACTGCTGGGAGTATACCCTAAGAGCCCTGAAACAACAATCCAAAAGAACCTATGCACCCCAATGTTCATAGCAGCATAATTTACAATAGCCAAGCGCTGGAAGCAACCTAAGTGCCCATCAGTAAATGAGTGGATCAAAAAACTATGGTACATTTACACAATGGAATTCTATGCAGCAGAAAGGAAGAAAGAGCTTCTACCCTTTGCAACATCATGGATGGAACTGGAAAGCATTATGCTGAGTGAAATAAGCCAGACGGTGAAAGACAAATACCATATGATCTCACCTTTAACAGGAAGCTAAACAACAAAAGAAAAAAGCAAACAAAATATAACCAGAGACATTGAAATTAAGAACAATCTAGCAATAGCCAGAGGGGAAGAGGGTGGGGACAGTGGGGAGAAGAGTTTTCAGGAACTACTACAAAGGACACATGGACAAAACCAAGGGGGAGGGAGGAAGCAAGGGAGGGAGGCGAGTTTGGCTGGGGTGCGGGGGAGTGGTGGGGAGAAAATGCAGACAACTGTAACTGAACAATAATAAAGTCATTAAAAAGAAAAAAAACGCTGTCCTAATTGAAATCCTCTCAAGTTACCATGTTAGTTCTAATCAACACTAAACATTTGACTACCAAAAAATGAACCTACAGTTTGAGAATTTAGAATAGCATTTGGGAGTTGATTTTGATGGCCAGAAAAGTTAAAACTAATAGGCTAAGTTTATTTTCTCAATCAGTGTCCTACAGCCTCCTTTCCTCTATGCATTGAAAGCCATTCCAAAATGTTAGTGAAAAAGCCATTGGCAAGGGGCTTAAGAAGGTCAAGGTCATTGTTTACTCTCAGCTCTCACCTTTAAGGGTCTTGACTGTGAATGTGTGGAAAGCAGGCTTCTTTTAACTCGCTCTGCTTCTGGGCTGTTTTTCTCCTTTTTTTTCTCCGCCCACCTTTACTGCTTCGCCTCCCTCCCTCCCTCCCTCACCTAGCAAAGAACAAATGACATGATATCAAGGACAACCCCCAGTGAGAAATGGACTGAGAAGGAACGCAAAGGGCCTCCCAACAGAACAGGGGTTAAGCAATCTACTCCCCTCTTGATGAATTCTTATATAGTCATTAGAAATGATAATTACGATGACTTTGCAGCAACATGGAAAAAATGCTTATGATATAATTAATGCTAAGTGGAAAATGCAGAACACAAAATGATAGCTACACTATGATTACAACCATTTAAATTATATGTTCACGGGGACAAGAAACTGGAAGGCAATATGGAAAAATAAAAGTAGTTTAATTTGTCAGGGTTGACAGTGGTATCATGGCTGAACTTTTTCTTTCCTTATGTTCAGCTAATGGTTCTATAACACCGAGCAAGTTTTCAAAAACTAAAACAAAAAACAGACTTAAGAATGTGTGGAAGTGGAAGAGGATAGGCCCTCATCCCCTTTTACCCGAGGGTGAGAAAGGATCCGTATGGAACAGGAACAGTCAACCTGTGTTTCAGATGGAACGCAGCTTGTTTTCTTGCTGACTAAACATCAGAGCCCGGTGCTTCTAAGCAACCAAACAGGCTATGCTTGGGAAAGCCAGCTTCGTGTTACTAGGGGTTTAGGCTCTAATCTGAGTGTGATTCCATCCTCCCTGATGGGGCCGTAGGGTCATGGTGGCAAGAAAACAAGAAGAGACTTGGACCTCCGGCTGGGCACAGGAAAGATCTGGGAAGAAGGACTACAGAAAGGACCCCAAATGGGGCCCATTCACCCAAGGTCCCACCCCAGAAAGTTGTCCAAAATGATGTGTAGGAGACACATGGCAAGGGAAGGATTGCATGAGCCAGGGGCCCAGAGGATCTCTTCAACCAACTACTCCAACCTCATGTTGCGGGACACTGGGACACCTGCCCTCAGAGTGGCCACCTCCACTGGTCTAGCAATGGCACGAGGTCCACAGTGCCCTGCCTGAGCCTCGGTGGACTAGCAAAGTAGCAGAGGGGTTCCTGGGACCCCATGAACATGTAGAACATTCAGAACTGGGCACAGGGGAGCACAGGCTGGACAAGGTAAAGGACTATTCAGGGCGCTTCTGATTAAGAAAACAGGGTGAACCTGTGACAGGGGGCAGTGCCTTCTTAACGATACTCTGGCAAACAAGGCCAACTAGAGAAACACAGCTGGGAATTCATCCTAACAAATAGGAGCGTGGGGTGTTCTGATACCAGGCAGTGTGAAGGGGGTAAAAAGGGAGGAGAACTGTTCCAGGCCAGTGGGAGCCTGGCCAAGGGGACAGGAGTGCTGGCAGGCCCTAGGAGAAAGAATTATACGACAGCCAGTCAAGCACAAGCTGGAGAGGCTCTGGGGCAACCAGGTACCGTGGGGGTCAAGGAGAGAAGCTGAAAGATGGGACAAGCCCTGCACCCAAACAACTGGTCACTGCCTGGGCAGTGTCCTCTTGTGCCCACCCACGGCCTGCAACAGGGGCACTGCTCAGATGCTAAACTTGTTCCAGGACAAGGACTCCAGGACATTTGCTCAGATAGCTGTCAGGTGTGCTGCATACCTGTCAGGTGACCCAGAGGCTAAGCTACCAGCAATGTTGGAGCTTAAAAAAAATGAATCATGAAAGTAGTGTGCTCAGGTATGCCGTAGGCTGAATAATGGCCTCTCCCAAAGATGTCCTCCTCCTAATCCCTGGAACCTGGGAATATGCTACCTTACATGGTAAAAGGGACTTCGCAGGTGTGATTAAGATAATGGACATTGAAATGGGAGATTATTCTAGGTTATCTAGTGGATGCAATGTAATCACAGGTGTCTTTATAAGAGTGAGGTAGGAGGGTCACAGTCAGAGGAGATGTGACAACAGAAGGGGAAGTCAGAGTGATGGGAGGCCACAAGCCAAGGAACGCCAGCAGCTTCTAGAAGGTGGAAAAGAAAAGGAAATAGGTTCTCCCCCAAGCCTCCCTGCCAATATATTGATTTTAGCCCAGCAACACTGACCTTAGACTTTTTTTATTGTTCATTTGATTTTGTTGTCCCAATTTTTCCTCCTTTACCTTCCCCACCCAGCCCACCCCCCACTCCCACAGTCAATGCCCACACCACTGTTTGACTAGTCCCTTCCCCTTCTTTCCACCATCATCCCCAACACCCCCAGCTGCTGTCATTCTGTTCTACGTTTTCATGTCTCTGGTTCTATTTTGCTCACTAGTTTATTTTGCTAATTAAATTCCTCTTATTAGTAAAATCATATGGTATTTGTCTTTCACCAACTAGCTTATTTCACTTAACATGAGTAGTCTTCAGTTCCATCCATGCTGTCACAAAAGGTAGGAGCTCCTTCTTTCTGCTGCATAGTATTCCACTGTGTCAATGTACCACAGTTTTTTGATCCATTCATCTACTGAGGCTGCTTCCAGTACTAGCCCACTGTAAATAACACTGCTATGAACATAGGGGTGCAAAAGTTCTTTTGAATTGGTGTTTCAGGATTCTTAGGGTATATTCCCAGCAGTGGAATCACTGGGTCAAAAGGCAGTTCCATTTTTAATTTTTTGAGAAATTCTACACTGTTTTCCACAGTGGCTGTACCAGTCTGCATTCCCACCAACAGTACACTAGTGTTCCCTTTTCTCCACATCCTCACCCACACTTGTTGTTTGTTGGGTTATTCATGATGGCCATTCTGATAGGTGTGAGCTGACATCTCATTGTGGTTTTAATTTGCATCTCTCTGATGACTAATGATGTGGAGCATCTTTTCATATGTCTACTGGCCATCTGTATGTCCTCCTTTACCCATTTTTTAATTGGATACTTTGTCTTCCTGGTGTTGAGTCAGATGAGTTCTTTATATATTTTGAAGATTAAACCCTTATCCAATGTATCATTGACACATATGTTCTCCCATATGGTCGGTTCTATTTTCATTTTAATGATGGTTTCTTTAGTCATGCAGAAGCTTTTTAATTGATGTAGTCCCATTTATTTTTCCTATATCCCCTTGCCCTAGGAGATATACCAGCAAAAATATTGCTACATGGCATATCTGAAAATTTTCTGCCTATGTTTTCCTCTAGGACTTTAATGGCATCACAACTTATATTTAAATCTTTTATCTATTTTGAGTTTATTCTGGTGTGTGTTGGTAGTCTGGTTTCATTTTTTTGCATGTACCAATCCAGTTCTTCCAACATCATTTGTTGAAGAGGTTATTTTTACTCCATTTTATGCTCCTTCCCCTTTGTCAAATATTAATTCACCATAGATACATTGGTTTATTTTGGGGCTCTCTATTCTGTTCCATTGATCTATGATGTCTGTTCTTATGTGAGTACCAGACCGTTTTGATTACAGTGGCCTTGCAGTATAGTTTGATATCAGGTATTGTGACCCCTGCCACTGTTCTTCTTTCTCAAGATTGCTGAGGCTAGTCAGGGTCTTCTTTTGTTCCATATATATTTTTGAAATGTTTATTCTAGATGTGTAAAATATGCCATTGGTATTTCAACAGGAATTGCATTGAATCTATAGATTGCTTTGGGTAGTATGGTTGTTTTAATAATGTTATTTCTTGCAATCAATGAACATGGTATATGCGTCCATTTATTTGTACCTTCCTCAATTTCTTTTGTCAGTGCTCTGTAGTTTTCCAAGTACAGGCCTCTTATCTCCTTCATTAAATTTATTTCTAGGTATTTTATTTTTCTTGTTGCTATATTAAATGGGATTTTCCCTAGTTTCTTCTTCTGATAGTTCATTGTTGGTGTACAACAATGTCATCAATTTCTAAATATTGCCTTTTAATCCCACTATTTTACCAAATTCACTTACTAGGTAAAGTAGTTTTTTGGTGGAGTCTATAGAGTTTTCTCTGCAGACTATCATGTCATCTGCAAACAGTGAGTTTTACTTTCTCTTTACCAATTTGGATGCCTTTTATTTTATTTTTCTTGTCTGATTACTGTGGCTAGAATTTCCAGTACTATGTTGAATAAGAGTGATGAAAGCCCATATACTTATCTTATTCCTGATCTTAAGGGAAAAGCTTTTCGTTTTTGTTCATTGAGTATGATATTGGCAATAGGTTTCTCATATACAACCTTTACTATGTTGAAGTATGCTCCCTTTATTCCCACTTTGCTGAGTGTTTTTATCATAAATGGGTGCCAGACTTCATCAAATGCTTTTTCAGCATCTATTGATAATGATCATGTGATTTTTTATCCTTTATTTTATTTATGTGGTGTATTACATTTATTGACTTGTGAATATTGTACCATCATTGCATCCCTGGGATGAATTCCACTTGATCATGGTGTATGATCTTTGTAATATATTGTGGGATCCAGATTGCCAATATTTTGTTGAAGATCTTAGTATATATAATCATCAGAAATATTGCTCTACAGTTTTCTTTCTTTGTTGTGTCTTTACCTGGTTTTGGAATTACAATGCTACTGGCCTCATAAAAAGAGTTTGGGAATCTTCCCCCTTCTTGAGTTTTTTTGAATAGTGTAAGAAGAACAGGAGTTAGTTCTTCTTTGAATGTTTGGGAAATTTTGCCTGTGAAGCCATCTAGTCCAGGGCTCAACTTTAAACTTCTGACCTCCAGAACTTTAAGATAATAAATTTATGTGGCATTAAACCACCATTTGGGGGGCTATTTGTCAGAGCAGCGATAGGAAACTAATACACAGCAGCTAAAACCCAAAGCCCCAGAAAGGCAGCAAGTAGGGATCTTTCAGCTCCTACTGCAGCTGCTCCTGGGTAGGAAGACACTTGATAGTGTTAGACAATGATTTACACAGAGCGGCATGCACTTCTCAGTAATGGGAGAAAGACTTCCAGGAAGCATTCAACTTGGGCATTCATTCCTGCCTGATACAAGTTAAAATGTATTGACTACTTAGTATATACCAGACCTCGCAGTACATGCCTGACATATCCTACCTTACGTAATTCTCAAAACAACTCTATGATGCAGACACACTTTGTGTCACCATTTTGCAGATGTGGAAACTGAGGCTCAGGTAGGTGAGGTTATGCACCCAAGTAGGAAATCTGGGATTTGAACCTGGGCAGCCTGACTCCAGAGCCTGAGCTCGGAACCACTGTGTCATACTCTGTATCCTATGTAGAGGGTTGTCCTCCTGAATGAACTACCTGGTGATGTCCACCCAGCAGCAAGTGGTCACAGAAAGGGCCAGCTTTCTAGACCTGCAAACCATGAACTCCATAAAACCTAGACAAGACATTATCTGGCCTTTGAAGACTATCCTTAATGATCTAAATGTCCAAGAATATAAAGGATTAATTGACTAAATCATGGTTCGTCAATACAATGAAACACTAGGCAGCTTTTTAAAAGGATGATGTAGATCTATATTTATTGACATGAAGAGATGTTCCTCATACATCATTAAGTCTAAAAAGCCAGTCACTAAACAGTATACATAGTGTGAACCAACAGAGAGGGGGGGAAATGCATATACAAAACCATTAGCAGCGTTTGTCTCAGAGGCATGAGAATACAGGTGATTTCATTTTCCTTCTGGCTTACCTATTTTGTAAATTTTCTGCAATAAAAATAAATTGCTGGGATGTTTAAAGGTGTGGAAACTGAACTTCAGCAGTTACAAGGAAAGACAAGAATGTGCAATGGTTTAAAATGTTACGAAGTATCTACTACCTAGCAGACCAAGTGCTAATAAATTCATATAAATGTAACCCTTCTTACAACCCAGTAAGGTAGGGACTACAGCTTACATTGTTTCAGATTTTTTAAATGGAGGCTCAGAGAGATTAAGTAGTTTCCCCCCAAAGTCACCCAAGATGAAGTCATTAGGCTGGCATTTAACCCAGATCAGTCTAGCTCCAAGGTATATACTCTCTATACTACGTGACTCTGTAAACTTTTAACTCCAGAACCATGGGGGTTCCAGGCAAGCAGGGACACAGAAGGGATCAAAGTGGATCAGAGAATGTTGCAGAAAAGGAGGAGAAGATTAGGAAGGACAAGAGTGCAGTGTCCCCACTGTTCCGGTACCGGCGGCAGGGGCTCTCAGCCTCAGCACTGCTGGCAGTTCAGGTGATAATTCCTGGTTGAAGGAGAAGGGGAGAGCAGTCTGAGTGAGCACTGTAGGATGGGGAGCAGCATCCCTGGCCTCTACCTATCGGATGTAGTAGCACCATCCTAGTTGCGACAAAAAAAAAATCTTCAGACATTGACAAATATCCCCTGGAGGGTCCAATTACCCTTGGTTAAGAACCACTGCCCTGGAGGATTGCTACCCCCAGAATGACATGGGGTGGCTCTAAAACATTATTATTTGCTGTATATATTCACGTTTCAGCCAACCACACAGTTCATTCCCCTGATCTGTCCTCCTCAACTAATCCTTTAGTCCTTACATACCGACGTTGCTAAAGACAATGTCCTAATTGCTGAGCCCCAGGTGGCATTTGTGGCTATTATCCTGATCTCCAGCGAGGACAGAGTGCAGTCGCCTTTCAGAAGGCCCCACAATGGGCCTTCTGTCACCCTTCTGCGGGGGTTCATCCATGCCCCTGCACTCCCCGAATTAAAAGCCAAGGAAGCTGGTTTTCTCTTGTAAACACCAAGCTGTGCAGCCATTACAAGCTTGCTTGGAGATAATCAGGGCTGACACTTGCTGTACGCACACGGTTTATTGGAGACCACCCACAAAGTCAGCTCAACACAGAATGACACTACTAAGTAATCTAATCCCAAAATGCAGATTTCATTCCAACAAATTGCACACAAGTGGTCTCCTGCTGGTTTAACTGTTGCCTGGAAAGGCAAGCCCAACTGCATCCATGGCAAGTATGTTAGCACAAAGCATCCAACCCATAAACAGAATGCAAATGCCATGTCTGGAATCATAAACACTGAATGTTTCAAAGAGAAATAAATACCCTTTGTACTGAATTAAAATATAATTAGGAAGTGGGTAGGATATACCTACCACCTTCGTCCTAACTCATTTCCCCCTTTGAAGCAAACACCACAAATGGAATAAAAAGATGCATAAATTAAGTATTTTTCCCTTTGCATCAAATCTCTTACAAACTGTTTCCTGTAGGGCCATATGTTCTAAGATGAACCAAAATTAGAGAGAATCAGCACACTGATTTTATCCCCACTCAGCAAATATGTATCTTCAGTTCCCAAATACACAGTCCCCAACCTTCAATACAAGGGCATTCTGTTTATCCTGCACTATTCCCCCCCACCTTTAAATTAACTATATAATAAAAAATTGATTTTTTTTAGAACTAAGTTTTTTTTTTAAGTCTCAGATGGTGGAGTTTGGCCATAAGTTTAATATGAGCCAGCAGTTTGCCAAGGTTGCCTATTACAAGGTTTATTCTATCTTAGGATGCATAATGGAGTTCACTGATCAAGTTAAAGGGGGTGAGAGTCTTAAGGTCAGGTGGTTTGACCACAAGTGGAGGACAGGTGTTCTCAGGCTGACACTGAGGTGGACCTGGGCGCCGTCTGGGCACCTGCTCTAAGTAGTAAAATCTGGCCCAGGTACTTCATAAGAAACAGGCAACTCAGGTGTCTACCAGCCCCTGCGTGGCTCACATCCTCACCAATTCATCGTCCTAAAGGCAGGAACTATGTTTCACTCCTCTTCTGTCTCCCCACCACCACCACAGCACTGAAAACGCGTTAGGTACCTCGTGAGAACTTAATCATTGCCTGGTGGATTTACTGAAAACCACATTAGGCACCTCATGAGTACTTAACAATTGCCTGGTGGATTCACTGAAAACCGAGTTAGGTACCTCGTGAGTACTTAACAATTGCCTGGTGGATTCACTGAAAACCGAGTTAGGTACCTTGTGAGTACTCAACAATTGCCTGGCGGGTTTTCCTAGAAACCCTTGCTGAGACTATATACTCTCTACATTAGGAAGCCGAGTAGGAAAAAAATAAGTATGTCATTTAGATCAGTGATTTTCAAACTGGGGGTCATAGCTGATAAATATTTTGTTCAGTTGTTAGCCCATAGCCAGTAATTTTCTAATGAAAAAGAAAATAAACCCTTAGGTTTCCCCTCTCTTGCTTTAACAAACCCTCTTAGCAACCCCCCAAATTCAACTCTCGACTTGCTCTAGACCACATCCTCATGGTTGAATGTGGCTGGAAAAACTCAAACAACCAACACCCACTAGTCTCCTATCATTTATTTCCATTACCTCCACTGCGCCCTGATGCTGCCTGGCCATCACGCTTAACTCCCCCATCCACTCATCACCCTCCTCAGTGACATCATTCTCTCTCTCTCTCTCTCTCTCTCTCTCTCTCTCGGCTTTCAGCACCTCCTCTCCCATCCTCATTCTCCACTGCTAACCTTGCTTCCTACCTCACTGAGAAACTAGAAGCACTCAGAAAAGAACTACCACATTCTCCCACACTCACTTCTACCCACCCACCAGCATCTGCTCCCACAAACTCTGCCTTCCTCCCCTTACTGGGGCAGGCTATCCTTGACCCTACAGAAGGCCAGCCCCGAACTTGTACCCTGGGTTCCACTAAAGGACATAGCCCCAGCAATCCTCCCTTCTCTTTCCTACGTCACCAAAATTTTCCTCCTCTATTGGATTACCCCTCGTTGACATGTTATTTTTCCCATCTTAAAAAAAAAAACTGCCTCTTCTCACTCTATTTTCCCTCTGATTCCCACCCCACTTCTCTGCTCCCCACTATATAATAAAACCCTTTATAAGGATTGCCCGATGCCACTTTGCCAACTCCTCTCCTCTTGCTCTTTTATACTCCTGCCTGTCAGATGATAAAAAAAATATTTTTTATTTTTCGGTCCTCCACCAAAATTGCTCAGCGAAGTCACCAGGAACAGCCACATGGCTAAACCTAAGTGTCAATGCCCAGCGCTCATCCTGTCTGTTGTTGGACATGGATGCTCCCTTCCTCCGCCTTGAAACACTTTGCTCAGTGGAGTTCAGGCCACCCCACTCTTCCAGTTTCCCCCCCACCTCATGGCCATGCCTTCTCACTCTCCTTCATGTGCTTCTCCTTACGTGCCCGACCCCTCTACACTGGAGGACACGGGGCTCAGCATTGAGGTCTCTCCTCTGCATGCCCCACGCCCCCGTGATCTCATTCAGTTCCAGCAGATGTCAATGACACACTAACAAATTCCCAGAGTTTTGTCTGCAGCCAGAACCTCTCTAAGCTCCAGGCTCATAGATCCAGATGCCCGAACACCCTCTTTACAGGGACGTCGAACAGACTTAACCAATACTGATGTCTTGATACTCTCCCAGCCCCAAATCTGTCCTTCTGTAAAGCCTTTCCCATCTAGTGACTGGCAACTCGGCCCTTCTAGTCACTCAGGCCAACACCCTAGGGGCATCCTTTACTCTCTTTCTTTCACCCTCTGAGTCTGCCTTCAAAATATACCCAGAATCCCACAGGTTCCTACCCCTTTCAGCAATACCTCGTACTCCAAGCAACATCATTTCTTACCTCCATTATTGCATCTTGCTCCCGTGCTGTCTATCCGTAATGCGCTCATCAGAGTGAGTCTATGAAAATATGTGTCTGCTCCAGTCACTCCTCTGCTCACTCGCTGCTACATGAGGACACAGCCTTAACAGGAATCTTCAACAGTCCTACTCTCTCCTGCATGAGGGCTACCGAGATGCCACTTGTTTGTGGCTCACTGAATAAATATCACTGATAGGGACAATCTGTTTATTAAGAACTGTTATAGCCAGCTAATCATTTCATTCGTGAACAACCAGCAAACCCTCATCCTGAAATCCTTTTGACTAATTCAAGTCAGGTGTGATCCCGTGACCTCCAGGTGAGCACTGGGGTATCCAATTTGCCACCCTGGAGCCATCCATCCCTCTGGCTTTGGAGTCCTGATGTTCCACAATATTCCCTTCCCCAACAAATCTCCAGTCACCCAACTCCATGCAGGTGCACACCTCGTATCTCTAGCTGCAGCAGCTCCATGCAGGTGCACGCCTCACAGCTGAAGCTGCAGCAACTCCTGCTGGTATGAGTACAGCTGTTTCCTTTCATGCGCCTCTTTGTGCACTGACATATCTGGAAAAAAAGAGGGGGAGCATATTGAATTTCAGGAGATAGACCAGCTGGCTTAAGACAGAGGAGAAAAAAAAAAAAGATGACATGGTCAATGGGACACTTTTCATGAGAATATAGCTCCAGAATCCAGGTCCACGCAGGGTGTTACATAGTGTTAATCTTGCCCCCCCCCGAGATGTGGATTAAGGAGATTCTGCCCGTAGAGATGCATGCTTTTCAAACAGCCTCCAAATCCGGAATGCAGAGACCACTTAGGAGCTCAGCATCTGAACACTAACACTCAGCTCATTCCGGTTTCAAATTCACTTTGCTTTCTTTCCTGTTGTATTTTTTTATTTTTTCCAGGTGCAGAGACTGGTTGCGTGGCCACGACATACTCTTACTTAACAACATCAGTGCAGGCTGCTTGAGGACTCAGCTAAATTGGCACCGGGACCAGTGTGCGACTTTTTGACCTTGTAATTGCCGATATGGAGCTATTTGTTTTTTCAGAAGTGTCTAAAACATGTGGGACAGGTATAAAGTTTCCACATATACCAGCCTCTTTGGTTCATTTTGATCTAAACACACTGCTTCGCACAGCTGGGCCAAGAGTATCCCTTCCAGTTCCATCTCTTCCAACAGTTCAAGCTTGGAGAGTTCCAACATGGAATTTTGCCATGTCTCACCTGTGGCAAAATCTTAAACCAACACTTCTCAGTGCCAGAAAAATAGCAACCTAGCCCAGGAAGAAATCGAAGCTGCATTACTATTAAACAAGATTATTAACATGGTAGAAAAGAGGAGACTGTTTTGTTAATGATCAAACATAGAGGCTTCAGCCAATTAAAGCTTTGAAACAAACGACTGCAGATAGACTCCCTCACGGGCGCTAACCATGAAAGCAAATGACATTTGAAATCTTATTTTTTTTCTCCTAACTATAGGAATTGAAAGTGAAAACAAGTTGCCAGCATAGCATTTAATCTTTTTAGCCCAAAGTGTACTTGCTCCAAATTGCAGAGCCTTGAACTTAAATGGGACAATACCTTCTACTGCCCAAGTTAGCAAAACAGAACTTGCAGGAAACTCCCTAATCTAATGTCTGTGAGCAATAAAAACTGAGCCCTGGCAAAAAAAAAAAAAAAGCTACAAGAAAGGGAGTCAGGTGCTGGGATATAGCAAGCTCCAGACAATCAACCTTGATTCTCGTTCTGTGTCACCTACCCCTCTGTCCAGTTGGCTCAGTTAGTCAACAAAAGCTAAGCAAGTGACCGAGGTCTCTGTGGGCAAGTTTACTTCTCTCCAGTTTTCAGTCCAAGATGACACCCTTCACCTAGTCAGCCACCTAGAACTGCGAGCCTCTTCTCTCCATGGAGGAACCAGCCAATGGAGGTGGATGGGGGAAATTCTCCACCTTCGTTAAAACAGCTCAAATATTTTCATCGTAGATTGGAAGCTTGGCACCATCAAAAAGTATAAAAAGAGCATGTTACTATGGATTCTAAATGGTGAATAAAATGTGAAGTAAATATCTTATTCAAAATAGGCCCCATTTTCCATATTTTAATATGATAGTTATATATTTTGTACTTAGCAATCATTCGTATTTGATATCATGATAATAAACCCTTGCATTTTATAGGGATTATAAAACCCTCATGCATATTAGTATTTTTAATACTATTAGCTGATAAGGTAAACATTACCCCACCTTACAGATTAAAAACAGAAGAAGAAACTGAAGCTCAAAGAGATCAGGTAATTTTTTCAAAGCCATAGTATGAAGCAATTAGAGAGACACCCACGTCTGATCCCAGGTGCTCACTTCTGCACGTGCTACTTCCCAGATGAGTGGATTCTGACACCTATCCCTGCAGAAATACCAAAAGCTCAAGGTTGCAGCTCTGATCAGTCCCATGTGTACAGAGAGATGGAAAGGAGAATGTAAATTCTTCCCTCCCTGTCCTCACCTGCAACCCAGCCAAGCACGACTATGTGCCTCTGACTATGACCAAAAGAACTAAACAGTCCACTGAACTGGCCCTTCTCACCAGCCACTGAAGGATCGGGGGGCCTGAGAACCAAACACTAGTTGCTGCCCTCCCCCCTCACTGCACCGCCATCACACTCCCCAGAGTAGAAGCCCCTGGAAGGCAGACCTGGGTCCTACCTGCCTGCTGTACCTGGCAGAGTTCATTTCACTTACCAACTGCTTATGAAATATCCGCTCCTTATCCATCTGGAAAAGTAAGAGTTTATCCCAGGGGAGAGTAGGAAGCATGGCCTGGACCACCTCGCTTCCTCACGGTCACGTCCACTACATCCTCAGGCTGCGCAGGCTCCTCCGGGAGAACACGAGAGAGGGGACCCCATGGCCACAGGGGCAAAGACGGTGTCTGTGTCCCAGCACAGCCTCTAAGTTGTGGAACTCCCTATTATTTTATACACACAATACCACTTGCTGCTGAACGTAATGGTACATAAAGAGAACCGGTCTTGGGCTCCACCGTGGCGGGCAGTTCTGTTATGTGGACCAAGACCTGTTCAGAAAGCTGAAAGATTATGGGTGGACAGGACACGTAGGTACAAGCTACAAAAGCCAGAGTTAAGGAGAACAAGGAATCTTGGGGGAGGCCACCAATTAAAGCAGAAGCGGAAAAGGCATGGCGCCAGACAGCCTCTCCCTTCACCTGTCCATAGCAGACACCGTTAATGGTCATGGCGCCCTTCAGCCCAGCCAGGCACCGGACCCTCCTAGATACCACACTTACGTGGCTGCCGTCTTCCAGCTGGGATTGGCATGCAGGATGTCACCTATTTGTCATCATTGATTAAATTTATCGGGGTGACATAGGTTAGTAAGATGATACAGCTTTTAAGCTCACAGTTCTATGATACATCATATATTGACCCTCTTTACCCTTCACCCCCTCCCCTCTGGTAACCACCTGCCATCTTTGTGTCTAAGAGCATTTTCTTGCTAGAAATCAGCCGTTAGGCCTAACTCATGGTGCTTCCTCACATGCCTCCGATTCCAAGGTTCCTGATACTGGGTTAGCACTCTGCTTCTGATCTCCAAGGCCCTTGACCTCAACCCTCAGTTGCTAGCTGCCCCTTCCGTGTCACCAGGCTGCCACACCCTCCCTCAGACCCTGACCTGTAACCAGGGATTCGGACCTGGGCCCAGTGGCCCGTCCCAACTCGTGCTACCTATTCTGCCTGGTGGCTTTCTTGTCATCCCTCCTCTGACTTGCATTCACCCGTCCACCCCTGCGGCTCAGCAGAAAGGACCCTGACCAGATCCAGGTCCCTCCCACGGCCACGTAACGGTCACCGAGGCACCGAGGTGGGCACAGCCGAAGCCGAGGGAGAAGGCAGCCAACGGTTCACAAACTGTCCCTCAGCTGTGGAGTTTACCTGAAGGTTGGGCCCCTCTTTCTTCCTTCAGAGAAAGTGGAAGATTCCAGTCCTGGCCTTTTCTGCTTTATGGTAACTTTTCTGCCTTCAAGGTAAAGAGCAGATGTTTCCTAAGCTCCCAGGGATTTATCGGCCTTGTTCACACCTTCAGCAGACAGGTCATTGCAGGTCTAATTTATGTGGTTCTATTTCACAGGTAGGACAGTAACTCTCACTCCATCTTCAGTCACAAAGCGCCTGAGTAAAAGAAACCCAGGCCGAGCTCCGCCAGGCCTCACCCTGCGTGTCTGCCTGCTCACTTCCCCACCTGAGCCTCCCGTCCATTACGGTTCACACAGTCTCTGCGTCCAAACAACACAGTCAGTCTCAGATTTGCGACTCGCTGCCAAGAGGCTCCGGGTCCCAGCGAGAACATCAGTCAGGAAGCCTGCGTCTGGGCACAAAACCCACTTCTGCCAGCCACTCCCCAGACAAATGGGTTCCCTCTCCAGGCCTCAGTTTATTCATCTGTAACCTGAGGGGTGAGGGGCGGGGGGTGATGTTAATGATTTATAAGATTCCCTTTCAGCTCTGACGTTCTATTAAACTCAAGTTTACTTGCAGAGACAGGCTTTCGACCTCCACTCGGATTGGACCGGCCACACTTCCCACAATGCCCCTCTGCGACTCCCTCACCATTTAGGCTTAACCAACAGAGAGAGAATCATTCCCAGCTGCTGGCAGCCTAATCCAGCTGCCATGTGGGGAGTTTTGTTACGCCTGTTTTGCAGCGGGTCATGTCAAGTCAACATGTATTTGTTAAGTGCCTCTGACAAGTCCAGAAAAAGGGTGGAGCCCTCCGGGGGCTCAGTGACTTCATCTGTGAAATGAAAGGCTTACACTCGCTGGGCTGCTAAGGTGCCTCCCAGCTCTGAAGTCCTGAGAGTCAGGATCCCGCTGGGAGAAGGAAGGCTACACCCTAGGATCACCAACTTCAGCCCCACCCCTGACGTGGCCCAGGTCCAGCCCCTGTCAAGCTTGTGTACCTGGGGCCGCACGTGGTAGAACCTGTTCAGAGAGGATGGACTGTGGCACAAACACGGTCATAGCTCCAACCCCTCCCCATGGCTGAGTCTCAGGGCTGCCCCACCCCAGCCCCCAGCTCTCCGGGCCCCTCTCTCATAAGCAGGGAAGTGGCAGATGCTTGTCTACATGATGTGATCTGAACAAAGTCCCCATGCACCCCACAAAATCTCTCTCTTACAGATCTGCCTGAAATCCTGATCACAGGGGCTCAGATTCTTTGCATTCAAGCATCTTGCTTCCAGAAGTTTCCTGTTAAATGCAAACAGGCACGGAAAAGTGGCCTGTGCTCAGGCGTGGGCTACTTTTCCCAAGGCTACCCTTGCCCCATCCACATTCGCCAGCTCCTGCAGCCTTTGCCCAGCCCTGTGAAAGTGCCTGATGTACACAAAAAGAACTCCCACCAAGTGAGGCACAAAACCTGCCCTGGCGAAGGAAAAAACAAAACAGGAATGAGGACAAAACAGGCATGCTGTCTGACGTCCACCCTGACTTACTGTCTGTCCTCGACAGCTAGCAGAGCAAATGGCACAGCAAGAGGACTTAGTTAGAGAAGAGGAGGGGGAAAGGGGCAGCGGAATGGTGGCCTGCAAACCCACTGAGTTTTTAGGGTTTCTCAGGAGTAAAAGTTCTCACTCTGAGAGTCGTGGAGCCCCACCCCTGTTTGTTTGGCTTGGCAGCCTGTGCCTCTTCTGAAATCACTGCACGTGTTTATTATTTAAATGTGAATGAGCAGAAATTAATTTTGAGTGCAGAAGTTTTGAGGGATAAGTGTAGATACACAGATGCAAACCACAGATCTACAGAATTGGGATTCTCTCCCCGCACAGAAGCCAGAAGAAAAAAAGGCTTCATCCTGCATCGAGTAGGATTTAGGCCACGTGGAAGACTGTCCTGAGGAGCTGTCAAATCCCAAGGAGGGAAGTAAAGGAAATTGTGAGAACATTTCTTTTTTCTGTAAATATTGTTAAGCAGAATCAGTTCCCATTTTTTATGAGCTAAATAAATGGTGACCCCTCCCCCCAAAATCCATACATTAAAGCCCTAACCCCAGTATGACTGATCGAGTTTATAAGGAATTAAGTTTAAACAAGGCCATTGGGGTGAATCCCTAATCTGATAGAACTGGTGTCCTCATAACATAGGAGAGGAAGCAATGCCAGAGATCAATGGATCTCTCTCTCTCTCTCCACACACAGAAAAGAGGCCATGTAAAGACACGAGGAGAAGGTAGCCTTCCATAAGCCAGGAAGAGAGATGTCACCAGAAATCAAACTTTCCAGCCCCTCAATCTTGGACTTGAGAAAATAAATATCTATTATTTGAGCTGCGTGGCCTATGGTCCCGTTGTGGCAGCCTGAGCAGACCAGCGCCCTCCTGCCTGAGAGAAGGGGACAAACCGGGTCAGTCAACGAAGGGGCATAAACTACTCTTCTGGTCACTGGGTGGATGGAAGTCTATATGACCATGAATGGCCCCAGCAGGGGCGGGGCAACCTCCTTGCAATACCTCCAGCCCCTAGGTTCTAGAATCCATGTCCTTTCTTCTAAATTTAGGCCTTCAGAGATTTTAGAAATGTGCCTTTCGCAGACGGGGCAGGAGCCGTGTTCAGGATCTGGGGGAGGGAGGTGGTTGAGTGAATGCCTTCCTCTCTCCTGCATGTCACCTTAGTGGCAGTCCAGGAGCGGTGACTTGGAGTCCCGACTGGACCTGTCGAGAAAAGCGGATGACACTATGGGGAAATTGGGAATAGCCATCATCCCTCACAAACAAACCCAAGGAGGGTTTGAAGAGGCTTCTCCAGCCAAACAGGACAGGGGAAGAGTGTGGTGCGTTGGAGTAAGGACAGCGTCTTGGGGCGGTTTTCCACAGGAAGCCCGAGGAGACAGGAAGAAGAAAATGGGGGGATTTCTGAAGGAAACCTGGACTGTTGCAGCCTTAAAGAAAGGAATCAAACTGTGTCTGAAAGCTGGGATGACTTGCCTGTCTTTTGAACAAACTTTGTTTGAAATGAAGAGCAGAAATCTGTACTTGATAAAAATTTTTGTTTCGAAGCTTTTGAAGAAGACGGAAGTGAGGCGATTTTTCTTTTCCTTTTCCCTAGTAAATGTTCGCATCAGAACAATTCCAAAGTGTGTCACTGTTAAAATAAGGTGGTGCGGGTATGTTTCAGCTGGTACCAAAAGGAGCCTACGGGCTGCGGAGGACTGGTAAACCGGCCGGAGGCAGGCTTGATTTCCAGCGTTTGCCCGCTTCCCTATTGTAAATATTCCCACCAAGGCTGATTTCAAGCTACCGATGATTTAGAAGCCAGCTTGCAAAATTCCTGCCTATTCATCCACAGTCTCCAGCAAGCCAGAACCAGCTGGCTCACACACACTACTGCAAGGCATGATGGGCAGGCAGGTAGCACATGACTCAGTACAGAACCACCTGGGAGGGGCAGAGGCCCAGGGACCAGAAAGAGGAGGACCCCAGAGAACGATGTTAAGAACACGAGCAGATTTTCCTCTCTGGGATGCATGGCCTCACCTGCATTAATAGAAGTCCATTGTCATGGTCACTCAGCTACCCCACTTCCCTTCTGGTCTTTAGGAAGTACTTACTCCCTCATCCACTGTACCCATGACAGTGCCACCTGGAGCCCCAGGGAAGGGCAATAGCCACAGGGAATCCCCGAAACCCACTGCATTTTTAAACCTCCAGAAAGCCAACGAGAACTCTGATTTACAGGGAAAAAAGAAAAAGGAACCAACCATTGTAAAACTAATAAGCCACACTTTCCCAGGGATCCCAAGAAAGTGCCTATTATTTCCCTGTGAAGGTAGGAAGAGAAAAGGAATTCCTGAGATCTGCTCAGAGATTTGGCCAGACGTCCACTTATTCTCCCCTTACCCTACCCTAACAGGACTGGGCCATTCCATCGCTTGCACTCCTGACCTCCTCCTATAGACGACCTTTATGGAATGACGCATACCCGGGCCACTCATGAATCATCTACTAGAACTTCATTCTGTAGTCCAATGTTAATCTTCTAATAAACCTCAAATACATGCTTTTACTTCCCCAACAAAACCCAAACCGAAGCCAAGACTGGGGTTCATGCCTCTCTAGCTTATCCTCCGGTCCTGGCCCTGGGCTCTACGCTCAGTCATTGTTCAATACTTCCATGTCCTATTTAATTCTTCCTCTTTTATTTCCCAGGGGATTCTCTCTGAGGGCTTGTACCGGTCACCTCCAGGGGGTTATGACGACCTGCTGTTTGCTTCATGAATCTGAGAACTGGGCAGAATTTGAGCTGGCACCAGTAAGCACTGAATAACACTTGGTAAAGTGGATTAATCAAAAAATAGGAATCATATACGTAACCAAATGGCTCTTCTTTTATGTATGCAAGTTATCCATTTAAGAGTTCAAGTAGATAGTGTGTTTAAACAGCACCTATGTAAGGAAATATGGAGCTATGAATGATGAGTATATTTCCACCAGCCCTCTGACTTGCTCCCAGCTGAAAATGCCTGCATTTCCTCCAACTAAGAAGTCACAGCTAAGGAGCCATTTGTTGGGGAGGATGGAGGAGAAAGGGTGACCTCTGCTGGTAAAGTGAGTGTTTTAATCTGGTTATTTTCCCCAACTTTGCAAAGAAAAAAGAGAGAGTGGGAAGTGAGCAGAGAGTGGGAAGAGAACAGGACCATGTCCTCCCTGAACAAATGATCATTTTTTCCAAACTAGTAATTTTTACAAACTCTTCAGCAAAAAGTCATAGTGCGGGGATCTTAAGAACTCTTTAATGACATGTGGAAATGAGATTCAAGTTGGTTTTTAGTGTGTTTAATAACTATTCTCTTAAAAAATAAAGAAATGCTCTCACTTAGAACTCAATAACTTGTTTTATTTTTTTCTTTTTGTTAGCTCATTAATGAAATGAAGAATCTGTGGTCAATTTTGAAATGTAGGGACTACTAATTAGAATAAAAGAAAGCACAGCCCCCAAATGTCTCATTAAGTTTTACGTTTAGTCATTAAACAAATGCACGTTTTAGGAATTAAGAATTCAACATTTTCAAACATAGTCTCTATATTTTATAATTCAATGCCTTCTGAAAAACTTGAATGAAGTTACTTTGCTTTAAAACTCAGCAATGCTCAAAACAAAATCATTTCCATAGCACTCTCATTATGTGGCCTGGTTTTCCCCTCACATACTTTTCATCACCTTTGACAAGCAAAAAGCATATGCTGAGCTACTGGCTCTCTAATAGTATTCAATTATTAGTCCAACTTTCCCTGGTCATAGACATCACTTTGGTCTTTAGCCTTGCCAAGTTTAAAGCAAAAACTTCATTTCGAGTTTTTCAGAGAAAAGCTGGGCACAGTCTTTTAAAAGTCTAGCTTTTTTTAATTGTCTGATGCTGCTTCACATGTAATTATTATCTGTGTGTGCTCAGGCTTGTCGTGGGCAGGAAGAGGGACACCCAGGAAAGCGAACATGGAGTCCCACCCACTGTTCTATGAAATGGATTCTATTTGGGGGGAAACATGTACCTTTGGGGAACCATAACTATAAAAGACACCAGTATTCAGTATAATGGAACCTGTACTCGATCTTCACCAACAAAACTTAATCTTTAAATTAAATAAAGTGTTTATTTAAATGCATGTGTATGTGTCTCACATAAGCCAGTGCACACTTCTGTCAGTCTGATGGGAGGCCTGACTATTTCACAATCAACACCTCCGTGGAAATCTGGCAGAGAAGACAGAGTAGGGAGAGAACAAACTTAATGGTAACTGGCTGTGCTGCTATCCTGGGCCTAAAGAAGTGGGAAAGAACAGTAGCAACAACTCCAATAGGGTTCGTTCTCAGCACATACCATGTCCCCGGCACCCCTGCTTTCCTCTATCAGGTAATACATATATTTGTTCCTTTCGAAGAATACCGAAGAGATGTGAAGTTCCTTGAAGGCAACGTTTTTTTTATTTTATTTCATGAAAAACAAGTAGATAATTTATTAAGAAATTGGTTAATACTAAATGTCAACATTTATTTGAATGCCAGTGTGCATTCAAGTTTTTTAATAAACATAAGACTAAAAAATTCAAGCAGATGGATTTAATAGCAATGACAAGAAATAGTAATAATGAAAGATTACTATTCCCAAAACTATATATTTCTTAACAAAAAAATAGTTCCAGGTGCAGTCATGAATATTAACACTCGATAGAAGATCATCCTTTAAATAGCTCTCTACAAGTTCTCACGTCTCTCGTTTGATCAATATTAGGCACCAGCTGTATACCACACATTGTGCTGAGCATTAGTGGGGCAGCGGCTGATAAAGGCAGTAACCTTCCTGGTCCTTCTGGAGCTTACACTACTATCATGCGAGAGGCACACATCAACCAAGGACTTGTACCAGTAAATAGAAAATTAGAACAGCGATGAGGGCTACCACCTAGAGCAAGGGGGTCAAACTCATTTTCCCCAGGGGCCACATCAGCCTCGAAGTTGCCTTCAAAGGGCCGAATGTAATTTCAGGACTGGAACAAGGATCTCAGCGCTGCCCCTGGGTAGAAACAAGGTGCCGGGCCGGATTAAACAAGGTGGATTCGGCTGGATTCAGCCCGAGGGCCTTGTGTTTGTCACCAATGATCTAGAGGTGGAGGGTGCAACTAGAGTGTTTTCTCAAACTAAGAATTTTATTTTAAAAATCCATCTGCATAGAAGGCAAATCCAGCATTGTTGAATTCTGGCCTAGAATTCAAATCAAGAGAAACTCAAATCAAGGAACCAAAATCAACATTTTATAGACATGATGTAACCGAAACAAAACTCTGAACAAAACTTTGAAGCACTTCGTAAAAAAAAGTGCCTGGTTCAATTTGAATGTATTCTTCATCTTCTATGCTGAGTCAAGCAGTACTTATCAAACTTCCAGATGCACAGGAATTCCTTGGGGATCTTGTTCAAATACAGTTTCTGAATCAGCAGATGCAGGGTGGGACCTGAGATTCTGCATTTCTGACAAGCTCCCAGGTGATGTCATACTTCTGGTTCATGGATCATACCCTAGGTAGCTCCAGTGCAGGCCGAGATGCTGGATGAGCCTGCCTGCGGATCCCCACCCCAACTCCCCCGCCTGCATCAATCTCATACGAACTAGAACAGCAGAGGAGAAAACCATTGTGAAGAGGTTCTGAGTTACCCAGGGTGGTTTTATAGAGGTGTTTGGGGAATGGCGGCATTGTCCTGAGACAGGACACAGCCCAGCAGGGTTGTGGGAAGATAAAATAGAAGAATTGATGGAATTCTTCACCCAATCAATTCTCCCCAACCTCCCCCTAATACCTTGTAGCAAACAATACCTGCATCCCTCCTAGCTGGACAGAGAGCTCTGGGGCAGATGTCCTCTGAAGAAACAGAAAAACTAGGGGACCAACTGAGCTCTAGAACTTTCCACATTCCTTCTCCTTCAAACTCCCAGAGCTGGGGAACTACAATCCAGTCTGGATGAAAGGTCTCAGTCTTGACTGCAAAATGAAATCACCTGGGGAGCTTTAAAAGCCCTGCTGCTTGATTCCACCTCCAGGGACTCCAGTGAAATTGATCCGGAGCAGGGTGTGGGCATCCGGAGCTTTAAAAGCCTCCCAGGCAATTTCAACGTGCAGCCGAGATTCAGAACCACTGAACTCTCCGTCTCTTGGGAGTCTGCTTCTCTCTGAGGAACAAAGAATGAAGACCTGATCTGAGGGTTGTTCTGGGGGGTAAGGAGCAACTGAATGTAATTTTCCGGTGTCAAAACTCTAGACACTGAAGCTCATCTCCCACCACCAGTTGAGTTCACGTGGGAGGGGCGGGGGCTGCTTTTCCCCAGGTACACTGCCTGATCGATGCTCTGCGGAGAAAATGAGCACACAAAATAAAATAACAAGATATTGGAGGAGCACAGCTATTTCAAAATGAAAATAATGTCCTGGATGACAGATTCCAATAGAAGCAGAAATGTCAAAACATATAAATCAACTATTTTTAATCAGCCTGATAAATACATGAAAAAATACAGGAAGTAATTAATAATAAGAAGAAACCATAAAAAAGAATCAAACAGAAATATAATAAGAACAGAATTGATACTGCTGAAGAATAAATTAGTGAACTGGGTGACCCAATCTCAGAAATAGCTCAGAAGGAAGAAAAAGGACAAAGAAATAATATAAAAGAAAAGGAAGATAAACATAAATGGAGAGGAAGAAATATTTGAGAACATTAATAAAGATCAAATTTTCTGCACTTATATATTATATATATGTAATCAGGAAATATATATATACATATGTAATCAGGAAAACACAGACCTACATACATTACAATAAAATTTAAGAATTTCAAACCTATCACAGAAAGTGATAGGTTCACATACAAAAGAATCAGATCACATACAAAAGAATAAGAATCAGACTGACCTCAGTAATATTAGATGAAAAAGAAGATGGAGTAATGTTTTCACAGAAGTGAAGGACATAGAATTTAGAATCTAATACTTACTTTCAAGCAAACTGTCATTCAAATGGGCCAAATAAAAATATTCTCAAGCATACAAGATACGTTGCAGAAAGATATGAACTATAAATAGTTCTGCTTGAAGCTTTATGAGAGAGAAAAATCTGGGAGATTCTGCAAGAGATTTGTGGAACAAGGATGATCCGATACGTTGATAAATGTTTTTATTGTTTAAGAAGGAAAAAGCAAGCCCTGACTGGTGTAGCTCAGTGGATTGAGCATGGGCTGGTGAACCAAAAGATCGTGGTTCGATTCCCAGTCAGGGCACATGACTGGGTTGCAGGCCAGTTCCCAGCAGGGGCCAGTTCCCAGCAGGGGAAGCATGAGAAGCAACCATACATTGATATTTCTCTCCCTCTCTCCTTCCCTTCCCTTCCCTTCTAAAGATAAATAAATAAAATCTTTAATAAAAAAAAAGAAGGAAAAAGCAAGCTAAGGCCAAAGAAAAGAAAAAATACATTTATAACAATCTATAATTAAAAGCCTAGGTTATATCAATGTGTTAGGGGTGAATGAAGCAGAGAGCAGGAAATCCTAAATTTTCACCTTAGACAAAATCAGGAAGATACAAATATATCATTAAAAATAAAAATAAGGAAGATGAAAGCATTGTAAAAGTGACACTAATTGAAAACTTAATATAATAAAATATGAGCATACATGTCATTTATTATTACAAAGATAGAAGGACTGAGCTCACCAGTTAAAGCTAAGAGACTGGGTTGATTTTTTTAACTCTGATATGTGCTATTTACAAAAGACATACTTTAAACATAGGATATACAAAGGTTTAAAGCAAAAGAATAGAAAAAGACATCAGGCAAATATTAACCAAAAGAAAACTGATTTACGTATATCCTTTCCAGAAAAGATAGTCTTTATAAGTAAAGAGCAGTGATGGGAATAGAGAGAGTGCCCTAGGATTCAGCAATTTCACTCCCAGGTATAAACCTGAGGAAAAATCGTGCATGTGGACAACCTCTAATGAGCCCCCTGCCATCCCAGCTTCCTGGTGCTTACGTCCCTAACAAATCTCCTCCCCTGGGTCTGGGCAGAACCCACACTTGCTTTCAACCATTAGAACGTGGCAGAGGTAGTGGGATGTCACTTCTGTGATAATGTCACATAAGATCATGATGTTTGTCATTCCAAGCAGACTCCTCTGCTGGCAGTAGCCATACTGGGGAGGAATGCAGGGTAACCCCCGGCTGGGAGACAGCAAGAACCTGAGGCTCTCAGTGCAACCACCTGAATCCAGCCAACAACCAGAACTGCCCCTGGCAGTCCAGCCCTGAATGCCTGGTAGTCCACGGCCCTAGACGGCTCCTTGACTTCAGTCTCCTGAGGTCTTGAAGCAGGAGACCCAGCTAAGCCACCCCTGGCCTCTTAACTCACAGGAACTGTGAGATAATCAATGTGTGTTATTTTAAGCCATTAAGCTTTAGATAATATTGGCACACAGCAACAGATAACCAACGCAAGGGACAAGAATGAGACATAGAGATGATGCAAGAATGCCTGTGATAAAACAAAACAATAAAAATTCTGCAAACAGCCAAATACTCATCAATAGGCGAGGGGATGTATAAGCTGTGGTGTATTAACCTGCACAGGTCAGTATCATGCACACAGCCAGATGGCACAATATGGATAAATGTTAACATAAAACTAAGGGAAAAAATAAGCCGCAAAAGATTACCTCCGTGCAACACTCTTTTATAAGTTAAAAACAAATTAAAACCAATAACACACTTATAAAAATTAAAAATACAAAATTCTGATGAAGTTAAACATAATGTTCTTATAAAGTCATACGTATGACCCCAAAATACCACTCTTTGGTACTTATTCAAAAGAAATGAAAACACACACCCACGCCCAAACCCGTCTGTGAATGTTTACGGCAACTTTGTTTGTAACTGCCGAGAACTGGAGATGCAGTGTCCCCTACCTGGCGACTGCACCACGGCACAGCACTCAGCGACTGCTGACGGGCGACAACTCGGGTGAGTCACAACCGTGTCACACTGAGTGACAGAGCCAGATTCAGCGGGCTGCACACTGTGTGACCTCACACACAGCACTTTCTGGAAGAGGCAGGAGTTTGGAGATTAATAAACTGAGCGGTGGTTACCAGGGGCTTGAGGTAAAAAGAAGGAAATAACAGAGAGGCACCAGGGACCGTTTGGAGTGATGGGACACTCACACAGGGGCAGGCAAAGTAAACCTACTTTTCCCCACCAATGTATGTATTGATTTTGGCAGTGTTTATACAACTGCGTTCATTTGTCAAAATTCATAAAATTATACATTTAAAAGGGTGAATTTCTATATGTAAATTATACCTCAATTTAAAATGCATGTATGTGTATATATACGAGCGTGTGTGTGTGTGTGTGTGTGTGAGTGTGTGTGTGAATGTCAGTTAAGTGCCCTTCTGACAATCCCCCGGAACCAGGTCCTCCCCGCCAAGCCCTGCTGCCCCTTCCTACCTGCTATAAAAGGAACAAAATGAAAAGTTGTATAATTGGAAATGTTATAGTTAAAAATTACTATAGAGATTTATCTTGAAAAGGGACTGGGGCAAGAGGAGGAAACGTTTGGGCAATCAAAGGAATGGATCTGATAGGGACTGAGGAAAAGGAAGGTGTGAACACTGCTTTCTTTGCCTGAGGGACTTTTGACTTTACAACTATAAACCTCATTTCCCTCCAGGCAGGAGTTACTGAGTCATTGTCCAACCACCTTCAGCACGGGGGGACCCACTCCCCAAATCAGCAAGCAGCCCCCTTTGGTCCAGATTCACTTTGCCTTGGAATGCCCCTATAAACGGCCCATTAGCAGCCCACAAAGAGATTAAGAAACAATTCCATTTAAGAGAATGCACAGCTTAACAAAGCATCCTTGGGTCAGAATGTCCTGCTTCTGCTCTTTTATAGACCAGAGGAGCAGGGGATTGAGGTCACAGTCAGCCTGACCATATTTTGTTCTTATTCCCCTATTTTCTACTCCATAGTGAAATTTTTTTAAATATATATTATTGATTATACCATTGCAGTTGTTCTATTCCCCCCCTTATTCCCCTCCACCTGCACGCTCCCTCCCCACCATTCTCCCCCCCTTAGTTTATAACCACGTGTCTCAAGTTCTTTAGATTCTATATTTTCCCCACTATTCTTGCCCTCCCCTCTATCTATTTTCTACCTACCATCTATGCTATTTTCTGTACCTTCTCCCCCCTTCTCCTCCTCCCACTCCCCTGTTGCTAACCCTCCATGTGTTCTTCATTTCTATGGTTCCACTCCTGATCTAGCTGTCCTCTTGGTTTGCTTTTGTTTTAGGTGTGGTTGTTAATAACTGTGTGTTTGCTGTCCTTTCACTGTTCATATTTTTCATCTTCTTTTTCTTATATAAGTCCCTTTAGCATTTCATATAATAAGGGCTTGGTGATGATGAACTCCTTGAACTTGACCTTATCTGAGAAGCACTTTATCTGTCCTTCCATTCTAAATGAAAGTTTTGCTGGATAAAGCAATCTTGGCTGTAGGTCTTTGGATTTCATGACTTGGAATACTTCTTTCCAGCCCCTTCTTGCCTGTAAGGTCTCTTTTGAGAAATCCGCTGACAGTCTGATGGGTACTCCTTTGTAGGTGACTGTCCCCTTATCTCTTGCTGCTTCTAGGATTCTCTCCTTCATTTTAGTCTTGGCTAATGTAATTATGATGTGCCTTGGTGTGTTCCTTCTTGGGTCCAACTTCTTTGGGACTCTCTGAGCTTCCTGGATTTCCTGGAAGTCTATTTCCTTTGCCAGACTGGGGAAGTTCTCCTTTATTATTTGTTCAAATAAGTTTTCCACTCGTGGCTGTTTCTTTCCCCCTTCTGGTACCCCTATAATCCGGATGTTGGAATATTTAAAGATGTCCTGGAGGTTCCTAAGCCT
Source organism: Sturnira hondurensis (assembly GCF_014824575.4). Classification (NCBI taxonomy): domain Eukaryota; kingdom Metazoa; phylum Chordata; class Mammalia; order Chiroptera; family Phyllostomidae; genus Sturnira; species Sturnira hondurensis. The sequence goes on along the minus strand of NW_028092868.1, from coordinate 3,468,707 downwards.
CTCCTCATTGTTTTGAATTCTCATTTCTTCATTCCTTTCTGGTGAGATGTTTTGTTCTTCCTTCTGGTCCATTCCATTGATTTGAGTCCCAGTTTCCTTTCTATCGCTATTGGTTTCCTGGACATCTCCCTTCATTTCAATTAGTTTAGCCTTCATATGTTCCTCTAATTTGTGACTATAATCAACCAGTTCTGTTAGCATCCTGATAAACAGTGTCTTGAATTGTGCTTCTGAGAGGCTGGCAATTTCTCTGTCACTGAGAGTTATCGGCTCTGGGACTTTGAGTTCTTCTTGCGCCATCTTTTGGGCTGTTTGTGCCTGTTAAGTAGCAGGATCGGAGCCCTAGGTGTTCACCAGAGCAGGGCAACTCAGTCACTGGGTTGTGACGCTGTATGTGGGGTCGGGGTCAAAGAGGAACAATGGCGTCCCGTCTGCCGCCTCCCACCGCCGCAGCCACAGGTGCCACAGCTGCCACTGTCACCAGGCCCACGTGTTTCATCCCACTGCACGCAAGTGTGCCACGGCCGTCAGCCCTCCACCACTGGGTTCGCCCCCTGGGGCCTGCGTGGTCCGTCTCCCTGTGCGCGAATGTGCGACTGCGGTCAGTCTGCCCCACACCCTGACTGGGTCTGGGCCACTTGTGCGCCTAGTTCGGGGGATCTGTCCTGCCCGACCCTGCTCCACTGCTGGCTCCGCCCCTCTTACCGTGGTTAGTTGTAGTCGGACTTCTGTATAATTCAATTTTTCTGGTCTTTGGCTGTGTCTTTGTTCTCCAAACCTTTGTTGTATTCAAACTTGGTTGTGGGAGAAGGCACAGTGTTCCCACCTATGCCTCCATCTTGGCGGAAGTCCCCTCCATAGTGAAATTTAAATAGTGAAATTTACTATGGCTAAGTAAATAATCGGAGACACAGCCTTCTGAAAGCTTTTAATTGTGTCGGACTAGCTCTTCCATGCTAAACACTCCCTGCAACCCAGGGATATTTAAAGCTCTGGGTGTCCTCTTGGCAGATGGAGACAGAAACGCAAAATGGGGTAGAGAGGCCAGAAGGCCCCATTAATCACGGCCGTGCTCCTTTACTCAAAGATCATAAACTGCCTGAGGTGACGTCTTCGGCTGGGGGGTGGGGGTGGGGGGTGGGAGGAGAGTGGTTTCGACTGAGAAGCAGAGAGCCTGGATCGGAAGTCTCTTTTAGACTCCGCCCAGCTTCATAATTTGGGAAAGACTCAATCACCTCTCTGGGCCTCATTTTTTCCCCTGGGTACACCAGACTCTGTGCCAGGTGCCCCCTCCCCACTGCCCCATATCAGGTGCTCTGGTGAGCGGTAGGCATACCTGAAGTTCCAGAATGGGAACGCTCCACATGTACTTCTACAGCTATACATCCAGGAATCTACTCTGGTCTTATCAGTGTCCTAGGGTCATTGTGGAGAAGTGTCCCCACAGGGTGGCCAAACTACGTGGCATGCAAGAGCTCTAGGCTGCTGCCTCCAGCCCACTGCCACCCGAGATAAAGAATCGCCAAGGCAAAGGTTTCCTCCATCAATATCACAGGAAACACCAAGTGTAACAAATCAGATTTCTTTACTGCAGGACTTCCCAGAGCCTTTACTTGCTCATGTGCTTTGAGATTTTCCTAGGGGGTGGTACAGAAGTATTTGACCAGAGAATCCTTTTTCAAAGATCGGCATACAGGTCTGGCCTGCCTTAAACACCCGGGTCCAAATTTATGACGCTATATATTTTCATTCCTATCTTCTAACCAGGAGGTAGTCAACCCTGGCTTCAGAATACCATCACCTGGGCCCTTTACCTGGTCCTCATCCCCAGAGAGCTGGCTTTAGTTGGTCCGAGGGGTGGGGCCTGAGCACAGGTATTACTTTCAGCTTACCTAGGGATTCTAACTCGCAGCCGTAGGGAGCACGGGAAGATGCCCGTCTTCCTGTGCCCATTCTAGAGCATCAGAGTGGGAGCCACCCCACCCCCAGGTCAGTACTGGGGAGCAAACCGGAAGATGGTTCCATCTCTCCATCCAGAGTCAGAACCACAAGACCCAGAGGCCCCTGCCCATCGGAGAATCTCCTTGGAGTATTGCAGCCTCAATGGAGATTCTAGTCCTAATCATCTCCGTAACAACCCTGTGGAGTCTTCCTTTCAAAATATAAATAACTTTATTGATTTTCTGATTGTAAATTTAATGCCTGCTTTTTGTGGGCAGAAAAGGAAATACACAAAAGTATAAAGCAAAAAATAAATAATTGTTTGTGATCCCCCCACACTATGGCCATTTTGTGTTTACTTGCAGACCTTCATATGTTCTTAGTATTCTTTCATAATTTTTTTACTTAATTTCTCTCGAATGTCTTCCTGTCCCAATATAAGTAAAAGGACACCATCACTTTTAATTGTCCTTCCACAGCCTAGGTTTGCCATGAATTATTCAATCTGTCCTAGTGTTTAGCTGCTCTAGTGTGCATTGTCAGGGAAGGGGGAGCTATCTCGCACGTGTAACTGGTTCCTGAGAATAAATTCCGACAAGTGGAATTGCTCAGTCCAAATCCTCGCCAAGCGAACCCACTTAGCTGGGCCTGCATTTCCATCACCTGTCGACGGAGCTACTCTCCACTCTCATTTCCCCATGCCGACCCTTCCAGCCTTTTCCACTCTCTGCCTGGCCAATGAAGTGTTCTCCAGATGCTGTTGGTCCAAGTCCTTTCACCTTTTATCAAATCTCCTTCAAGCTTTACCTCTTAAAGCCAATATTTTACTTAGAAAGCTTTCTGAGTTCTGTGCCCATCTCCCCTCTCCTTGCACCAGCCCATTCAGGCTGGAAGGCTCATCTCCCAGCAGAGGTCACCAAAGCCTCCTTTAAGGAACTAGCAAGAAGGCAGCAAACTGAGGTGGACCCTGCTGGCAAGTCCCCCACCAACAGACTCTCCCACATGCCCTCAGGCCCCTCCGCCCTCCCCGCAGAGCACCTGCCCTTGCCTCAGCAGCCACTCTTGTCACTCTGTGTTATAACTGTTTACATGTCAGTCTCCCCAGGCAACAGTGAATGGCTTGTTCCCTTCCGCCCTGAGCCTCCAGACCCTCGCCACGCCTGGCTGCGAAGGTATTCACAGCTTACTGAATGTCTGCTATTAAAAGGTCATATTTTTCCAGGAAAAACTCCAAGCTGGTATTCCTGATATTAAAAGCAGGAACGATGACGCACATCCCCACCTTTTGCCAGAAAAGACAGAGCCTCAAGTCCAAGGGGCCGAGACTGACTCCCAGCATCTCGCCACTAAAATGGTCAGAATGCAGCCAGAACCCAGAGGAGCTCAGTGTTTCTTGGCCTTTCCCCACCCAGCACCCCTGGCCTGGCCCAGCCAGCAGCAGGGGCAGGAGGGCTGCAGCCCCTCCACGTGCCAGCCCGGCTGTGTGTTTGGTTCCCGCCAGCTCCCCTGAAGGACTTTCCACGATTCCCCGGCTCATTCATTCTCTAAGTATTTGTGAGTGGGAACACCTGTCCCGGTCTCCATAGATGTTCCATTTCAGGGAAACCAAAACCTAGTCCACTAAGACAGTAAGGATAAATTTTGGTGAATACTTTGAAGAAAATAAGGAAGCTAAAATGAGGGATAAGACTTGTGTTACTGATCACCCTCAGCAGTCAGAGCGAGCAGGGAAGGCCTGTGGGAGGAGGCGAGGCTTCAGCTGCAGGAGCCGGCCCTGCACCTGCAGTGCGGGGAGAGGGGGGCCTCCCAGAGACAGAACAGCACTCTGAGTGACCGTGAGGTGGGGAAGGCCATGCCCGGTGAAGGCTTGGGGCCCCGTGAATGTAAAACAGACCAGAGGTGTGTTTCCGGTGACCAGCAGGGATGCGATGTGGACGCAGCCACGCACAGGTTAATGACAGGGATAGGATCTAAGAGAAGCCCTGCCAGGCAATTTTGTCATTATCCGGACATCACACAGCACATTTACACAAACCTACATGGTAGAGCCTGCTACACGCCCAGGCTACGCATCGGCCACCGTCACACGTGCACTGCATGGCTCTAGTTAGGTGCGTGAGTCCTACATTATCCGTCCACGTTCAGGGTCCTCTTGCTTACTCCCATTCAGCTATCCAGATTAAAAACTATTAAAGACCTCAGAGTTTTTTTTTAACATCTCCTATAGACAATAAAATTATCCTCCTGACTCTTCAAAATATCTCAAACCACGGTCAGATGTATAGAACCCATTCGAGGTGACAGGTTGAAGGAGAGAGAGTCGCATCAAAATTCTCTGAAACTCTAATTTTAATGTTCCTAATTTTTTTCATCCAAGCGTATCTAACTATGTCATTTTTGTATTTCTTCTTAGTTTTAACTCTTAAAAGATCTTCCCAGGCTCCCCAGCAAAGTGGGGAGAATGCAGGAGGAAGCGAGGCAGAAAAGAGCCATTTCATACAATGTCTAAAATAGGAGTGTGGACTCTCCTGCACCCTCACCCTAAATAGGGTTGCTCAAACCTCTCATTCTCGTTTCCACGAGAATATCCTACTCCTATTTGGGGCACCACCTCCACCCACAACTTCTTTCAAAGAAGGTATTGTTGCCTCGATGCTCATGTGTTTGTCGGGCCCCAGGTTAGAACACACCCAGGCCAGTGCCGGCGCAAACAGAGTCTGAAAGGAGAGCCTAAGTGGCGAGCTGTCTTCTGCATCAGAAAGGGAGGGTCGCACTGGCTAATTCAAGCATGTTGTTGGGCAAGATGACAACATTCACACAAAGTCTTCCTTATTTAGGGCTGTTTGTGAATAAGACACACATTGAACCCTCCTAAGGGCTGCCTTTAATACCCTGCCTCCCAGGAAGAGCACCTCCAACGGTGTTGTCTTTGGAGATTTTCAAAAGTAACTTGAATCCAGAGCTCCAGGGAAGGGAGGAAAGGCATGGCAAGGTGGAGAGGGCACAGTTCTAGCGTGAGTCTCCTAGATTAACGGTGCTCAGCCAGCCTTTGTTATCCTTACCCTGGAAAGTAATTCCAAAACCACGTCTATTTGAAACGATGCACTTGTCAAACATATACTGGGGTCTCAGGTGGTTTGCAACGTTACCTGGAACTGGCAGAAAAGAAAACATGCAAGACATAGTAATCGGCCTTCAGCGATGCTTACAGATTAAACTTCTATTGCATAGAACCTTCTTAGCAACCGATGGCGGAGGGATGGTCCAGGGGAATCTCAGGGGAAGGCAGTCAAGCAACACTACAAAACTCACCTAGAGGAGACACAAACTTCGGTGGGACTTGAAGGAGAACTCTCCAGCCATCTCTGAGGATCAGGCATAGCTTCACGGGCAGATGGTCTCTCAACTCTGTTCTGCTCCTTCTGCAGCGGGATTGAGGAAGGTTCCGATGGAGGCTGAGCTTGGCTGGGGTCGCTGTTTCTTGCCACTTAAATAACAAGGAAGTATCAGTGAGTTTGCAGAAATACAAGGAATTTCAGGGTTTGGAAATCTTAAGAAGAAAAACTAGAATTCTAAAATTTCAAGATGAACATGCCAACCAACTGAACCCGAAGTACAGGGCACTGTTAACAGCGCCATGTCCTCCACCAAGGACTCCTTCACGGTGTCAGGTGCCGTGTGTGTATCAGAAAAACACCTCCAAGTTTCAGTGAGGAGTCTCTGCTGCCTCGCATCTCTAACCTGCAGATCCATACCTAAGGTTCTTCGTCTAGTCAGAAAGCACATAAAACAGACCAGTGCTGGTGGCCAATGGGGAAACGTGTTCTTTCCAACCAGAGGCCCTCAGAGCTCCTTTGTGTCCAGGAGCACCACATATGTTGCCTACATCTGGAGAGCTTCCCTATTCAGTACCCCAGACAGACACCACAAATGGACCATGGCACTCATTCTCACCCAGCCTAGATACTACCCCCCAAATCCCTCTCAACATAGGACGCCAGGAAGTCCCTACCCATCAACAGACAATGATACAGGAGATAAACTCCGAGAGCCATCCCTGCAGCAGTTCCGACCCAGAGGGAATCTGTCTTCCTGTAAGAGCGATGGGGCAGGTAGCAATCAGGGTCTCCGCGCTGCAGTAAGCCTCGCAGAGACTGCAGGCAAATCGCTAAGATAGTCGCATGTTCCTTTTCGAAGTGTTTATATTAACTTGAGGTGTACAGCACGGTGGTTAAACAATCATCGTTTACAAAGTGATCCCCCTGATATTTCAAGTACCCACCCGGCACCCCACTTAGTTATTACACTATTATTAACTCTTACTCCCTACCCTGCACTTTACATCCCTGTGACTCTTTCGTCACCACCCATTTGTACTTCTCAAGCCCTTCGCCTGTTTCACCGCCATGCCCTCTGGCAACTGTCAGTTTGTTCTCTGTGTCTGCGTATCTATGTCTTTGTGTTGCACATATTTTCTTAAGCAAAACGGTTTTGTTATGTACGCTTCCATTTTCATTGACTTGAGTCTGAGTTTTAAAACAGGTATAAATATATGGAAATTACAACTTTCAGAGCAGTTAACTGAAGTGGGGAGAAGGGGTTAAGTCAGTACAAAAGGATTTGCCAAAGATTTCCTTCAATGCCCAGAGCCTCTTCAACAGATGCTAAAGGCTCTGAACTACCTGAAAGGAAAAGGAAGCAGATGGTTGAATAGAGCAAAGTCCCATCTGCGAGGTACCACAGCCATTTGAAAATGAACCCCCAACCAATATAGATCTATTTACATGAGCCTTATCTACATACAGTTCTTCAGAAAAAAACTTGATTCTTTGAAACAGTTGGGCACTGGGTTTGACACACAGGGCCTAGTGGCTGAAGAGCGATCAAGTGTGAGCCACAGGCCAAGCACAGAACAACGCCATGGAGGGGCTGGAACGGAACTGGTCATTTGTCACTGGAAACACCCGTGAGGACATGTCCAAAAGGCACACGTCAACTGCTCTGCAGCAGTCCTGAGGCTTTCACCCAATCACAGTCAGTCACTCAGCCAGGGTTACTAAGGTCAGTCGGGTCACGCCCACTATAATCTAGAGCAGTGGGTGTCCAACTCCATTCGGGAGGGGCTGCCCACGGTGCGGGGGACAGGTGGAAGGTGAAGTACACCGCTGCTCCCCTCAGCAATCAGAGCAGACCCTGTTTCATCTCTTCCACAGCTTGACATCCCTCATAAGATTTCACGCTGGGAGAAAGAGCTTCACTACCAAAGTTAAAGTGTTTTTTTCTTTTAGGTTACTGATGTTACCTGTTCTAACAAGAAGTCAGACATCAACAGGATCCCAAAACTAACAAACAGAATAGTGGGGAGACAAATGTCCCTGCACCAAAGCAGGATAGGCAAGACCGGTTTTTTTTTTAACTTGGAAATAACTTTAAACTTAGAGAAAAATTATAAGAATAAAAATAGTACAAGAACACCTGATTTTATCTGAATTTCACCTACTGCTGACAATTTTCCCATTTGCTTTATTCTCTCTCTCTCTGCTCCCCCACCCCCACATCCGTCTCTCTCTCCGCCCCCTTCACTGTAAATTCCCTTGAATCACTGTAGAGAAAGTTACATGTATTATGGCCACTCACCCCTAAATATATCAATCGTATTTCATATGAGTAGGGACACTGTCTTACAGAACTACATGGTGTGGTTGTCGTCTTTAGTAAATTTAAGACTGGCAGATACTTTTATCTAATCTACTGTCTAACTCTGACTTTTGTCAGCTGACACAATTAGGTCCCTACAGTATCTTCCCTCCAGTATGGAATCCGGTCCAGGGGCGGGAACTGCATTTAGCTGCCAGGTCTCTCTCTCCTTCTCTAACCTGAAACACTTCCAGAGCCCTTTTGGCCATTCATCACAGCGGTAGTTTTTAAGTATAACATCGCCCTCTCCCTAGTTTTTAAAGAGTGTTTCTCATTCAGAATCTGTCTAGAGTTTTCTCGTGGTTCAGGTTCAATATGTTCTTGGCCATAGAGGTGCTGTAGTGTGGTTCTCAGGGTGCCGCATCTAGAGGCACGTGACGTCCGTCTGTTCTCACTGCTGATGCAAACTGTAATCCATCAGTCAAGATGTCCAATTTACCCACTGTGTAATCACTATTTTTTCTCTTGGAAATAGAAATCAGTCTGTGGGAGACACTTTCAGATCATACATATCCTGCTCCTTATCTGAATTTCCACCCAGATTCAGCATCCATGTATGATTCTTGCCTGACCTAATCTTCACCATAATGGTTGCAAAATGCTAAGTTTCCAACCTGAGCACCTCCTCCCAATTTGCCAGAGGCCTTTAGCGTTACACTGTAAGCAAGAGTCCTCCCTTCTCCCCACACATTTATTATTAACATATCCATTTACTATTGCTAAGGACTCATGAATTCTTATTTTAGTGTTTTATGATTCATTATTGTACTTAATTATTTTGGTATTTAAATTTAACCAGTAGGAGTCCTTTCAAGCTGGCTCCTGTATCCTTGTGACATGCTCCCATCTCTTTTTGAGCACTTAATTTCTAGCATAAAAAATGGTTCAGGCACATCTCATAAACTACCCTGCCCCAGCCCCAGAACCTTAGAACCTCTTATTGGAGAATGGTATCAGAGACCAAGACCTGGGCTCCAGGTGTGCTCAGTGCTAATGAGACGTCATTGCTTCCTGGCCCGTTCAGCATGTAAAGCTAGATAATAGATGCATGTATATACATTTACACATATACACACAAATATACACCCGCACGTGCATATACATGCATTATCACATATATACTATAGAAACAGGGCACACATTGATGCCTCCTATTTTGATTAATACCAACAGAGCTCTTTCTTGCCTTGCACTATTCCAGATTAAGACACTTCTTCTCTAATAAGGACCCTGGCTCCCCAAAGCAACAATGCATTTATCGCTAACTCAGTCCTGTAATACATGGAACACTGCTGCAGAATCACTGTTTCCTACCACTACAAAAAAAAACAGCCTAATAAAAAGATTCATGTGTAATCCCCCTATCATTTCCACACCTAAGTAAGACTGAGAGCATATAGTTAAATGCTGTGTTCATGAGTAACTTGGATGGATCGTTTCTTTTTTTTTTCTCTTTAGTACAGTTATGGAACTCATCTGAAATACAGTTGGGTGATTTGTTTCAGTTTGCTTTCAGTTTTAGAGATGGATTTTTCCCCTTACCATCCTTATTAATTTTACTTTTGAATATTTATAACATTAGCAAAACCACGTAAAAAGATATATTCAGAGAAGTGTTATTCTCTCTGTAGCTGTTCTGCCCGAGTCCCACCCCCTCCTATAGGTAAACAACTTCGGTGTTTCCTGATTTGTCCTTCCTGTGCTTCAGTTATAAAGACAAGCAAAAACATACGTATTCTGAAATTCCTTCTTTCTTACACAAACTGTGCATACTATGTATGGTCTGTGTTCCCTTTGATTTTTTTCACTTGATGGCATCGCATACAAATGACTTCATATCACTTCCTGGAGATCTTCTCCACTCTTGTTTACAGCGTGCGTTGTGCTCCACTCTGTGTGAGTACCATGGTATTTTGTTTCCAATGTTTCGACATTGAGGTGGCTTCCAATAATTCTGTGATTACAAATGATACTACGTTGTGATATTTGTATTTTGTATAATATTTGTGACATATAAATGTAATACTGTAAATACAAACACTTGTACTTATAAGTGAGTAACCTTGTATATTTGTATTTTCATATCATTGGAAGTATATCAGGACAAATTCCTGAGGTTGGATCGTTGGGGAAAGGGTAAATGCACAGAGAGTTTTGTTACTCTTACCAAATCTCCCTCCATAGGAATTGTACCATTTTTCATTTCCACCAACAATACATAAGGATACCTGTCTCCCCAGAGCCTTGCCACGAAGTGCATTGTCAAGCTTTCAATTTTTTGCAGATATTACAGGGCAAGGTTGGATTTTAAAGAAAGGAACACAGTTGTGCACGTTAAAGATTTATAATGAGAAAACCAAAACAACGCATACAAAGATCACTGGAGAGAATGGAGGCCAGAGGGATGATACAATGGATTTCGCATAATAAATACATAAACTAGGGTTTAGGAAGCACAATGAGATGAAAGAAGGAAGAGTCTGAACTAATAAAACCCAGATTTCCTGATCTCTGAAATTAAAAGGATAGTTACTTTAACATAAGCAAGCAAGGAGAGTCGGTTTTGCTGAGAGATGGGTGATTCCTAGGGCCACATATTTAGACAGGGATAACGCCAACATACATTTGCCTCCTGTTGAAATGCCACCTCTGTACCACAAATACATTTATTCAGTGGAATTTGTCTCACCATGTTACAAATATTTATTTTTAATTTTGTCTCCTCTCCCAGATGGTAAGCTTACTTGAGGATAGAAATACATCTTATTCCTGGCTGTATCTTTGGGACAGAATAATTACAGATGAGTTTGATCTCTTGCAATTAAACCTTGGTTGAAGGAAACGAAAAAGACGTGGAACGCAAAGAGGAAGTATTCAGTAACAACCTAGGATGGAGACGCTATGTAGCAAGACACTGAGGTCCGCTCCAGTGTGAGGTTTTTTTTGCAGGGAATTTCTTTTCCCACCGTCAACTGACTGCAGCTTTCAACAAGATGTTTTCTAAACACATCTTTAAGTACAAATTCCCATCAGAGTAAGATGAGGAAGTCACATCCCAGGGATGTTGGCTAATGCCCAGCGAACAGGAAAAAAATGAGGAGCATTATGAATTGGGCTATGATTAATCTTTTAGTGCCCAAGTAAATCTCCAAGCTTTGATTACAGGTGTCAGTGAAGTGCGTACCCTGATGAGAAATGGAAGCCAGTGGGGTCCAATGAAGCATGAAATTTAAGAATCATTTTCTAGCAGGCTTTAATGACTAATATCCACCACTATTGCTAATGTAATAAATAACTAAACTTGAGAGCTTGCCAACACTTTCACATATTAATTCTTTGGATCCTCATAGTCAAGAAATAAGTTCTGTGATAGTGTTTTTACAGAAGGGGAAACCAGGTCTGTCTTACCTGATCTACAATCAACTCCAGGGCTGTGCACTGCAAGCCAGAGGAGCGACTGGAAACCCAGCAAGTGATTACAATTGACTGGAGAAATAGGAGCCCTGCTCTAATTAAGGAACTTGCTGGTTGTCTTTCTCTCCGCAGACATTACTCTATTCCTGGTCTTTAGCCCTGGCACAGACTTGACTTCCATCATGCTTTCTGCAAAACAGCCATGGCAGACAGAGAATATTGTTTTCAAGTTACAGCTGGCCACAAAACAGATCCCTTCTGTCCTTTCTAGACCTGCATCCCCAAGTCCTTAGAGCACAGAGCTGCCCACTGCCCCCCATAAACTGTATTAAGAGTCCCCCATTTGGAATCTGTCCAGTCTTCCCGATTCCCCGTCCAAGGTGCCAAGGCCCTGAGACCCACGCGCTTCCCTTTTAGCGGTTCCTCCTTCTCTTGTCCCATGTGGACCTGGTAACACAGGTTCTGGGCAATCTACTTCCTGACAAAATGCAAAGTCTCCTGGGGTGCAGGCCCCAGAACCCACCCCACGGGTCCCGCAAGGCAGTGACAGTGATTGGTGTTCACTCCAGGCCAAGGCTTGAAATTGTCAGTGACCAAAATTAGAGACAGATTGTCGGAACTTCTGGTGTTCTTCCTAGCCCACGTGCAAAAATCGACTCAACTAGTTTCCTGTACCATCTGCCCCTGAGCACTAGAGCAGTTAAATGTGCTCAAGGGAGCAGGAGAACACGGCGGATAAACGACGTGGCTGGAGCACACAAAGCCAGGTGCCCCGGGGCTCCTCTCTCTGTTGGTTGTCACCACAAGCAGAGTGGGTGAGGACACAGGTTCTGGAACCATAATTCTAGTTCTGCTACTGATAGCGTCATTTGGGGCAAGCAACTTACCCTCCCTGTGCCCAATTGTCTTCATCTGCAAAATAGACATAATAATAACTAAGACCTATGTCATGGAGCTGTTATAAGGAATCAATGTGCAATACAATGCAAAAGCCCTTAGAACAGTGTCTGGCACGTATTAGTAGCTATCGTTTCCACCACTTCCTTTTACCCAGGCCCCAAACCTCTCTTATTTTCATGCCATTTCTAACCAGTCGTCAAGCCCAGTCATTAAGTCCGAGTGTCTCACACATTCTCCCTTCCTCCCCATTCTCGTCGTCACTACTTCAATCCAAGCTCTGAGGCAGAGTCTTCCCCTACCTTCTTTGTCCCTTTTCTCCTGAACAAAAGAACCCTCAGTTTTAACCAGGCATATGGCCACCCAACTAAAAGTCCCCATTTCCCAGGCTCATTAGGTGTGGCCCTGTGCAAAGTCCTGGCCAATGAGAAGTAAGTAAAAGCACTGCATGAGACTTCTGAGAATTTTCCATTTAAAAAAAATAAATGGCTTTTTCTATACTTTCTCTCTGTTCTGCTGCTGGATGGGTGCAGATAGCAAAGGCAGCCCCCTGGGGTGGCAAGCAAATGACCCCTGACCCCTACAAAGCCTGCACATCAGTTCTTCACTGTTCACCACCTCTTCTTTTACATAAGAGAGAAATAAATGTTTAACTTGTGAAAGTCACTGCTACAGGCAGATGGAATGAATGCTGATCCATCCAGACGCCATTATCTCAATCTCTCCCACCTTGTAGCATTGGCTTCCTGTCATTTCTCCCCTCCCCACCTCATTTTCCATCTTCCTGACGCACAGTTCTACACCCTCACAGAGCCTTCAGATGCCCCTCCCACATCACCCACTCTTTTAGCTCCTGTGATCTGGCCCCTACCCACCTTCCCACACTTACTCTCATTCCTTCTCTCCTTGCCAAACCAACCCAATAGCTTCCTGTCTCACATCCTCACCCGGGTCTGTCCTGCCCTTCTGTCTTTACTCACACTCTGCTCCTTTTTAGATCTGAGGTGCCGAGATCCATTCTGCCTTTCAGGACTCAAACGACGTTCAACCTCCTCCATGGAGCCCATCTGCCTTGGTCCCCCACTCTGCCCTCAGAAGCTCCCTGGCACTTGCTCTCGCTTGTGTTGGGACTCCAGAAGCGTTCCTATGCCAAAACGAGGTAATGGCTCCTGCCCACCTGGCCCCAGGACACGCCTGCTCACCTTCTCTCGTCCATCTTCCTCCTCTTTGCCTGGCCCAATCTCTTCAGCGCCCCCCAACCCCGCCCACCTTCCTCTTCGTCCCCAGAGACGGGGACTCTGAATCCGTTCACTTAAGGGTTTTACCCTCAATCCCTAAATCCTAGGAGGAAACCTTGGGAGGGGAGATAACAAACAGGATAAATGTGAGACAAGTCCCAAGCTTAAGGAAGCTCATGAGCCTCTTCTGACTCAGGCCCTGCTTCCTGGTTCTTACTTCTTTACCCGAAAATCATAAGCACCTGGGGCTTCTGATTTTTGCTTTCATTCCTACAGGGATGAAGGGCTCACCAAACTCCCCACCCCATTTTAAACCTGCTGCCACCATCCTCCACGAAAGCCCTCTTCCCAGCAACTAGGAAAGAAACAGAAATAAAGTCCCACAAGGTTTTCCCTGACTTAAGTTAACACATGTGTTTTAAAAAACCTTCAAACTGGAGAGAACCCTTTCAGGGTTCCCCGCCCCTCGCAGGAGAGAGTTCTTTGGGGCATTTCCTCGCATCCTCTTTCAGTGCATTGTACCACTTTCTACCTTAACGCCAGTTTATCTGTACCCCTGCCCTCCCTCCTAGTAGACCATCAGCTGCTCAGGGAAGGATTTGAATCTGGCCCCTCTTCCCAGCCCCACAAAGCGCATCTAGACTGTACCTCACATCAGTAACTACTCATTTCAATATTAAATTCAAATGGATGACATTCATCAATTAATAAAATCAGTAAAGACCAGAACTGGCAGGGGGAAAAAAATCCTTGAAGAAGATGTGGCCCCAAACCATCATACAAAGAGTGGGTAAAATTTAGACTTGCTGAGAAGAGAAAAGTGGTGTGAATAGGGGTTACTAGGACCCTAGACCAAAGTTCTAAAAAAAATTCTCCCTCTCTCTCACAAGCACATGTCGGGTCCTGTTTAGAGGGTCCTTCAGCTCTAACCAGCCTTCTGAAGAGCCCAAAAATTTCGGAAGAAAGGTACCTTGGGATTCTGGGAGTCTGGGTACATTTCAAATAACTGGTTTTCTGGAAAACCAGGGACAGTTTCAGGTTCAGACTCAGGCCCTGTAGCTCCCACAATTTTCCCACACCCACAATCTCCACCCAATTTGAGAATTTTTAAATAATAATAATAATAATAATGCCTGTGTATGTGTTGAGGAGAAGGTGGGGAGGGTGAAGACAAAACTTGTGGGATAAATGTGGTATTTCACATTCTCCAATCTGCAAAAGCCATATTAAATAGGAAGAGTAGATAGAATCATATCAGGTTCACTTCTGATGGAATCTTTTGAATGAAATCGTTTGAACTTGCAACCAAGGCAAGAAATTCTACCTTGGGAAGGGAAACACTCATTTTATAAGATGAGCTATCAACCCCAAACTAATTACTGATGGTTAACGAAGGATTCAAAACAATTAGTTTTTCTGTTCGAGTTGATTCCATCCCATTGTTCAGTGCCCCTGTGAAGTCTCTCTGTAATCCCGGGTGAGTCGCTCCCAACGCCAGGAGGTGGCAGATAAGAGGGGCCACTGACCCAGGCCGCCTGCAGAGCAGATTGCCCCTGCCACGCCAGTTAGGAGGCAGGAACCTCGCTCTCTGGCTCTAACCTCTGATTATCTGCTCATGTGAAGTTATGTGTAACTGGAAGCTCTTTGAAAGCTGAGCCATGTGCAAGCTATTTTAAATCGTTTCACTTCTAACTACAAGTCAGAGAGCGCTGTTTTCAGGCAAGGGAAGGAACACTCACAGGCTGTCAAGAGTCAGAACATTCCATGGGTGACAGGGGTGGGCTGAATATTTTTTATTTATATTTACTGGGGTGACATTGACTAATAAGATCGTACATATTTCAAGTGTACATATCTATGACACATGACCTGTATATTGCATCGTCCAAAGTCAAATCATCTTCAACACCATATATATGGCCCCCTTTAGTCTGAATATTTCAAGAATTTTCTGTGTCCAAGATAACCTTGACTGGAGGAATGAGCAGGGGAATTTTAAAGGAAATATGAACTTTGCATCCAAAGTTAGAGCACATAAAACACTTAACCCAGATCTCATTTTAGAAAATACATTGAGCCCTGGCTAGTGTGGCTCAGGGAATTGAACACCGAGCCGGAGAACCAAACAGTTGCTGGTTCAATTCCCAGTCAGGGCACATACCTGGTTGCAGGTCAGGTCCCCAGGAGGGGGCGCACAAGAGACAACCATACATTGATGTTTCTCTCCCTCTCTTTCTCCCTCCCTTCCCCTCTGTCTAAAAATAAAATACATAAAATCTTCAAAAAAAGAAAATGCATTGGGCGGGGGGGTATTGGGAGAGCTTAGGAGATCAAGGGTGAGCTGTGGGCTTTGGTGTTGGGAAGAGCTAGGCAGAAGTAAATGAGCAAGTTACTAAATCTCTCAGAGCCCCGAGTTATTTATCTATAAACAGTAGGAAGTAATTCCTACTTACAGGGTTATTGTTCTAAAACGTAAATAAAATAATGTGTGTGAAGCCACTGGCCCTGGTTTTGCACAGGGTCATTGCTCCGATAAATGACAGCTATTATCATAATAATTATTATTATTATTATTATTATTACTACTACTACTATAAGGCATACTTATATGTCTGGAATAGAAGGACAAATCTGCAGCATACGACTCGCTTTGCTTAGGCAAGAAGAGTGCACAAAGGCCTGGGAAACTGGATGAGACAAGTGTGATCTCCAACTTAATTCCCGTTGCATAAATCCAAAGCCTTTTACCTTTTCCTCTCTTCTTTGCAAGTCTCAGCCCTTCTAGGCAGAGTAGTAGTCTCAGAAATTCAGCGTAGGGTATAACATTCAGAACTAAGGACTCCAGGGGCACAAGGAGATCAACTTTCATAATCCTACATCAAAGCACAAGCTGACCCTTCACCATCCCAGAGGCCAGCATAGGATTGGAGCAGATGAACACATGCACTACACTGGGCCCCAGGGAGAAACAGTCGCATGTAAGGGATGTTACTGACCTGTGGTCCCAGGTGTGAGCAATCCCAGCTTGGAAGTCTGCCCAATAGAAGTTTAATGGACTATCAATGAAACAATGATCTCAACAGCACTCAGTTGCCTCATCTGGTGAAGCCTGACGGTAGCTCCATGTAAATTCATTGTCCTTCATCAGTGGCCCACCAATTTTAGACATGTCGGGGAGCACTTATTTTTCAAGGCTGGACAAGGTATCTTGACTTACAGTTTGGCAGCCCAACCTACCTGTGAAAAAGGTAGAGATGCAAATCAAAGGCAATGTTCAAATATTCTGACAGCCAGGACAACACGGCAGGAACCCTGCATCAGATAGGACACCTCCCATTTCCACAAACATTGGTCCGACGGGACCAGAGTGCGTTGGCTGAGTACATGGAATGGGACTGATTTTTCTGCACACTGGTGATCAGAGAGCTCGTTAACCAGCCAGCACCAGCTGTCTACAAACTGAGTGCTAAATTTAATCCTGTGTGACTGAGAGAGGCTGAGCTCCACATCCCCCAAAACGGGCTTAAATGCAGAACTCAACAGGCCTGTCGTGACATGCCAGGCCATGACCAAACACAACTATAAGATCATGTTACTACACAGAGAAGAAGCATTGAGTTGTAATCACTAGAGAAAGTGTCACGGATTCCTCTCTCAGTGGGATAAAAAGGGTAGTCACAGCATATATTTTCCCCTAATTAATTTTTATGAAACCATGCATAAATTTAAAATAAAGAACCTGATTTCTGCATTTTTTTAATGTGTCCTGGGGGAGTTCTAGCAAATCAGGAAAAGCAGGAGCAATGATGCAACCCATCAGACTCCTGCAGATGAGTAAGCAGATAATCCCAGTGTGGGAAGTGGACTTGTTTTTGTGTCCTTGCCTGTCCATCTTTCATGCTCCACCCCCCACTGTCTGCTCCCCACCGGGCAACACCACACAAAATTCACCCCACATAGATGATCTTTACCAAGTCAAAGGCCCCTGGGAAAGTTCACTTGGTCTTTATCTCAATGACTAATACCCTTCACTGAGAAAACCCTACCTCATGGTGAAGCTTTATGTAGAGAAGAACACTGGTCCTTCTGACTCACCCACATTTCCCCAGGGGGCAATTTCCTGCTTCATCCTCTCTCCCAAGTACAAGCATCTGAGCTCCCTCCCTAAGTCAGTGCCTGCAGGGACCCTCAAGGGAGCCAGGGAGCACCACCCAAGCAGGTGGAAGAGACAAGCCAAGGACACAGGGCCAGGTGACACAATGCCCATCATCACAGCCCTTCCTCTCTGCTCCAGTCCTCTGTACATCCTGGACTGAAAGCCAGCCCCATGTGGGCAAAACAGGACCCACACACTAAACCTGACCAGCTCAGGGGAGGCCTGCATGGTGGCCTTACAAACTCAGACCAAAAGTAACCACACAGGATGGTCAGAACATAACAATTCCTAACTAAAAGCAAGTCATGGCAGGTAGTCATGTCCCAGGTAGCAGCTTCCTTGACAAAGATCAAATCTTTAATTTACTGAAGTGAACCTGCTTTTTATCTTTTTGTATATATGATAATAGGCCTTTGAAACTCTTGTTTTCCTAAGGACCAAAGGTCCCTAAACAGAGCTGATCTTAAATGAGACCATGATACCAAGCTGTTTAGCTGGTGCCAGGGGAAGAGAAGGACAAAGTGGTTATCAGGGTCCAGCCCCTAAGTGGGGCTGTCCAGATAGGATCTCCTAGGCACAGATCTCCCTGGCAGAATGACACGCGTCCTTCTCAGAGGTAACATGGTGCCTTCAATGGCAGGGAGGTGTCGGGGGCTGGGCCGATGGCAGCGGCAGATTCTGAACAATGAATGGCCTCCTGAGCAACAAAGCCTAGAAGTGAACCACAGATGCCTACAGGAGAGTATCCAGAGGCAGGAAGCACCCACAGGTCAACAGAATGCAGACCCAGAGGCAAGTATTGGACTGTCGCTGTTGGCGTAGCTCTGGCCATTGGCGACCACGGAAACACGCATGGCAGACCCACAACTCCAGGTTGTGTAATTCCCCACGGCCCCAGCTGCTGCACTTGGAAATCTAGTGCCACCTCCACACCAAGGCCACACTTCCTAGGGGCTGCCCCTAGCCAGTGACTGAGCACTGCAGGTACGCCGAGGCAGGCCCGCAGCTAGGCTGGTGGCCAGCTTGGCTCTAAGACTCCTCAGCATCCTTGCTGAACCCTCCTTTGCCTGCACAGCAGTCTAGGATGTCACCACCCAGGCTTTCCTGCCTCCTTCCTTCACTCAAGTCAGGCCCGCAACAGTGCAACTGTCCAGCTCTCTCCCCGTCTTCTCTCGAATAGGCCTTTCCCTCAGTAAAACCGTTGCATGTTTAATCCTGTCTCTGGGTCTGCTTTCCCTAGGACCCAGCTGAACACAGCTCTCAGAAAAGGAGAGGCAATTACATACCGTACAAAGTGATGTTTTATATACCTCATTATATACCCCTTCATAAGGTATACATGTATAAATGTCTAGCCACTGAGTTGTATATACCTGAAACTAATATAGCATTGTAGGCCAAGTAAAATTGAAAAAAAAAATTTTAAAGGAGAGACAACAGTTGTATATTTAGAACTTGGGACCCTCAGCCCCTCATTCTTCCATCCCTCACACATCCACAGCATGCCTGCTGTGTGCCTAGCGCTGTTCGGTGTCGGGGCACAGGGGCAGTGCTCCCAGGAGGACACAGGTGAGAGAAAGGAGCTCAAAGCCACGGGAAAATCCTCCAGTGTCACCAGAACTCTGGACATTACCGAGAACCCCTCATGGCTCCACTTCAGACCCTAAGGGAGGGAAGACAGAAAATTCCTAATGCCTCCAGGGAATGTTCTGCACCTTTAGCAGAATAGCACGTATGGGGAGAACGCCTAGCCAGTCTGATGGGCAGCACATGGGTACAGGTCAGGCAGGAGAGGGGGCTGAAGGGTTAGAAGAAACCCTACAGGGCATAGGTCCCAGCATAAACCCAAAAGCAGAACCAAACTGCACAGTGGAAACGGTTTGCCTACAATGGGTCTTCCTCCTGAACGCCCAGTGAGTTGCCATCAATCAGGGGCTCTTGTTGAAATCATATTTTTAAATCAATTTAGACTTTTAATGAAAATGAATCCTGTGGGATGACAGAATGTTGTTAACCATCAGCGCCGCCTAATCATGGCTAACGAGAATTCTCATGCTTACACTTGACTGAGGATTAAGATGCTGGCGGCAAATTTATTAAATGGAATCGTAGTAATAACGCAGCCAGCTAACCCTGCAAAGCGCTGCTCTGCGGTTCATGGTTTCATGGTGGGTGTCATTTAACTACGAGCATCGAGCCGATGGGCCTTGATAACCAGGCTAATCTGCCTTTTGATTACAACCCAGGGAGTGAGACAAAAAGGAATTTCAGCTTGATCTGAGGACGAGCTGGATAAGATAAGTGACAGCCGAAGGGTCTCTTTATCTCGGCGAGAAAATCGAGGGCCTGAAACTGGTAAATCCCCACCTCTGTCACCAAACGGCTAGATACCCCCAAAGAGTTTTACAAAGACAGACCAGGAAGAGAGTTAACAGAGAAAACCTGGGGAAGAAGCCAGCTTCACCAAGCGGACTTCTAGTTGCAGCGCAGTTGGCTGCACCAGAGGCTGGAGCCACAAACACGTTTAGAAGTCTTCCAGTTGGGAACTCTGCGACCAGCACCCGCTCCAGGCGAACTGTGAGTAAGCTAACCTGCTCTCCGTGCCCTAAATGCCCTCCCCATCTCTGTTCTCTTGTTCCGATCTCAAGACCCAGCGGGGGAAGGGGAAGAAAGGGTCGCTGCTAACTGTTCCATTTAGTCATCCTTTACCCATACCCACCACTCGCCATGGGGCTCGGGGAGGAATTTCTAAGAGCCATCTGAACTGAATTTGTCCTGCCCAGTAACAACTCTCTAATGTCTCCAAATGCACGCTGCAGATCTGCCCCCACCAGGGCTTGGTCCTGGTGCGTTGGAGGGGTGAAGGGAGAGGGTCGATTCCAGCAGGAAGGGAAGCAGGAAGAGGTGAGAGCTGCCCCGAGAGACAGCATGAAGGGGAGGGGAGGATAGCGAAGACCAAGGGGGTGAGTACCACAGGTCAGCGTAGGCACAGGCAAAGAGCAATCTATTAGAGAAGCATGACCTCTAAAATGTACCTAGTCTATACAAAGGGAGAAGGCAGGCGCTTGGGTAACATGTGTACAGTGGTCTTGTATCGTTTTTAAAATTTAATGCTGTAGCACCCACACAAGCAAAATGAGGGCTGGTTTGTGATGCTGCACCCTTACCCAGTGGGTGGTACTTTCCTTACATTTTGGTTTATACACTCCAGAAACAGCTGACCTTCCCCGTTTTTCCCAATATAATTTCCAAAAATGATGTTTGCTGAAATTCCAAAGCATGAAAATTAAGACAACCTGATGTGAGAGCAAAGTCTTCAAGGCACCCCCATCTTAACAGCGGAAAGCTTTACCGGAAGGAACAGAGTGCCAAGGGTGGAGAGCCAGCACAGCCCCAACAAGGGCCCGAGGCTCAGAGAGGTTAACAGCCTTGTGGAAGGTCCCATGGTGAAGAAGAGGTTGCAGGAGGCAGGTCTCCATCCCAAAGTGCACGGTTCTTTTCACTGTAACCTGACCTGAGGGTGTGTCCTCAGCAAAAAGGACTCACTCTGCAAGTTCTCTGGTTCGCAGTCCCGCTCTCAATCCACTGAGCTACACCAGCCAGGGCTGCAAGTTCTCAATATTTTTAAAAATATTTTATTTAATTTTAGAGAGAGAGGACAGGAAGGAGAAAGAGTGGGAGAGAAACATCAATGTGTGGTTGCCTTTCATGTGTCCCCTACTAGGGACCTGGCCTGGAACCCAGGCATGTGCCCTGACTAGGAATTGAACTGGTGACCCCTTACTTCACAGGCCCGTGCTCAGTCCACTGAGCTACACCAGCCAGGGCAAGTTCTCAATATTCTGAGACTAGAACTTCTGTAGGACAGTAAAGCTTTGTCTAATATTTTTTTAACCCGTTTTCCCCTAGAAGCCTATTCTGGTCCTCTCCCCTGCCCCTCCCACCTCCATCCTTGATTCAAGCCTCTGGGTTCATTTAGTCGTGGTTGGAGTGAAGAGTGTGTAAGAGCGTCTCTAATAAGCATAAGCTGGCGGGCTACGAAATCCTCCTTAGGAATTGAATCTTTTGCTGTCTCGCCGCTTTTCAGTCAAATTACAGGGCATGATGAGTTGGATGATTAGGTCTGTGATGGAACTGGTTATAGAAGCTATTGCAGAATCCACAGTGGTTCCCACTGAAATCAGAACACAAAGGCCTGCCAGAGACACACCATCTAAAACTATTTCAACTCGTCACAGTCTTCTGCACGTGTCAATACGCTCTCCTTCACAAAGGTAATCAATAACGCGGGAGAAAAAAGCCAATCTTGATGAAAAGAATTGTATCTGCAACCTTTGGCTGGATAAAATACTGCTTCGGCTCAGCAAATTTCAGTTGTATTTGTTGGTCCAAATTAGCCGAGCTTTGTTCTGTGTATCAGCTGTCCTCTGAACTACTTTTATACTCTTACTGTGTTTACTTCTGAAATTGGATTTCCTCATTCCCGAGGGTGCCAAGGGTGCTACTGTAAATAAGGCAGGCCCACACAGCATAAAGTGGAGTTAGTATTTGATAACCATCTGATTTGGTGTGATCATCAGAGAACATCAGATTAGTTCTTTCAGTCCAAATGCCCACTTTTGGGTCTGAGAGACCCCTCGCAGCTGTGAAAGTTCATCGTGCTAACTGACCATCAGCCACACTCCCAGCGCCCCGTGTGGCCCAGAGACCTTGCCGAACTGCTGCTGAAAGTTCACACGACCTGTACCAAGGAGTCTCCGTGCACTGTCATATTGATTCACACCGCACTCTATGCAAAACTTTCCGGAGAAACACTTGCATGCCGTGGTGTTGATCACAGTAACCCAAGAAAATAACTGGGTTGGGTGGTGTTTTCCGTCATCATAACATCAATGTATTTTTTCTAATTCACCCCATGAACAAAGCTAAAACAGGCACAGTATTTACAAAATGGATATGACCTCTGGCCACAATACTGGAGGCCACTGTTTGCTCCCCTCTTTATTCCTGTGTCTGATGGTGGAATGCACAAAGGTACAGCGGCCTCGGTAACCAGAAGGTATCTTCAAAACAGAGAACAATACAGGCCATGCCATGGAAAGTAAGAGAACTGATTACAGAGCAATTTACTTACAGGGAAGCAGGGTCAGAGAGCACAGACAGCTCAGCAGTTCTGTGCAAAGTACTCTCTGCTACAGGTGCCTGTCACTGTACTTTTCCATTTTTCAGTTACAGTTGTCACTCAGTATTGTGTTAGTTCAGGTGTACAGCACAGTGATCAGACATTTACATGACTTACAAAGTGCTCCTCCCAGTATGTCCAGTGCCCACCTGGCCGCATTGACTATATGCCTATTCTGTACTTACATTCCTGTGACTATTTCAAAACTACCAATTTGTACTTCTTAGTATCTTCAGCTTTTTCACCCAAGGCCCTACCTCCCAGCCACCTGGCCACCATCGGTCTGTTCTCTGTGTCCATGAGTTTGTTTCTATTTTGTTTGTTCATATATTTTGTTCATTAGATTCCATGTATAAATGGACTCATACAGTATTTGTCTTTCTCTGTGTTTCTCTGGGTCCATCCATGGTGCTGAAAACGGTGAAGTTCCATTCTTTTTCATAGCTAAGTAACAGTTCACTGGATGTATGTACCTCATCTTTTTAATCCGTCTATCAGGACAATGGACAATGTCACTAGTCATCAGAAAAATGCAAATTAAAATGAGATATCACCTCACACCTGTCAGAATGGCCATCACCAATGAATTAACAAACAACGAGTGCTGGTGAGGATGTGGAGAAAGGGGACCCTCGAGCCCCATTAGTGGGAAAGCAGACTGGTGCAGCCTCTGTGGGAAACAGTATGGTGGTGCCTCAGAAACTTAAAAATAGAACTGCCATGTGACCCAGCAATCCCACTTCTGGGTATTTGTCCAAAGAAATCCAACATACTAACTGAAAGTATGCATCCTTATGTTCATTGCAGCATTATTTACAATGGCCAAGGTAGGTTACCGTACTTTTTTTAATAGCTAACTCAGGTGCTAATGATTACAAGACGAAGGAACAAAGAGTGCAGTCACACCAGGGGCCATCCCTCCTGGAGGTTTTGTGATAGATAATTGTTTGGAATCAGCACCATCACCAGTCTGATATTTATCTCGGTCATCACACCAGTGATACTAACCAAAATACAGCTACATTTTAAGGAGCACAGATAATCGTGGACAAGGAGGCTTCGATAGGCTTGCTAAGAGCGGCAAGATTGGCCGAAGGTCACCACGTGAAACTTAAAACCAGAATGAGATCCAGGACACAGAGGTGGAGCTGGTTATGTTCACACCTCCCCTATGCACCCCCAGGACTCTGGACCCCCTTCTCCAACCAACACCCCACGGACAGAAATAGAGTCCAAGACAATTGCAACACACCTACTCTTGGCAAGTGGATTGCTCTTTCCACTCAAACTGTTAATAACGCTTTAAAGAGTTTTGTTTTCTGCCCTGAATTCACTGCAGATTGGGTACAATAACGAGTGTAGGAAATAGTAAGTAAATACCTCTAATACCACGTCTGAGAGGCAATACATCCTGGAGAGGAATGAGCTAGCTAACGTCTCATACTGTGAGAAATATATCCCCTCTCCAGCTGCCTACAATCGTTAAATATCAGAGGACTCTTTACAAGTATGAAAGAGCTAATAAATGTGGGCATGCTTTGTAAAAAAAAAAAAGCATGAATGCTTGCCGTCATTGTCACTTTGATCAATCTAAATGCAACAGTGATAAAATGCTCCTTTGTGGCGGACGAGATGTTCACTTATGGGAGCCCCCAGAGCTGCTAACTCGGTCCTCCACCTGCTTTTGGTACGGGCCTGCTCAGGGGAGGCCTCAGCTTGCCGGGAAGCCGTTTCCCCCCTTTGGACTTGCTCAGCTGGCTGACTTTGATGATTTGCTGGGCTTTCTGTGACTGAGCCCACCAAAAATAAAAGGAAAGGTGGCATTTTCATGCCCACAGATTGAAGAGAAAAATCCCCCCACCCCACCCCAGAATTCTTACAACCAGTTAGAGTGTGGTGGGAGTATGCCAATTGTATATTGGTAAATGTTTAACAACTTCCTCGCTGGGGGAAGAAGGAAATGTGTGCATATGTAAATACACTACTGATAAAAGTTTAATATAGATTTTTCTGATATGATTGGGCAATGCTCTCTGTTGTAAATACCATATAGTCAATGAACTCACACAATGTCTTGTCGATTTTTGCCGAATCCTGTATCCATAGTCAACCTATATTGCAACTGATGAACAAGTATAGTTGAATGTTGCTTGAGATTTTCCTTTCATTTAACAAGTAAAAGGAGAATGAAATAACAAAACCACACCAGAACCCCAGTTGCTCATCAACAACGTGAGTGACTTCCTCGCTGAATAAAATGATAAGACAGAATAAGATTCTCCAAGTAGGACTTCCGCCAAGATGGAGGCATAGGTGGAAACACTGTGCCTTGTCCCACAACCAAATTTGAATACAACAAAAGTTTTGGAGAACTAAGACACACCCAAAGACCAGAAAACGGAATTATACGGAAGTCCAACAGCTACGAACCGTTCAACGAGGACGGCAAGAGAGGCGGAGCCAGCAGCGGAGCAGGGTCGGGCAGGACAGACCTAGGAGTGCAGGCAGCCCGGAATCAGTCGGGGTGCAGGGCAGACTGACCAAGGTTGACATTCCCGCACAGTGAGACGGACCACGCAGGCCCCAGGGGGCGAACCCAGTGGTGGAGGGCTGACGGCGGTGGCACACTCGCGTGCAGTAGAACGAAACGCGTGGGCCTGGTGACAGTGGTGGCTGCGGTGCCGGTGCAGGTCGCGGTAGCAGGCGGCAGAGGGAAGCCATTGTCCCTCTTTGACCCCACCCCCACAACAACGTCACAACCCAGCGACTGAGTTGCCCTGCTCTGGTGAACACCTAGGGCTCCGATCCTGCTACTTAACAGGCACGAACAGCCCAAAAGATGGTGCAAGAAGAACTCAAAGTCCCAGAGCCAATAACTCTAAGCGACCAACAGATTGCCAGCCTCTCAGAAGCCCAATTTAAGACACTATTTATCAAGATGTTCACAGAATTGGTAGAGTACAGTCACAAATTAGAGGAACATATGAAGGCTAAACTAATTGAAATGAAGGGAGATGTCCAGGAAACCAATAGCGATGGAAAGGAAACTGGGACTCAAATCAATGGAATGGACCAGAAGGAAGAACAAAACATCCAACCAGAAAAGAATGAAGAAATGAGAATTCAAAACAATGAGGAGAGGCTTAGGAACCTCCAGGACATCTTTAAATGTTCCAACATCCAGATTATAGCAGTACCAGAAGGGGGAAAGAAACAGCCATGAGTGGAAAACGTATTTGAACAAAGAATAAAGGAGAACTTCCCCAGTCTGGCAAAGGAAACAGACTTCCAGGAAATCCAGGAAGCTCAGAGAGTCCCAAAGAACTTGGACCCAAGAAGGAACACACCAAGGCACATCATAATTACATTAGCCAAGACTAAAATGAAGGAGAGAATCCTAGAAGCAGCAAAAGATAAGGGGACAGTCACCTACAAAGGAGTACCCATCAGACTGTCAGTGGATTTCTCAAAAGAGACCTTACAGGCAAGAAGGGACTGGAAAGAAGTATCCCAAGTCATGAAATCCGAAGACCTACAGCCAAGATTGCTTTATCCAGCAAAGCTTTCATTTAGAATGGAAGGACAGATAAAGTGCTTCTCAGATAAGGTCAAGTTCAAGGAGTTCATCATCACCAAGCCCTTATTATATGAAATGCTAAAGGGACTTATCTAAGAAAAAGAAGATGAAAAATATGAACAGTGAAAGGACAGCAAACTCACAGTTATTAACAACCACACCTAAAACAAAAGCAAACCAAGAGGATAGCTAGATCATGAGTGGAACCATAGAAATGAAGAACACACGGAGGGTTAGAAACAGGGGGGTGGGCAGAGGAGAAGGGGGGAGAAGGCACAGAAAATAGCATAGATGGTAGGTAGAAAATAGATAGGGGGGAGGGCAAGAATAGTGGGGGAAGTATAGAATCTAAAGAACTTGAGACACGTGGTTATAAACTAAGGGGGGGACAATGGTGGGGGAGGGAGTGTGTGGGTGGAGGGGAATAAGGGGGGGAATAGAACAACTGTAATGGTATAATCAATAAAATATATTTTTTAAAAAAAAGATTCTCCAAGTACTAGGAGAATTCCCTCAAATCACTGTAACAGGTACAGACATGATGCATTTCATAAGTGTTCTAGGCATTATTCACCTTTTCTCCAGGCCTTTCTCAAGTCAGAGTAACCAACAGAACAAAAAACCAAGCCCTGATGTGTGGCCTTGCAGATTTCCAGGCCGCGAATACCTCCACCACGACCAGTTCCAAGCTACCAACCTGACGCCATGGGCTGCAGTTGGGAAGAAATGCACAGTCACACACCACAATATAGTATTTCCATCATGCTCACGAAGTACGTAGAAATAACCTCAAAATCATGGAGAAGAGTAAAACATAAAATAAGTAGGAAGGGATGAGTTTTGAGTAGTTACTACCTTTAAATATAATTTAATTGTAAGTGGATACAATTTAGTTTTTAATAACACAGGGCTGTGTTAACAACTGACACGCAAAATTCCTGGAAATCTGGACGAGCTGGTATGACGAACGAGCTGGTGGGAGCCGGCCCCAGTACACCTCTGGAGCGTGGCTCCAAACACGCCTGGGGGCCCGGGCTTTTTGAGAAGCTGAGCATTTGAGTCATTCCTGTCCGTGGATTTTAGGTCTTAAGTAAGTTGCCTACTGTGAAATAATAAAAAATACACGTTAGTCCCTGCCCCCAGCCCCTGCCAACGAGCTCCTAAAACCCTTGTAATGTCTTAAGCGACAGGAGCACTGGGAGCAGCTTCTGTATTTGGTCTTTGACCCCAGTTCTTGACACGGAACTCCTTAATCCCTGGGAATTTCCTGGGTTGTAGGAGAGTCTTTTATCCTAATGAGGCAGCCCTAGGTGGGCTCCTGAGCAGCTCCTGGGTGGGGGTCTGATCACCAGAAACACAAAGCCATGATTAGAAGCTTGGAATGTTCTGCCCTATTCCTGTGCCAGTCCCCAGGAAGAGGCCAGGGGCTGAACCTTGAGTCAGTAATGACTGACCATTCCCATGTGATCAAGTCTCTATAAAGATCCCATAGTACAGGTTTGGTGAGCTACCAGGCTGGTGAGCACGTCCACACATCGCAGGGTGACTCCGCTAGAACAGAGGCCCCTGCCCTTGGCCCCTTCCAGAGCTCACCCTATGTACCTCTGCACTTGGCCATTCCTCTGCATCCTTTATCACATAAGAAACTAGTAAATGTGTTTCCCTGAGTTCTGTGAGCTCTGTGAGTTCTATGAGCAAATGATCAAATGCCAGGAGGGGTGTGGGGGAGCTCCATGTGGCACAGAACTTGTGGGTCACCCAGAGACCTACTGCTTGTGATTGGCATCCAAAGTGTGGGCCGGTCTTGCGGGACTGAGCCCTTAACCTGTGGTTTCTACAGTGCCTCTGGTTAATGTCAGAATTAAATTGAGTTGCAGGAGGTCCCGCTGGTGTCGCGAAATGGCTGGATGTGTAGAAAGCACATGTCTGATGTCAGAGGGTTGTGAGTATGATAATATTGCAAGAATAAAGGAAAAACACAGAAAGAGCGGGGTTTTCCCTTTGTACTTATTTTTTGGCCCAATTATTTGAAATGATGGTGAAAGTGTGGAGAAATGCAACTGATCTCCTAGCCTAGCTTCTGGACACCTTTGAAGGTCCCTCCTACGTGTCAGTGTTAATCCTCATGTATGATCTTTCCCATCCAACAATCATATCCAAGCAACTCTTCTGTTTTGCTCCACATCTCATCTGTTTGAGGGGTGGGTTCCCTGAGCACGGTCTGGCCTCCAACACACACCCTGAGCCCATGGCCTGATCAGCTTGGCTCCACCAGCTGAGAAATCAGAGGGAGATTGTGGCCAGGTGAAGACAGAAGGACACCCGAGCAATGTCATGATCTCACTCAGGGAGTCTCGATCTAGAAAAGGAGGCAACAAAATAAAGATTTCTGGACGACAGTGGAGAGCTTCTTGACTCACTGCCAATACCCAGCCTTCCTGGGAAGGGGGAGGAGGCTGAGCAATCGCATAGAACGGATGCCAGACCCTTCGTTAAGGTTGGGCAGAGTCCTGCTACCCCTTTACCTCTGTGGTTTAGGAGAACTGCAAACACCAAAATTATCAAAAGTCAGGGGGGTCTTATTTGGCAGACTTGCAAGATGGCGTGGCTGAGCCAGGAGGCCTGAGTCACCCTCGGGCGAGAGAGGCATGGGCCGGGAGGGTCAGTCTCACACACAACTTGGAAAGTCCTCCTGCTGTTTCCTACAACTTCAAAGAATCACCAACATCTAAACACCCAACAGGAGGGGAGCAGTAATCACCATGAGAACTCTGCTAAGAGTAAGGCTCTAGAGCCAGAGAGACAAGGATTAACATCTCTGCTCCCCCACTTACTAGCTGTGTGACCTTGGGTGGGCTGGTCAAGGTCTCTGAGCCTCCATTTCCTCACTAGTAACATGAGGATAATACGTTTATCTGCCTTTTTTGAGTTATCTGAGAATTCAGTGTTTTATGTATCTAAAGCGACTAGCACATAGTAAATATTCAATATTAGCTTTTTAAAAAATGTAGCAAGAGGAGGCATCAGTAGTTAAGGGGAGAAAGCCTGAAATACAAATTTACTCCCATTTCTGCAGTATACTATAAAAAAGTGGCCACAGTATTTTGCAGCTCCCCTCATCAAGAGGTAGAGCCCATTTCCCCACCTCTCCGGCGGTGCAGGGACTACTAGCAAATGCAGCATAAAGATTTGAGGAGTACTTGCACAAGGACCTGATAATGGCTTCCCCCCTTGCTGGTGGGACCTCTCCTGCCACCATGTGAACTGCCTGCTGGGTGACGGAAACAGGCGGCCATCATGCCAGTTGTGGGGTCAACACCAGGCGTGTGAGGGAACCCATCCTAGACCACCCAGGCCCTGCTGAGACCAGAAGAACACCTATCCGACCCACAGAACCGCGAGCGAATGATATGGTTCAGCGGTCTTAAGCCCCTAACCATTGGGGTTGTTATGCAGTGACACCTAACTGACACAGTTCTGGCCACAGCTAAATAAAATATTCACTCATTCAAACAAGATCTAGGAGATAACAAAGGTCAAAGACTCTTGCCCTCAAGCGTTCATCATCTTTTAAATGAGAGAGACAAGTCACAGAATTAGATATCAAAGCTCAGCATAATCGTTGCTAATATATTAGGGTGATGTTAACCATCAGTAATTTCTTTTTGATGTTCAGTTAATATGGTTCTCAGTTGGTCCATACACTTTTTTACATTAAACTTTAAAGGAGGGACTTAAAACTATCGAACCACCGTGGCCCAGAGGGGAAGCCCGTGAAGACAGGCAGACATTAAGTCTTCCCACGCACACGCGCCTGCGTCTGAAGGAGCGCCCCAGCCTGCCCCGCTGGACAGGCCGCATCCATTACCTTGAACGGCCCACATCAAAGCCAGGATTCGAGGACTTACCCGAAGTTATCCGCATTATCATTCCAATTAAACGTATGGCTGAGGAGTCTAATGAAGAGGCCTTGAGTGATGGCCCCGGAATCAATAAAGTCTTTCTGGACTTATCGATCTAGCATTCTCCAAGCCGTGGAATTGACTTACGTCCTCAGATTTATTTTGATAGCTCAATGATAACTACACTATTCTTAAATTAATGTCATCTTTTCTTCAGGCCAAAGCTTCTTCTAGGCAAGGCGAAAACTCCTACACTGAGCCAAACTGATTCTGCTAAGTAATTCCATGGCTAACAGGATGCCGTAAATCAAGGAGAAACATGCATCACTATAATTGTAAGTCAACCTTGGCATGGGAGAGTCCAGCAGCACTTATTTGTGGGAATTGTGATTGCAGAATGCACAGCCTCTTCCCTGTCAAAATTAATATCTTCCCACATAAACCCTATTGTTTAATGCGCAGTTTCATAAGCACAATAGACCATTTTAAAATTACGTTAGTGTTTATCTTTCACGTCATAAGCTTCCAGAATGCTTACAGTGGGTGGGTCCCAATTCCTAATCAGCGTGAGTTTATTGAATGAGACGAACATCACCTTTGTGCACGCAATATTCATCTCAGGCACACATAAGCAAGGTGATTAACTGACGCCATGCATGCCCTGGCTGGTGTGGCTCAGTGGATTGAGTGCCTGATGCCATGCAAATGGGTATATTTGTAAATGCTTTTGCGGGGGGGCGGGGAGGGGAGGACAGTATTTTCCAACCAGCTCTGTAAACCAAAAGGAAAAACAGAAATGTTTCAATAAAGGGATGTCAGAATGGGTAGTCCAGTCAGTCACCGAGTCCGGCCAAGCCCACCTCCTCCACGTCTCGTGTCAACTTGGTGTCTCCATCAGCACGGCCACCCTCTGGTCCAGGGAGACAAAACTGCTCACTGCGCTGCTGCAACAGCCCCTGACTTCTCTCCCCACCACATTTGCTCCTGGCAATTTATTTTCTATATTGTAATCTAGAGGGTTTCTTTTTCTTTTTTTCAAAAGTGCAAAATTAATCATGACATTACTGCCTACATCCTTCCCATGGCTCTCAGAACAAAGAAAAATCTGAGACCCAGCCTTCCTCTCCCACCTCCTCTGCCCCCGCCCCCAGTCTGCTCCAGCCGGGCTGGACTTTTCTCAGCATCTCCAAAGTCTCCAACACGCCCCTCAGGGCCATACACATGCCCTGGTCCACGGCACAGCCTCCCTCACCCTTTGCCAAGCTGACCGGCACCAGCCCAGAGCTCTGGCTCCATTTCCACTTTCCCAGGAGCGCTCCCCAAGCCCCCAGGTGCATTTGCTTCTACAACGTGCTTCCCTCAGAAACCTCCCTTCTCCTGTTCAGCCCTTTGTAATTCTTTGACTTCCTACCTTCCCTGTTGGACTGCAGCTCCTTAAGGAAGGGGACAATGACCCTCCACTCCTCCGTTCCCACCTGGCCCACACTGGTGCTCAGCCCATGTCTGAGGATTCTTGACTGAAACGGGTCAGAGCAGCAGGAACAGGGGCCTGAGGAGCAGGAGCAGACACAGGGCTGGGCAAATCACCAAATCCAAGAACCGCAGGATACTTTGGGGACAGCGGAGTGGGGCCAGCAGCTCATAAATGTCTCATGTGCTACTGTCACCAGGGAGCCACCTTCCTCATTAAACTATTCATTTGCAAAGTACTTCAGACCAACATAAAAGTTGCAAAAATATTACTAATGAATTCCCATATACTGTTCACCTAGATTCACCCTTCATTCACCTAATTCATCATTAACATTTTGCCATATCTGCTTCATCCTCCTATACATGTGTGTGTGACATGTGTGTATGTGTGCTCATATAAGTATGATTATTAGCATTATTTTTCTGAACCACTTGAAATAAAGTGTCAACCCATGACCCTTCACCCTAAATCCCTAAGTATGCATCTTCCAAGTACAAAGATTTTCTCTCCCATAATCACGGAAGCAGTTAACAAAGTCAGGAAATTTGCCATTGATACAATATTATTATCTAGTTACAACCTAGTTGCAAATTTTACCAATTTACTTCAGGTATTTAAACATTTGGGCCAGCAGGCCTGGGAATATAAGACAGAAAACTGTACTTGAACAAGAATTAAATAAATACATAAATAAATAAATATAAAAATAAATAAATAAACATCTCACACAACTACCAACTATGGGCAGCTAAAAGATTAGTCTAAGTCAGCCGGGCAGAGCCTGGTCTCAGAAGTTCTCTGGGGTGTCGAATCATAAAAACCCATAAAAGCCCTAAAACCAAAACAGGGAAAGTTTCAAGTAAAGTAAAATCCCTGGATTTTTTTCTGAACAGAAGCAAACCAAGTCATAGCACAATCTCAGGATCAGTTTGGCCTCTCAAAAATCCTCCGGGGAAAACTTCTTTGAGCTTGAAACTCTTCCAATCCGGTCAAATCCATCATTAACACGTCTCTTGGTGGGTCAGTAGCGGTAGCCAGCTCACCCCAGGTGTGAGTTCCGCCTCTGTTGATTGGACCGAAGGGAGCTGCGGAAACCAAGGTAAGGAGGGCAGGGACAGTGGCTGGTCCTGGGACAAGAACAGCTGGGCGACACCTGGTAAATTAAATGGCCCGTGGGAGGCAGTTCACACTCAAAAGAGCAATTTAAACTATTTATGATCACTGATGGCCTTGAATTAGTTATAACTTCCTAAGGAAAAGATCTCGAGAATATCACAGAGTCTCGAAGATGGCTGCTGAGTGTTCAGTAGAGGTCACGAAGGAGAATGCGCTGTTAGTCTGCATTAAGGAGAAGCGAACGCCGTGGTAATGGTGTGCTCGCATGTAATACAAATTCGGGCAGCTTGACCTTGACTGCTATTCACTTCTGGGCACTTCATCTCAAAAGGAAATAGAAGAGGCCACAGGAGGGCCACGGGATGATTACAGAGTCGGCGAGGGCTCCAAACCACTAAATAAGGAAACGTTTAATTACATAACCAGCTAATTAGGAAGAAGAAAGGAGAAACGGACAGAGGGGTGGACGTGAAAAGAAAAGGATTTGGAGGTGACTGAGTGAGGCCCCAGAGATTCTAAATTGGACTTTCACAAAACATCCGCTTTTCAGAGAATTTCCAGGGGATCAACAAATTCTTCGAGGAAATAAAAGGTCAATTCAGCCAAGCAGTTCAAAACACCTAAATAAATACGTGCCTGTTTGGAATTGAAAAAAAAATAAGATTTCTGTGATTTATTTTCATAGAGAGGGGAAGGGAGGGAGAACGAGAGAGAGAAACAGTGTGAGAGAGAAATATCGATCAGTTGCCTCTCATGTGAGCCCCAACTGGGAACCAAACCTGCAACCCAGGCTTGTGCTCTGACCCGGAATTGAACCTGTGACCTTTCGCTAAGCGACACAACACCCAATCAACTGAGCCACACCAGTCAAGATGAAAAGAAAAATGTTTAACCACTTATGAACTGTGGTCTGTTTAGAACATTGGATGGAACAGACTCCTGATTCCAGCTCTTCATGGTCATGCGAAGAATTGCCATCCGCTACAGGTCGATAGAACGGTCCCTCTAACGCAAGAATCGGCGAACTGGCCCGCGGGCCAGGTCCAGCCCTGTTTTCATGCCATCGGCAAGCTAGGAACAATTTGCACACTTTAGGGTGGCTGCAAAAACTCAAAAGAGGAACAATATGCCATGCCACGTGGAGATTATATGAAATTCAACGTGTTTTGTTCGGGAAGCTCCATTGGAACACAGCCGCCCCCACGAACGTCTGTGTTGTCATGGTTACTTTCACACCGTGACAGCAGAACCGAGAGGGAGTGAGAGAGACTGCACAGCCCACTCGTCTGAAACACTTACTTTCCAGCCCTTTTCAGAGAAAGGCTGTCCACCCCCTCCCTACTCTAGTGTGTTGTGGTCAAGGCCCCGGACAGCCAACCGGATACAGGTCTGCCGCAAAAAGATCATTTCTGTCTATTGCCAGCATCCTGGGCCCAGGGTCCCAGGCTCCCAGGCTCCCGGGGTTTTGGGATAGCACGTGGGGATGCTGACAGAACGAGTCTAAGGGGCCGGAGGCAGCTGCAGCGCAGGCAGAGAGGACCACGCATCCCAGTCGGGATGGCCCAGCGGCCTGCCGGACTCCGGTAGAGGCCTCCTAACACGCTGGCGTCAGAAACTCAGAATCCTTGGCGGTCGCTGAGCCCACTGGGGCTGTTTGTGCGCCAGAGCCTGTAGGGTGTCTTACTTGTGAAATGCCTGGGGGCGTAAGGCCCACCTAAATTTTACAGACAGTCTCTCAGGAAAAAAAATAATAAATTATAAGGGAAAGTGTTATTTTATTCATTTAAATATAGTACACAGTATTGTGAATCCAAAAACACAAGATTTTGCTATGCAGTGATGGTCTATTGTCCTTAAAAAGAAGACTAAAATCACAGAGCTCAAAAAGGAAACTCTGAGAATACAGGTTTCAGGGGAAATACAGCTAAATCTATCACATAAGGGGAGTTAACCAAATCCTCTGTTTAGCTGTGTGCTCTCAAATTTTTTGTTTTTGATAACGCTAGGAACTTTCTCCTTTGCTGAGATGTGTGTTGCCATACTCTGCCACTAGGGGGTATCATGACCCATTGTTTTATCTCTTTCTCCCCTTCCCAAGTATCCCTAAAACCATTGTTTAGACTCAGAGGAAAACTTGTACCTATAATGTGATATATTGCATGTACTATGTGTGAGATAGTATACATTATGTAAAATGTAATCGAATGATATGCTGCATGTTTACTCTATAACTTGGGTGAAAGCAGAGAATGTATCTTGCGCACAGATAAAGAAAGGACTTTTGACTGGACACAGAATTCAATCGGATTTAAAAGCAGAGCAGTGCTGCTTAAGGTTCAAGGAGGAGCAGGCGTACAAGAGCCTTTCTACCAGAAAGTTCCGGAAAGGGCTTGGACCATCTGAAAGTCTGAGTTGACCAACTCGTGGAAGGAAAGGCAGGAGTGTGAGAGATGATTTGGACTCAAATCTAAATCAGAAGCCGAGAGAGCGTGTCACCCAAAACCGGAGTCCAGGGAGCTGAGATGACAGGAGAGAGGCCTGAGGTCTTCCGAGTGACAGGCAAGGCGAGGTCAAGGGCCCAAGGTTATAAACAGCAGCAAATGGATGCCCCAAATAGCTCAGGGGTCACACACTCAGCATCTCAAAAATGTGACTTTAAGGCCATTTCCAAAATAAGACTAGGAGTGGCAGAAGGGAGATTAAAATACCAGCCTCTTCAGACATTATGAAACCTAAAACGCTGAGTGTTTGGGGGAAATTAATCCAGAAAACATCTCAGTCAGCTTCTCGCATCTGCCTCCAGGGGCAGGGGGGAGCAGTGCAAACGAAGAGGCTTCCCAGATCTTGAAACCTGGGTGTTAAGGACGGAGCCCAGCACCCGAGCAAACACCCGTCTGCTGCCGTCAGGATTAAAGTGACCGTCACAGTCTCCGAATATGAAACGTCCACATGGTGCTTTTTCCAATGAGTCATTTCCTTTAAGGCCCTTTAAAGACTCACGGTGTTCATATCAGACCCATTGTACAGATGAAAAAAACATGTACAGATGAAGAAACAGACTCACAGAGCTAAGTAACTTGCCCAAGGTCACAATAGTGAGTGATGGCGCCAGCACTTAAAACTGGAACCTCTTCTAAAAAATTTTTTTAAAAAAAACCTGGAACCTCTTCTCACCCCAGAATCGCTTGTCCTTTCTTCTACGTTTGCTGTTTCCAAATAACAAGTATTTCTCTACGATCCAAGGGCCCTGCATAAGGAGACAAGTTGCAACAGGAGTAAAAGACCTGTTTATATTAAAGAGAAAAATAAACAGACATAAAACAATGGATTTTGTTTCCCCCAAAGGCTAATGGGAACCGGAGGTCATGGAGAGAAAAACAGGAATAAGGGGAGAAGGAAAGGAGTAGACTCAAAAGGCAGGAGGAAGGGGACACCAAAGTCAAGCGTCACTCCAAAGGGGCGCCTGCTGCAGCTGGTGGCCAAACATTCTGGTGACTATTTGCTAAGTGAAGGAATGGAACCAAGAAAAGTGTCTGGGACATAATGAGAGCTCAACCAATAGTTTGGAATGAATGCAGAAGGAAGACAGGTTTCTCAACTGGTTTGATGGCAAAAGACTGAGGTGAGAGTAAGGGGTCCCAGGGACTGAACAGAAATAAAGAAACAGAGTGTCTCTCCTGAGCTGCACGAAGCTCCACTCTTTGCCTAGTGACCAAAGCCTGGGAGTTTCTGCCCTGCCAGGTTTGCAGCGGGTGGGGGAACACACAGTTTAGTCCTGCCATTGACGCCTGAGCCGGAGGAGGGGCTCGGGCAAGTGGAGAGGCCAGCCCCCACCTCGGGGGCAGGATTGCTCAAGGCTCCTGGGTGATGACAGAGCCCTTGGCCCGCAGGCTGGCCCATGTGGAATGCAGTGTGGGCAGCAGGTGACACTTCCCATGCCATGTTTGGCTCCCCTTCAGCCCAGAGATAATGAAACTTGCTGCTTTTTCCATCCCTCCTGCTACTTTCTCTGTTTCAATGTGAGAAAGAATGAGGGAGAGACATTTGTCTTTAACAGCAATAAACTGGTCATGCATCCAACCGGAAGGCAAGTGAAGGAAGAAAAAAAGATAAATGTGAAGTGTCCAGCTGGCCTCCGGAGAAACCTTGTACTGTCCCTGAAGGACCGCTGACAGCCAGTGTGGCAAGCCCTGTCTTTGATCACATTCTTCACAATTCCAGTCGAGGAGGGGCAGTGGTTCCTCACACCCAGTGACCCTGAGGCGAGGGCTCAAGGGCAGGTCTGTCCCCTGCTGTTCTGCAATCTACTTGTACCCAAACAAACAGCTTATCAAGAACTACAGTCACTGTGGTTTTGTCTACCCACCCATCTTCTGAATCTGCGGGCAACTCATCCCTCACTGCCTGTGGTCCCCTTGGAGCTGTCACAGATGGTGGGGACATCGCAGGTGGGGCCCCTCCTTAGGCTGTCCTTGAGAGAGAGACACCTTCTTTCCAATTCCCTGTATGCACTTCATCAATCAGGAATGACCCAGCAAGGCCAAGGGCAGTCTTGCAAAGGCCTGATACATGCATATTAAGAGTCTCAAGGAAGGCAGCTGCTGGCTTGGGTCAAGAACAGCTTTTCTGCCATGGCCTTGGTCTGAGGCTGTGGCCACACGGCAGCAAGATGACTGCTGAATATCCAGGCATCCACTCTGCTTTCCAGGCAGACCATGTTTGCTTCCCAGCCTCTTCTCCTCTTTTATTGGGAGAACGAAAGCTATCCTGAAACCCACCAGTGGGCTTCCACTTAACAATTCATACCCCAAACTGTGCCACTGACCACTTCCAGTTGCAGTGGAGGGTGGCAGATGAGCACATCACCGCCCTTCCCCACCCCAGTCTCTAGAGGCGAGGAGGAACCAGAGGAAGAGTTGACGAAGGCTGTCAGCTCAGCCTGGGAATAGTATCTGCCTTGCTCTCCTAAGGCCCTGGTCACAGTGGTACCTTTTGTTACAGCTTTTCACATGCTAATGCCTGACCCCCCCTGGGAAGGGATTGAGATCGAGATCACCATCTTTCGGGCCGGCACCTACCATTCTGCTAAGAGCCAAGTGCCAAGTGCGTGCTCAGTGACCGTGCAGGCTGCGTCTTGCTCTGGCTCTTGGTGCCGGCTGGCAGGCTGAGCAGACGCAGGGCTGCATAGGATACTTACGTGTACAGTGCCTTACTTTGATCTCTGGGGTCTCCCGCTTGAAACTCGTCCGCATGTAGTGGACAGCTGCCAGGAGTGCGTGTCCCTGTGCCTTGTCCAGTCATCGGGAAGGGTTAACCCATTTCTGCTTCGGGTCTCTTGGGATCAAGAAAGGTTCCTCGACATGACTGTCCTCTTGGTGCCTTGAAGGCCAGCCATCGTGAGAACAGGGAATTAGTTCTCTCTCCGACTGCCCCTGATGTAGTTAGAGTAAAAGCAGCAGCGACATGGCCGGTGACCCGGGTGTTGGAGAAACCTTGAACTGAGCCCCAGAGGCCCTTGCCTCCGAATCCTATAATACTGCATTAACACGGGCTCAACCTGCAGAACTGGATTGAAACCCGGCCCTCAAACGCTCACCCTACCTTCCCCCTTCCCCACACCTAATCTCATTGTGTCCTGAGTGTTGAGAATAATGGCAATGCAGCTGCTCTGCAAAGTGACTATGTGAGCATTTTTTACATTAGAAAGGCTCTTAATAAAGTAAAAGTGCTTTAAGTGCAGAAGTCTCTTCCTTCACATCATCCCTCCTGCCTGGATAATAAATGGCCTGTTCCCACTCCAGACTTCCGGGGCCTGCTTCGAGAAAGGGGCTGGGACGGCCAGGCTGCCTTTCCCGGAGCACACTCACCACTTACTCAGCACCTAGGACATGCTGAAAACACCGCCCACGCGGACTCACTCAATCCTCTTGACCTCCCTAGAGGCTGGCTACTATCATTACCCCCATTTTACAGATGAGGAACTTGAGATCCAGGGCCCCACAGCTGGCGGGAAGGGGAGCAGCACTCACACCCCTGGAAGCCCCCACACTGCCTGGACTCCCTTCCATGTTAGTGCTGGGCTGTGGTTTTCAGCCAGGGGCTGAGAGAACTATGGGGTCCCCAACCCAGACCCATTCGATCTGAATCTCTGGGTATGGGGGACTGCATCAGGACTTCAGGTGAGTTAGAAAAGGTACCTTACTTCGAGTTAGGCTTCTGGAGTGGCAGGTTCTGGCTCTGCACCTGACCAGCTGTTTGACTTGAAGCCGTGATCCACACGCCCTGCCAAACTCATGGGCAGCGAAGCCAGTGATGTCAACACCCTGTGTAAACACTAAGGGCTCTGTGACACATGACGACACAGACAGCCCCGGGCTCAGGGCAGCTGCTCTGAGAAGTGCTCCAGGATCTCATGGTCAGTGCCTTTGCCCATTAATTTATCCCTCCATTCACTGAACAAGCACTTATTATGTGCAAGGCTGTCAGCTGGAAAAGGAGGAAGATAAAAGTTCCTTGCATCCAGAGGAATTAGATTGCACTTTCCTGAAGCCTCAGTCATTTATGATCTAATGAAGGAGAGCAGCTGGCATAAGAAAAACAATAGCCACGTATAACTCAAGTGCCAGATGGGCACCCCAGACCAGGGAACTATAACAAGGGAACGATCCCCAAGGTCAAGAGGCTACATGCAAGAGGAGGGACTTGAGCCAGGTTTTGTAATAACAGCGAGTCTTCCCACTGGGCTGTAGAACCCAATAGGTACCCATCCC
The DNA here is from genome assembly GCF_014824575.4 of Sturnira hondurensis. Classification (NCBI taxonomy): domain Eukaryota; kingdom Metazoa; phylum Chordata; class Mammalia; order Chiroptera; family Phyllostomidae; genus Sturnira; species Sturnira hondurensis. Next base: position 3,429,343 of record NW_028092868.1, on the reverse strand, counting down.
AGGTTGGGTCTGGCCCCAGGTGGGCTGGTAGCCTGTCCTGGAGTCTCTGACCCAGCATCCACCATGAGCAGAAAGACACTGATGATGGGGAGGGAGAACCAACCAGAGAGGCCAACCATCCTTGGCAGGTAGATGACAGCCCAACAGCAGGCATCTCCAGCTCCATCAGAACACCTTCCACCGATGAAAAGACTGGTTTTCTCACCTGACAAACCATGACAAACCACTGCCCTTTTCCCAGATCCCCTGGGAAGATCAACCATTTCAGTGACCGCTTGTTCCACCACCACTGACGGAGTTCTCTCCACGGACCAGTGGTAATGCCAACCACTTCCCTCACTGCCCCCTCTCAGTGACCGCACCCAGGGGTGATGGAACAGGCACCATCATTACCTCCCATTTTTCCAGAGAAGGCAACTGATCCTCAGAGAGCTTCAGCAATTTTCCTAGGGACACATACCTAACCAAGAGCACAGCAGGCTCAATCCCAGCCCACACACAAAGCCAGAACACAACGATGGAATTTGCAACCTAGAGGTTGAGACCACCCAGGGGTCCATGGATAGAATTCAGGGGTCTGTGAACTTAGAAGGGGAGAGAACTGTACCTTTATTCAGTGACACGCTGGAGTTGAAGACAGGGGCAGTGGGAGTCAATGGCCCCAGCAGGGATATATTTTATCACTAATATTGTTTAAAACTAATGGTGCGTGGTGATAATAAAAGCAAGACCAACTTCAATTTTATTGTTGTTTTTAAATTTGCTACAGCCCATGTACTTTGCCTGCAGTAACCTCTAACTAAAATTTAGGATTTCCCTCAACCATAAGCATAGGCATCCCCTGTGGAAGTATTTCTGTCACCGATAGAAATCACAGGTATTTTGCGCCCTGTGACAGTTATTGCGGGGGTCCCCCAGGTGCCAGGATGTACTTTATGGTTGTCCTCATGGTGGGTACAAGCCCACTGCTAGCTCTCGTTATTGAATGGGTGATACGGAAGATTAGCTGTTACTACAGTCACATTTGGCTTTGGTTTACGTTTTTAGTGCCTAGACAGCCACATTTCAATATATCTGGTTTACTTTGTAACCCTGTGCATTATAAAAAGCCATCCCTGCATTCCATCAGACTCACAAAGAAGATAAAAAGCGCCTGCTACCCACTTTCACAGGTAAAAGTCCTATTTAAAAGCTGGAAATGCTTTAATCTTCGGGCTATTTTACCTTCCATGTATGTGTCTTCTTTCCTCAAATAAATTACCAGCTCTTGAGAACATGGGTTAGATTGTATCATTCTTTATTTTTTTTTCCCCAGGCCCTGGAAATAGTAGTCATTCTACCACTGTTTGTTGCTTGACTGGCTGATAGAACTCCTTCAAGCTGCCATGGTCTGGACCAGCTAGCATCACATTCACTGACCAGGAGATGAACAATATGACGGGAGGGGGGAAGGTATTGGGGTTAAATCTTCCATGTAATTGGCAAACTCTGGAGATGGGCTGCTGGTCTTTGCTTCTTAGAAACTAAATATATCTGTAGGAGAAAAAAAGCCATTGGAATTTTCCATTCAGGCTAATAGACTAGGGCAGAGTGCCCAGACACCATGGGAACCAAAGCAGACTCCAAGCTGGGAAAATACTCCTGGACAAGATGGCATCGTTTCTGTACACACCAGGAGGCTCACAAAAGAATGCCAGACAGCCCGGGAGCCTCGTGTTTGCAAAGAACCACAATCTGCACAGACTATCACACAACTCTTTACCCACTAGCACTAAGGAACTAAAGAGGGTTCTGGGGCCCCAACTGTAGTTGACATCAAGAGACTCTGACTGTTCTAGTCGCCTTTGCTTTGTAATAAACATCCAAGACTACCTGGCATAAGGCAACTTCCCTTTTTCTCAGAACTCAGTGGGTCAGGAATTCAGTGGGAATGGTTCTTCTCCTCTTCATGACGTCTGAGGCTTCCAACTGTTTTCTGCAGGTATCAGTCTGGCGCCCGGGGTGGAATGGCTGAAGAGCAGGCCAGAGCACCTACATATGGCCTCCCCACGTGGGCTGGGTTTCTTGCAATGGTGGGAGGGGACTTCCCAAAGGGGGGTCTCTGGGAAGCGAGCACTGTGAGAAGACCAAGTGGAAGCCACATGACCTTTTCTAGCCCTTCCGCCATACTCTGTTGGTCAAGGAGGTCAGAGCCTGCCCAGAATCAACAGGAAGGGACACAGACTCCACCCCCTGATAGAAACAGTATCCAAGAATCTCAGAGTCGTATTTGACAACCGCCACACTGATCAAGCCAACATTCGTGCTCCCGGGCTTCGATACCCAGATGCATGGTCTCTCATCTGCAAATCTCGGGCCAAGCCCCCAGGCTTGTCTCTCAAGAACGAGTTCACCCTGCCCCAACGCAGGCAGCCCAGAGGAGTCTCAGCCACTGACAATGCTTTACAAATGAAAAGAACCCTGTCACCACTGTCACCCACATCCCACCTTAATTGCCATTCCTCCTACACATCCCTAAACCTCTGAAAAACCTGCTCCCACAAAGCGAACTCTGCATGCTGCTGCATGTCTCGCTGTTCTCCCATTAAGACATATCATTCACAAACACTTACAAGATACCCTCAGCTGTCACTTATATAACAGAACTTGGCAAAACAGTTGGAGCATCCCAGTGGTGTCTCTGCCTGGAGCGGTAGATGCTAATATCTTGGTGCAGGCACCTTGAACTGTTTCGCCTCCCAGCAAAGTTCCATCAGCTGGAAAGTCCAAAGGAGTAGAAGAAGGAGTGGAAGAAGCTTTTTCCTTTTCCCCAGAAAATGGAACTGCTTTCTCATTGGTCAAATGATTAGAGAAATCTATAGAGCTTCTCCTGAAAATCAGCAGGGCAGGAGGAAGCTGGATGCTGTCTAAAGAAAGGACTGCTACGCATGGAAGGAGGGGACATGCTACCCAGAAGGAGCATTGCAGAGAGAATGGCATGCACAAAAATGGGGAGACAGGAGGGTGACATTCCTGTTTCCAGAACATCAAGACGGCTGACCTACCCGGAGTGGAAGGTTTGGGTCTGGGAACTGTAGGGGACATTGATCGTTTCATCCGCCCCAAACAGCACCTGTTCTTTCTTTGGGAAACAACTCCCCTCCCATTTGGCTCTTTATAGTCCTGCGATGGGCATGAGACCGGGGCTGGTTACTAATCCTAGTAACCTGACCCTTTGACATAGTTATTGGTCCAGAGATCAGCAAATGACCCAGCCAGGCCAATCAGAGATGCTCAGGAATGTTTCTAACTGGAATTAGCGAGAAGAGCTCACTTTTCTCTCTGCTCTTGACTGGACAGGCAAAAGAGTGGACAGGGGTTAAAAGTCCAAGTTCCTCAGTCAGAATGACTCCCGATCCCAGGCCCACCTCTTGTGAGCTTGGGCAGGTTCTTCACCAAGGCTCTGTTTTCTTGTCTATAAAGTGGGGACAACCACACCTACTTGGAAAGCTTGTGCTGTGGTTAAATGAGAATGTATATCATATGCTTACAATAGTACCTGGTGCTCATGCTTGACGGGTAAAGTCATCAAAAAGGCAGGAATGCACAATTTAGCCTTCCTGTAGCTTGGTTAAAGGGGTAAGAAACCCCTTTTTAAAATATAAGCTGGTTTGATTTTGATTCCTGAAAGGTGCCTGAGTGATTTTTTTTAAACTAAAGGAAAAATATACTTAAAAATACATTCATCATACAATATGATGAATTGCTTCCCTAATTATACAATCCATTGAAATAATGCTAGTTTTGTAACCATTTCTTTTTTATTGTTCCTTCTCCATAAATTTACTTGCTAAACTTCTGAGAATAGGAGTCAAGCGAGAGGAGGTTCCAAGAAGTTGGGCAGATTAAGTAGTCCATCGGCCTTGTGTGTTCCGAGCACTGAGAGCCCCAACCCCCTAAGACTCCTGACCTTCTCTTCTCAAACAGTGAGAGCCCAGGGTGCAGGTCAGAACTTCAGTTCAAGATCCTGAATCACAGGTGGAATCAGAGGCAGAATGGTCAAGAAAAAACAAATTGAAAAGCCAAGCTCACAGAAGAACGCCCACTCTCACCACTGTAACATAACATTGACGTGAGAGAATAAAACTCACAAACATAACTCAGAAAAATGATCATTGTGTGTGATCATTTTTGGTTTTGACTCTTCCTCTGGAAAACCAAAGAAAACCAAGTTGATTTAAAATAAAAAAGAACCATTAAAATTAATAGAAGAATGCAATAAGGTGGGTTAAAATTTATATATGAAAATCAATAGTTTGCTACATATACAACTAATATGAAAATATATTGAAAGAAAGAAATCCTAGTTTAAAAGGAGCAACCAAATAAAATCCAAACAAAACAAAAATGGCTAAGGATAAACCTCCTAAGAAATATGAAGACTTATATGAAAAAACTTTAAGATTCTAATAAAGCCCTTCCATAAGTTTTAAAAGCTGGGGAGATGATAAGTCAGAATGGGAGAATACGCATACAGTGCCGGAGAACAGACATCTCAGAAAAAACAGATAAAAGAGAAAATGGAAGCAGGGGTGCGAAGGCAGAGCCTGGAATTCTTCTTGGCAGATGACAATGTGGTTGCTGGTGCTTTTCTGGGGAGCCCGTGGTCCTGGGGAGGAGCTGATCTGCATGCCCACCACTAACCCTAACTCCTCCCCTGGTACATGCTGCAATCCAGGCCCTCAGGATTTAGGCCAGACCTAGGGCCTGAACAAGCTAGCAAAGGTGAACACTGGGCAGCAGAAGCATTGCCACTAGCAAAAGTGATATCATATCCCAGCTGAATGAAAATAAGACCTTCTGTTTCAAAATATAGATTTTATTGTCATTCTGAAATGGTGAGGCTAACAGATCAGGAGTAGACTGGCATCGTTTCAACAAACAGTCCTGGAAGAACTTAACATCCACATGCAAAAATCTTTTTCCCTGGCTGGTGTAACTCAGTGGATTGAGCTCAGGCCTGCGAGCCACACGATCACGGTTCGATTCCCAGTCAGGGCACATGCCTGGGTTGCAGGCCAGTTCCCAGCAGGGGATTCACAAGAGGCAACCATACATTGATATTTCTCTCCTTCTCTCCTTCCCTTTCCCTCTAAAGAAAAATAAATAAAAAATATTTTTTAAAAAAATCTTTTTAAAAATGAATCTAGGAACAAAGCTTAAACCCTTCACAAAAATTAACTCAAAATAAATCACAAAACTACAAAACTTATCCTAGAAGACAGCATGGAAGAAAATCTAGATGACCTTGAGTATGGTGATAACTTTTCAGCAACATCAAAAGCATGATCCATGAAAGAAATGATTGATAAGCTGGACTCCATTAAAATTATAAACTTCTGCTCTGAGAAACACAATGTCAAGAAAAGGAGAAGACAAGCCACATAGTGGAAAAAACTATGTGCGAAAAAAACACATCTGAAAAAGGACAGTTACTCCAAATATACAAAGCACTCTTAAAACTCAACAATATAAGAAAGTAAACAGCCTACTTTTTTAAAAAATGGGTCAAAGACCTTAACAGACACCTCCCCAAAGGACATATATGCAGATAAGCATATGAAAAGTTGCTCCATATGATGTCATCAGGGAAATGTAAATTAAAACAATGAGATGCTTCTACACACCAATTAGAATGACCAAAAGCCAGAAACTGACAACACCAAAAGTTAACAAGGATGTGGAGCAACTGGAACTCTCGTTCATTGCTCTGGGGAATGCAAAATGACACAGCAACTTTAGAAGATAGTTTGGTGTTTCTTACAAAACTAAACATACTTTTACTGTGTGATCCAGCAACCACTATCCTTGACATTTACCCAAAGGAGTTGAAAACTTATATCCAAACAAAAACCTGCATATAGATTTTTATAGTAGCTTTGTTCATGATTGCCAGACCTTGGAAGTGACCGAGATGTTCATTCAGTAGGTGAATGGATAAATAAACTGGACTGCATCTAGACAGTGGCATATTATTTTGTACTACAAAGAATTGATCAATCAAGCCATGAAAAGACAGGAAGGAACCTTAAACGCACATCACCAAGTGAAAGGAGCCAATCTGAAAAGGCTACACGCTACGTGATTTCAACCCTATGACGTTCTGGAAAAGGTAAAACTGCTAGGACAACAAAAAGATTACGGTTCCCAAGAGCTGGGGGTGAGCACGTAGACTGAGCACAGAGGATCTGTAGTGAAAACACTCTGTATGGTACCATAATAATGGATACACTTGTCCAAACCCATAGAATGCACAAGGCCAAGGGTGAGCAGGGATGGGAACTATAAACTTGGAATGATCATGAGGCGTCAGTGTAGGTTCATCAATTGTAAAGCGTTTACCTTCCTGGGGAGCTTGTTGACAATGTGGGGGGCTATGAATGTTGAGGGAAAGAGGGACACGGGAAATCTCTGTAGCTTCCCCTCTATATTGCTGTGGACTTTAAACTCCTCTTTTAAAAAGCCTTAATTTTTTAAGATGATTAATTAATTAATTAACTTTTAAAAGGTAGTTTGTTATACTAATAGGCCCCAAAAGAAGGGGGCGTGGCATGCCACTAAGGGCCATCCAGGGAAGCACCAGGGTCAGCCTGGAGGCAGAGGGAGTGAAGGGAGAACGGGAGCAAGAGCCTTCACTGTGGTTCCTGCACGAGCAAACAGGTGAGAGAGGGTCAGGGTTAGCATTAGCTAATCCGAATAATTTCACTGGGCCTCTGGGACACAGGGACTGCCCCGGTAGTCTGGTCCCTGGCCCTAGAGTGGTTAGGGCAGAAGAACAGTGGTCCAGAGTATAAGAATTCAATAAAGGATGTAGGCCGGGGCATGGACCCTGGATTGGTGGGTTTGCAGGTGAGTTGTTTACTGTCTGCAGGAATTAGCTAACCCTGGAAGGGGCAGAGTCTCAGAGTCAACAAGTCCCTGAGGTTTCAAAGCACCAAAAGTACAGAATAAGAAGACAGCATAAGTGTACCTTCCACTTCACATCTCCAAGTCTGCAGAGTAGTTTCACGTTTATGAGCCTGTATCTTCTCTACATCTTCCTGAAGCTCAACTTGGGTAAACCAGCTCCCCAAGGGTCACCCATGGCTCTGTAGTAGCAGGTTTGGGACAAGGATTTGGATCTCCCAACCACCAGATCCAGGCAGTTAGTGTTTCCTCTACAACACGCAATAGACAACCTCACAGATACACATCTACTTGCTGATAGAAAAGATGGGGAGAGGGTACAAGGAACCTCCTCCCATCCTCATCCAGTTGCCTGAAAATCTGTGCCTTAGCAACAAGCTAAGGGTTAAAGGCATCAAAGCTCTCTTCTAAAATGCACATATTATCTAGGAAAGTTGACACAAAAGCCACCGCCTTTCATTAATCCCCCAGCCCAGAGCAGTTCACCAACCACTAACTTTTCTCCACGCCCCTCGAGGAGTGTTACCTTGGGGTGTGGCTGGACCACACACTGAACTGGGTGGTGACAGCATCTGGCAGGATACCTGTGCTCTGGCCTCAGTGTTTTCACTTGTAAAAACAAGGAGGGCTGGATTTGATTCTGAAATACTGAAGTCAAGGCCCCATGTTCATCAGAAAGTCAACTCTGCACATGTCTTGGGAATTGTGGCCCAACTGACAGTGTCCCGCCCCAGATCTGTCTCTGTGTGGCATTTTCATCTCAACCTCTTTGTTCTGTTAGGCAGCTGTTTCGGGCATTTTACTCATTTAATAGGTAGATCTTTTTGAAGTTCTCATTTAAAATAATTTGATATTCAAGCAGCATGTGTGTGGTTGGAAGTTATAAAATTACTCATTTGAAAGACTGCTCCTTTTCTCTCAGCTACCAGTTGAAGTGTACTGTGGTTCCCTAGAGCAAAGCTCGCTGCCTAGAGAGCCTTTTTCACGATACTTTGCCACCGTCACTAAATTGAGTTATTCCAACAGCCTTTGATGCGCTGGGGTATTTTTTTTCCTAAGTGTGCATGTGAAACCTGAACAGCAACATAATTTAATTCTTCAAGATTTATTTTTTAATCACCGGGATGGTTCTTCTGGGGGACAGAGAGTTGACCCCATTTTCTCAAGTTGAAATTGATTTAGGTCACACAATTCTTGGAATCACAATGAGATATTTTTCTCCTTATCAGCATGAACGTCAAGCTTCATTTTCCAGCAGCCGGGAACATCCCTGCTGCCTATGAATCACAGACGATTTGAGGAAACCAAATGTGGGCAAAGAAGGTATTCACAACCCACTAGATTCCGTCAGCAAAATTCTTCCTGACGATCTGAATTGGTGTCAAGGAACAATTGTGTTAGGTGTCTGAATTCCTTTTGCAAGGGAAAATGAGACAATTACCAGGGACTAAGAATATAATCAAAATAACCCAACCATTTTCCTATTGAATAAGAAATCTTTCTATAAACACTGTGGCATGTTATTCTGGAATAACAAATATGTACCATGAAAGAATTCTATTGAAAAAAATGTGTCATGGAAAGGTAAGGGCTGTCTTTCTCTAAACACTAATGGGCACCTTCAGTATTAAAGTCTGATTATGTCTTCAATGAGCAAGAGACAGATTTATCTATCTATAATAAAGCACCCTGTTACATCAACAAGGTGTTTCTCCACACTGGGCTTGAGTTTGACTACACATTATTTCTATACCGTTTGTCAATTACCCTTGGTAATAAAAATAGTAACTAGGTTCCCCCAACAAAAAAGGATTCTCTGAAACTGATTAAAGGATGAAAGCGGGGGGTAGCTTAACCTAAAGACCAAGGACCTGAGGCAGAGCACGTCTGGTGATGACCCACGTGGCTACAGTGGCCCTCAGCTGCCTGTAGATTCATACATTCATTTAGTTGACTGTCTGGGCACCCAGTGAATTAGACTCCATGGTATCCAGCCATCTTCCCATACTCCTGGGTTAGGCTTTGGTAGGGGCACAGAAAAGTGCAGGATCCCCAGACCTGATCACTAGGTGTGTGGCAGGATAGTGAGAAGCTGGACAATTCTCGGGCAAGGGGAATAGGGAAACTGGCACAAGGAAATTAAACAAGGCCAAACAATTTGAACAACTCATAGCCAGCTACTGAATTTCAAGACCTTGTCTTCCCTAACCGAGGACACCGAAGAGCAAATGTTTACACCTCTCCTCTTTTGCCAGAGAATACATAGCTGGCGTGGGAAAATAGAAAATAGAGGCCCAATTAATGCCATTTGTGCCAGCCAAACCCAAGGGACAGATGACGTCAGAGGAACAAATGACAGAAACCTCACGAGAGCCGGGCAGCCTACGGATGAAAGCCAAACAGCAGAGGAGACCAAAGGCTAATCCCCAACCAGCCCATACGCTCATTCTGACGCAGCAGCGTATTAAAAACGCACCCTGGCTGGTGTAGCTCAGTGGATTGAGCACGGGCCTGCGAACCACACGATTGCGGTTCGATTCCCAGTCAGGGCACATGCCTGGGTTGCAGGCCAGTTCCCAGCAGGGGATTCACGAGAGGCAACCATACATTGATATTTTTCTCCCTCTCTCCTTTCCTTCCTCTCTAAAAATAAATAAATAAAATCTTTAAAAAAAAACGTACCTGGAAAGCTGGTGAATGTTCTGCTGAAACCCTCCCTGAGGATCCTCACCTTCAGAAAGGAGATAAAAACCCTCGAGACAAAGACTTGGATGAGAGCTCGCCCAGGCCCCTTCTCAGGGCATAAACTTCTTACTCCCTCCTAAATTCTAAGGGTCCCCCCAAGACTTGCAGCCAGAGGAGCAGCGGGCAGCCGCAGCTCCTCCGGGCTTACCCCCGATCCTGTCTCTAAGGCCCCCTTTATCTCTGACTTCCCAATGAGCCAGCCAAAAGCAGCCTCACTTTGGCTCCCTTCTCTCACCGTGACCATCACTTCCCAAGAAGCTAACAACAACCCCACCTTGGCTCACTTTTTTCCTGTAACCTTTCTAAGGAGCCAAAGCAAGACACAGTCTAGGCTCTTTCCTGTTGCTTCTTCAACCCTCAGTTCTTTCTTTGTTTCACTGCCCCCAGCTTTAATAAATGTGCTCTCCAAGTCACCTGGACTTGTGTTGTGAAATCCTTCCTACACAACATCAAGAACCCACACACCACTGGCGGGCTCAAGGAAGACCTACTCCGAGCCCAGGCCCCACGCAGTTACGGGAGAATGTCAGCTTCAGAGACGTCTTAAGGATTCAGACTGGCCCAGGGTCTCATGAGAGTTTTCTCTCCCACAATGCAACAGAAACATCCCCAGCAGGAGAGAAAATACTGAGACATTCTTATATCAACTCAAAGTACCTCTTGAGCCCCAAGTATGTGCCAGGCCCTGTGACCAAGGAATCAGGCATAAGATGACACAGGTCACATTCCAGCACACATTAAGCACTTGGTGTTTACTGAGTTAAGAATCTGCCTGGCTGGTGTAGCTCAGTGGATTGAGTGCAGGCTGTGAACCAAAGGATCACTGGTTCAATTCCCAGTCAGGGCACATGCCTGGGCTGCGAGCCAGGTCCCCAATGGGGGACGTGTGAGAGGCACCCACACCTTGATGTTTCTCTCCCTCTCTTTTTCCTTCCCTTCTCCTCGCTCTAAAAAATAAATAAATAAAATCTTTTTTTAAAAGTCTTCATTAAAAAAAAAGAATCAGCTGAAGAAGGCGGCAGCGTGAACAGGAAGAATGAACAGAAAGACACTGGGCTTGTAGTAATTGCTTGGAAAACGTTTGAGGAGCTAATGAATAGCCAGATGGAGAAGTGAAAGAGAAGAGAAACTGAACTGCGACCACAAAGGTTTCAAACCTTGGGCCCTATACAACAGGAGTACCATGGAGTGGTATCCAGGAATGACAAGAATTTCGTTTACGGTGATAGCAGGACACTCTGGCGGAATAGGTACCCTGCCTCCGCCCATGCAGCGCTAGTCCAGACCTGGCACAATCTGCCCTAGGGTGGCTCCCCAAGGCAGCCCCAAGGGACGGATCCTGGAAGTCCAAGGCACAGAGTTACAGAAACAGAAATTCTCACCGTGGCAAGTTTCATTAAAGGCCTTTACTTCAACCGCCCATATCATCTACTAATGATGACATAAGTTACCCAGATTTCCTTTATATGATCGCCAAATCTGCCTCTCTGTAATGACTCAGTTAGGTGATGTCATTTCCTGAATTTTGTGTTTCCATCTTTTTTAACCTATTTTTGTCTAAAAACACAAGTCCTTCCGTTCTTGCTGCCTTGACCCATTTTTGCCCGGCCTCCTCCTCCAGTGGTAATTGCTATAGGTCACTGCTCCTTCACTTTGCTTTCCTGAGACCTGGACGAGCTGCCCTTTCTCGTTTAGGAATAAGGAGTCTGGTGTCTGGAAAGGGAAGCCATGGGTCCAGGCTTACCCAAACCATATCAGTTGTTCACGACTGGCCACAGTGATCAGTTTTTCACAATTCCACTGTCCAATGTAGTTTCACACATGCACACACACACCGTGCCCTGCACTGATGACCAGTCTGCCTGTTTCCCCTGGGAGCCTCCCTCCCCATGGTCAGAGGGGGCAGAACTATGGGGAGTGAGTGGGCATAGGATGGGGCTGTCCCTGGACTGGGCTGTCCCTGACTCATCTCTGTCACCATTCATAAATGGAAAGGCAAGAGGAAGCCAGAAGGAAGCCAGAGGAAGCTTCCTGCTGAAGCACCCTCACCTAAATATAAAAATGCCCAAATGTGTCATCCATCTCGATGTTTTTATGCTAGAATTCTTTCACACAGGATTGCCTGGTCTACTGCTTCTTCTGGTCATCGCCCACCTTTATTGCTTTTGTCTTTTTCATTTTCCTCATGTCATGACTATTTTCTTAATATTTTTGTTTACATCAACTTGCATGTGTTGTAAATGAAGTAACTCTTTTAAAAATGTATGCCACTGTTATAAAGAGAAAATTGGTTTCGCTTGCCATGAAAAAATGCAGCCACCGTAAAAATAGATATGAAAAAAGTATGATTATATCCTGGCTAACTCTGAAACTGAGCCCTGCTCTGCTGCAGGGAGATCAGCAAGCTCCAGGAGTGGCTGGGAAAGGCCCATCAGCACCACACTGAGACCTTCCGGGGGCCTAATCAGAAGTACTGGAGACGAATTCATCATCATAGTAGTGAACGCTTCCACAGCATTATGCTGTGGGCACTGGGCACAGTGCTCCTGGAGCCCCAAAAGGCAGGTGTCAGCCTTACTCCTTGAGAAATGTGGAAACTGGGGCAGAAAGATTCAATAACTTGCCCAAGGTCATTCACCTAGTGCATGGTAAAGTCAAGGTGTGACTCTAAGCAGCATCTCTCTCTCTCTCTGATGTTGTTATTGTACACACACCACCTAAAACCCCCACCCTTTAGCAACCACTGATCAAGAGGAGCTGGAATCAGAAGAGGGAACAAGCCAGCCCAAGTTCACACATTTAGAGTCAGTATTAGTATTCATGACACAGTGACCTTGATAAAAATAAAAAAAAAACACATCCTGCTTTCAAGGTCAACCTGCCTTATTCACTGGTTACCTTCAGCAAGGATTTCTGTTACAACACACTCAGCCACTCACTTTCCAGGTGAATCTGCCTCTTGCTCTGCTTCTTGCTCAAATAACATAGTCCTTGAAAGGAACGGCACGTGTCAAGATACTCAAACATTTAGCACATAATTCTCAGTTCTACCATCTGCAAGCTTTGACCTTTAACACATGATTCCTGCAGGGAAAAGAACAGAAAAGACATCCCACCCAGGGCCCTACAGTTATTTCAGGGACAATATGAAGGAGACAGGAAAAAGGGAGACACTCAGCCTCCCCGAGCTTGAAACCTGATTAAAGGGGCGGCAGCAATGCCAATGATTCTAGAATTAATGACTGACCAGGTGCCTTTGGTAATTGCTAAAGCCGCGGTTGGCAACTTAATAAACTTGTGTTTGGATTAGTTAATAGTTCAGTTCCGAGAGGTTATTACTGCTGGCTTAGCACTAATTCGCAGCTTAGGACTGTCTGTGAAATTGCCATTTACAGTCGGTTTCCTCAGACAGAGAAGAAAATGAAAAGAGGGAATGTTTGAATATCAAGTGGCTGCTTCCAGTGGCCTAGATTAGTCCCCAGAGAATGGCAGTGCAGTTGGCGGGACACACACTGATCGCACACATCACCCCCTTCGGAGTGGAGCGTTTGTTCTTTAGAACCTAGTGGGTCACGACTACGGAAAACATGCGAGCTGATCCCTGCACCCAACGCACAGCTCCCCCGCCTTGTCCCTCATCCCTCACCTCCAGCCCTTTCCACAGCCCCGGCTGGTCTCTGCCTCTCCTGTCTTGAAACCTGTTCAAATCTCTATCAGTGCTCCTAAGGCCACCACAGCCATGTCCCTGTTTTAAGGACAGGCCAGAGCCGGTTTCTGGCATGGCCTTTCCTGCCCAAATGGGGCCCAGAAAAAGAGTTGTTTGTAGAAGCTACAACTCTAGCTTTGCTACCTACTCTATTACTTAAATATGAGTGATATCTAGGGGCTTGCTGACGCTATAGCCTACCTAGACTGTGTTTACAAAATGCATGACAAAAGAGGCTAAAATGAGAGCGAAGCCTACAGGAAGGAAGGGTTCGGGGTCATTTGCTGCACCAATGGCAGCCTGTCCCAGGGAGCCTAGCCAGGATGTTGCCAGCTCCTTTTTCGGCAAGCAGTCCACAGGTAAAAGTTTACAGTACTGGGGTCCTGACTTCACTGCAGTGAACTCCCTACCTGCTGCCTTACCCTGTAATAAACCCCTGTTCTCCTAAATAAACCCCTAAACTCCTCATCAGAGTAGAGTTGTCTTGCTCTCTCCTGAGCTAGAATGGTAAAGCATTGCCCCAAGGCTTTGGGAAGGTGAGAAAAAAAGATTCCTGGAGCATATTTATACATTTGCTCTAAGAGGAGCTCAGTATCAGCAAGAGAAAGATGCTCATCTTGCAGCCCCTCCCACTCTGGCCTGGCCCTCAAAGCCAGTCCCAGACCCGGAGGCAAGTCTTCTGAGAAGCTGATTCCACCCCATGTGAGGCCAAGTGGGAGGCAAGGCTGGCTGTGGGCAAACAAGGTCAACGGTTTGCAAAATTTGTAAAAGGAAAACATTTTTGTATTATCTCTTTTTAAAAAGAAGGCCCCCAAAATAATATAAACGTCCAGCCTCGTAAAGTCCAATTCCACTGCTGGGGACACGCCCACAGCTTCTGCCTTCCTCTTGCAGAACGGGCAGCTAACGGACTGGCACACGGGTCACAGAAACCAGAGCATAGCAGAGGAAAGACTGGGACCCAGGGAAGGACAGGGCTGGGGAGTGGGGGGAGGAGAAAGGAGGCAGGAAGGCGGGACATCCCGAAGAGCTCACTCTCCCCGCAAGAGGGTCCCCAAGAGGACTGGTGAGCAGCAAGGCAGAGAATACGTTCCCAGGTTCCTGTGGACTTCAGAGCGTAATCCAGGCAAGAGTGTGTGGTAGAACCAGAAGGTCGTGGTTCAGTAACAGGCTCGACCTCTTACTGGCTGGGTGATCTGGGGCAAATGACTTGACTTCTCTGTGTAGTAGCCCCCTTATTGGCCAAATGATATGAGTGGTTACCTCACTGAACTGGGAGGATCGAAGGGGCATACACTGTACAATGCTGAGAACAGTGTGCGGCACATGCAAAATGCTGGATGGCGATGGCACCTGATGGCGACGGCACCTCCCTGCTCTTTGAAGCGTTCAACGCATAGCTGAGGAATTCCGTAAGTCAGGCCACAGCCACTGCGCATTTTGTCACTCTGATCACTTTGCAAATGGCAATACAGCCTTCTTAAAAACATCCAGAGACCAGCTTCCCTTTCTACACTAGCAGCAGAGACCTGTCCCCCTTCCAGCGTCGTCTCCGTCTCCTCAAACACAATCTGCCCCTTCGGCTGGAGGCCCCACCCTCTGCCACGGTCAAGCCTGGCTCCTCTGGGCCTCCTACCTCCACTTTCCACTGTCCCCGCCTCAGGAATGCCTTTCACCCAACTCCCTTCACCTAAATCTCTGAATTCCTATGACCCTCAGGTATTTTCTTCTCCTTCATTCTTCCCCTTAATGATTGCGCTCTGGCTCAGTAAATAAGAAAGCACCAATATATTCCATGCTAATCATCATCATCTGAGCTTCTGCCAAAGAAGGAGAACAGGCACGGTGGTCATTGTTACACTTAGTCCCCCATTCATTCACTCATTCACTCATTCACTCATTCATTCATTCTTGCATTCATTCAGGCAACCCGCCTAGGCTTAGATTCTATAGAGGGCACAGTGATGCTGAACAGTGAGCATCAGTATCACCTGAAGAACGTGTTAAAACACAAATTCCCAAGTCTGGAGTTGACCCCATGAACTTGCATTTCTAACTTGTCAGTTTAAGACCACACTTTGAGTAGCATGCCCAGAGAGGCAGCCCTCACTCAGTGGCCAGTCTGTGCTGGTTCATAACTCACGCTCACCTCCAGAGCACCATGCACTCACGCGTGTCTGCATCCCTGCCCACGTCAGGGCCCCTGCACACACTCTTCCCTGTGATGTACTCTGCAACCCTTCCCTGAAACCCCTCTCCCCCTCCACCCTTCCTTACACAGCTGGCGTGTCCTCATGAAAAAGCGTTCCCACCCCAACACACATCTAGACACACGTGATATTCTCTATTGCTGCTCCTTTTTGTCTCTTCCCTAGGACTTTCAGAATTTGTATTAGCATCTGCTTATCTCTCTCACTAGAATAGAAACTCCAGGGCAGTAGGAACAGTATCTATTTTATTGTTCTATGTCACCCCAGCGCCTAGCACAGAGCCTGGAATACAGCAGGCACTCCACAAATACACAAATCCATCAACTAATTTCTTTGACAAATAGTTCCTAACTACTAACTTTGTGCCAAGCACTGTTCTAAATGCTGGGGATACAATAGCAGACAAAACTAGTCAAAACTCCTATTCTTGGAGTGTACACTTGTTGGAGGAAAACTGCCTATAATCAATGAGCAAAATAACTAACTAACTTAATAACCTATAAGCTGCTAAGTACTATAGAAAGCAGAGAAGACTGAGGGGAGTGGAAACAACCAGAGAGGGAGCTGAGTTATAAGCTGAGATTTTTAAATCAGGTTGGGCTTCTTGGAGAAGGTGACATTTGAGCCAAGACTTGGGGTTTGAGAGTTTGCTATGCAGCTATGTTCGAACCGAGCTTTCCAGCCCAGGTCGAGTCCCTAAAGCAGCACTGCCCAGTAGAACTCTCGATGATGATGTGCCCCGTCCAATACGATAGTCCCTAACCGCGTGGGCCGGTGGGAACGGAACCAGCAGCGCAGCCCTAAAGCGTGAACGTGTGCAGTGCCGACACAGTGGAGGGAGTGGGGGCAAGGAGGGGCAGGTGGGCTCAGAGAGGGAGGGCAGGGTCAGGTAGGACCCTGCCGGTCAGCACTAGGACTCCAGCTTCATTCCAACCGAGAGGGAAGCCATCGAGGGTTCTGAGAAGAGCAGGGCTATGGTTATAAATCGTGTTTTAAAAGCTTCCTCTGGCTGCTATGCTGAGAATAAATGGCAGGGAGACAAGTGGGGAGGCTGCTGGAAGCAGGGAGGTCAAAGATGGTGGCGGACCAGAGCAGGACAGTGGCACTAAAGAAGATGCTAAGTGTCGGGCTCTAGATGTATTTTGAAGACGGAGCCCAAAGGATTTCCTGACAGGTGCTGATTAAAACATATATTAAGCTTCTAATATATGCCAGGCACCAGCTCTGAACTCCATCTAAGCCAGATTTGCCAAAGAAATGTCAGCCAGGCTCTGACCGGACACAGCTTTCCCTAAGACAGATAGCACCCCGGGGCATTTCTCACGTCCTGTGTCCCACGGTTTGATCTTTGAACGCTGCCTTTCAGATCAGAGCCAATACAGCCTGCTGGCACCGTGAAATGTGTTGTTATGATTCACCCTGCGTCACTCAATGGGATGTACATTAAGAAAATCGATGACTCGAGCCCTACATAAATCCTTCATTCTCCTCTTTTATTCCCCTGTCCATCACCTCCTCATTTATACTTAATATTCAGGTTTGGCGTTCAAGGCCAGGTCAGGTCCCCAGAGGACTTCCATCTTCTTCCTCTCGCGTCTGCCCAGTTCTCCTCCAGAGGCCCCCACAGCCTGAGGATGGGAGATTGAGTCATCTGTCGCCTGTAGCCATAGAGATAAGATGTCGTCGTTACTGTTGTTGGCATCGTTGTACTTCAGAAGCTAATTAAGACAATTAGCTATTAAATCGCAAGAACAGGAAGCTCATTGAAATAAACCATATGCGGTTTACACCCTTTCGCCGACCAAAAATGAACACGTGGCTGGATGGTGGTTCTATGGAGGTGCCAGTGCCTGAATGAATCGGGGACTTTTGGGGCCAGAGACAGAGGCGTATCTTGGCACCCAATCAGCTTCGACCATAAAATGTTTCTCAGAAACATCTGGCTTCATTTGGGGAGGTTTCTTCTATGTTGAAAAAACAAGTGCATTCCTACCCAAACGCCTCTTTCAGGCTATCAGACAGCAAGAGCACGCTGTTCTGCCTCTGCCTCGACTCCACGGCTGACTGCAGCATCCAAAGGCACTCAGAGGGGAGAAGCAGCCTGCTCAGGGGACCTCTGAAGATTTCCTGTAAGTTAACCAGGTCTGTAGGCTGGAAGGGGTCTCCCTTGGGTTTAGGCTGTGGCTGGCGGTTTTAGATTGTACATGTAAATCCCAACTAGAGGGCAAAGGATTGACAGCCGGAGGATGGAAGCGAAGCCATGGAGACCACGGGAGACTCTTTAAGGGATGTGTGTTTATCTGGAATTTTTTGGCTACATGTGCCAAAACACCCGCCCCCCGCCCCAGCTAGAATTTGCTTAAGCCAAAAACGGAATTTTGCTAGGACAGACAAGCTACAGGGAACAGGGCCGCAGGGGTTCCCAGGGACTCAGCCCAGACAAGACTTGTCATATCTGTCTGCCTGTTTCTCTCATCGCTGCCCAGCTCTGTGTTGGCCACACTCTGGCTGCACAGAGGCCTTCTCTTTGTGGGAGGGAGCGTGGATGCTACCAGTGCCAATTTAGCATCCCTAGTAAATGAAGAGTACTCCTTATACCCACCATCTGTGCATGCCAGTGGACCAATCTCCACAGCTGCTACGTGGCATAAGATGGTTGACCAGACCCCAGCCCAGCTCACCCCACTCCCATCCCCTCTAAGGCCAAATAGAGAAACATCGAAGAAAAAGCTGCTGGAGAAGCAAAACCAGGGCTTCCTACATCAGGGTGCTAAAGAAAGCACCAGAATGGAATGGAGAGCGAGTAGAGAGGACATTGCCTAGGGGAAAATAAACAGAAATCTGAGCATTCATAAGGCCCTATTTCTTACAGTGCCGCCTTTCTGCCGTCTGTCTGCTGAATATTCAACACCTGAGATCACCAACAGCCAGGGTTCCTTTTCCCCGCACCCACTTTACCCACAGTCCACAGTGGCCAAGTATAAGATGAGAAGAGCAAAAAGGCAGAGCAGAAACGGCCTGAAGAAGAGCCCAGCTCCTCCCTCCTCTCAAAACTGATCTGCTTCACTATCTGCTTTTCGATGGACACCTGTTATTTGGTTGGGTGTGAGGATGGTCACAGAGTGACCTACTTCTAAATCCACTTCTTATGTTTGGGAAATTCCTTTATCTTATGAGCCGTAGTGTCCTGGTGAAGGTTTAACCTACTATGAAGGGAAGGGAGACCCAATTTGCAGTGTTTGCTCGTGTACTCCCATGGTGTATCTTGCTAGATACTCCCACGGTGGCTGATTTCTAGCTTCCAACTTGGTGCCACTACATGTGTTGTTGGGGAGAGAGGCACGGTAGCACGTCGTTCTAGAATATCTCCACCACACAGATAGAGCTGGCATAAATAACTTAAACAGCACAGATAATAGTAAAAGTAACAAAATCATAGGAAATGATACATTTTGAGTATGGAACACTGTTGTTTTTAAGAGAATATATTTAACTGAGTCTATATAACTCACTTCTTTACATTAAGCTTTCTATTCTGAGATCAATATCACGACAAGGATGTTGACCTTGACCCAGCCAAGACACAGAGCATTGCCATCACAGTAATGACCCTTCCCGCCGCTCTTTTTTGGCCACCCACATCCCCCCTACCCACATCTCCTCCTTAACTCCTGGAAACTACTAACCTGTTCTCTATTTCTACAATTTGTCACTTTAAAAATGTTATGCAAAAATGTTGGGAACTGGCTTTTCTCACTCAGCATTATTTTCTGGAGATTCACCCAGGTTGTTGCGTGGACCAAAAATCCTTTCCTTTTCATTGCTAGTATTTCAGTTTGTTTATTCATTCACCCACTGAAGGACAACTGGGTTGCTTCCAGTTTGGGGCCATTGTGAATAAAGCTGCTGTACCCATTTGTGTACAAGTGTTTGTGGGATCCTAAGTCTTCGTTTCTCTGGAAGAAGTGCCCAGGAGTGCAGTTGCTGGGTTGTATCATACTTGTCCGTTTAGGTTTTTAAGAAGCTGCCAAACCGTCCTCCAGAGTGGCTATCCATCCCATGTTACTTCCCGCCAGGAAGGTATGAGTGATCCAGGTTCTCCGTTCCCTCCTCAGCCTTCGGAGTTGTCTCTATTTTTCATTTAGCCGTTCTGATAATCGTGTAGTGATATCTCATTCCAGTTTTAATTTGCATTTCCGTAATGGCTAATAAGGTTGAACGGCTTTTCATGTGCTTATTGCCTTCTGCCTATCCTCTCCAATGAGATGTTTCTTCAAGCGTTTTGCCTATTTTTGTAACTGGATTGCATTTTTTGCTGTTAAGTTTTGGGAATTCAGCCCTGGCTGGTATAGCTCAGTGGATTGAGCACAGGCCTGGGAAGCTAAGTTTTGGGAATTCTTTATATAGCCTAGATGCTAGTCCTTTTGTTAAATATGTGGTTTGCTAATTTTTTGTCTCCTTTGTAACTTATTTGTATCCTTTTGGCAGGTCTTTTGCAGAGCAAAATTTTTAAATTTTGATGAAGTATAATTTATCAGTTTTTTCTATTATGGGTCATGCTTTCATTTTCAAGTCTAAGAACCCTGCCTAGCCTTAGATCCCAAAGATTTTCTCCTACTTTCTTCTAAATTTTTTATGGTTTTAAGTTTTACATTTAAATCTGTGGCCTATTTTGAGTTAATTTATGTATAGGACTTAAGTCGGGCTCCATCTCTTTACCTGTGAACATCCAGTTACGCCAGCACCATTTGTTGAAAAGACCATCTTTCCTCCATCGATTTTCTTTTTGCATTTGCATTTTTCCTCAAAAATTCACCAGGCATATTTGTGTGAGTCTATATCTAAGGTCTCTACTTTGTTCCATTAACCCATGTATCTCTTCTCCACTAACATCACATAGTCTTTATTACTATAGCTATAAGTCCTTAAATCAGGTAAATTAATTTACCCCACTTTATTCTTTTTTTTTCAAAGTTGTTTTAGCTATTAGCTACTAGGCCTTTTCACATAAATTTTAGAAAGATAGCCTTGCCTGTATTTACAAAAAAAAAAAAAGAAGAAAAAACCTTGCTAAGATTTTAATTAAAATTGCATTAAAGTCATATATTCTTTTAGGAGGAATCAATATACTTATGATGTTGGGTTTTCCAATGTGTGAATACAGTATGTCTTTCCATTTACATGGATCTTCTTTGATTTCTTTCATCAATTGTATGCAGTTTTCAGCATAAAGATCCTCTACATTTTTGTTCAATTTATATCTAAGTATTTCTCTTTTTCCCAGTAGTTATAGATGGTATTGCACTTTTAATTTTGGTATCCACTTGTTTATTGCTAGTATATACAAATGCAATTGATTTCTGTGTACTTACCTTGTATCCTGAGGCCTTGTCAAACTCACTTGTTATTTCTAGGAGTTTTGTTTCTTTAGATTCTTTAGACAATCATGTCATCTGCAAAGGGGACAATTACATTTCTTCCTTTCTGCATTCATTCCTTTTATTTCTTTTTTCTTGCCCATTGCACTAGCCAGAACTCCCAGCACTGTGTTGAATAAAATTGGTGACAGAGGACATCCTTATCTTGTTCCCAGTCTTAGTGGGGGCACATTCAATCTCTCACTGGTAAGTATAATGTTAGCTGTAGATTTTTTTGTAGATGTCCTTTATTGCATTGAGGAAATTCCCCTCTATTTCTATTTTTATGAAAGTGTTGATCATGAATAGACATTGATGTAGTCAAATGCTTTTTTTCTTTTTATTCCTTTTTTAAAAGATTGTATTTATTTTTAGAGAGAGGGGAACAGAGAGAGAAACATCAATCAGTTGCTTCTCGCACACCCCCAACTGGGGACCTGACCCACAACCCAGACATGTGCTCTGACCAGGGATCGAACCAGCGACCTTTCAGTTTGTAAGACAACACACAACCACTTCGCCACACCAGTCGTGCTGAATGCTTTTTTTCTGTATCAGTTGTTATGAGGATGTGTTAACATGGTGATTTCACTGATTTTTGAATATTGAAACAAATGCACATCTCTGGAATGAACCCCTACAGGTCATGATATATACTTCTTTTTTTATATTGTTGAATTACATTTGCTAATAAAAAAAGATTTCCAGCATTTCTATTCATGAGGGATATTGGTCTTCAGATTTCCTTTTTTATATTATCTTTTCCTGGTCTTGGTATCAGGGCAATACTAGCGTCATAAGAGGAATTTTAAAATGTCTTATCTTCTTCTGTTTTCTGGAAGAGATTGTGTAAGAATAGTAGAAATTCTTTTTAAACCATTTATTAGAATTTTCCAGTAAAACTATCTGGGTCTGGAGATTTCTTTTATGAAAATGTTAAAATTAAGAATTCTATTTCCTTAATTGTCATAGGGCTATTCAAAATATCTTTTTTATTGAGTTGCGTAGTTTTTGTGTTTTTTGAGAAATGACCCATTTCATCTAAGTCAGCAAGTTTATGTGCACAGACTCACTTGTACTAGTCCCTTATTAGTCTTTTGGTGTCTGCAGGGTAGGCAATGATATCCCACTTTATTCCTAGTGGTGGTGATTTGGGTCTTCTCTCTCTTTTTCCTTTGTCAGTCTTTTTTTAAATATATTTTATTGATTATACCATTGCAGTTGTCCTATTTCTCCCCTCCTTCATTCCCCTTCACCCTGCACACCCCCTCCCCCACCATTCCCCCCATTTAGTTCATGTCCATGTGTCATAAGTTCTTTAGATTCTATATTTCCCATACTATTCTTGCTCTGCCCCCTGTCTATTTTCTATCTACCATCTACGCTACTTATTCTCTGTACCTTCTCCCCCCTTCTCCTCCTCCCATTCCCCTATTGCTAACCCTACATGTGATCTTCATTTCTATGGTTCCACTCCCGATCTACCTGTCCTCTTAGTTTGCTTTTGTTTTAGGTGTGGTTGTTAATAACTGTGAGTTTCTGTCCTTTCACTGTTCCTATTTTTTATCTTCTTCTTCTTAGATAAGTCCCTTTAACATTTCATATAATAAGGGCTTGGTCATGATGAACTCCTTGAATTTCACCTTATCTGAGAAGCACTTTACCTGCCCTTCCATTCTAAATGAAAGCTTTGCTGGATAGAGCAATCTCAGATATATGTCCTTGCCTTTCATGACTTAGAATACTTCTTTCCAGTCCCTCTTGCCTGTAAGGTCGCTTTTGAGAAATCCGCTGACAGTCTGATGGGAGCTCCTTTGTAGGTGACTGTCCCCTTATCTCTTGCTGCTTCTAGGATTCTCTCCTTCATTTTAATCTTGGCTAATGTAATTATGATGTGCCTTGGTGTGTTCCTTCTTGGGTCCAACTTCTTTGGGACTCTCTGAGCTTCCTGGATTTCCTGGAAGTCTATTTCCTTTGCCAGATGAGGGAAGTTCTCCTTTATTATTTGTTCAAATACGTTTTCCACTCGTGGCTGTTTCTTTCCCCCTTCTGGTACCCCTATAATCCGGATGTTGGAACGTTTAAAGATGTTCTGGAGGTTCCTAAGCCTCTCCTCATTTTTTTGAATTCTTGTTTCTTCATTCTTTTCTGTTTGGTCACTTTTCTCTTCCTTCTGGTCCACTCCCTTGATTTGATTCCCAGTTTCCTTTCCATCACTATTGGTTTCCTGTGCATTTCCCTTTATTTCAATTAGTTTAGCCTTCATTTGTTCCTCTAATTTGTGACTAAAATTAACCAGCTCTGTGAGCATCCTGATCATCAGTATTTTGAACTGTGCATCTGATAGGTTGGCTATCTCTTGGTCGCTTAGAATTATTGGCTCTGGGGCTTTGAACTGTTCTTGAGCCATAATGTTTTGGTCTGTTTGTGCCTGTTATGTCTGAGGGGCAGAGCCATAGATGTTCACCAGGGCAGGACAACCCATTCACTGGGTTGTCACACTTGTATATGGGGGCAGGGTCAGAGAGGGGGAATGGCGGTCCCTTCTGCTGCTTCCCACAAGCCGCCGGGGCCTGCACAATCTGTCTCACTGCTCACATCTTCACCGGGTTTATCTGAGTGTGAATGTGTGACCACGGTCAACTAGCCGCCTTGTGCCCCCACTGGGTCTGCCCGTTGCCACCCCGCACCTGGGATCTGCCAACCTCGGCCTGCACACCCTGGTCAGTCTGGAGACTTTTTCCTGCCCGACCCTGCTCCACTAGCCACTGGCTCCACCTCTCTCACTGATCTGGCTGAACAGTTCGTTGTTGTCGGACTTCTGTACAGTTCAATTTTCTGTGTCTTGGTTGCATTTTTGTTACTAAAACTTTGTTGTCTTTAAACTTGGTTGTGCGAGGAGGCACAGTGTTTCCACCTATGCCTCCATCTTGGCCAGAAGCCTTCCTTCGTCAATCTTGCTAAGAGTTTGCCAATTGTGTAGACTTTTTTAAAAATTTTTTTAAAGATTTCATTTATTTATCTTTAGAGGGGAAGGGAAGGAGAGGAGATGAATATCAGTGTATGGTTGCCTCTCATGAGTCCCCTGCTGGGAACTGGCCTGCAACCCAGGTATGTGCCCTGACTGGGAATCAAACCGCGATCGTGTGGCTCACAGGCCCACACTCAATTCACTGAGCTATGCCAGTCAGGGCCTTGTGTGGACTTTTTCAAAGAACCAGCTCTTTGTTTCATTGATTTGCTGTACCATTTGTCCATTTTCAGTTACTGATTTCTGCTCTTATCTTTATTATTTCCTTCCTCCCACTTGCTTTGGGTTGAGTTTGCCCAAATTAATTCTAGATACTTGGGGGAGGAGCTAAGCTTATTGATATGAGACGTCCCCTCTTTTCTAGTGTGTGCATGTCATGTTATCAATTTCCCTTTGTGCGCTGCTTTAACTGTGTCCCTCAAATTTTGATACTGTATTTTAATTTTACTCAATTCAATGATTTTGTTCATTTCCCTTAAGATTACCTTTTTGATTTGTGGATTATATAAAAGTGTGTTATTTAGTTTCTAAGTGTTTGGAGGTTTTCCTGGCATTGATATTCCAGCCTGATTCCATTGTGGTCAGAAAACAAACTGCATAAATTTAATTTTTAAAAATTTTAATATATTTCCCAGAATATGGTCTATCTTGGTATATGTTCCATGAGCACTTGAAGAGAATGTGTATTCTGACATTAAGTTGCTCTTTTATAAATGGCTATTTGATCCTATTGGTTAATGATGATGTTGAGTTCTTCTATACCCTTGCTGATTTTCCATCAATTGCGCTATCAGTTGTGGAGAGAGGGATGTTGATGCGTCTGGCTGTATTTGTGATTTGTGTGTTTCTCCTTTCAGTTGAGTCTGTGCTTGGCCTGTTTCACTGCCCTGTTGTTTGGTATACACACATTTAGGATTCCTAAGTCTTCTTGGTGAATCGACTCTTCTAACATCATATAATATTCCTTTCTGTCTCTGATTGCTGGCCAATGGTAAAAGTTTTAACTTTGCACTAGGCCTCCTCTGAGACCATGCAGGAAGGTGGGAGAGGGCTGCCTCATCACTGCTATGTGAATGTGGAAGTCCAGGCCTCCTGCTTGGCCTTCTGTGACACCACTCCAGCACGGATGTTGAGGAACCTCATCACAGCCTCTCAAGGTTAGCAGTCTAACTTAGACTTAGCCACTGTATTGTCTGGCTTTGGCACAAGGGCTGGAGAGGCAGCTTTCTCTCAGAATAATGCTGGCAGAAGCCACTGTTCTTTCACGGAGCCCTCACCTGCAGGTACAGGCAGGTGCCACATCTGAGTCTTCATCAACCTGGTTAACCCTGTTTATCCTGCCCTGGTGATTCCCTGAGACCCTGTCCCACCCAACTCGAGGGCCTACCCAAGCTATTTCCAGATAGCGTTCATAACAATGGTTATAAGGATACTAAAGGAACTTAGTGAGAACTTCAACAGTGTAAAAAATGACATAGAAACCATAAAAATAGCCAGAAATAAATAATACAATAACTTAAATGAAAAACACACTGGAAGAAATCAATAGCAGATTTGATAAAGCAGAGGATCAAATTGGCCATTTGTAAGACAAGGCAGCAGAAAACAGCCAAGCAGAGCAGCAAGAAGAGAAAAGGAATTTTATTTTATTTTTTTTTAAATATTTTATTTATTTATCTTTAGAGGGGAAGGGAAGGAGAGAGGGAGAGAAATATCAATGTATGGTTGCCTCTGCCAAGGACACACAATGTATCGTGTGTCCCCTGCCGGGAACTGGCCTGCAACCCAAGCATGTGCCCTGACTGGGAATCGAACTGCGATCCTCTGATTCGCAGGCCCATGCTCAATCCACTGAGCTACACCAGCCAGGGCGAGAAAAAGAATTTTAAAATGAGGATAGTTTAAGGGACCTCTGGGACATCGAGCCTAACAATATTCTTATCATTGGAGTACCATAAGGAGAAGAGAGAGAGCAAAGGATTGAGAACCTATTTGAAGAAATAATAGGTTTTTTCTTCACCTAACCTGGTGAAGAAAAAAAGACATGTAGGCCCAGGAAGCACAGAGAGTTTCATACAAGATGCCCCAAAGAAGCCCACACCAAGAAACATCATAATTAAAATAACAAAGGTTAAAGACAAAGAGAGAATCTTAGAAGTAGCAAAAGAAAAGCAATTAGTTACCTACAATGGACTTCTCATAAGACTGTCAGTTGATTTCTCAACAAAAACTTTGCAGACCAGTAGGGATTGATGAGAAACATTCAAAGTGATGAAAAGCAAGAACCTACAACAAAGATTACTCTACCCATCAAAGCTATCGTTTAGAATTGAAGGAGAAAGAGCTTCCCAGACAAGAAAAAGCTGACGGAGTTCATTAACACCAAATCAGTATTACAAAATGTATTAAAGAATCTTCTTTAAAAAGAAGAAGGAAAAAAAGATAAAATATGACTAACAAAATGTCAATAAATATATATCTATCAATAATTACTCTAAATGCAAATAGATTAAATGTCCCAATCAAAAGACATAGGGTGACTCAGTGCATAAGAAAACAAGACCCTTATATACGCTGTTTGCACAAGACTCACTTCAGATCCAAATACACCAGCTGAAAGTAAAGGAATGGAAAAAGATATTTCAGGAAAATGGAAATGGGAAAATAAAAGCTATGGTAACAATACTTATACTAGACAAAATAGACTTTAAAACAAAGGCCATATAGCAAGACACAAAGATGGATCCAGCAATTCCACTTCTGGGTATTTATCTGAAGAAACCCAAACACTAATTTGAAAAGACATACGCATCCATATGTTCACTGCAGCATTATTTACAATAGCCAAGATGTGGAAGCAACTTAAGTGTCCATCAATAGATGAGTGGGTAAAGAAGAAATGGTGCCTATATACAATGGAATATGTCTCAGCCATTAAAAAAAAAAAGAATGAAATCTTACAGTCTGTAACAATGTGGATGGCCCTGGCTGGTATAGCTTAGTGGACTGAGTGTAGGCCTGCAAACCACACGGTCGTGGTTCGATTCCCAGGCAGGGCACATACCTGGGTTGCAGGCCAGTTCCCAGCAGGGGACTCATGAGAGGCAACCATACACTGATATTTCTCTCCTTCTCTCCTTCCCTTCCCCTCTAAAGATAAATAAATAAAATCTTTTAAAAAAATAAAAAAAAAACATGGATGGACCTAGAGGGTGTTGTGCTGAGTGAAATAAGTCAGAGAAAAATAAATGCTATATTTCACTTATATGTAAAATCTAAAAAATAAAATAAATGTACAAGTAAAATAAAAACAGACTCATAGATATGAGAACATTTTGATGGTTGCCAGATGGAAAGAGGGAGCAGAAAAGGTGAAGGAATTAAGAAGTACAAATTGGTAGTTACAGAATAATCACAGGGATGTAAAGTAAAACATAAGGAATATAGTCAATAATACTGTAATAACCATAGTTGGTGTCAAATGGGTACTAGATTTATCAGAGTGATCACTTTATACATAGCTTATATAAATATCTAATCATTGGGTTGTACACCTGAAATAAATGTAATACTGTATGCCAACTGTAATTAAAAAATAAAAAATTATTTTTTAAAAAAAGAAAGAAATCCCAAGGAACTCACCAATGCATTGTTCTTCAGATGCCAATGTCCCTAGATGGTCTGCCTTCTTTTCTCCTCCTTTCGGAGTTTTCTTGTGTTTCTCTCTTATATAACATCCAGAGTTTTCAGTTGTACTTTGTAGGAGGTACAGAAAGTACACCTACTATAAGTTACAGTTCAATAATGGTTGGCTCAATCTCCGAAATTTTAACAGACCCTCGTAAGCTGGCTCCAGTACACCACTGCTATGAGTCTCAAAGCGAGTCAAAGCCCAGCTCCCATCACAAAAGCTTAAGTGCCACCTACTCTCTCCCAGCCTTCCCTGCACCTTGGGCACAGGTGTGTGAGTTGCCCAACCAGACGCGTACGTGTGAGGTTCAGACCAGGTGCTAGCAATGCTGAGAAGCAGGACAGTGGCGAATCTTTCTGGTGGCCACTTCAGGGGCAGCATAGCAGCAATACTCATGTTGGCACCCACCCCCAAGGGATCGAACTGTGTCATCTCATGCTCCATGGTGAGAGCAGCATTCTCTCTGACGTTTCCTCTGCCGTGATTTTGACTGTGGTTCTGATCAATATCCCTTCTGAACTGGATTTTCCCAATGGCTCTGTGAGTGGCTCTTCAGCAGCTGTTTCTGTTTAAATGGGCCAGAGCTGCCTCCTGTTGGACGCAGGTAAGGAGTCTGACTCTCAGATCCCGCTGGGAGACAGAAACCTCAGGCTCTACCACGGAACGTCCTTATTTTTCCCGGGTGAAATGATTTGGGGAATAACTTACAGAAAACAGAACAGTGGAATTCCAACTAGAAGGTTTGCTAAGAGGAGCTCTGGAAGCTGAAAACCACCACAATTCAACCTCCTAGCTCAGTCACCAAATGCCCTAATTGGCTATTCTGAACCACCCCCACCCCCAACCCTGTGAGCATAGGAGTAATTATAGTCTCTCCCCATGAGATGAGCAGTTTCACGTTGGGCAAACTATACTACTAGCCCGACACTGGGAACAAGACAGTCCCAATGACACTGAAATCCTATTTTCTCCTCTCAGTTTCCCACCCACCCTCTCCCCACTGCATCACTGAAGACCCACTCACTGATTGGAGGAAAAGTTTTTGTGTCCTCAAGGGTGGCTTTTGTGTGCAGAAAAGACCATTCATGGCTTTACTTGGGTCTTGAAAATTAGTACTTAATTTATTAAATGTAGAGTTTCAGAAATTCATGACTCTTCCTTAAGCTCTTAAAATCAGCTTAGGAGTCTTATTATCCTATGTATAGGCCTAGAAAATATTAACAATCACTTTGAGAGGGCTTTTGATTAATGTTCAGTCTCATTTAAACACTTAGTTAATTAAACCTTTTCAACATTTTAAGCAGCATTTATAAATTTAATATATTCAATTCCTTTGGAAGTACTTCATCTAACTAAGAAATTTTCCCAAGTTGTAAAGTGACTCTTACAGATTTAAAAAATTAACCACACAGAAAAAAATAGTGAAGCTTAAACTCTCTTAAATTTCCAATCCATATGCAAACTTAGATTTCAACTTAAAAATTACAAATCTCAATCAATTATTCAAATACAAACATAAAAGTATAGTGTTAAGAATGGTCTGTTATTTTAATACCCAAATTCTCTTTAAAATTGCATGTATATATAATGCATCATTGGCATGTCCTAAATACTTGTCTCCCCCCTACACACACACACACACACACACACACACGGCTCTTATGTTGAAACCCTAACCCCCAGTGTAATGGTATTTAAGAGCTGGAGCCTTCAGGAGGTAATTAGGCCATGAGGGTGGAACCCCCATGAATATGATTAGTGCCCTTTGAAAGAGGCCCCGAAGAGCTCCCTCGTTCCTCTCACCATGAGGACACAGTGAGTAGATAGACAGCTGTCTATGGACGAGGATGCAGGTCCTCCCCAGCCGCCAAATCTGCAGCACTTTGATCCTGGACTTCTCAGCTTCGGGAACTTTGAGAAACAAACTGCTGTTGTTTCTAAGGCACCCAGTCTATGGTATTTTGTCTCAGCAGCCCGAACAGGCTAAGACAACAGTATATGCACAGATTCTTTTAACTTGAAAATGCAGATGCCCCTCCACTTACCATGGGATTAAATCCCTATAAGCCCATTGTAAGTTGAATACATTGCAAGTCCAAGTGCATTTGATGCTACATGGTAGACTCCCCGTTGTTTGCTCTTGTGACAGCCTGCCCAGCAGGGAGCTGCGGGTCCCCGCCACCCCCCAGCATCAGGAGAGGACCACACCGCACACCCACAAGCCCAGGAAAAGATCAAAATTTGAAGTATGGTTTCTACTGAATGCATATCACTTTCGCACCATCATAAATTCAAGAAACTTGAAGTTGAACTATGGTAAGTTGGGGACTATCAGTTCACAATAAAACATTTGTAATTGAAAAAAGCTACAGTCAGGACTCCCTTAAACATCCATATGCTCAATTTTACATTTTCCCTGGAACACTAAAATGTCTCCCCAGAAGGGAGACAATTTTCTTCTCTCTAACTGAGGCTACTAATCAATGAGAAATTTCATCAGGGGTCGACTAGATCCTCATTTGTGACTCTGTGAACCAGTCAGTCTCTATCTCTTGTCTCCAACATCCTAACTTAAAGGTGAAGGTGGCCAAGGAGATTGATTACTAGCAACTGATTACTAGTTTTCAAATCAGAGTTCAATCCATAACTCTTACCCAGGCCCCAACCACAATTTTGCATTTACTTGACCCTTAAGCTATATAATTACATATTTTTCCATCTAATTCTAAAGACTCTTGCTTATTTCTTGGGGCTGCACAGTTCTCATGGACATTAAACTTTTATCTAATTGAATTCTGGTTATCTCTCAGAGCTTTGTCTGATTCTTCAGTCAAGCCTCCCAAAGTCATTCTCCAAGGTCATTGCTCAGCTCCACCCGCTCACCCTACTTCACCCCCTGTGGTCCCTGAGTTCCCAATTCTCCTGGGAAAGGAAAAGTAGCCTCCCCCAAGGTCTATGCACCCTTCTACCTGGGAGGCTAAGGGAAAAGTCCTGAAGCCTAGTAACTTCCCCCAGACAGTGTTTGGCACCACAGCCTCGTGCTTTCCACCCTTTCAGGGGCAGGTGCTGCAGTGGTCAGGTCTGTTG
Organism: Sturnira hondurensis; assembly: GCF_014824575.4. Taxonomy (NCBI): domain Eukaryota; kingdom Metazoa; phylum Chordata; class Mammalia; order Chiroptera; family Phyllostomidae; genus Sturnira; species Sturnira hondurensis. The sequence continues at coordinate 3,398,511 of NW_028092868.1, read as the reverse complement.
GAAGGACAAGGTCTAGGTAAGAGGTACTGGAGCCAAACCCCTAATCTCCCAGAAGATAAGGAGTCATAGCCAAGGTCACCAACTAGTGCTAGAACCCAGGACTCCTAGGCTGTTTTCTGACTACTCATAAAGCCCTCAATGAGGGTCAAATCGGCAGAGCCAGAAAGACACAGGTCACAGCCTCAACCAACCAGTCCAAACATCAGAGTACGCTGTGTACAGCCCTTTGGTTGCTTGGTAAACAGAATAGAAACAGGCCTAGCTCCTGTCCTTTCTAAAATAAATATACATACCAAGTATTTGTATTTCCATACTAAGGAAATGTGATAGTAATAAATAACTTTCAGATATAGTGGGAATGGGGGAGCAGTCCTGGGTCCCAGAAATCAAAGGCTGGAGGAGGGAATATGGGGAAGAAGGGGGGGCCTCAGGAGTCCTATCTTTGGGGAAAGTTCTCACCAAAAAAGCCCTGCACACACCGGGCCCTCCAAAAGCCAGGATGAAGAAGCTGCTCTGGTCCTTCCATCACCAGCACTGGGAAGAGCCACTGGTGGAAGAGGGATGGACAGCTGCGAGGGAGCAGGAGGCCTCCTGCTGGCCCGAGTCCCAGCGCCCCGTCTCAGGCTCCCCATCTACCCCCATCTCGCCTCCTACGGTTCCTGGGACCTCTGGTGGCACTTGGTCTTTCCCACCTGCCACTGTCTACCCAGCAGCCCAGTACGCAGGACCGCCAACACTGCTCGCTCCAGTTGGCCCAGAAAGAAACACACGGTGCCTATCTGGGTTTCAGGGTGTCCTCGCTAACAGACACAGGGAAGGGGCAGTTGTAATGGAAACTGCCAAACATGATTGTCGAAACATTTCCAGAATTCTGTAAAAGTTCTACTGGTGTCATCTTGGCTTCTGCTGGATCCTAAATAGGGCAGCATCCTGACCTACCGGCCCTTCCTTCTCTGCCACCTGCTCACCCCATGCCCTCCATGCACTGCTATGACCAGGCCCTGGTGGTTTGGGTTAGAGATACATAAAAAGGCTCAGGCTGGGCCTCTGCCCATCCTATGGCCTAGAAAGGAGACAAACGCGTACAAGTCATGGGAGTGTGGTGCCAGAGATGCCCGGGCAAGCTCGCTGAGGGATCCTCAAACCCAAGTCTTGTCTCGCATGCTCCTCAGCACCCTCTCTCCCCCACTCCAACCCTGTCATCACAGCAGCTCCCAGCCTGGGTTCAAATCTGCCCACCCCCTCTTGTCCTTCACCTCCCAAGATCCTGGCAGGCTTGTCGCTGGAGCTCCCTGCTCCTCCTTCAGGCGCCTAGCTCCAAGTGGGCCTCTCCCACCCCCTAGAGAACATCTCAGTGGCTGCGTGTTTAGTTAACACTTGATAAAGTTGTTCAACAAAAAGAAATATTTCCTACTAAAGTGAAAATGATCCCATCAGAGGTCTCAAAGATTAAATCTTCCTTCTGGAACAGAAACCCCACCAACACTACATTACTGTTCCCACTCTGTGCAGGGCAGTCTCATGAGCCATCAGCTTCTCTCAGTCGTACAGTTGACCTGGGAACCAGGCACCTCCCCCTGGGTTTCCTACTTGCCACACTGGATTCAATCCCCTGTTCAGTGTTTGCCCAGAACCTGTCTCATTGCTGTTTTCAAAACGGCTTCAGTGCCAGCCGCAAGGGCAGCGCTTGGTGCAAGTGCCCTTGAGCCCCGTTGCCTTCCTGCTGCTGCTCTGAATTCCCTTTGAGAGGGCTACGTGTCAACAGGCATGATCATTATTGGAGTCACCTGATACAAGAAGCGATGTCACACAGGCTGCCCAATGGGACACATCATTGCCAGAGTCTGTGCCCTAATGGAAAGGCCCGGGGTAATCCAGACAGATGGTCTGTGAGCTTGACCACCAGAAGCTTTCATGAGGGCATTGGACATCTCAAGGGAGCTAAATGCTCAGCATGGAGCAAGGAAATGCCAGCTGCACTTTGCTCAAAGTAGAAGAAAGAATTAGCACATCTTGGGGCCTGGAATGGGCTTGAACTTCTCCAAGGATAATGATCGCTTCGGGCAGCAGCCCAAGATGTGGTCTTGGCCCCACTCAGAAAAACCACAAGGGGAGGGGTAAGATGGCAATGAACCTGCCGTCCTCCTCACTGGAAGGGTGCTATGCCACCTCACACATGCCCACTTCTCAAGTTGCTTCCCGTCTAAAGGAGACTGCTGTGGGGCCCGACACCCAAAACCCCCATGGCCTCTTACCCACCGCCTAGTACCCCAGGACCAGATGAGGTTTCTCTTCGCTGAGTCCCCTCTACACCTGGAAGATGACCAGCCCCCCAGGAGGATAAGGTTGGAAGGTGAGCGAAGAGAAAGTCAGAGGAAGCACAGGGGCTACGATGACTCTAGGACAAACTCATAATATCCCCAAATAAAATGACTTCAGATTACTCAGGCCTCAGGCCGGGCCAGCTGGTCGCCTGTCTGGGGGTTGGCCACAGTCCCATCACCCCTTGTCTTTCTCCCTTAGATGCCCAACCTGGCCCCCGCTGACACTCCCCCCGCCCCATACCTCAAGGCCCCCATCCCTGGCAAGTTTTGGGGTTGCTGCAGCTTCCTGAGTGCTCTGAGGGCCTCCCCAGGCCCCCACTCTGGGGGAGGAAGCATCCCCCAAAGCGGGCCCCCCAAGCAGCACAGGATGTGTTTCCGCCATCTGGCCTCAGGTACTTAACTATGCTGCAGCGGCTTCCCTTGGGGTTGGGAGGTCCAGGCAAGTGAGAATGGCAGTGAACTTCAAGGCTCCAGGCTCTCAGGCCTTATCCATGTACTTCATACTGGGGAGATGTTCACTAGACAGAGGTTATGCCTGGTTCTATCCTTCGCTGAAATTTTTTTGCCTGTGGTTCTGAGGCCTCAGGGCCTAGTTGTAATAGAGGCCACCCTGATGGAGGCTCATTGGCTCTTTCAAAAGCCTCCACCTTCTTATTTCTTATTTTCCTGTTGAGGAATGCCCACAGTTCTCAGCTGTTTGCCAAGCAAAGATGACTGACACAACCTGTGTCCAATAAAGAGCCAGACCTTCCTGGTCCAAGTCTCTTTGTCTCAGAGGTGCAGGAAGAAGTGGTTCCTTCCTGTGGGGGTCTTGGCATTCCCCAGAGCAAACTGGGGAGCCCAGGGCCCACTTAGGCCCACGGGGGAACCAGGCAACCTGAGGGAGGGCTGGAGAAAGGAATGGAGCCCTGCATGCAAAGCCCCTCAGCCACGCCTCTGGATGTGGCCCCTGCCATCAGTGTTTGGATCCTGCTCTGTACACATCTGTGTTCTAGGCTTTTGTGTTTGCCTTTGCCTTGTTCCTTAGCAAAGTTCCTCTGAAATTCCACACGGCCTTGGCCAGTCTCAGGGAAAAGGGATTTTGCCCTTAGGCCCATAGGCGAGGGGAGCCTATCACAGGCCAGATGCTCTTAGAAGCCATCACAGGACCAGGGGTCAGGGGAGCCAGGGCGACTAGAAGGAAATGCTTCAACCTGAGTGACAATCCCAGACAGCTGAAGGGCACAGCATTCCCTTATGAAGACAACAACCAGCCTCACAGCAGTCTGTCCCTTTTCTCCTGACCAGCTTCAGGACTCCAGCTGTTGGCCTGAACACCTGGAAGGTAGCTGGGAAGAGGATAAGGAAGAAGCAGGGCCGGCTCCAGCGGAACCGTCTAATGGGGATCCCGCCTGGCCTCGGGCTGGGGAACCCCACGGAACGTCTTTGCCTCCCCTTGCCTCCCAAGCAGGAACTGAAGGTGCTTTACTAGATCTTTGACCACAGCGGGTCCACCAGGTAACAGGGCAACTCCCGCCCGATAGAGCAGTCTGCAGTGTGCGAGAGCGGCCACCAGATGGCAACGAAGAGACAAGCGCCTCCACCATGCTGCCAAGCAACCGTGACGCAAAGGGCTCCGAGTTCGCACTCTCCAGGCCCCCAGGTTATTTCGAGCTGTAACAGACTGTAGCACAAGGAGTGGCCTCAGGAATCCCAGAACTGCCTCTTTTAAACCAGGAGAATCCAAAACGGTCCAGGATCCCCAATCCAGCACCACCCTGGCATCTAGGGGATTGGGCCACCGTCTCTGCTCTTCTGAATCAGGAAGAGATGATCAGCGTTTTACATTTCCTTCTGCAGCTCCACAGCCACTGGGCAAGCACGGATTTCCCTGGTGGCTAAAGTGAGCAACCACCTCCTCCTCCCCTCCCCCACTCGCCCTTCTAAACAAGGGCTGGATTAAAGGCATGTGACCTTGAGCCAGACCTTGAGCCACCAGCTCTTCTGCTGCACTTGAGGGGCTCAAGAGGCTGATAAGGCCTAGCTCTGACCTTCTGTGGTCTTGATTCTCCCTTTTCCCCAAGAATTCTGTCCTTGCCTCAACCCTCTTCTCTGGTTTTGATGACCCTGAAAATGGAATTCTTCCAATTCCAGATAGATAAATATGGCCTAAGAAATCAGACAAGGAACCAAGAAAGAGAGGCAGACACAAGACAAGGGGTGTGGTTATAATGAGCTCAAAACCTGTGCCTGTCTGGTCTGAGAAAGGACCTGGATGAGACAGAGCCTCGGGCAGAGGCCAAGGGCCCCTCCAGCCGCAGCAGCATCGTGGTCCCAGGCACATCTTTGGGTCATGAGGGGCCCGCTGGCCCTGGAGCTGGGCTCTGGCAGGGCCCAGGCGTCAGTCACTAAGGTGCCGGGGCCTCTGAGGGGCACTGTGTCAGAGGATCACACGGGCATGTGCAACTCATTGTACTCATCCTGCCCATCCTCGTCGAAGTTTGGTTCGGCATCTTCCGAGTCCAGCTGCAGGAGGAGCAGAAGGTCAGCAGAGGCAGGGATGCCCACTCAGCCCCGCTGTTCCCCAGCTCCTCCCCTGGCCAGCAGCCCTCGCAGCTCCCAAACCTTCCCAGGCCTCACTGTCTGAAGGCACTGTGACCCCAGATCCAAGCACTTCCCTTGGGCCAAAACCTCATACTCCCCACAACCTGCAGAGGCAGCTCCTAATAATAACAAGACTAACCACACCACACGTGAAGTACTTTCTTGGGGCCACTCCTAGCCCTTGCGGTATACCAGCTCTTGCGGTATACCTCTGCAGACCACGTTTGGGTGGGTGATTTGCAAAAAGACGTCCCTTCCTCTAGATGACAAAAATAGGGCTCAGATGGATTTCAGCACCACCCCACCACACTCGTCCCTCAGCTCTGCGCTTCTGTTCAATGCACAGCCCGCACAGATGTCTGCGGCAGCCTTGTGCTTACTCACACCAAATCCATCACACCCAGTTTTTTACCCGGATTAGTGTCTAAGTCTCACAGCAACCCGTTAGCCCCATTACATAGATGCAAGTAAGATTTCAGAAGGGCAGGTAACGTGTGGATGATCAGACAACCAGCAGGTGGCGCAGCAGAGACTGGAACCCAGGTCTCCCTGATTCCAGGCCCCCACTGCCGGGACACTGCCCCTGGCTCAACCCCGTACCGCCTGCAGCTCTCTGTCCTGGAAAAGCCGGGGCAGAAGGCAACGCCTCAGAGGCACCGTGAGCAGCAACAGGAAAGGAAAGGCGAGCGAAGCCGCTGTGGACTTGACCACCCAGAGCAGCGCGATGCATCCCAGCTGGATGCAGGTGAACAGGTGCATCCGCCACGTCTTCACCTGGGAACAGGCAGCAGGTCTCACCACACTCCCACTCACATCTCTGGGGACTTGGCTCCCCAAGTCCCAACTTATCTCCATTGTCTCCTGTCTGTGTCTGGCCCAGGGACGCCTCGGACCCTCTCCCCATCACCCATCTCCCCATGTCCACACTTCTTGGCCATACCTTGGTCACGTAGGGCTCCTCGGGATGGTGTTTTGCTGGCATGAGGATGAGCAACAGACGCCGGGACAGCTGGATACCAGACAGTGATGTGACTCCCATGTACAGGAAAATCCCGAAGAGCACAGCTAATGGGATCTGGCGCAGCACAGCCCCCATGACGATGGACAGTCCTGCAGGAGATGACACAGACCGACCTGACCCCTCAGACAGTCCTGTGCGGACAGACAGGCCTAGTGGGGAGGGGACGTGGACCATCTAACTGATGAGCTTGGCCTCATCACCATTGACAAGAGAAGATGGAGCAGGACAGAGAACCGGAGAAGGATTTAGGAAAAGGGAGCTCGCGGAGGGTCAAGAAGCAAGGCTGGTGGGCAGGGCAGGGGCCAGACAAGCCACATGTGGAGATTCAGAAGGGACCTGGGCCAACCCTGGAATAGAAAGTCCATTTTAGGCCTTGGGGTCCAAGGAGACAAGTCTGTGGGGCAGGGGCCAGGGCCCTGCAAGGTGGACGCTCTCACCAACGAGGCTGGAGATGAGCACGCCGGTGACCCTTTGCTCCCGCACCTCCTGGATCTGGGGTTTGTCTCCAGGAGCAATGGCCGTGCGCATGACGGTCAGGGCATTGACGTGGGTGACTGAGCGGACGGTGGCAGCTGTGAGCCAGGGCAACCCAAAGAGCCCGCAGAGTCCCCCCAGGGAGCCGATCAGAAGCAGGTCCAGGTGGAAGCCGGAGCCTTTGAGCAGCCTCCTCGCCTTCTGGCTGACAATGAGCCTACGGGGAGAGGATGATGTGGGGGCAAGTCAGGGCCGACAGCCTGCCTGGCTCGCACAGCACGGATGGGGTGCGGGGGGAGCACAGGCAGAGAAGAGCTCTTCCCGGGACCTGCCAGCTGCCTCTTTCAAGTGCCCAAATTAAAGTTCTCACATGTAAGCAAATTTGAGCCAAATTCCCACACTGTGGATATTTGAAACACCACAACAGCCAGATGCCAGATCTCACTACATTGCGGTTTAACCAAAATGAGAGAATGTGAGCATCGCTGAGTGAAAGAACGTACCCCTCGAGTGTTCTGAAGACTGTCAAGTGCCACCCTGCACATGACACATGTCAAAGCAACCCAGGGAGACTGTCCCCTTTGCCGCCAACCCCACCGCTCTCCACACGTCGCCCAAGATCCCCTAGTCCTCTCACGCAGTGATCTGGGTCTCCATGAAGATCAGGATGAGGACCAGGAGGGCGGGGACAGCAGCTGCCATCATCATCCAGGGCGGGAAAGGACGGGCACTGCCCAGAGGCGGGATGAACCACGTGCGCTTATGGGGGGAGGTCACCGAGAGCCCCGTGGGCACTGTCAGCTTCTGCATGGCCAGAAGGAAGACAGGGTTCAAGGACTCTGCCCCCCATGCTAGGAACCCATGCAGCCGATGCTCCCACCAAGCTGTGCGTCCCCAGCATCGGGGCTCGAGGGACGTGGGATGTGAACAGGTTCTGGGGAAATTAGTTTTGCACCCTCCGAAGTTGCTGCTCCTCTGAGGCTTTGGGATAGGGTAGAGACGTGGCCTAGTTTCTCCTAGATCCCCAGAACTGGCAGGAAACCCGCGGTGGGGTCACCTGTCATTCTGCCCCCAGTCCCATACCTGCTCCTCCAGGACTCTTGCCTAAAGGGTCACACACGGCCTCAGACCACCCCAGGTGGCCTCCTCAGCAGGACCACATCCCTACTTCTGAAACCCCCAGCCCCTCCATCCCAGTGTGGCCCCAGCAGGTCACTGCCACTCCACTAAGAAAGCTGGATTCCAGCCCTGACCTTGGCTGCTGGGGCAATGGGGATGTGTCTTAGCCTGCCTCTCAAGGCCCTGGGGCAAGAACCAGCCGCTAGAGGGGGCCGGGGCTTACTCACCTGCGTGTAGGTGTCTGTGATGGAATAATCCACCAGGACCATCACCAGGATGGAGATGGGGATGCCAAAGTCCCCGATGATGCGGCGGGCCTTAGGAGAAGGGAGCAGAGGCGGGGGCGAGGGTCAGGAGACCAACGGGGGCTTATTACCCGCGAGTTCTCCTGGATCTGAGCTGGTTCAGGAAGTTCCCCAACCCATCCCTTTCAACCCCATGGGTGCCAGCCAACCCAGGTGGGCATTCCTCTTCTGATTAGACTTCCCAAGGCTTCTGATGGGGGTGGGGCTACCCAGACTGATTTTAGGTCCATGTGCTGACCAGGAGAAGGGGCAGCCCCTCCCTGGAGCGGGGCCGGGCAGTGACGGCAGGAACTAAACAAGTCCCACACTCCTGCCAACCACGTACCTTGCCTCCCAGGAAGCGGCTGTTCCTGAACTTGCGTAGGAAGAAGGCAATGAGGAAGGTGCCCAGCATGAGGATGAGGGACAGCAGAGCTGTGTTGGGCTGGTTCCTCGGGCCCGGCGGCCCCTCGGTGGGCGGCAGAGCACTCCCATTCAGGTCCGTCCTGGCCTCCAGTGCCGCCTCGGGGGGGTAGAACGGCAGCAGCGGGTGCTCCATGAACACCTGTGCGGGGTACAAGGGTGACTTCGTGCTCCCTGGGCAGGCGACCCTGATTTCATCACCATTGGTACACCTGCAAGACCAAAGGCTGGCCCCTCACCGACTCACCCGGCAACAGTGACACAGGACACCCAGCTTCAACACATACACACCTCTACAAAAGGGGACCAAGGACACCCCAAGTGCGGACAGTGACCACTTCTTCCTGTACTTACGCGGCTGAATCCTGGGGTTCTGAACAACACCCGTGGGTTTGACTCCTTCCCCCTCAGCTCAGACCTAACCCAGGTTGCCCCCGCCTCCCACCCCCCACACCCAACAGAGTCCCCCTCTTTGGGCCCTCTGCCTCCAGGGCCCCATGCTGCCCCCTCCCGGGCTCTTCCCCCCAGAGTGCTGCCCACCTGCATCCACACCAGCCCCACCCCCAAGACCTCTCCGGCCCTCCACCTTGTAGAGCTTGTGGAAGGTCTCGTAGATGAAAATGAGAGAGATGAGGAAGGCGAAGATCTCCTGGGTGAAAGGCGAGATGTAGCGGACCAGGAAGCTGCCCTCGGCGGCCACCAGAGCAATGACGAAGACCACCAGCCAGAGGCCAACCCACACCCGGCCGGTGAGGTACTCCAGGTCCTGGGACTGGCAGAACTGGCAGCGGAGAGCGGGGTGGTCACCCACGGCAGCCTGCCCTGGACACCAGGGCCCCGTGGGATGTGGGGGAGGAGGGAAGGTTAACGCCAAGAGGGAGGAAGGGGAGACCTATCACCTGGGCTGAGAGAGGAGGGAGAGACAGGGGAGGGGCAGGTGATCCCTGGGGAGGAGCAGGGCAGGGCCGTCACCTTGAAGAAGGCTTCTTCAAAGACCAGCAGTGGCCCTGAGAAGCCAACCACAAGCAGCGGCTGGGCCCCCAGCAGAGAGAAGAGGACGCCCAGCACAGCCGTGGACACAATCAGCTCGGACACGCCCATCAGCCCTTCGGTCTTCTCCCCTGGGGAGGGCAAAGGTCAATGGCATGGCCCTGGCTTCTACCTGGCCTCTCTTCCTCATCTAGCCTACCTTAACCCGGGGACCCAAGAAAGGAGCAGTCCCCCAGAGCAATGCACAGCACCCCTCTCCCCGCCCCCAACCAAGGTGATCATGGGATCCTCCACCTCTTCTCGCTCCATAGCCCCCAAAAGCGACCCCTGGACCCCCCTGCCCCAGCAGCTCAGGGCGGTCACACTGGAGACTCTCCCCTCACACCCATAAGCCCATAAAGGGATCTCTGGGACACCCAGACCCAGGAACCCGTGGGTGACACCGAGCCCCCTACCTCTCGCCCCCCCCTCACCTAGCAGCCCCCCGAAGGTGATAGCTGGGCTGAGGGCAGCGAAGTAGATAAACAGCACGGCGGCCACGCACTGGGAGTGCAGGGCGTCCCGCAGGTCGCTGGGGTAGTGCGGGTACCGACGCTTCACGTCTCGGACAAGCCCCCCAAACACAGAGCCAGTCCGTCGCAGGGGGTCGTCTTCAGGGGTCACCTCGGGGCCCCCCAGTTCCACCGACAGCTCTGAGGAACAAGGGGCTGCTGGAACACAGACCACCTTCTCCCACTTGGAGGCCCTCAATCCTTCCCAGCGGGGCCCAGGGGCAGAGGTTTGGGGTTGGGACCAGACACAGGATCTGGGAGCCAGGATGGGGCTGGAGTCAGGGCCTGAGAAGCTGTGTCAGGGAGCCTGGGGTGCGGGGGCTCTGGGCCCCAAAGGGTCTGACCTTTCCCAGGGGCCACATAGCCTCCCTGGGCGCTCATCTCAGCCTTGGTCTGTTCGCGCTCCCGCCGCTTCCTGAGCAGCTCGCGCTGGAAGGCAGCCACAGAGCGCAGCAGGTCTCGGCCCTCCACCTCCGAGGGCGGGATCACGATGCTGCCGTCCAGGAACTCGCTGATGGCGCTCAGGAGGTCCTGCCGGTCGTCTGCCTGGTAGGCCGCCTCGTGAAACAGCTGGGGGCAGGAAAGCAGGGGCTGAGCCGACCCAGGGAGCCCCTGAAAGGGGGCTGCAGGGAGGGGGTCTTAGGACGTTCAGCCACACACACAGGTCAAGTCCAGTGTCAAAATTCTGAATCAGGGGCCCTTCTTGTGGGCTGGCAGCTACAGCCAGAACACTGCCCCTCCGAGTGCCTGCCCCCTACTCCCCTGGGAGCCTCCAGACTTTTCCACAACACAGCCACGGCAGGGCTAAGCCCCTGGAGGCAGCGCAGAGGCCCTCCAGGACCTCTCGGAATGACAAGCAGCCACATCCTGATGGTTGGCGAGCCCAGGGTCCAGCAGAAGTAACGCCTGCTTGAGTGTGGTTGGGAGGGTACTAATGTGGGTGTAGTAATTTAAGGTTTTAATTGGAACATTTCACCTAAAATGTCATGCGCTGTGCTTGAGCAGGATAGTGTTATGTCCAGAGTTACCTGCCTAAGATTTTATAATAAACAAGGGGCATTATTTGTGCCAGACCCCGTATTCCAAACATCACACTCCTGTCCAAACCCAGGACCAGCCACAGCAAAGACCCGCACATCAGCCTGTTCGAGTCTCACGTCACACCCAAAACCTGGAGGTCCAGGCTGCATCTCTCCTGCTCCTGCCTCCCTCCCCCACGGCCCCAGCCTCCCCTGACTCCAAAGCACTGTCTCCACCCAGGAGGGCCTCCCTCAGCCTTGCATCCGTAGGTGCCCTGGGCACAGTGAGAGAGACAGACAGGGAACGGAGGTGGGCCCAGGGGAGACAGGCCTTGAGTGCCCAGCCCACGGGCTGCAGGACCAACCTTGTCAGACATGAGGGTGGCGATGGAGCGCCCGAGCTCGTGGTAGTCGGTGCTGGTGTGGCTGGGCCCCAGCATCACGAACAGGAAGCGAACCGGCACGGGGACCTCCAGCACGGACTCCAGGAGCACAGCCTCATTCAGCCGCACGAAGGCTGCCGCTGGCTGCTCCAAGAAAGGCACACAGCCTGGGGGAGAACAAGGCACAGGGTGCTGGGCACAGGGGAGCGGCCTAGGCAGGCCCCCGGGGGACGTCTGGGCCATCGCGTACACTCGGTGGGGCGGGGTGTGCTCTGCGTAAAGAAACCCCATCCGAAAGGAGACTGATTCTCCCTGTCCACACGTTTGTATGTTTCCCACAATTATCAACAGAGGGAAGGTAAGGGTTGTAAGGAAGGGGTGCTTTTTTCTAATTCTCACAAAGGCACTGTATGGATTAGCAGCTGTCCCAGAAGCCGACAACTGGAAGGGAAGCAGGCAGAGGATAGGTGAAGAAAGGGCTGGAGCCAAGACAGGTTGGGAGGTGCGGGTAGGGAGGGAAGAGGCGGCCTGCAGGCCAGAGCTCAAGACAAGCAGACCCCAGTGGAGGCTGCGGAGACCCCCGTGCCCCTGCCCCCAGCACCCGTCCTGTCCTTACCCACGAGCACCACAGTAGCCTCGGCATCTTCGGGAATCTTTTCCAGCAGCTTCAGGCTTTTCCCCCGGTGGCCGTCTCCCCCAGACAGATGGAGGGGCTTCTGAGGACGCAGAACTGGAATAGGGCTGGGACCCAGACCGCAGGCCGTGGCAGGCCCTCCCTCCCCTTGCTCCAGCCCTGGCCTCTGCCCTCCCACCCCTGGATCGGGGCCCTGCTTTCTCCCATCCCAGTCAAAGGAGGGACTGCTGGTGATGTGCCCTACACCAGGAGGGAACCCCTTCTCTGAGCCTCCCACGACCACCGCAGACTTATCTTGTTGAAAAGGCTACCCCGGGCCTGCTACATCCTCCCATTTAACTCTCCTGCTTCTTAAGAGTCGGGCCCTCACACTAGAGACCCCCCAACAGGCCTAGTACAGCACCAGGCATCCCACCTTCCTGACTCACTCAGGGAAGCATCAGTGGCCTCCCTTGAAACCGGAAGCCCTCCCACTCTCCCACCCCAGGTCAGAAAAAGGCGACTGACCTCCTTGGCATCAGGGTCATGAGGCCAGAGTGGGGCCGGCTCCCCCAGGTTATCGGCCATAGTAGGCACCGCCCCATCGGGGCCGTGACTGGGAGTGGGGTGGTGATTCCCCAGGACCGAGTTCATGCTGGAGCTGGACGTGTTTCGGGGAAAGAAGCCACTGTCCTTGTCATCATTGGGGTGGCTGAGGAAAGGGCAGACGAGGAGAGGCAGGTTAGGAAGGGAGGCCCATGGTGGACCAAGGTCGTGAGGGAGTGAGAAATGGAGGGTCAGGGCCTCTATCCCTTGGCCTCAGTGGAAGAAAGAACTTTCTAATGGTTGGTGCTGTCCAAAGGTGAGTCAGGAATGAGCTCCCCGTCACTCGAGGTACTCAAGCAGAGGCTGGAAAGTCACACAGGAGAGTCTGTGCTCCTGGAGGGACAGCTGCACCAGGAGGCCCCCTCCTGGGCACCCCACCCTGGCACCTGTGCTTCAGTAGGAGGGTGCGCAGGACGCTGGCCCTGTCCTCCGGCCGGATCTGGTCAGACACAATCATGGTCTCCACCACGAGGTGTGCGATGCCTGGCAGAGTGGTCTGCTCCAGGTCCAGGAGGGCAGCTCCTGGGGGCACAGAGGAGGGGACACAGTCCCATCAGATAGAAGAAAACCACACCCCAGCTGCCATGTGCACCCAGGCAGACAAACATGCACCCAAGCAGATAGGCAATCCCACGTGGCCACGGCCCAGCCAAGTTCTGAAGTGCAGCACAGCAGGAGGGCGTGGCCCCTCTCCACCCCAGGAAGGAGACATCTGTTGGTTTCGTCCACATGGACTGCTGTCCACTTTGCCCAGGTCCCAGGACAGCGCCAGGTCCGGGGATACAGCTCTGCCCCTCGGAGCTCACCGCTGGGCTGGCAGCTGGATTCCACATCCCCAACGCGGCAGCCAGACCTCGTCTGGGCCCAGGCCTCAGGGAGTAGTCCCCGGGAGCCAGGCGGCCTGGCACAGGCTCCGCAGTCTGGGCAGAGAGTGCACAGCCCCAGGGCCAGGCCTGCAGGGCCCCTACCATGGGCGATGGTCCTCCTGAGCTCCAGAAGGCTGCGGAAGGAGAGCGAGGCCACATGGGGCTTCCCCCAGCGCTCCGTCTCCTCCTCCACGTCCTCCTCAAACTTGATCCAGCGTGCCGTCTCCCGCCAGTGGGGCTCCTGGCTGCGGTCCAGCATCAGCTCATTCAGCTCCACAAACACCTGGGGTGGGCACCAAGGGTGAGGGCCAGGTGAGCCACGGAGACTGGGCAAGGCAGCAAGGAAGGGAAAGGGAGGCTCTGGGGAGCAGAGGCGAGAGGAGCCTGCGGGCCCACCCCCTCGGGTCCTGCACCTCATGAGGCCTCCGGTCTAGCTGCTTCTTCTTCTTCTTCCTGCGCAGGATGGGGGCCAGGCCACTGGGGCTGCCCCTCCCGCCCTGTGTTCGAGATGGCTTCTTCACTAAGTGCCGCCTCATGCCAGGGTTGTCCTCCAGCCGGTGACCTGCAGAGGAGGCAGGCTTGGCAGTGCCAAGGGTCTATCTCAGGGTCTCCGGATCATGGCCAGCCCTTCCAGCACCCTGCTCTGCCCAGCCAGCCCACAGTCACCCAGGGGCTACACCAATGGACTACCTTGTCCACTGTGGCTATTTCATAGATAAAGAAACTGAGGCCCAGGGAGGAGGAAGGACCAATCCAAAGCCACACAGGGAACCACCAGCCAAGCCACAGTAAAAAGGCAGACCCCAGCTCAGCCCACAGCCACTGCCTCTCACTCGGGAGTGTCATGACCCACAGAGAGTGGCCAGGCCCCAAGCCCTCAGCACTTTCCCCAAGCCCTCTCTCAGCACCCAGGTCCAACCCCACAGGTACAGGCAGATTCAGGCAGTTCCTCCCTCCCCTCCTCCCTGCCTGCCCCTTCCAGGCCAGCAGCTAGGGAAAGGCCAGCAGCCCATTTACTCACAAGCTGGTCCCCCTGCTATGGGGCTCAGCGGGTCCCTGGAAGACTCCCACAGGTCACAGTGTTCAAGGGCCAGCACAAACATCTCTAAGTCCTCTGAGGCCAGTGAGTCTCGGGGGCTGACAGCTGGAGCCCTCCCACGGCCCTGGCCCTCAGCATCCTGGGGCCCAGGGCTCAGGGCCCCATCGGGCGTTGTGACCTCCTCCAGCGGGCTCGTCATTCCCAGACAGTGGCCGAGGTCCCAGCCTCTGCTCCCTCCCAGAGCCCCGACTCTCCTAAGAGATGGTAGCCTGGACGGAAGTGGCCTTTGTCCAGCCAGAGCTGGGGATGGCTGGGCCTCTCAACCCTGACTCCCCACGTCCCTAGGATGGCTCCCGGCTGCTGTCAGCTCTCACCCCGGATCTGTAAACACACCCTCCCCCGACCCCACCCCCCCATCCTGCCACCACCACTGCTGCCGCCATCGGATTGTTCCTGTCCCTGTCCTCAGGCCCTGGCAACTTTCCATGACGTATTGAGCTCAAGCCCTCCTTCCCACCCCCGCCCACACACTGGTTCTGGGGGGAGGAAGGCGGGGTCAGCGATGCCTCTGGCCTGGGCACGGAGCCCCACGGGTGATGACAGGTGGCACAGAAACCAGGGCCTGATAAGATGGAAAGAATGTGCCGAGATCACAGCCAGGGCCAGCCAGGGTGGTGGGTCAGGAGGGAGGGGGCGAGCCCTCGACACAGGGAGAAGCAGGGCCTGGCCCAGTGGCTCCGACTCGGGGGGCTGGTTTGAAAAGAGTCTACCCCAAGAAGAGGACAGAGATATAATGATATCTCCAAACCTCAGGTGGAAGGGGGGCTCCCGGAATCCGGGGGTGACTCAGAGGACAGAATCAGGACAGAAGGGCAGAGATGTCATGAAGGAAAATCTCAACTCTGGAAATCGGAGCTGAAAGATAGTGAGCTCCCCGTCACCAGCCACATTCTACCAGACAGGGATACTGCAGAGGGTGGTGGCTCAGCCCTGGGTTGGGGAGAACACAGTGCCTCTCCAAAGTCCCTCACAGGCTTGGTGCTCATGGCAGTGAGCCATGGGGGCTACCACAGAGTGTCACTCACTTTTCATGTCATCCAGGTCCGCGGAGCCCAACATCTGGGCCTCCGCTTCGTCAGTGGGCACCTGCTGCTCTGGGCCACCCAGGCTGCCCAGGGCACTGCCTGGGCAGAGCCGCTCCCGAAGGTCATAGCTGGCTGATGGGCTCCAAGGCCGGCTCTTCTCCCCAGAGACTCGGGAGGCCCGGGCCCGGGGGCTGGGGCAGCTGAGGAGGCAACAGACAGCCTTGGACTTGACAGGAAGCCACAGTGGAGATGGACCAGGTTAGAGAGTCCCTTTGCCTCCAACTCAGGGCAAGGCCTGGAGTAGCCCCCTGAGCACTAGACATAGGCCCCTTCCTCCTGGGCAGAGGAGAAAACTCACCGCCACCCTCCTGCCCCCATCGCCCTGGACTCCCTTCCTCTCAAACTCCACCCTCCTCTTCACTCCAACACCCTGTCTCCTGAAGGAGTCTTCCTCCTCTTGGCCCTCTGATTCCTCCTTGCCAATCATGTGGACAGGGAGGGCCCCCCGCTCCCCACCTCCTCTGCCCCCTCTCCTCTCCTCTTCCCTTCTCTGGGGTCAGAGGAGGACACATTCTCTGGGATCAGGCAGGAGCCCGGGACCGCCTCTGAGCTGGGCTGGAGGCCAGTACCTGACCAAGTGCTGAGGACTCTTGTCGGAGCGAGGCGCCCCTGAGGACAGGGGCTTGGTGGGGGCAGCCCTTCCAGAGAGGCTGGGACTGTCATCCTCGTCACTTCCAATGGAGAACTGCGGACAAGCCAGATGTGTCCTGGGCCCCTGCCCCACCCCAGCCAATCCGCACTCACTGAACAGCTAGCCCACCCTCAGGGGTAGACACCTACCTTCGCTTTCTGTGGGGACCCTGAGGGTGGGGGCTCCACAGGCTCGGCCTCAGATTCCCCTGCCTCCTCCTCCTCCTCCTCTTCCTCCTCCTCCTCCTCCACCCCCACTCCCCCCTCCTCCTGAATGGGAGGGGTCCCCTCGGAGGGGGCAGCAGAGGTTTTCTCCTTCTTCTTCTTCCTCCTGGCTTGCCGGGCAGAGGCAGGAGGCAGTCGCCGCAGCTTGTGGGGCGGAGGCAGGCGCACCGAGAGCGGGTGGTGAGTGTGGTGGGATGTATGCCGGTGAACTGGGGGTACAGGAGGGTCAGTTGGGGCCCCCACAGCAGATGGGGCCCCCACACCACCCTAGGGACACACACCTTATCTAGCTCAAGGCCTCCACCGAGGGCACCCTAGCCCTTCCTCCTGAGCCAGGCTCCCCCTAACACCTGTGTGCACCACAGCCTGCCAGAGTGGGGAAATGGGAATAATGCAAAGGGGGTCCATGAAAGAGAGGTGGTGGGAATGGGAGGGCACAAGGCAGCGAAGGAAGGAGAAGTCAAGTCAGAGAGCTCAGGAGGGGAGATGAGGAGGCAGAGAGAGGCGGGCCAGGGGTATGGCAGCCTCCGGGAAGGGGAAGGTCACTGAGCAAGGCCTTGGGCCCACATCCCTACATTTCCCCTGCGACTGGGACCGGGCTTCCCTGGCAGGTGGACAGGCGATGGGTGAGTGAGGCAGGATGACTTAACATGGCATGGTGGCCCAGCACAACGTCCAGCACAGCGTCCAGCACAAGATGGCACTGAGTGACCAAGCCAGTGGTGAGCACGGTGATGGTGGCAATGAAGGTGATGGTGGTGAGGGCAGCCGCACTAGGGGTCCCCAGGCTACCCACACTCAAAGTCCCGCTCGCTGTAGCTGCGGCTGGGCTTCTCAGGGTCCCAGGCTGGGGGCTTGCTGATGAGGTCCCCAAACCTGCTCACAGCCAAGGTCTTGCCCAAGTCATCGTCCTCCTCCTCCATGTCTGGGCTCAGAGGGGGCTCCTCCAAGGGCACCCGGACCTGCAGGTTCAGACAGCTCTCCTAAGGACCCTTGACCCATGAACGCCCCACACCCACCCCAATTCCAAGCCCGGTGTGGAGGCAGGGGAGACCAGCAAGCTCCATCTTCCACAACTCCTTCTTCCAGGGCCCCAGGCTGGGGTCAGGACCCCAGGGTCCCCGGGCTTGGGAAGACTAGACAACAGATCTAAAAAATACCAAAAGACCCCTCTTTCTCCATACCGCCTTATCCCAGCTCCATCTTGGAGCTTGGAGGTCCCAGGGTCAGCCAGAGGGCACCCCAATTCTCTCTGGGATCTCCCCCGCTCCTCATTCCCTATCCCCATGCGTCAGTCACCTGGGGTAGGGGGGAGGCGCCCCCGGGCGGCGGGATCACTCCGTTGGCCATGGCCGGGAAGGCGGCTAGGGAGGCTCCCGCTCACTGAGGGACCGGTAACCCGGGCGAGAAGAAGAGGGTGCTGCGGGGACCTAGTGGGGAGTCCTGGGGGAGAAAGGTGGGGTCAGGATTTCGCATGGCCGTCCGCTCCACTCCCCGGAGCCCGATCCCCCGCCCGCCCAAGCGCCCAACCTAGGCCCGGCCACGCCCGGGATACCCTGGGGCCCGGCCCTGGCCCGTCGCGCCCCGCCCCACCCTGCCCTGCTGTACCTCGGGGCTCCGGGACGTGCGGCGCCTGGGCCGGCCTCTGCACCCCATCTCCCTCCGACTCTTGCTCCGGAGCCTGTCGCCGCGCGGGGCCGAGCAGCCCGGGGGCGCCCAGGGCGGAGGGAAGCAGAGCCGGCCTGGCGGACGCAGGCGCCGGAGCCCGCAGCCCGCGGCTCCACCTCCTCCCGCTCCGCAGCTCCGCGCCGCCGCCGCCGCCGCCGCCGCCGGGCAGCACAATGGGAGGGGGCGTGCGGTGACTCACCTCGCCCCGGCCGGCCGGGCCCCACGCGCGGCCCCCACGCGCGGCCCCCGCAGCACCCCACCAGCCCTTTCTCTGGACGTCCCACACATCGCTGGGGCACATCCCTCCCTCATCTTGCTTTTAGCCTCCCCTCCCCTCAAGAGCCGCGGGGGCGACCCCTCTGCAAACATAAGCCCCTCCAACCTGAGTTCACAGCAAGGGGAAGCATCCACCACATCTCCATTCAGTCTCAATATAGCCCCAAATGCTGAGCTTCTGTCAACCATGCACCACCCAATATTTGACCTTGGCCCCTGTTTCCCCACCTGTAACCAGTGGGGCCTGGAATAGGAGTGTTCCAAAGTTCCATGGGGCTCTGAGATTCTGTGGTTGTTTCCATTCCTCTCTCCCTGGTCTCCCACTCCCTGAGGTCACATCTCCTTTTCCAAGGGCAAAGGGTCTTCAGACCAAATTAAAGGATTCGACCCTCCAGGGGTCTCCCTAAAACTGAGCACTTAGCACAAGGCCATGTGCACTAACCCCACAGTCACATGCATTAAGGCATCCCTGAATCCTTAGGAGGACACAAAAGGAGGTCAGGGGAGAGTAGGAGATGGAGCTGCTGGGCAGGAGAAGGAGGAACTGGCCAGGCCCAGGAGAGGAAATCAGCTCCTAGGAGGAGGGGGGAAGGGTGCTAGCCCTGATGGAACTTCATGAGGGGTAAAGTTTCAACCCTGTGAACTTGGACGTGTAATTTGCCCTCTCCAACCCTGGCCTTCACGTGGTTCCCAGCCCAGCCCAAAGGAAGATTGTTCTACATTCAGAGCCACACAAGGGGCAGAGGGGGCGGACAGCTAGTGTCCATCCAGCGCCCACTTTTCTTTATGCGGTAGCGGCGTGCCAGGCCCTCTTCCAGTTCATCTCAGCCTTCCCACCATGGAGGCTCAGGGAGGCTTGTTATCCGGCCATGGTCACAGCTGGGAAGCAGGTTGCCATCAGGGCATCACTGGTGTATAGGTGACTGCCTGAGCCACAGCCCCCTTTCACTGACAGGGTGCTTGACCACCCTGTGTCACAGGGTCTTGAGAGGGTGAAACAAGACACCAGTGTGGGAGTCAGCTGGGTACAAGCAGAGCATGTGAACTGTGCCCCAGACCTCAGGACGTGAGACCCATCTGTTATCGGCTGAAGTGCGTTCCTTCAAAATTAATATGTTGAAGTCCTTATCCCCAGTACCTCCAAATGTGACCTTATTTGGAAATAGCATAGTTGACAGACGTTAAAATAAGGGCAGGCTGGGACAGGGTGGCTCCTTTTCCAGTATGACTGATGTCCTTATAAAAAGGAAAATTTGGACACAGACGCACTCAGGGAGAACGCCGTGTGAAAACTGGTGTTATGCTTCCCCAAGCCAAGAACTACCAGAAGCTGGGAGGCCTGGAACAGACCCTCCCCCGGCCTTGTGATGGCCGCCCCGCACTCTCATACGTCACCCCAACCCTTTCTCACTCTGACCAGGTTAACTCGGTTCCAAGTCTCCACCTTGAGTGTCGTTTGAGTGGAGCCTTCACTTCCTCTGGTCTTTAGTCTACCTCCTACACCTGGACATGGCCCCAGTCCGTCTCCTACCCAGTCAATTTGGACAGCAGCGCCGTAAATACCAGGACAGCCTGAGGTGGGTCTTGCCAGCCTGCGAAGTCATGAACTGGGCCTGGGACACTGATGCCCATGGACACCACTTGGCTTGTCCTCTGAGGCCCTGCCACAGGTCCCGCTCTTCCTGAGACCCTCAGACTCCCACGTTCCTCCCAGCTGGGGACTCCTCGAGGCCTCTGGCAGCCAGCGGCTTCAGTCTCTCGCCTTGCAAACCCTTTCCTGTACCTCCTAGCCTGTGGGATGGTGAGGTGCAATCTCCCGTGAAAAGACCCTAGGAACTTAGGCCCCCAAGTTCATCTCTCCTTTGGGGTGGGGGGGCCGCCAGCAGCCAGTTATGTCAGGTTTGCTTTCATCATTCCAGCGCAGACCTCCTGGCATCCTGGAGGCTTCTCCATGGTGTCCCACTGCCTCCAGTCCCCCAGAATGCTGGTCCCAGTGGGCTCTTCATTCCTGAGATGAGAATGCTCCTTGTGTGCACAAAGGATGGCCGCTGTGTATGTGTATGTGTGAGAGAGAGAGAGAATATGTGTGTGGCTGCCCAGCTCAGAACCTGGAGATATTCAACAGTGACAGGGAAGGTGACAGCAAAGGCAGAAGCAGCACAGAGCATCCCTGTCGCACTGGCGTTCACGGCCCAGTCTGACTTGAACGTCCCCACTGCAGGCTTCCCAGATGAGTTTCTTACGGAGACTACACCTTTGCCACCAGGAGCCACACGGGGAAGGGATTAAGCGCGACGTCTGGAGCCAAGTGGCCTGAGTGCCCAGCCCGACTCTGCTGCCCGACAACCGCATGACCTTTCTGGGCCTCACCTTCCCCATCCGCGTGAGGGGGATAACGACAGGGATGTGGAGACAGTGAGGTAAGGTCAACCCTGTAAAAAGCACCAGGACAGTGCCTGGCACAAAGTAAGTGCTCAGTGTTAGCTAAGCTTCACTACTACAAATCTAAGATACATAAGTACAGTGCTGGGAGGCCCTGAGGTGACTGGCAATATGAAAAATGATGAATACACACGCAGGAATGAAGTGGGAGTTGACTCACACTTACAAGGGTGTTAAGTCCTCCAGATGCCACCCGTGCAAATTCACAGTTGAAACAGAAGATGACAGGAAGGCCAGGACCACCTTGACCTCCACCGGGGTCGAGTCGGACACTCCTTGGCCAACGGGCCCGTCTGTACCTTTGTAGCCCTGAGTTAGCAGGCTATAGAGCTTCTTCGAGATAGTAAGATGTGGGTTCAAGTAGTCCCAGGTTGTCACTTAGACAGACCTGGAACTCCCCTTGTCAAGAATGCCTCCTCCCCGCTCTCCAGAGAGCAAGGGCCTGGTGTCACTCTCGGTTGACCGGCCCCATGGTGAGACCTTACTTTTACGAGAGATATCGTGGCATTGGGAAGGAGCCCAGGCTCTGGAGTTGGAGACGCTCTCCATAAAATACCAGTTCAGTGCTTGGCACACACTGAGCGCTCAATAAATGCCATTCGTGTTATTTACTATTGCTGTTACTCCGCTGTGGTTAGTCCCATCGTAATCCTTGTGTCCCGCAGTAAACCTGGACTCAGCTTTGAAACAGAGCCCGTCTCAGGCCAGTGCTGCTGTCCCTGGAGGCTCTCACCCTACAGAACCCACCTTTTTAGCTCCAGAGGTGCAGGTTTATCTGGGGCTGGGATGACATTTTTTTAAAGGTTTTATTCATTTATCTTTAGAGGGGAAGGAGAGAGGGAGAGACATGTCAATGTATGGTTGCTTCCTGTGTGTCCCCTGCTGGGAACTGGCCTGCAACCCAGGCATGCACCCTGACTGGGAATCGAACCGCGACCATCTGGTTCGCAGGCCCGTGCTCAATCCACTGAGCTACAACAGCCAGGGCTGAGATGACATTTTGACATATGAAGCTATGTCCTTTCTCTCTCCTCTGCCAACCCCACCTGAGCAAGTAGCCTGCTTTGAATTGTGTTGTTCTGGGGAGTGGGGAGGGAGGTTTGCAGAGGAGGAAAAAGAAAGGGTAAGCAAGAGTAGACACAGTGGCAGAGGAGCGAGCCCTTGCCTTCCCCAGTGAGCAAAGCAAAAAGAGGTTCCCCAAGAAGCAGGGGTCAGAAGGGGAGTGAGTGGGGTGAGTCCTGCCAGCCCCCTGGGATGAGGAGTTCAAATAGAAGGCTGTTTTGAAAATGTTGCCAAGTAATATTTCATGCACACGCAAGAGCGTGAACAGAAACCTACTCACTCATTCTACATCCTACACCAGGCATTGGGTGCACACACATCTGTGAGAAAACCTGACATGGTCCTGGCCCTTAGGTAGCTTGCAGACAATAAGCAAGCAAATTACAGAATGGGGCGAGTGCTGTGGTGGGAAATGTTACAGAGAACATTCGGGTGACACAATCACAGACACGCTCTCTGAGAACCGCTGTGCAATGCAGGGCGGGCTCAGGAAGCAAGGGAGAGGAGGGCATTCAGGGCAGAAGGAAGAGCCTGGGACAGGCCCCAGAACAGAGAACTGATACTGCAGCGATACTTGCGCGCTGAGGATCTGGATGGTTTCCCTGGGCAACTGGGGTTCCTCTGAAACCTGGCACCACAGGGAGAGAGCGAAAAGGACTAGAGGGCCAACCCGTGTGGACATTCGACTACGTCTAGTTTCAGGGAAAACCAGAAAGGGCCTGAGTTAGGGATGCAGCCCCTGGGTGAGAATTGCCTTTCTTAACCTGGGTGGGCTCAGCTTCCTCCCCGTGAAACAGAGGTCACACGTCTCCTTCAGGGGTGTATTGAGCGCAATGACGTCAGTAAAATGACTAGGACGAAGACCAGCACGGAGCCAGGGCCCCAAAACGGCCATCATTGTATTTGCCTGCTTTATAATCTGCGTCCTTCGTGACCCAGCCCCAAGGTGACTGGCTCCTCTCCCTCAAAGGGACCGCAAGCTCCATGAAAGCAGAAGCATGTCTGATGTGTCCTCATACGCCACCCCCCACCATTCCTCTCACATTGAGCCTGGCACACTTGAAGAGCTCAATAAGCACCTGTGGAATTGAAGGCAAGTGCACAAGTAATTATAGCAACTAATAAACTGAAGAATGTTTTTGTGGAGGACAGAGAAGTCACTCGGTCCAAGACGATCAAATGACATGATGAGCCGAGGAAAAACATGGCACGGCCTGCTCGCACTCCCAGCAGCGTGCGAGGCACAGTGGAGAAACAGCCGCTCACGAACACGCGGGCTCATGAGATGATGAGCTTTTCCCTCTCCCGAGGGCCAAGGGCATTTCTAGGCAACAAAGCAGGTTGTAGGAACTAGCAGGCGGGGTTTTTTCTTTTTAAGATTGTATTTGTTTTTAGCGAGAGGGGAAGGGAGGGAGAGAAACATCAATCAGTTGGCTCTCGCACGCCCCCAGCTGGGGACCTAGCCCACAACCCAAGCACGTGTCCCGACTGGGAATCAAACTGGTGCCCTTTCAGTTCGCAGCCTGGCACTGAACCCGCTGATCCACACTAGCCAGGGCAACAGGCAGGTTTTTAATCCAGCATTTATTTAATGCTTTAAGGTTCACATAGCACTTCCACGTGCATCACTGCCCTCAACCATTTTGTGAATTGGGCAAGTTATTGATTAGCCAGCCTCAGGCCCTCATAATAGCTGCAGGCGCCACGACCCAGGAGGGGGAAGTTACCTACTCTCGGTTAAACAGTGAGCTGCAGAACTAAGGCATAATCCTGAATCTTCTGCACCTAAATTCACCGTGGTTCCACATGGCTGTCACGCCCCACTGGACCTTAGGTGGGGAGATGCAAACACCTCACACACCCAGAGCTGGCAAAGCATCGCAGGTGCAGAACCGTGGCTCAGTCTCCAGCCGAGGTGGCGGACAGTCTGGGCAGGGCGTTCTCAGAAGCTACTGCAGCATCTGGACAGAAGAGGAGGGAGGACCTCACCCTCACTCCACGTGCAATGACTCATCAGCAAAGACAACCCCCTCCCACAGAGACGGAGAGATGGGTCCTTCAAGCTGAGCTGCTTGCTCCCTGCCCCCAAATCCTAGGAAGCAGTGTCATTACCACTCAAGTGAGGAGGAAGTGCTACTGACCCCCGGGGGCTGAGTTTTAAAACATTTTGGGTAAAATGTAAACACAAGTCCAAATCACCCTATTCCCTCTGCCTTGTTCTCATTTTCACCACCCCCCCACCATCCCTTTCTGTCCCTCCCTCTAGACTTTACACGAACAGAAGCAAGCATGAATATGCATTTTATCCCCTCCCACCTTTTTTCCCACGGAAAATACAGCATTGTGTTGTTACCCAGTTTTGGGGAATGAATCCTTTTCCTCCACAGCCACTGCCAGCAAGCCCAAGGCCAGAGGCAGGCACTCGATCAGCACTTGTTGAGGGGAAAGCCAGCCCCCAAGAACAAATCAGTCTCAGGGGACAGTCCAGGGCACATAAGCAAGTCCTGCTGACCGGCATCTGTTCACAGTGGCAGTGGCAAAGCTGCCCCGCCTGCTCAGAGCACAGCAGGGTCTGCGGAAGTGCGCCTCGGCACTCCTCCTAGAGAGGCGCAGGGTTCAAGGTCACACGCACAACCACCACCTCTGTCTTCCGGGTCACCAACAGAAGAGCACCCACAGGGCAAAGGATGCAGAGGACATCGTTCAACTGTGAGAACAGAAACGGCCGGAGGCCTCCAGCACAAAGAAATGGAAGCAGCTCCTCTTTGAACTGCCCCATCCTCACGCGGCTTTGCAAACCACCCAAAAAAAACGGCTGCAGATTATTCGGCACCACCTGGACCACGACCTGAAGGGAGAATGCCTGTAAATGGGCCCTGCCTTCAGGAAAGGCCGCTGCGGCCCGGAGGTGGGGCAAGGCCTTCCTCAGGGCCCAGCGGGCTCTGGTTTGCAGAGGTACAAAACCTCGGACGGGGAAGGGGGCTGTGCACACTGCCAGGAAAGTGGACTAGTATTTTTGGGAAGTTTTAATTTGCTTCAATTAAAAATCCAGGCCAGCCCTGAGCAACACAGAAGTAGGTGAACTTCTTTTCTGAACCTCTGCAGTGTCTTTTCTGGGCCCCCTGCCTGTCTGCAGGTCTGTCACTGAGGGACACGCACCCCAGCCAGCACTTCCCACCTGGCCAGTCTGAGGTTCCTACCATTTCCTCCCCACTCTCCCGCCAGACCAGACCAGGGCCCCACAGGGGTGGGGAGGGAGGGAGAACCAGTGGGCTTTACGAGACAGCAGAAACCCTGCGTCGGGGGCCTCAGCACTGCCTCCCTGGTCTGGGTCCCATCCATCCACGACAGCCGTTTTCTTGAGAACACGGGCTCTGTGTCTTGTGATCAAAGGAATGTGAGAAACCCTGGGAAGATCAGCTGCTTTGAACAATGCGTGGCACAGTAAGGGTTCCCGGAGCCCTGGCTGTTAGGGTGTGACCAGCACCGTCATCTACAGGTGTTCCTCTCCATCTTCAAGGGAGCTTTAAATCCGGCCCCCAGCCAGGGGCCCTCCTGGCTGCCCTGGCCCTGGGAAGGGAGCTACTTTGGGGGAGGTAGTCTATGAGCCACTGGGGAGCCCCTCCTGCTCAGACATACACTTTAATGGGCTCTGCGGCAGGACCTGTGTCCTACTGGTCTCTGTCCAGAGAAGGTACAAAGAAATTCACCCATCCGGGGCACTTATGAAATGCGCAGATTTCAGGACAGGGGTAATGCTGGCCTGCACTGCAGGTCAGAAAAGGCAGAACTGGCCAGAGTGGACCTAACCATCCTGGCAGCCTTCTCCCACCTGGGGCCCAGCAGCCATTCCCCTGGAAACCCAAGGACTTCCAGTCCTTTGTGAGGCCAGCCCAAGTCTGAGCGACTGGCCCGCAGGGCACCCACTCCTTCCCATAGGACTCCATCCTCCAGGCCCCAGGGTTTGAGGAGGGCTGGCTGGGTCAAGGGTGGAACTGGGCTCCAGGGGGATTTAAGTCTTCTCCAGCATACTGCAACCTCCCCTCTCCTTCCCGCCCCCGCCCTGGGAGGCCCCACCTTGGGCTTCCCCAAAACAAAGTTTGCAGTGAGGCCTGACCCAGTTAACAGGACATGTGCCTCCCCTTGGGAACCTTCAGTGGAGGGCCTGTCGAGGAGGAAATAAGGAGTAGCGGGAAGACCACTACAACAGAACTACCCCTCTTGCCCCCTAAGTCCCCACCTTGTAAACCCTGAATCCCAGAAATGCAGCAGTCCCAAAACGCAGACACGCAAAAATGCAAACTCTTCTCTGTAACTCAACTTTATCCTTATAATGAACGCCCTTTTCTAACTAACAGGAAAGATAGTCAGGTGAACTCAGGCCACTGACGTAAACTCAATCGGCCCACAAGGAACCGGGTTGCATCCCCATTTGGGGTTGGGCCCACTGGTCCTCCTGCGGGACCAGGCACACCCTCCAGCACACTCTCAGCTGACTCCTGGGACCCACGGGATTCTCAGAGACCCCTCCTTTCTCCAGGCAAAAGAAATCTGCGCAACTGTCACCAGCGCCGGGTCCTAGCAGACTGCCACCTCCATCCGCCCTGGTGGCCTGACGAGCATCTGACAGGCCACCGTCCTCCCCAATACCAAGCAGGGCGCGAGGCCCAGGGCCCCATCACCCTGAGAGCCGCCTAATGCTAAGGGAACGGCTCCTCCACCACTTTCAATGCTCTTCTCTGAAAACCCTTCGCTCCCCACTCTGGAGTCTTTTCGGTTTACGGTCCCTCTCCAATCTCTTCTCATAGCTTAGCTCTTTTACTTAAAACCTAAAGATCTGGCATCTTCGTTCTCTCCATCTCCAGTCAGCTTACAGGGGAGAGACTCACCCAGGAATTGATACTTCAACTAGTATCTCACCACTCCCTGGGGGAAAGAGAAACTTCAAGTACAGTCCATCTGGGCCTGCCTATCCAGGACAAGTCACGGATTACCCAGGAGACACCTGACGCAGGGCAGGGTGGGCAGCGGCCCCTCTCTGAGTGGAGCTGGGCACACAGGCCCACCCACTACAGAAAAGACGGGGGCAGTGTCGCCGGCGGGTGTGCTGACAGCCCCCACTTGGAGTCACTCAGGCCTGGACTCGGCAGTTCTCCTCCATCTACCGGTGTGATCTTGAGCAAGTCATTCAACTCCTCCTAGCTTCAGTGTCCTCACCCGTAATAAGATGCCACCCACTTCCCAGGACCCCGTCAAGCACTAAGCTCAGCACCTGGCAAGTAAATGCTCCATAACAGAGAGCCATCTGTCCACACTCAAGACAACACACACACACACTCTGCCACACCCTGTTTGGGGCCCAAGGGCTGCTTGACCTGTCTCCCCAACACGACTTCCCCAAGCCCCTTCGAGTGTGCAGGGCCGGTCTACACACATACGTGGATGCCGCTACTCCACTGTGGTCACTCTGAGTACAAGACGCAGACCCCCACTGAGGCTGGCTCAAGTCAGAATAGGGTTCATGTAGTGAGGACCTTTCAGTGGCTCAAATTAGCTTAAACCAAAAAAGAAAAAAGGAGGGGCCTCCCTTTGCTCATATTACCTAAAAGTCCAGAGGTGACCGTCAGCAGGCACAGTTGGACCAGGGACTCCAGACACCACCTGGACTGGTCCCCGCGCCGTCTGCCTCCGGGCTCTGTCTTCTTTTCTCCGCACGTTCCAGTTCCAGGCCAGCTGCTGCAGGCTCACCCGCTCGGCAACCCTCGTGGGCGAAACTTCCTTCTTTCTTAACCGACCCAGCAAAAGGCCAGGTCTGGGTGCTGGCGGGCCGAACGTGAGCCTCCCCGCCCCCGTCACCCTGGCCGTGGAGACAGAGGTGAAGGAGTGGATCCTCGCCAGGAGGCCCCCCGCTGAGCGAGGCCGTGCTGAGCAGGCAGAAGGGGAAATCACCCAAAGCCAACCTCAACTCCACCCCTCTCCCCAGTCACCCCCTCATAGTCAGTGCCCCCGCCAATGGCCTCAGGTCCTCGTTAGTTCCCAATTCACATTCGACAGTGAGAATCTAACAGGCCCAGCTATTCGTGAGGCCGCGATTTCCATGCTGCGCCACAGGGCAGGTGCTGCTGGCTGAGGACTGGTGCCCACAGGTCAGGAGTCCTACTGGATCCCATCGGTCGGGGCGGAGGAGGCCCTGCCTCCCGGTACAAACAAGGCTGCTTGGGCTCCTCACAGGCAGGGCAGCTCCTATTAGAAGAGGCAGAAGGACCACAGGCCTTACGAGTGACACATGTAAGTATGTCCGTGACGTCCAGAGTAAAAACATCTTTATTGAGACCTGAGAAAAGTGCAGGAGAGACACCCCCACTGACCACTGAGCCTGTCCCCTCAGGCCAGGTCACCCAGAGGCCTGACCACCTCTCTCACCCTCCCCTTGAGCCGTGGGTCATTTGGGGCCTCACTGGCCAGCACCAGGCTGGAGAAGTCCACAGCCAGGGTCTGGAGAAGAGGAGGTCTGGAGCCACGGCTCCTGAGGCCG
This sequence comes from Sturnira hondurensis, assembly GCF_014824575.4. NCBI lineage: Eukaryota > Metazoa > Chordata > Mammalia > Chiroptera > Phyllostomidae > Sturnira > Sturnira hondurensis. The sequence goes on along the minus strand of NW_028092868.1, from coordinate 3,370,233 downwards.
GGGTGGGGTCAGCAGGGAGGCTTCACCGGTCAAGGTCTAGAGCCTCCTGGGTCATGGTCCGGAGTCCGATGGAAAACAACTGCTCCCAGGGCTCCCGGATCCAGGCCAGCAGGACCGTCAGCTGCTCCGAGCACACAACACGGAGTGCCCAGAAACTCTCAAGCCGGGACACCTGGCAAACCAAGAGTGGTGAGGTGAGCTCACAGAGGGCCACCAGGGAGGACAGGAGGGGAGGTCCTGAGGACGACCCACTGCCCCTCCTTGCTCGCAGCCTCTTCCCTTCCCCAAGCCTATCAGTCCCCATAGAAGATCCTGACGTTTTAAATAGAACCCAACTGACACCTGCTGAAGGCCCCAGAGGGCTTTTGCAATTACTGTCTTGTTTCTTTAATCTTTCCCATCAGTTCCAAGGAATTGCTCGGGGTTCAACTCGTGGCTCTACCGCCCATGACCTGGGCAGGTCGGTTAACGTGTGCAAACCTGTTTCCTCACCTGTAGCAGGACTAATGACAGGACCTCCTCACGGGCAGGCTAGAAAGAGCAAATGGCTAAGGGAGGACCCCAACCAAATGCGAACCCAAAGCAGGAGCAGCAGCAGGATGCTTCACTCAAGGTCACCCAGCTAACACAAGGCTGGGCTCCAAGTTCAGGGTGTTTCCACTGCCTCCAGCGGCCCGCCCCCCACTTGCTCCTGTCCAAACCAGTGAGCCTCCCAGGTCCCTGCACCTGACTTCTCTGTCCTCCCAGCCAGGACTGTCCATGGCACATTCCATACGCCCCCCCATTCCTGGCCCTCTAGACCCATTTCCCACCTACAAACCACCTCTGCCCCCACCTCTCTCTCACTCACGGGCACGCGTGTGCGCGCACACACCTCATCGTAGAACACCAGCCGCAGGTCCTCCGGCGCCGTGCGGTAGAGCACGACGGAGCTCAGGCTGCTGAGTGGCTGCTGCTCCCTCACACAGAAGGAAGGGCCCGGCCCCGAGAGCAGGGCCTTCTCAGAGCCTTCTCCAGATGCCGCTGGAAGAGGGGGCTCTGCCTGGGACCCCACAAGGTCCTCTTCTAACAGGTACAAGGTGGACAGAGTCAGCAACAGGGACACCGGACACGTAGCGGGGCCTGGAGTAAAAGAAGCAGGGTGAGGTGCAGGGCGGAAGGCCGCGGAGAAGCCCAGACCCTGCGGCAGAGCCCCAGCCACTCAGGAGGAGTGGAGCGGACCACGCTGAGACAGCCACAAAGCAGCCAGGCCTCTGGGGGCCGGGGTCCCCAGCCCCAGGGACCTCTAGCCTCCAAGACCCCTGAGACAAAGGGAGCCTGCCCCACCACCTCTCTGACTCAGAAAGGAGGGTCCACTCTCGCCTTCTCCAAAAGGCTGAGGCAGAGCAGACCCAGCCAACCTCCTCCCCCTCACAGAGAGCCCAGGCCCGAAACTAAGGGGACCCCCCAGCCCTACCCAGAGACCAGGAACACTGAGGCAGTCATGTGGGCATGCCCAAGAGTGACAGGAAGTCCAGATCCCCAGAACCGAGAGCTGGACACACACTGGTGGCCAGGCCAGTGGCCTGAGAGAAGACAAGGTGCAGAGGCCTCACCTCCGACCAGGAACATCTGGAGGTAGAAGAACCGGGGAGGCTCCAAGGCAGAGGCTCTTTCCAGCAGCGGCCTGGAGGGAGGCGGCAGCCCCAGGAGGGGGTGGTCAGCCAGGGGTGGGCAGTACCAGGACGGGCAGAGCAGGGAGGAAGGACCAGGCCTGTGGGCCCGAGGACGGGGACCAGGGGCTCCAACCCTGGCCTCATCCTCTTACCGACTTACCACAGTCGGTGCTTCGGGGTCACCTCCTCCTCCGTGGTACTGACGCTGCCCCTCCGGGCTGGGGGCAGAGCCTGCAAGACATCTGGACAGAGCCAACCAGAGACAGGTAGCCCTTGTGACTCCACCTCCTCTACCCAACCTCCCTGCCTCGCAACACCTGCCCATTCTCCAAGTCTCTAGACTTCAGGAACTTTTCTGAGGTTTGCATTTCATCACCTGTCTAGCTCAACTGTGGGCACTAGACATGGAATCCATGACCGGCCCCTGCCCCCCGGCCTGCCCTCCCTGTCTCTCCCTTTCCTCTCTTACCAGTGAGCTCCTCTAAGAAGGCTCGGCAATGCCTGGCATCTCGGGGCAGCAGGACACAGCTGCCAGCCCCAGCTGCCCACTCCAGCCGCAGGCTCTGTCCTGCCAGGCCCAGCTCTATGAGACTCAGATCCTGCAGGGGAATGGCCAGGGTTGGCTGCAGCCAGCTAGCTGGAGGCCCGCTGTGGAGAGAGGAGGGGCAGAGCGGTGGGAAAGAGGAAGAGCAGAGTGAAACCTACAAGGGAACCCTGACCCTTCCCAGGCCACAGTCCTACGTACTCACCAGATCTCCCCGGTCACCTTCAACACATAAAGCCTGTGGTCAGACACAACCACAAGACAAAGACACTCCCCAGGGTGGCCTGCCAACACCAGTGGCACCTAAGGGGAAGAGGAATTTGATGAGAAACACAGAGGACTAGGCATGCAGCTACCAGAATGAGAGCCAAGTTATGTGACAGCACCTTCTGCCTACCCCTCCACCAGCGCATCCACCCCAGCTCCCCACCCGCCTGCTCTCCATCCCATGGCCCCTGCCTGCACTCTGACCATAGCAGGTTCTTTGCAGGTCTCCCTGCCCGTCACCTCGTCCCTCCAGTCACCCCCACCCTCCACACGCTGCCAGCCAGGTTGTTCTAAAACACAGAACTGACCCTCACTCCCCTGCTTCCAGCTCTTCAGTGGCTCCCACAGCCCTTCCGATCCAATCCAAATCCCTTGGCAGACACACGAGGTGCCTCTGGAACCAGCCCCTGCCTGCCTGCTCGGACTCCGCTCGGGACACTCCCCCCACACTCTGGCTGCCCCCACCACGGCAGGGCTCCCCACTAGCCTCCCTCGGAAGCCTCCATGCATGTGCTGCGTCGCTCCCCTGGAACACCCTTTCCCTCCCCCACTGTAACTCATCCTTCAGGACCTGGCTGGGCCGTCACCTCCCCAGGAAGGGGCAGCTTCCCTGGCCCACTCGGGCTGGACCAGATGCCCCTCTATATTGTAGCACTTCCATGTCACAGGACCGTTGTCTGTTTCTCACACCAGAGTATAAGGCAGAGAGCAAGACTGATTTAGTCTAGATGTTCAGTGTCTAGCACGTGCTAGGTACTCAACAGAGAAGGTCCAGTAACACCCTGCATTTACAGTAACAACAGGAGGTACCCCTAAGGCCAGGTGCTGCACCCCGCAGTTTGCAGACACGAGCTCTCGCTACTGCTGCCGCACTCAGACCCACTCGGAAAGGAAGTATTACGCCCCTCACAGAGGAATGACAGTGGAGACTCGCACCTCAAGGCACCCAGCAAGTAAATGCCGGGGCTGACACTGGAAGCCAGGCCCAGTAGTTCAGGGCACCGGCTCGGACACACTGGGCTGTGATGGACACAAGCAGGCCCCCTGTCGGTTAGGGGCCCGGGGCAGAGCCAGGCGGGCACAGACCTTGGTGCAACACTGGAATTCCTCCTGGGCATCGGCGAACACCTCAACATCCAGGAAGAGCCGGAGTCGGTGGTCCACAGAGCGGAGCCCACAGCGCTCAGGGGCTGGGGACAGGCAGTGGGCCATCAGTCTGCCGTGGCTGCCCAGCTCCATCCCACCTACCCCCATCGGTGCCCCTTCCCTCCCCCAAACACCAGCCCAGCCTCATCTGTCCTATACTCACGGGGACTGAGGCTCCACCCATGGCGGTCGTGGGAGACCAGGACCCGAGACGGGGTGGCGTCAGCCCCGCCGCTGTGGTCCCCGCTGCTGGGAGGGTCACGGACAGTGCCAGGGGACTGCGAGGAAGCTGGCACATGCTCCTCCTGCCTCTGCTCCCTGCTTGAGGCCCCCCCAGACAGAGCCAGGAGAACCACATGGTCACTGCCACAGTTGGGACACACAGCAGGGGACTCTGGAGAGAGATGGGCACATTCCCATGACCCCACACACAGCACCACAACCCCCTGCCGTGCTCACCCGATCCCCACCCACTCTCAGACTCACCTCAGCCCACACCTCCAGCTGCATACACTCCCCACCTTTCTGCGGCCACCCGCCTCCCTCCGAGGGCCTAGCTGCTAACTGATCACTCCTGGACCCGGGGCCCACAGCTCCTCCAAATACATCCCACCGCCTCCCTTCCGGTCTTCTCTGAAAGAGTCAGGCTCCACCAGGCCCTGTGCTGTTCCCCTCCCACCGCCTGGGGCTAATCATGTACTTGGATGCTCTACCAGCAATGTGTAAAGCCCCAGCTCAACAGAGTGGGAGGGCAAGGTGCCAGATATGGGTCTAATTCCAGGCTCCATCACTTAAAGGCTATCATCTAAGCAATTAGGACAAGTCATCTGAGCTCCCTGTGCCTGGTGCCTCATCTGTAAGAGGGATGACGACAGTCCAGTCTTAGAGGGTTGTCAGGACAAGTGAACGTCATCAGGCAAAGGGACCAGCAGTGAGAGAAGAAACATTCCTTGAGCAGCTACAATGGCTGGGCTCGAGCCAGAGCCTTGGACCAGAGCATCAAACCCCCCCGCATCTGCAAACGAGGAAGGCAAAGGCCCCCAGTAACCACCCAGTGAAGTCCTTGGTTTGGAGCCCAGCCCCGTGCTTGTTGCCTTCCTGTCACATTGAAATCTCCCACCAGCACCCTGGGGCAAGTTCACTCTCATCTTCCTTTGGGCAAGGTAACAAAGACTCCCGCAGGAAGGTTTACTAACAATGCCTCCACTGAAGGGCCCCCAGGGGCCACAGGAACGACCCGCCCACTGTGGAGCACAGACCGAGTCTGGGAGGAGGTGGGGCCCTTCCCGACACACCCACAGCCCTGCAGGGCCCCTGGGGCCCACCGCCTCCTGGGCTGGCCCGGGGAGCGCACTAGACAGGGGTCCGATTTCTGAACAAAACATAAACCCCGGCTCTAGCCACTGCCAAAAAGAGGAAAGTTATAAAAACCACGCATTTCAACACCAGAGGTATCAATGTCCATCTTTTGGACTGGTAAAGATGGAAAATCGCCAGGGAAAATTTTTTTGTCTTAAAGAACAGGACATGGAGAGACACCACCAGGCAGGACTCGACACCCGGCAGCTCCAAGGTCAAGCAGGAAGGACGTCGGAGCCAACCCCCCCGGAGCGTCTGACCCAACAGCCAAAGGGCTCAGGCGGCAGTGCTACACCCCGACAGTGGGCGCTGAGGGCGCATTAGGTTTTACGTAGTTTCTGGAACATGAGCCCAAAAGGGGTAAAAGCCTTCAAGTTATGAAAAAATAATGAGTATGTTTAAACAGTTACAAAGATTGTATTTCCTGACTTTTAGAGGGGAAAAAGGATCTACTTTCTTCTTTTATTTTTTTATACACGTAGCAGGCAGACGGTTTTGTTTCTCCTCCAGACAGAAAGCAGGTCCCCGCTCCTTTCTTCCATGTGGGCCCCCTTCCCCACTCCCACCCTCAAAGCCATTTTCCCTAATATGGCAAGAGGCCCGCGGGCCAGGAGGTCAAAGGCAGGGCTTGTACCTGTGCTTTGGAACCGAGGCCTCCCGCCTTCCACACTGTCCAGGCCCAACCTGGCCTCCCCTGGCTTGAAATCATGGCCACAGCGCAGACACTGGAGTCTGCCCCCCAGCTGGTCCCTCACTTCCCCACACTGATGCTGAGCCTTGGTGACTGCTGGGGTCAACACAGCAAGCAGCTCCTGAAACAGGGCGGGCCGGAGGCGGCTGTGAGCAGGGGTCCCCGGCCCTCAGCCTTCCCGCTCTCCCGGCAGCCGCCTGAACCCCATCACCTGGACAGCGGCGTGGGCATCAGGCTCCAGCACCACGTAGCGACGCAAGTGCCGGTTTGGGCAAATGTAAGAGAAGCGCAGGAGGAGGACAGGGGCCGTGGGCGGCAGCTCTGAGCCCTGCAGGGGAAGAGGGAACCAGGAAAGAAACGGCAGAGGGGCTGGGGTTTATACTGAGAGCACAGAGGCGGACGAGAGCTCTGGACCCCAGTAAATTGCTGTTGCCGACACCCTGGCGCTGGCCCAGAAGCTCTACCCCTGGGCCAGCCTCCGGAGCGACCTGGGGTCACCTACGCTCCCCCCAGCTACCTCCTCAGTGCCAGTGAGAGACCACGAGGACTCAGCCTGGTGCTGGGCACCCAAGATCCAGTGTCAGAGCTGGCTGCTGAAAACTGCCCAGTGCCACGTCCAGAAGCCACACTCACCTCGGGCAGGGGTTCCCTCCGGGCTTGTGTCTCACACTCTACTTCCGCGGCCTCCAGACTCTGGAGCTCCAGCCGCTCCAGGGTTCGAGCTGCTTGGAGCTCCACCTCGAGCAGGTGGCCGGAGGTAACCCGGAGAAAGCGTTCCTTGCCCCGCACGCCCTGAGGCCCCTCCAGGGGACACACCAACAAGGGGCGATAGAGCTCCGCTGAGGAAGAAGCAAGAGAGCAACCCTGTAAGCAAGGAGAAGTACCAAGACTCTGCCCTCCCATGCACTGGCCCTCCCCGCACAAGGGCTCAGCCACCCTGCACTCGGGTTTTCCTCTCCCAACACACCACCATCTCAGCCACCAGGAGCTCACCTTCCACTTCATCCTGCTCCTGCTCCTGCTCCTCCTCTTCCTCCTCTTCTCTCCGCTCCTCCATCTCCTCTTCCTCCCCTGGCTCCGGCCCCACACTGACCTCCTCTGTCACTTCCTGTGGGGACTCCTTCTCTGGGGGCAGCGGGCTGGGCACAGTCTCGGGGCTCAGGGTATCCGGGTGCAGGGTGCTGAGGGCAGGGGTCTTGGAGGAAGCCAGGACAGGGATCCCAGAGGTCTCCAGGTGGTTCCTATACTGTAGCCAGTCACAGCCAAACTGCTCCCGGAAGCTGTTCATAAGTTCGAGTTCCCGGTGTTGCTGTACAAACCGTCCTACACAGGTGTGTATAGGGTGGGAGGGGACAGTGTTACACAGCTTAGCCGTGTCCCCAGCCTCCCCTGTGAATGCCCCTTGGGATAATATAAAAGTCCGTGCAATGGGGCAGAGGCAAGGACAGGGGGCAGAGACAGGCCAAAGGCTTCCCCTCAGCGGCTGGCCCCAGAGTGTGTTCCACACACGCTCTGGGTTCATGCAGTTCACAACTGTGCATCATGGGGAGACTCGCAGTACACGGCAGCACATTTAAGGTCCTGTGATGTCCTGGGAGAACAGCTGCTTGTTTAACCTACCACCTGCCAAACCTGTCTGGCCACGGAATCCCTTTGACACCCCACAAAACTAACATTCCTTGTAAAACACTTTGGGAAGTGATGCCCAGGAGCAGTCTCTCCTCCTCCCTCCAAACTGACAGGGAAGAGGAAAGACGAGCAGGCCCTCCACAATGCTCCGCTCCACCAAAACCAAAATCCCTCCTAACTAGAAGACTGGGGAGCGCCGGGCTGGGGCACGGGAAGCTGGGGGCAGGGCTGACTTACCAGCCGGGGAGGGGTCCTGGGTCCGGGGCTCTGGGTCCGTATCACTGGGTTCAGAGATACTGGCCCGCCTCACACGAACTCGGCTCTGCGTTTGGGTAGAGGGATGGTATTCCACACAGCTAGGCCTCCCACCCCACCTACTGAAAGCGTCCACCCACAAACAAGGACAAAGCCTTAGTATTCTCAGCCCCTCAACAACCCAGGGCCCCGGTACAGGGACCCAACCCCAGGTCCAAGGCAGCCTAGGACACAGTTTACCTTAAACTTACGAATCGGGGCTGGGGCCACAATGCCCCCAGAGGAGAGGCTGTCGCTCACATCAGCGCCACCTGAGGTTTCAGTGGTACTCCCCACTGGCCAGGACAGAGGCGGGGCCTCTGAGGATGTGGAGGTCTGGGGTGTGACAAGGGGAAGGAGAAAGAGGTCGGAGCAAGAGGGGCACCCCTGCCCTCCCCATGCTCGCCAAGAACCATGATCTCCTCGCCAGCCGACCAGGCAGAACCCTGCCCCGGGCACCCGGTTTCCGTCAGCGAGCGTTCTCCCTTCCCATCCTCCCAAACCAGTCCTTGCTGTCCCAGTCCCAGCACTCCCATCACACCAACCTGAAAATCAGTCAGTGACAAGACCTTTCCATCAAGAAGGAACTAAACAGAGACAAGAGAGGACGGGGCAGTGTTGGTGGTGGGGCACATACCCTGGGAGCTCCAAGCCGGGCTGGGAGCCCTCCTAAGGCCTGTAAGGACCTCCAGGCTCAGCCGGAGGTACCAACACAATAAGCAAGAATAAGCAAGGGGTCCAGGGCCTGGGCTCTGCGTCTAAGGGGTAAGAAAAGGCAAGAGGTACAGGGGTGGGTGTGGGACTGGGCAGGAAAGACAAAGGAGGGTACACAGGGGAAGTCACTCACGCCAGAAGCAGCATCCCTGGCTCGGGGGGACAAGTACTGGGCGGTGGCCACGCAGTGCGCAGGGTGGAACCACAAAGGGTTTCCCTCCAGGTAGAGCTGAGGGGCAAGAAGGAGACTAAGGTGGGCCTTGAGCCCCCCGGTGGGAAACGGGCACTGACCACATCCCCACTGGTGGGGGGCGAGGGGCAGAGCTGGCTTCCGGGTCTTTGAAACGCCCCAGTCCCACCTTGCGGAGCTCGGCCAGCAGCCACAGTGGTGACAGTGCCCTGTGTTCTTCCAACAGATTGTACGCCACATCTAGGTGCTGCAGGTTCCGCAGCTGCTCTAGGCCTGGGCAAAGGAGAGAAAAGAGGAAAGGCCTGTGAGTGAGAGAGGGGGTAGAGCATGCTGGGGGCGGTGCAGTGAGAACACAATCCCGGGCACTCAGACCCGCCCAGGAGCACGCGTGAGGCTCTGGAGGCATGTGTTCCCAGGCCCCTGGCCACCCGGAGTCTCACCTGCCCGACCCCTCCTGCTGAACTCCCCCTCTACCTACTCCCACACTCACCATGCAGGCCCTGGAGCTCATTGCCTCGAAGTATCAGGGTCCCCAGAGCAGCCCCGGAGGGTCCCAGTCTCGGCACGGAACACAGGTGGTTATAAGAGATGTCCAGATGGCAGAGCTCAGACAAGTCCTGGGAGGAAGTGGGAGGTGACAAGGACTCTCTCCCTGACAGACTCTAAGCAGGCCCTGGAACCCTCTCCTCCCCGGGCCTCACCCTCGGTCTGCAAAAACTGCAGCCTCTCAGCACACATGATTCAATCTACCCCTCCACTCCCCGACATCGGAAGACTTGAACAAGCAGTCTCTGATGGTTCAAGCCCACGTCCTTAAGATGACAACTCCAGCCCCCTTACATTCCTGCCTAGAAAGACTCAAGGCTGCCAGAAGAACTGAGTCTGCTCCGGCCACCACCACCTAAAGACAGGGCGCCTGTCCCCCAGCTCCCATGGGGGGGTAGGAGCCTCACTCTGGCAAGTGCCAGTTATCAAACCCAGACAGGTGGGCTTCACACAGACCAATGTCCCCTCCCTGCTTTCCGTACATCCCCACTTCCCTGACTTCAGAGGACTCTGACTACAGCCTGGTCAGGGGAAAAGCTGCTCAAGCCCCCGCCAGCCCCTCCCCCATCCTTCACTCTTACTTCAACACGGCCAGTGACCTGTGTACAAACTAAACATGAGTTCGGTTCACACTGACTAGTTTATTACCGAATAAAACAGTTTCACTACTGGCCCTGGCCAAGTAGTTCAGTTGATTAGAGCGTCATCCCAATACACCAAGGTTGTGGGTTCAATCCCCCATTGGGGCGGATGCAAGTATCAATCAATGTAATACATAAATCAGAGGAACAACAAATCGATGTTTCTCTCTCTCTCCCTCCCTACCCCCGTCTCTCTAAATATCAATAAATAAAATTTTTTTAAAGTTTTGCTGATTAAACACCACTATAGTTTATTGCTCGATAAACCACAATGGTCCATTATTAAAGTCTGTTCTTACCACTTTACCTAGTGCCCAGCTTTGTTTATCTCTAACGGGGAGACACAGGAGATGGGTTCTTCCCTTTCATCATAAGACCTGCCTTTCTTTGGGCTAGGCACTGGGCTAAGCAGCATCAGATACGCCTCGTAATCACCTCAATACTATAAAAGTGAGTGCTCCTATTATTTCCACTCTACTGGTGAAGAAACCAAGAGGCTAACTAATTTAACCCAAGTCACACAGGGGTTGGCAGCTGAGGTTTGAAAACGGGTTTGTCTCATGCTGAGCCTCAGCCCCCAAACAGCACTGCCCACTGGGATATGGCTCCGCCCAGTGGGCAAGGGCACACGGGAGCAAAACCGGGTCTAGAGAAGGGGTCAGAGCAGAACGATCAGAGGGCGGAGTAGCACCAGGCCCAAGCAAGACGCGCACACTCACCATCAGGAAGCCCCTGCAGTCCTGGAGTTGATTGTGGCTCAGGTTCAAGAAGCGCAGGGCCGACAAGAGACGCTGTGCAGAGATGGGAGGAGGAAAGAGGATGGGACACCCCCAGGCAGCCAGCGGGCCCCGCTCCCTAGGGCCCATGCCTGTCCTTCCCCAGGCCCCGTTCCCTCCGAGGCACTCACCAGGGAGCTGTCCAAGACAGTCAGTGCATTGCGGCTGAAGTCGGCAGAAAGCAGAGCCAGCCAGGGCAGGGCAGAGCAGAGGTCACCGCCGCAGGCTGAGAGGAGCTCCTGAGACGAGATGCTGGGTCAGCTCCACGGTCCCCTCCTCCCCACACTCTATGGCCCAGCCATTCACTCGCTCTTTATGTGCTGAGCTCAGTCTGAATATGGACCTATGGAGAGCTGAGGGCCCTATCCCCAAAGTCAGGTGAGAAAGAGAAGACTACTTACTACAATATGATAGTGTGATACAAATACATGAACAGGTACAGGGTGTTGTGGGGGCACAGCAGAGGGAGCCGGGAGGCAGGGAAGGCTACAAGGACAGGGGAGTATCAACAGTTTGGTCCTCAGGACAAAGCATCTGGGCCCCTACTCCCGTCCTCCGTACCTCTAACCTCTGGATGCTCCTGCTGCAAATCAGGGTCTCCAGCTGGGAATAGATGCCACGGAGGCCATGAAGGCGGTGGACGGGGATACCTCGGAGCTGCGGCAAAGGAAGGGGAGAAGGGGGGAAGATGACGAAGCCCCCCATGCTTCAGGGAAGCATTAAATGGAAAAGTGAGTAGATGCCACATTACTACAGAGCAGTGGAGGCCACCAAAAGAGGCCACCTCTTTTTCTCATACTCAAAAGGCTGCCTCAGGCTGGGTTCTGGGCAGTAATGTGCCCCAAGGCACCATACCTCCAGCTGCCGGAGGGACTTGAAGGGAAAAATCTTGATGGGCCCTGGAAGGCCAGGACCAGGGACGTGGATCAACTAAAAGAAAAGGCATTCAGATCAGTGAGGCCGGGCACACCTTTTCCCGGCATCTCCTTCTTAGCACAGCCACCCACAGCTCTCACAGCTTCTGGGCCTGCGCCGTGCAGACTTCCTGCACCCACGCTACACCCCCAACACCCCCTCCACTGTTCTCCTGGGCTCCCCCTACAGCCTACCCCACTCCCACCCCAGAACCTTGAGTGAGAGCGTTTTCTGCAGCACATCGAAGAGGAACTGAAGCTGGAGGATGACAGGGGAGTCGGTGGGGTGGGAGGGCAGAGCCACGAAGCCTGTCTGGCCAGGGCCCCATGGCCCCAGGTACAGCTCAAATACGTGGTTCAGCTGCTGCAGTGTGGCAGTCAGCAGGCTCAGTGTGCTACAGCCAGACAGGACCACATCCCCTGCAGGGAGAGGGGCGGACAGGAAGGAGGGCATAAGGAAAGGGTCTTTGCCTTTATTCCGAGACTTTGTGATCCCAGGAGACACCCAGGCCGATCTATATTGCAGACCTACACTGCAGAATCAACCTTTGTATCTTCTCCTTACCTAAAGGCCTTCAGCAGCTCCTCTGTCTTCAGAAAGCATCCTAACTCTTCAGCCTGGAACATGATTGCTTTACTACGTGCCTCCAACTTTTCTAAATTTGCTTTTCCCTTCTGTTCAAAAGAGCCTGGTCCACTCACACTGCTGGAAATCAGGTCAACTTTGTTCTCAGCTCCCTCACTTTCTGACACAGCCCCTTCCACTCGGCCCAGCTTGACACTTCTAGGTGCATCCTGAATACATGATGACACTGCTTAATTTTTCACTGTAATCACTCATTTTACATAAAAGTTGACTGGATGTTTTACCTCTCGTTTTTTTTTTTCCAGGTTGCAAAAGCATCAAGCACACTTACAGAAACTCGCAAACAATACTAAAATGCATATCATAGAATAACTGCTCAGGATCACCCTAAGGTGCTGCTCTCTACCTTAAAAGTGCTCTCTCCAGACCTGGCTGGTGTAGCTCAATGGATTGAGAGCAGGCCTGTGAACAGGAGGTTCATGGTTCGATTCTCAGTCAGGGCACATGCCTAAGTTGCAGGCCAATTCCCAGCAGGGGACCCACGAGAGGCAACCATATATTGATGTTCTCTCCCTCTCTCCTTCCCTTCCCCTCTAAAGATAAATAAATTTTAAAAATCTTTAAAAAAAAAGTGCTCTCTCCAATGAGACTGTCACCCTTCAGGGCACCCTTTGGCATTCACCACTGCACCAAAAAAAAGTGCAACTACAAGGTAGGCATGGAGAATTCTGTAACTTTCTTGAAAAAAAACAAGGATAAAGTCAAAGGATGTTATAGCAACAGTTCAAAGAGGTCCCTCTATACCCTTCACCCAGTTTCCCCCAATGGTTACACTTTATATGCAGCACAATACCAAAACCAGGAAGTGGGCATTGGTGCAATGTATATTTATAATCCTGTGCCATTCTGTCATACGTGTAGATTCCTAAAACCAACACCACAATCAAGATACCAAACAATTCCATTACCACAAAGATCTCTCTCTTGCTACTTCTTCAGTCACCCACCCACACAGATAACCATCATCCCTAACCCCTGGAGCCAAGTCAGATTTTTGCTGAATAAATTAACAAATCCCATAACCCTGCATGAAGGGTTTTCTATGTACCATACACTGGGGGTAGACACAAGCATGATCAAGGACTCTTCCCACACTGAAAGAGCCTCCGGGTCTAGAAGAGGAGGTAAGCCATGTGCACGTTCATATCACACTCCAGTTTCAAATGCTGTAGAGAGATTTCAGATACCACTAATGGGAATGAAGTGATGGAAGGCGCCCAACATTAACTGGGTAATGTGTGCCAGACGACTGTTACTTCGTTTAAACTTCATCACAGTCTCCCAACAAGCACTATTAACCACCTCTGACAAATACAGAAACTGGGGCTCAGAGAAGTTAAGAATCTTAATTGAGATCATATGGCTGGTAGCAAGTAGCTACTTTTGCATGATCTCAAAGCCAAGGCTTGTCTTACACAACCAATGCCAACCCCATACTGAACAGCTACTATGGCTCCACGTGCCCAGGCACTGAGAGAAGTTACAATGCTTCACGTGAATGAGAATTAATCCCCACAACAAACTTAAGTACAATCATTGTGCCATTCTGCTGGTAAGAAAAACTGGCTAAAAAAAAAAACTTTGAAAATTTGGCCAAGTATGAAAAGAGAGTTGGGATTCCAGCTCAGGTGAGGTCTGACCTCAAATCTCGTGCTTTTAACTTATGCTGGATTTAGGTCCTTGCCACACAGCGATTATGACCAGTCCCTGGTCTCGAGGGGTTTATAGCCAAGTAATGATCACCTTCCTGTGAAAGTATCAGAGAACGCATGGAAGGAGCGGCAGGGAAGTTCGGCCTCGAAGGATGAGTAAAGTTTACACTGTCAAAGATAAAGGACGCTGTAGGCAATAGCATCAATGAGAAAAACCCCGGAGGAATAAAGAAATGAAATGACACTCACACCCTCGTGACACTAAACATCAGTGACTGCGTGACTCTTAAGGGGGCGTGTCTCTGGAAAGCAGAAAACACCCCACTTCTACCCAGCGCTGGCTAAACCGGAAGTCCACTCACCAGACTCCCGCAGCAGCCCCGCGAGCTTCCACAACAGGGAGTCCCGCGGGGCGGTCGTCATGGCCACCGAGCGCTGGGGGCGGAGCCTGTGGAAAGAGGAAGCGGAAGAGCCTCAGGTGGGTGGTAGAGCCAAAAGGCCAGGGTGTCTGTGCAAACCGAGACCTCGCGGGGACAGAAAAAAAACAAGCAAGAGAGGAAGCGAGTCCTCCACGGTGCCCTTTGAGGAGCATAAAGCCTGATCAGCCACACTCACCCTCCCGTGCGATTCGCTCATCAGCTCTGCAGGCCGGCGCCTCTCAACGATAAACAGGAAGTCCCACCCCGGAAGAAATCGAACAGAAGAAAAAAACCTGAAAATACGCCTCCGTTGCCGGAAGCCACGCCCTAAATCGTGCAAACAGGTCGATTGGGGGCGCTGTCCGCTGGTTTGGTGGAGGTTGTACTTCAGGCGGAGCCCCAGACCCCATCTCAGAGCTTGGCCCCCTCATCTCTTCCCCGCTGTGGGCCCCTCACAGCCTGGGACACCCGCTGGGCTACCCTTAGCCTCTCGGAGCCAGTTAGGAAAACCTAACTGATTGTTTGCAGTGCAGACAGGGTAGCAAAGCAAAGTTTGGAGAAATGGAATTGTTAGGAAAAGATTCGTACAAAGCGAACAATAGTCTTCCAGTTAAAGGAGAGCGTGTTCTCCGTAGCAAGGAGTTCTTTGATATGTGTGAAGGAGCTGGGTCTGGCGGAGGTGCCATTTCTGGGGTTCCTTTGGCACCTTTTCCAAACTCGGTTTTTTTTCCCCTTTCAGCAACATCAGGCTCACATTAGTGATCGGTAATGCTCCATGGGTACTGAGTCCTTTGTTTTTACTGCGCTTTGCCTCATAACACCTGCATCTAAAAACTGCTTCACACAGGCTAGGTTACTTGTGAAGGTCACTCAATTAGTAACTGATTGGGCCAAGACTGCCAAAGTTTCTTCGTTCCAAGATACTACTGTAGCTTTCACTTGGCTCCCGGTCAAACACTACCCAACGAAAGTAAAAAAAATAAATGTCTTAGAATTTCTGGTGTTCAAGGGGGAGGGAGTTGGTTTTTGTTTTGATTTTGTTACTTGTTTTTTAATGAAGTGTCCCCATTTGTGATTCATTTTCAAAATGAATCATAAGCTAGTTGAGAGTAGGAATAGGTTCATAATCATCTTTATACCAAGTTGCAAAATTTGAAGGAAGCTATTTCTTAAAGAAAATATTTAAAATGGTAATTTATGCTCATAAACCACAGAATTTATGGCTATGTGTGACCTGACTCAAAAGCCTAAAAGGTGGTTAAATGAAGCAAGTAAAGCACATCAGTATACAAAGCAAAACAGCAAAGCAGGATACAAATCTAAAGTAAGAATAGGGTCTTAGTATATTTTTAGTGCACTATCAATCCCATACCCAGTGATAATTGCCAGTCCCTGTTTATCCAATCACCTGGAACTAGGAAGAGAGGGTTTACCCAAACTGTAACTGCCAACACTAACCCCCTTAGACGAGAAAAAACAGATTCTTTTGAAGTTCCTGACATTTCAGTGCTCTGAAACCAGTTTCAGGGGTGCCTCCCCAGCCCACAGAATTTTTCTGGGAATCGCTCCATTCTTATGGGTAAACCCTGCAGTCAGATTTGTTCTGTACCCCCCTTCCCGCCCAGAAGAGTAAATGTGCGACAAAGAACAGCAAGGAAAAGTGGAACTACACAGAGAGAAAACATCTCCTGAGAGAAGCAGCAACAGGAGCCCAAGCACTGCTTTTGCCCAGCCCCCTGCCAGGCCCACTCCTCTTTCTGCCCTTGGCCTGCAGGGAAGGCCTTGGCCACCTTCCAAAGGATCCTCCCTTTTCTTTTTCTGCTGAAGTTTGAGAATATTTCTGTAAATTGCTATCATACGAACCTTGACTAAGACAAAACCTTTTCAAAAAATTGAAGTCTAAAATGAAAACCATTATCTCATTCACCATAACAAGGGGGAAAAAAAGTATGTACTTAGAACATTTTGAGAAGAGTGCCAGATCTATGAGAAAACAATCAGAGAACTTTAAGAGCATTAAAAATGACTTAAGTACCCTGGCTGACGTAGCTCAGTGGGTTGAGCACAGGCCTGCAAACCACACGACCGCAGTTCGATTCCCAGTCAGGGCACATGCCTGGGTTGCAGGCTAGTTCCCTGCAGGCCAACTCCCAGCAGGAGATGCAGGAAAGGCAACCATACATTGATGTTTCTCTCCCTCTCTCCTTCCCCTCTGAAGATAAATAAATAAAATTTTTTAAAAAACAACTTAAATAAATGGAAAGATAACATGATCCTGATGAGATGATTATTTAGCTTAATTCAATATCATAGTGATGTCAATTCCAGGCAATTTTCATCAAGATTCCAATAGGAAGGTTTTGAAACTTGATTCTAAAATTCCTCTGGAAGACTAAATACGTGAGTACTGTCAAGAAACGTTGAAGAAGAAAAGAACAAGAAGCATTAACAGGGGCCTTGCCCTACCAGACAGCAGAGTGTCCTATTAAGCCACAGTAACCAAGGCAGCATGATACTGACACAAAGATAGACAAATATTGATAAAAATACAGAAGAAGCCGTGATTACTTGGGATTTTTTACAATACACAATAAAACTTATTTTAATGGTATAAATAATGAGTACTTCAGTAGTTTTGGGACAAACAGCTTTCCTTCTGAAAAAACTAAGTCCTCTCTCTCATACCATGCACATTAAATTCCAGAAGGATTAAAGAGGTAACTATTGTTTTAAAATTAAACCTAAGAATTCCTTAAAAGTTGAGGTTCAAATTCACTTCTTAAAGAATGATCTTTATTTAAAAGGCATGCAGTATTGCCCTGCCCAGGTAGCTCAGTTCATTAGAGCATTGTCCTCATATGCCAAGTTTGTGGGTTTGATCCTGGATTGGGGCACATAGAAAAAGCAACCAATAAATGCATAAATCAGTGGAACAATAAAATGATGTTTCTCTCTCACTCCCTCCCTTCCCCCTCATCTCTCTCTATAAATCAATCAATAAATTTTTTAATAAATGTGCCCTTGCCCTAGCTGGTGCAACTCAATGGACTGAGTGTCAGCCTGTGAACCAAAAGGTCACTGGGTCCATCCCCTGTTAGGGCCCATACTGGGTTGTACCCCAGGTCTCCAGCTGGGGGTATTCGAGAGGCAGCCAATTGGTGTTTCACACTTCCATGTTTCTCTCCTTCTCTTTCTCCCTCCCTTCCCGTCTCTCTGAAAATGAATAAATAATATCTTTTTTCTTAATGTGTCCGTGGAAAGTAATGTAGTACGTATGGCCTACTGCTGCATAATTTCATATTACCATGAATGAAATTGTGTTTCTCAGAGAACTGCTATGACAGCACACCCTTAACACACAAACACTCTGAGTTTTATTTCCCAAGAATAACACCCCACCTAAGTGTGCAGCTGGACGCTTCTAAGCACAAGACCTAGACCTCCCAACAGCTCTTATTCTCCAGAAGCTGGCAGTGTGGTGGAAGAGACAGACACCAGCCATCACATTTCAACATTGTGTTTGTTTTCTATTGCTGCTACAAGAATGTCCATCAAATTTAGCTGTTTTTAAAAAGAAAAAAACACACACACATTTATTATCTCACAGTTCTCAAGGCCAGGAGTCCAAAATGTATCTCACTAGGCTAAAACTAAGGTGTCAGCAGGGTCACGATCTTTTCTGGAGGCTCCAGGGTAGAATCTGTTCTCGTCTTTCCAAGCTGAGAGTCTGCCCACTTCCCTGACTTGTGGCACCCTTCCATCTTTACAAACGACAATGACTAATTGATTATGTGAACCCTGGAAAAGACACCTACTGAGCAGCGCTTCTGGCTGCTAACTGGGCTCAAATTTTAAAAACAAAGCCTAGCAGTCATTTATACACTGGGAGCCTCTCATACAAACTGCTCTTCAGGAAGAAACCTGCACTGTAGTACCTGCCCGACCCAGCCCTTATGAAGCAGTTCCTGGAATTTTATTTCAACCAATAGGACTGAGGCTTTCCCCACCCAATCAAAACTACATTACTCTGACCAATCAGAGCAACCCTATTCTGACCAATCAGGACAGTGCCTTTTGGGCCAATCAAAATGAGATGATTTGGAGCCTTCATTTGCATGAGGACAGGCCAATCTGGGAATGGAGTAGGGATTTATGTCTATATAGGCCAGTTTCCCTCTGACTTTGAGAACGCCCTTTTCATTTCCATGGAAAAACAGTGTCTCCTTGGCTGAGGTGAAATGCCAGAGCTCCCTACGTGGAGCAGAGCACAGCTGTCTAGCTGAAGAGGGCATGGTCTTAGGGCTGCCCCACAGCCATGCTGTTTTTATAGCTGTGCCGTATTACAGTTGAGCTATTTTGCACTGAATAAAGTTTCCTTTTTTTACCACATCCTAAACTGGGGAATTCTGTTGGCATTGAATTGGCATCAACCACAATCAGCTGACAAGTCTTTTTCACATTACACCATCTGACAGTAGCTTTTCTGCCTCCCTCTTCCACATTTAAAGAGACTTGTGATTACATGGGGCACACCCAGATAATTTGCAATAATCTCCCTATTTTAAAGTCCTCAGTTCAGCCTCCTTAATTCCATCTGCAATCTTAGTTCTCCCTTGTGATGTAACGTGACATCTTCATAGGTTCCAGGGGTTTAGGATGCAGACATCTTTGGGGAAGGGGGCCATTATCCTGCCTACCACAGACATAATGCATGTGATGACGGAGACAGTGCTATGAACGGTGATTCTAGCCCAAGTGTTGCCAGTGGAAATGGGGTTCTTGAAGTGTCATGAAAAGGCATTTTGGGGACCATACATAGGAGGATGAGGTGTAGTGCTAAGATTTACTGAAGCTGTACTGAAAAAAAAAAGACTGTCCCCAGGTTCCCGGAGTCTGTGTCTCATACACCATCAGGTGGTTCAGCTCTCCTGCTGTGGAAGAAGTCCAGCCTTGTCTTCATCAAGCCCAGCAGAAAGGCCAGGATCCAGAACTTCCGTACCGTTAGTTCAGTCCATGCCACAGGTTAGTCCAGTTCAGTCTCTGCCCCCACCTGGCTAGCCTAGTCTCTGTTCCCAGCCACACTCCGGGCCGTGCTGCATGGCTGCACCCCAGTTCACTCTTGGAGCCCGCACTTGGACGCCCACAGCTTCTAGGTCCACGTGGCTGCTTCAGAGAGTGCTCAAACAGACGGGTGAACACACTGAGAGAGGGCTTTGTGAAGCTTTATAAATTTTTTCTTTTTTTTTATTTTATTCATTTATCTTTAGAGGGGAAGGGAAGGAGAGAGGAAGAGAAACATCAATGTATGGTTGCTTCTTGTGCATCCCCTGCTGGGAACTGGNCGGCTACGCAGAGCCGCCAAAATGGAAGTCGCGCCTGGCTTACAGACTGTTGGGTTTTTATAAGAGCAGGCAAGCAAGCTGGGGATACAGAAGCAGATGTAGCGGTTAGCTATTGGCTCGATTGAACAAAGGCAGAGGTTTTGATTGGTGGGGGCTCTTGTTGGCGGGCAAACCTGAGTGGTGAGCAACTGTCATTAACGCCTTAAGATTAAGCAGGCTCTTTATCTCCATTCCCCAGTTCCTCT
The DNA here is from genome assembly GCF_014824575.4 of Sturnira hondurensis. Taxonomy (NCBI): domain Eukaryota; kingdom Metazoa; phylum Chordata; class Mammalia; order Chiroptera; family Phyllostomidae; genus Sturnira; species Sturnira hondurensis. The sequence continues at coordinate 3,350,563 of NW_028092868.1, read as the reverse complement.
AACCTTCCTTGGCGCCTTAGGTTATTAGGGCAGTCTGGCAGCTCTTACACCTCCCTCTGTGCCATCTTGGCTTCTACTGCGCATGTGCCCAGGAGAGGAATTTCCCCTTTATTGTTTATTCCTACCCCCAGTGGTTCGGGTAAATGGACTGGTTGTACCCTGGGAAGATTGGAAAACTGGTTCCCTAAACAGGGGACAATGGAAGGGTGTTAATCCTCTTGTCAGGAATTCAACACCCCTGCAGTGCATGAAGCTGTAGCTTTCCACCTAATTAAGTTCAGCTAGTTTTTCTCCCTTCTTTTTTAATACTTAGGAGGAAAGGAAAGCACCAATTTACAGAAGACAAGCTGCCAAAATACCGCCTACCGGACAGTTACTGACAATAAATTTTGATACACACCCGACATTATCTTGAAGGGACCAAAATTCTGCCACCTTGAAGCTGCTTTGGGGGATATTAATTTTAAGCTTGTTTATTAAGAAACAAGGACTCAGAATCTTAGATCCTCCCCTACTTTGCTGCCCAAGAGATTCAGGCAGAGAAACCTACTTCAGGGAGAAAATTTCAGGATGCTACCCTTAGCCCAATCTGAATTCAGTATGATAAACAGAAGGGCTTCAGGCAGATGCTTGTGAGCTAGATACTTGCTCTGTCTGGTTGTTTCAGAATCACCTGGCAAGGATTTTCTTCCCCTGTGTGTTTCCTCTTACTCAACTGCCTGTAAACTGCCCTTTCTCACTTCTGAAATTCAGCACCCTGTTCCCCTCCCCTTTTTCCTTGGTTCAAATGTCTTATACCCAATGTTGTTTTGCTGCGGTGGGAATTTTCATGGACTTATTGTGTCTGTGTAAATTCCCTAGGTTCATGCACTAAACTTTCCTTTTTCTCCTGTTATTCTGTCTCTGCTAATTTGGCTATTAGAAATAGAGCTTAGAGCCAGGAGAACTTAGAAAGAGGGAGGGAAAGAATATTTTTCTGGGCCACACTATTCTACACCCCTTTTGCTAAAGAGTACACAGTCAGAGAGGGCAAACAGTCTACAGGGAATCTCAGATAAAGATGGGTTTCCAACCAATAATTACTAAACATTTTAAGAAAGTCAGCATCTTGAAAGATATATTAAATCCAACTAAAATTGTCATCCTGTGAAATAGCTTATATAAAACAAGAACAGGATGTTAGAATAATTATAACATTCTTGGATGCAAAAGGATATCACATTTATTTTTTAAAATCAACTAAAAAACTAAAGATGATTATGAAACAACAAGAATCCCTTCAAAAGAATGATCAAAATAAGTGCAGTAATGGGTACCAAGTGACCTGAAAGACTGAGAAAACAATGTTTTTCTATCACATTGTACAAGACAAAATATAGAAAGTATTTACTAAAAACAGAAGCTAAAATATACAGAGGACTGATCTAAAACTCTATATCGTCTAATAAAAGTTCGGGGTAGAAATTAGAAAGAATGTAAGAGGAAGTTATATTCAAATAAATAAAAGAAGAAAATGTCCCAGAATGGAAGAAAATTTGTACATTCAGTTCAAAAGGGTCCTCCAAATGTCAGGGATCTCTTTGAAATCAAAGGTTAGTTTCAAAACTAATGTGTAGATCTACCCTAACGCAATTTCAAATGTCATGGTAAGGAAGAAATCTCAAAAATGTCCAATGAGGGGAAAAAAAACAGATGAATTACAAAGGTACAAGAATCATGTTGACATTAAGTCACCCACTGATAAACAGGATGCAAGAAGAAAAGGAGACTCTCAAAATTCGGAAGAAAAACATCTTTGAATGTAGAACTACATAAACGGCCCAACTACAGTTCAAGACTTTCAGTTGGAAGAGGGGTTTGGAAGGCCCACCACCTACAGACTTACTCTGAGATAAATAATGAAAGAGGAGAGGCCGACACTAAGAAAAATGAATCCGAGAGGAAGACGTGAGAGACAAAAACGATGGTAAGCAGATAGTAAATGCATTCAAACTACATGGTGGGATAAAATGTCCCCCTACCCATCCCCCCAAAAAAAGGAGGAAAGAAGAAACATTCAAAGGATAAGAGTCAAGGGAGCTGGCAGAAGGTGGCAAGGGCAGTGACACCCCACGAACTAGATGATGCCATTGGAGCTGTGGCCCCCAAAGTACTGGATTCACAGAATTTAATAAGAAAGTGAAGGCCCTGGCTGGTGTAGCTCAGTGGATTGAGCGCGTGCCTGCGAACCACACGATCACGGTTCGATTCCCAGTCAGGGCACATGCCTGGGTTGCAGGCCAGTTCCCCGCAGGGGACTCATGAGAGGCAACCATACATCAATATTTCTGTCCTTCTCTCCTTCCCTTCCCCTCTAAAAATAAATAAATAATAATAAAAAAGTGAAGACCTTGCAGGGAAACCTCGAAAAAACCAGAGCGGTAACATATCAAGAAATAAATTGGGCCCTGGCTGGTGTAGCTCAGTGGATTCAGCACGGGCCTGCAAACCACAGGATCGAGGTTCAATTCCTAGTCAGGGCACATGCCTGGGTTGTAGGCCAGTTCCCGGCAGGGGATACACCGAAGGCAGCCATGCACTGATGTTTCTCCCCTTCTCTCCTTCCCTTCCCCTCTAAAGATAAATAAATAAAATCTTTAAAAAAAAAGAAAGAAAGAAATTGGCCTTGTCAGAATTACAGGAAGATGAAGTGAAATGAAAATCTTCCAAATCTGATAGACCTAAAGTTACGGTCTTTAAAATTTCGTAAACAAGAACCACCTCGAAGGTTTCCCCACTTCTGGGGTCATGTCCACTCGGTTGAGGGGCCACCCACCACATCCCTCCACTGCAAGGTGCTAGTCAAGAGAGCGTGAATACAGTGGACTACACACAATTTTACTTTCTATGGGGCAAACTGTGAATAAACATTTCAAAGAGACAAAGGAATATGGGACTGTCCCTGTGAACAAAGCCTCAAGGCATTCAAGTGATGATAAATCTGAGTTATCTACAGGTAACAGTACAGATTCGGTCATTGCTTTCGTAAGTGATTTGAATACATCTATGGAGAAATCAGCTGCAAGATGTCCAATCAGATTTTGCTTCAACTGTAGAGCAACAGTGTCCATGTATTTTTTTCCTTTTTCTTGACTTTATCGGGGTGACACTGATTACCAAAATTATACAGGTTTCAGGTGCTCAATTCCACAACGCATCATCTGGAGAGTTCTGTGTGTTCACCACCCCCAACAGTTTCCATTTAGTTGATGGATAATGGAGACCTTTCAGTAACCCCATGAATATTTAATTCCTAGAGTCTGTTGAGAGAAGGGTGACTGTCGTTGCATGCATGCTTCTGAAATCCAAAGACTTATAATAACACAAAGTCTTTCAAGTGGCGTTACTGCTGGGAGAAGATTTCAAAAGAGACCCCCTCTGGAGCTTTTGTGACTGCTTCGTGGTAGCTGGGTGAACATGCCCTGAAGGGGCAGGGAATGACTGCTTAGAGACTGGTTAAGGAGGCTGCTGAATTGCCCAGCCAAGAATTGCTCCCTAGCCCTGACTGGTGTGGCCCTGTTGGTTGGGCATCATCCTGCAATGCGAAAGGTTACTGGTTCAATTCCTGGTTAGGGCACATACCTGGGTTGTGGGTTTGGTTCTGGTAAAATGATTGATTGATGTTTCTCTCTCCCTGTCTTTCTCCCTCCCTGCCCCTCTCTCTAAAAATAAATACACAAAACCTTTTTTTTAAGATTTATTTATTTATCTTTAGAGGGGAAGGGAAGGAGAGAAATATCAATGTATGGTTGCCTCTCATTAGTCCCCTGCTGGGAACTGGCCCGCACCACAGGCATGTGCCCTGACTGGGAATCGAACCTCAATCGTGTGTTTTGAAGGCCTGCGCTCAATCCACTGAGCCACACCAGCCAAGGCTAAAAATAAATACACAAAATCTTTATAAAAAGAATTGACGCCTAAAGGGCAAAATAGTGTCTATGTAGGGAGAGAGAAAGGGCTTGATGTGAGAGACAATTAGGAGGAGGAAAAGCCGTGCTTTTCTCTAACCTCTGCCCCACCTTTGTGGGGTAACCCTACCCTGCTTTGGGGAATATCTCGTTTTTTCACCTTTAGCCCTTGTGCTTTAGGCTCTGGACTGCAGGGCTAGGACACATAATCTCAGTTGCTAACTCATTCTGTTCCCTCAGGCACCCTTCCTGGAGAAGCCCATGACCTTACTCAGGACAATAGAGCCACCAAGACTCTCTCTGTGTCTTCTGCATGCAAAGTCCCTCCTGCTAGACCAAGCAGTGCGATGAAGGGACAGAGCTGACCCAGGGGGTGTTGACCCTGTAGCAGGACCCCTGCAGCTTCTTCCAATCCCAGAATCAGCCTGTCCCAGCCAGTTGTGCTCCTGGACTTGATATAAGACCGTGATTTAAAAAAAATTTTTTTAAAGATTTTATTTATTTACTTTTTTAGAGAGAGGGAAAGGGAAGGAGAAAGAGAGGGAGAAAAACATCAGTGTGTGGTTGCCTCTCACTTGCCCCCAACTGGGGACCTGGCCCAAAACCCAGGCATGTGCCCTGACTGGGAATGGAACCAGGGACCCTTTGATTCACAGGCCAGTGCTCAATCCACTGAGATACACCAGCCAGGGCTTTTTAAAGATTTTTTATTGTTGTTTTATTACAATTGTCCCAGTTTCCCCTCTGATGCTCTTTCGGGTTCCACTCCCCCACCCCCAGCAGTGATTTAAAAAAAAAAATTGAAGCTTGTTTGAGTTCAATTTTCTATTCAAACTAACTCTGAATGAAGTGTGTGCATAGCATTCCTAGGGATTAGCCCTGGGAATAGGGAGGATCCCTGAAGTGTTTGGCTCTTAGTCTCCTGGCCAGCAATGGGGACAAAAGAGGTCTTTAGTCACGTCTGCCTCTCTCAGGGAGGGGCAGCTGTATCTCTTGGATCTGCTCAGTTACCATAATCTAAGGCCTTCAGACCCTGGAAGGGGTGGCCCAGGCCAGTGGCTACCAGACTTTAGGAATTCTCAGATTTCACAGATTTGGAAATGCCATCAGCAAAATTACAAAGAAAAATCTTTGGGTCCAAACAAGAACTTTCGAGTTTTAATTTTGTTTTTTATAAAAACCTTCAAACAAACAAAAAACAAAAAACCACTACCTTCTACCATCACCTCAATACCGTAAAAGAAGCCACAGTTCCACATATACTCAGAGAGAAATGATAACTTGAGAATAAGGGACAGCCCTTTAAAATGAATACCTCTGGTTTTGTTGAAAGACACTATATGTTGCACTCATTTTGCTGGCTTTGTCTCTGAAACGTGAAAACTTTTCACCAGCAGCACCAACCTGCTAAGCGACCTGGTGCAGAACGCTGTGCCCCTCAGTAGTGTCCTCAGCCCTGGGACCCCATTCACATTCCCGGAACAGGGAAAGTCTGCACAACGCAGGGTCGTAGGTGGTCCTCACGGGAAGGAGAATCTTGAGCCTGCTAGGGGGATTGAAGATCCCTGGGAAAGGCTCCACTCACTCAGGCAGGGAGGATCTGGCAAGGGGATCCAGGGGGAGAGCGGGATGTTCAGACAGGCTTGAGGCAAATCTCCCATCCCCCACACTGGCCGAGCCCTGCCAGAGGTCTCCGAGGTCCACTGCCTGCGAAGCAATGCCAGCAGCCCTGAGCGCGGCCCTGCTGCTACGCTGGGTATAGATGAAGGTGCTGGGACAAGCTCAGAGCTACCACAGGCAGATCTCCTCTCCAGAGCAGCAGCGGCCTTCTCCTAGATTCAGTGTGTACTGAGGCTCTGACGGGAGCACGAGCGAGGGCTGCTCTGGTGGGCTCCTGTGCTTCCAGAAACAATTTTTCATTCAGCTCAGCTCAGGCAAGGGGAGGTGTTAGCCCAAGGGTGTCGGGTGGGATTCTCTCCCCTCCACATCCCCTTCCTGGGAGCGCTCACCGGCTCACCCCGTCCAGCAGGGTTAGGAGGAGGGGGTCTTTGATGAGTCAGTCCGTGAGCAGAAACACACTCCGTAGTTGTGCAGTGAGTATTAGATAGTGCTCTGGAATTTCAGTCTGAGGGACTGAGCATCCCCCGTCCTCCCCTTCACCCACACCTGCATTAAAGGGAGACTGAGTGGAACCAGCTGGTTGAGAGCCAGAGCTGGGCCAGGCAGGAGGATAGCAAGACCCAGAGAAGAGCAAGAAAAGCAGGAAGGAAGGGGTAGAGGGGCTTCCCAATGGCCGATTATGGCAGGCAGAATGAACCCAATGGGAAGAGAAGGGGTTCTTGGCACGGTGCTCTGGACTCAGCAGATACACAAAGTGTATATGACGGCTCACACAAGAGCCCACGTTTTCCTGGCAGTAGATTCTGGCTCTCCCTGCTTCCAACATTAAGGACTGAGTGGGGTAACGTAAAGGTACACAGGGCACATCAGGGAGCTGAATATTTCGAGAACCCAGGTCCCAGCACAGCCAGGCCTCATGAAGGGCTACGTCATGAGCCAGTGACAGATTCGAGGGAGTTCCAGGGCCCTCAGCAAATTAAAATCCTCAGGTCTTCATTCTTCCACCTCCTATCCAACCTTGCCAACTTTTGGGCACTGCTTTATATCCCACCCAAGTTCCTGAGAAATCCAAGATCTTAGCAGCTCTGAACATCTGCCTGAGTGGGGCCCCAAGCCATGGTCTCTGACAGGTCTTTGAGTCACCTGACCTTCAGCGAGGTGCCCCAGCTCAGGCAGAGGACGGCAGGGGAAGGGCCTGTGGCCCTCTCAGATGCAGGTGCTTTGCAAGCCTCGGCTGCTTTCAGGTGTGGCGGGGCAGACAACCGAATGGATGTGTCAGGTCCAGCCAACACCAGGACCAGTTGCATCTCCAGAGTGGCTGTCAGGAGCTTCAGCCACCTTTTTGTCATCCCCAGCTTCCCACTAGACATGCATCCAAACCCAGCTCCTGAACCCCAGATCTCCAAGGTCAGGTGAGGCTAAGTGACCTGAGATCTCACAATCCCATTCTGCCAGGGCTCAGACCTCCCCTCGGCACCCGGATGGTACCATAGAAGCCAGAGAATCAATGCCCAGTCATATGCACAGGGTTGTTTATTGTCACATTACCCAGGGGGCAGGGTAGGGTGGGGAGGTGAGCCCTCAGGCAGAGAAGTGGAGGGAGGAGGAAGTGGAAAACATCTATTTTCCAAATTCTGCCCTTCCCCCCCACAGGTGATGGGGGGGTGGGGGAGCTTCACCACCAGCAGGACGCCCTCAGACACAAACACAGTGCTGCGTGAGCAGCTTGGGCACTGTCTCATACTTGAAAGAGTAGCCCCCATCAGAGGTGGTGTGGACATGCAGGGGCCTCATGGTCCCCGGGAGGGCAGCACAGCAGGGCTGGGCCCCTAGCACCAGAGACAGAGGCTGAACAGGGGTCGGGGGAGATCCAGAAACCGGCAGAGACCGGTCTGGCTGGGTGGGCAGCCCACAGTTACCGTGGCAGTAGTGGAAGATGAAACTGGGAGGGTGTACAATCCACCCATCCCAGCCCAGCTCCTGGAAGGAGATGTTGAGGGCTGCTCTGTGGCAGTGCGCATGCGCAGCGGGTTCCTCTGGCAGCCTCTGCAGCAGGCGCAGGGCGGCTGGAGACCAAGGCCAGGGCAGCGGGGGAGTCGAACGCCGGGCTCTTTCCCCTCCACTTGGTGGCTTGGCCCGCGTGTGAGCCACCAAGAAGGGCGTGGTCTCAGGCCGGGCTGAGCAGGAACAGAGAGGACAGCGCAGCAGGAGCACCAGGATGGGATGAGTCAGCAGGGGGAGTGCAGAGGCGGCCAGGTGCAGCACAGCCCAGCGAGGGGGTGCCTCGCCCAATGACATGGGCACAGTCACGGGACCCCCAGACGACAGGGTCAGCAGGCCTAGCAGGGGCCCAGAAGTATTAGAGGCTCCTGTGCCTTGCCTGTCCAGTCCCGTGTGGAACCACAACTGGGCCGAAGTCACCTGGCGGCTGCGTGTGTGCTGGGACGGCCGGAACAGATATGTGAAGAGGCCCTCCTCAGCCTCCGGATGCTCTCTCGCAGCTGGCTGGCCCTCACAGCTGGAACCTGCAGGGGACAGAGGGTAGGAAGAGGGCAGCCCTGACTGACGAACCTGGGACCCCTCCTCCTCAACAGGAGGGAGGGGGCTGCCATTCAGGAGCCTGCCAAGTCCACCGCCAGACTCAGGGAATGTCTGCAGTCTTGGGACAACAGACAGAGGCTCCCCATTTGTTATTTCATCATTAAAGGGTTTTTAAAGCACAAGGTATTGCCAACTTCTCTCTCCGGTCATTTTACCAATTAATTAATATTCCCATCAGCAATGTGCAAGGTCCACCTTCCCCTCTACCTACACCAACCCTTGGAATTGTTACGTAGACTTAAAATTTTGTTCATCTGATGGTGTGAGAGGGTAATTGAATGGTGTGTACACAAGCATTTGTTATATTACTCTTCACATCTTTTTACCTGTCAAAAGTATAAGATAAATTCTTTAAAATAAGTCCACTTTATAAAGGCGAGTTAACACCAAAAAGGAGGGAGAGAAAGAGCAGGAAGAGAAGAAAGAATGTAGCTAAGAATAAAAGACAGCGCTTTTCTAAGAAAGCACAGTTGGCATCCTTACCCTGACAGGCACACAGGCTATACTAAACAAGCAGGAACCAGCACTGGTTGAGAAAATGGATTATCTCATTATAAACCTCACAGTTGACCCATTTTGCAGATAAAGAAACTGAGGATTAGAAAGGTAAAGTAGCTTTTAAGTACTAAGTGACCAGGTGAGGATTCTGCCTGATCCCAAGGCCATACTTTTACTCACTGTGCTGCCTGGGGTCCTCTCTAGAAGAGAGGTAGGCCAGATTACAAGAAAGTCCACCCAGAGGAGACCCTTACTCATTGAGTTAGAGGAACATGGGTAGGTGAGAAGGGAACTCAAGAGACAGAGAACTGAGTATCCCAGAAGTTTCCCAACCAAACCTTCTCCTGCATGCCTGATGTCTTCCCAAGTCTCAGCTACTTAGGGCTAAAGAAACAAGGTTTGGGGCGTGGAGCCTAGGCAGAGATAGGGAAAAAAGCAGCACAAAGGGGTCCATACCCACATAGCACAGTCTCTAGAGACCCTGGGCCTCCCCAGCAAAAATCTCCCTAATGCCTCCCAAGGAGCCGTGCACTCTGATGCGCCACCTCCCTGAGTCCCAAGAGACAGGCATTGTTGCCTATCTTCCGAATGAGGAGACGACAGAGGCTCAGGGAGGTTTAGTGACTGGCCCACTGTGGCAAAGCCAGTTGAGTGGCAGGTCTGGGATTTAAACTGAGACCTGCCTGCCTTCCGATCCTAGATCCCACGCTACGTACCACACTGCTTCTCAGAGTCACCATTCCCCATCCTCATTACCTGTAGCTGGGAAAAGGATGGCCTGCGAGACATCCTCCTCCTCAGCTTCAGAGCCCCTCGGCATGATGCCCCCCACGGCGTGTCTTCGGGGCAGCCGCCTCACTCCAGGAACCCCACCTTCACTGGTCACTGCTGGGGGCCCCAAGGCATCCAGGAACAGGGCCCTCACCTTGGCCAGGACAAGATCCCGGTCCAGCTCTGGCCCATGGCAGCCATAGCCCCATTGTGGGGACAACAGCACGAGGAGCAGCAGTGGAAGCTGGGGCATCATAGCTCACCTACCCCGCCAGAGGTAAGCCCACACACACCCTGCCCTGTGGCCCTTTGTCAGGGCCTGCCAGAGCCTCCCCACTGTCCCCTCCCCATCCCACCACCCGCCCTCTTCTGCCCTCCTCACCCTAGATTTCCCCAGGCCCTCCCACACCCTGCAGTCTGAGTTGCCCTTTCCTAAGGCATGGAGACCTCATCTCTGACGCAGATGTCTGTGGCCCTGAGCCTTATCTCCCACTCCCGCTAGGAATTCGGGGAGGGTGCTGGGGAGGGTTTTCACCCCAAGTGACCTGACCCAGGCCTACAACCCCTTCCCCTGGCACACGTGCAGGCGTGCGGGCGCCTGCGCGCGCGCGCGCGCACACACACACACACACACAGAACATGACTCACATCCCAGACCCAGCCCAGAAGTGACATCGGGTGGGACAGGAGACTGAGAACTGGGGTCTGCCAGGTCCTAAAAGTGTTATTTGTCAGGGAGACAATGCACCAGCCCCTGAGACCTTCTGGAGCCCCTTTGGAACAAGCAGCTGCCGGCCAATCACAAAAGGACAGGCTGAGGCTGGAGCTAGAACTGGGGCTGGTGCGGGGGGCAGGTGGTCCGCCTGCTCTAAACTTAGCTTCGAGGAGCCAGCCTGGGCTCTTATCCTCCAGCTGTGTCATCAGAGAATATTTTTGGGATTGGCAGCTGCAGGCGCCTCTGCCACTCAGGCCCAAGCCTGGCGGGTGGCTGGGGACCTGGCGGCTGGACGTGGGAAGGAGGAGGGGAAGAGGCCCAGGCTGTGGGAGGGGGCTGGGAAGAGAAGCTTTCTGGAGCAGGAAGCCCGGCTGCGGGCTGGGGAGGCTGCCGGGCCCCTCGCTGTGAAGGCAAACAGGAAGGACTGCCCCCAGATCTCTGCGCTCCGGCCCGGGAATCGCCGCCACCTCAGAGCTGCAGGTCCGGGCGGAGGGTAAGGAGGCAGGCGGGAGCGGGCGGCTCTGGGAGAGCTCCACAGTCCCCACGCCGGACCCCAGACGCACCCTGCCTCCCAGGTTCCCGCCGTAGCTCCGGGCGTCTGAGCGTCCACTGCCCGCCCTTCCTTTGAGCACTGCAGGTCGTCTGCGACCGCCGTGATGAAGGCGAGCGCGGGCAATCAGGGAAGCCCCCCGTGCTTTCTGCGCTTCCCGCGGCCCGTGCGGGTGGTAAGTGGCGCCGAGGCCGAGCTCAAGTGCGTGGTCCTGGGGGAGCCGCCACCCACTGTCGTATGGGAGAAGGGCGGGCAGCGGCTGGCGGCCTCGGAGCGCTTTAGCTTCCCCACCGACGGGGCTGAGCACGGCCTGCTGCTGACTGGCGCGCTGCCCACCGACGCGGGGGTCTACGTGTGTCGCGCCCTCAACGCGGCCGGGGAGGCCTACGCGGCGGCCGCGATCACCGTGCTGGAGCCGCCAGCCCCCGAGCCCGATCCCCAGCCCACCGAGCCCTCGCTGCTGCCGCCCGGGACCAGAGAGGGCGCCCCGGTGTTCCTAACGGGGCCCCGGTCGCAATGGGTGCTTCGGGGGACAGACGTGGTGTTGGCGTGCCAGGTGGGGGGCCTCCCCGCGCCCACTCTATACTGGGAGAAGGACGGGATGGCCCTGGACGAAGTGTGGGACAGCAGTCACTTCGTGCTGGAGCCTGGCGGCGCGGAGGGGACGGGGGGCGCCAGCCTAGCGCTGCGCATCCGGGCGGCGAGGCTGCCGGACTCGGGCGTCTATGTATGCCACGCCCGCAACGCGCACGGTCACGCGCAGGTCGGTGCGCTGCTCCAGGTGCACCAGCCCCCAGAGAGCCCGCCCGAGGACTCCGACGGGGCCCCCAAGCCCGTGGTGGAGCCACTCAAGTGCGCGCCCAAGACCTTCTGGGTGAACGAGGGCAAGCACGCCAAGTTCCGCTGCTACGTGATGGGCAAGCCAGAGCCTGAGATCGAATGGCACTGGGAGGGCCGCCCGCTGCTCCCCGACAGTCGCCGCCTCACGTACCGCGACCGCGACGGCGGCTTCGTGCTCAAAGTGCTCTACTGCCAGGCCAAGGACCAGGGGCTCTACGTGTGCGCCGCGCGCAACTCGGCAGGCCAGACGCTCAGCGCCGTGCAGCTGCACGTCAAAGGTACAGCGGCCCCCCTCCCAGACCCTCCTGACTCCGACCACCCCTTCGTGCCCCGCGCTGCCCTCTAGACTGGGCCAGGGAAGGGGGACGGGGGGACGGGGGGACCGGGCGCTGAGTATGGAAATCCTGTTTCCTGCCGGCCTCCCACCGCCTGGGGATGCGAATTTAGTAGGTCTCCATGGTACCCAGGAACTTATTAGCAAACTCAGGTGATCCTGAAGCAGATGGTGGAAAAACCTCCCTTTCATTTGCAAACTGAGAGGGGTCTAGAATTCTTCTGGTCCACTGGCTTTTCAACCTCTGTTGTTTTACTCCTCCCCCGCCCCCCACCATGGAAATCCCACTTAAGGCCCCAACATATTAGAGAGAAAAGGATCGTTTTATGGCTGGAAATTGTTTACATTTTTTTAATTTGTTGATTTGAGAGAGAGAAACGTGGATTTGTTGTTCCACTTACATGTTCATTGGTTGATTCTTGTCTGTGCCCTGCCTGGGGATGGAACCAGACACACTCAGACTCAGCTCCAACCAACTGAGCTACTCCGCCAGGGCTTTGGCTGTAAATTTCTAAGTCCAGACTTATTAACATGGGCTTAGAAAGCCAATCAGAACGAGTGGGCTTTTTTATTGAATACACACATTTTAAGTTGAGGTTGCGTTCATCCAGGGGTCTGGTCTGTGAGCCCTGTGGCAAAGGCTGGCTGCAGGCCTCCCATTGGGAAATTCCTAGCTCACACCAAAGGCAAATGTGGGAGAAAAACTGCCCAGCGATTTTTGAGCATCCTTGCATTCACTGCCCTCCCCAGGTCTGCAAGAGGAGGAAGGCGAAGGAGAGAAAATTTGTATTGCAAAGTTGAGTCACCAGCAATGTCTAGTACATGCTCATAAAACAGAAAATGGGGAAACATCGCTCTCTCACACTGGAAGTTAAAGCTCTCCGTGTTAGGAATTCGTCCCATCTTGCGGGATTTTACCTTTACCAGTTATTTCCCAAGTTTTTCCCCCTAGAAGAAAAAAATTGGCAAATTTCTGAGCCTTCCCTGGCATGCATTGAGGCATGCGGCACCTGTGCCACAGTGGCGACCTCACGGGTACACCACCACATGCCGGCCAGGGGGGCTAAACTCTCTGAATACAAGATACCCAGCAGGAAGGCAGAGCTCCCCAGAGCTATTGGACATAAGCACTTCTCCGGCATCCTCACTCAGGTGAACCCACCAGCTGGTTTCCAACATCATGCTTTCTTTTTGCAAAACACATTTTTGAAAATGCTTAAAAGTACTTTAAAAAGGAAATTTAACTCAGACCCTGGCAGAATTTGTGTCGTGCCCCTGATGGGGCCCTAAGGGACAGTTTGAAAATCACTGATGTGGTCCAAGCCCTCTGTCCCCTTTCCCTGCTTTACAGGTAAGAAACCTGAGGCTCAGGATCACTAAAATGGCCTTGCTCAAGGTGACGGGGCCAGTGTCAGGGTCAGATGAGAATTTAGGCCATCTGATTTCCCTTTGGGAACTTTTCTTGTGAGTCCACAATGCCTGCCAGCTCTGGGAGAAAAGCAAATGCCGTGGCCGATGTGGGGTTTGGCTGCCGGTGACACAAGGAGGAGTCCCTCTCCCTGTCTGAGCCTTCTCTGGTCTCTCTCCTCCCCACAGAGCCCCGCCTCCGCTTTTCCAGGCCCCTGCAGGACGTGGAGGGCCACGAGCATGGGACTGCTATGCTGGAGTGCAAAGTGCCCAACTCCCGCATTCCCACGGCCTGGTTCCGCGAGGACCAGCGGCTGTTGCCCTGCCGCAAATACGAACAGATCGAGGAGGGCACCATCAGACGCCTCATCATTCACAGGCTGAAGGCGGATGACGACGGTGTCTACCTGTGCGAGATGCGGGGCCGGGTGCGCACTGTGGCCAGTGTGACAGTCAGAGGTTGGCTGGCCAGCGGGAGGAGGCCGAGGCTGAGAGGGACAGGTGCCCTGACCTCGGGCTAATGGGCTCTGTCCGCATCTCAGGGCCCATCCTAAAGCGGCTGCCCCGGAAACTTGACGTCCTCGAGGGCGAGAACGCGGTGCTGCTGGTGGAGACGCGAGAGGCTGGGGTTGAGGGGCGCTGGAGCCGCGACGGGGAGGACCTACCGACCACCTGCCAGAGCAGCTCCGGCCACATGCACGCCCTGGTCCTTCCGGGCGTCACTCGAGAAGATGCTGGCGAGGTCACCTTTAGCCTGGGCAACTCCCGTACCACCACTCTTCTCAGAGTCAAATGTGAGGGCGCAAAAGCCTCTGGCCGGGGTCCTAAAGGGCTGGACAGGGGGCCAGAGCACAAGGGAGACCAGACGCTCGTGTCTGGGGTGGCAAAGTGGACCTCCGGTGGGAGGGTGGTGGGTGGCCGGAGCAGGGCCCCAGGACAAACCGTGCCTTTGTCTCAGGCATCAAGCACAATCCCCCGGGACCCCCGGTATTGGCAGAGATGTTGAAGGGCCACAAGAACATGGTCTTGCTGACCTGGAAGCCTCCCGAGCCAGTTCCCGAGACCCCCTTCGTCTACCGGCTGGAGCGGCAGAAGGTGGGCTCAGAAGACTGGGTCCAGTGCTTCAGCATTGAGAACGCCGGGGCCGTGGAGGTGTCGGGAGACTGCGTGCCCTCCGAGGGCGACTACCGCTTCCGCATCTGCACAGTCAGCGAGCACGGCCGCAGTCCCCACGTTGTGTTCCACGGGTCTGCTCGCCTCGGTGAGTGGTCCCTGCCAGACCCGGCCTGTCAGCAGCGCCGCCCCGAGTCACACCCTCTTCTTCCTTCTGCAGCTCTGGGTCCCTGGCTTCTTAAGTGTCCTTCACCTGCAACATCTGCCCTCCATCACCTTTCTAGTTCTTTTTCTTCTTATTATTTATTTATTTATCTTTAGAGGGGAAGGGAAGGAGAGAGGGAGAGAAATATCAGTGTATGGTTGCCTCTGCCGAGGACACACAATGTATTGTGTGTCCCCTGCCGGGAACTGGCCTGCAACCCAGGCATGTGCCCTGACTGGGAATCGAACCGCGATCCTCTGGTTCGCAGGCCCGTGCTCAATCCACTGAGCTACACCAGCCAGGGCTTACCTTTCTAGTTCTGATGGCTGCACTCTCTCCCCTTCTCAGTGCCCACAGCTCGCGTGGTGGTAGGTCTGAGGGACGTGCAGGTGTACGATGGGGAAGATGCCGTCTTCTCCCTTATTCTCTCCACCGTCATCCCGGGAACCTGGTTCCTTAATGGGGTAGAACTCCAGAGCACCGAGCTGGAGGGCCAGGTGGAGCCCGGGACTCTGCGGTACCACGTGGAGCACAACGGCCTGCAGCACCTACTCACCCTGCACGCCGTCACGCGCCAGGACAGTGGGGCCCTCGTCGGCTTCAGCTGCACGGGCGTGCAGGACTCGGCTGCCCTCACCATCCAAGGTTAGTGCTGGCGGGCCCCCGAGGTGGGCAGACAAGGCCAGGACACGAGTCTTGTTGGCACTTCTCACACCTGGGCTGTGAGAGTAAGGACTGCCCATGGTGGGCTGAGCTGGAGGACCCTGGTCCAGCAGGCAGGCTGCAAACCACGTGCCACGGACGGGGGACCCCTTGCTGATTCATCAGCGTCATATTCAGGTTCTCTGGAGTGCCTCGTGGTTTACAGAATTCTGTCCCGTTTATCATTTCACAGACACAGGCCCTGGCTCCTAGGCCCCTAGCTTCCTGCCCTACCTCGTGATCACTAACATTGACATAGCTCCTTCCTATGTGTCAGGCACAGTCCTTATCACTCTACATGCATTAACACAAGGCTTTTAACAGCCCTAGGGCATAGGTTCTTTTGTCAACCCATTCTGCACATGAGGAAACTGAGGCACAGAGAGGTTGAGTGACTGGGCCAAAGAAAGTCACAAAGCGAATGAGCGGTGGAGCTGGACTACGAACCCAGGCAGTCTGGCTCCAGAGTCACGCTCTGCGGCCTTTGGAGACAGGGAAGGAGAGGGACCTAGGTGCCCTGGGACCACAGCTGGTGGGGGTCTGCAAGTTCAGGGAGCATGCTGGCATTTGCTGTCCCACCATTACCAGAGATGGTAAGGCCAATCGAGAATGCCTCAGCACCCACACACAGGGCACTGAGGTGGTCAGCTGCCAGCATCCCAGGAGGAGGGCAAAGTGAGGATTAACTCATAGCCAGAGTAGCATTTCCAAAACGCAACCAGGGATCACCCCCATCAGAGTCACCTGGAGAGCTGGGTCATCACGCAGCTTCCCCGGTCCCTGTAAGACTCGGGACAAGGTGACTAAGAATCTGCACTTGCACGGGCTCCCTAGGAATCCTGTGCACACTGAAACCACTGCTCTTAAGGATTGGTGTGTGAGCGGCAGTTGTCTGGCCTGTTGGTCCCACACCCTCGAGCGAGCACATGCAGGGGTGGGAGGCTGGGTGCGAGCGAGTTTCTTCTTACAGAGAGCCCGGTGCACATCCTGAGCCCCCAGGGCAAGGTGTCGTTGACCTTCACAACCTTGGAGCGGGTGGTGCTGACGTGTGAGCTCTCCCGCATGGACTTCCCGGCCAGCTGGTACAAGGATGGACAGAAGGTGGAGGAGAGCGAGTCGCTGGTGGTGAAGATGGACAGACAGAAACATTGCCTGATCCTGCCCGCTGCGGAAGTCCGGGACAGTGGCGAGTTTGAGTGCAGAGCAGAAGGGGTCTCGGCCTTTTTCAGGGTCACCGTCCAAGGTCAGGAACCATGGTGGCCTGGGTTCCTCCAGCTGAGGTGGCCTGTCTGGGGTGTGGAGTCCCTTCCATGGAAGTCCTGGTGGGCCAGGGGATGTGTTTCAGGCCACTCTGCACTCACTTCTTAATATTCCCGTGAGCAAACACACCGGCCCGCTGTGTACCCTCTGCTGTGTGAGGGTGTGGGGAGCTACGTTCGACTAAGGAGGGTAGGAGCTAACACGTCCTGGACGTCTACTAGCCATCTGTTCTGCTAGGTTCTTCAAGTACACACTGGTTTAATCTGCACAACTAAATGAAAGGCAATATATCACCAGTTCGCAGATGAAGAAACAGGCTCAGAGAGGTTATGCAATGTGCCCATTATCACACAGCTAGCAAACACTGGAGCTGGGTTTACACGCAGGATTACCTACCTTGTTGTCGCAGGCTGCAGGGTCAAAGGGAGGTGTTAAGTGCAGTGGTCCAGTGGTTCTCAGACGCTGGTTTGTGTCCTGATTGCCTCAGAACTGCTGCAGGGGCCTGTTACAAGTGCAGCGTACGCCCAGGCCCCCAACTGCCGGAGCCGGAACACGCAGGACAGAGCCTGCAGAACCACTCTGGGAGGGCGGCTTGGGACCCACTCAGCCAGCTCACCTCACTCTAAGTGGAAACCCAGTTCCAACTCCATTGCCAGGAGGTCCCCTAGCCCGTGCCTGGATGCACCCAGTGACAGGGAACTCACTGCCCATGGGAGCAGCTGTCCCACTGTGGTACCGCTAGGTCATTCCCACGTGGCCCTGCCGTAGTCTGTGATACTGATCTCTCAGCCCAGACAGTGGTTCTCTGTGCCTCCCTCCTCCCAAGTCCCCACCCAGTGGCCTCTGACCCTCTCTGACTCCCAAAGCGTCTTTCTGTCACGTGATCTGTCATGCCTCAGGTCATCACCCCAGCATCCCCCACACAGCATGGCCTCGACCTTCCCAGTGTTCTCCAGCACAGACTCACATCTCCCGTGTTGGGGGGACCCATGTGACCCTGACTCTGCTCCCACCAGACCCCCCTGTGCGCATCCTGGATCCCCGAGAGCACGTGTTTGTGCACGCCATCACCTCCGAGTACGTCATGCTGGCCTGCAAGGTGGACCGAGAGGACGCCCCCGTGCAGTGGTACAAGGACGGGCAGGAGGTAGAGGACAGCGACATCATGGTCCTGGAGAACGAAGGACCCCATCGCCGCCTGGTGCTGCCTGCAGCCCAGCCCTCTGACGGGGGCGAGTTCCAGTGTGTCGCTGGAGACGAGCGTGCCTGCTTCACCGTTACCATCACAGGTGGGGTGGGGCCTGTGGGACGGGGGAGGGGCTCCCTGCCCTGGCCTCCCTCTTCCTGCCGATCACACGCGGGCGGACCCACAGCCTGTACCCTGAGGGCCAGTCATTGCAGGAAGTGCATTGTCAGAAACACGCTGGTCACAGGGAAGCCCTGTCCTCTCTGTTCTCCGGAAAACCCCTGCTGAGGCAGTGGTACCATTGGGCAGTTTAGGGCAGGTAGATGCTAGAGGGGTCAGAAGATCTTGAGGCCTTTGGGAAACCCCAGCTCCATCTGGGCACCCAACCCTCCTCTTCCCTGGCCCCACCCTTCATACCGTCCCTGTCCCAACCAGAGAATGTGGAATGTTCTATGGCCGGGACTGTGGCCGTGCCCTTGATGTGCTTGGGGAGTGGTTTTGTCTGCAGCTGTGAGCAGCTGTCTTGAGTAGCTGAGACACAAGACGCTACCTGAGGGAGGGCCCGGTTCCACGCATGGCACGCTTTCCAGGAGTGGGGACCAGGCATGGGTCAGGCAGGGTGGCAGGGCCCATCGCCCTAGCCCCTGACGCCCGGCCATGCGGTCCCCGTCCTCCAGACGTTGCCGCGTGGATTGTGTACCCTAGCAGCAAGGTGTACGTGGCCGCCGTGCGCCTGGAGCGTGTGGTGCTGACCTGTGAGCTGTGCCGGCCCTGGGCCGAGGTGCGCTGGACCAAAGATGGGGAAGAGGTGGTGGAGAGCCCAGCTCTGCTCCTGCAGAAGGAAGACACTGTCCGCCGCCTGGTGCTGCCTGCCATCCAGCTGGAGGACTCTGGCGAGTACTTGTGTGAAATCGATGACGAATCAGCTTCCTTCACCGTCACCGTCACAGGTGTGGGCCTCCCCCAGCTTCCCGAGGTCACCAGAGGACAGTCTTGAGCCCTTGGAGGAGCTGGTCACATAGCCCCTAACTAGCACACTGCCGGGGGTGGGGGGCATGGTTACGGATGCCCCCGTATGGGGCCTCCCTGCCTGGGTGAGCAGGCTCCCCGGCCAGGCACCCAAGGCCAGGAGTAGCTCCGATCCATAGTCTCATTTACGGAGCACTTTCTTCACGCCAGGTGGGGCCAGGTGTGTGGGTAACTGGTGCGCAGAGCAGAACCATCCCCTGTTCTCAGAGAGCTGCGGTCTAGCTGGGGCGGCACCCGTTGACCAAGGGTCACAGATAGGTAGTCCCCAGGGCCCCATGCAGCCCACAGGTGTGTTTTGTTTGACCTGCAGAGTCTTACCAAACTCAGGACAGTTCAGATAACAATCCAGCATTAGGCATCCTCTTGAAGACGCAGAAGACCCGGCGGCTCTGGTCCCACTGCCCCCCATGGCAACAGACAGCTGGTGCTGAGTAGCAGCTGCCCCCATACGGGGCCCACATTCCTGTCCCACCCTCCTGCTTCTCCCCAGATGACTTCAGCCACTGGCCTTACCTACCTGGCCCCTGTGGGCATTGGAGTTAGCGACCCCTCTGTTAAGTCAACAAACATAGAAATAAATGTATAGCGACACCTGGGGACAAGTGCTGTGAAGGATGAGGGCCAGGGCTCAAGAGATAAGAGCAGGAGAGTCAGGGAGAAAGTCGCCATGCTTCCCCGGGCTGGGCTCCACATACTCAATCGCTGAAAGGCAGACCCTGTAGAGGGTCTTAGAGTGTGGTTGTCCAGGGTCACGATAGGGTGCAGTGAGAGCCCAAGGCCAGGGGCTGTTAACCAGGTGGACAGTAGAAAGCGCCTTCAAAACGGATACCTGGAGCAGGGTCAAGTTAATTAAGTGGGAATGGGTGGGTGGGGTTTGAGCTGAAGGTGAGGGAGAATGTTCAAGGTGGGAAAGCACAGGACGACTGTGGAAGCAGTCGTAGTTCAGTGTCGGGAGCTTTAGGGCCATGGCCAGTCCTGGTGTGGGGATGTGGAGGTGCTGAGGGTAGTGCGGCCTAGGCACCGCTGGCTACGCTGGAGGGACTGTCCTGCTGCTGCCGGTCTTGTTGCCCCTCCCCAGCCCTGTCCTAGGAATAATGCCTCATCCTAGGCTGGGCTGCTTAGGGCCCCCCACTCCTTGGCCCCCAACAGTGCAGCTTGGCACAAACACAAAGCTTTTCTGTGCATCCATCCTGTAGTGAGTCCCTTCAAGCTCTCCGGCTCCACACCCTGGCCAGATACAATGGCCTCAGCCACACACGTGCCAGCCCACGTTTGGCCTGCATGCGAGAAACCAGATTCTTCACAGGGGAGTTCACACACCACCACCCCAGCTGTGGACCGAGAATCGAGTCCACAGGGAGAATCGAGTCTGGTGCCAAGCCGAGGTCCCACAGCTGTGCAGGAACCCCAACCCCATCATTCCACCTGATCCTCACCCCACAGGCAGTCACACTGCAATCAGCCGACCTTGCTGGATCCCAGAGAACCAGCCTGAATTCTCTAGACTCATAACAAGCCCAGTTAGGAAGGTGGTTTGCAGAGGCAGAGGGCTGAGTGTGCTGGTGGGCACCTCTGCC
This sequence comes from Sturnira hondurensis, assembly GCF_014824575.4. Lineage (NCBI taxonomy): Eukaryota > Metazoa > Chordata > Mammalia > Chiroptera > Phyllostomidae > Sturnira > Sturnira hondurensis. The sequence continues at coordinate 3,330,208 of NW_028092868.1, read as the reverse complement.
CATGCTGGTGACCCTGCACAAACTTGAGACCAGGAAACTACCAATTTCCCAGCCCAGCCACAAGGGGGCTGAATGCTAAAGGAGCACCGAGATGTCTCAGGTAAGATTCTGGGAGACTCCCAGGGTACCCGGGAATGAGGGCAAGCCCTGGCTCAGGGCACTGTCACCTCCAATGGTGACAGGTTTCTTCCTATGGAGTAGTAACTGCCATTGAGCAGCTGGAGATGAACTCCCAGAATCAGCAGTTAGCATCCCCGGGGAACTCTCAGACAGGTGTTGGTAACACCCACAGATGCAGAGCTCCTGTGTGGTGCTGACCTGAGAGCTGCGCTCAGCTCAGAATCCCCGCCACTGCCCGCAGAGCCTGAGCCTCCCCTCAACCAGGGGTGGTTCTTCCTCCCGCCCTAGAGTGGGCGGAGCCAGCTGTGACCTTCAGGAAGTGGCTTGGTCACTCTCCACCTCAGTTTCCTCATCTGGAAATCAGGGATAAAACAAAGCCGCCGCCGGGCTCCCCCCACCCCCCCCAGGGATGACTGTGAAGGCTAAATGTGTGAGGTGCAGAGGGCAGGTCCTAGAACCTGAGAAAGTGGTACATGAGTATCTGCCACTACGGACCCACAATCCCGTATCCAAATTCCAAAATCGAAAAGTCAAAACCAAACGGTGTTTTGTAAGTTAGGCATTTGACATCAATTCAGTAAAACCTGAGCTCAAACACGGTGAAGCTATTTGTACTCCTTAATGATTCTGCGTGGAGTGAATACATCTGTATGTTACCCTGAGGAAATGTTAACGTGATGGATGATGCCGGTGCCCCAGTGGGGGCGGGGATGTGACATGATAAATGCACTGATCTGAGCATGCTGGATTCTGTCACACCCGTGGCTGCAGGGACTTGAGAGAACAGTTTGTGGGCCTACGATTCCTTGTTATTATCCTCATTGCTCTTCTTATTGTGGGTGACAGGGACTTCATGCTGCCAAATGGCTCCAGGGAGGCTGGCAGTGAGCTCGTGACAGCCTGTGGTTGCCCCCACTCTGCAGAGCCCCCGGTGCGCATCATTTACCCCCGAGACGAGGTGACCTTGATCGCCGTGAGCCTGGAGTGTGTGGTGCTCACGTGTGAGCTGTCACGGGAGGATGCCCTGGTGCACTGGTACAAGGACGGGCTCGAGGTGGAGGAGAGCGAGTCCCTGGTGCTGGAGAGTGACGGGCCCTGCCGCCGCTTGGTGCTTCCCGCTGCCCAGCCCGCAGACGGGGGCGAGTTTGTGTGCGACGCTGGAGACGACTCCGCCTTCTTCACCGTCACTGTCACAGGTGAGCAGTCCCTGGGGCGCCCTGGAGAGCTAGAAAAGCAGGAGGTTGAGGGACAGACACCCAGATATCCCACTTTCTGCATTGGGGGGCTCCCCTTTTGCCCACACAGCGCTCCTCCTCTCCACCCTCTCGTCCTCCAGTCTCCTTGTGCTCGGCCATCAGAGAGCTCTGGGTGTTCCAAATCAGGTCAGGACAGGGACCAGGGCCCCGGTAAAGAGAGTCTAGCAATCAAACGTACTCATTCATTCATCTACTCAACCAGTATTTATTGAGCAACTACTCTGTGCTCAGCACTGTTCCAGGTGCTGATGGGTACAGTAATGAACCAGTAAGAGAAAACCTCCTGTATTCATGGAGTGAGCATTCTAGTGAGAGTGGACAGACAACAAGTAAATAAAACGGATGGTTTTTCAGGTGGTATAAGTGCATCAGAGGCAAAGCAGGGAAGGGGAAAGAAAGTGGGGGACAGGTAGGGTATCCACTGGGGTCAGACAGATCTGGGCCTCTTTCTGTCCATGTGACCTTGGACGAGTCTCTTCCCTCCAAAGAGGTCGTCATCTGTAAAGTGAAGGCAGCAGCTGTACCCCTGTAGAGAGTGCCAGGAGCGGCAGAGGAAGGAGCTGCTGTGTGTTTAGCATAGCACCTGGCGCACCACAGGTGCCGTGGATTGTAGCTGGTCCCTTTCCCAGGGACCAGCTACACAGTGAAGGGAGAGGGCTGAGGAGCTAGCAGGTGAGGCTGAGCCTGCCTGCGCCCCTCTCTGTTCACCCACCAGCCCCGCCAGAGAGGATCGTGCGCCCGGCAGCCCGCTCCCTGGACCTGCAGTTCAGGGCTCCGGGGCGTGTGGAGCTGCGCTGTGAGGTGGCCCCTGCTGGGTCCCAGGTGCGCTGGTACAAGGATGGGCTGGAGGTGGAAGCTTCGGATGCCCTGCAGCTGGGTGCTGAGGGACCCACTCGCACCCTGATCCTGCCCCACGCCCAGCCCAAGGATGCTGGGGAATATGTGTGTGAGACCCGTGATGAAGCTGTCACCTTCAACGTCAGCCTGGCTGGTGGGTGCTCTGGGCCAGCCCAAGGTGGGGGAGGTAGAAGCAAGCCCAAGCTGATGCCCTCTTCTCTCTCTCTCTCTCTCTCTCTTTCTCTCCCCCGGCCTCTCCCCCAAGAGCCCCCAGTCCAGTTCCTTGCCCCAGAGGCAGCCCCTGCCCCAGTCTGTGTGGCACCTGGAGAGCTGGTGATGCTGAGCTGCGAACTGTCCCGGGCAGGGGCCCTGGTCTTCTGGAGCCACAACGGCAGGCCGGTGCAGGAGGGTGAGGGCCTGGAGCTCCGCACTGAGGGCCCCCGCCGCATCCTCTGCATCCAGTCTGCGGAGCCGGCTCACGCAGGCCTCTACACCTGTCAGTCCCGGCAGGCCCCAGGGGCCCCCAGCCTCAGCTTCACTGTCCAGGTAGCAGGTAAGTACAGCCTGGGCAGGAAGCCTGAGAGCTGCTCCCCGAGCTTCCCCACCTCACTAGCATGCCTTAGTTGCTCCTCGTCCCACCCCTCTCAGAACCTTGCCTCCCACTGCCCTCCACATAGCCCTTGAGCCACTTCCTCCCAGTGACCCACAGCTCTGTCCCCACAGAGCCCCCTGTGAGGGTGGTGGCCCCTGAGGCGGCCCAGACAAGGGTTCGTGGTACCCCAGGCCGGGACCTAGAGCTGGTGGTGCACCTCTCTGGGCCTGGGGGCACTGTGCGCTGGTACAAGGACGGGGAGCGGCTGGCGAGCCAGGGGCGGGTGCAGCTGGAGCAGGCCGGGGCAAGGCAGGCGCTGCGGGTGCGGGGGGCACAGAGCAGAGACGCTGGGGAGTACCTGTGCGACGCCCCCCAGGACAGCCGCATCTTCCTCGTCAGTGTGGAAGGTAATAGCACACCCCTCGCACCCTGTGGGCCCTGGGCCCCCAAAGTCCACACCCCCCCACCATTCTGGGACCCCTTCATCCCTCACCCCCACCTCACTGCCTCTAGCTACAACTAGTTCATGCACAGCCATTGCTTGGAGAGGGGTTCAGGGGCCCCTTGTCCAGAAACCCTCAAGTAGAAAGAGGCATCACCCAGTGGTTAAAAGAAGGGGCTCTGGAGTGACCCCCAGGTTCCGGTCTGGATTCTGCATCCCAGTAGTTGTGTGACCCCAGGAAATTGCTAACTTCAGAGTCCTTGAACACCTCTGAGGTGGGGAGGACATTGCTGGTTTTATCGGGCTGTTGAAGGAGATAAGGAGGATCCATACATAGTAAGTGATTTATTATTAATAGGGAGTCAGGTGGGGCCCCAGGCCGGGATGAAGAGGAGTGGGCCAAGAGAGGCAGGGAGCTGGCATCTAGTCCTCTGGGACACCCCTGTGGCTGGTACACAGTAGGCTCTGGAAAGGCCTGTTAAGTAACTGGGCATGAGGCCTCTACCTGCTGGTGAGGATGAAAAGGAGGGAGGGGCAGAGACCCAGCCCACCTCACTGCCTGATCTCCCCTGACCAGAACCACCACTGGTGAAGCTGGTCTCAGAGCTGATGCCACTCACCGTCCACGAGGGTGACGATGCCACATTCCGGTGTGAAGTCTCTCCTCCAGACGCCAATGTCACCTGGCTGCGCAATGGGACCGTGGTCACTCCAGGGTCCAGGCTGGAGATGGCTCAGAATGGATCCAGCCGTACACTGACTGTGCGAGAATGCCAGCTCAAGGACGCAGGGACCGTGACTGCCCAAGCAGGGGGCGCAGCCACAAGTGCCCGGCTCCACGTTCGAGGTTTGATCCCGATGGGGACGCAGTGGTCTTGTTCCCTGTACCTGTTCTCCCAGCCTGTTTCCTCGTGGCTTTGTCCTTGTGCCCAGGGACCAACCAGTGAGATGGAGCAGGGGGTCAGCTTCCAGGCCCCTCCAGGGTCAGCTCCATGGCCCCCTCCCGTTCCTCCCCAGAAACGGAGCTGCTGTTCCTTCGGCGGCTGCAGGATGTGCGGGTGGAGGAAGGCCAGGACGTGTGCCTGGAAGTGGAGACGGGCCGAGTGGGCACGGCAGGGGCCGTGCGCTGGCTTCGGGGTGGGGAGCCCCTACCCTGCGACTCCCGCGTGTCTGTGGCCCAGGAGGGCCATGTCCACCGCCTCTTCATCCATAGTGTCGTGCTGGCTGATCAGGGCACCTATGGCTGCGAGAGCCACCACGATCGTACCCTGGCCAGGCTCAGCGTGAGGCGTGAGTGTCCTGTCCTCTCCTAACAGGCAGTCCTTTCCTGGCTGGCCCAGGGCCCTCAGACCCCCACCAAATTGCCCCTTGCCGCTGAGGCAAGTCAGCCCTGGCTGACCTCCAGGAATGTGACCCGAAGTGGCCTTCCCAAAGCAAAACTTTTCTTTTTCTAGTGTTTTCTGTTTACCTTAGGAACTCCGTGTGGATGTTGCCTTTAATTTTAAATGGCCATATTGGCTTTGGTATAAACATAAATACTACCTTCTAAAAGACTTGTGGCGTTTATATGTTCCTCTAATGTCCCATTTCAGAAGCAGGGATGCCTGGCAAGTAGCGCCCCCACGCCCCAGGCTGGAACCTTCTAGTCCCCGTGTGGCCTCATGCAAATTACCTAACCTTCCTGGGCCAAGTCTTCCTAAAAATGCAGCTGGCCCCTACTTTAAGGGTCTTTGGAGATATTACATGAGATACTATGAAAAGTGTCTGCACAGAGCTTGGTAGATGGTTCTCACTGGTGATATTTACTGTCTTAGAACTTATTTCATTCATTTAGTCACAATAGACCCATGTTGCAATGCTCTTTGCCTTGTGTAATTGGGGAAACTAAGGCTTAGAGAGGTTAAGCAGTTTGTCAAAGGCCTCACAGCACACAAACCATGTGGCAGAACCAGAGTCCGTTATCGGCATGTCTGACTCCCAGTTCTGTGCTCCTTCTGGGTGAGGGTCACAGCACCCCTCACCCAGACTCCTCACTTCTACTGCACCCCATCTCCTTTGTGTGTCCCCTCTCCTAACCCCAATAAGCTCATCTCTTGCCCCATGTCTGGTGGGCCATGCTGCCTTCTCCCGTACCCTGGTTCTGAGCTTCATTCCATAGGCCCTCACTAGGTCGGGTGCCAGGGGTGGGGAAGGTAGAGTTAAGGGGTGTGCGAGCCCCCCTAAAGCCATGCCTGGAGCCTGAGCTCTCATTCTCCCTCTCCCTGTCTCCCCCCACCAGCGAGGCAGCTAAGGGTGCTGAGGCCTCTGGAGGATGTGGCCGTCGTTGAGGGGGGCAGTGCTGCCTTCCAGCTGGAGCTGTCCCAGGAGGGTGTGACCGGGGAATGGGCCCGAGGTGGAATCCGGCTGCACCCGGGGCCTCAGTGCCACATCCACACCGAGGGCCACACTCACCGCCTGGTACTTGGTGGCTTGGGCCTGGCTGACTCAGGCTGCATCTCCTTCACCACGGACTCCCTGCGCTGTGCGGCCAGACTCACTGTGAGAGGTGCGGGCTCCAGGCCACCGCCTGCCTGCTGACTTCCTGGGTGTGACTCCACTGACCCCCCCCTCCCTGTGTGGCCCCCACTGACCATGCCTGTTCCAGTGTGCCTTTCACTGACCTCTCTGCTACAGTGTGACTGCCCCAGTGACTGCCCCACCTGAGTGTGGCTCCTCAACAGCATGATGCAGCATGGCTACACTGAGCCTCCCATCTCTGTGAACCACTGACTGTGAGCACAGCCGCACAAGTGTGGCCCCACTGACTGCTCTGAGTGTGACCCTGCTGACCACACCTGCCTGCTATGCCCCTGTCGCCTGCCTGAGTGTGGCCTTCTGACCACTCAAGTCCCAGTGGTCCACTGTCTGTGCCTGAGGATGAGTCCACTAGCACCTCTGCTGAGTGTCCCCATGGTGGCTTCCAGCCCGGTGTGTTTCCCACTGGCCACACCTGTTCTAAGGTCCCCCTTGCTTCTCTGAAGCCATTGTGTCGTCCCCCGTGATCCAAGGTCTCCTGCTCATCCAGCCAAATGTGGCCCCCACTGGCCATGCCTGTCTGTGGGGGCCTCCACTGGTATCTCTGCTCTGGCTCCCCGACACCACTCCCCTCTAGCACCAGCATGTCCCACACTGGCCACCTTCAAGTGTTACTGCCAGCTGGCCATTCTTGCCCATTGACCCCTGTACCCTCACTGATCAGCATCCCCATGGACTATTTGTTCCAGCACATCCCCCACTCACCAGTGACCTCCACACTGATGGCCTGGCCTAGGTGTGTCTACCATTGACCCTTGTGCCCATGAGTGTTCTCGTCCCCAGGGGCCAGGTCCCCATCCTGCCCTCACCCCTGCTCCCTCTGTACCGTCTTCCTCTTCTCACTCCCAGAGGCCCCAGTGACCATTGTGCAGGTGCCACACGACCTAGAGGTGACTGAGGGGGACACAGCTACATTCGAGTGCGAGCTTTCCCAGGCTTTGGCTGACGTTACCTGGGAGAAGGTCAGATCCCAGCCCCGCCCACCTCAGCATCCTAACAACAGTGATAATGCCCCAAACACACTAGAATACTGAGTGGATGTGCCTAGCACTGTGCTCAGATTTGCTCTACGTTTAATCCTTTAATCTTTACAACAACCCTTTGAGGTAGGTCTCGTTATCTTCATGTTACCTACAAGGAGATTGGGGCTCTGTGGGGTGAAGTATTGCCCAGGGGAAGACAAAAGGGGCAGAGCCCATATTTGAATCCAGATTTCCCTAATTTCCGAATCCACACACATGGCAGTGTGATTGGTACATGACCCTGGGCTTCCCGTGTCTATGAAGCCCCTTCTCAGCCCTATCGGGCTCAAAGGGCAACATCTTCCCAGTGAGGCTCTTAGCGCGGTACTCAGGCGCAGAACGGCTCCATCCCAGCCTAGGGGACACAGACAGGTTTTAAACGCCCCCTGAAACCGCTTGGCACCAACAGAGGGAGCTACCGCCTCACCACGACCCCCTGCCACTTCCACACCTAGGACGGACGCCCGCTCAGCCCAAGCCCTCGGCTCAGGCTCCAGGCCCTCGGTACACGGCGCCTTCTCCAGCTGCGGCGCTGTGGCCCCTTGGACGCCGGGACCTACAGCTGCTTGGTGGGGACCGCTCGTGCCGGCCCTGTCCGCCTGACCGTGCACGGTGGGTACGGGGTGCTGCTGGGGCCGGACCCTAATGTAGGTTTGGGGGCTGCAGATAGGCCCTTTCCTGGGACGGACTCGGCTGCTTCACGGGAGAGGGGCGGGACGGTAGGACCCCTCTGCCCCGTCCCGCCTCACGCCCTTGGCTCCGCCCCAGAGCGGGTGGTCTCTGTGCTCTCGGAGCTCCAGTCGGTGAGAGCCCGCGAAGGGGACGGCGCCACGTTCGAGTGCACCGTATCAGAGGTCGAGACCACCGGGAGCTGGAAGCTCGGAGGCCGCCCACTGAGGCCCGGAGGCCGCGTCCGCATCCGACAGGAAGGTCTGGCCGACTTTCCACTGGTTCTGGCCCCTTGCTGCAGTGGCCCGGGTTCCCACAGACCCCGCCCCACTACGATAAGTCCCACCCCCAGCCCGAATGGGCCCAGTCCCCGGGCAAAGAGCTGTCTCGCTGTCTGTCCGCAGCCCCCAGCTCTGAGTCCTCTGTCCCGGCCGGCTCCACTGCCCCCTCAGCACCCCAATTCCGCACCGCCACCCCGCCCTAGCGCATATTTATTGCGTCGAAAAGGACCAGGGGACCAACTCCGGCCCCACCCTCATCCCCGATCCCGCCCTAGAGGCGGCTCCAGCCTGGCTAGCGCCCTCTTCATCCTCAGGGAAGAAACACATTCTGGTGCTGAGTGAGCTGCGCTCGGAGGATGCGGGTGAGGTCCGCTTCCAGGCAGGACCCGCCCAGTCCGCAGCTGAGCTGGAGGTGGAGGGTAAGCAACCGCGGCGAGGGCGGCCTGGAGGGGGCGTCACCTTCCTTGGGGCAGGCAGCTTGGTGGCTTGTCCTAGGAAAGCTCCTTCCTCGAGGGGCTCTCCTGGGGCGGGTCACAGAGGGGAGTGCGTTTCCTGGGGAGGAAGAAACCTTGGGTTTAGGCTACAGAGTAACGGGCCTGTGGCATAGAGACCTGAGACCAGGAGTTGAGGCCCCAGGGGGAGGGGAGATGAGTTTCTCCTCCAGGCGGGGTAGGGGGCCCTGCGTCTTCTTTTTCTCTTAACTTAAAACCTAGGCCTCCACCCCCAGCACTTCCTCTCCAGATGTGCCGCCGCCCTCCTCGAGAGAAGACGGTTCTAGCGGGCCGCAGGGCAGTACTGGAGGTGACAGTGTCCCGCCCCGGGGGCCACGTGTGCTGGTTGCGGGAGGGGATCGAGCTGTGCCCCGGAGACAAGTACGAGCTGCGCAGCCATGGCCCCACCCACAGCCTGGTCATCCATGACGTGCGACCTGAGGACCAGGGCACCTATTGCTGCCAGGCCGGCAAAGACAGCGCCCAAACGCGACTACTGGTAGAGGGTGAGTGGAAATGACTAGGGCAGGTGGGCTGGCCAAGTAGAAGTGGTCTGAGACACACCTACCCAGGTTTTTCAGGACTTGGGATAGCAAGATGGTTCTGGAGTGTCTGAAGGTAGGAGGTGGGGAAGCCAGAGGTCTCACCCAGGCCAGGAGAGGAGGGAGCTGTTCTCAGCCGGAACCACTTGGTTCAGGGCAGCTGCTCCCACCTTTCTACACCCCTTCCTGTCCGGTGTTCTCCTCACTCCCTCCTGTCCCTGGACCATGTTTGTGTCACCTGAACACCCCATTTGTACCCAAGTTCCTGCCCTTCCCAGTGCTTCTGCTTCATGCCCACCACCTGTCCCTGGCCCCCTTCCTGCTCTCTGCTGGCTCCTGCCCGCCTCGGGGAGTTTAACATGGGCAGAAGACTTCTGAGCTAGTCCCATTTCTTTTCTTTCTCAGTAGGAGATGCCCCGCCCTCCCCCTTGACCCCTGCATTCCCTTTAGATGCCTGGCCTGACCCCAACCAGCCCCCACTTCCCTGCCCCAAAGACAACCTCGACAGAGGCCCAGCAAGGGTTGGGCAGAGGGTGAGGGCCCCGCTCTCCCTGTGTGGGTGCCCAGCCTCTGCTAGGGAGGAAGGCGGCACCCACTCGCTCCCAGCCCCACTCGGAGTCATTCCTCTGCAGGCAGCTAGAAGGACCGAACCAGGCCAGGCGGGTGCCCTCGGACAGCTTGGAAGGCGCATGCCCTTATGCCGGGCAGGGGTGGGGAGGCAGGGGAACCAGAGGTGATGGGAGACAATAAAAGTGATGCAGCCCCTTTCCCTGGCTCTCTGTGTGACATAGGAGGGCAGAACTGGCCTGAGAATCCCGCGTAGTGAGTGACACAGGGAAGCAGAACTATGGTGCTTCTAATTCGGCCCATGGACATGCTAGCCACCAAAGACTACCACTCCTGGCAGAAGCCGCAGTTTGGCACATTTATAAAAGATGGAAAACGGGGTGGGGTAGAGGGAGACAGAAGCATGAGGTGTCCAAGGTGGCATGACAGACACCAGACATGCATCGTGCATTTCAGCCCCCTCCCCCGAGATCCCCTCCCCAACCCAGCCCAAAGCAGCACCCCCCACCCCCATCCCCTACCACTGCCCGCAGGCTAGTGGCTTTGCAGAGGACAGGGGACCAGGGTAAGGGGTGCTGCAGTGGATGAGGACAAGAAGCCTTGGGTGAGTCTCGTTAAGAGGCAGAGCAGTGGGGGAAGAAGGCAGACTCCTCCACTTAGACATGCAGGAGAGTGGCTTGTGGGACCCCAGCAGTGGGAGAGGGGGTGGGGCCAGCCTCGCAGAAGCCCTCCCAATCAGAAATCTAAGGCAAGTGTCCCACTGTCCCCTCCAAGCCCACCCCTCCATGCACACGCACACACAGGTGACACACTCACAACCCTGAGCACACCCAAAGGGGCTCACACCTCGAGTCCCTCAGGAGCCCCTTCGGAGCTTGGGAGGGGCCTTTCCCTCAGGCCAGGCCTAGCTCGAGACAGGTCCTCCCTTCCAGCAGCCAGGCCAGTCTTCTCCAGGGAGGGGAGAGGGACAGCCATAGGCCACAGTGCCAGGAGGGCTGGGTGGTGGGCCAGCAGGCCTCCCCAAGCTAACAGAGCTGGTGAGCATAGAGTCCAGGCGGGCGGGAGCAGCTGTACTGCTATACCCGCACGGGGGGTCCAACACAGGCTGTCAGTGGTCCCCGGGACCCATATTCATAGTCCGTGTCGGTGGGTGAGGCCATGAAGGAGCTCAGTGAGCTCCCCGTCTGCCGGTCTCGGAAGCTCTGGATATAGCTCTGTGGGAGAGTAAACACAGATGTGAGTGCAGCCACAGACCCCTGCCCTGAGGGCCACCTCAGGCAGACATCCTCTCCCTGCAACCCACAAGCCTGTGACTCCCCCCAGAGAGCTGTAGGCCCAGGACCTTCTCACACTCGTAGTCCACAGCCCTGAGGCCCTGCCCCATACCATATACCTCATTAAAGTCCTTACTCAGACACTTCTCCCCCATCCCAGCGCTGGGCCTATCAGCTCCTGGTCTAGGGGTTCTGATGAGTGGGCAAATGCTAAGCCTTCTAAACAGTGACAAGGCCCTGGGGAAAGCCCAGTCCTGCTTGGACAGAGTTTACAACACTCCCTGGTCCCCCATTCAGACTGGAGGGGCTCGGGGTGCTCACCGGGGAGAGGACATCTCCATTGAAGCGTTTGATGGGCACTGGCCTGCGCCGATAAGCAGGGTCAGGAGGTCCAGGCCTTGGAGGGGCCCGGGGGCCTCTGGAGGGAGCCCGTGGGGGTCTCTTCTTGCGCCGCTTCTCCTTGCGCTCTTCCTGCTGTCTAATCCGCATCAGCTGCACCCGTCGCCGCTGCCGGCTGATAACCACTGTGAAGGGGTGGGCAGAGAAGGGTCTCAGAGGCCCATGTGCACCATCTCCACCCATCCTACCCGGGGGGTTCCAAGCTTCCAGGTTCCCCCTGTGTAACCTCCCCGCTTTTCGTTCCTGGTCTTCCACCTCCCGGATGGGACTTCCACTGATTCGTACCTCCGAAGGTCTTTGAGGAAGATTCCTACACCTGCAGGTACTCCCGAGCTGCTATCCCTCTCCCAGACATCGTCATCTCTCGACTGGACAACCACCGCTGCCTCCTCACTGGTTTCCCTTCTACGCTTGCCTTCCCCAGTGCTTTCTACACTCAGCAGCCAGAATGAGCATCTCACATGCTAGATTAGATCACACCCTCCCTGCTTGAAACCTCTAATGGTGTCCCATGGCCTTCCTAATAAAACCTGGGGTCCTCACTGTGGCCCAGGAAGCCAGCGCAGTCCGCACCCCTCCCCACCACAGTCCAGCCCCACTTCCTCAGCAAGCCATGCCCATTCCTCCTCGCCCTGACCCTTGCTCTTTCCTTTTCTCTAGCTCTTTGCATGGCTGGTTCTTTATCCTCCAGGACTCTACTTAAATGTCACCTCTTCAAAGTGCCTTCCTTGAGCACTCTGTCTACGACAGCCTTGGAAGGAAACTCATATTACACAGCATGTCTCTTGCATATCACTGCACAACTAGCATCATCTTGTCTATTTGCAAGTCTATTATCTGTCTGCCTGCGCCCCAACCCCCCAGACCTGAACCCCTAAGGGCCAGGGACTTTTCCTGTTTTGTCTCTGCGGTCTCTCCAGCTCTGGAAGGGCTGCTGCTCCGTATGGTGTTGTGGAAAGAATGACACCCCTGAGGTTCCACCTTCCCAGACCAGGAGCCAGTCATCTCTCTAATCCCACTGCTGCCTTCTGCTGCTAGTGTGTACAGCTTCTTCTCCCCCTCCGGAATTGCTCACTGCTGCCACCCGCCCCCCGCCCCATTTCTCTTATGCCCACACTGGTCAGTGCCCTCTCACCTTCCGTATGGGAGTCCCTCTCGGCCGTCACCCTCCACTGCACCAGAACACCCATCAGGCTGAGCAGGGGCCAAAGCGCCAGCAGGGCCCAGCTCCGCCAGCAGAGGGGAGGCACAGGGGCGGCCCGCAGCCGCTCCACGGCGTAGCGCCCCAGCAGCAGCAGCTCAGCAAAGTAGTCCGCAGCGGTGGCGATGAGCGCAGCACCGGTCACAGCGGTGGCCAGAGTGGTGAGAGGGCGGGGCCAGCGCAGGGTGAGCAGGGCGCAGAGCAGGCCGCCCCCCAGCAGCAGGCCCAGTGGGCCCCACACAGAGCCGGGCTGGTAGTAGGGTGCGGAGCCCAGCAGGGCGGCAGCGGCGAGCAGCAGACCGAGCAGCAGCCCCACCAGGAAGAGGCCCACACTGCGCACCAGCATGGCCACCAGCCCGCAGAGCAGCCCGATGCCCAGCGCGATGCCGGCACTTGCCCCGGCACTCAACTGTGTCTCCAGTACCCGCTCTCGGTAGCACAGCAGGAAGATGACCACTGAGCCAAACAGCAACCCAGTGAGGAAGAGCACTGCCTTGAAGCAGCGGTAACCTGGAGGGGAACAGGGGCTCGTGAGGGGCCAACAGGAGGTCACCGGGACGGAGGCAAGGAGTCTGAGGGGTCAGGAACACGGAATCACAGAGGAACCAGGGCAGGGCACTAAGATAAGAGAATCCGGGGTCACTGGGGTCCTGAGGGCACCAGTGATGAGGTTGCTGGGGTCGAGGGAGGTCAGAGAGATAGGTCACCAGGAGTCATTTGGAAAATGGAGAGACAGTCATCGAAATGAACGTCTGGTCTTTGAGGGTTAGAGGAGTCAGAGGTAGGTCACTGGAGTCGACAGTGAATCAGTGGAGGGTCACTGGGGTCTCCAGAGTCCTGGGAGTCAGACAAATAGGTCACAGAGTCAGAAGGGGAGCCACAGTGGGGTCTAAGGGGAGGGATTGTTCAGAGAGAGGAGGTATTTGGAAGTCAGAAAGAATTTGAGAGATGAGGTCACAGGGGTTCAGAAAGACAAAGTCTTAGAGGGGTCACAAGGCTTCAGAAACATGACATCATGAAAAGGTTAGAAAGAGAACAGGGAAGTGGTGTTGTTAGGGCCTGGCTCCAAGAGATGAGGTCTTTGCTGGTCAGGGGGACTGACAGCCTGGAGTCACTGAGAGTAGGAGAGGGTTTCGGAGAGAGGGTAACACTGAGGCCAGAGAAATGGGGTCACTGAGATCACAGTGTGGGGAGGGGCAATCAGCAATGAGATCCTTGGAACCAGAGAGTTAGAAGAAATGGAGTCAGAAGAATAAAAGTTGATGAGATAACTGGGTTGGGGGTCACTAAGGCTTACAAGGAGTCGTAGCCCCCCATAGGGGGTCAAAGCGGATTATAGGGTGAAATAGTAGTTGTGGAGTTCCAGGAAAATGAAGTCATAGGGCTGTTGGGCCCTTTAAGGGTACCTGAAAGCGTGAGGGACTTGTAGATCCTAAATAGTTGGGAGGATGGGGGTAAAGGGTCAGGGAGAGCCAAAGAGAAAAGTCAAAGAGGAGACTCGGTTCTAGGAATGAAGGGAAGCCTCAGCATCCAGGAAGTTCTGGGCTCAGAAAGAGGAGAAGGGCATGCACAAGGGCTCAGAGTCCAAGGGCCAGGGAGTGGGAGCATTCAAGAGGGGCGAGGTGACAGGGCAGCACCGGAGAGGGAATGTCAGGATGTGATGAGCAACTGCAGAGAACATGGGTACGGATAGGGGTGGGAGGGAGGTGACACAGTCCCTTTGGAGGCCCAGAATGTATCCTGAACCCTTAGAGGGGCACTTTCTTCTGCCCACTCTGCAGTTGTTCAGCCAAGCATTTGGGGGTGGAGAGACAAGGACCATCTGGCTCCCATTCCTGCCTACTACCCAGCCACTCTCGGGGGCGTGTAGAGGCATCAGAGCAAAAATCTCATCCCACCTCTGCCCAGTCTGCAACTTAGACCTGCAAACTTCCTCCACACTTCTTCCAGCCACATAGAAAGGTTGTAATGCACCTCTGGAGGCTTTCCTTGGACCCCCAGCCCATAGAGCTTGCTCTCCTCTCTGAAGTTCTGTAACTTGCTGTAGAGTCACTGGGCACTGACTCTGGTAGTCCACCTGGCACCTTTGTGAAAATTAGAAAAAAGTGTGCCATCCTCCAAGCAAAGCAGCCCAATGCCAAGGGCTAGAGTTTGGCTGGATTTCAGGCCTACCTGCCCATTCAGCTGAACTCCCTTGTATAGTGGCCATCCTGTATGACAGCTCACGGCAGCCCTGATTGTTGGAGCCTACTTGTGGGCAACCTCCATGTGTGTGACTCTACAGCTGACCCTTGCACCACATAAGTTTGAACTTCACGGGTCCACTCGGGCACGGATATTTTCAGTAAATACACAGTCAGCCCTCCATATCCCCAGGTTTTACATGCATGAATTCAACTGACTGCAGGCTGAAAACAATATTTGGGGTCCACGGTTGAGACTCTGCAGGTGCTGAGGGCCAGCTTAAGTTATACATGGATTTTTGACTCTACCCCCAACCCTTGTTTTATTCAAAGACAGCTATAGCATGTATCACAGGTGTGAACATTCCAGCAGTCTCTCCCCCATCTATACTTAGCATGTCTAATCACCCTGTAAATGTTTTCACTTTCTAGCTAGCACGGCAACCCAAACACATCTTCGTCACAATAGCTATCATTTATTGAGTCTCCACTACTTCTCCCAACAGCATTATGGGAGGTAAATATCATTGTTCCCACTGTTCAGATGAGAAGACTGAGGTCAGGCAGGTTAATGTGCCCAAAGCATCACAATTAGTAAGGTACAAAGCCAGATTCAAATTGAAGCATTACTAATTCAAAAACCTGTGTTCTCTAGGATCTAGCATCTAAGATGATCTATGAACACATAGGATGAAAGAAAGTAAGAAAAGGTTGTTATTCGTGCTAGTAGTAGTGGTGGTAGTGGAGATGATGGTGGTGGTGGTGGACTTGATGGTGGTAGTGGTGATGATGGTGGTGGTGAAGTTCTGGAGGTGTGGGGTGTCTCAGAAAAATAACTCCAGGAAACAATGGGAAGCCCAGGTGAGGAATGAGTTGGGGGTCTCACCGAAGAAGCAGTAGACGACTCCAAACAGACAGCACATGATGCAGACGAGAGCCGGCAGTGCCTCGTACCTGCGCTCCAGGGGCTGTTCACAGGGTTCACCCCAAAAGGCATCATCTGGCTCAGGGGGCAGCAGCTGGAACCGTAGTGTCGCCACAGTGCCTGGCATAGTGCTAGGAACGAAAGGGACTCACCCTCCCAGGTCAGCCTGACGGAGAGGAAGTTGGCGTCAAGGAGGAGCCCTGGGTCTCCACCAGAACGGGGCAAGAATGGGAGTGGGAGAGCTAAGCAAGGACACACGGGACAAAGGAGTGGTGCCCACAGCAGGCATCCCTAAAGTGGAGGACAAAAGACAAAGGGAACAAAAGTACCTGGCTAGAGGGGGCCAGGATGAAGAAGTTAAAAGGGGAACTGGCTTGGGGGGAGATGAGGGCAGTGTGCTGCCAGTGAGGAGGCAGCCAGGAAACTCGTCTGTGGGCGGCTAAATCCGGGATTGTCCAAAATCTACCTGGGCTGGAGGCGACCTGAGCTTTTGAGTGAAAAAAGCTGTGCAGAGGCTGTAGGGTCCGGGGTTGAGGGGCTCCAGAGGCCCCAGATGCCTGGGGTCCGGGCAAAGTCCGCCGTGCGGGGAAGGCGGCTGCTGGGCCGAAGGGACCAGTCTCTGTGCAGTGGCGTCGCCGCCCCGCCTCCCACACCGACTGGCACTCCAGTCCCGCGGCGTCCGGGGACTCGGGCTGGGCCTGGGGAAGGGTAAGGAGCGAGAGCTGGGGCTCGGGCTGCCCCACAGCCGCGGCCCCATGCCCTGAGCCCGCCCGCGGCCTTTGGTGCTGATGGACAGCTCCGGCCTCGGCTCCTGACGTCACTCGGGCGCACAAGCCAGGCAGGGGCGGGCTGCTTCTGACGTCACCCGGGACGCACCAACCACGCGGGGAGGAGGCAGGGGACTCCGCCCCGGCGTCTCTCTCTCCCTCGCCGTGGAGGGGGCACTTCCGGGGGTCCTTCCCCTTTAACCTCCCCCTACTCCTCCCTCTCCGGTAGCTGGAGCCCAAGACCCCACCCCGGGGGCGGGGCCCTCGCAGTGACACGTCGGACAGCGGCTGCGGCAGCGGAGGCTCCGGAGCCCAAAGCAGGACCCTGGGCGATACAGAGCGGCGGCCGGAGGGGGACTGGAGCGCGGAGCAGGGGATTCGGCTCTGGCCGCGGGCTCTGCTCCGCGGGGCGGGAGCGGGCCCGCCCGCTTGGCCCGAGCCCTCCGGATACGCCCCCTCCCCGGTCCCGCCCCCTCGGAGCCTCCTCTGGCTGCTCTGGGGCTGCTCCGGAGCCCGGGGCCCGCGGTCCGGGCGCCATGCGGGCATCGCTGTTGCTGTCGGTGCTGCGGCCCGCAGGGCCCGTGGCCGTGGGCATCTCCCTGGGCTTCACGCTGAGCCTGCTCAGCGTCACCTGGGTGGAGGAGCCGTGCGGCCCTGGGCCACCTCAACCCGGAGATTCTGAGCTGCCCCCTCGAGGCAATACCAACGCTGCGCGCCGGCCCAACTCAGTGCAGCACGGAGCGGAGCGCGAGAGACCTGGGGCTGGCGCAGCCGCGGCGGAGAACTGGGAGCCGCGGGTCTTGCCCTACCACCCTGCACAGCCTGGCCAGGCCGCCAAAAAGGCCGTCAGGTAAGGATCAGTCCGGCCAGCTCCACCCTGTGGGTACCAGCGGGAACGGGCGCTCTGGGAGGCCGCTGAGGGCCGGGTCAGGCTCCGGAAGGAAGAGACCGGCCGGCCAGGAAGTCTTTGGGCCCAGATAACTTCCGATGGCCCTGCTTCCCGGGGAGCTGTGGAGCCCATCTGAGGCGCTCTCTGGGTCCCGTCCGGCCTGGGCTGAACTTGTCCGCCTCTGTGCTAAACCAGCTCGACTCCATGGTCCCTAAAGATCTCTTAGCTTCCTGGCTGGGCTGCTGGGTTTAGATGAAGTATTGGTATATAAAAAGGGTTTAAAGAGAGAGGGAAAGAATAAAGAGAAACTGAGGTTTACTGGTTGTATCGTTACTGGTTGGGATACCTCGTGATGAGATGTGTGGGAGAGGAGTGACAGAGCCATCCCACGAATGCCTCTGCCTAGTTAAAATAATTTCTCCCAAATAACACTGGGTTCAAATTCCAGTTCTGCAACTTAACTTCTGTGTTGTGGAAGAGAAGTTACTGGAACTCCTGAGCTCTGGTTTGCCCCTCCCCCAAACCCACTCAATACACCCCCTATGTCATGTATTCCATTACATCATTTATGTAATGTATTTGTGGTGTAATGGCATATTTACACAGAAGTAAGCCCTGTATGCATGGTGTGTAGAATACCTGTGAGCCAAGCATTTGCCTAAGTGCTTTAGATAAATATAGTCAACCCCCATTTTTCAGATGTGGCTACTGAGGCACAGATAGGTTAAATAACTTGCTCAGGGGCACAAGTCGTGAAAGAGGGAATCAGACACACAATATATCTTTCATATCTGCATGAATATTGCCATCTCCCCCAAAACACTGATATTTCACTTAATTCCACATGACTCCTGGGAGGGAGTTGTTACTCTTATCCTATTCCTGCCCCGATTGTCTTTTTGATAATCTTATGCTGTCTCCTCCCCAGAACCCGCTACATCAGCACCGAGCTGGGCATCAGGCAGAGGCTGCTGGTGGCAGTGCTGACCTCACAGGCCACACTGTCCACTCTGGGCGTGGCTGTGAACCGCACGCTGGGTCACCGGCTAGAGCGTGTGGTGTTCCTGACAAGCTCTCGAGGCCGTCGGGCACCACCGGGCATGGCTGTGGTGACACTTGGCGAGGAGAGACCCATCGGCCACCTGCACCTGGCACTGCGCCACCTGCTGGACCAGCACGGTGACGACTTTGACTGGTTCTTTCTAGTGCATGATACCACCTACACCGAGGCGCACGGACTGGCGCGCCTCGTTGGCCACCTCAGCCTAGCAGCTGCTGCCCACCTCTATCTGGGCCGACCCCAGGACTTTATCGGTGGAGATCCCGCCCCAGGCCGCTACTGCCATGGCGGCTTTGGGGTACTGTTGTCGCGTACTCTGCTGCAGCAGCTGCGCCCCCACCTGGAAGGTTGCCGCAATGACATCGTCAGTGCAAGTCCGGATGAATGGCTGGGACGCTGCATCCTTGATGCCACTGGGATGGGCTGCACTGGCGACCATGAGGTGAGAAGTGAGAAAATAAGCCGCCCCACGGGTGCCTTCTATCTCAGCTTGTGCACTTCCCCTGAGAGGCAAAGGGGAGGTTGGAGATATGGGCCTGGGTTTCCGTGCCAGCTCTATCCTTTTCTTTTTTCTTTTTTTAAATATATTTTACTGATTATGCCATTACAGTTGTTCTATTCCCCCCCTTCATTCCCCTCCACCCGCACACTCCCTCCCCCACCATTCTACCCCCCCTTAGTTTATAACCACGTGTCTCAAGTTCTTTAGATTCTATATTTCCCATAGTATTCTTGCCCTGCCGCCTGTCTATTTTCTACCTGCCATCTATGCTACTTGTTCTCTGTACCTTCTCTCCCCTTCTCCTCCTCCCATTCCCCTGTTGCTAACCCTCCATGTGATCTTCATTTCTATGGTTCTGCTCCTGATCTAGCTGTCCTCTTAGTTTGCTTTTGTTTTAGGTGTGTTGTTAATAACTGTGAGTTTGCTGTCCTTTCACTGTTCATATTTTTTATCTTCTTTTTCTTAGATAAGTTCCTTTAGCATTTCATATAATAAGGGCTTGGTGATGATGAACTCCTTGAATTTGACCTTATCTGAGAAGCACTTTATCTACCCTTCCATTCTAAATGAAAGCTTTGCTGGATAGAGCAATCTTGGCTGTAGGTCTTTGGATTTCATGACTTGGAATACTTATTTCCAGCCCCTTCTTGCCTGTAAGGTCTCTTTTGAGAAATCCGCTGACAGTCTGATGGGAGCTCCTTTGTAGGGGACTGTCTCCTTATCTCTTGCTGCTTCTAGGAGTCTCTCCTTCATTTTAATCTTGGCTAATGTAATTATGATGTGCCTTGGTATGTTCCTTCTTGGGTCCAACTTCTTTGGGACTCTGAGCTTCCTAGATTTCCTAGAAGTCTATTGCCTTTGTCAGATTGGGGAAGTTCTCCTTTATTATTTGTTCAAATAAGTTTTCCACTTGTTGCTCTTCCTCTTCCCCTTCTGGTACCCCTATAATTCAGATATTGGAATGTTTAAAGATGTCCTGGAGGTTCCTAAGCCTCTCCTCATTTTTTTGAATTCTTGTTTCTTCATTCTTTTCTGGTTGGATGCTTCGTTCTTCCTTCTGGTCCACTCCATTGATTTGAGTCCCAGTTTCCTTTCCATCCCTATTGGTTTCCTGTGCATTTCCCTTTATTTCAATTAGTTTAGCCTTCATATGTTCCTCTAATTTGTGACTAAAATCATCCAGTTCTGTGAGCATCCTGATCGCCAGTGTTTTGAACTATGCATCTGAGAGGCTGGCTATTTCTTGGTCACTTAGAGTTATCGGCTCTGGGGCTTTGAGTTCTTCTTGAGCCATGATGTTTTGGTCTGTTCCTGCCTTTTACGTATGAGGGACAGAGCCCTAGGTGTTCACCAGGGCCGGGCAACTCAGTCGCTGGGTTGTGACGCTGTATGTGGGGGCGGGGTCAAAGAGGGGCAATGGTGGTCCCCTTTGCTGCTTCCTGCCGGTGGGGCCTGCAGCGGTCTGTCTCACTGCTCGTTCCTTCGCCTGTTTTATCTGCGTGCGAATGTGTGACCATGGTCAGCCTGCCGCCTTGCGCCCTCACTGAGTCTGTTGCAATCCCACGCCTGAGATCTGCCAACCACCACCCGTGTGCCTGGGTCCCTGGGTAGGTCTGGCCAAGTTTTCCTGTGCAACCCTGCTCTGCCAGTCACTGACTCCGCCCCTCTTACCAGTTTGGCTGAACGGCTCGTTGTCGGACTTTCGTATAGTTCGATTTTCTGTGTTTGGTTGTGCTTTTCTTACTAAAACTTTGTTGTTTCTAAATTTATTTGGTTGTGCGAGGAGGCACAGTGTTTCCACCTATGCCTCCATCTTGGCCAGAAGTCCAGCCCTATCCTTTTCTATCCCCATGATCTTGGGTAAATTACTGAGTCTCCTGAGTCTCAGTATCTTCATACCAGTAGAAATAATTATTGCTTAGCATTGTTATAAGGATTAGAATAAATGAGAGAGCCTTGCACATAATAGGTGTTCAGCGTTTGGCTATTACTATTTTAGTTGAGCCCCTAGACAGCTCTGAGACTGGAGGTGTGCCCATTTTACAGGTGAGCTAGCTAGCAAAGGCTTCCCTGAGGTCACACAAGCTCATGACTGGGCAGGGTACTTAAACCTACAGAATTCTGACTGCAAGTCCACAACAGGTCCCAGGAAGGGTAGGTGAGACACATACTATGAGGTGAGGGTGGAGGCTGTTCCATCGTTCTTCCCATTGTGGACCCTTCCCCTTCCTCTCCCTAGGGAGTACATTACAGCTACCTGGAGCTGAGCTCTGGGGAGCCCGTGCAGGAGGGGGACCCCCGCTTCCGCAGCGCCCTGACAGCCCACCCTGTGCATGACCCTGTGCACATGTACCAGCTGCACAAGGCTTTTGCCCGAGCTGAACTGGAACGCACATACCAGGAGATCCAGGAGCTGCAGGTATGGTCTGGGCCAGGGTGGGGGGGCAGGTGCTGTGAGGTATTAGAGATCCCAGGCAAGTAAACTCTGAGTACTAGAGTCAGAACACGCCTGCCTCCTGTCCCTGTTTGTTCCTATCCATTCTGAGAACCACCCCCATAAACCCCCATCTTAACTCTCAGTCTGCCCGCATCTGGGGAAGGGGTAAGTAGAGGCCCTGGGAGGGCAGAGGTTGGCAGGGGACGGGACCCATCCTGAGGGGCACCTGCCGCTTGCCCCCTCCCTATCTCCAGGCTGTGTGCTGGCGCCTGGGTCTGTACCTTGCTCACAGTCTGTTTCTCCAACCCAGTGGGAGATCCAGAACACCAGCCGTCTGGCAGCTGATGGAGAGCAGGCAGCCGCCTGGCCCGTGGGCATTCCAGCACCCTCCCGACCAGCCTCCCGCTTTGAGGTGCTGCGCTGGGACTATTTTACTGAGCAGTACACTTTCTCCTGTGCTGATGGCTCACCCCGCTGCCCTCTGCGCGGGGCTGACCGGGCTGACGTGGCCGACATCCTGGGGGCAGCCTTGGAGGAGCTCAACCGCCGGTACCACCCAGCCCTGCGGCTCCAGAAGCAGCACTTGGTTAACGGCTACCGACGCTTTGATCCCGCTCGGGGCATGGAGTATACGCTGGATCTGCAGCTGGAGGCGCTGACCCCCCAGGGTGGCCGCCGGCCCCTCACTCACCGAGTACAGCTGCTGCGGCCACTGAGCCGAGTGGAGATCTTGCCAGTGCCCTACGTCACGGAGGCCTCACGTCTCACTGTGTTACTGCCTCTGGCTGCGGCCGAGCGTGACCTGGCCCCTGGCTTCCTGGAGGCCTTCGCCACTGCGGCTCTGGAGCCTGGCGATACCGCGGCAGCCCTGACCCTTCTGCTGCTGTATGAGCCACGACAGGCCCAGCGGGCCGCCCACGCAGACGTCTTCGCCCCGGTCAAGGCCCAGGTGGCGGAGCTAGAGCAGCGTTTCCCAGGGGCCCGTGTCCCCTGGCTCAGTGTGCAGACAGCCGCCCCCTCACCACTGCGCCTCATGGACCTGCTCTCCAAGAAGCACCCACTGGACACACTGTTCCTGCTAGCCGGGCCGGACACGGTGCTCACGCCCGACTTCCTGAACCGCTGCCGCATGCACGCCATCTCCGGCTGGCAGACCTTCTTTCCTATGCACTTCCAGGCCTTCCACCCAGCTGTGGCCCCACCACAGGGCCCAGGGCCCCCAGAGCTGGGCCGAGACACCGGCCGCTTTGACCGCCAGGCAGCCAGTGAGGCCTGCTTCTATAACTCTGACTATGTGGCAGCCCGCGGGCGGCTGGCAGCGGCCTCGGAGCAGGAGGAGGAGCTCCTGGAAAGCTTGGATGTGTATGAGCTGTTCCTGCGCTTCTCCAGCCTGCACGTGCTGCGGGCGGTGGAGCCGGCTCTGCTGCAGCGCTACCGGGCCCAGACGTGCAGTGCTCAGCTCAGCGAGGACCTCTACCATCGCTGTCGCCAGAGCATGCTGGAGGGCCTGGGCTCCCGTACCCAACTCGCCATGCTGCTTTTTGAGCAGGAGCAGGGCAACAGCACCTGACCCCACCCTGTACCCCAAAACCTTGGCCTGGTGGTGCTTCTCCACCACCACCCAGAGCCACCCGCCAGCCTCCCTGGACAGCCTCAGACTTCAGAACAGCCTGCTGGCCCCCTCTCTCTGGCTTAGTGGGTCCTCAGGCTCAGGACAAGCCCTGTGGGAGGTGCCCTGGGAGCCACCCCTTCCTGCCCCAAAGCCCTGCCCCTGACGCTGCTGATTCAAGCTGTGGCCTCAGTATTTATGTAGTGCAGTCTGTTTGACGCCAGGCCTGCCTCCGAGTCCTGGGGGGCTGGGCTGTAGATGACTTGTTGGGGAAGGAGGGAGTTGAGAGGAGTGTGGGTGTCTCCCAGCTTCTCCCTTCTGGACCCCTGATGAAGCTCTCTGCCTTTAATAAACTGGCTGAGTGTGGAGTGGTGATTCTGAGTTTTTGAAAGCTAGGCAGGGGGCAGGGAGGGCTGGCAGTGAGGATGGAGGCTCTCTGTCCTGACTGGGCCTGGATTTCCTTTTTCTGGGGACCATGTCATGCATATGCCCAGCCCTGCCCCGGCCCCCAGCTTGGTCACACACACACACACACACACACAGGATTCCTTATGCCTCTTTATTCCTAGTTTCATCAGCACTTTATAAAGCCAGACTGGATACAGAGGCCTGAGAAGACTTTCCCCCTCCCAAGCTCAGCCAGGGTCTGAAAGGCCCTCCTGCTCCCTGTGGAGGGGACTCGGTGGGTAGGCATAGAGCAGGGGAACCCGAGCTGGGCCAGGCCTGCTGGGCCACCCACTCCCCCTGCCAGATGAGGAGCTGGGCCTGGAGAAGGGCAGGAAGTAGGAGAAGCCCAGTAGTCCTGACTCCTGGGAGCCCACCCTCTCCTGCTGACACTCTAGGGCTGGGACCCTGGCTGTCCCCGAATCACCCACCCCATGGCCCCACCTACTTTCTATATCTGTACCCCTACCCCCACCCTGTCCTCCCTAAATATATACAAATGTACACAGGGTTCCACCCCTTCTGGGGTTTCTCTCCCTCCCTCTCTCCCCTCCCTAGGGGCCCGTGACCTGCTCTCCAGCCTCCCTGGGCACCAGCCTCAGGAGGGGAGTAGGGACAAGAAGGACCCTTGTGCAAAGCAGCTGGTGCCACAGTTGGTGAGAATAGGGACTGAGTCTCTGTTCTCCTAGGAGCACCACCACCCTTTCCCCACCACAGCCTTGGGCTGCCCCTGGGCCTTCCATCCCGGGAGCAGGAAGATCCAAGGAGGAGTCCCAGACACCTGGGTCCTTTCAGACACAGCATCATCCTAGCAAGCGAAGTCTTCAAAGAGGCCTCCTGGGGGGCCATGCGGGTGGTGATGGTTGGGGAGCAGGTTGCTGGCTCCCCCACCTTCAGCCTGACCCCGGCCTGGACAGGAACTCTGCAAGGTGAAGCAGGAGACTTCAAACCATGCCCCCAAGGCCCATATAGCCATCCTTTCTGTGTCCCTGGGGCAGAGGCGCCAAGGCGGCCAGGGACCCCCTCTCATGGGGCTGGTCCAGAAATCATGGGAGTTCTCAGTCCTGGGAGAAGGAGCTGGCTGCTTGCCCTGCAAGCTCACCCTCACCTGCTCCTTCAGCTCCTGCAGTCCCAAGGTAGAGATGCCCCCCGTGGAGGTCCTCAGGGGGGTCTTGGGACGACGCCACACCCGCTTCAGTCGGTCCCAGGACACCTTGGGATTCAGGATCAGGGGATAGCTGTGGGCTTAGGGAACTTGGTAAAGGAGAGGGGCAGACTAACCAGGCTCACTGGACTTGCTGCCCAGCAAACCCCAACTAGGACCCCCAATCCTCTTCACCCATCCCTTTCTCCTGACTTCTCAGAACCCTCGGGCCTCCAAGTCAGCCAGGGGATTCTGGCAAAGGACCCAGAGCTGGACTTCCCAGCCAGAACGGCTCCACCAGGAAGCCCGCACTGCCCCTCTGCTTTTCTCAGAGGCCCTCCCCCTCCTCTTCTCGCTGTGTGGGTGGCCCCAGACAGGCCCCTTCCTTGCCTCATAGATATAGTCGAGGATTTCCAGCAGTGTGAGGATGCTGGCCCCAATGAATAGGCCCATCTGTCCCCCGAGGTCTCCTGGGGAGCACAAGAGCAGGGTCAGAAGGAGCAGGCCCAGCTGACCCACACCCATGAAATCTGGGCCAGGTCTCACCCAGCAGGGCTGACAAGCCATAGGCTGCTCGCTGCTCCATGGCCTCAGAGGTCAGGGCTTCAAAAAAGACATCTAGGACAAGGAAGTTCTCCCTGCGGAGAAAGGAAGCAGGATGTCCACGTGAGACCACCTTCCCAAGGGGGTGGCTGGCAGGCACATCCCAGGTCCAGAAGTGCCTACCCGAGACCCCTAGGGGAGTCACTAGGGAAGCTAGTGACTCCCCTCAGATTCCCAACGGCCACGAGGGGAGTTGGTCCCAGACGTGTGTTAGCATCACACTCTGAAGGTTAGCAAAAGGCCCAGGAGAGGGAAAAAAAAGCCTGGGCCTGCAGTTTCCCACCTGCCTTCTCTAAAGCAGCAAATAGTCTTCATGTTCCTTACCCCTGTACCTCTCTAGAACCTTCAATGGCTCCCTATGACCAGTAGTCCACTCCAAAGTCCTTCTTCCAGACTTCCAATACTGCCCATGTCTGTGCCTTCCTATCCAAGCTACCTTCTTATCTGCATCACCCCCCCCCCCTGCACCACCCTTCCTCCCCACTCAGGCCAGTCTCCACATGCTCCCACAGTTCTCTAACTGGGATGCCTCCCCGCTCTCCTCCATTCTCTTCCCCTCCCAGACCGGGGTCCTCAGAGGCCCAGCTCACACCTACCCTGCTTCCCCTACCCCATACATATTCATCTCCTGGGGCCCAAGGAGCAACACCACACAGCCATACATGGTTTCATCCACAAACTGTGCCATGGGTTTTGTGTCGTGACCACCTCTGTCCCGACAGGACCCAGCCCTGGGCCTGGTGCCCAGAGGATGCCCAGCATTTGTAGATTGGCTGCAAGGTACCAGACTCAGTGCTCGAAGTGGCCCCTCCTGCAGGCCACCCCACTCCTCTCCCAGCCCTCCCAGTTTCTCTCCCTCCCCACGGCATTCACTCAACATGCCTTCAACAGCCCCGGTTGCTGGGGGAGAAAGACACATAACAGAGGGCTCTATAACAATAGGTACGTACATTGACAGTGACAAGTACAGGATGCTTGGGAGCTCAAATGAAAGGCATTTGGACCAGGGGCTTCCATGGAGGTGGAGACAACAGATGTGACTTGGAGGATGGGTAGGGATTAGTTAGAAGAAAAGGGCTGTGAAAAGTGTTCCTGGCAGAAGATTTCTTATTAACAAAGCTGCCCCCTGCTCCCCGTCCCCACCATGCACCAGGCCTGTTGAGAGTGGCCTCCGCCACACACATGCACACACACTTACATGCACACACATACCGTATGTAGGTTTCATTGCGGTTGTACTTCCTGGCCAGGTAGCGGGCTGAGCCCCTGTTGGGGATCCTGACCATGGAGATTTCTTTCCCGTAGCGGGTCAGGTTGCAAGGAGTAGGACAGAAACACGGGCCCTCGGAGCCCCCACCCAGGGAGTCTGCAACACAGAGGCACCAGCTGCAGTGGGGGTGGGGGAGGGCTAGGTGGCCCAGAGGCCCACCAGCTGCAGAGGCTGTCCTGAGGCAGCCATGTCCGCACTGAGGGCCTTGACTGACCAGCCCTGGCACTGCCCAGAGGACACGGGATAGGGGTCCCATCCTGGACCAGCTTGAGACTATCCAAGAAAGCAGATGAAGACCAAGCTCCCAGGTACCCTTTCACAGGCTTGTCCCTCTGTCCCCCAGCTCCCTGGTGCAGGAGGTCCTCATGGCTCAGAGGGAGGGCACGGCCCATCCACCAGAGCAAACCAAACACATGAGGCCTCAGACACGCCAAGAGACCTAGAGGGGAGGCCGGGATGAATGGGTGGATAGGTGAGTGGTTGGATGGACGGATGGACAGACAGACAGACAAAAGAACAAGTGGATGGCCCTGGCTGGCGTAGCTCAGTGCGTTGAGCATGGGCCTGCAAATCAAAGGATCACAGTTCGATTCCCAGTCAGGGCACATGCCTGGGTTGTAGGCCAGTTCCCACTGGGGGACGCACTAGAGGCAACCATATATTGATATTTCTCTCCCTCTTTCCTTCCCTTCCCCTCTAAAGGTAAATAAATAAAATCTTTAAAAAAAAAAGAACAAGTGGATGGATAGAATTTGTATGCTCAGTATGCTGGGTTTTCTCTGTTTAGCCCCTCAGATCCACCCTCCATTCTCCTCTACCTTTCTCTGTGGCCAGGAAGCTGGGCTCTGCCAAATGTATCACCTAGACCCCCTTGTCTTCTGGCTTTGGGTTTGGTTTGGCCAATGGGAGGCCCCAGCAGGGTCGGAAGGCAAGGAGGGGAGAGATACCAGGCTATTTCTCTTCCCGGCTTCCTTACTTCCGGGCCGTAGTTCGCAGAGGCTCCATCCCTCCCCTGGTGCCCACAGCTCTGGTCCCTTGACCCTCTGGGACAGCCGCGGCTCTTCCCGGGCTCCAATGGGGCTCCCTCCCTGCTCCCATCCAGGCCTGGGGGAGTAAGGCCCCCCGGGTGGTGCTAGTTCTGAGGCGCCTCACCACCCCGTGGGGTCCACTGATCCCTGCTCACACATCTGTTCCTTCACTGGATGCTCTTCGATCGCCTCTTTGATGGGCACGGTTGGTGCACAGAACAGAAGGTCCCGATGTGGTTCTACAGTCTCAGCCACCCCCCCCCCCCCATGGCTCCATCATCTGGATTATTGCACTGCTCTTCTTACCAGTCACCCTGCTTCTGGTCTCACTCCCCACCCTAAGCCGTTGTTGGCTTCCCAGAGCCTCCTCTACTCTTCCCCTCCCCCAGGCTTCCGCTTCACCTCTGTGTCCTCTGCCCTCAGCACACGGATCTTGCAGCATGCTAGACACACACTCTCCCTGGCCACAAAGTCTTTAGCATGTGCTGTTCTTACTGTTTAGAACACGCCCCCTTTTCACCTAGGTGACTCTGTTACTTCTAGGAATCCTCCCTGCCATCCCAGGTCCCCACCCTGGGGGCCTTGTAGGATCCCTCTGTTTCCCCTACACAAGGACTAACACACTGTGTTGCCATGCCTATCCACAGCCATGCCCAGCAGTGAGCCCCACAAGAGCAGGACTCTTGTTCCCCCCTCACCTCCAGCACCAGCTGTAAGTGCCTGGAGAATGAATGAATGAATGAGTAAATGAATTGCAGGTCAGACAGGACCTATGGACAGATGGCAGCTGCCTTCCCCACACTGAGAGCCAGCAATGCATTTTTCCTCACACCAAGAAAGCAGTCATTTCACTTCCCCAGAAAAGCAAGCTCATTTGCTGACCCAAGACAGGAAGCCTGGATTCTCTGCAACCCCTCACCCTGCTGCCTCCACTTACCCAAATGTCCACACCCGAAAAGGTCTTCAGACCTCTGGAGATATGGGATAAGTCTCGACCCCCAGGAAGAACCCCCTCCCCGGGGGAAAGACTGGGAGGAGGAGAGCCAAGGCAGTTAGGAGGAGGGTGGACAGAGAGGTGAGGAGGAGGGTGATGGAGAGGCAGAAAGGGAGCAGGCAGCACGGACCCAGTGTGTGGTCGGCACACTCAATGTAGATATTTGGTGGGCAGATGGTCTCGTTGCCTAAAAGAAGAGAAGATTATTCCTGGAGTCTAGGGTTCCATCCCCAATCTCCACCACATTCCCAATGTGGACACACTCATGCACACACACACACACACACACACGTCCCAAAACATGTGTGTTTGCACACACATATGCAGGCATGACTGTATGCATGGCCGTGCATGTAAGCACAAAAGTGTACACCTGCAAACACATGTATATGCATGTGTTCACGCACATGCATGCAACCCCCACAAGCACACAGGTACAGAGTGCATGAGCATGCATATGCATAAATGTATATTATTGTGCATGTACATGCACTCCACACACGATAAAACATGCATAAAATCCCAGGCCCACATGTGCACTCACATGGATACAGATGTGCGTGCATGTTACATGCATGCACCTGCCCATGCACATGAGCAGTGCGCTGCTCCTGGAGGTTCTAGAGCCTGGGGGGGTGCCCGGAGGGTTGATGGGGAGGTGGGGTGCCCACCTGGCATGTGCACCATTCGGCAGTGGCAACGCTGAAGCACGGCCTCCTTCTCACAGCGCAGCCGGCAAGCAGACACACTGTAGGCTGAGTAGCCCTGAAGCTCAGGCTCCCTGAGCCCACTCTCCGCCCGGCAGTTGCCCCAGGGCTGAGGCAGGTAGGTCAGCTGCAGAGGTGGGCATGACGGGGTGGGGTCATGCCCAGGAGTCCCACCCAGCCCTCCAGTGCTCACAGCCCCAAGCAAAATCCATGGGCAGATGGGCCAGCTGTGAGCTTTGGGAAGACAGGTCTGGTCAGCATCCTCTCTAAACCCAAAGGCTCTGTGCCCAACCCAACGCCCAGCTGGAGGTGTTCACCCGCTGTTCCTGGCAGGACACGAAGGTCTGGAAGCCTGGGGACACGCCGAAGCCCAGCTGGTGGATGTAGGGCGGCTCCTCCTGGCTGTGGATCTGCACTCGGATGCCAGCCTCAAATGACGTCTCGTCTGCACAGTGGAGATGGGAGCTTTCAAAAGCCATTCCCGGCAGGTGGACCAGGCCAGAGCCCCCAGGTTGGCCCTGTCCCTTCCCCACCTACGTACTTGTCTCTCTCCAGATGGGCAGGTACTCCTCCTGCTGGATGTCCAGCATGATCTCCAGGCCACTGCCCATGCCCCCCGCCCGGCTGGGAAGGGAGCTTTGTGGGTCCGCGTTGAAAGTATAACACTTCCCATAGCGAGTATAGACCTGGCAGGGGAGAGGAGGGTGTGAGAGAGAAGAGAAGGGGAGATGGAAGGAGAGGCTAAGACAACTTATGCTTAGGGTTCCCTGTCTGCCCGCCCCCCGCCAGGGTCACCAGACCTGCCTGGGCAGCCCTGTCCCATATTCTGGCGATCCATCTACAGCCCAGCCTCTCACCTGAGCCCCATCTTTTCGGCTGATATCCTCCCTTAGATGAGTAAAGGCATCTCCAGCTTAGTAAATCAATAGCAGAACTCTGACATCTTCCCAAATCCTGGCCCCCTCACATACACCATTCTTCTCCTCCACATAAGGGCCTCTGCTAGCTACGAAATTGCTCAGGTCAGAACTGAACCCTCCTCTCCCTCACCGGCAGCTTGCTTGGGCCATTCTACTTCTGAAATCTACTTAGAATTTACCCACTTTCCTTCCACATTGCATCTCCCCTCGGCCATCCTCTCCCACCTGGCCACGGCACTCCTAACCAGTTTCCCTTCCTCCATCCTTGCCTCTGCCTCCAGGCCATTCACACAGCAGCCAGAGCTCCTTCCAACCAAGTCACCTCCCGGCTTAAAGTCCCTGCAACCAACAGCTTTCCATTTCCTGCAGAATAAAGCCAGACTCCTTTCCTAGCCTGAAAGTCACCATGGAAGGCGACCCTTGCCAATCTCTCCTGCCACTCTACCCCCAGATCTCTGACAAATTCAAATTCGTGGTTCGCCTTCCTTCCCCGGACCTTTGTTCAGGCAGGTCCCTCTCCCGGAATGCCTCCCCCTCCCGTTTTGGCACAGCTCGCTGTTCATCCCCCAAACCTCAGCTTAAGTGTCCCCGAGGCGTGCACACTCATATGCATACTCATATACCACACACGTTCCCAGTTTCACTCCCCACCCAGCAATCAGCGTGTTTGTTGGTTGGCTCTAAGTGCTTATCAAGGCCTGAGAGTAGCCCTGGCTGGTGTGGCTCAGTGGGTTGAGCATGGCCTGCAAACACAAAGGTCACAGGTTCAATTCCCAGTCAGGGCAAATGCCTGGGTTGCAGGCCAGATCCCTGGTTGGGAGCATGTGAGAAACAGTCAACTGATGTTTCCCTCCCTCTCTTTTCCTCCCTCCCCTCCCCTCTCTCTAAAAAATAAATACAGTCTTTTAAAAATAAAAAGACCTGAGACGACATTGTTTATCTGTTTGTCTCCTAGTTCAGTGTTTTTCTCCCCACCCTCCCCCCACCCCGCCAACAGCCTTTGTGCTGCACAGGACCAGTGACCCTATCTGGTGCCCCCAGCACCCCACCCGGCGCGCCCGGAACGCAAAGGACAAAATCAGCAGTTCCTGCAGCACGGAACCCGGCCTGAGTCTTCGACCCGGTGGAGAGCTCCCCGGCATGGACACGAGAGGGCGCTGGTGCCTCGGGGATGGATGCCAAGGCACCAGCGGGGCGCAGCTGAGGGGGGGATATGCCGCTGCAGCTGAGTGGGAGGAGGTTGAGGAAGAGGCCGGCGCAAGTGTCCCCTGCCTGGCTCACCCCACAGAGACAACCCCCCGTGTCAAAACCATCACAGGCAACACGGTCCCTGGGGGCCAGGGGTCAGCGCACTCAATCACTCTCTCTCTCGCTCCCCCTCCCCTTTCCTTGGGAACATATTTACGCTGGCAAAAACTGGGAGGAAAGGCGTGAGGCGTGTTAGGGAAAAGCTATCTTAAATGTCTAGCTTCAGAGGGACAGTGTAGAAGGCAGAGGGGCTGGGTTGAGGGCAGTGGGAGTGAGCAGTTCTAAGAACTGGGGGGGCTGGGGGCACCCTCGTTGTGGGGCAAGGTTAGGTCTCCCATCCTTACTAGGTTAATAACCCTGCGGATCCTCCCCTCTCACATAATTCTTCTAACACCCTGCCTCAGGTTCCTAAAACAAAACACACACCCCGCCGTTTACAAAACACAGCAACATCTACCGTAGCCCCATTTCATCCCCTCGGCAACCCTGGTATCAGGTGGGTCGAATTAACTGGATTACTACTCAAGGGCCACACAACTAGTCAGTGGGAGAGGCATAATTCATCGAGATGCAAGACTGTTCTAGGGAGGTGCCCCCTCCAAGTCCCAGCTCCTGGTCCAGCCCCATTCAGCCGTGATGTGACCCAACACCATCCCCTGTCTCCTATCCCTCCTTCCCGTCCACTCCACTCCTCTCCAGAGCTTCCTCACTCTTCCTTCTCCGTGTCTGCTACTCTCAATTCCTCACTTCCTCTCATGTCCCTCCCTTCCGGCTTTGGCATTCTCACCATCTTCTGGCTTCCTGTTCTTAAGTCTGTCACAGGTGGCCAACTCCCTGCCGTGGGTGGGGCAGTAATAGGTGTCACAGACAGTCCAGCGCTCTCTCTCTCTGGCCCACGCACTGCGCTAAATGCTTAACATAGTCGCTCCGACTGCATCCTCACAACCACCCTATGTCAGGCTGAGGAGAAACTGAGGCTTGGAGAGGTCCACCAATTGGCCAAGGTCTCCCAGATCTGTGCTTCGCAAACTTTCAGTGTGCCGATGTGCACACGGAGCATAGCGCAGATTCTGGGGATGTTAAATGCGTTGGGGGGGCAGGACTCAGAGTCTGCATTTCCAACCACCTGCAGGTTGCACTTTGAGTCTAAAGGCCCCAGATGGAGTGGGGAGAGTCCAACTAGACCCACTGCTCCCCCTGCAGAGAGGGGGACCCTGAAGGGGACTGGGTGCAAGATTTCTGTGTCCCCAGTGGTGCGGGAAAGGCAGAAGGGAACATGTAAGTATTTTCCTCAATTTTCAAAGCACCCACCCTCTTCCTATTCCAGGCCAAGATGTTGGAATCTGCTTTCGCTGATGCAGCCAGTTTTGAATGAAGGCTCCAGTTGAGAGCCTAAGCAAGGCACGAGCTGCGGGGGAGACCCAAGCAGTGAGCTGCTCACTCGTGTGCCCCAGCGTGCTGGATCACCGCAGCTGCCTGTCGGCAACTCCTGGTGTTTCCGCAGCTCGGCCTCATCTACGAGACAGCAGGCTGCCAGAGGCCAGGAGCCCCACGTTGCCATCTTGGCACCCCCAGAGCCTAGTGCAGTTCGCAGAAGGAGGCCTGAGGCAGAGGGAAGAAGTACAAACTGAGTACTGCCAAACACCCCCACTTTGTACCTGGTCCTGGGCTACAGGCCTCCGGTCTCTTTTCCCCTCTGAGCCTCTGAGATGATCCCGTGAGCTAAGTAAGCAGCATCGCTTCCATCTGATGGTGAGGGATCTTAGAGAGGAAAAGTGACTTGGCTGAGGACATCCATGCGGCAAGTAAAGGAGACTCAAACGGAAGGGAGCTCAGTGCCAAAACAGTGCTTCTAAGTCATCTGGCAGTGTTCTACAAATGAATGACTCAGGTTCCTCACCCTCGGTGGGTTTGGGGCAGCCTCCCTACCTGATGTCCCCAACAGGTACACACAGACACACACTGCACGGCACTGAGCCCAGTGCGGGCCAAGCCAGTGGGGATGGCTTTGGCTCTCAGGGCTTTGGAGGAGAGCAGTTATCTGGCACCCCGGCCTTGAGGCGGCTGTGACAAAGGGGGATGGGTCTGATGGGTACAGTTTGTGGGAAATGGACAGGCCAGACTGGCGGGGCCAGGCCACCTGCACAGCCCGGGTCAGGCCCAACTGCTGGGCAGAGCAGAACGTTGCTCTGGAGACGGTCCCCGGGCCAGGCAGGCAGTGGCAGGTGGAGCCGCTAGCTCCTAAGTGGCAGAATATTTGTGGCAGCACAGCCCACAGCTTCTTCCATGGAGACGGCACGACCGCTCAGCCACAGGGTCCCACTGGCTGGCCACTGCTCTCTCCCCATGGACTGGCCTGAAAGGAGGGTGTGTGCACAGAAGTTGAGAGTCTAAGGCTCAGCCATGCCAAGGGGCAGGTTCCAGGCCAGGATGTGCGCTGATGGGTTAAGGGGCTATTTCCAGACCACCCACCACCAGCCCTCAGCCCCAGACCCTGTCCACATCTCAGACCCGACCTTCTCCTTCAGCCTGGCCCTCCCTCTTCTGTGCCCTTCCTTGCTCTCTGCCTTAGTTTCCAAGTCCACCCTCCTGGTTTCAGGCTGAGTACATGGCCTCTCAGAGCCCTTCTGGACCTAGGCTGGACAGCTGCTTGATGAGAGTCTGTGCTTCATGAAGACCCTTGGACCTCTCCACCACCTTTCTTCCAGCCAGCCTCTGCCTGTCCCTCCCAGACCAGCCCCCCTTTAGTGTTAGCCTGGACCTGCTCTGGGTCAGCCTGTCTCCCAGCCTCTGTCCCCTGATCTCCATCTCTCTCAAGTCCCTCCTGCTGGCCTGTCTGTCCTCAGCATCCAATCAATTCTCTGTCTGGTCTCTGTTGTTCTGTCTCTTGCTTTTTGTCGGCCTGTCTATGCCCCTGGCCTTTGTCTTTCCCTCTCGTCCTGGCTCCCCACCTCACCTCAGGTTCCTGTGCTTGTCCACATTGCCATCTTGTTTGCTCTCCTCTCCGTCCCTTAGTCTAGCTGTCCAGTCTCTAGCTCTTGTCTTCCTCTGAGACGTTTCCAGGTCCTGACGCCGCTCCCCCTGACCAAGCTAGAAACCCTTCCCTGGTGCTCACCCCACCTTCACCCTGCCCTTCCTCCAGGTCTGCCCCAGATGACGATCAGGGGTTGAGAGACACCCAGACATAGGGCTTTTCTGCCCCTTGAGTCCTATCTACCCACAGCGCCCATTTCCTCCAGCTGGCTTGCCCGCATCCTCTCCCACCCCTCCCCACCTCTGCATCCTCCCTGTAGTCACAGAGCCCATGGGGTTAACAGGCAATTAGCGGTCCAGGGCTCAAAGCTGTGAGGGAGAGGGCCCAGGCTCCAGGAGATAAGGAGCCACCAGGCACAGCAGAGGCTGGGCTAATCCCAGAGCTAATCTGCAGCCTGGGCCTTATCTCCACTGTGCTTTGGGCACCCTGCCTCTGCCAAGGCCCTGGCATCCCCTCTTTCCATGGCAGCTTCATCTCCCCTCCCCCGGCCCTTCCAATTCCCTCAGCTCTCCTCTGCTGCGGTCCAGCCCCAAGCCTCTCACTTAGGCCCCGGGATCCTTGCTCCTTAGCCCTGCATCCCCCCGGGGTCCAGTGGAAGGGGGTGCATCCTCACACACCGGAGTTTGGAGCGCTCCAGGCCCAGTTTCACTCAGGGGTGGCAGAAGCACCCAGGTTTGAAGTCTCCTCCTTCTCTGTCCTGAGGAGGGGCAGAGGCAGAAAGATGGCACCAACTCAGAAAGCCTGGGGTGTCTGAGCTGGAGAAAACTGGAAGTCATTCAGTCCAAACCCTCACTGTACAAAGGCCAAGACAGAAGTGTGGAGCTGGCCAGGTGCATGCCCGAAGGTGCACCAGAAAGGGGGGCAAATTCAAAATGAGAGCCCAGTCCCCCCATCCAGTGGCCTGAGGATTCCCCACTAACCTCGGCCTCCCCCAGGAAGTCAGGAGACCCTGGTCGCAGCTCGGGCCCCACCACTGGTGACCTATGTAAACCTGGGTAGTAAAGTGATTGACTGACTTCTTGTGGCCTCAGTTTCCTCATCTATCAAGTGAAGACAGAATTCCTGCTTCATTAATTTCATAGGGTGGTTGTTTCAAAAGATACAAAATATATGAAAGCCATTTGCAAAGTGAAATCACAGATATGATGCCTCAATATCAGTAATAAGAATGCTGCAGAGACCAGGAAGGACCAAGTCGGGGTGGAGAGCACCATTGCATATGGCACTGGAGACAGGTCCACACAAGCTTATAACGTGGGGGAAGGGGCACATATATTTTGAAGCCTGACAAAACAGAGTTCAAATCCTGGCTTTG
Organism: Sturnira hondurensis; assembly: GCF_014824575.4. Classification (NCBI taxonomy): domain Eukaryota; kingdom Metazoa; phylum Chordata; class Mammalia; order Chiroptera; family Phyllostomidae; genus Sturnira; species Sturnira hondurensis. Next base: position 3,294,862 of record NW_028092868.1, on the reverse strand, counting down.
CCACCAACCTTGGGCAAACAACCTTGGATGCGTGATTTAACCTGTCTGAGCCTTGGGTTGCTCATCTGCAGAAAAGGAATGGGGATTCCTTCTCCTAACGTTGGTCATGAGAATTAGAGATCAGTTCAAGAAAAGTGGAAGCTTATTCGGGGAGCGGAGCTTCCTGGCAGGATGGTGCAGCCATTTTGATCTTGGATTCATACCAGGCCCATTCTCACAGGGCCTCACGCACCTTGCTAAAGGCTCTCTGGGCAATTTGGGGAGACAGCTTCGTAGAGGACAGAGCACAGAGCTCTACCAGAGTGGAATGCCCAGGCTCTGAGATAGGCCTCTCCCGCCAGATGGGAAGCAGCACTGGCGCCCAGGCCAGAAGCCCAGTTCACATCTGGGCCCTGCCCTCATTGTCTGAGGGATTTGGACCCCGTCACTCAACCTCTTGGATCCTCCATTTCTCATCTGTAAAATGGGAATAATAATAGGTACCCTTCAGAGGTCCCACCACGAGAGAGACGCAGCTAATATTTATTTAGTGCTTACTCTGTGCCAAGTGCAGTCCTAAGTGCTTTATTAACTCCTTAGTCCTCACAGAAACCCCAAACTGGAGGTCTCTTATCTTCTCCACTTTACAGACAAGAACTGAGGCCCAGAAAGGTAAGGGGCCTTCCAGGGCCACATGGCGTGGGGGAGCAGGTGGCCAGGCAGTCTGGTGCTGGTCTGTATTCACAGCCACTGTGAGATGACGTGTGCCTGGCATCGCACCGACAAACAGTAGGCGCTCAAGAAACAGTGCGTGTTCCGACAGCCCTGATGTGTCCAACACTGTCCCTTGAGCCTGTGCAGTGGTGTGTCAGGCGCAGTGCCTGGTGCCCGGGATGATTCAGAGAACAAAACAGTCCCAGCCCTGAAGGAGGTCGCTGTCTGCCCGCAGAGACATTTATTCACGCAAACAGTGTTTATTGAGCACTTAGACTCTGAGCCAGGCGCAAAGCAGTGGGCACCAAAACACAAGGCCCATGAGTACAGTCCGATCATTGCTGGTTGTGGTTGGTGCTGTGATGGGGGGCAGGTGCCAGTCCTCTGACAGTGGAACAGGGGTTGGATTGGGCTGGAGAGCAAGCCCAATCACCGGCTGTCAGGCGGCGGGAGAATATCCCTCTTCCAGCAGACCTCTCTTACCACATGGCCAACACAGGGCCCCACCCCTCACCCCTACAGCCACTCGAGTGCTTTTCAGGGTCACTTCCTCCCCAAGTAGAAGTGCCGTTAGGGCCTAGGAGGAAATGGGCGCAGGATTTGTTCAAATGCAAATGTGGGAGGGGTGGTGGAAGAAAAGTAGGGACCCAGTCTAGGCCCTAGGACTCCAGGCTGAGGCGGGGCTGGCAGCCGGGGGCGGCTTGGGGCCGCGCGGCAGAACGCTGTGATTCCAGGCGAGCACCGCACTTCCACCGGAAAGGAGAGCTCGGGCCTCCAAGATGCAGGTAAACAGCCAAACCTATTGCCAGGAAACGGCTGCCTAAGCCTCAAACTCTAGAAAGTCAATTTTCCAGGCGGGAATATTTTTAATTTGTAACGAAGTCCTTCCCTGACATTCCCGCCCCTCAGTGCAAAGTTAGGCGTTCAAGAGTTTTGCTTATACAGTGGAGCACAAACCCACGGCCCGGCGGGAGTTCAGGACCCAAGACTGAGAAGGCAGACGGCTGTGGTGGTGGAGGTGGTGGCGGCGGTGGGTGGGTGGGTGGGTGGGCGCCGCTCCAGATCCCATCCTCGGCCCCACATCTCCACCCCCGCGCGTCCAGGCCGGGCCCACCCGCACTCAGAAAGCCACACCCAGGGGGCTGCACCCAGCGCCCCGCGCTCCTTTCCGCCTTCCCCTCTCTCCCGCGGGGCAGGCATCCATCAAAGCACCCGAGCGCCCTCCCTCGCGTCTTCTCTGGGCTCCTCCGCCCTTCTCCCTGGGTTTGCCTCATTTGCATTCCCTCGGCTCCCTGCTCCTCCGCAAAGTGACCTCCGCACACAGCGGCGCCAGAGGCTTCCACCGCGGAGGGAGCCACCGCCGCCCGCCCGGCCCGGGAGGGGAGAGGGGGCGAGAGGCTGGACGGCGAGGCGGGGGCCGGGAGAGAGGCCTGCAGAGCTGGGTCCGCTTAGCGGGCCTGGGAGAGGTGGGAAAGGCCTGGTGCCTGGGGAGGGGGGCTCAGAGGGACTCGGGTGGGATTTGAACCCTCGACCCAGGTCCCCAGCGGGGTGGGAGTGTGACTTGGGGGCAGCGCCTGGCTGGCAAAGCTGTGCATCAGAAACGGAACCTATGCTTGGTACTTGGGGTTCCCCGACAACCCGTTTTCCTGCCTAAACAATCCCACTAGAGAAGGGCCAGGCATATGGGGCAGTCGCCAGGGGTCCCCAGCCCGCCCCACCCCCGAGGCGGTCCAGCCCCCGCCCGGCTTCCCTGGCCCGCCTAGCCGCCTCCCCTCCCCCGTTTGGTATTTACACCTTTCACACATTTGTAAGCTATTATCCTGTCCACGCTTAGTCACCGCTGAGCCAAGCGCCACGGATTTAGCTCCTTTAATCTTTCCTCCTAAATCAATCCTCCATTTCCCCTTAATCATCCCGTGGCTCCTCTCTGAACTCTCGCTGCCGCCTGGGCTGCTGCAGCCCTTGCCTGTCTCTCTGGAACGGCTCCCCCTCCACCCCAAACCGGGTGTCCCAAGGGCATGGTGGACTTTCAGAGGTGGGGGGTAGATTTCCAGCTGCCATCCTCTGGCCTCGGAGCCAGGGTAAGACGTGTAGACGCCCTCTGTCCCTTCTGGAAAACACATGGCACTCGGAACCCTCCTGCCTCCACCCTCTGGGCTCTGGGCGTCTGTCCTCCTCCTGCCTCACACTCCCATTCATCTGGGGTGGTTCCAAGACTCTAAGCCTGCACCATGATTTGCAAATATATATATCCCAAGAAACCACCCTCGGGCCTTTGGTCCACGGTTCTGGCTGTCCCCACTCCAGCTGCTTTAAGGAGGGGCATTGCTGGGAGAGCCTGATAGGGCAGGGAAACACTGGTAAGGCGCCAGCCTGGGGCTGCCCTCTCCTCCCCTCCTCCAGGGTGACTGACTCCCCATCTCCACCTGACCACCTTAGTCTGCAGCCGGCGTTCACTCTCTTCTCTCCACCCCGGGGGTCTCAACCTGAGCAACCCTGAGGCTCTTGTGCTTCCCAGGCTGCTCCCGCCTCCCTGCCCCCCACTCCTGATCCTTCCTGCCCTCCTGCCTGGGTGGAGCAGAGGCAACCCGGCCGCCAGCCACGAGAGGGAGCAGATTCCTCCGGGAAGCAGAAGGGCCGGGGTGGGAGTCCAGAAAGGGGCACCGGTAGGGGAGATAGAGGGAGGGAGGACGGACGGTAGGGGACGTGGGGGCCATTTCTTCAAATGCTAATCAGCATCTTCCGGCAGTGCCGTGAGAAGCTGAGCTGATAATGAGCCCAGCTCGGGGCTGATTCCTGATTAATGAAGAGGCCACTGGGCTGCTAAGTGGGGCTGGGTGGGGGCACGTCCCTCATGGCTCTCCCGCTGCCCTTGCAGACCAGCCCTCTGTAACCATAACAGCCCCTGCCCTTAGGTGCTCAGCCAACCCCACTAAAATCCCCCTCTGCCTACTCCACTGGCCAATGAGTATCGGCTCGTCTGAGAGCGCCCCCTTCAGGGGCAGCAGCCAGTGGCAGGGTGGCAGGTGAGGGCTAGTAACGCTGGATTTCTGTAAACTGAGTTGTAGGTAGTCCTCAGAGTCTTATTTTTTTAATCGGGAAAATTTTTTATTAAAGTAATCAAGGCTCAGGGCTTCTCTGGACTAACTTGGAAGGCCTCCCTAACCCCCACCAACACTGGGTGTCCCTCACCATAGGGCAAGTTAGCTGGGGCAGCTCCATTCAAGGAAAAGAGATGTTTAGGTCTCATCAGGGCCTAGCCTTCCCTGCGTGTGCGCCCTCCCAGGCTTGACCCGCCTGGCTTCTGGAAGCAGGACCAACCCTGAACTAGATGTTGAATGAAACGTTCTCAAGTTTCATGCCTCAGGAAAAAATGGGACCAGAGGTGACAGAGAGCTGGACAGGGGATGGGGATCAGAGGTGAGCTCCTTTGGTAGTAAGGGCCCTGCACTAACCTCAGTGCATCCTCCGTCCCTTCCGGAGTCAAGAAGGCAAAGGCCTTCTGGCCTCTGGAGACAGTGGCAAAGGCACGGAGTTGGGATGGGTAGGGGAGCCCCTCCCATGACCAGAGACAGGGCAGAGGCTGCCAGTATGGGCCTGACCACACCGGGGAAGGGAACAGGCTCAGTGGGAAGCTTGGACAGAAGGCAGGGGTTTGCTAAAGGGCCTGCATAGCGGGTCAGGGGAGTCAGAGAGTGATAGAGAGCTTGCACCTTGCTCCCCTTGCCTCGGCGCTGTCCTGGTGGCAGCTGGGGTGGGGCTGGGAGAGGAGGGAGGAGGACGGGGAGGGGACTGCCCAGCTGGAAGAGGCCTTGTCTAATTGTGCCTGATTAGTAGAGAGGAAGAGAACGGGGCGAGTGATTAATAGTCTCGGCAGTCACCAGCATGTGCAGAGAGAGGGTTGGAAGGGGGAGGGAAGTCAGAGCCCGGAGGGGATGGAGACAGTGAAGTGCCCACAGGTCCTTGGTCACCTGCCCCTCCACAGAGAAGGACAGGGTTATACCCCTGTCTCGTCAAGGCTTCATTCTCCACTTTCCCTGTGCCTTGATTTTCCAGACAATAGAATGGAGAAGACCAAGGTCATGTCCTGCATCTAGGAAGAAAGATGTACTGCTCCTGTGGTGTTTCCAAATACCTCGATGTGCCCAGACACAGGCCCTATCCTCAGCTCAACCTGGGACCTCAGCCCAGAGATTCGATGCCAGGATTCCAATCACAGCGCACAGCTGTCGCCTTATATTCTTTGATACCAGTTGGAGTTCCTAGCCCCGCCCAGTCTGGCAGCCGGAACCTCGTTCCTAGGACCAGAGCTGCACTGTCCAATACAGCAGCCGCTAGCCACATGCGGCTATTTGAAGGGAACATTCATTTTCTCTGTCACACTAATCACGTTTCAGACGCTCAATAGCCCGGGTGGCTAGTGACTACCATGTGGGGCAGCGCATATACAGGACATTTCTGTCATCACAGAATGTCCCGTGGGATAGCAGTAATCTCAAGTGTGTGCACACATTCCTGTACCTACCCACATGTGCACGAATATTTGGGAGGGCTGCTTAGCAGGGGAATGCTACGAGAGGGGAGGGAGAGAGTAGGGGCTTGAGGGTCTGGAAAGGGGGCAGGCGAGGTGATGGAGAGTAGCCCAGGTGCCAGTGGATGGGTGAGAAAATGGCAGGTGGTGCTGGGCAGGTGAAAGAGAGCTAGGAGTTGGGGCAGTGGCGTTTTGACAGCTGACACTTTGTGCGTGCCAGGTACTGTGCTCAGCTCTCTCTTTTTTAATCCCCACAACCACCCACATTTTTTATGTTCTAATATTCGATTTAATGGCTACAAAAACTGATGCTTATGGAAGCTTTTGACTCCTCCAAGGGCGCACAGCTTAAAGGGTAGAGCCAAGGTTCGAATCCACATGGTCTGGCTCCAGAACTCACACACTTGACTGCCATACCGTACAGTCCCCAGCTGAGAGGAGATGCTGGATTTTAGAGTCATCCTTGCATTTTACAGCTAAAGAAATGATGCCTGGGAAGAAAGAGTGATTTCTGCCTTCTAGTAAGCGGGCAGGCTGAGAGCAATCTGCAGTGGGGAAAGACTAGGTGGGCCTTGGAGCATTGGAGCAAGGTAGCAGATGGCGGAAGGAATCCGGAGGAAAGGGCGAACATGAAGGTGGCGGTGAAATTAGGAGGTGGAGGTGGGCGTGGGTTGGCATGAGAGTGATGAAGCAGGGGACAAGGAAAGAGGAGAAGAGCTGGGGCGGGGGGGTGGCTAGGTGAAGGGGGCCATGGGTGAAGAGGCAAGAGCATGCTCACCCAGGAGCCATCTCTTCTCTCTCCCCGTCCTCTTGCTTCTCTCTCTCCAAACCCCGCCCGGCCCAGCCTGGCTCATTCCTTAAACCCTCCCGGTTTTCTTCAGCCCAGAGTGGTCTCCTCTCTGAACTCAGGCTCTTACTATCGATGTACCTGGTTTGGCCATTAATCCTGGCACCTCGTGGCCCTGCTTGGCTTGCATGGCTGTGTGACTCTTGCATGGTTGGTTAAGCTTGGGAGTGGCTCTGTCCCCGTTCTACCAGAAGACTATAGGCTGCTTGAGGACAGGGACTGGGGACGAGGGCTTCCCTCCTTTGTTCTCCCCCACAGCACCTGGCAGGGAGCCTGGTAGGTGTTCGGGACGCCATGTTGATGGATTGAGTGAGTGAGTGATTGGGAGTCAGTGAGGGGATATTAGGGAATGTGGGGGGGGGCGGGGGGGGNTGGTTGGTTAAGCTTGGGAGTGGCTCTGTCCCCGTTCTACCAGAAGACTATAGGCTGCTTGAGGACAGGGACTGGGGACGAGGGCTTCCCTTCTTTGTTCTCCCCCACAGCACCTGGCAGGGAGCCTGGTAGGTGTTCGGGACGCCATGTTGATGGATTGAGTGAGTGAGTGATTGGGAGTCAGTGAGGGGATATTAGGGAATGTGGGGGGGGGCGGGGGGCGGGGGGGGGAGAGCAACCGCAGTAGTAACAGAAGCAAGAGCAGCAGCTTAGGGGACTGGGGAGAGGGTGAATTACCCGGAATAAAAATAGGCTGGAAAATGTGACATTTATTAACTTGGATTCCGGAGGAAAGGTCACGGCAGAGTGGGGAGTGGAAAGGAGGAAACAAGGAAAGCAACAGAAAACACACAGCAGCCCCTTACCCAAAGCCTGTGCCTGCCACTGAGCACATCACCGCTCGCGCCCCTGGCAGGTTCTCCACCCACCGGTCGCTGTACTCATCTCCCCACCACAGATCCCTGTCACGGCTCCATGTTCTCACCACAGTGCAAAATGGACCTCGTGTCCTCATCAGAGACCCCCTGTCTTCGTCTCCACACCCCTTTTCCCATCATGCTGCAACAATATGCCCCATCTCCCCCATTGCCATAGATCACGGGCCCCCGTGCCACCCCATAAACCCAGACCCTGGGGACATGCAGCAGGCTCAGCCCTAGAATGCCAAGTCCAGCGGAGAGTTATACTCAGCAGCTAGGGTGGGGTGCAGGCAGAAAGGCATGGGGTCTAGGCTGGGTGGGGGGCAGGGGGCGCAGGACCCAAAGGGAAATTCCTGCCCCTCAGCGGTTGCTTGTCCCCTCTGCCTCCTCACTGTCCTGTCGCAGCCCCAGAGCTGAGACCCAGGACTGGTAGTGTCCTCCACCCTCCAGCCCCGGGGCCTGTGCGAGACCCGCCTCTATCCCTACTCGGGGTCCCCTGGGTTCAGAGAGACTCGCCAGCCTCCATCAAGGGATTCCTTCTCCCCACATCCCCTGGCACCCGCTCCTTTCCTGATGGGAAAGCAGGAAACTCCTCCTGCCCACCTCACCTTGCCTTCTCGTCCCTCCATCTCTTCCTCTCCTTCTCTCCCACTGAGGTTCCATCCCTCCCCTTCCTTTCCACCCCCAGCCAGGGCCTGGGACACAAACTCCCACTCAGGAACACAAAGCCCCCATTGATTTCTGCCCCAACAACACCTGCCAAGACTGGGCTCTGTCCCCCCAACTCGGGGTGAGGATGTTGTATAGAGGAGCCCCATGGGTCTGAAAGTCCACATTCACACCCCACATCCCACTTCTTTCAGGGGACTCCCAGCCTGGCTTTGGGAGAGGTGACTTCTGCCTAAAAGAGGGGGGTTGTAGCTGGGCAGTAGGTCAGTGCCCCTGACTCTTCTCCCAGCACAATCCTCTCCCGCTGTCCCTTCCTCCACCTCTACCCAACTCCATCCCTGTGACAGAGGACCCGGAGGATGCGGGCTTGTTGGGAGCATGTTTCCTGGTGATACTGAGGCAGTGAGTGGGTGAGAACCCGGGTTGGGGGTGGCGGGGCCGTGAGGAAGGAAAGAGATGGGTTACTCCCATCTCTTGGGCTGGCCCTGGAGGCTGGGCTGGAGTGGGCACCATGTTGACAACATGTTTGTACCTATGCATCTGGGCAGTGGTAACGTGTGCAAACACACATGTACACGGCACTGGGAGTAACCTGGACTGGGGATAGTCACCTCAAGCACCAGGAATAATAGATACCCTGTGACTGGGTGAACGGAGCACTGACAGACAGTGTACAAGACACACCCCCACACTCACACACTCTGTGAGAGATGGTGGCAACAGCCCCCACCTGGGGAGCAGGGGTTGAGATAGATGGGGGAGGTGGCCCCGAGAGGGCACAGCACCCACAGCATGACCCTGTCCTTGACGGCTAAGGAGCAGGTGGGATGTGAGCACAGAGTTAAGTAGCTCTCTAGATGTGTGGGTGTGTACCTGAGTGTAGTGGCAGGGACACTGAGTGTGTGTAACACGGGGTGTGCCGCTGTGGCCTGAAGCCATAGAGGGGTGTGAGTGTGCGCGCTGAGCAGCAGCAAGGGCCAGCCCTGTACCGAGGAGTGAATAGAGTGAATGAGTGATTCTCGGTGTCAGAGCCAGAGCCGGGCAAGGGAGCAGCAGGAATCAGGGAACGGAGGGGGGGACCGGAGAGTGGGAGAAGCCAGAGGGGCGGCATGAAAGAGGGATGTGTGAGGGAGTCTGTGAAAGGGGTGTGTGTGAGAGCCACAGAGACAGAGGGGACACTGGCACCCAGTGTCCACGAAGATCATCCCTACCCAGCCTGCCGGCCGGGCCAGCTCCCCAGGAGGCAGTCTGAGTCCTTCCCGTGCTGGAGCCCCCCTCCAATGCCCTCGCCCCCTCACCCCCACTAGGTAACAGAGGAATCCAGAAGTCACAGAAGAAACGCGGGGTCAGCTGGTCCAGCCTTGGCGTGGCACATCCCTTCCCTGCCTGCTGAGCAGCCGTGGGGCCCCTGGGCCCGCTCCAGGACCCCGGCCCCAGCCCCGGGCACTGCAGCGGCAGCAGAGCCGAGAGGAGGAACAGCAGCAATGCCAGGGTAAGCCCCTGAGTGTCCCCTGCTCCGTGGCTGTGGAGCCCGAGGGAGACACCAAGCTTGGGGGAGACTCGAGGCCAGCCGCTGGTGGCGGAAGGAAGGGAAACCCGGTTGAGGATGCCCCCGCGCACCACCCTCCACCAGCCTCTGGCCACCCCAGGCCAGGCGGGCCAGCTGGCAGGACTCACCACAGAGAAGTTGCTGGCGGAGCAGTGATGCCCACTGAAGTTGCAGCTCTTGAGCATGTCGGCAAGCTGGTGGCCAGTGCGGTTGAGGATGTCTACCATGTCAGGCTCCGGGTAGCGCAAGCCAGCGGCACGGTGCCCGTCCCGGTCTTTGGGGGGCAGCCCTGTCAGATTGGCCAGGTGGAAGATGTCAGCGTCGCTAAGTGCCGAATGCCGGAAGCGGTTGATGTTGCAGAGGGTGACAGCTGGGAAGCCCGCCACGGGGGCTGGGGCAGCGGGGTCCACTGCCACCAGGTGAGGCCAGGTCAGGTAGCCCCGGGCCAGGCCTGCCGCCTGGTACAGGAAGGCAGCCAGCGAGGTGAGTAGAGCCAGTGCCCACAGGGTTCTACGAAGTCCGTGGGGGCCTGGGCCACAGGCCCGGCCCAGCCCGTGCAGAGTGCTTGTGCTGGCAAAGGTGGCCAGGTCCCGGGGCGCCGCTGCCCCCCGTGCAGCCCCCAGGAGGCTCTGCTCATCCCCTGCCTCCTTCTCCTTGGGTTTCGCATCCTCCTCTGCAAATTTGATTTTGCACACAATCTCGATCGGCATCTGTCCCCGGCTGCTGGGACTGGCCAGAGCCTCCTTGCCCCTGTCCCTCCCTGGCCAGCAGCCCCCGTGCCCTGCGGAGTGTCGGTGGTGGCAGCGGCTGCTCTTCTCAACTCAGGGCAAGCTGGAGGAGGATGGGGACAGGGTGGGGGCCTGAGGTGGGGGAGTCACTCCCACTCCGAGCAGCTCCGCAGCCCTGGTGCTGCCTCTGCCGCCGCTGCCTCTGCCGCCGCTTGTCTCTCTCCTCGATCGTCTCCTTGTGGCTTCCCTTATCAGCACCAGCACAGCTGTCAGCCCCTGCGTGTGTCCCTGCGAGCAAGCGAGTGAGCCGCTCCGCCACGCCGCGCAGCCCCAGCCGCTCCGCTCAGCATGTGCTCCGGAGCCCACCCCGTGCTTAATAATTCAGGACATGTCAACAGCGTTTCACCGGCGGCACGGGCGGCAGGAGCCAGGCCAGGGGAGGGGGCAGCCCCCAGCCTAGGGCAGGGATCCCTGGCCCCTGCCTGAGACCTAGTCGATCTGCTCCCCAAACTCTGGCTAGACCTTAGCCACTCATGGGGTGCTCTGATGGCCCCGCTCCCAGGCCACCCAGGGAAGAGGGCTGCACCTAGAGTCCTCAGCTCATCCTGCCACTTTTCTAGACCACACCTCAGGAGGAGTCACAGCCAACTCCATCTCCCACCTCCTGGCCTCCCTGACTCCTGATGCCAGCCCCCAGCCACCACCAGACCCCACTGCCCCACTCACGGCGGCTTCCAGAAGCTCTTTGGGAGAGCCACTTGTTTGAATGGGGGGCAGAGGAGGGCAGGACAGACAGACAAGGGAACAACAGGGAGGCCACCAAGATTCTTGGCTTCCTTAGAGCTTTACTCCCGACTTTTACACGTCCCATACCCTGCCCCTTCTGGGCCACCGGCTGCCCCAACCCCCAGACTCAGTCACTTGAATATCTGGGACAGAGGGTACCTGGGCTGAATTGCACATCTATGGCCACTTTGCCTCCTCAAATGTTTCCCAAATTTGTAGCCACAGCCAGGCTGGGGGTGGGGTTGGCGAGGATGCTGTTGAGTGAACAAGCCAGGGAGCAGGGAGGCCCAATGGGGTATGGAAGGGATCAGAAAGGTGCAGGGCTTGCACAGCAGGGGGTGCAGCCCTAGAGAGGCAGGCCCAGGCGGTGTCCCCCCGCAGGGTGGGGCAGGGGAGCCGTGCGTGGCTGCTGTCCTTCGGGGGGAAAAGGCAGGCGTGTGGGCCTGCTGTCACAGGCAGGGCGCCCCATTGGCAGGACAGGAGGGGCCTGGGTGCCCCCGGGCGGGTGTGTGGGGGTGGTCACAGCGAGCAGCTTGTGGCCTGGGGGGCTCTATGAAAAACGTGAGCCCCCATGGGGGAGCAAGCACTTGTCCCCTAGAGGAAATGGGGGGCTGATTAATCGGGGCGCTAATGAGCAGCAGGGAGAGGAAGCTCAGAAGGGCGGGGGGAGGCGGCTCCATCGATCTGAGCCGCGGAACCAGCAGCTGAAAAAAAAGTGAGAAGGGAATCGATCTGAGGGGAACTGCAGCTGCTGGGGATTAGAGCCCGAGGTCCACCCACTGCCCGGTGGCCACCCTCCCCTGTGTCAGGCAGCAGGCCTGCCCTTCAGGTCGCAGCCCCTGCTTAGCCCTGGAGGGGCCTGGGGGCAGGGGGCGGGGGCAGGGGCGGGGCCGGCGGGCAGGGAGCCACTCTGCCCACCCTTGGCTGCAAGACCAGGGCAGCCCCTCAGTCACCACAGGTCATCCCAGCACGGGTGTCACACGCACACACACCCCTGGCCATGTGCAACCCCCTGCTGGGTTGTCCCTAACCTCATCAAAGTAGCTTCCTCTGGGCTCACACGGCTGGGCTTCCCCACAAGCCAGCTCCCCCAAGATGGGAAGATAAGACCCCTGGGGCCAGGGGCTGCATCCGGTGGGGTCCCTAACGGGTAGGTGGGGCTGGCCCTGGAAGGAGCTGCTGCGTGGGCACTCTGCCCCGGCTCCCGCAGCCCCTCCCGGGCTTGCCCCTCCCTGCTGCACTCTCCGTCTAGACCCTTCCAGCGCTTCCTCTCCCACCGCCTTGTCCTCCCGAGCCTCTCCCCCTTTCTCCTGGTATTGATTTTTCTTTACTGAGTTTTTTAAAAAGGTGATTTAATTGCTTTTTTAAGGTTATTTCAGTCTGGGGCTCAGCCAGAAAAGTGGGGAGCTGCCCCCCAAGCTTTCCTCAGTGCTCCTGGCAGCCCTGGACCCCATGCACATCCCTAACTTGCCTCACCACCCGTCGAGATCACGGGGTCATGCTCCCCCCCACCCCCACTGGCCTCTGCCACGAGCCCAAAGCACACCCTCTCTCCCTCTGAGAGCCTGGCGGGGAGCCTTTGACCTCTAGAGGGAATGAAGTTGGGAGCTAACCTGGTGTGGGGGTGGTAGGGCGGGGAGCTTCAGGCCTCAGGAAATGGAACAGCACATGCCCCCCACTGTTGCCCCACAGGCAGCTGTCTCCAATTGTCCCCAGGTCCCCGGCATCTAGTCCCCCAGACGCCCAGGAATCCCGGTTGTGCTCAGTGGGAGCACCCCCCAGTCTTCCAGCCCATCCTTTGGTCAACCCCCCACTCCAGTGTCTCCTGTTTTCTCCCTGGCCCCCTACACCCTCTTTCTCTTTGGCCCCCGTCCTTTCTCCCCTCCCTCTCCCCGCTTCTCTGCCTGCCTCCTTCTCTGCCCGGCTGCAGTTGGGTGATAATCTCCCTCATTTAGCCTCCTGGCTGCTTCCCCGGCTCATTGCCCAGCTGGTCCCTGGGGCCCGGCCCAGCTTCTTCCCCACCCCCACTCCCAGCCCAGCGCCCAAGCTCTCCCATCCCCTCCCTGCATCCCCCACCCACTCCCAGGGGACCAGCTGCACCCTGCAGTGAGCACCAGGGCCAATGGTTCAGTCCAGAACCTGCACTGGGTGTGATAGAAATGGAAAGGGCTGTCGGGAACTCTAGTTGGGAGTGTGGGTGCCCGGTGCAGGGGGCCACGGGGTGGGGGGAGGGTGTGACTTCAGGGTCAGGCTGTGAAGCCTCAGCCAGGTGCCCTCTGTCCTCCAGTTGCCCCCATTCCCTGGATTTGTTCCCAGCCCAATCCTCCGCCCTCCTACCCCCCCCCCCGCCGCCGCAGGGGATGAACTAGGCTTCCTGACAGAGCGAGGGTGGTGGATGGACTCAGGGTGACATCAGAGTGGCATCCGTACAGCCTGACGAGGCGGGGGCGGGGGGCAGAAGCATGAGGGAGGTGATGCGGAGGGCAGGAGGGTTCTGACTCAGAGCATCTGGGAGGAGGCAAGAGGTTTAATTTGAGCAAAGTGGCCCCAAGGCAAACCTGGAGACCCCCCGGGATGCAGCTAGGCGTGCTCCAAAGGTGCCTCCAGACCCGTCTAGCTCAGGGCTCCTGGAGCTTGGCCTCCTTTGGCACAGGGAGACCCTCGGGCTGAGCGGCATTTGCCCCGTCCCCACCACCTGTGGGCCCAACTCTTCCCCTGGGTGTCCCCAATCATGAGTGACATGACCCCCAAACTCCTAGAGAGCATTCTCCTAGAGAGAGTCCTCAGCCTTCTCCTGGTCCCAGAGGATACCCCCATGCCACCCCCCACACTCACACACCTGTCCCAGAGCCTGCTCTGGTGTGGACTAAGGGATGAGCCAGTGTGGGACAGACGTGGGTGGGAAGGAGCAAGGATGGGGGCGGAGGCCGGGACTGGGCCAGTCCTGGCTGGTGAGCAAGCGGCGGTGACAAACGGGCTGTGCGGGGGCCGAGAGGCGGGGGGCGGACCGCGGCTGATTTATCTGGGTTATTTATGCTGCGGACGAGGCAGGAGAAGCGGTTAATGAGAGTCCCAGAGAAGGGGGGTGGGGAGGCCCAGACGTGATCTGAGGCAACTTAGGAGGGTTAGCGCCCCACCACCAGGCCCTGCCCCCACAGCCCACCAGCACTCTGCACCCCAGACGCCGTCCTAGGGCCACCCCAGCCGTGACCCCTCTCCTGTAGCACCCCCTTTTTTGATGCCCACACTGAGACAGTGGGTCACTGGGGACTGAAGGAGACCAGGTCCAAGATTGAGGGGGGCAGGAAAGGGAGCAAAAGAAGATGAAAAATCTTGGCTGGACAGAAACTGACCAAGTCTCTGGGGCCTTTGGGGGAGGGGGGGAGAGGCCAGTGAAGCAGTGGGTGGGTAGCTGGCAACCTCAGAGCTGAGGCTGGAGAGAGGCCATTGGGGTGCAGATCTGGTGTCAGCCAGGAGCCGTCACGGGCCCTGAGAGGCAGAGACAGGGTGGGGGTGGGGGGTGCAGTGCTGGTCAGAGAGAAGAAAGAGCCGGGAAGGAGGGGGGAGAAGATCCACGAGAGGAGGGGGAGAGGGCTTTGCAGCAGCGAAAGCTGCTGGGAACAGATAAGGCAGCACAGCAGCAGCAGGGATTAAAGCTCTGAGGGGCGGGGGCGGGGGCGAGGCGTGGGACACCCGAGGGGGTGGGGAGGTAGGCAGGAGAGGGCTGAGGGCAAGACATCAGGACCAAGGAGACGAGTGGGAGAGAGGAGGGCTGCCAAGGGGACAGGATTTAATCAGGAGCCAAGAGGTGATTGCCTAGGAAAGAGGGAGGATAGAAGGGACCTCAGCTCATCTCTTCTGCAGAGGCGGGTCTTTTCCACCACTGGCGAGCCACGGGGGTAGCAGAGCTAAGCAGATGGGTGCGTTGCTGCGGGCAGGGAACTGGTAGATCGTTGGGTGAGAGCGAGCGGCAGAGGCCAGCACTGGGAGCTGCTGAGCTCCTGGCAGTAGGGTGAGGGCCCACGGCACCTCCTTGAGGTGGCCAATGAAACCCAGGGTCTAAGGGAAGAGAGTACCCAGCCAGCCCATCCTGGGATGGAGACCTCATCACGCCCATTGCTGGTGGCGATGACCAGAATTTCAAAGGGAGTTTGTTTGTGGACCTCCATGTCCATACCCCTCCCCATGTCCCCATGGACCTGGGGGGAGGCTTCTCCAGGCTCATGCCTTGAATTGGAAGCCCCTTACCATCATCCCCAGCATTCCGATCCTCCAAAGCCTCCCAGAAGGATGTGCTTGGGGATGGTGAGGCCCCGCTCCTTCCAGATGAGAACCTGGGGCAGCTCAGGGGTGGCTGTGGTGACGGAGGGGAACCTTGGAGGGAAGGAAGAGGAGGAGTAGGAGGGGGCGGGGGGGAGGGGAGCGGGGGTGGTGGGTGGGGCAGAGTAATTGCATGTTTGTCAGTTCCTTCTGCATGCGAGGGAGCGTGCGGGTGGTGAGTGTGGCTTCACCTCCAGGAGTGCGTCTGTCTCAGGGCTCCAGCTCTCTTTGGCCCCCACCCCGCTTTGTGTTGCGGGGGGTGGTGGATCGTGGCTCTGGGCACACCCAGCTGTGCTGCGTGCTGATGCGGCAGATGTGGCGGGGCCCCAGCTGTGCCTACTTCCCAGAGAAGGGGGAGGGGGCTGCAATCTGCTCCCCCGATAATGGCTGCTAAATGCTGGGTGAGGGGGCGTCGGGAGGATGGAGATGGGGGTGGAACTAGGGCCCAGGGCAACCCCACCAAAGGGGCAAGAGGAGATGACGGCTCTGTCCCTGTCCCTGCCCCACTCCTGGCAATCTGTTCATAGCTTGGCCTCTCCCCTGGGTGGCTCCTGAAGCCCATCCAAATCTTTCTGCTCAGTCCCCATCCCCAGCTCTCCTCCCTAGTCACCCCATCCAGCTTGATGCCAAGGACCTACCCAGCTCCCTGGCCCCCAGCTCTCTCCCCCTCGCTGACTTCACAGAATAATCTTTTTATGGAAACTGAGAAAAAGCACTAATGGCAGGAGCAAACCCCTCCCCCGCATCCCTCCCCCACTTCCCACCCTAGTTCCCTCAGTTTTCCCTCCTCCATCTCTCCAGGGGGCCAGCACCCTCCTAAGCCTACAAGGATGAGGTCCCAGACATAATGTGGGAGGGGGCCTCCCACACCCTGGGCCTGGATGGTGTCCTCAGAGATGGATGGGGGTCTAGGTGTCCCTTCCAGGGCAGATAAGGCTGCAGAGGAGGGTAGGGGGGGAATTGCAACTTCTTTCTCAGTCACCCCAACCACCCAAGCGAATACACACAAACACTGTCAGCCTGGGGGGCATGTCACACAGACCTCAGCTTCACTGGCCCCTTCCTGCTTGGAACACTGACCCCTTCCCCTCCCAGTGCCTCTCCCCACCATGTCCCCACCCCCACTGGGCCTCCGAGGGGGTCCCGAGGGCCTGGGCCTGACACAGACTTATTGGATTTCACGGTGTTTTGCTGAGAAAATAATTAAATTATCATATTTATGATGGAGCTGCCATGGCCTCTGCCAACCACTCAGAACAGAAGGGTCAGGACGGGGGGGCCGGGAGGAGAGGGACCCAGACCCTTGCCCACCCCTCTGCCAGCCTCTTCCTCAGGGAATTGACCCCGGGCCCAGGGTAGGCATCTGCAGCCTCCTCCCAACCCCAGCAGAGAGGACGGAAACTCTGGGCTGGAGGAGAAGCTCTGGAGAAGCTCTGGATCTCAGGAAACAGCAAGGGGCTAAGTCAAGGCAGCTTGGAGGTCAGGGCTGCTCAAAACCCTAGGTCATGTCACAGGTGCTTTCCCACAGTGGGCAGGGCCTGAGGGCCTGGAGGTGGCATCTACCCAGTCTCCCCCACCCTCCCCCGTTCACCCTCAGCCCAGCTCCCCAAAAAGCACATCTTCCTAACCGCCTGGCTATGAAGCTCTGAAATCCTGGGCTCTGTCCCAGACCCTGGTGCTGATGACAAGGCCCAGCACCCTGCTGCCTGTCCCCCCAGCCTGCTGCCAGGACCCCCTCCTCCCTCCTACCCACGCCCTGCCCCCCCATTCTCTTCGGGTAATTAGATTCCTCTCAATTAGCAGATTACGATCATTACCAGCTCATCTGGCAACTAAGCACCGCACCCACAGCTGGGGAGGGGGGGCACCAGGAGAGGCAAGTGGGGGTCATGGGCAAACATGAACGGAACTGGGTTTCTCTGGGGTTTCAGGAATGTGGAGTGGAACACTGGGACCTCCTGTACTCCAGCGCAGTGGCCAGGCACCCTCCCATCCCAGAACAGGGCTGCCTACTGTGACTGCAGGGGGAAGGCACCAGCTAGGCCCACCCTGCCTGCCAGTGGAGGAGAAGATAAGACACCAGGGCCTCGGGTGGGCGAGGGAGAAACCCCCACCCTGCCGAAAGCTGGGCTAGGAGCAGACGTAGCTGGCAGAGCAGAACACAGGCCTGGGCTGGGGCTTGGCAGGGACGAAGACAGGATGCGGGGTGATCCAACCTCGGACTGTGGCTCCCGGTCCCTGCCGCCCGTGCCCCACTGCCCAACTGCAAGCCTTTATCATTCCTTCTGAAAGCCCTCCACTCTGGGGCCTGAGCCAGGCCCAGTGAAGAGGAACAGGGAGGCGGGCGAGCAGGCGGCAGCAGCAGGGTAGGGTTGAAGGCGGGGCCGCCAGGCTGGGAGCCTTGAGGGCCTCACTCCCAAGCAGCAGCGCCGAGGCCGAGGCTGTGGGAGGGGGAGACTTACCAGGGCTCCAGATTCATTATTCATGAGCCCGCAGCAACGACTCCAATTTAAATGCTAATGTGGGGGGGCCTGACTCAGCTGCCCCCCTTCTACCCCCACCCCAGTCCAGGCACAAGCTGAGTCCGTGCTGGCTCCAAGGTTCCTGGGGTTTATTAGGGAGTGGAGAGGGAGGCCAGCAGTTCTCGGCCCACCCACACTGCTCCCAGGTCTGTGGAGATTCTGCCTGGCTCCCCCAGGTCCATTCTGGGCAGAGGTTGGAGGGGTAAGAGCGGGGGCCCGGCTCTGGCGGCCCCCTTCAGAGGATGATCTGGTTGGTAAAGCTTCGGCTCAGCTCCTTGTGCGGCAGAACGATGGAGTTCAGGATGAGCACCTCAGCCGGGATCCGGACGCGGCAGCCTGCAGTGTGGGCGAGGGCACCGAGAGGAGGCCATGGGGAGAGAAGGTCAGGACAAGGAGCTGGGGGCCACCACCCTCAGGAGGGATCCCTCCCTGCCCATCTCGCATGCCCCCAGCAACTCACACTGGGACTGGCACACAGCAGGCACTTGGTAAATGTTTGCTGAAGGAGAACTCGGCCACACGCTCGTGCAAATTCTCCCCCCAGAGCCCACCTATCACCTGTGGAGGGTTCTCACGGCCCGAACCCCCCGGGGAAGCCATACCCAGGATGGTGATGGCAGGCAGCAGCTTCCCGTCCTTGAAGAGGCTCTCACTGTCCATGTGGGCTCGGGGGTCATTGGGATTGGGGTCGTTGGGGGTGCCCTCCACGCGGGCCCAGCGCCCCACGGTGCTGCCCCAGCCCACAATGCTGTGCAGAACACACGTGTGCTCCTGCCAAACAGGAGCGTGTGAGCTGAGGGGACGAGAAGGGACCAAACGCAGAGCCCAGGGCGCCCCCCCCCCTGCTGCCCCCTGGCCCTGCTGCGCCTGCGGAGGCGCCTACCTGCAGCGCGGCTCCATGGAGGACGATGCTCTCTCGGAGCCGCACACCCTCGCCTACGGTCACGCCCTCCCCGATGGAGACATTGGGGCCCAGCTGTGGAAAGGAACATAGACCATAAGCCTTGGAAAGGCTCGGAAGACCCCAAATCCAACCCCCTCATAACAGGGAAGGAACCTGCTGAGGCCGCATGAAAGGCTGTGACAAAGCAGAGTCGGTACCGAGATCAGGGGATATCCAACCCCCCGCCACTCCCCCACCCCAGCCCTTTCTCTCCCCAGCCTGCGCCTTGGCTTACCACAGCTGTGGGGGCCACCTTAGCTGTGGGGTGGATGTAGACATTTCCTAGAAGCAGAAGAGAGGACCTGGGGACAAATACCCCAAACCATTCCTGGTCCAGGGAGGGCGGGGGGTGGGGATTTTACCTCTGGGCTCTGAGGTCAAGAGTCACAGCTCTGAGGACAGAGGGGGCTGGGGTTGGGGCAGCGGTTAAGAACTGTGGCAGGGGGGAGGGTGGGGAGGTGGTACCTCGGATCCGTGGCCCCCCCGGGGTGTGCTTGGCCAGGCGTTCTGGGTGAGTGAGCTGGTACTGGCCCAGGTAGAGGCGGGAGGCGTAGAGGGCTGAGCTGGGGACCACAGAGTGGAGCAGGGGCTCAGGGACTGGCAGGGCCTGTGCCCAGCATCCCGAGGTTTCCACCCTCAGCCGCCCCACCAGGGGCCGCTCCCATACCCTGCAGACTTGATCTGACTCCAGATGCCGTCATTGAGGTGCACGTAGATCTGGCCCTGCCCAGCCAGGGCGGAGAACACGTCCTGCTCCAGGCGGATGGTGCCTGCCCCCCGCCACAGGCCGGAAGAGTCCTCCCTGGCAGAGCGGGTGGGGTGCTGACATCAGTTCCCCAACACAGCCAACCCGGTAGCCAACATGGTCTCTTGGGGATGGGAATTGAAGGGAACCAACCCCACTGCCTTGAAAGGTCTGGTCAGATCCTCTCCAAAGAGATGCTCAGGTCCCAGGCAGCTCTCCCACCACTTAGGTACATCAGCCCCCTACTCTCCCAGCTGGGGGGCTGGTTACCCCAGAGGAGCCCCAGGCACGGACCTGCTGCCCCTCTTGCCCCACATCCAGGAGGAGCTTGGCCAGACTTGGCTTCGCCTAGTTATCCCACTCTCCTCCCACCCTGACCTGTGAACCCCACCTCCTGCCCCTCCCTCTCACTGGATGGAATGAAACACAGACAGACTCACCCAAGAGGAAGGCAGCTGGTGAGGGCAGAGACAGTCACAGAAAGAGGGAGAGAGAGATGGTAGAGATGCCAGTTCAGCAGAAACACAGAGGCCAGGAGAGATGGAGAGAGAAGCAGAGACATGGGTGGGAGTGGAAAGATGGCTGTGGGTGCAGGAGGCGGGAGAGGGAAGGCAGGCAGGGGAGCCACAGAAGGGGCAGTTCCCAGACCTAGGAGACCTCCCTGGGACCGTGGCAGGTGGTGAGCTTCCTCAGCCTGATCGTGTGTGTATGTGTGTGTATGTAGTACTGTTTGTTCTGGAAGACATCTTGGGGACATTCAGGGCTTGAAAGAAATGGACCAGAAGGGGAGTGGGCAGGTGGTGACAGAGAAGCAACTGGGATGGATAAGGAAGAGGGACAGAATGAGGTTAGAAGGGGAGGGACTGGGGAAGCTCGGCTGGAGATGACAAGTGGAAGAAAAAGGAGGAGGAAGGTGAGCAGGTGGAGATGCAGCCAGCAGAGACGGAGGAGGGGGTGGCCTGCGGCTCAGGGTACTCAGGGTTATGGGGCCATGGGGTCTGCCTCACAGTTGCCCATCCTGCTGATTCCGCTGGAAGACTTCCCGAAGAGGCTTCAGGGCTTCTGGGGAAAAGAGGTAGATGCCACAGTTGATGATGTCACTGACAAAGGTGCTGGGCTTCTCCACGTAGTGCAGGACCTGAGGAGGGAGCAGGCTTGGGTCAGGAGAGGAGGGGCCACAGCCACCATCCTTACAGACCCTCTAAGTTTCCGGGTCCTTCCTGTTGCCATGGGGGTCGTCCTGAACAGCAGAGCACATCTTGTCACTGCCCTTCAACTTCACCTTCAAGGTAAGTCCAAACTATGAGCCCTCTCCCTCCCGGCCCTCCCCACCCCCCAGTGCCGCCAGAACACAGCCCCAAGCCGCTGTATGCTGGTGCCCTTCAAAATGCCCTTCCCCAACTCTCCACCTGGAAAAGTTTGCTTTCGAAAACCCAGCTGACACCGTCACTCCCTCGATACACCCACCTTTGTCTGCCCCAGAGTTAGCGCCTCAGCTCTGGGCACTCCTGTTCTCCAGCCACACACCCCCGCAGTGGCACTTCCATCATTTGCAATGGTTGGTTTTGACTATCTCCCACCAGACTGAGGCTTCCTGAGAGGCAGGGACTGTGTCTTTCTGGTTCTGTTTCTCTCACACCTAGCTAGCGCCTAACATAAAACTGTGTGTGTGTGTGTGTGTGTATATGTTCCCATGTTTTTTTAATTCTAAAACTTGAACAAACCAGAGGGGTGTAGGAAAGTCAGCTAGACTCCAGAACAGGGAGTTTCAGAGACAGGACAGTTTCAGAGATCCCCGCCACTCCCAGGCCTTGCTGAGTATGCTCTCACCGCCATGATTCTGGAGGCACTGTTCCCTGCCTCTGCGCCTTTGCATGTATCATTCCCTCTGCCTGCAACGCCTGTCTCCTCCACGTTAACAAACTTAACTCAGTTCATACCTCCCCTCCTCCAGGGACCCCTCCCCACTCTCCCAGGTAGGCTGGGTTGGGCCCCCCTTTGTGTTGCCATAGCAACCTGCACCTGTGGCTACTGGAGCACTGCACTGTGGCACTTAGCTGATACCCCTGCACCAATCTTTCTTAAAGGGATGAAGAGGAACAACTGAGGGCGTGCCCCACCTGTCTGACGAGACTGGGCCCCACCCCACAGGGCTCCAGCATGGTCTAGAGGCTGAGGAGGGAGAGAATAATGGCACACGGAAGAGGCACCCAGCCAGCCTCCTCTCTGCTCTTACCTCATGTGTCTGTGGGTTCTCTACGATGCAGCCATAGCTGAGGGACTGTGTCCTGTTAGCCTGAAAGACAGACACCCTGAGACAGTGACCAGCCGGCTCCAGGGCAGCAAGGTCTGTTTTCTCTTTCTTGTTTCCCCTCCCCTATAGCACCTGGCACGCAGCTCTGCAGCTCTGCCACTGACAAGCCTTCAGCTGGGGTGAGAACTGACAGCTGCCCTCCCCTCCTACTTCTAAGCAGCCGAAGGGCTCAAGGGCTCTCTCCACCGCCACCACCATTACTGCTGGGGTTTCTAGCACCCCTCCCTCCTGACGCCCATTCCCACTGCAACTCCCTGGCCTGTCCCTGCCTCCCCAAAGCCCTGCATTCCAGGAACCTCTCTGGATCACTCCCTCGACCCCCTCCAACTCTCCAGGGTCCCTCACCGTGGTCCCCAGGAGCAAGAAAGGGTGAGGCTGCTGTCTGTGGGCAGCCAACATGGCGTTCAAGGGGAAGTCAGAGCAAACATCAGCGTTGAGCACGAAGAAGGCCTCAGGGCCCCCAGCCAGGATCTGATCCCGGAAATGGTAGAGACCACCTCCTGTGCCCAGAGGGGCAAATTCCTGCAGGTACCTGTCCCCAGAAACCCCAGAGCCAGCTCAGTGAGATAACAGGAGACAGATACCTTGAGCCTGGGAACTGACCCCTCCTATTCCCAGGATATACCTGCCCAAGGCCCACAGAGAAACTCAAAATATACAGAGATTCTGGAATGTCCAAATAAGAAACCTCCTAGTGTGTGAGGGTGACTTCTGGCAAATGCTGACCTGACCCATTCCACAGGACTCAGACAGAGGACTCAGACAGAGAACTCAGATGCCTACGGCACCCCTACCCCCACGCAGCACATGCGCACTAACACCTGACCTGACCTGACTGGAAGGTTAAATTCCTGCTGGGCAGCTTCTAGAAACCGGGTAAGCGGCTCATCAGGTTGGTAGAAGCCAATGAGCAGAATCTCCTGCATCCCAGGGACCTGAGGACAAGGGAAGAGGTTAAGAGAAAAATAACATCTTATAGGAAGGAATGACAAGAGGGAGAAATCCCTGGTACTGGCCCCAAATTCAGAAACCACAGTTTCAGTCTCAGCTGTGGCCCTGGGCACTCACGTTCCAAGCTGGCCTGATTTCTTCTCTGGAAAACAAGGAAGCTAGAAAGTCTCAGTCACTGATCTTTTCATCCTTTTTTATTCCATTGGGCTGGCCAAAAAGTCTGTTTAGAGTTTTTTCCCCATAAAATAAAATACACACTTTTCATCTTCACTAATAACTTTATTGATTTGGGTATTTTGAGTACATCAGCTATCTCCTGTGTGGTATAATGCTGATTGTTCTCAATTAACAGCTCGGTTTGATAACTGTCAACTTCAGCTGGTCTACCTGACCATGCAGCAGTATCCAGCAAGAAGTCTTCAGCAAAAAACTTCGCAAACCACTTTTGACACTTTTGATCAGTCACAGCACCTTCTCTCTACACTGCACAAGTCTTTTTTTGTGTGTTTCAGTTGTTTTTACCTTTCTTGAAATAATAACACATAGTATGCCCAAAATGGGTATTTTCTTCTATCTTCAATATGAAAATGGCTACACAAAATTTCACCAATTTTGATACATTTTTTTAAATGCATGCTGAGGCCCTAGCTGGTATGGCTCAGTGGATTGAGTGCTGGCCTGCGAACCAAAGGGTCACCAGTTCGGTTCTCAGTCAGGGCACATGTCTGGGTGGTGAGCCACATCCCCAGTGCGGGGCACACAAGAGGCAACCATAGATTGATATTTCTCTTCCTCTTTCTCCCTCTCTTCCCCTCTCTCTAAAAAGAAATAAAATCTTTTAAAAAATTTTTAATAAATGCACACTGACGTGACAGCTGTCACAATACAACCTAACAAAATTGTTTCAAATGAAATTAAAGACAACTAAGCAATACTTGAGCCATCTTACAGAAAAAAACCAAATGAACTTTTCGCCAACCCATCCCCCTACCCCCACATCTGAAGAGAAGCTCACCCTAGGAAAGATTTTTGTCTACCAACCTGCATTAAAGGATAATCCATTCACTTCCTTCATATTTATTATCTGTCAATTTGAGCTTGAGATCAGCATGAGGTAAGGATGCCATTTATCAAGTGCCTACATAGTACTACTTACTTTGCAAATATCTCTGCGCTCAACAACCCCACAAAGTAGGTCTAATCACCCCACTTTACAAATAAGGAGACCCAGCAGGCAGAGACTGGGCTCAAATCAAAACCTGGCCAGTCCCAGCACCAAAAGCAATAAAGAAATTAACTCCAGAGTGAGCAAGGGTAGTGTGATTCTGTGCTTTGCTATCACGAAGGTTTCCATGCTACGGCTCTAAGTTGTCTCCAAGATTCCTGCCTAATTTCACATTCCATGCTTTAAATATAGGAGTGAAATCTAAGCAAGAAGGGGCCAGATGACAGACTAGATTAGGAGAGAAGACGGCAAGAGAGCGGCAGCGCACAACCTGGGGGGAGGGGCATTCATAGTGTCATTTGTAAAACGTGGTCCCTGGAGTTACACCTGGTGGGAAGAGGTCATGGTTGGAAAAGGGGGAAATACGGCGCGAAGGTGAGCGGGAAGTGGTGTGCAAGAGGGGCGCCTATTGGGTTACCTGGGCACAGGCCTCGATGTGGTGTTGGATCATAGGGACTCCCGCCACTGGAAACAGGGGTTTGGGCACCTCAAAAGACAAAGGCCTGAAGCGAGTCCCTGAGGGAGGAAAGAGCAGCAAATGTCAGCTTTCTGCTTCCCTCTGCCCCCACCCCTCCCCCCATTTCCCAGGCTCCTCACCCTTTTGAGGGCCTCCGATCAGGATCACAGCTTTGAGCATGACAGCGGCTGTTACCTAAACCTCAAACCCCAGAGAAGTCAGGCTCATCTCACACCCAACCCAGGAACCCCACTCATACCCAACCAAACCCTGAACGCAGAATAGCAACACTGAGTCTTCTCTCTCCCAGGATGTAAACCCAAGATTCGATATAGTTCCTCGCTGGGCACAACGCCACACAAACCTGAAATCCCAAACTAATTCCAGTCGGCCTTCAAACCCCACAGTGATCCCTCCCAAATTCTGAAATCCATACCCTGCAATTGATCCCTAATAGACTTCCGTCTCCCCACCAACTCAGCAAGCTCAGAAACCCAGCAACAGACCTCCTTGAAACACCCCAAACCTTAAAAAAACCAAAACCCCAAGCCACTGATTTCCTAATTGGTCCATCCTCATTCTAGATATTAAGCCCTAATCCCAACAGTGAACCCTGATACTGAACCTCAAATCCTGAGTGAGCATCAAATATTTAACTACAGTCCTAAGAGTGAACTTCAAGCATTAAACTAACCATTATCTGCATTTGATAAATCCAAACCCGATAAATACGATGAACCTAAATCCTAAAATTAATCTCTAAGTGATGAATCCCGAATCAAAAGACAGTTTCCCTTGACATTCTAAACACAGTATACCAATCCCCTGAGTCCCAATACTGTCAAGTGCTGAATCTGCGGATTCACAGGGCTGACTGCCGACTCTGTGAACCTCACAACTATCTTAATAAACCCTAATGCGTACCCGGAGTCTGTGGGACTAGCACAGTACCCGACGTGCGGAGAGCCGGCCGGGACCTCCGAGCCGCCCTCCGTCTAGGAGTTGTTCCTGCCCTGAACCCCTTTCGCCCCCGCATCAAACCCTTTTACCACTAGTCCCCTCTATTCCAGCTCTGGGGCCAGCTACTGCTTGCTCCTTCCGCGCACGTGTCTTCTCGCAATACGCGAGAACTTCGCAAAGCCTGCCGGGAATTGTAGTTCTGAAGTTCCTTTCCCCCTCTTCTGAGAGATGGAATTTGTGAGAGAGCGTGGGGGCGTGGCCATGGGATTAAGGGGGTGGGTCTAAATGAGAAGAAGGGTGGAGCCTAAGAAGCAGAGGCTGGAACCCGAGTTAGGACCACGAGCTGCCTGGACATGGGCCCAGGGGTAGCAGCCAAAGTAGAGGACTAGGTCACGAGGAGAAGCGAGGCTGGAGACGGGAGGGGATGTAGTCACCCTTGAAACACACTGGCCAGCGCACAACCCCCGACCTCACGAGAGGGCGAGGCTTGAGGTATACAGAAGGAGAGAAGGCGGAGTCATAGACGCCCCCGCCCTCCCGCTGAAACTGCAGGACCTTCCCAGCGCGACAGAAGCCTATGTCAGACTTACTGTCTGTAGAGAAGGCAAGGGCCTAGGCGCCCTCCAAACTTCCCGCTGACCCAGCATTTTGTGACTTCTGTGTGTGGGTCTGGAATAAGTGTGTGTGCAGGTGCCGGGGAGTGGAAACAGCGACTCCAAAGAAGAGAATAGACGCGAAGGGTCCGAGGGAGCAGCTTTATTAAGCAAGGGGAGGGGGGCTGTCGGTGCCACCCACCCCTGGGCTTGGAAACGGAACGAAAGTTCCACGGGTCCCTTTCAGGCCACGTCCACGCGAGCGAAGCTCTGGTCCATACCCAGGCAGTTCTCCACGTACACCTCGTACTTGCCACTGTCCTGGGGTGTGGCCCGGCGGATAGTGAGCACGGTGGTGGTAGTACCGATCTCGAAGAACACCCTGCGGGGGAAGGAGAGGCGGGGCAGGGCGGCAGGTCAGGTTACGTGCTCGGCGGGCCCGGCCCCTTGGCCAGCTCTGTTCTTCGCTTCCCAGTTCCCCACCCTCGTCCCTCTCCCGCGGGTTTTCTGGGCCACATCCGGCCCAGGCTCCTGCGCCAGGCCCTGCCCTTGCAACAGGTCCCCGCCCTCGCCTGTCATCCTCTTCGATGTCCTTGCCGTCCTTGGTCCAGCCCACGTCGGGCGCAGGCTCGCCCAGGATCTCCGCAGTCAGCGTCACCGTGGCGCCTCTGCGCGCTTTAGTGTTATCCGGTCCCTTCTGAATTTTCGCCGGCACTAAAGGAAGGCAAAGGGAATTCGACCCAGTGAGGGACCTAGAGGTTAGTTGGGACATCACCCTCCCAGCTAATACCTGGCCCTAAATAAGAGACCTATTTAAACTCCCACCGTTACCTGGAACAAGTCTTTAGCCTCTCAGGGGGTTCCAGCAACTCAGCTACTAAAGGAGACTAGTCCCTGCCTCTCCTACTTTCTTAGGATTGAATGAAAGTCAAAAGAGATACTAAGTCTCTTCCCGGGTAGCTCAGTTGATTAGAACGCGTCCTGATACACGAAGGTTGTGGGTTCTATTTCTGGTCAGGGCACATCCAAGAATCAACCAAAGAACGCGTTAATAAGTGGAACAACAAATCAGTATCTCCCCCCCTACACCTCTAAAATCAATCAGGTGTTGTTTTTGTTTTGTTTTGTTTTGTTTTTAAACAAAGAGAGAACGATCCTATGGGTGAAAGCTCTGGAATGTTCACACGCCTCCGGGTCCCTTGGAGACGACAGTTCTGGGTAGTGGAAACTACTTTGGAAAACCAGGGCTCTCTCTAGCCCTGGCTCTGTCTCTGGATTGCTGTGACCTTGGGGCCCTGAAGTGGAGTGACTGAAATTCACAACGGACTTAGCCTGGGTGAGAGATTGAAACCCATAGCGGACTTTTCAGCCTGGGTGGGACAGGATCCCGAGGTAGGGAAGGACTACTCAGCCCCTGCAGCGCTGCACCCTGCTCTGTGCCTCAGGCTGTGCCAGGTGCTGGCGGGGGCCGGGGGGGGGGGCACATCCTCCTACAGACTCGACTAGGCCCAGCGATAAACACGCGGCTGAACCCGCCTGAGGACGCCTGTGCTGCTCTGCGCCGTGGCATTGCACCCGAAGCGTGCGTACCTTCCACGAGGATGCGCGCGGAGTCGGAGCACTGGCCGAAGGGGTTGGTTACATTGATGCTGTACTGGCCCAAGTCCGCCAGCTCGCCATCCCGCACCACCAATGCGACTACGTCCGGGTCCTCAAAGACGTAGCGATACTTGGGCCCATCGCGCAGCTCCTTGCCATCCTTGCTCCAGCGGATGAATGGGTCCGGGAACGCCGAAATGCGGCAGGTCAGCTTGGCCGCGCTGCCCTCGATCAGCACTACGTCCTTCAGTGGCTCCAGCACTCGCGGCGGCCCCTTCTCCCGCAGTTCCTTCCGGGACCTACCCGCGGGCAGGGTCAGGGCCCGGAGCTCCCCCGACACTGTCCCCACCCGCCCGCAGCCTTGTCTGCCCGCACACCTTCCCCTGCTTGCTCCCTTGGCCCACTAGACCCTTACACACCGAGGATGGGGAGGGAGAGGGGTCGCTCCTGAATCGCTACCCTAATAAAATGATCTACTCTTGTGGGCCGCCCTTCTACGCTGCAGTAGCTGCTGTGCCCTCACCCCGATGACCTAGCAGTCCACCGCACTGTGCTCGGTACCGCCCTTCCCCGAAGCAGGAGTGCGGTTTCTGCAGCCCCAGTTCGCTTCCTTCAGAGGCTCCAGGGCCTCCCCTCACCTGTGGCCCCGGTAAGAGGCCTGGATGCGAATGGCCGCTTTCTGGACCTGGGGGTCGTTGATGTCCAGGGTACATCCCGGAGGCGGGGCCGTAGCCGCCGGTTTTTTGGCGGGAGCTGCTTTGGACATCTGGGGAGCAGAAAACAAGCACTGGGGTCTAGGCTGACCCAGACACTGCGGCCTCCAGTCTTTGCCTCCAGATTCAGTATAGTCCGGGTATGGAAGTGTCTCGGGCTGGTGTGAGGGTCGGGACTCACCGTGGGGGTAGGGGGCGTCGACTTCGGGACTTAAGTCCAACTAGCTGGGTAGCGGACGGTACGGAGCCCTTCCGATGGCACAGTAGGGGTGCGGGCAGGTGCTCAGCCCTGGGCCCTGGTTTTATACTTCGCTCCCCTCCTTGCCTTGTTTGGCGTGATTGCCTCGAGCCCCCCGGGACCCCAGCCCCCGCCCCCTGACCCAAGCAGGCTCCTTATTTAGCCCGAGGATGCCTGGGATGCTGGCTCAGCCGCTGGGACAGGCCGGGGGTGGGGTGGGGGGAAGAAACTCGAGCAGCTCTGAGATGCACTGAGCGTCACTGCCTGGACAGCTGGGCAGCTGGACGCGGCCCCATCCCCTCCCGAGGCAGGGGGTATCCATCCCACCGCCGAGAGGACCAGACGAGGCCCCAAACCGACAGGAGATTCAGCTCCCAGCGGGGCAACTTGACACTCAAGTGAGTCCTTGGACAATGGGACAATGGGCCCTTCCCCAAACACAGTAGGTTAAGGGGTGCGAGTGTTTGCGGGGGTGTCCCTGAATGAAGTCAGCCTAGCGAAGGACTTAGCGGTCCATCCAGCCAATTATACGAGGGCCACGTGGCTGTCGAGACCAATCCGGAAGCGCCTTAACTGCCCCCCCCCCGCCCCGCCCCGCCCCAGAGTCTACGGTTGTCTTTTCCGCACTGTGCCCCCTGGCGGTAAATTGAGATAAACCTAGAGGGGACAGAAAAGGTTTTTGAGAACCGCGTCCCGCCCTGCCACCTCCAGCTGACATGCTAGGGTGTGGCTGGGCTGCACTGTCCCTGGAGGTGGACACTAATGCTGACTCATCGACTTGAGGTCGTCCCAAGCCCGTGTGCGGCGAAGCTGACACACAGGGGCATCCCAGCGCCAGGGGCGAAGGGGTCCAGTTAGCACCTCCGGGCCGTGCCTGGAGTCAGGCCTCCCCAGGCCAGGTCATGTGAACTGCTGGCGTTCACGTGACCGCAAACCCAGGCGTGGCTCACTGTCACCTTCTGATCAGAGCAATTTTGACACAGCTCTGCTGACATAAATTACCTTTGCTCCTCCGGGTTTGGAGTAAGCAGTTCACATGCCATTTCCAATGGAGATGGGGAAAGAGCTCAAGCTCAGAGGGGGGACGGGAGAAGGATATTACCATTTATCAAGATATGAGTTCAGGCACCTCATTTTTATATGAAAACACTTGCAGTGAGTAGGGAATTACAGATTCTCACGGGCAAATTGTATATCTTCATCATTAAAATGACAGTTGAGCAAGGCAAGGCATCCGTCTGGTCCCTTCCAGCTGCTTTAACATCCTATTATTTTATAACATTTTTAAAATTTATTTATTGCTTTGAGAAAGAGAAACATCGATCTGTTGTCCCACCTGTTCATGCATTCATGGGGTGATTCTCATATGTGCCCGGACCAGAGGTCAAACCCAAAACCTTGGCATATACAACTGAGCTACCTGCCCAGGGCAACATCCTGTTATTTTATGATCATGGAGATTGCCTATTTCCTAAGACCCTGGGAAGCCAGAGAGGCTGGGCTGGGCTGCGTGGAGAGATGTTTGGGCTCCAGCCAAGGAGCCCTCAAACTCGATCAGCAGCACACCAGCACCAGCCCTCTCTGCTCACAGCGGAAGCTTTGTTCTTATCACTTTGTCAAGAACAGAGTTTTCCAGGGGTGAAGTGGGGAGGACAGTCCCTTTGGACCCAAGGAGACCTGGCTCTCCCCTCTCCCCACCTCAGGGCAAGGCAGCTCAGTTCTGGAGCCCCGTGACCATTCTGTGGCACTGCGGCTGGAGCCAAGGTGCCTTCACACCCAGCAGACCCTCAGCTTGCCATGGGGATCAGAAGGCCCGGCCTGAGTGTCCCTGGGGTCTAGGAAAATGCTTGTCTGCAGCACCATCACTGCAGACAGACCTGAGGGCTCACATCTGCCCTGTGCAGCTGGTGCCCTGACTGGAGCCCTAACACTGGGAGCAGGGGCCTGGGCCCGGCCCAGTCTCCTTCACAGCTCTTCACACCACCTGCCCTCACAACCATCACGCTAAACCCCTCTGCTCCGGGGTCCAGGACCAGAGCTGGGAAGTACTGGGGAAAGAAGGCTGAGCCAGGACCAGGGTGTGGGCCAGTCCATTGCAGAGTCTCATATCCTTCAAGGTATGTTGATGGGACAGGTAAGAAAAGGTGGGGGCCACCAGAGTCTGGTTAGAGGGTAATGGTGGGGATTCAGTGGTCCTGCCAGGATTCTAGAAACTTCAGAGGGAGAAGCAGATCGAAGTTTCTCCTTGATTTAGGAATAAGGAGAGGTAAGGGGTCAGGAGGGTTGGGGGGGAGGAGGAAGGTCCGAAGGTGCTGGCTGGTATACCTGGGCTCTCCGTGGCCCAGATCGGGCTGAACCATGCCTGTGCCAGCACCCTGCACTCCCAGCCATCTCTGCCCACAAACCACACACAGGTCCTGCTGCTTGCTGTTTTTATTTCTCTTGTGACAGACAGACAGACAGCTGCACAGACAGCTGGATGGCTGGGGGGAGGGTCAGGACAACATGAGCAATTAGGATTGGATGGAAGGGAAAGTTCATAAAAGTCAATAAATAAATAAATATGAATGGGAAGAAGGGCGAAGGCCACGGCAGGCTGGCGGGGACGTCCTTGGGCCAGCACGGAGCCCAGAGCTGCCCCCACTGGGGCACCAGGAGAGCGCTGGCTTGAGTGACCGCTGCTTCCTGCCTCCGACTGTCCTCACTTCTTCCTCTGGGACGCTGGCAGCTGGCCCACCCCATCTCCACCTGAGTCCTCACTCCTCTCCCTCCCTTACTTCACTGCCCTCTCTCACATTCGGCCTCTGGCACCCTGACACTGTCTTCACATCCTGTCCCTGCTTCACTGACACTTCCAGCCCATGGCCTTGACACCCTGGGCTCCTCCCTCTTCCACCTCTTCAGCCACTCGCACCCTCCTCGGTTGGCTCTCCCCAAGATGCACTGTATCCCCCCCCCCCACCAGAACCTTCCTGCAGTCTCCCATCCCTCTCTCTCACTTCCCCATTCTGTTTTTGCCCCTCTTCCTGCTCCCGACTCCACCCAGCCTGGCCAATGAGTCTCCAGCTCTGGCTCGGGCCTGGTGACACTGGCCAAAGCCCTGGGCCTCTGTCCCCGCAGGCCCATGAGGTAATAGCCCGGCTGGATGTTGCTGCTGGTGGTGTCCGAAGCCCGGAGCCCACCCAGCTCAGAGTGGGCCCTGGAATGTCCCGCCGCATCAGCGGGAGCCCCGCGTGGAAGCCCGGGCCGGGCTGGGGTCCGAGCCACTAGGGGCCGCCTGGGTAGGAGCGGAGCAGCACCTTGTGACGGGTGGCGGCCTCGGCCCTGCGTCGCCTCTGCTCACCCAGGAACTCCTTGAGCCGGTTGGTGGTGAAGGTGAGTGTCTGGCGGCGCAGCTTCATCAGGTAGGCATCCTGCAGCCATGGGTGAGCCAGGCAGTCCTGCAGGGAGGGCCGGCTCCTGCCAGGCCCAGCCAGATGGTGAGCCTGGAGCGGGACGGGGCTCTGTCCTCCCCTGTGTCCAAGTCCCAATCTGGATTCACCCCTAGAGAAGTGACTCGGGGCAACTCTGGGGCAATCTCTGGAGTGGGGGCAGGGGTTCTGCTTATGTTATTGGGGTGCTCTAGGTTTTCAGTGGTGGGTAGTACAACCATTTAGCAGCAGAAGCAGCAACAGTGTAACTATTGGGGGCAGGGGAAGAGTTGGGGCGGGTCTTAGCCATGATCTGGGCCAGAGCAGCCTGAGGCCAGTCACCAGTAATGCTGGGGGGGGTTTCAGGTGTGGGGCCCACTCACCAGGGATGTACTGAGAGGACCTTTCGCAAGAAGAGGGTGGCGCTTTGGGAAGTGTTGGGGTACAACTGGAAGGCATCAAAGCGGCCCCCCACAATACGAGCCTCCGTTTCCTGGGGGTCTGGCTCATAGAATGGGGAGCGTCCACTGAGCCTGTGGTGGAGACAGTTCAGTTGACCCCTGTGAATGGAGACTCAACTCACAGGTCCATGGGGACAGTAGTGTGGGGATTCTAAGGGGCACAGCACTCAGGGGCAGGGATAAGGAACCTGGGGACACACACGTGTGTGCATGCATGCACCTGTGCACACTCACGTGTGCTGTGGAGGTGCAGAGTAGGAAGAGGGTATAGGCAGAAGGTGGGTCCCGGGGGCACTCACATGATGTAAGTGAGCACACCCACTCCCCAGATGTCTGTGGCAGAGCCGATGGGGTCTCCCTTCACCATCTCAGGAGCTGACAGAAGACAGAGTGCAAGTTGAAACAGTTTCCTGGTGGCAGGGAAGCAGGGGAAAGACTGGGGAGGTCCCTGGGGGCTTGAGGAGCAGAACACTGTCCAGGTCACCACACCATGGGTCTGACCAGAGCAGCAGGTCCTGGATGACAGCAGTCAGGATGGGGGCCAGGGTGGCCCCCCAGGGGAGATGTGGCCCAGGCACAGAGTGGTGGGGGGTCACCCAGACCTCGAAGTCGCTGAGAACCAGGGATGCTGGCCCCCCTGGGTCAGCTCTGACCTAGGTGCCCATTCACAATGAACGTGGCCAGCACAAAAATTAAGAATCTTTGAAATCAGCCTGTTTGGCTCCAATCCCAGGCTGCCCGCTAAGCTACAGGACCCTGGGCAATGTACTAAACCTGTCCAGCTCTCCATCCCCTCATTTGTAAAGTGTGGCTTTCAGACTAACTCTAAAGGATAGAGATGATGAACATAAAGTATTTAGTAGGTAGCTAAATGGTAGCTGGTTTTCCTTTTTTATATAAATTAATAACTGATTCTCCTATCTTTCCAGCTTTATCAAATCCTGGCTTGACCATTTAAAACTGTCTTATATGGAACAAATAACCTCATCATGCCTCTGTTTCCTCATCTGTAAAATGGGGGTAATGTTATGCCAATCTCTTGGGCTACTGTGAGGATAAATTGAAAAAAAAAACTCATGGAAAGAATTGTTCCTTGCTTGCATACAGTAAGCACTCAATAAATGGCACATGTGTGGGTGAAGTGAGGGAGGAGCTCTGGCTGCTGCCCCTTTGGCCGTACCCTGACCCCCCTGCCGCCCTGACTGGCATGATGCCCTCACCCATGAACTCCAGGGTGCCCGTGCGGTGGCCAAGGGGCCGCAGGGCCTGGGGGTTGTAGGGCTGGGCACTGCCAAAGTCCACAATCTTGAGGGCGTTGTCAGGGGCCAGCAGCAGGTTGTCAGGCTTGATGTCCAGGTGCAGCACGTGGCGGCCGTGGAGGTAGTCCAGGCCTTGTAGCAGCTGCACCGCGTAGGTGGCCACATCGTCCTCCGAATATCGGAACCTGGAGGGTGCAGGAGAGGCAGGTGGTGTTCCAGCCCCACGGCCCCACTCTCGCACGCTCCCTGCTCCTCCAGAAGGCCCAGCTACCTCTCGCTGAGCCCGCAGAGGAGCTCCCGGTTGCCGCAGCTCTCGGCGATGAGCACGAGGTACCGCGGGGTGATGTAGGCCTCGTGCAGGGACATGAGCCGCTCGTGGTGCAGCGTCCGCAGCACTTCGTACTCCTGCAGGACTCGCCGCTTGCCCTCGCTTGCGTAGGGCACGATCTTGGCCACAAACGTTCGGCCGGTGGCATTCTCCCGGCACATGCGCACTACACCAAAGCGGCCCCTATGGGTTGGGGGACACCACAGGCTCAGAGGAGAGAGGGGACACCACCACTGTGGAGGCTAAGGGGGCTGCGGTGGATAGAGCAGGGACCCAAACGAGGGCGCTGGAGCGGAACCCTAGGAATCTGGGTTTGAGTCCCAGTTCTGCCTCAGTGGCTCTGTGCCTTAGGCAAACCCCATAACCTCTCCAACCTCAGTTTTCCCATCTGTGAAATGGGTGATGATGATAATGCAGTGGCTTCCTCTCCAAGTTATGAGGATTAAATGAGATCATATGGCTACCGAGTTTAGCACCGCGGTGGCCCAGAGGAAATCTGAACTCAATAGTACTGAGGACGCGTATCTCACCACCTTCTCCCACCCCCAGGGGGCAGTCTGGTCTCTTCTCCGAATCCCTGTGTCCCCTACGCTCCCGCCTCTGTCCTCCACCCCTTCCCCATGCCCTGCTTGCCTGGCCTTCTCCTCCAGGAAGGTGTAGGGTTTCTGAGGGGGGCCCTGTCGAAGAGTGGTGCCTTCCGGCCCTGGAGAGCTGGGGGGGCCACCTCCAGGGGAGCTGACCATCTCCTTGGCTGAGCTGAGGGTCTGAACAATTACCTTGGTGGACTCGGGAGGGGGCTCAGGGGCTGGGGGCTCAGGGGCTGGTGGTGCGGACACAAAGGAGGTCACCATATACAGGGGAGTAGAGGAAGACGCTGACTTAACCTCTTGTGGAGGGGAGGCTAGGGTTGGGGTCCCAGTGTCGGAGACAGAAGACTTGGGTTCACTGGGGGCAACCTGGCCACTGGGTGGGGAGGGCTCTACTTTCTGGGCAGCCTGCAGGCTTCTGTGCTTTCGTGGGGGTGTTTGGGGAGGTGGACCCACAGCCTTGAGTGAGGACAAGGCCTGGCTGGGGGGTGCTGGGGGAGATGAGGAGCTGAGAGCAGCTGGCTGGGGACCTGGGGGACTAGGAGCTGCAGAGGTGGTCGAGGACGGGGACAGGGCCAGTGAGGTAGGAGAGTCCGGAGGCGGGGCCCTGGCTGGCCCTGAGGTAACGGGGGTGTCTTGGTGAGCAGCAGGCAGCAGAGCTGCTGGATCTGAGTGGAGACAAGGAAAACATCACCGTGGTGCCTTTGGAGGCAGCACCCGGGTACTCTGAGAAGGGGGTGGATCCTGGGCTTAGGGTCCTCCTCCTTTTCTGGCCATGCCCCACCCCATCCCACTGACCTCGTGTGCCCCTGACGAGGACCTTCTCAGAGGGGTTGCTGAAAGGCCCTTGTCCGGCACGGTTGGCACAGGCCACACGGAACCTCACGGTCACGCCGATCGGTAGGTGGGTCACATTGTAGTAACAGTCGGAGATGTCTGAGCTCACTGGGTGCCAGGAGGACTCCCCTGCAGGCATCAAGGAGGAGGGGCTGAGGCCACAGAGGGCTGGCCCAGGCTCCCAGTGCTCTCTGCAAGGAGCCTGGGGAAGGAAGGTCTGCCTGGGGAGGCACTCGTCTCCCTGGCTTCTCACCTTCCACCTGCCACCCCTCCCCCCACCCACCTGTGCAGTCCCTCACCGTCCACCCGCCGCTCCAGCGTGTATGTGCAGGGCGCCCGGCTGTCTCCTGGCTTCCAGATCACCAGTGCCGTGTCCTGGTAGGTCTGGGGTACCTCTGGAGGGGCTAGCTTCCCTGGGATGCCTGGCAAGAAGAGGGGAGTCCCAGTGAGCCCCTAGGCTCCAGCTTAGCTCCATCTAGCCCCACCCAACATCCCCCATCACTGCCCTCCTTGGCCCCTGCCCCAGGCTCACGGGCCACAGCCACGGAACAGGAGCTGGTGACGCTGCCTAGGACGTTGGTGGCTGAGCACTCATAGAGTCCAGCATGCCGTCTGCCCACCCGAGGGATGCTCAGCAGCTGCCGTCCATCTTTGCAGGACACGATGACCACTGAGGGCTCTGACCGCAGGGACTGCTTGTCTGGGGGCAGAGAGAAGCAGAAGAGGCTGCTGAGTGGGGCGGTGCATGGGTCTTCTGGGACCCTCCGGTTGCTACTCCCCCTCAAGTATCCCCAAGCCTGGGGGCACTTGCCTATGACCCTCTCTAGGGAGAAGTGACCCTACCTTTCATCCAGGAGATGTGGGGTGCAGGGCAGGCTGCTGGCAGGCAGAGCAGGGTGGCTGCCTCTCCCTCCAGCAGCACCTGGTCCTTGAGTTTGATGTGGAAGACTGGGGGGAAGTCTGGAGGGAGAGCAGACAGCCAAGGGCTGTGAGGACTGCAGCTCG
Organism: Sturnira hondurensis; assembly: GCF_014824575.4. Lineage (NCBI taxonomy): Eukaryota > Metazoa > Chordata > Mammalia > Chiroptera > Phyllostomidae > Sturnira > Sturnira hondurensis. The sequence continues at coordinate 3,258,741 of NW_028092868.1, read as the reverse complement.
CTTACCACGGAGGGTGGGGAGGGTGCGCAGGAGAGGCGGGCAGCGGAGTGAAAGCTTGTCTCTTCCCAGCTGGACGTGAGAAGTGGGACCCCACTCCACACTTTTGAGAATTTTCTCTGGGGTGCGCATCACGGCCCCAGGCACTCACTGTGTGTACGGCTTATCTCTTCCTTTCCCTGACTATTGAAGACACATGGTAGTGACCTCATCTGCTTGCAAATGGCTTCAAGCAGGGCCTGGCACTACATTTTATGTGCTCTGTGTGCACTTGTTAAATAAAATAAAGACAAACAAATATTGAAAAACTGCAGTGCTTAAGATCTGGTAATATTCACTCCCTCTGGGGCACCTCGGGGCAAGTGAGAGGGGCTGGTGGCCTCAGCTGGGAATCCTGGGGTTGAACATAAAGTTCAATCAAAATATGCAGTCTCAGAAGGTCCGAAGTCAAGGCAAAGCGGGGGCCAAGCCAGGTAGTGTGTCGGCCTCGGCCACCCCTTGTTCCCCCTGGGGCCTGGGGATACAGTGCTAGGCTTTCTTATACTCCTTCAGGTCAGCTGAGTGGTGAGGGCTTCTGAAGGGGAAAAAGCCAGTATCTGCATGACCTTGAACCAGGTCTTGTCTAAATTGAGGGAAAGAATAACACCAAGCTCATAGGGCTGTTGTGAGAATTACAAGGAGCATATAAAGTGCTTAGCATGTGTCTAAGATATAATAATAAGTGATCATGAATGTTAGCCCCTATTACTGTTATGATCATTAGCTCCTGAACATGCCCAGTACAGAGCCAGGCACAGACCCCCAGAGAAAGAGGCCGTTTTGGCAAAGCCGGCTTCACAGCTGACTGGTGAACAGGCTATGGCCAGGACGCAGACGGCCAAGGTCTCCACGGCCTGTGGCTCCTCAGTGCCGTGAGGACTTGCACTCCTGCCCCCTGGCATGTGTGTTTAGAAATATCCCCATCTGGTCCTGGCCACTGGGGGTGGGGGTGGGTTTTCTTCACATGGGCAGAGAGAGCTGAGGGATACGTGCCCCTGGGAGCCCCAGCTGCTGCCTGTCTAAAGGACCAGAAGGGAGGAGGGGTGGGGTGAGCTGGGCAGGAGAGGGATGCTCAGCAAGAGTGCATGGTCAGAACGGCAGCATGCCCACCTTCCCCACTGCACCCATGTTCCCCAAGGAGGGGTCCCACACTGAGGCTCCAATAACATAAAGTGAATATATAGTTTCGTCACTGGCCGCCTTCAGATCCAGTAAGTGTGCTGGGTAGGCAGGAGAGAGAGGGAGGCCAGGAGGAGAGGTGAAAGGTGACCCTGGCCCAGCTCTGCCAGTTCTACCTCCATGCCCCCAGGGGCTGGCCCTGGTTGGTCAAGTGGACATGAGACAAATGGGACAGGCTTCTTCTGCAAGGGGGCGGGTGGAGGATGAGGTAAGGGGACACTGCCTCAGAAGGAAATCAGCTGCACCAGCAAAACGGACCTGGGAGGGAGGCCCCAGGTGGGAAGGGATCAGCTGTCCCCAGGCCTCCGGGCTGGCTTCTGGTTCTGTCTCATTCCCTCTCCTCCCCGCTGCCCCACCAGCTGGCCTCCCTTGCTGCTCTTCCCTCCTACAGTCCCCACTGCCCACTGCCTCGAGAAGGACGCCCCCAGTCTCCAGCCAAGGCCGGACACAATCACCTTAAGCCCAGCTGAGGCACAGCTGGGACAGTCCTGAGGAGTTTTATGGGGGACCGGGAAGGACAGAACTGGCGACTGCCGAAGACCCTGCACACGGCCTGGTGTGGTGGGCCTGCTCCATTCTGCATGCTGGCCTGGGAATCTGGCCTCCTGAGCCTTTGTGTGCAGTCCCTGAATAATGCCCCTTTTGGGGGTGAGGGACGGGGTCACCCCAGGTGGGAAATACCTGCCTCTGGGCGGCCCAGACCACGTGGGCAGAGAAACAGACCAGGGCATATCCCATGTTCCCTTCCCCCTGGCAAACAGCCAGGAGGGTGCTGAAGATGCTGGAGGCCCTGCAGGGGCTGGGGGTGGGGGCAGGTGGGTGTTCAGGGCTGTAGAGAAATAGAGAACTGGGGACACAGTCCAGACAGCGGGCCTCCAGGCCAGGAGAGAAAGTGTGTGTGTGCACGTTCAAGCAAACACACATTGGCACGGGGACCCTGTGGGCGGGGAGCCCTACCCTGACCCCATTTAGAACTACACGCAGTTACAGGGACCTCTAGGCTCTCCCATGAGGGAGAGGCCAAAGCAGAGAAAGGCACTAGTCTGGTGTCCCAAAGCTGCTTCTGGGGTCTGACTGCACAGGGTGGCATAGCCCCACTGTCTGACTACAGCTCTGCGGCTTCCACAAGCTACTTAGCTCGGCTCAGCCTCTGTTTCCTCATCTGTAAAATACGGACACGATACAAATAACAGTTCCTCAACAATGTGGGGGGCGGGTGTTGAGTGAGGCAGGCCTTGTAAAGTGCCTAACTGGGCCCTCAGCTTTGCTAATAACGGCAGTTGCTGCTGTTATGATCGTCGTTGTTTTACTGATTCCAGGTCCCTTCCCTCACCGCTTGGGCTCCTCAGAGTGGTCCGTCTCCCATCCAGCTAGGACTGCCCCCTGGGGCAGGGTGGCGTACTCACCCAGCAGGCCTCTCTTACCTGATTCGCTGCGCACGTACTGGTCACCCAAACCCTCCTGGACGCTGGCAGAGAGGTTTGGCTGTGATGACCCCTTGTCCTTCCTCAGTCGAGAGAAGCCCCAGCGCAGTCTGCTCCGGCTTTCCCCGGGAGCTGGGAAGACCCAGGCGCCTGAGCACCCACCCAGGCGCCTGAGCACCCGCCCAGCCAGGGCCAGACAGCTCCCACCTCCCTGCAGCCCTTGGCCCAAGGAAACAGAGAACACCCTGGCCCAGCCCTGGTCTGCTCCCACCCTGCCTCTGCTCCTCGGCCTCCTGCCGCATCAGCCCCACCAATTCCACGCTCAGGGGGCCCAGCACCTGCTCGGCCTCTTTCTGGGGGGTGGCCCTGCCTTCTCCTCCTCTCAGCCTCTCTCCAGAGAACCCCACTCTCTTCCACACTCTGCATCTGTCATCCCAATCTTGCACCCACACCCACCCGTACTTGTCCACACACCCATCCTTCACTCCGCCCCTGAGCCTCCTCACCTGAGCCACCCGACGTGCCGCTGGCCTCAGAGCCCAGGGACTCTGCGGAAGGCGTCGTGGCGCCGGTCTGGGCAGCCAGCTGGTTCTGCGGGAGGCCGACGCGCCGCAGACTCTCCCCCTCGGACGTGGCCCTGCGTAGCCGTCCGAACAGCGGCGTGCTTCTGCCAGACGTGCCCCCCGAGTCCTCGCTGCTGCCGCTGCGCTGCAACCGACTGGACAGCCGCTCCAGCGTGGAGCTGAGCCGCCTGCGCACGGTGAGCACCGGGGAACCCCGCGCCGAACTGCTGCCCTCCGAGCTCTCCCCGTCCCCGCCGCGGGCCTCCCAGCCCGGGTGGCGCTGCGAGGGCGGGGTCCGCCGCAGCCGCTGGGACAAAGACAGCGAGAGGCGGCGGACCAGGCCCGGCTCCCCGACAGCCCTGAGGTCCTGCACGGAGCGGGAGCGCTCCGGTCGTCGCACCATCTCCAGGGGCGTTCCCGCCGGGCTGGGCCGGTATATGCCGTCCTCCTCCTCGGCTCTGCGGAAAGGGCCGCGTTCCTCGGAGCGCGAGCGGCTCAGCATTCGCAGCCCCCGAGACAAGGGCGACTCACGGCTGCGCTTGAACTTGGCCTCGAACACGGCCTCAGACTCCAGGTTCTCAATGCTGCTGCTGAGACTGCTGCCGGGCCTGCGGGGCACCGTGGGGACCCTGGCTTTCTCAGCTGACCCTGAGGGAGCCGCGGCTGAAGGCCGCTTGTTGGAGGGTCCCGGAGGTGGGGAGGCCACCCTGGCAAACACGGCAGGGTGGGACTTGGGCTCCGCTGGAGATGTGGCAGGACCCTGCAGAGGGCCTTGCGTGTGACCCGCCAGCTGCAGTGACTGCATGATCTGGGCATAGGGTGTGAGGGGGGCCACTGGGGTTTGCACGGCCACAGGGGGCTGTGTAGGCTTGGGGGCTGGAATTGGTTCTGCCTTGGACTCTGGGGCCTTCTCTTGGGTAGGAGGGGGTGCCGAGGGCTGGGGAGCATCACTGGGCATGGTGGCAGGAGGTTCTGGAGACTTGGGGGCACTGGGTTTGTGGGCAATGGGTTTAGGGGCACTGGGCCTCACAGGGCTGGGTGGCTGGGTCTCACTGAGGGCAGACAGGGAGGGAGACTCCTGGAGTCTGCGGGCCCCAAGCCGGGCCACAGGGATCTCGAGGGGCGCCCCAGCACGGCGGTGCCGGCCCCGGGGCTCTGCCTCACCCTGAGAGAAGCTACTGCTCTTCTGCAGGCCCCGAGTCTCTGGTGGGGGCTGGTGGCGGGGTGCTGCCTCGCTGGAAGCAGCCCGTGCCAGCCGGGGATCCCGGGCACGGCCCCCCAGGCTCTCTAGCAGGGGACCCCGGAGGCCGCTGACCTTGCCATCCTCAGGGCCTCCCCGCAGCAGCCGCTGGCGCAGGGCCTGCAGCCTCTGGGCATACTCACCCTCACCCAGGCCACCCCGGGTCAGGCGGGTGGCCCCCGGGCTGGGGCTTCGGCGCTGCGGGAGTTCCACAGACGCCGCCTTGTGCAGGCCCCGGCCCGGCTCCTTCAGCCCGGCCCGGGGAAGGGCGCTGTCAGCAGAGCTGCCCCTCCGGAGCTCTCCCCGCCGAGGGCTGGACCCAGCTGGGGGCTCCTGGCCTGGGGAGGGGAGGTCCTGAGGGCTGGGGGTCTCCTGGTCCTGAGAGGTGGCCCTTCCCTGCTCCTGCCACTCCATGGGGGCCACAGCCCCAGCCTCTGGGGTCCCCAAGGCCTCATCCTCAGTGGGAATGTCAGTGAGGGACACCCGGGAGCCCGAGAACTCGGGCTGCAGTGGTCGGGGCACAGATGGCAGTTCCTCCAGCTCCTCCTCTTCAGAGTCAGAGGAGGATGAGAGCCCCCCACTGGGTGGGGGTCTTCTGGGCACAGCCACCCACACTCGCTCTGGGGGTGCCCGCAGCAGCTCAGGGATGGGGCGCAGTACCAGGTGGCACTTGTAGCTGATCTGGGAGCGCTGGAGACAGAGGGCTAGAGTCAGACCTGGGGGACCCTGGGGCCAGACCGCCCCATTTGGGCCCCCCTTAGCCCCAGAGAGAAGGCCTAAGGCAGGCAGAGGGTCAGGGGGCTGGAGGGAAGCTAGGAATTGAGAGACCATAAAGCAGGTGAAGACAGATATGCAGCCAGTGAGGGCACATGATAAAAAAACACAGGGTCAGGGAGAGAAGGCTGTAGCATGAGAAGGTGGGAGGTACAGAAGCAGGGTCCAGGCAAACTTACCTGCCACCTCCGCCGGGAGAGGAATAGCTTTAGGTGGTCTGTGCTCACCTCTGCACCAGTCACCTGAGTCTGTGAACCCAGGAAATCAGGGCTTAAGGAAAGTCCTCTGGCAACTGAGACCCTCAGGGTTCGGCAATGGAGAAACCAAGTGCACAGGAGGAGACAGTGAGCCGAGCAGTAACAAGTCCAGGCTCCTTGGGGGACCCCCTTCCCTGTGCATCTGTCCCAACAATTCCCACAGCCAAGGTGCCCACGTGTAGACAAATTCCCTGAACCTAAGTGGAGAGGCCAAAACTCGGTGGCTTCCAGGATGGGCTTTAGAGCTCATGCCCGGCTCAAGGTCCCATCCCAGCACACTGGCTGCCCCAGGAGGCCGCGAGTAGGCCCCTGGCCTAGCCCTACTGCCCACCTCATCATCTGTCTCCACGTGGAGCCCTCACCCCGGATAACTGGAGCTAGGCAGGCTGCGTCCAGACAGATGCGTCCCTCAGCCACCCACTCCTCACTGGAGCTGGTTCTGATCTGGGAGACCAGGCTCGTTCTCCAAGGACAGACACTAGAATTACCTCAGCCTTCAGTTGACCCAGTGCAAAGCTCAATGGCTGGTCTATTCCGTTGCTCTTTCTGGGTCATTTGCTGAAACTCATCCCCCCACCTGGCGCTATGCCCTGCAGTGCTGGGGTTTGAAGATGAATGAGAACTCTGCCCACACAGAGCTCACAACCAAGAGGCCAGGCCACATACTAACCACAGCGGGTTGGACTGGTGCAGGACAGAGGTGGGCACTCAGGAGTGGGGAAGGCCGGGGCTGGTCTCAAGAGCCAGAAGAAACCCTGATGAGGACCCCGCAGGATGGGGTGGGGAAGTCCAGACCTATGCCTTGGAATCCATGATCTCCCAACGTGAGCCTGTTTTCTCATCGACACAATGAGAATCGTGCCTTTCTCCCAGAGCTATCTGAAGCAGGTAGATCGTAAGTAGACTAAACGCCTATCATGCTAACTGCACACAGTAGGTTCTCAATAAATGAAGCTGTTAACATTTTCTCTCCCTCCACCTCTCCTACCGTGACTTTGCAGAACTAGACTCACTTTGAACCAAGGATGTTCCAGGGTCTCCTCTGCGGTAGGTCTCCTGGAAGGGGGAGGAGGAAGGGATTCATCAGTCATCAATTCAGCCAGTCAGTCGATGTTTGGGGAAACGGGGCCTCCAGGGACTTGGAAGATGGGCTGTCAAAGGGCAGAGGCGCGGCAGCAGTAAGGGTGGCATGAGGGGGGTCTGCAGGCGGGGGGCTCCCCGAGGCCTCACACTCACAGCCGGTCCTGCACCAGCACTTTGATGAGGAAGGCCCGGGCCTCCCGGCTCAGGCTCAGGAACCTGGTCTCCTCAAACGCCACGTTGTAGTTTCGGATGTTCATCAGTGTTGTCCGATCGTTCTCCCCAACAAATGGGGAGATCCCCGTCAGGCTGCAGGGGTGGAGAGGGCTGAGTGAGGGCGGCAGGGCCCTGGGGCTCAGCCAGAGATGAGAGGGTGCCAGTGGGGACATGGGACCCCAGGGCTGTGGGGCAGACACACAGGCTAGGCAAATCTGGACAGAATCTTTCAGACACTTGCCTGTCCTCTTCCCACCACCCCGGGGCACCGGCGGGGTGGCACTACCACCTTGAGACCTGGGCAACCCGGTCCCTGCCCTGGGCCGGTGCTTTAGAGGACCTGTTCTGTCCTTCCTCCCGCTGTGGCCTGTCCTCGAGGTAAGGAGTCTGTGCTCAGGGGACGTGCCTCCCTGAGCCTGAGCCTGAGCCTACGCCTTCCAGGCCCTGCTGGACAGTCAGGACCCCGTAGTTCTTGCTTAAGTGGCCCCGAGCCTGCACTGGCCTCTCCCCATCCAGCCCGTGTGCCTGCCCCTCATGGAGAGGCTGATGGTAGGAGACTTAGACACCCAGGCTGGGGTGCCCACATTTATGCATATGAGGCCCCTGGCTGTGCAGGAGGGAGAGGGGGTGTGGAAGAGAGGGCTGGGCTACACACCCCCAACTGCTCTCCAGCCCCACGCCCTGCAAATGTCAGGGTGGGGGGGCGTCGCTAACAGACCACTGGAGACTGGGGGCCCGAGTGCAGAGGGGCTCTTACCAGAGGAAGGAAATGACGCCCACGGGCCTGTAGGAAAAGGAGAGTGAGGTCGTGAGAGGACAGCGCACCTCCCGCCGGAAGTGAGCAGAGAATCTAGTGAGAAGTGTCCTCCCTGTGAACACTGGCATGGAAAATGGACAGGGCACCTCCTTCGGGGGAAACTCTGAACCTGGAGGGCCAGACGTCCCTGGGGGAGTCAAGGGTCACAGCAGGAGCAGCCCAGGAAGCCATGAGGACTCTGGGAGTCGAGGGACCGTGCCTGCCTCACTGTGGGGAGGCGAGGTGGCTGCAGAGGGGGTGGCTGACCACCCAGGAGAGACAAGAAACCAAAGATTGACAGGTCTGAGCCCTTGAGTGCCTGGGTCACCCCGACGGATGAGGGGCAGGTAGTAACGTGAACAAGGAACCCGTGAGCAGTGCCACCTGCTGACTGTCGGAGATGGCATCTGGGCTTAGTGAAGCTCCCCGCTGCCAGGGATCACCTCCCCAGCACGGGGGCAGCTGCCCTGGCCCACCCCAGCAGCTCAGTGTGCCAACATTACCAGATGTCAGTGACTCCAGACACAGGGGTCTGGTTGACAATCTCAGGTGCCACGAACTCGGGTGTGCCGTACTGGCAGTACTGGGGCTCCCCCGGAGTCAGCTCCTGGGCGTTCCCGAAGTCACAGATCCTCACCTGCTCTTCGTTCTCCGCACCGTCCCACACCAGCAGGTTCTCTGGCTGCAGGACCCAAGGCAAAGTGTGCAGGCTGAGTGAAGAGGGAAGGGCCCCCCCACTGCCTGGCTTCCACAGGGGCCACCTGCTCCCTGGCCCCTGCAGCACCTCACCTTGACATCCAGGTGCAGCACATGGTTCTGGTGCAGATAGCATATTCCTTCCAGCACCTGCAGCATGTAGGCCCGGATCTGTGGGAACAGGCGACCCAGAGTCCATGGGGGAAGAGTGGAGTTATGCTTGATCACCACTGGGGCCATGGCAGGAGGTCATGCCATGCCTGTTAAGTGGCTTTCAGTTGGCTGGTGAAGGGGCTTGGAACACAGGTTTGGGTTGCAGAAACCCCAGGCCTGCGTGTACACAGGTCAGGCACACCACAGTTACAGAAGGGAGCCAGGCACGTGACAACTGACAGGACCGTGCAGTTCACGGTTGGTCCAGGCCTCTACAGCAGGACAGCAGTGGACTGAAGAGAGTCCAGGTGGCACTCTTACTGGAGCCACGTGTGAGGAAGACTGGGAAACAACAGAGGGAGGGACATGGTGGTCTGCTGAGATTCACAGAGAACACGGTAAGTCCCAGGGCAGGGGGCAGGGTCTGGTGGGATGGAGGAAGGGGGCTCCGCTGCTGCCCGGGGCCTCTTCATGGGCACCGGGGGCATGCCCAGGACCCACTCCTCAGTTCCCAGAGCACAGGCAGGCGAATGCCACTGCCCAGCCTGCCCTGCCACCCACTGCCCTCACCTCAGACTCACACACGGTGGGTTTCCTGGCCATTCGCTCCAGCAGCTCCTCTGTGCAGCTGGGCCCCAGGTCAAGGAGAACAGTGGCCAGTGCTGACTGCCTTGCCCTTCCCCGGGGCAGTGCCTCCCCCTCCCCAGAGCTCAAGTCAGACCCCAGCCCAGCGCGGATTCTCTGTTCTCTTAAAGCACCTCTGACTCCAGTTGCAAGAGCGTCTCCACTCCTCCTCCTGTCACCTGGGTGCACAGGCGGGACAACCCTGCACGTACTCTCTTGCTGGGGGACCCCAGGCAAGCCATCCGAGCCCAGTTCCCTCAGGAGTAAAACAGGACAACATCTCCTCTTGCCCCACTGTGAGGTATGCATAGGGATCAATTAGAAGAGAATTTCATTGACTGTAAATGGAACTTCTTGACTCTATTGGGGAATGACCCAGAAGGTTCGTGACACATAACAATGGGTCATTTTGCTGACATCTGGGTTCTGACAGTGCAGGCTGGGGGCCTGGTGTGAGGACATGGTCGCCCTGCTAGTGGGGGTGACAGGCCAACCCCCCAGCACCCTGACATAACGTGCCTTTAATAGCAGCTCTCACGCATGGCTAAAACCCACTCTTTATGGAAACAGCCTACTTATAGAGCCAAGTACTGATGCTCATCCAAGATGGGGTCACTTCAAATGTTCAATACACTGTACTGCATTTCATGATAAAAGTCACAAGCCTTTTGCTAACTGTGTGACTTCTGGTGAGTCACTTAACCTCTCTGTACATCGGCTTCATCATCTGTAAAATAGGGATGATAAAATTCCATGAGATAGGTAGGCAGACATGAGGGTTAAATAGATAGAGCTCTTAGAACATGGCCAGGCACACAGTAAGTGCTATGCAAATTTATGCTCTAAAAAGGGGTGGGGCTGAAAATGCTGGTTTTCCCAGAGGTCTCCAGACTCCCCTCTGTGAGGTTAGTCAGCCCCTCCCAACTTTGTTAAGTGTGAAACATGTTACTAATGGGCTGTTACAAGGCCCAGTTATTTGGGCCAGGTATCCCCCAGACACCCAGCCTGTTCCAGGATACAGCTCAGTGACAATGACCAGTCCCCGACGCCTCTCGAAGGCCTCATGGAAGTAGAGGACACAGTCATGCTGCAGCCGGGCCAGCAGCTGGGCCTCCCGCCACGCTGATGCCTTTGGCTTGGCCTGGCTGGGGATGAACTTGGCTGCAAACTCCAGGCCAGAGTTACGCTCCACCACACGCCGCAGGTAGGAGAAGGCACCCCTGGGTGATGACACGGGGAGAGGATGGGTGCAGGCATTGCTGGACCCTCTCTGGACCCTTTTAGCCTCAGACCCAGCCTCTCTGGGCCCCCAGACAGCACCCCCCTTCCTCGCCCCACACCTGCCGATCTCCTGATGGATGTCATAGAAGTCGCTGAGTCTCCTCCCTCGCTGTTCTTCGTCTTCCCTGCCCCCTTCCACCTCCATAGCTGTCTGAGCTGCGGAAGAGATGCCTGGCGTTAGATGTGCAGGACAACAGAGGAATGAGGGCAGAGCCTGAGACTGGCAGGGTGGGTGGAGGAGACAGAAGAGGAGTGAGAATGTTCAGGGCCCAAGGTGAGTGTTGGGCTGGAAGATACGGGGGCCAAGCAAGGAGTGCAGGGCCAGAGGAGTGGCTCTGGGCCATCGACTCACATCGGATCCTGGGGGTGAGCACTCAGCCCTTCTCCCCTTGAGCTCCTGCTCACCTGAATGCACAGCCAACTCTGCTTTGCAGGAGACTTCTCCAGCCAGGTTCCGGGCCGTGCAGGTGTAGACGCCTCCGTCCTGGGCCCCCGCGCTGAGCACCACCAGGGAGCACTCATTCTCCTCATACACGAAGCTCACGTGGCTGCTCTCGGTCAGTAGCGCCTCATCCTACAGAGCTGACCGTCACCTCCAGCCTGGCTTCGCCTCCCCCAGGGACCCAGTCTCACCCCTATCTCAGGGCCAGGAACCTTCCTACCCAGGGGCCTTGCTTCCTCCCAGGACCCAGAATCAGCTCCACCCTTTGCCTCCCACCAATAATCCTGAATCCCCCAATTAGTCCACTGGGTCCCACTTCCTTCTATCTGTATTCTGGCAGCTACTCTGCTCTTCTCTGTCCCAGTTCGTCTTCCTAAAGCTGCCTGCTCCCTCCCTCAGAAGATACCCCTCCTCCTTCCTCCCAGGCTCCTGGCCTGCCCCTGGGCTAGGGCTCCCCTGAGGCCTTCATCACCCTCTGACCTTGTACCACATGATGTCTGGGAGTGGTTTCCCCTCAACCACCACAGCGAATCGAGCAGTCTCCCCTGCCCCCACCTCCACGTCCTCCATGATGGACTCAAACCGAGGGGCCTCTGAAACACAGGGGGTGGGGGTGGGTGAGGGAGGGGGACAACATGTTGGGGTCACATGGGCCTGGCTGCTCAGCTCCTCTCCATGCCCTTCCTCAGCAACTACGTCATCAGACCCACAGCCCCCCCTTTCCCCTCCCCTCCTGCCACCAAGATCCCCAGCACCTCCCCCACTGGGGCTCTCAAACTGGCCCCAGAGAGTCCCAAAGTTCCTTGTCTGGACCAAGTGCCTGCCCTATAAATCTATATGTGGTTTTCTCCAAATCTGAAAACTTCAGCCAGAGGGTGCAGGCTTGCTTTGTTTGACCCTCAGTGCCAGTTTTGAAATCAGGAGATTTTCACACCAAAGAAACCTGGATTTCCTGTTGCTCTTGACAAATCGGGACTGGCCAAACTGAGCCTCTTCCCTCCCTGTGTTAGTGGGCTGTGCACAGTGGCTCGATGCTGCCCCCTGTAGGTCATGGTCCTTCTGCACAGTCCCATTGAGGGCTTCTTGGGCTTGACTGCCTAGGTCTTCCAGGAAGTTCAGCCTGTGACCCTAACTCAAGTTTTTGATGGCATTGCCTCTGTCTTGAAGTTTTTTCTCTGAATCTCATTTAAATGTTTAAGGGGTCTTCTACCACCTTGGAGATGGCAAAACGAACAAGCTGACACGGATTCTCTGCTTAGTTCTCCCACGTGACTGTGATTTTATTTGTTGCACATACTATGTGATCATGTTATTTCCTCATAAAGTGGCTCCCAAGTTTCATGATGGAATTAAATACATATTCCAATGTGCTTCGCAGAAGAGTCTGTGACTTCCTGGTGCTGCCCTCCTGAGCATGGCTGAGGATCTCGGCTTTAAGGAGAGCAGGAGTGAGCAGGCCCCGCCCCGAGGGAAGAGCAGGGCACTGGCAGGGGCCACCACATCACCAGCACACTGCCTGGTTTTATACAGAAGAAAGGGAAGGGCATCCTGAGAGTGGGGAAGATGGGGTGAGAGGTAGCAGATGTGGAGGAAGGGGGCCATTCCACTCATCCTGCCTGGGGGTGGGGGTGAGGCACAGTGGGAGAGAGCGTAGAGCCAAACCCCAGGCCTCTTCTAGCCCTGGTCAGCTGGAACACAGTCTCCCTGTCACTGTTCCAGCCAGGCCGGGCTGCAGGGCTCTGGGTGGCCAGGCCTCACCCTACAACCGGAACCGTGAGCCCTGCAGATTGAGGAGGAAGTGACAGGGGATGGGACAGGGGAAGCTGAGCAAGGGAAAGACACATAAAAGGGAGATCAGGGCCCCCCACGATCTGTAGCCCAACGGCATCCACTATCGACAGGGGGTGAGTAGGGCTTTGCCATCTCTTCCTCACACACCCTCCTGCTGCATCTCATTCCCTTTAAACATGCATTCCCTCCTCTCTAGTAATTTGGCTTACAGTGTGTGGGGGGACATGGCGGGTGGCAGGGTGGATTCTACGAAAGTCAAAGGACTGGGGTGGTTCGACTGAACTGGAACAATTTTTTAAAAGCACCAGAAAATGGACATTGACCCATGGCGAGCTTGCCTGTGCTAACTAACATATCACTTCCTTTGCATTTGCTTGGAACTGTATTTACTCAGCAGGTAACACTGTTTCGCTGGTGCTGGTCTGGAGTTCTGAGTGGCATTTACATATGTTGAGAGTTAATGAACAGATGGGGAAACAAGGCAATTATTACCTAACGCACGTTGGAGACCGAGACACTACGTTTTTGATGGAGAAATTCCCAAAAAGGTTCTCACTACAAAGGCTGGGAGGCCTTGTCCAGCAGGTCAAGCAAAGGGCAGCCAGGATCACAAGAGCTGAGCGTCTCACGATCAGATGCGCTCCCTCGGGCTTTTCTATTTTTTAAACCCACTCAGCTTCCCATACTTGTTACTCAAGGTACTATTTCCTGTTGTGTTTAAGCTGGGAGCTGGGAGCACCCTCTGGCTTTGGAGTGGGTATCAGAGCTTGAATCTCATCAGGTTGTGTGACCTTGAACCTGTTACTTAGCATACTCTCTGAGCCTCAGTTTCCCCACCTGTAAAATGGGGATAATAGCTCTGGCTGGTGTGGCTCAGTGAATTGAGCCACAGCCTGCGAATCAAAGGGTCGCTGGTTTGATTCCCGTCAGGGCACATGCCTGGGTTGCAGGTCCCCAGTGGGGGGTGCACAGGAGGCAACCACGCACTGTTGTTCCTTTCCTTCTCTTCCTCCTCCCTTCCCTTCTCTCTAAAAATAAATAAGTAAAATCCTTAAAAAAATACAATGAAATGGGGATAATCACCAACCCCTGTCTCACAAGGTTGAAGTATTAAATGAGGTGATCCGTGTGAGATACTTAGCGCCAAGCCTGGCACGTACGAGGTGCTAATAGATACCTTATTAGTACTATTACTATTGCTATTACTAGTAGTAACACCAGTACTGTTATGGCCACGAAAGAGAGAAGACCCAGGCCTGGCAGGTGGGTGTGTGCACCTGGGGGTGCAAAGAGAGATCCGTGGGCCTCTGGGGGAGAGGGGGGAAGAGGGCCTGCTATCACCTACCTGCCAGCTGCAGTGTGACTGAGCAGGCCTGGGTGCCATGGCGGTTGCGGGCAGTGCAGGTGAGAGGCCCCAAGTCCCGGCGGCTCACCCGGCAGATCCGGAGACCGTACTGGTCATCATCCGGCTGGCTCAACTCGTACACACCGGCCCGTGCCTCCAGGAGGGCCCCTCGGCAGCTAAGGGACATGTGACAGGGAGGTCACCCAGGATCCAGCCACAAGGAGGTCAGGCTAGGATGGCTAAATTGGGCTGCCCCTGTGGGAGTGGGGTGTGCCAGGCAGGGGCCCACCTCCTCCAGACGACCTGGGCCTCCACATGGTTGAAGGTGACGGTGACACTGGCAGGCTGTCCCTCCACCACATACACCACATCTGGCTTGTCCAGCACAGCAGGTGCCGCCTCCAGGGTTGGGCCTGGGGGGACAGAGTACAGGCTCTATGCTGGGGTGACACCAAATCCTCTGTGCCCACTGCTCCTTGAACCCTCCCGGCTGCCCTGTGAGCTCCATGTTTGCGGACGAGGAAGCTGGAGCTCAGAGAGGTTCAGCCATTTGTGCAGGGAACACGGTCTGGGAGCAGCGAAACTGGGACTGCCTTCCCAGCTCATCAGACTCCAGAGCCTCAGCCCCGCCCGCTGTGAGTGCTGCTTTCTTCAGAAGAGAGGGAAGCACCTGGATGGTCAAGGTCGCATCCAGCCACACTGTTCCTGTTGAAGCTCTACTGTCCAGACCAGCCCTTGAGCCTCCACCACGGGGGCCCAGTTCCCCAGCCCAGCAGCACCCACCCCCACTCCCTAAGAGGGGCCAGGCTCACCTCGATCCAGCAGCTGCACAGGCTCAGACGGGGGTGATGGCTTGCTGCTGCTTTTGATGGTGGCACTGAGGACCCGGAAAATGTGCTGGGCTCCCTTACGCAGTCCTGTGGCTGACCACCCAGGCTTCCGCAGGCCTGTGGCCAGCACTGTCCACTGGTCTGAGCCCAGCACCTGGTGCTGCACAGTGTAGGTCAAGGCGTCCGGGTCTGATGGGGAGGCAGCTGCTAGAGGTGGGCATTGCTGGGGCATCCTCCTCCCCACCCCGACTCAGTTCCTCAGGACCCAGGAAATCTTTAGTCTGTTCTGAGGACCTGCCTGTTTCTTGTGTTGCTCCTACCTGCCCCCTGTCAACTCTTGCCCAACCACTGGCCTAGCCAGGCTCAGAGTCAACAAAGTGCCAGGCCCGAGGTCCAGGTACAGGCATGGAGGGAGCTTGACTTATATCCCAATTCCTTGTTACTATCTGAGGTGGGGAAACTGAGGCACAGAGCAGGAAGACATTGTGGACAGGGAAGAAGAGCATGTTCCCTAGACCACGACCCAAGTACCCAAACCCTCTGAGAAAGAGAAAGGAACATGGTGACCCTTTTTGTCCCCTCTCCTGACCCAGAGTCAGGGCTTCCTCCACCATGGAAGGGACGCAGTCAAGGTTGCTCCCGACCATGGTCCCAACATTCCATCCACTCCCCACTCTGCCTGCTTCCCTGGGCCTTGCCCTCCCCTCCTGTCCCCCTGGTACCCCTGCCTGAGCCTTCCCTGTCCATGTCCCGATCCCCATCACGCAGCCCTGTGTGACCCTGACCCACCGATGGCCATGTCCAGACTCCTGGGGGGGTTCCATGTGAGTGTGACCATCTTCCCAGTCACAGCGACCACCTGCGGGGCACCATCTGGGGGGCCTGGAACCACATCTGAAAGCCACAGGCCAAGCATCCCCTGGGTCCTTTAGGTCCCCATGGCTCCGCAGGATCACCAAGCCTCAGGGTAGTGAGCTGGGAGCCAGGGGTACAGCCACAGGGGCAGGGGCAAGGCCAGATGGCTCCCCAGGGGTCCAAAGGAAGGATGTTGGTGAAAAAGCCTCTTTCACGCAGCCCCCTGGGTGGGCCGGAGGCCAGGCTATGCACACAGCTGGCCAGGAAGGTGCCTGCCGTACCTGTGACGTAGAGGTGGGCGTAGCAGGCAGCTTTGCCCAGCTTGTTGGCAATGACGCTCTTGTAGACACCGGCATGCTGCGGCCCCACAGCAGGGAACACCAATCGATGGACATCCCTGTCTGGGGGTGGGGGTGGGAAGGACAGTGACACCAGGCCTGAGCTAGGAGGATACTCTGAGGGGTGGGCCCAT
Source organism: Sturnira hondurensis (assembly GCF_014824575.4). NCBI lineage: Eukaryota > Metazoa > Chordata > Mammalia > Chiroptera > Phyllostomidae > Sturnira > Sturnira hondurensis. The sequence continues at coordinate 3,242,687 of NW_028092868.1, read as the reverse complement.
GTCACCCCAGGCCTGGCCCTTCACCCCGACCCACTCAGGGAGGAGGTGAGGGGAAAGGATAGGCAGACAAGCAAGAAGTGTGTCCTCCATGCGGCAAACCCTAGTGCCAGACGGCCAGGTCCACACCTGCAGCCTGGGCCCCTCTTTCCTGTCCCCTCTCGGCTGTCCCTTGCCCCTCAGGGCCTGCAGCTTCTCCCCTCCCTCCCACATCTTCCTTGAACCTCTGGGGGCAGGGGTCACACCTCTGTGTCAAAGATACTAAGGATCCTCCCACTGAGGGCACAGACCCATGCAAGTTCTCCACTAGTGCCTCTCAACCTTAAAGAGTTTATTTTTAGAGACAAGGGAAGGGAGGGAGATGGAGAGGAAGAGAAACATCTATGTGTGAGAGAAACACCTATCGGTTGCTTCTCACACTGGTAACCTGGCCCGCAACCCAGGCATGTGCCCTGACCGGGAATCAAACCAGCCACGTTTCAATTCGCAGGTTGGGACTCAATCCACTGAGCTACACCAGCCAGGGCTCAACCTGGAAACTTTAAAGGCACCTACTGCATATGGAGAGCAACCAAAGCCCCTAAACTCAACTGCCATCCAGCCACGTCTCCTGCTAGTCCTCCATGGTCTGACCCTGACAAGCCAGCAGGAGGGTCCCTGAACAATCCACAGGAGTTCTACCTTCAGGTCTATGCTCACAAAATTCCTCCCTTCTGGAACATTTTTCTCTTATTAAGGCCTTCTTCTCTTTCAAGATACAGTTCAAGTAAGCACCAGCCTAGGAAGCTTCCTGGGTCATTCCCGGGGGGCCCCACACTGCACCCCCATCCTTGATACCCCCAGGACCTTCAGAGGAACCCACTGCCTTGCACACAGTGCCAAATATATTGTACATCCCAGTAAGAATTTTCTGCTATGCCAGCTACTTGATGTGTACTGTTTTCCCACAATACTTTCAACAACCCTGCGAAATCATCCTCGCGCGCTGATGAGGTCAGAGACATTCATGGGCTTGTCCAAGGTCACACAGCTAATAAAACGGTGGAGCAATAGCTTGATGTTGGTCCCTCCGAATCCGAAGGTCCTTTCCTACCATGCCCCCAGAACGACGATAAGGGAGCCATCTCCAGTGGGGACAGGAAGGGGCGCAGGCCTACATGATCCTCCTTCATGTGAGGGCCGTCCCCAAACACCCCTCCCTTCTCTCAGTGCTTATCTCTGCATGGAACAGTCACCCATTCATTTATCTCTCCTGACACTATTTATAAAAGAAGTGAAACCGAGGGCTGCCACTGACCCCGCACACAGAGGAGACGCAGGCTCAGATCCTGAGAGAAACGCCCACTCGGGCCTCCAGCAGAGAGAGGGAGGGAGCCTGCAGGCTGAGTGGACAGCCGCTGCGGAAGAGGACTGAGAGGAAGGGTCAGAGCCACCGTGGTGGCACTGGAGATGGGGCCCAGGTGACAGGCGGCAACCTGGTTAGCAGGCGGGAGCCAGAGTCAGACGGTCCTTGCCTGCCTTTGAGCAAGTCCTCGCCCTCTGTCAGTCTCAGTTTCCCCATCTGTAACCAGGAGTAACGGTCCCTGCCTCCAGGCCCATGGTGGATGGTGAGGTTGGGCACGGCAGGGCTTTAGTCCTCAGAGCCTGGCAGACAGGGAAGCGCTTAATAAAGGTGAGCTTGGTCACGCTGCAGCTGCAAGAGGGGGTCGTCCTGGGGCATAGGGAGGCCTTTCCCTGGGAGACTCAGATTCCTTCAAAACCTGAGCTGAGTCCTGGCTGGTGTGGCTCAGTGGACTGAGCTCAGACTGAACCAATGGGTCACCGGTTCGATTCCCAGCTGGGGTGCATGTTGGGTTGTGGGCCAGGTCCCCAGGACAGGGTTCGTTAGACGCGATCACACATTGTTATTTCTCTCCTTTCCTTCCCCTCTTTCTAAAAATAAATAAATAAAATCTGACAAAAACAAAAAACAAAAAAAATGGAGCTGAGGTCTTCCCATGAGAAGTACCTCAGGCAGAGAGGTCATGGCCCCAAACACCTTCCTCTGTGTTCCCCCAGTTCCCTCTTTACCCGCTGTTCGGTAATGGCCTCGGTCCAGCACCCTTTTGGTGCCAGACCCCGCCCCCACCGGCCTTCCCCCTGGACTCTCTGTCGTCCCGATGAGGGCCACTCTGGGGGCCTCACATATACTCTCTGATTTCATGCTCTCGACAAGTCCATCACAGAGGGTCTATCACTTGGCCACAGACTGCAGCAAGATGTACCGCCTGTCTAGTAAATTCTAACAGAGCCACCGAGGCCTGGAGTAGTGATTCAGTAGATGGTGCTGTGTGGTCTCAAAGGAGGAGGCAGGGACCTCAAGGCCCCCCTGGGCTCCCCTCCCCCAGCTGCCCCTTAGCTGAGCAGGCTAAGAAAAGGAAAGCCCGAGGCTGAGGAAAAGGGAAGGCACAGCAAGTAAAGCAGCAGGTGGAGGGGACGCTCCCAGGGTCCCCTCCTGGACACGTACACTGCATCATGCGCCGGTCATCACTGCTCTGGATACGGTGGCCGTTGTGGAACCAGCTGATGGTGGGGTAGGGCAGGCCGGTCACCTGGCACTCCAGCATGGCCTCCTTGGCCAGTCCCACCTCCAGGTCCTGCAGGGGCCTCAGGAAGTCGGGCATGGACAGCCGCTCCATTTCACCCTGCTCCGGCTCCTCGGGGATGGACGGCATCTTCTCCAGCTTTGAGCTGTAAAAACCACACAGCTGCCCGGAGTCCCAGAGCACTGCCTCCTACCACAGAGGTGACCCCAGCAGCACTAGCGGCCCCAGGACATACCTGGGGCCAGTGGCGGCTGTCCGCGGCTCCTCCACGTAGAGCTGGGCCGAGCAGTGGGCCTGGCCATGGGTGTTGGAGGCACTGACCGCATAGAGGCCCTCGTCCTCGGTGCCCACATGGGCAATGTGCAGGGAGTGCAGACCCCCATCCTGCCGCAGGCGCAAGTTCTCACTCTCCTCCACGGGTCGGCCTGCGGGGAAGGAGTTGGAATGCACAGCAGGCTCAGAGAGGGGTCCTGCCCTCATGCCCTCGGGGGTCCCCCAGTGCAACATCCGCAGGGTGGAGGGCCGTACCAAAATGAGTCCAGGTCACGGAGGGGGGTGGAGTGCCACTGATCTTGCAGTCGAAGCGGGCAGCACGACCTTCCAGCACCTCCACGTCCTCCAGCAGCCTGGTGAACAGGGGGGCCCTCGAGGGCCGCACAGTCAGCCGAGCACTGCAGGTCAGCTCGTCTGGGGGAGGGGTCGGCACTGAAGCAAGAAGGGCCTGGGAACCCCAGCCACCCCAACCCACAGGTGCTGCCCTCACACTGGGTGGGAAAGGGGGCGGGGTCAGGTGCTGGAGCTTGCGCAGAGCCCAGCAAGCTCCCTGGGCATCGGACCGGAGTGAGGCAGTGAGCAGGATCCAAAGACTGGACCTTCTCAGAAGGCTGCAAGTCGGCAGGGGTGGCAGCAGGCTGTCCAGGGCCCTGGCCTGGCCCTCCCCTCCGGAGCTCACCTTGCCCACCCAGGATGACGCTCAGCTCAGCAGTAAAAGGAGCCCGGAAGCCAAGCTCCCTTTCTCCTCCACATCCCTTTCCCGCCTCCTTGGAATTCTCCTCTGCGCCTGGGTTGTGCCCGTACTCCCTCCCACCCACCCCGGACCCAGAGTGTATGCCCCTGTGCCCCATTCTGCTGCCCCACGGAGTCTTCTCAGGGAAGGCATAGCACCTAACGCTGACCTGGTTCTTCCCTGCCTACAAAGTCCCTCCAATGTCACCTTAGGTGCTCATTACCACAGCCTGTTGAGGCATTGTCTCCGCTCTTCGAACAAGGATGGGCACCGGGTCAGAGATGGCATTAATAATAATAATGGCTGACATTTATTAGGTGGCACCCTTCGCCAGGTGCTGTGCTTTGTTCTCTACATTCATTATCTCATTAATCCTGCCGATCCCCAAGCTAGGCATTATCACGGTCCTTTTTCACAGATGAATAGTCTAAGCTCAGAGAGATGGAGTGACTTGTCCAAGGTCACGTGGCTGGTATGCAGCAGGGCGAGAACTGGAACCCACGTCCAGGTGTGTCTGCCATTACCTCAGTAGACAGGCTCCCACAGAAGATCATTTGTGCCAGGTGCTGCTCCAGGTGCTGGTTTCACCCAGGCAGGCGTATTGCACCATCGTCCACCCACTACTCACCCCAGGAGATGAAGCCCCTTACACTGCACCTGGCTCCTTCACATCCAGCCCCCTTCCTCCAGCTCTCAGGCACCCAAGGCAGCCCTAGGGCCCAAGTGGGCAGTTACCTTTGGCTGTGCTGAGCTTGCAGGTGTAGACGCCGCTGTCGTCCTCGTGCACAGAGGTGAGCAGCAGCTTGCATTTCCGGCCATCGAAATGCATCTTGCATTTGAGCAGCGCAGGCTGCAGCAGGCGGCCGCGGCACAACCAGTCCACCTCCACGTCAGCAGGACCCGCCACCAGGCACTCAAACAGCGCCATTTCCCCGGCCCCCACGTCCACATCCTGCAGGGGGGCCAGCACGGCCAGGGACCGGCTCTCAGGGTGTGCTGGGGAAAGCAGCCATGGGGGGCACACACAGAGCAAAGACACACAGGGTGAGGGAGACACACACGCACAGAGAGACAGACACAGAGAGAAAGATGCATTTTGTTCCTTTGGAGACAGAGGGGAAGCCCGCCCGCCTGGCTGACCAGGGCAGCAAGGAGGTCCCAGGCCTGGATTCAGGATGGCCACCCCAACTGGGCCAGAAAGAGGGAACTTAGGGGAGGCTGAAGGAGTCGAGGACAGGGCAACCGAGGGCCACGTAGGGGTAGAGACGGCGGCGGGGAATAAAAAACAGCACACCAGCTGGGTATAAACTGGACTTTATTTGAACTAAGAAACAGGTGTTTCTGAGCATCTCCGTACCCTCTTCAGTAGGTCCCTTCTCCTGCGCCAAGCCTGGCTAACTCTCTCCTGCCCAGACAGGGCCTCCCAGACCCAGACAGTGAGAAGAGCGCCCCAGGTGGCCCTACACCTGCCCGCAGCCGGGACATGCCAGGCCTCACATCAGCGCAGGGCCAGGGGCCTCTGGCTTTTGGTCTCTCGTGAAATGAAGTGTTGTGCCGTGTGAAGCCCGTTTCTGGAATGGTTGGTGCTCTGCCCCTACTCTAGGGGCCCCTTGTCGCAGTCCCTATCCCTATGGGCACCGCCATCTTGCGGGTGCCATGCCCTGTCTCTCTCCCTCTGCCCGACCCCACGGCATCCTTCCCTGACTGTCACAGACATACAGACAGACACATGGACAGACAGACAGGGCCTGTAGCAGTGGTAGCACATGCGCTCGTTGGGTGCTCCCCTGCGGGGAGAGACTGGGAGGGGGGTCTTGATACTCCCCACGGGCCACCCCTTCCTGGCACTCAGTCCACGTGGGGGCTCCTGGCCTGCCCAGCCATATGTCCACTTGGGGGGAGGGGCCCACAGGGGCCCATGGCTATCTCAGGACACTGCACGGGGAAGGGAGGGGGCGGGGGCTGGAACAGGGTCCAGGCAGGAGGCAGTGAAACACAGCGAGGTCCGAGAGGTGCCTGAGACAGGGGTGCGGCTCGGAGGGCAGCGGGGGGAGCGCAGGCGGCCCCCTGAGCTCACTCGCCTGTGTACAGACAAAAACCTCAGTCAGCAAGCGGCAGGTTAGTGCGGCACACGCACACACACAGGCACGCACGCGGCCTGGCTAGCCCCCCCCCACCCCATGGACAGCCGCCTCTCAAACTGCTGGGTGGCACTGTGGGTTCAGCTCCCCCCAGAGCGACCCTGGGGTGTGGGGTGGGCAGCCAGCCAGAGGCCTGGGCGCCCGGGGGAAAGGCATTCACAGGTGTCAGGAGCACCCCCAAAACCTGAGAGATGCCGGGATGAATCCCAAAGAGAGAGAAGCACCGAAACATGAGTTAACACGGAGAAGCAGGGCAGAACCAGACCCTGAAGGGAGAGGAGCAGGCCAGGGAGTAAGGGCCAGGCTGTGGGGATGGGGGGTGGGGGCGGACATGGAAGAATTCAGAGACTGAGGAGGAGGCAGCCCCAGGAGCAGGAGGCGCGGGGGAACCAAGGTCGGCGAGGCTGGCGGTGGTCACCACTGTTAGGGGCCAGGCTCCAGCAGGGGTCTGGGGGATCCTAGCAGCTCTCAGAGCAGGCCTCTGCCAGCAAGGGCGGGAAGATGGCTGAGGAGGGGTTCCCAGCCCTGAACTGCCCACAGGGAAAGGGGAGGCAAAAGGTGGAGTGAACAGCCAGTCCTGGGAAGGAAAAGCTTCAGCGCCCTAGGGCAGCCTGGCTAGGGCCTGCCTTCTGGATGCCTGAAGGGTCCCCTGCCCTTATGCTTGACTCAGGGACCCAGCCCTCTGCACATTGTACAGTTCTACTCAGCCTGGCACCCCTGGGGTCCCTGAGATGCTCCATGCCCAAGTCACTCCAAGGGCCCCTCCGAACGGGTCCAACTATCAGACACTCTCCCCACCACTCCCAACCACAAGAGAGTCTCTGCACAGCACTGAGATGAGTCGGGGCAGGGGCCGAGGGGCGTGGGAGAGGGGAGTGGGTGTGAGGGAGGGGCCTGGGAAGGGAAGGGCGGCAAAGGTTTAGGAGGGCGCAGTGAGAGGATGGCCGGTGGGGAGAAGCAGGTCTCTGGCTGATGTCAGGGGCAGGCACGACTGAGTGTGAGGGAGGGCACTACTGTGTAGTGAGCTGAGCACTGAGCAATTTGCTTTGTGGCCTGGGCAGGTCACTTCCCCTCTCTGGACCTCAGTTTACTCAACTACAGCATAAGCAGCTAAACTTGGGGATCTCTAAGGCCCTTGTCCCATAATGTTGGCAACTGGGCAGGATCAACGCTGGGCCAGGTTGGGGGTGGGGGGTTCACGGAGAGTGTGAGGTACTCACCTCTCACCTCCAGGCGGGCCTCACACTGCCGAGCGCCATACTCATTAACTGCTTTGCAAGTGTAGAAGCCAGCGTCGCCCCGCTCAGCGGCCAGGATCCGCAGGCGGCACAGCCCACCCTCTGCCTCCTCCGCAAAGCGCCGCTGGTCCGGGCGCACGGGCTGGCGGTTCCTCAGCCTGGCAAAGGGGCAAGAACTCAGCCCCAGGGCCCAGGGTCCTCCCCTGCACATCCAGGGGAAGTAGGGGACAGACCCAAGCAGGCCACTCCTCCCCGCAAGTCATATGTCCCCTCCCCAGGTCTGTCCCACTGCCCACAGGCACCCCCGGATTAGGGTTTCATTCTGACTGTCATCCCACCTTCACCAGGAACTTCAAGATAATGGCCGCCCACCAGGGTCTCTCCACTCTAGGAACCTAACTGTGCTTAGTTAGAGCAGTGCCGTGTTGTTCGGCTCGTGATGGCTCTGAGGTTTCCTCATGTTTTATTTTTATTTACCTAGAATAAATGGCAACTTTCCCACTTTCTAAAAGGGACGTGAAATAACTTACAATGTGAAGAAATCACATTGGGGACGAGACAATCAATTATAAATGAAAAACAGAGCCCAAACCAATAAAGAGACCCAAGCAAACCAGTCAAAGTCCCAGGCCCCCAGGATGCCCAGGAGCCCGGGGAGGAGGCGCATTTAACTCTGGGCTCTGGCAGCTCAGAGGTGAACGCTCCCATCTGGGCCTGGCCCAGGGCTGGGCACAGGGCTGGCCTCACAGCTCAGCCTGCTGTCAAGGGGTGGGGGTGGGGGAGCAGCCTTTTCAGGAGCAAGGTGGCTCCAGGCTGCTCACCCCAAGTGGACAGACAGGACACCATGTGCTCCCCAACCCCTCCCTTGAGGAGGAAGCCCTGGACCCCAAGCAGAGGCGGGGGCAGGTTGTGGGGAGTGGCACTGCTGTACCTGGGGTGTGGCCTCCCCGCAGGTCGTGGGGAGGTCCCAAAGGGCCACTCCCCTCCACCCAGAGCCCGGTCCCACAGGGCCAAGGCTGGAGGCAGGGGCGCTGGCAGGTGGTGGTTAGTGGCTGCTACTCACCAGGAGACGACAGGCTTGGGCTCCCCCTGCACACGAATGCTCATCGTGACATCTTGGCCTTCTCTTACTGACTGGTCCATAAGGGAGACCTGAAGGGGACCCCAAAGTGTCAGAGCCCAGCTTCAGCTCCTGGGGGTAGGGCATCTGGGGCAGAGGCCTCTTTCCACCCCAGGCTGACCGAGGGTGGCCCTGGGTTAACAGGGTTAATGGGGCCGAGCTCCAGGCAGTACTGGAGCCTGGTGCGGCCCTGAGAACAAGAGGCCACACGAAGGAATGGAGGTGCCCAGCTAAGGCTGGGCTCAGGGGTCTGACCTTGAAGGTGGGGGGTGCCTTGGAGCCAGTGTCTGAGGAGCGACGGTTCTGGCTGGGACTCAGCTTCATGGTGGGGCTCTGGGGCCAGGTCTCCCCAGGCTCCGGGAACTCCTCCGGAGGACTCAGGTACTCCTCGTCAGAAGTGATGGGGCTGCTGAAAGGGGATGTGGACCCACCTGCAACAGAGATGGAGGGGAGACAGTGGCACTCAGAGAGATGCCAGAAGAGGAAGGGGGCAGAGAGCCTGGGGGAGCTAAGTGGATCGGCCTGAGGGCCAAGAGCCTGAGAAGGCCTGGAATGGCAGCGCCCGAGAGGTGAGACGGCTCCTGCACTTCCCTTCCCCGGGCTCACACTCGCTTGCTATGTGACCTTGCCAGGTGTTCCTGTTGCCGACTTTCTCCACACTGACCCTGCTGGTCCACTTGAGTCGGGAAACCATGGGGAAGGGCCAGGGGCCCAGGACTCAGGCAGCAGAGGGGCCATTCCTGGGCCTCATGGGAGACTTGGAATCCCACTGGGGCCTGGAACCCACATTCCTGGTACAGATCGCAGGTTCCTAATGCAGGTGGTTCACACCTTGGACCCCAGAGTGGCACAACCAGGACCCCGGTCTCTTGGATGAGCTGGGTCTAGTGCAGAGGAACACACACCTCAGACAAGCCTCATCCTGACCTCAGCGCCAGAGCCAATGAGCTAACACTGTCCAGTCTGCCCTTCCCCCTCTCCCTTCTCAGCTTCCTGCCCCAGATACCCCAGGGCACCTGTTGGCCCCAGCCCTAAAGCATGAACCCCCAAACTCTCGGGGGATGGGAAAGCAGAGTTTGAGTCATCCATAGAGAAAGGTAGCTCAGCCTGGGGAAGAGGAGGGGGCACCAGCCTGTCTTTGGGGGAGGGGTGTCCCCAGGGCCCTGACGCCCTTCCCCTGCAACTGGCCAGTGGCCCAGCCTCACTGAGCTGGCTCCTAGCCGACTGCCAAATACAGACATGAATCTGCCACAGCCCCCTGGCCCCTCCTCCTAGTTCCCCCACCCCAAGCCCCTGTGGTCCGGACCCCCACAGTGCTGCACCCCAACTCACCGAGAGACTCTGCACATGAACCCCAGCCTGTGCCTGTCCCGAAGGCTGGGCCCTGGCACCAGGCCCTTCTGCTGCCTGCCCACTGCCCACCCCACCAGGCTCCCTAGGGAGCAAAGAGCGCAGCCTGCCCAGCCCCACTCACTGGCTGACCCTGCCGAGGCACCGCAGGAGGTCCTGGGGGAGGGGAGGGAGCCTGAAGAGGGGCAGGAGGCGGTGGGGGCTGGCCTGGAGGGGACAGGCTGGGTGGCAGGCAGGCAGCTGGCTGGGGAGGTGGTGCCTGCTGAGACCACAAGCAGCCTGGGCCTGGAGTGGAGGGGGAGGAGAGGGGAGGGACAGAGGCGGCCGGGCTGTATTTAGCCACCCTGCTCATTCCCAAGCAGCAGGCTCTGCCTTTTCTCTCCTTACAGCTTCTGGACCCTGACAAGCACAAAGCCCCCTCAGTGGCGCCTCAATTCAAAGTGTCAGGGCCTTGGCCCCCAGGGAAAGATGGGGGTGGCGCTGCACTGCGGCATCCAAGCCACTTGCCCTGATCCATTCATCTCAGTGTGTCCACCAGAGGAGGCAATTAAGGCACACAGCCTCTCTGATGCCCTCTGCTCTGACCAAACCACCAAGACCCCCAACACACAGAGCCAGACCACACCCTGTTGCCTCCGGTGCTGAGAATCAGGGAACAGTCAGGACCTCCAGCCTGCTTCTCAGAGACACCCCCTCCACCTGCACGGGCCGGAACCCCACCTCTGCCTTGAGTGTAGCAGCTACCACACGCCCTGGGCCTGAGCCCAACACTGCTCCTGCTGGCACACCAGCTGGCAGTTGTGCCTCGCCCTATCAGCCCCTCCAGGGACGACAATCAGGAGGCAGGGGCCGCCCCACCCCACCCCTCGACTCCTCACAACCAGCACCCATCTGCATTGGGCTGAGGAAGGGGCTTGGACATAGAGCAGGAGTAGGGAAGCTGTTGAGAGGTCACATGTCCTTCTCCCTCCTCCTGTCACCCATGCCCAGGGCCACATTCCCAAGCTATGACCTGTGTTTCCCATCAATGCCAGTGAAGAAAGAGGGGGGAGCACCATTCAAGCTGGCTGTCCCGAGGTGGGGGTGGGGAAGGAAGTCAGAACGGCCACTTGGTGAGCATCTGCTCAGGGACTGCCCCTAGCTGATGCTGAGATCACAGGCGTGACTCCTGGTGGTGGGCACCCGCCAAACCCCCGTGGATTCTGGTGACTTCCTGAACCACCTCCAGGTTGGGCAGCGCTGAGGCCACTCATGGCCCAGGGAGGGACAGCAAAGATTAAAGCAGATGGGCAAAGTTTGCAGGGATCCTCAGAGACCCCTGGTGGTCGCTAGAGGAATAGCACCCTGGGAGCATCCAGTAACCAAGCTAAGCAGAGTCCTTCAAGCCCCTCAGAGAGGGGGCTGTGAGAGCAGCCTAGCTAGGAGGAGGCTCTAGCTACAGAAGAAGAACTAGACCTCCCTGAACCAAGGCCATGGCCCCCACCCCTATGTACCCCCGAAACTGTGTGGCCAAGGAGGCTGGTCAGGGATCTCTGCCTCCAGGTCCCAAATCCTCTCAGGTTCCACACCAGGCTCTAGTGCCTCCCCACTTCTCATGGGACCCACCTTGTAGCTCGTCCCTACATCCCAACCCCACTGCACCCACAAGGTCAGGTCTCACTGTGGGAAACACAGTTACACTACCTGGGGACTGGAGAGCAGGTATCCCCCCACCCTGAGATGTACACAGGCCCACCACGCGGGTGCTGCTTTCACACACCCACCACTGCAAACCACACTGGCTCTGCGCAGGCATCTGGCCTCCTACACCACTCCCAAGTCAGACTCACTGGACGAGAGTGCTGGCCGTGTGAGCCTGTAAGTTGGGGGCCCCCTCCCCAGACCCGTGCGTCCAGCTCAGTACCCCCCAACACCCCCAGAGGTGCTCCCGGGATAGACACAGTCACAGCCACCTGCATAAAAGGTGCCATGTAAGGCCCTTTCCATCAGGGCTTCTCAGGATGGCCCTTGGACCACTCCTATCAAGACCACCTGGGAGCCCATTTAAACTATAAATTCCTGGGCCTTGCACTGACCTGAAAAATTAGATTTCCAGAAACGGAGATCAGGAAACTGCATTTGCAAAAGCAACCTTCCCTACAGGGAGGAAGAAGAGGCAGCAAGGAGTCTCGTCTCACTCGGCCACCCAGCTTCAGGTCAAGACTCTGAACCTTGGAGGTCTGACCCCACACCCATGTGCTTCCCACTCTACCACCTGCCACCTGCACAAGGTCCCTAACTGTGCCAGTGATCCTCAAATTCACCACTCGCCAAAACTACCTGGAAGGCAGACACAGGTTGCTGGGACCTGCCTAGAATCTCTGATTCAGCAGGTCTGGGCTGGGGTCGATAACATGCGTCTCTAATGCATTCTCAAGGTGACGCCAGTGCTCCGGGTCTGGGGGCTACACTTTGCAGACCAGCGCTCTGTGGTCTCCTCCATCTCCCTCCACTCTACTCTCAGGCAGAGCCTCACTGCCCTTTGCAGATGTGTGTCTCACCCAGCCTCTGCGTGCTACCCAGGCTGCTGCAGGGGCTTGGAAAGTCATGGAAACCTCTAACCCCCACTGCCAGCTCACACACTGCCCCGGACTGTCCAGGAGGGCCTCCAGGTATGGCCACAAGGGCTAAGAGTAGCCAAAGCATGGCCATAACCTCAAGAGCCTTCTGGCTGATAGGGATGACAGCTACACACACACACACGCATGACTGTAGCAGCAAACAGGAATAAGGTGGCATGGGAGGGGCAGTAAGGCCACAGGAGTGCAGAAAAGAGAACACTCCTTTCGGCTTAGGGAAGACGGGGAGGCTGAAGGAAGGGGTGGTATTAAAATTAAGAGTTTAGTTTAAGCAGACAAAAGCAATACTGGAAGAGGAAGCCACATGAGCGAACGTTCAAGGGCAGACAGTAGGTGCAGAGAACTGTAGCTCAACCCCTCTAGCTACGGAACTAGGTAAAGAAGAACGAGATGGCATGGGACAACGTCGGGGCAGGTCCCTCCCACTGCCTCAGCTGCCTCAAGCCACCCTCAGATCACTTCCACCCTCACGTGGAAGTGAGCAAAAAGGAGAAGAGGTGCTGAGAATGTTTCCATTTGGGTTGAAAAATGGACAAGGAAGCAGACAGACTTCACACACGTGGTCAGCCTGACCGAGGCACGGAAGTGGTCAATTTCTTACACGGGATACTTGGGATTGCTCCCTATCAGAGGAAGCACTGGCACCCACAGTAATTAGGTCCCCGCTCTTCTGACAGGCTTGCGTGACGGCCCCCACTCTGAGGCAGCAGCCTTGGGGGAACACCCATTGGGGGCAGACCTGCTTCTGATAGACAGAAGCGAGGAGGGAGGGCTGAGTCGAGTGAAGTGACCTCCTGTTTCTTCAGATGTTGCCCAAACCCCACCAAGGATGGATGACAGGGCACGTGGCATTCCAAGACCCCTCCACAGGCAGCCAGGAGCGTCACAAGTGAGAACCTGCCGGGGCCAGCAGGAGAAGGGCCAGCAGGAGAAGGGGGCAGCAGGAGAAGGGGCAGCAGGAGAAGGGGGCAGGGAGCAGAGCTGTAATTTCCTCCCTTTCCGTTGACACTCCTGACCTCCCCACACGACCTCCTTTCTGTTGTGACAGTGCCATCATACAGATGGGACCAAAACGAGCCTTGACGAGCCCTAGCCCCTGACCCACGTGTCCTCAGCTAAATCCTCAGCCCTACATGGCATCGCAAATTGCACTGAGAAAGCAGCCCAGGCGCTATAATGATCCCTGCTGTACAGAGAACATGGTGGCCAGATTCAGTGAAGAGGCCAAGGTCTCCCCTGGAAAATGCTAGAACCTTGAGCTCAGAGACATGACACCTGTGCTTGAGAGGAGGCCTGAAGGCAGCAGGACGGAGGCCGGGCACATGGAGCCACCCACGGCTCCCTCGCTCCTGACCACAGGACCCTTGGTGGGTGAGCCACCTGCGCACCGGGCGTGCAGGGAAACAAGCAGGACCACAGCCATGGTGGGGGGCGGGGGTAGGTCAAGTGAGGAGGGAAAGAAAACCCCAAGTCTGAGCCACCCACAGAAGGCAGTGGCGGTCTCCGCCTCCACCGCTGCCAGCATGAGCTCGTGAGAGCCTGAACCCTGACCCTCTCCCTTCAGAGTGGAGAAAGGGGACAGCATGGTGCAGTGGTTGGGGGTGTAGACTTGGGAGATCCAGGGACAAGGCTCCAAATCATCACCCTACTTCCCTCTGGCCCTCTGGTCCTACTACAGGTGAGTTCATGTCCATGTATGTTAAACAGCCCTGGAGTCTACTCAAATGTGCATTAATTGCAGTAAAATGAAATGAGAAAGTGCTCAGCTCTTTAGGTGCACTAGCCACATCTCAAGTGCTCAACAGCCACACGTGGCTAGCGGCTAGGGAAGGACCATACACATACACAACATTTCTCTCATCACCGAGAGTTCTGTTGGTCAGTGCTACTCGGGAGTACTTTACTAAAGCCTTCCAGGTCTCAGTTTCCTTATCTGTAGGATGGGCATAACCACAGGACCTACCTTACGGGGTGGATTAAATGTGAGACCCAATCAATCCGGGCCCCAGTGCATACGAAGCGCTCAGGAAACGCTACCTGGTCCTGTCATTTTCATCCGCCATCACACTAGGCCTGTCTGCTTCACCGCTGCACATCTCAGCCCCTGGTGCTTCCAGCATTCCCAGGCAGATCACAGGTGCTGGCCTCGCGCCAGCTCTGTGCCACTTCACACTCCAGGTTTCCATCCTCTGGTCTATAAACTGGGAATGTCGCCACCTGTCACGACCCTCCGAGAGATACACAGCTGACCCTGAACAACACGGGTTAGAACGGCAATGGATTTTTTCCAATTGATCCAAGCAGTTCGAATCCGCGTTGTTCGAGGGTCAACTGGCGGTTGGGCACCCGCCTACGTGCAGGGCTGACTAAATTAAACCTGGATTTTCCACTGCAGTGGTGGTAGTGACCCTAACTCCCGCGCTGTGCAAGGGTCCCCTGTCCATGGTGTGGTGTAGGTCAAGGAAGGGAAGAGATGGGAAAGGGACCGGAAGAAGTACATGGTGCTCTCCAAATGCACAGCTCTGCTCTGAGAGATGGAGCCTTGGCATCCTGTTGGTACTCAATAAAGACCCGCATGGTGCACGCAGGCAGCTGCGGAATGCCTGGCTTAAGATGAGCACACTTCTCACACCCTCCAACCCCCTGCCCCAATACACACATACCCTTTGGGAGCTCAACTGTGGTCTCAGTGATCATTCGGTGGGGTAAGGCAGGCAGGGAGGGGTCCAGGGCTGGGTGGGGCTGTCAGAGCTGGTAAGGACAGACCATGCCCCCACCCCCCGGAACTACAGCACCAGGGTAACTACATGCTCTAATCACCAATTCCCTGTCCAAGTGGCTCCCAACCAGGAACTGAGATCTGTGGGCCCTCAAAGGCAGGTCCTGTGTGCACCCCAAGAGGGCACTGGGTAGCCAGTCCTGGTTACCAAACGGGTGGGGGATGAGCCAGAAAAGGAAGTGGTTCCACAGGCCTCTTCTCACAGGACACTACACACTCCGTCCCTCAACCTGCTCCTATCCTGCCCACAGCTGCACCGCCTAACACCCTTCCCTCGCCCCACCCCCCTCAACTCCCTGCAAACTCCAGGCCTGGGACCCTGGCTTTTGCCAAACGTCTTTGCCACCCATTGGTTCCACCCACGTTTGCTTCTCGGCAGTCCACTGGCCTCCACCCAGCGGCTCTGGACCAAACAGCGCCTTGTAGGGTAACAAAGTCTGCTTCCCCCACGAGTGCTGAGTCTGGACCCACGTGCCTGACCCTCAAGCCTTGGAGCCCTGGACCAGTGTGCCTTTCAGGAGCTGTTCTCTGGGTGCAAAGCCTGGCTTCCCCCCGGGGGGAGGCAGCACAGAGATGCTATGACAGGCTGGGAAACACGACAGGGTTGGGGTGTGGGCCTGGCCAAGGTGGGGAGATGAGCCCAGGGCATGAACAGTACGAAAACAGGGAAGGAAAGGAAAAGACTGCCTCCCGAAGCCTCCCTCGTGGAAACCTGAGCTCCTGCGCACAACAGTTCCACTTAATAATGCTAACAACCAACATTTGTCTACAGCTTTACAGTTCATAAAGCTTGTTCACACATTTGCTTTCTTTCCTGAGAACAGTATAATTATCTCTGGCTTACAAATGAGGAAACCGAAAGGCAGGAAGGTTTAGCAGGCAAAGACAAAACTCCCAGTCAAGTGCACACAGCTGCCTTGCCCCAAGCCTCCTTCCCAACCTTAAAAGGCGCCCAGATGGCCCCGAGCCAGCACTGGGGCACCCCCGCTTCAACTCCTTGCCAAATCTCAGTCCAAGCCAGGTAATGACTGGAGACCTGGAGCTGGACCTGGGCCCCCTAAGCGGTGCTGAGAGCTGAGTCAGAAGCCAGATCTCAGGGGTGATGGAAGGAGGGAAGGAGGGCAGTGGAGGAACAGGTATGATTCATCGAGGTGGGGGCGGGGGAGCCTAAAACCTGAGCTCCTGGTGGGGGCAGGTCAGTAGGCTAGACCAGCCCTTCTGCAAAGCCAGATGAGTAAAACCAAAAGGATCTAAAACAAGACCTGGACTCAGGTCAGATACCAGTCAGGACCCCCTGACCGTGAAGGTGCTGAGGCCCTGAGACCACAGCAAGCCTGACTCTGTTATCTTGTCACCTGCAAGGCTGAGTGAAAGGAAGGGCCAGCACAGCGTGTGCCCTTCCTCCTCCTCCTCTTCCTTGGGGCGTGTCCAGCCCCTCCCACTGCTGCTCCAAGCCCCAGCCTCCTTCAGGGCCCTGGTGCCTCCCAGCCCAATATCCCACAACACTGCTGGCCACTCGGCTGTCCTCCGCACAGGATTCACCTGCCCCGCGCTTTCTTCCCACCTCAGTCCTCTGATTGAGGGTCATCACTAGTGGTAACGTCCTTGGGGGCTGAATCTGCGTCTTTCCCTTGAACGCCCCTTCCCCAGTCTCCCCCGCCCCCACCCCCATTGCCTAGGGTCAGCACATGGTCAGGCCCGGCGACCTGAATGAGTGAACTGGCCATGTACGTGGACACCAGTCCAGCCTTACCCTGAACCTGAAAGAAACTGGGCTTAAACCCAAAGGAAGTCGTCCAACACCAAGTGAGGACTTTCACAAAAATAGAAAAAGAGGTGGCCTTGGCCACCACCAGTTCCCAGGAAGTGGTCCCAGCTGCCCCCTCTTTAGAACTCTGGGTTCAACAGAAGGAGCAGGGGAGGGAGGGAAGCGCTTAAAAGCATCTCTTTGAAGAGGGGCAAAGGGGCTGTTCTAGAGAAGAAATAACCTCAGAAGGTTCCTGATGGCTTTTAAGCCCTTTGAGCTGGGAGAGTCTTTTTCTCAGAGACTCATGGATAATTTGCTTTCCCCACAGGACCCTGTTCAGGAAAATGCCATGGAAGGACAGCGTTTACATGATGTCTGAAGACAAATTTCAGCGACTTCAGGAATTTGCTGTCCTGCTGTATGCCTTAGGAATCTGGCCTTTGCCCTGGAGCCAAGGCCATTTAAAATGTTTCCACCAGAGCAGCGGACACAAGAGGACAGACTGTGCACACTGGCTGATAGTCGAGCTCCACCTGGGAGCGGGAAGGGCGCCGGGCCCCGAAGGGAAGGGCCCCTGCTCACCCCACCTGGGCCTGGGGCCCACAGCCTGCCTACCAGGTCTCACGGCCAGTGTGGCAGCACAGCTGGCCTGGCCCAGCTCATTGGTAGCGGTCGCCGTGTAGTTCCCTGCATCGGCTGTCCGTGCCTCCCGGAGTAGCAGGCTGTGCCGCTCGCCCTCAGCCCGGACGAGAAGGTGGCCGTCGCTGCGCAGTGCAGACCCATCCTTCTGCCAGGACACTGTGGGAAAGCAGCAGGGTGACCGAGTCGCCACGGCCCCGCAGGGGCCCACTGGGACAACCCCCCCACCCCACCCCACACAGAACCCAAACCACTCCTCTCCCCACCCTAGGGAATTCGGAGGACTCCCCTCCCTCACCGGGAGCCCTGGCCTGCCCTCCCGCCTCTCAGTGAATTCTCAGAAAGCTCTGACACACACGCAGGAGTCAGGCCAGCCCCCCCACCCCCCCACTCCCCCACCCCCGCAGTGGCGGAGGATCTCCCCTCTTCCCCCACCCCTCCCCGGCTCAACTGTAGCCAGCCCCCAACTCCAGAGCTCACCTTGGGGAGGGGGGTTGGCGGTGATGATACACTGGAGCACCACATCCGCCCCTGGGGCCACCACCACATCGTGCAGGGGGCTCTCGAACACGGGGGCCTCCAGGGGCTCCTCTCCAGCAGACACGTACGAGTCGTCTGAAGACTCTGCCAGAGACACAGCAGGCAGGGTAAAGCGACATGGTCCCCATGGGGATGACTCGAGGGGAGGGAGTGTGATGGCAGCCCCAAATCTCGGACATCTGAGCCCAGAAAGAGGGGCTTCTAGAAGGGGGAGTGGGGAGCAGAAGGTCTCTCTCCTGAACGTCCTGAGACAGGGAAGGAAGGAAGACAGAAGGGGGGTTCTCGAGCGAGCCAAGGCAGCTGAGACCCCACATTAGTGCGGCTGCTCTTCAGCCTCAGCCACAGGGTTGTTCCTGGAGGAAGGCAGGAGCTGCGCTGTCTTTACACCACTCAGTGGTCAGGGATGGCAGGGCAGACCCCGTGCGAGGCACTGTGAGGGGCACAAGAGGGTACAAGCGTCCACAGAGACAGAAGACAAGCTGACAGCAACCTGAGACGTAAGCAGTGACAGTGCAGTCACAGGGCAACGCATGGCCAACTGTCATGTAGGTGACGCCGCCGATTCACAAGAGGAAGTAGCAGGTGGGGTCGCCAGCCCTCCACAAGGTCTCATGGAAATCAGCTTTGATTTGGTCCATTCATCAAACAATAACACTACACTGAGTGCATACTAAGTTCTGCTTGGCACCAGGAATACAACAGGAAATCAGATGTGGTTCCTGCTTACAGGACACTTGACCCCTCTGGGTATTTGGGACTCTGGCCTTCTATCCACCAGATAAAGCCCAGGGCCAAAAGAGCGGTGAGAATTGCAATCATGCTGTTCTCTAGCTACTTGAACTTGGGCAAATGAGATAACTTCTCTGCACCTCAGTTTTGTCATCTGTAAGATGGAGCCAATAAACAATACCCAGTATCTTGCAAAGCGAGCTTACAGATTAAGTTAAAATAACAGCCTTGAATGCCCAGCTAACACAGTGCCTCGGACAGGGCTGTAAGCATGCAACAATGATGGCTAGCACAACGCAGGACAGGGCCTTGAGGCTGTAATGCTTAAATGAAAAATAAAGTAATTATGCTGAAAAAAATACAGGGTAGTAAGTGCAACGAAAAAGGCATGCACAGGGTCTCCAGGGAGCAGCGAGTAGGGGCCTCTGGCCTGAGGAAGCAGCAGGGGGTGGGAGTGAGGGAAGGATGGCTCCTTCTTCCTCTGGCCAGGAGTGGGTCCCAAGCTGGTGTTCAGGATGAGCAAAGTTAGGGACAGGGGCAGTCCAGCCTCGCCCAGCACCCACAGGAAGACTGGGAGACCACACACAGGCTGGCCTGGGACCACAGTCAGTTCAGCAATGCAGGGGCTCAAGGATGGGAGCGAGGTGACCAGAAAGAAAGGCTGGGTTGGATCTTAGTGGCCACAGATGGGTCAGGGGAGGGTACCAGGATGTGGAGGACAGAGATGAGAGCTGGCTGGTCCAAAGCTTGCCTGTAACAGAGACCTAATGAATTATCTGTTGAGGTGGGGTTCCATCTCTTCCCCCACTGAGGGGCTCCTTCGATTCCCACCAGTGCCTTCCATCACAGTTAGGTCCCTGACCCAGCAGACTAGCAGGCCGCTGGACCCGAGGGGGTCTACAGCAGACGTCTGGGCACCAGGTTTTTGCTCACTCCTGGGCTCCACCCCACCTCCCTAAAACACACATACTGCCTCACCAGAAGGCAAGTTTTAGTACATCGACCTTCCCTCAACTTGAGCTTGGGTCCATGCCCCTGGGAAACCATACCCTTGCAACTGCCTAGCAGCCTGGCTCTCCCCAAAAGCCCTTCCACCCAGGTCCCAGCACCTTCTCGGTGCTTCTGGAGGCCTTACCGAGCTCAGGCGAGGTGGGCCGGGCCCTACGACCTCTGCCCTGGCTACGAGTCCCTCGGTGGTCCCAGGGCCCCCAGGGACCATCCTCCTCCGGCCCTCTACGCAGCCTCTTCTCGGCCTCAGGTCCCGCCCGGTTCTTCTCCATGGTCTGGGGCACAGCAGCGCCCTCCAGGCCCGGCGTGGCCCAAGGCAAGAAGCGCACGGCTTGAGCCGGGGGCTCCTTCTTTCGACCTGGTGGGGCTTTCGTCCTGACCTCGGGGGTATTGGCTGGGGCGGCAGGTGGCACAGGGCTCCGGCTCTCCTGGATGGTTCTGCCCCGGGTCAGCGGGAACTGGTCCCGGCGCCTAACCTCCTGCTGCGGGCCTTCCCCTAGCTCTGTCCTGCCTGTCGGCCCGCGGCTCCGGGGCCTCCCCGGCTCGTCCCCGAGCCTCCCCGCGACGCTTGAAGGGGTCGGCTGGGTAGTGGCGGGGCTCACGGCCCGTGACGTCTTGGGGGTGGAGGGCTGGGAGAAAAGCGGGGGCTCGCCGGGCTCTCGAGGGGACGGGGCGCGCTGCAGCGTGGCGCGCAGAGACTCGTGCGAGCGCACCAGCTCCTCCCGTGACGTGGAGCGGCGGATGCGGCCCAGCTCTTGGGCGAAGCGCAACTCCAGTTCGGAGGCCGGGCTGCGCTGCCGCGTGCGCTCGTCCAGCGAGGCAGCCTTCTGCTGGAACAGGCGGCGCCGTTCGGCCACGCTGCCCGATGGCGCCCGCAGCTCCTCTTGAGAGGCCCCGGGCGAGCCCCACTCGGCGCCATCCTGGGACTTGGGCTGCTCCAACGAGCGGGCCTTGCGCAGGGGCACCCAGGGCCGCAGGGGCGCTGGCGGCGAGTCGCTGCGCTCCAGGCTGCGCCGTCGCTCCTCAAAGAACTGCAGCTTGTCCTGGATTCGGGACCCGGCGCGCACCAGCCGCGGCGAGCGGCCCAGCGCCGACAGGCGGCCCGACGCCTCGCTCAGAGGTGTCTGGGGCCGAGACTCGGCCGTGCCCGCTGGCGAGGGCCCCGACGACTTGGCCTTCTTCCCTCGCTTCTCTTCGGCGGCGGTGTCTTCGGGCAGCGCTGGCTCCTGAGTGCGCCGGTGGGGCGGCGTGGGGGTGGCCGGGGGCTGGGCGCTGGGTCCCGGTGGGGGCCGCTTACCCACCCGAGGGGACGGTGGGGGCAGTAGCGCGGATTTGGAGGGAGGCGGTAGGGCCGGGCGACGTGGGGCTTCGCTGGCTGGCTGGGGCCGAAGGTCGGGCTCCTCCCTGTGCAATCCGCTTTGAGGAACACTGCTGCGGAACGAAGATGAAGAGGGGTAGAAAATTCAGGGGGCCACCTCTCCTAGACCCTCAGCTCGTGACAGGAGTTGGCAGTGGGGCATGCTAGGAAGGCTTGGGGGTGACATGGGCCAGACCTCCGCCCCCTCCCCCCAAAGAGGAAGCCACAGCCAGAGCGGGTGCTGTGCTGGGGAGAGGCGGCCGCTCTGGCGCCGGAAGACTGGTCTAGTGACGGGTCCAGGTACAGACTCAGCCTCGGGGGCTCTGACCAGCCCCCTCCCCCCAGGCCCCGGAAGCTGGGAAACAGCAGAAACAAAACTGAGCGGTGGGAGAGAAAAGAATGAGGCTCAGGACCCAAAGGATGAAGTGGTGATGGGAGGCAGAAAGGCAGGGTGGGGAGGGGCCCCCTCGGGAACGCAGCCTCCCACTCATTCCTGCCCCCAGCGGCCTCCACAGCCCTGCCGGTCCTCAGCGGGAGGTAACCCCCTTCACAGCAGAAGGGCGGGCACAAACCTGAGCCTTCCCTCCAGAGCAATGCCCCAGCCCTCGGGTGACCTAACACCAACTCAGACCTGAGTCCAGCACTGATGGTAGTTGGGGGTCCCTAGGGCAGGAGACTGGGACACCCCGGTTCCCACTCCATTTAATCAGTCTGCCCCCAGCACAGGCCTTTAACTTTGTCTTGCCCCTGAGAAAGTTACCTGAGTCCTTGGAATTCCCTGGAGAAGCACAGAAGCTCCCCAAAGGGGTATGCTCAGAAATAACTCAGCTCAGAAATAACTACTGCGTGGGCCTGAATCGGGAGTGCGGGAGAAGAGGAGACGGGAAGGAGCTGGTCAGCCCAGAGTACCCCTCTCACCGACAGAGCTCTGAGGTCCAAGAGCTGGGCCTCAGTCACCCCCACCTGAACCACCTTGGGGAGCACAACAAAGATTCGCAAGAAAAGGAATCTGAGATGTTAGCAGCACACCTGACACATGAGAGACAGCTTAATACAAAGTTATGAAATGGCTCATTGAGGGCTTATTGTATGCCGAGCATGTGCTAAATGCTTTAAATGCACTGAGTCATTTAATCCTCACTACAGTCCTCTGAGGTAGGAACTGTTAGTAGGTCCATTTACAGATGAAGAAACTGAGGCTTAAAGAGGGAAAGTGCCTTAGCAAGGTGGAGCGGCTTGGAAATGGTCGGTATTAGGATTGAGACCCAGGGACTCTGACTCCTGAGCCCTCATTCCCTCCACAACGTCTGAGACCCCAGTGGCTCAGAAGGAAGGGGAAATTGGGTGCCGGCCACAAGCAGAAATTCTAAGGGTGCCTGACTGTAAGGCTGTTTCAGGTGGGCCAGCCACCTCTACCGCAGAGCCCACCTCTGATGGGGGTGTGAGGGTGAGGATGGTGACCCATAGCATCCTGAGGGAGTGGGACCTCAGCCAGCCACCTGCAGGGAGGCAGAGCCTACTCTCGGGGAGGGACAGCAGAGTCCCTGAGGAATGGCCTCTGGGAACTGGGTGAGGCACAGAGAGAAATTGGGACAGCAAGGGGAAGCCTCTTGCCAGCAGTTTCGAGCTCCAGGCCAGCCTCTGTACCACAGACATCACTAAGGAAATGGGTTCCTCTGAAGTTGCCATAGCAACTCCAGGCTCCGGCTGGGGCCTGGCAAAGAGAGGCAGGAAAGGAAAAGGCAAGTCCAGGGCACAGGAGCACCTGGTTAATGCCAATCAGAAGA
Organism: Sturnira hondurensis; assembly: GCF_014824575.4. NCBI lineage: Eukaryota > Metazoa > Chordata > Mammalia > Chiroptera > Phyllostomidae > Sturnira > Sturnira hondurensis. The sequence continues at coordinate 3,220,046 of NW_028092868.1, read as the reverse complement.
AGCCAAGGAGCCTCCCTGGCCCCTGCCCAGGCCTCTCCTTTGCCCACCAACAGCCACTCCCACCGCCTTCTCCACGCCAGGCCCCTTCCTTCTCCACGACGGTACCTCCCCCCCACACTCACACCCGTCACAAATCAGGGCCCCTGTCGGCCCCCCAGGTGCCCCCCAAAACCTCCATGATCAGCCACTCCCCTCTTCTACCATAGCACTCCCTCCTGTCTATGGCAATCCCCAAATCTCCAAAAATGGCTCTACTGTCTCACTGCAAAACCTCTGGCTTAACACCCCGACCAGGACACCCTTCAACCCCACCCTCCGGGGGCTCCCACACCATCACAGGCACCCCCTTCCAGCATTCCAAGCTCTCTGCCTCCACCCCAGCCGCCTGTCTCCATCCCTCCCTGCCCTGACCCCTGTCTCCCCCCACCCCACATCCTCCCGCTTTCCCAGGCCCCTGGCCCCATCTGCCCCCTGACCACCTCACTCTCTTCTCTCTCCTGGTTGTGCTCTTGCTCCCTTGCTCTCTCCTGCTCTCCCGGGAGCTGCCGTGGTTCCGTTCCTCCCAGAAAAAGGCCCACATGGGAACAGGAATGTGCAGAGAGATGAAAAGGCAGCAGCTGCTGAGACAGCAGGCACGGAGGGGGCCCCGGGGGTGGGGGGGGAATCCTGGGGACAACTGGAGCCTGAATGGGCGAGGCAGGAGAGGGCCCTTGGGAAAGTGGAGATATTGGAGGAGATGAGGAAGGGACAAAGGGGTCCGAGACCACAGGGATGGCACGGTGAGCCAGAACAGTGGGTGTGGGAGGACGTGGGTAGTGATGGCACAGGAGACGGATGGAGCAGTGTGGGAAGACTGAGTGAAGAGCGGTGGCCAGGACTGGAAGCAATGAGCGGTGGAGAAGTGCACAGAGGGTGGATGGTGCTGGGGGGGGGGGTGGTGACAGAGCGTGAGGGGCAGCACAGGACAGCACCGTGAGGGAGGACAGTATGGGCCCAGGGGAAGCATTACTTACACGTGGATCGAGAGCGCCCGTCCTCGGTACAGACTGAACGCGCTGTCATACAGGTCACTGGCCACCGAAAGGCTATCCTCTGACCCCCAGCTTGCGCCCACCAGATTAGCTCGAGACGCCCGTACCAGCGGCTCCACCCCCAGGTGCCGTGGCCCGGCCCCGGCCGCCTGTGCTTGCCTTGGGCTGCCCAGGGGGCGGCGGGTGCCACCCCTGCTGCCCACTTCCTGCTCCAGGACCGTCTGCCCGCTGCCCCACCAGCTCACTTGCTCCTCTGAGGTGCCTGTCACGGAGGTTGGGGGCGTGTCCAGGGAGGTGCCCACCAGGGTATCGGAGCCCCCTAGAGAAAGGAGCATGGTGAAGCCCAGGCATCTCTCATGGGAGGCCCACCCACTTGTTCTTTGAGCACCCAAAGAGCTCACCTGTGGGGGTGCTGAAGGTCCTGTCATCCCGAAGCTCCAGGCGCTGGGTCCCCTGCACATCACTGATGTCATCCTCACCTGTCTCCGAGTCTGGAGAAACAGGGGTCTGTGTGGGCAGGGCCCTCCTCCCTCGCGCTCCAACCCTTCCCGATGTCACTGCTGCCTCCCCCACAGCAGGCTCCCTCCTACCACCCAAGGGCCTCTGGCACCTATCTTCCCCTCTCTTCTGCTCCCCACACCCCGCTGCACATCCTGAGCTGCTCAGGGTAACCCCTCCATGCCAGCTCCCTGGCTCCATCTCCGGGCCCCTAACTACTCATCCCTGCCTCCCTGGTAGTGCCCTCAGCTACCTGCTGTCCCCCTCCAAACCACTTAGTGAATGCCCCTCAGCCCCTGTCTCTCCTTCCCTGTCAGTGGCAGCTTAAGTTCCCATGCAGCCCCCAAAATAACAAGGTCCTAGGTTCCAAGGCTCTAAATCCTGGGTTCCTGCGCCCCAGGAACAAAGAGGAGTCACCTCAGAGTCGTACTGTCAGGGCACTCGGCCAACCGCAGGACCAGCCTGTCCTCCACCCCAAGCCAGCCGGAACACATCGGGGCGCAGCTGAGGCAGGGTGAGGAGAGGCCGGGTTGGGCAGGGAAGAAGGGGGAGTGGAGGGCTAGGGCAGGAGCCAGTTTCCTACCGTAACTTTGCTTTCTGCAGGAGCGGAAAACTTCGCTTCCATAGGAGCAGCAGAAGAGAGACAGGGACAGACTGTTATCAGAGTGTTTGTGGGGTAGGGCACGGTGGGCAGGCAGCACCGAGGGCACCAGGGCACCCAGTGCCCAGAGACGCCCTGTGGGGACTGGGCAGGGGAGGAAGACATCTGGGATGGGCAAAATATCTCTAGTTCTTGACTGCCTGCAAGCTCCCAGAGAGCCCGGGGCTGGGAAGCCCGTGTGCTTTGCCTGGTTATTCCCATTACCCCAGTTATTCTGTACCCTTGGCACTTTCACTGGTGTACTCACTGGTCACACACACATACACATATGCACACACATGCCTGCTCGTGCTCAGCCCAGCCATCCCCCATTAGGGGTCAGGCTCACCTGCCAGTACTTGGCCCCTTCTTACAAACTGCCCTCTCTCCTCTGCTCTGCATCATGGTAGGACAGGCACCCTTCTCCTCACCCCTCTCTTCTGCTGATTGGTCCTCACAAATGCCCAGTGGGTAGGCTTGGAGCAAAGTTTCTGGTTTTTTGCCAGACTCTATCAGGTTCTGAGCCTCAGTTTCTCTCTGAGTGCCATGAGGCGGGAGCCGCGTACTGGTGGCCACAGAACAGCTATGAGCTCATCCCCACTTGGCCCCATGGATGGAGAAAAGTGAACCCACGATGGGGTGTATATGACTCCCCACCCCTGTGCTAGGTCCTCTCTCAGCTGCAGGGTACAGGGGCCCTCTTGGGAGGGTAGGTGAGTATGGGTGCATGTGTGTTGGGGGGGCATCCCACATCTCATGGGCTGTCTTCAGGGCCTGGGTGCCTCACGAAGGCAAATGGACCAAGAGAAGGAGAGGGCACGGGTTAGAGCAGGAAGCTCACAGTCCACGCACCATGGGTGAGGCGGCTAAAGGCCCGGCGGGAGTGGCCGGTTTTCTGAAAGAGAAAAGCCAGAATGAGTTGTTGAGGGCAAGGCTCCCATACCTCCTGTCCAAACATCTACATCAAACAGAAATTCATTCCAGGGGTCAGTGTGTGTGTGAGGGGGAGGATGAACAGAAATGCAAGGTGCCCCCCCCCAAATGTCCCCATTCTCCCTTGCCTGTCGGCCCCCCCAGCTGGGGCTCAGCTTGGCTCTGGGGAAGAGCAGGGGAGGAAGGAGAGAGAGGGCAGCAAGGCTGTGGGTCAAACGCTGGGACTCAAAATGGAGAGACTCCCAGGAGTGAGGATCAGAGCGACACCCCCAGGGAGACAGAGGCTAGGAGACAGGATAGGGGACTGACTGACATGAGGGAAGAGATGGGGGGTTGCATGGATGACTGGGAGATGGAGGGAGAAGGGCACAGATTCCTGCCGATAAGAAGACAGATCTCTGGAATGGGTGTCAAGAGGGTAGGGAGGGTGACGGGGGACAGAGGGCAAGGTTCCCCAAAGGGCCGGGGGCTCATGAATGCAGGAAGGAGGCCACAGATTCCTGCCGATAAGAAGACAGATCTCTGGAATGGGTGTCAAGAGGGTAGGGAGGGTGACGGGGGACAGAGGGCAAGGTTCCCCAAAGGGCCGGGGGCTCATGAATGCAGGAAGGAGGCCCAAATACGCGAGGACAGGGCAGGGCTTGGGGAATTTATTGAGCTCAGCGCGGATCCCAGTGCCTGGCTTTCAGGAGCTCCGGAAGATGGAAGGCTCCAGAGTGGGGGGCTGGGAAAAGCCGGGCAGGGGCCAGGGCCCAGCGCCCAGGTTGGCTGGAGGCTAGAGGAGCCAAGGTGCCCAAGAGGCCAGTGGGCACTTCACGCCAAAGGCGGCTCAGGGACCTCCCCGGGTGGTCGTGGGTAATGCAGGCGATGGGGAGGGCTGGCCTTCCGCACCAGGGGGGAGGGGAGGGGAGGGGCTCTGTGCTCAGACCCCAGATCCAGGAGCCCCCGGACCTCACCCGGCCGGCAGCCTCGGCGGTCCGGGCGGGGCAGGCGCGACTCCAGCCCCCCTACCCCCGGGCCCAGCTGCAGTGACCCGCCCTCCCTTCCAGGTCGCCCAGCCTTTCCTGCCCCCTCCCGGCACCGCCCGCCCCCGGAGCCCTCACCTGGAAACGCTTCTTCACCCACAGCTTCTTCATGGCGGGGGAGGGGGCCAGGCGGGCGGCCGGGCGAGGAGGGGACGGGCGGGGGCGGGGCGGAGCCGGAGTCGGAGGCGGGGCCGGGGGCGAGCAGGGGTGCGGACGCGAGCCAGCGCTAGTGGAGGAAGGAGCCTCGGGGCAGCGGGAACCCAGGCGGGGTTGTGGGGGGTAGGGAAGGCGGCGGCGGCCGCGCCCAGAGCCGGCCCCTCCCCCGCCAGCCCGCACCCCACCTGGAGCCCCTTCCCTGCGTCCCCTGGGGCAGCTATCACTTGCTTCCCTGCACCCCTACCCCCGCATCTGCCCCAGGCCCTGGACACATGGGGAAACTGAGGCACAGAAAGCGGTTCAATGGCCCTCATGAAAGATCCGGCCACTCTCTCACTGGCAGCCCTATGCGACCTCCAAGCCACCCCCTGCCAACTCTCGCGGGACCGCTCTGGAAGGGCAGCGCATCTCTACTTGCTCACTCTACAAACACGCGCACATGGACCCTGTGCCAGGCGGTACCCAACTCGTCTGTGGCCAGAGTACGCCCTAGACCCCAGCACCGGGTGGGGGCGTCTAGGTCGTTCATAAGGCAAGGTTCCTTGTGAGTGGGGGCACCTGCGCCATGGCCCCAGATTCTAAAAGCCCCAGGCCTCTCAGGAAAGCCAAAGAGGGCTCTTGAGTTTCTTGATGGTAGTTACTCTATCCCTNATCTCTACTTGCTCACTCTACAAACACGCGCACATGGACCCTGTGCCAGGCGGTACCCAACTCGCCTGTGGCCAGAGTACGCCCTAGACCCCAGCACCGGGTGGGGGCGTCTAGGTCGTTCATAAGGCAAGGTTCCTTGTGGGTGGGGGCACCTGCGACATGGCCCCAGATTCTAAAAGCCCCAGGCCTCTCAGGAAAGCCAAAGAGGGCTCTTGAGTTTCTTGATGGTAGTTACTCTATCCCTGCGCCCTGGCGCATGAACACACACGCAAGCTAAGGTGCCAAGAGGTTCCCCTGATATTCACAAATAGGACCTACCTTCTCATAGATGACCATACTCACTAAACTTTCTTTGTTCTCCCATTCAGCATCATGCACACTTTGCCTGCACAAAACTCTACTTCCCACCTAAGCGCTGTAACTAAGTTTCTTAATCATGTACTAAGTGCGAAGAACTTTATCAATGCTTCCTCATTCATGACAACTCCGTGAGCCTGAAACCTTCATGAGCATTAACTGGCTCCGTTTAACCTACAAGATTAAGGCTCAGAAAAGTCCTATCACTTAGCTAAAGCCACACAAGTTCTGTGTCTCCACGTGCCCCCAGATCCAAATTTCCATCTCAACGTCCGTAAGTAATGCCAACCCTGGTTGCTGGAATGCGACTACAGAGTCATTATCATTAACATTATTGCATGCTTGGTACGCACCTAGCATCATGGTAAGAACTTTGCATGAATAAACTCATTTAACCCTCGCAAAGAGGAGGGAGACTGAGGCGCAGAGAGATTACTTGTCCAAGGTCACACAGCCACTAATTGGTAGAGCCAGGATTCTAGCCCAGGCACTGTGACTGAGTTAGTGACCACTATGCCATGAAGCCTCACGTGCTGATGGGTCAGTAGTTTCCCTAACTTTGTTTCTCGAAAGCATGGGTCCAAAATGAATATAGAGCCAACTGATGAGTATTTTTCAGCCTACACACTACATACTTTAGGTGGGCAAGCATGCTCAAGTTCAGCCACTGACAACAGCACCTTGCTCATTATCAGTTTCTACTTGGCTCCTGAAGTTATTTGAGTTTGCAGCCCCTTTATTTTCAAGTTTAAAGTCATGTCTTATACATTCTGATACTTGCAGGTTGTCCTGTTTTCCAGACTCCCGGGGGTGGGGGGCAAATGTTGCACATACTGACACACATGTGGGGACACATACAGAGGGTTCACGCGTGTCCATATCACTTCCAGCCAGAAGACCCCGAACACCCACAGGTGCTTTCCCTGACCACCCCTAAACACACCCACTCACAGATGGGGGAGCTGAGTGAGGAGAGGGGGTAACTTGAGTCCCTGTTCTCTAGGAGAATCCGAGGGGCTGGCACATTCCACAGCAAAAATAACCAATGAGCAGCGGGTGTGAGTGACGGGACAGCTGGGCTGAGGAGAGGCCAGTGGGATTCTGTGTTCCCGCTCTGGGCCTGCTCTGCTCGCCCCCACAAGGCTGACCTGGGCATGCGTGCAGGTCACTGCCCGTCTTTCCTCCCTGGCTGAACTGCGCCCCCCCCCCCGTCATTTCCCCAAACCCAGACTTCTAATTTCTGCACAGCCAGTATTTTCCCTTCCAGAGAAAACCCAGGTCATCGTGCCCTGCCTGACCTCCCTCGCACACACTCCTCTGAACCAGGTACACCCGCTCCCCTCCTCTTTGCTGCCTCCCTTTCATGCCTAGGCTCCGTGTATCCCTCGCCTTCTTTCACTCACCCTGAGTGTGAAATCTTCACGAGCTTTGCGTTTCTAACACACGATATGATTTTTGCATATTTATTATGTGTATTGAATGTTGTCTGTCTCCCCACACTGGTGTGTGATCTCCAGAAGGACAGAAAGTTTGGTCCTTACCCCCTCCCCACACCACGCGTCCTAAGCACTGAGAACAGTGCTGACACACAGTAGGCACATGATAAACACGGTCGGGGGATGGTAGAACTGGGAGTGGAGAGGATGAGGGGTGGTGGGGATGGGGACAGCAAATCTTTCAAGAGCAGCTCATTCATCAAGCCTTCCTCCCCTCTCTGTCCTGACACAGACCTTTTTGGAGAAACAGCCAGAGAAGTTACCATTTTGCATTCCACTCCAGATATGCCCGGGAGGACCTACCTTGCTTCAGGGAAGCTTTAGACCGATTTCAGGGCCTCTCTGCTCTTCCCTGTCTTCCCTCTCAGAGCATCTCACTGCTCCCTTTTTGGCCCCTCCTCCTCCTCCTCTGATCAGGACCCGGCAGGAATGGATGGGGACTCTCTCCATACCCATTCCCAACACCATACTACTTCCCTTCTGGGTTTTCATCCAGACATTCCAAATTCCAGGTGAGACTACGACACCTGCAGACTATACCTCACTGCAGTTCTCACGGGTTCCCTGCCTTGCCTAAACTGGCCCTGTCTCCCTATCCCTACCCTCTCCTCTCCATGCTTTCAAGTCCCTCCACCCCCACATGGTTCACTACCATCTGTTGACCTTTGACACTTCTGATTGACACCAGATTCTTCCAGACCCTGGCTAGAGAACTTCCAGCTAAACGGTGAGCATCGTCAGTTCCTCCTTATCCCCTGTCCTTTAGTGCAGGCCTTCCCTTCCAGCCACGTGTCCCAAGCTTCGAGGCTGGCACTGACTCTGATCACTTTGTTTGCACAGGGCACCTTAGTGTGTAAAGATGGAAGCCCGGTGTTTGGGAAGAAAGGAGTGACTGCCCATTTCGGAGACTGGGCCAGAAGATGACTTTGGGGATATTGACAGAAGGGTGTTTATGATGACAGGCCCGTGCCTTAGTCTTCCCACATTTTCCTCTCTGAGGACAGGCATCGTGGACCCAGACCCAGAAACCCAGCTTTCAGATCTGGCTCTGCCCCATGCCTAGCCAACTAGCTGTGTGACCTTGGGTAAATGCCCTCTTCAAACACCAATTTTCATTCATATATATATATATATATATATATATACACACATACATACATATACACACACACATACACACATACATACATACACACACCCACATATATCATAACAATAACCTGGGGCTTAGGCAATTAAATAATGAAATGAGATAAGGTGCTTTATACATGTTAAGGCTCCTGTATTTCTGCCATCTTCACTGTTTCTATTCTTTCCTCATTTCTATGCCCTAAATTTTACCCTCCTGCTTCCTATCTTTCAAACTTTCCAGTTTGCAGCCCACCTGTCTTCCCCAGGGCCCAGCCTCCCCAAGCCATGCCAATATTCCTCCACTCTGGAGCTAACATCTCAGCCTTCGAGAGTGCCAGGAACCTTAGCACCAACTCCATCCTGCTAAGCCAGACAGCAGTCCCAGCCAGAAGACTGCCTCCTTCCCCCTGGAGCCAGGTCCTGGCTGGGCTTCCTCGAGAACCCTGAAGTCCTCTCCCTGCTGATCCCAACCAAGAAAGTTTTCCTTGAGTAAGTCTGAGCAGTGCTGAGCTGCAGGCCCAGCTGTCCCTGACCGGAATCTGTCATTGGGCAGGAACTGATGGGGGCGGGGCAAGCAACAGGAAGAGGAAGAAGCCAGACTCACCCAGTCAGTCCCCAACATCACCAAAGCAAAGTGCCTCCCTCCCCAAGTCCCCAGGGAGGGGTGCAGTGGTCAATCACATGGTTCATTGCAGTGGAACAAACAGGCTTCTGTCCGAGCTCTGTCACCTCCACTCTGCACAAGAGGACGTGTCACTTAATCCCTCTGCCCCTCAGTTTCCCCAGGGATGCTGTGGGACTTAAAGGACATGTCAAAGGATGTGACAGCATATTGCCTACCACACCACTGCACAGTAGCTGGTCATACTATTATAAGTTACTACTAAGAATTGTTACCAATTAATAAAAATTATAAGGAAGGTACTTGTAATTTATTATCAATTAATAAAAATTACCCTGTTCTCAGGGTAAAGATTTCACAGGTAGGAAAATGTTCTTAAGTGTGACTTGCTGCAGCCTGAACCTCTACCTGTTCAATGTGACTGTTAAAAGCCCCCAAATCCAATGCCACGGCCCCCCCACATGCTGTTCCAGCCAAATAGCCAGGAGACCATCGCCCTGGCCTCCATCTAGGCAGGCCAGCCAGGGCTCACTCCGTCGGCCATGCCACCCAGATGACAAAGGTGCTGAGGAGACAGCCCTGCCAGGGAGGGGGGCTCTAGCACCCCGTCACTCTGCCCACTTTGGGGGACTAGGAGGCTCTTCCTAGGCTATCTGCATACAATACACAGCTCCCCCTCTCTTTCTCTCTCCCTCTTCCCGAACTCAGTGAGTAGTAAAAAGCTTCCAAAGACAAAACTAAGAGGACAGCGTTCTTAATTGTGGGGTGGCCACAACTGGCTGTATGTCTCCGGACCAATCTTCCTCTGCTGTGGACCACAGAGTCCTCGCCTGCAAAGGAAGCATCTGGAGCTTCATTTCCCGTGGTCCTCTCCAGCTCTACGCAAACCTTGTGACCACCACGCTCCTCAGGACTTCCTTTCCCTTCCCTGATATCTCTTTCCCCCAAGCCGTAGTCACATCACTCTGTCTCTCACGCCCTTTGATTTACTTTCTGTTTTTAGTCCCCTTAGGAGACCAGAGCTATGATCCCCAAGGTGTCCGTCCAATCCTTCCCCAGCTCAGAGCTCCTCCAGGATGGATCCCATCCTCTGACTCAAGGCTGGGAAAGCCTGTACCTGGCCAAATACAAGGCCAACCAAGAGAAGCCGGCTTTGTCTCCCCCTGTCCCAGGCTTGGTCACAGGAGCTCCCAGGAACCAGTTGTTGGAGGCTGTAGGAGGGAGGGCAGGGTGGTGCTAGGGAGAGAGGTCGGACAGAGGGAGGCTGAGCCCCTGCCCCATCTCCTGCTGTGGCTGCACCTTAGTACCTTCCTTCCTCTCCAGCTACTGAGGTGCTTCATTCCTGGGTCTCCCCCTCAGCCCCCAAGGAGGAACTCCACAGGTCACCACCCAGTTAGAGTGAGAAATCCCTCTTGAAAGTGCCCAGGACACTCTCAGTGACCCCCATGCTCTTTGCCATCTCCCCTAACTGTAGCCTATTTCCTCAGAATTATGTTTCTCAAGGCTTAGTCAGCCTGAGGCTCTCTGCCTTTGGCTGAGAGGTCAGAAAGGAAGCCCAAACATGGATCCAAGGGGAAAGGGCCCTGGCCAGGCACATGCAGACCCTAAGCACCTGGCTGAGCCTCAGACCTCTCTCCTTCTGCCTCGGACCATGACCCTTCTTTTCCCACAGGAGACTAGCCCTCCACACCTAGATAGGCAGGGGCCCAGGCATCTGCCGAGCATCCCCTTTCCACACTCTACAAACCTTAGCTAGACATGGCTGGCCCATGGACTTTCCACACCAGTCCACACACTCCTGTCCCTCATCTGCTTATACCACTCGACCCCTCCACAGCCCACACGCTTGCACACGCACACATATACACACACAAGAACAATTACACTCGGCATGTGGATTCTCAGACACCTACCTCCTTACACACCTGGGAGCCCTCGCTCTACATCCTGATGCCCCGAGCCCTGTTTATTCACACTTGTCCCTCCACTGGCCTCTTCCAGCCAGCCTGGTGCTGACCAAACCAACCTGCCCCAGCAGCAGAGTGGGAGGAGCGCTGCCCTACCCCCTCAACAGTGCGGTGAGACCAGGGGGGCTGGCTCTGTCCTTCTAATACCCACACACCTGTCCAGGGGGCTGATCAGGAGTTTCAAGTCTAAGTTACAGGAACTGATGAAGATGATTTTCCACTGGTCATTACAGGGAAACTAGGAGGGTGTTTCCACCATGAAATTCCCAGAGGAATCGGAGTGGGGCTCAGGCTTTGCTTAACCAATGCTGACCCTTGACCTCTGACCTTCCTGTGGGGAGCTTCTCTACCTTGACACCCCTTTTCCTGCCCTTTCCTCTCTGGGGGCACTTCTGGATCAGTGCAGCTGAGAAACCAAAGCACCTGGGAAGACGTCTGGGTGAACCCTCGTGGCCTGGGCAGCCCTTCTCTACCTCCGACCACCCCACCCAGCCCCCACCTTCCCATTACCTCCGACCTCCAGCACTGTGACAACGGCCTCACAGCAGGCCTGGCCCTGCTCATTCTGGGCCCTGCAGCTGTACGTGCCGGCGTCCTGCATCCCGCAGCTCCGCAGCCACAGGCAGCTGGGCTCAGGGGCTGGCGGCAGGAGCTGCCCATCTCGGAACCAGCTGAGGCTGGGCTGGGGCGTCCCGCTCACCACCACCCGCAGCCGCACGTCGCAGCCCACGAACACTGCGGCGTCCTTCAGAGGCCGAAGGAAGACTGGCGCCCCCGCCACCGCCCCGCTGCTGGCCCCCACCTTGGCCCTCTTCGGGGGCACCGCGGGGCTGGGGGGTGCCCTCGTGCCCGCCTCCTCCGCTCGCGTGCCCCGGGATTTCTGCATGGCTGGGGGACACCGGAACTGACGGCCACAGGGGCACCAGGGGATGGTGCCCTGGAAGATGAGTCCGGGGGGCCGGCGCCCTGCCTTTCTGCTGCCTGCCCGCCTTCAGCCTGTGCTACCCAGAAGGTCACCAGGGCGGCCTGCTGGCAATTGCTCCTCGGGGGCTATTTTTAGGCCCCCCGGCTCCAGTTTCGAGGGAGCTGTGGAGGGAGGGGGCAGCAGAGGAGGGGACTTGGACTCCACTCTGCTCCTTCCCTCCCTCCAGGAGCCCCCATGCACCCCCTCAAGCTTAACGGACCATTCCCAAACTGTCCCTGGTGGTGTGTCTGCACCCAAGCCCACTCGCGGAGGAGTCGGGTTACCCTTGGGCTCAGTCCCATTTCCTTTCCTCCCTCCTCTCAAGCCCCTGATTCCCAGGTCCACTCAGCTAGGGAGAGGGACAGAAGGTCTTGGGTGAGATGTCTGAGAGACAGATGGGAAGGAAGGCCCAGTGGAAGTGAGCAGACCGCCAGAGAAGAGAGGCCAGCGGCCTCCCGCAGCCTCCATGACAGTGTGGTAAACAGTAAGACCAGGAGCACGGAGTCAGGTGGATTCTGGCTCCCAGCTGCTCCTGCCTGTACTTGCTGGGTGACATCAAGCCTCTCTGAACCAAGTCATCCGTAAAAACGCAGAGTTGAATAGGGTTGCAATCGGCAGAGTAGAGTGGGAAGGACATTCGAGGCAGAAGGAACAGCATGACCGAAACTGGAACCTGATAAAGCAGGTGACGTGTTCTAGGAATCAGAGGAGTCTGGAGGGATTGAACTGCAGTGCGGAGCGGAGAGTGGAGGTGGGAAATGGGGCCCGACCCAGGGAGATTTTCTTGCTAAAGCCACATCCTGATGACAGGTGGGTTCCACTGCAGAGTGTTGGGCGGCAGGACAACATGGCCAGAGCTGTGTTTTAGAAGGATCCCTCGGGCAGGCACAGCGTGGAGGGCGGATTGCAGATGGGGTAGTTGGAGGTCAGTTAGAGCGGTGGATCTCAAAACAGGTGCCTGTAAAGAATACAGATGATCAAGCCTCACCCCCAGAGATGCAGGTTCAGCGGGGGTGCTGGGCAGGTCCAGGAGGCTGCACATCTAGCGAGTGTCCCCGGAGGCTGCTGCAGCGAAGGGCTGCATTTGAGAAAATAAAGACAGGACAAAACTGCTTTAAGAAGTCCAAGTGACACTTTCGTGACGGAATTGTTCTGTATCTTGACTGTGGCAGTGGTCACATGGATCTGCAAGTGATAAAACTGCACAGAACTAAATGCATGCAGATGTGTGCAAGCAAGTGCATGCACACACACACAAATGAGTGCATATAAACCTGGTAAAATCTGAAGACAGTGGGTGAACCATGTCAATGGCAATTTCCTGGCTGTGATGTTGTATTATATATATATATATATATATGTATATATATATATATGTTTTAAAGATTTTATTTCTTTATTTTTAGAGAGAGGGGAAAGGAGAGAGAAAGAGAGGGAGAGAAACTTCAATGCGTGGTTGCCTCTCGCACACCCCCAGCTGGGGACCTGGCCTACAACCCAGGCCTGTGCCCTGACTGGGACTGAACCAGCGACCCTCTGGTTTGCAGGCCAGCGTTCAATGCACTAAGCCACAGCAGCCAGGGTGTGATATTGTATTATATTTATGCAAGATGTTACCATTGGGGAAAACCAGGTGAAGAGGGTATTGTTCTCTGTATTGTAACCACATGTGAATCTACGATTATCTCAAAATGAAAAGCTTTTTGTTTTTTTTTTTAAAGCCCAGGTGAGAGATCCAGGTATGACTTTGAGCTCTGAGGGATAAAGCCTGGGAAGGCAGACAGGAGCCACAGGAGGAGCCTTGGGTCACTTGGAGATGGCAAGAAGTACTCTCAACGTGGCCATCACCCGCCACCTTCATCCTGGGAGACCGGAGCCAGCGCAGGCTCATGTGTGTCCACGGAGAGGGTGGAGAAGAAACTGTTCACACACTGAAGTATGTCCATAGGGAGTACAAGCCTTGAGAAATGGCATTCTTTGTTGTCGTTTGCATACGTCAAAGCTTCCTCTTTGTACTGCGCGGGTCTTGAGCTTTGAAACATGCAAAGGATCACGCATCGTGTAGCTGCTGCCCCAGGACCATATAGAACAGCCTGAGCATCCTAAACAGTTGCCTGTGCATCCCCCTTGTGGGCAACCACTGACGGTGAACTGAATTCTTAACCATAAATTGAATTCTAAAAAAATAAAAGGTTACAATGTAGAGGCAAGACATTGAAAGCAGATGGAACACCAAGAACAGAGGGCCAGAGACTGTTTTTAAAAACCAATAGCCCAAAGCCACCTACACTTTGTGTAGGATGCAGTAGGTGGTTTGTACATGTTGGCTAGTTGGTGGGTTGGTTGGTTGAAACAAAGACCTGTGCGATCTTGACATCTCTAAGCCTCAGTGTCCCCATCTATAAAATGGAGGTGATCCAACTCAAGATTTATTCATTCACTGAACAAATTTTTTAAATTAAAAAAGCATTTTGCTTATGTGTGCCCTGGCAGGGGATCAAATGCACAGCTTTAGTGTATTAGGATGATGCTTTAACCATCTGAACTACCCGGCCAGGGCCATTCCACAAATGTTTTTGACTTCCTACTACGTGCCTGGTGTTGTTCTGGGCACTGGAGGTATAGCAGTAAACGAGACAGGCAAGGATTCCTGCCCTTGTGTTGCTTATATATGAGGAAGGAGATAAACAAGTATAAAAAATAAAGAAATTATAAAGATATGTAGGCTCTGACCAGTGTGGCTCAACTGGCTGGGCATTGTCCTGCAAAGCAGAAATTTGTCAGTTCAAATCCTGGTCAGGGCACACGCCCAGGTTGCGGGTTCAGTCCCCAATCAGGGCACATATGACAGGCAACCAATCGATGTTTCTCTTCCTCTTGTTCTCTCTCTCCCTTCCCCTCTCTCTAAAAATAAATAAATAAAGTTTGTTCAAAAAAGATATTTGGGAGATGAGCACAGTGGGAAAAACAGAACTAGGTACTGGAGATAAGGGATAGGGATGTGGAGGGGGCTTGCATTTTCAAATGGGGGGTTAGAAACTTGCTGGGTGAGGAGGCAAATGGCGCAGAGGTCTGGGTAGGACTGCTCCAGGCAGAGGTGGGTGCCCAGAGGAGCCAGGCGGCCAGCGAGGTGAGACAGAGTGGCAGGGACAGTGGAGGGGCTGAGGTCAGCAGCCTGGCATCTTGTAGGCCTTGTAGGCCATGGCACTTTGAATCCTAGTGACCCAGAGAGTCATCTCAGAGGATTTTGAGCCGAGGAGTTACAAGATCTGACTTGGGTTTTTGTAATGGCTTTAAAGTATTACATTAAATATTAAAAATAAATATTAACTATTTAAAAAGGGCCTGGCCCAGAGCCTGGAACATGGCTTGTGTGTCTCCTGTCCAGTATTTGTGACGGGGCATTCTTTGGTGTGCACGCAACTCCCTGTGGGCCTGGGGAGAGAAGGCGTTGACCTGCTCCAGTCATTGGCGCCCTCTCCTGGAGGAGCCCACAGTAGCTGTGACAGCAGGAAGCCATTCGACTGACCCCCGCCTGTTGCCCAGGGCAGCTGTCTTCAAGGCGCTCATCTGTCCCTCAGAATAGGCCCCACAGTGCCCCGCAGCCTGGCGCCAAGCTGGGCGTGTGCTGCCAGTCTGCACTGACCAGCGATCACAAGCCTATGGTGTCATGGAAAGAGATCTGGGCTGTGGAGGCCAAGGAGCCCGGGGCCCAGCCCTCCTCTGCCACAGATACGCTGTGTGACCTTGGCAGTTCACCCCATCTCTCTGGGCAATGGGAGCTTCCTTCTGCTCGCAGTGTTATACCACGTGCCCAGAACATGGTAGAAGCTCAGGAAATGGCGGCTGAATGAGTGAATAAAGTGGGGGTCTTCAACCTTTCTGATAAATATTCAATTTAGAGAAAAGCAAATACAAGTACTCAGAGGGTATTCATTCAACAGGTATTTAAATATTTAACGAGCACCTTCTATGGACCAAGCACTCTTCTGGGCACCAGGGATACANCTTCCTTCTGCTCGCAGTGTTATACCACGTGCCCAGAACATGGTAGAAGCTCAGGAAATGGCGGCTGAATGAGTGAATAAAGTGGGGGTCTTCAACCTTTCTGATAAATATTCAATTTAGAGAAAAGCAAATACAAGTACTCAGTGGGTATTCATTCAACAGGTATTTAAATATTTAATGAGCACCTTCTATGGACCAAGCACTCTTCTGGGCACCAGGGATACAGGAGTGAGTAAAACCAGTAAGAACCTTGCCCCTGGTAGCTGGCATTTTAGGTGTTGAACCAAAGGTCACTGGTATATTTGTATTTGCATTTGTGTCCTGGGCAAGCTCGTGGTGAGAGAAGGACGAGGAAGTGGTGAATGAATGTCATGTATTGTGTCAAGGGGCAGGGGGTGGGAGGGTAGCCAGGGTGGACAGACAGACAGGGTCGGAAAGAGACCCCTGAGGCCTTAGTTCCTGACTTAGGGCCATATTTGCCTCCACAGTCCTTCCTAGTCCTCCACGCCCTCAGGTGGGATCATAGTTGGTCCGGACCTGGTCCCATGACTCCTATGGGAAGCCTGTCAGTCTTCTGGGAGCCCTCTTATCTCTGGATGCTCGGAGTCTTGAAGGAGAAGATGCCAAGTGCCCCTTGTAGCAGGGAGAGGCTTTGCTATGGTGATGATGCTGGGGGCGAGGTGGGGTGTATGTGCGTGTGTGTGTGTGTGTGTGTGTGTGTGTGACCACAGGAGACCCAGACCTCTGGTTATTTCTGTCTGTTCTCTAGGAGCACCGCACCTGCCACTCCACCCTGGCTTTCTTGGGTCACCAGCCAGCTCCCAAGGAGAGAGACAAAGCCGAGGACTCACAGCCAGAGTTTCTAGGCCCAGGAGGGCTCTGCTCAGAGAACACTTCCCTGCTGTGGGGCATGGGTGGGCCTGGGCCTCCTCTCTTCTCTGAAGACAAGTGTTTCGTCATCACAGGACACAGATATGTGCTGAGAAGGGAGGGCTTTCTGACTTTCAGAGGAGTCCTCAGCTGGAAGGGGCCACGCTGGAGGTAGTGAGTTCCATGACACCAGAGACATTCAAGCAGAAGTCGATGACTGCTCATCAAGGTGTGGAGGCAAGGCTGGGGGAGGGACTTGGGCATTGTGGGGATCGGCGCCTTTGAGCTCTGACTCTGAGTCTAAGATTCTTACACTCCCACCACCTTGGCGCCTAGTCTGCATCTAAGCTTTTCTTTGGAGGATGGGGCCTGCCTTTCAGACCTTCCCTGACCTATGTGTCCCCTTGTCCTCTGTGGGGTAGATGAGTGCACATAACTCATTGAGGGGAAAGAAGGGGCAGAGAGGTTCCAGAAATTACTCACAGATACACCAGGGCCCAGCCTTCCCAGGTGTTTTACCTAGAGACTAGCTCAGATTCCAGCGACCCCAGCAGGCTCAAGGGTACGGAACCCCTCATCCATTCCTCCTCCTCTACCCCAGTGTGAAGACCCTAGAAAGGCCCCTTCTCATTTCACTTGGAGCCCTGCTAAAGGCTGATCAGGGTGGTTCGGGCCCATGGGGTCACCCCATCAGGACACCGGGGGAAAGCAATGGCCATGAGTCAACAGTGGCTGAAGGTGGGGACCGAGGGTGGGGACCAAGAGTGTAGCCCCAGATGTTCCCAGGGCAAAGGTGAAGGAATACCCAGAAGGGGGCCTTCTTAGAGGGAGGGATTCCACAGCCCAGAGAGGGAGGGGCAACTTGTGAGTGAGGAATGCAATCAAGGAAGGGAGGGAAGGCAGATACCACAAGGGCTTTTTGAAGTTTCTGGGGGAAAAAAACTTAGGAACATCAGCCCTGGCTGGTGTGGCTCAGTGGATCAAGTGCTGGCCTGAGAACCAAAGGGTCACCAGTTCGATTCCCAGTCAGGGCACAAGCCTTGGTTGCAGGTCACGTCCCCAGTAGGGGGCATGTAACAAGCAACCACACATTGATGTTTCCCTCCCTCCCCTTCTCCCTCCTTTACCCTCTCTAAAAGTAAACAAATAGAATCTTTAAACAAAATGATAAATTAATGAAGGACGAATTAACATCTTTAGAGTATTGGGTCTTCTTCTCCAAGAATAGGATAAAGCTTTTCATTTTTCTTAACATTGTTGTTTTTCCTGAATTGGCCCTTGGGCATGAAAGGCGCTCAAGCAGGTTTAATGGGAAGGCTGCAAGCCTCCTTCAGGAAGGAACGGGGGTGGGGGGAGCCCTACGTCACAGCCCATCTGTGGGGAGCAGCTGTGACCTTCAAAAAGAGGAGCATGGGGTGTCCCTGGGCTTTGAGGATCCGAAGGGGATGGAGGCCCAAGGGAAGCAGCCCCAGAATTGGGGCCCAATAGGAGGTATTTGCGGTTCCCCAACACACACCCCTTGTCCAGCTCCTTCTCCCATAAGCTACACATACAGCATGGCTGAGAGGCTCTGGGAACAGAAGGGGTGACAGGCCCCGAGGGACAGTCTGTCTGGACAGGAGGGCAGCACACAGGCCATCACTTGACTTGACAGGGCCCTGAGGGGCTGCTAGAGGAGACCTGGCAGTCACAACAACAGGGGACAAGTGCTAGGCTTGTGCTTATCTTTTTATTGTTTCTGCCCGAGCCCTGCAGTGGGGGAGGGGCAGGGCAGGGGGTGGGCGCCCTGCCACCTGCCTGAGACCACTCTTGCCTCTCTCCTCTCCTTTCCTCTCCGCATCTCGCCCACCCTCTCTCCTTCTGAATTGCATGCTCCCACATCTGGCACCTTCGGGGGTTCCCTCTTGTAGCCCCTGCTTTCTAAGCTTACCTTGGGAGTGGAAGGAACTCTGGGGTTAATTTAGTGCCCCCAGTCTCCACAGGGACTATGGGGTTAATTTAATGTCCCCTAGTCTCCATAGGGGACTATTCCCCCAGTTACCCACCCAGCTTGCTGAGGAGGCCCTCTCTTTTTTCTGACCCAGGCTGGGTAGTGGGGAGGTCCACCCCGTGGGTCCTAACACCCTGCTGGGGTGGGGGTCCCTTTCCAAAGCCAGAGGCTAGGGCTTGAGGTCACGGAGGTGGAGGGGCAGGGACACAGCTCTGCCGAGGCTCCACCAGGGCCCTGCCCAGCTCACTCTAGCTCTGGCCAAGAGCCAGGCTGGCTCACTTCCAACATTCAGGACTTGCACTGCTGGGGGCTCCCTGTGGGGCAGGGAGGGGCCATGCACCCTGTGGGGACCACAAGGGGTGGCTGGTGAGCGGGGGTCAGAGGCTGTGAGGGAGCACTGTGCTGGGGTGGGAGGAGGCGGGCTTCAGGGGGCGGTGAGTCTAGGGGCAAGGACGGTCTCTGGTGGCAGAGGGGTCTCTGGCTTTAGAGCACCTCGTGCTGCTGCTGCGTGGCCTCACTGACGACCTAGGGAGGAAGAGAAACCCAGTGTAATCCAGTGCCAGAAGAAGAACGGAGCCACAGCCAGAACAGCAGGACGCCCCTCTCCTTCAGACAGGGACTCACACAAGCATGGCCGGTGGCAAACACCTGGCTGGCAGCCCCCCAGACACACCCCACCGCCCCCACCAGGGCTAAGGGACCGGAAGACAGCTCACCTCCCCGTCCCGGGTCTCAATCGTCTTGATCATCACTGTCTTCTTAGTGTGGACCTCAGAACTCCTTTGCTCGGGGCTTGTTTCTGGAACAGACCCGGCCACGTGCTCAGCCCAACCAGTCTAGGCCCAGGCTGCTCCAGGGGCTGGGAGTCCAGCCCTGGTCCTCTCTGGGATGGAGCCCAGAAGACTTCCACCCCCTCCAGACGGACCTGGTGCGTTTTCAGCAGGCCTTTATCACCTGCCCTTCAGCCCAGGAGGCAGCTCTGCAGACCACAGGCTTAGTCCCATGGCTGAGGTGGGATCAGGAACCAGGTGAGAGCTGGTTCAGGAGGGAAGGACCCCGCAGGCCCAGGCCACCCAGCACTCCCATCTCCCACACATCTCCTGGCTCCCCCTCCCACTCTGGCTGCAGGACAGCCCTGCATGAATTTGTACCCTGACAGTTAGAACTCCAAACCCCAGTCTCAAGATACTGTCTTAGAGTGCCCCATGGAGCCCAGCCCCCTTTAAGACTCTGGATGAGCAACTTGAAGTCTCAGTGAGAGAGAGAGATGGACAGGAGTCAGTCATCGATTCAGTGTGTTGGTAGCCAGTGGCACGCCCTGCTGTGCCTCAGTTTCTTCACTGTGAAATGGTGACAGTGATCCTTGCCCTGTCATGGCCAGAGGACTACTAATCTCAAAAAAAGCCTGAAGCAGTTTTCAATGCAAGGCTCACCCTCGGTGTCTGGATAAACTCCTAACTAAAAAGAGAGGTTCTGGGTTTTATAGGAGGGGTCCCAGTTAGGTCCCTGGCATTAAGAGTGTCTGCTTGTGAATCTCCTCAGCCAGCCACCAGCCTGTGGCGAATGCTGGAACTGCAAGGAGCCAGCGTGTATTTTTTTTTTCCTGATGGAAATGAACATCGAAGATACAAATGGTTTGATCTAGGAAAGGCAAAGCTGCCAAGAATTCCAACTTCCTTTCCTAATGTATCATTCTAGCGTGTTTTTCTGTTCTCCAGGATTGGAAAGCCATACACCCTCCACGTTCCTAACGGCAGCATGGCAGCGTGCCCTGGGAGCTCCTTCTAATTGTTTGGCTTCACTCAGGTTTGGGTTCATTGTTTTAAAGGCACATCCAACAGCTCGCTCCAGCAAACTGGAGGTGTCCTGCAAGCAGCTGAAAGGGGTAGCGGCGTGGGGTGGGATTTGGCAACTTACAAAAAAGGCAATGGGTGGGGGGGTGCTTTATAGCCCCAGGGGTATGGTTCTAGATGCTTCTGCTGCTAGGCCCCCAAGGACACCCCTGGTTCCCTCAGAGCTTGGGTATATCAAGAAACAGAAGCTGGCCCTAGTCAGGTAGGTCAGTTGGTCAGAGCATTGTCCTGGTATGCTAAAGTTGTGGGTTCGATCCCCACTTAGGGCACATATGAGAAGTAACCAATAAATGCATAAATAAGTGGAACATCAAAATGATCTCTCTCTCTCTCTCTCTCTCTCTCAACCCCATTTTAAAAAATGAGACAGAAGCTGTTTGCTGATGTTCAATACTTCCAGAAGGTGCAGGGCACACGGTTACCACAATACCACAAGATAATAAAATTAAGTGACTTCTTTGTCAGAAGACACTTCTACCTAAGCCCCCCCGGGCCCCTTTTTCTCCTGGACCCCAGTCCTGTCCTCTCAGTTCCATCCTCCCCCGACCCCCCGGCAGTGCCCATGCAAGGTTCCTGCCCCCACACTCACCTCGGAAGTTGAGGGCAGAGAAGGTCTGGATGGGGAGATTGATCCTGCACAGGGAGAGAGCAAACCCCCAAAAGGCTTAGGATGCCCCATCTCCCCCTGTGACCACCTACCCAAGCTAGCCCTGGTCCCATCTGAACACTATCCTCAGCTGTCCCAGCACCCTCACTGTCACATTGCTCAGGACATGGGGTCAAAGGCCAACTTCAGCTGTCCCAGGATCTGTCCCTCTGGCAGGATCACCCGGTCCACCTCTGACCTTCTGACGTGACACCGACACCCCCAATCCCGCCACCCTCTCTGGTTCTCTGGGATGTCCTTCTTGTCCTGTCACTGCAGGAGAGTGAACAGCAGCTCTGGGGGACATCCATGGTGTGCGCCCACCCCCCAGGGGGACTGGGAGCCCCCACCCACCCCCCGAGGCCACGGTCCAGGAACTGCCACTCAGCCACCTTGAAGGTCATCCCATGTGGGTGTTATTCCATGAAACCCGAATTCCGTGTTAAGTCTACATCTAAACATGTCTGCTGATTTTTAAAAACTTGTGATATTATCGTTTGTATGAGTATCCATGGGCATCGTGTATTTTGAGTTAATGACCTGTTTTAAATTGAAGTTCAGTTTACGAGCAGTGAAATGCACGGATCTTCAGTGTGCGATCTGGTGGGGTTCGATCACAGTCTACATCGTGTAACCACAAGTCTAAATCAAGATACAGAACATTTCCTTCACCCCAGCAGGTGACCTCATGTCCTCTTCCAATTGCATGCTGTTTTCGGTGTCTACAGGTGAGTTGACATGTTTGAGCATGTCATTCTGAGACTTTTATGATCAGCACAGGTGTGCGTGTGTGTGTGCAGGCATGTGCAGTCTCTCTCTTGGCCTGTATCCAAGGCTCTCTGTGTCCCCCTCTGTCGCTATCTGTCTGCCCCCTCCCTTTCCTGCCTCATCATTCCCCACTTTGCTCTCATCTCTCCCCTGACTGGCAGTAATATTTTATTACCATTTGCTGAACATGGTTTTATGCTGCTGGTTCTTAATCCTGAAGGTAGATGAGGGAATAGTTGTATTTTTCTTTTTATAAAAGCTATTAATTAAATCATGAATTTTACCCAGGTGGCCTTGATTAACTCTCTGCAATTAGTGGAGTGGTGACTTCTTGTATAAAATTGTTTCCAGATCTTGTTGAGGTGATGCTGAGCGCCTCCCCCTGCCCCACGCCAGGGCAGGAACGGGGCCGGGGAGGGGGGAGCCCCCAGCACCCCTCAGAACCCCATCACCAGCCCTGCCTTGCCCCTCACCGGCTCTCCTCGCCCTCCAGCAGCTTCCGGTAAGTGGCAATCTCCACATCCAGGGCCATCTTGACATTGAGCAGGTCTTGGTACTCGCGCAGGTGACGAGCCATCTCATCCTTGAGGTGGCGGATCTCCTCCTCTAGGCGAGCGATGTTGTCCTGGTAGCCGCTGGCCTCACTAGCAAAGCGGTCCTCCAGCTCCCGCATCTGCCTCATCAGAGAATCGTTCTGCAGGGGAGGGACACCCAGGTCAAGGTCAGGCTGTGGGAAGTGGGGAGGACATGGGGGGGTCCAAGATGGGGGAAAGACAGCCTCAGGGCTGGGGGCAAGCCCAGATGGTCAGGTCAGGGAGCTGTCGAACTCTTCTGACCCAGGGAACCCTGACCTCAAACAAACTGCGGTGTGGGGGCTCAGAGAGTGGGACGGATAAAAGCCAGCACTGCTGTTCAGCCCCCACGTGGGTGCCTCACGATGTCCTGAAAGCCCAGCTGGCAATCCACCTGTTTTTACCCCTGTGGTAGATTTGAGGAGGCAGAGGCCCAGAGAGGGCATGCAATGGGCCCAGGGTCACAGAGTGAGGGTGTGAGCGGCAGGCAGGAAGGGCCGGCCGGGCGAGGTGGACAGGGGCTCACCGTGCCCTTGAGGGCATCGATCTCGCAGGTGTAGGACTGGATCTGGTGTCGGTACTCCATCATCTCCTGCTTGGCCTGGCGCAGCGCATCATTGTTCTTGTTGGCTGCCTGGGTCAGGTCGGACACCTAAGGGCAGAGGGGGGCCCTGAGGTAAGGAGGATGCAGGATGCAGGTCGGGGTGGGCAAGGGAGCATGGAGACCCAGGTTCACCCTCCTCCCCAGGGTGAACCTCCAAACCGGGGTGAGGGGCCAGGAAGTGAGCCCAGGGGTGAGGCCCTGGAAGCACCTCCAAACCGTGCTAGGGGCCAAGCTGCCCACCTTGGACTTGTACCACTCCTCGGCTTCGGAGATGTTCTTAGCCGCAATGGACTCATACTGCGCCCGGATGTCCCTGAGAGCGGCAGTGAGGTCTGGCTTGGTCATGTCCATCTCCACGTGGACCTGCTGTTCCTGAAGCTGGGCCTGTAGTTCTCGGATCTCCTGCAGGGTGGGGTGCACCTGAGCCTCAGTCCCTGACCAGGCCCCACACAGCAAGCACCCTGACGGCCCCACACCCAGAGCCACCATTCTCCCTTTCTCCCTCTCCGCCTGCGTTCACCAGTCTAAGGACCCCGAGGAGGAGGCCCAGAGCATACCTCCTCGTGCACTTTCTTAAGGAATGCAATTTCCTCGTTGAGAGATTCGATTCTACGCTCCAGGTCAATTCGGGCTAGAGTAGCTGCATCCACATCCTGGGGGAGGCCAAGCGAGAGGGAGAGGGTGGCTGGTCACGCAGGGGGGCCAAGGGAGACCAGGGGCCACACTGAGGGGCAGAGGGGTGAGGCTGCTGGGCGTTCGGACAGGGCTCACCGATCGGAAGGCAGCCAAGCTGTTCTCTGCTTCTTCTTTCAGTTGAATCTCCTCTTGCAGCCTGGTGGGGACCAACAGATATAGCTGGTGGGGGTAAGCCTGGCCCTGGAGAGGACTTGTGAGGGCGGGGCACTGCCCAGAGAGTGGGCTGAGACAGAGAAAGCGGGCGGGGCGGCTGCCAAGTAGAGCAGGAGGCCCCGCCCAGCCAGGGAGGGGACAGGAAGTGGCTCCATCACTGCCTGACAGCCACACCCTGGAAGTCTATGTCCCCATCAGATTGTGACCTCCCTAGGGTTAGGAACCATTTCTATTTTATCCCCCTCTGTGTTCCTGGTTCGGAGCCCCAGCGTGGCCCACGGAGGCGCTCGATTCACGTTTGTGACCTGGGTGGCAGGGCCCCGACCCTGCTCACTTGGGTGGTCGGAAGCAGGGCCCAAGAGCACTCTCGCTACACTTGCTGCCCCTTGGCACCGAGAGCCCAGTGGAACCCTCCAGCTGCCCTCTCAGCTTCCCAAGGGCTGCAGCCCCCGCTCTCTCCCCCCTTTCCTCTAGACTATCTGTTCCCCTGTGAAATAATAGCACAGCCTCAGCCAGGCCCTGGGGCCAAGATGCCCGCCCTACCGGCTCCCCAGGGTCTCATCACAGGTGAGCTGAGAGCTGCTGCTTGGGTTCCCCACCCCCTGCCCTTCCAAGTTGAAGCTGGCCCCGGTTTCCTCATCTCCTGTCCACCCAGCCTTCCCTTCTGACTGCACCTGGGGCTCCTTCCTCCACCCATCTGCCTGCCTGTCAGCCACCAACATCACCCCATCGTCTTAAGATGCTTTTAAACGGGGCTGCCCACAGGTCTCCCATTCCCACCCCATAGTGTCCCCAAGGAAACGCCTCTGTTGCAGAGGGAGAGCACAGGAGAGAGATGTGGAGTCCATCTCGGCTCAGAGGACACAGGTAGATGGCCTTCTCCCTGCGAGGGACAGGAGAGGATGCCTGGCCCGTGGAAAGGGGATTCTGGGAGACTAGGTTCTCACTTGGCCTTGAGCCGCTGCAGGTCGTCCAGCAGGTTGTCGCGCTCGACCTCGACGCGGGAGCGCTGGTTGGTGAGCACCTCCACCTGGCGCCGCAGCTCGCGCAGCTCCTCCTCGTAGATCTCAGCGACCCGGGTGGGCTCGCGGCCCTTAAGCCGGTTCACCTCGGCAGAGAGGACCGCGTTCTGCTGCTCCAGGAAGCGCACCTTCTCGATGTAGTTGGCGAAGCGGTCGTTGAGCTCCTGCAGCTCCACCTTCTCGTTGGTGCGCGTGGTCAGGAACTCCTGGTTCACCGCGTCGGCCAGCGAGAAGTCCAGCAGCTCGCCCGCGCCGTAGGAGGAGGGCGCTCGGGCTGATCCCAGCCGGCTGGCCCGCAGCGATCCCAGGCCCCCAGCCCCGCCCGACGTGCGCGACACCTGGTACACGCGGGACGTCATCGAGCTCGAGGAGCCCTTGGTGCCAAAGCCAGCGCGAGGGAACACGGGCGAGCTCAGCGGGGAGCCGAACGTGAAGGCCGGGGACCCGCCGAAGGTGCGGCGATAGGAGGACACGCGCTGGCTGGAAGAGTAGGCCTGGCTCATGGTGGCGGGGCAGGCAAGGCTGAGCGGCGCAGAGGAGGCGGCGGGGAGGCGGCGGGCAGGCGGCCGGCCGGCTGTAAAGTGGATGCAGCAGGGGACACGGGGCCCCCAGCCGTCGGCACTATTTGTATCCCTCCTGACATCAGCCCCCTCCGCCCCTCCCCTGACAGCTGCAGGATCCGGCTGTCCTGCCAGGAAAGGGCGGCCACTGGCGTGGGGGCGGGGAGGCTAGCTCCCCCGCAAGAGGCCTTCTCTCCTCGGCAGGCTGGTGGGGGGCTTGCGAGAGGTGTAGGAGAGAGGCTGACCAACCTAGGAGGTCCGGAAGATGGCCCGGCCTGCTGATAACTTCACCAGGGCAGCAAGCACGTCTGGAACCCCTGGCAGGCCCCTGGCAGCCTTTGGGTGCCTGCCTCCTCCTGGGGGTGGTCAGGGAGAGCGTGGGAGAGGCTTCCATTTCGTTTGTGGGTCTCTTTTTTTGCTCCAAGGTGAGACTTTGAGTCATTTCCTGATAGGACAAGGCCTGCTCCCAAGAAGGCCTCCAAGTCACCTTTTTTCTCAAGATTCTCTGGTAGCGACAGAGGTCGGGGAGGGCTCAAAGGTCAGGAGCCGACCAGCCAGACCTGGAGGAGAAGGGGGGTCTCTAGGGCCTGGAGGTGTGAGCGGGTGGGCCCTAAGGGCAGAGAGCAATGCTGGCCAGAGCTGGCCTGCTCAGGTGTGTCCAGTTGCACCTGTGTTCTAGCTAGGAGCCTCAGTTTCCCCCTTAGACTAGTAGAGGCCCTTTCTGCCCCCCTCCTGCTGATGAGGGCAGGGCCTCAAGTTTATAAACAAGAGGGTGATTTCCAGTAAGGGTCTGGTGTTCTTTCAGTTTCTAGTCACCAAAACACTCTCTCACCCCCACGCCACCACCAACTTCACCTGGCTTCTGCCCCTTGTGTGCACTCCACCCCTCTCTGAATCATCTCCCTACGCACACCACCCACGCCCACACCCCACGCCCACACACTCCAGGGGTTTGTGTTTTGTCAGGAGCCCCATGTCAACCCAGCCATCTCTCTGGCAACAACAGCTGCCAACCCGAAATACCAGAGCTGGTATTTATAGAGGAGAATGCATGGGTCCGGTAAACAAGCGCGCAGGAGACGCTCAGGGGGGTGGCGGCCATACCTGAGGAGCAGGCCTGGGAGTCGGAGGGAGGCTGGGGGTGAAAAGCCGCCCTCGGTTCCCACCCCCCCCCCTGGTGCTCTGAGCCCCCAGCAGGAATGGAGTTCTGCAGAGGGCTTGCCCAGCCCTTCACAGCCCTGCTCCTCAGTGCAAGGCCCCGGCTCATGACCCCAAAGGACATGCCCACTTCTCCGTGAACATTGGCTGTCCCTACACCTCCACCCGGTCCTCTACAGGCCTCTCTAAGGCCTGCCTTTTTGGAAGGCAAACCTTGGAAATAAAGCGCTGGTCCTCCCCTAGCTCGTCCACCACCAGCAGGACTAATTACTAGCAGACGACTCCTTGACTTCCCTGTGTCCTCCTTATAAAGTGAGAATGTTAGCCTCGCCATGTTGAATCTATAGCTGTCTGAAGAGGCTCAGGTAACAAATATAATAATGATACCTTACCTGTACTGAGCACCTATTGTATACCACTCTGTGGAGTGCTCAACACCCATGTTCCCCAATTCGGCAAGGACCCTGTGAGGTAGGAACTAATATCAGTCCCATTGTGTAGCTCAGGAAGCTACACAATGGGTCTGATTCCTGCACCCCTGCTGTACCCCCAGAGTGGGTATGCATGTGCCAGGTGACCTCTAAAGGGCTTTGTTACTGCTGTCTTTTCAAAGCCCTTTCCCATTAAGTGTCTAATTTTTACCCCAGAGGCAAGCTTATGAGGTGGGCGGGGAGTTCCAGCTATTCATATCCAGGCCTCGAGTCACTGCAAGCTGTTGCGTTCTGGTTATTTTTGTGTCTCATCTCCCATACTAGATTCTAGGCTCCTGGAGAATTTTGGAGACCATGTGGGTTCTTAGCACATGTAAGGCAGCACTGCCCTTGTTGTAGTTAAAAGTGGCCTGTGAGCTTTCCTTCCATCCCCTTATTTTGGTAACAAGTGACATACACACACATACCAGGAGGGGATAGGTGACTTAGCTCCCAGTCAGTCTTTGAACTGCATCCCTCTCACTGCAGTGATTGGCTTGAGGGGTGGGGCTGGATCTGAGCAGGGCCAATCAGAGATCTTCCCTGGGATTTATAGATGGAATTGGGATTATTGAATTGGAGCCTGTGACAACCAGGATTTCTGCCCACTGGGGAGGTCTTTCTGCAGCAGGAGGAAAGATCAGTCAACACGCAAGGAGAAGAAGAGACACCTGGAGAGAAGGAGAATGCCAGCCAGGTAATCCTAAATTCCAGCCCCAGGACCCTGGCTCTGCATGCAGCTCTTCCTTGATTTGGTGAGCTTTCTCAGTGTCCTGCCTGGCCTTCAGGCCAATAAACTTTTCCTTCTGTTTTTTACTTAAGGAACTTGGTGTTGTCTTCTGTCACTTGTAGTCAAAACAATACTAACTAATGTACTCTAGTAAACTGTGTACCTATTTCCACAATGCTGGGCAGAACAGAACGTCTGTGGAACACTTCTCTGTAAACAGTCTCCAGACCACATAAGGAAATTGCCCTTCTTCCGAGCATTGTCCACTCCCTCTCGTTGCCTTGTGCAGTACCAGCTCCCTGAGCTGCCGAGGGCGGGCGGCTGCAGGCCAGGGGAGAGCCGCCTCCACCCAGGCCCACAGGGCTGTCCCAAGCACCCTGCAAGGCTAGAAAAGGAAGAGGAACCTTTCCAGAGTCCCTGTAGGACAGGACAAGGAGGAGACACCTCAACATGGAAAAACTCTACAGTGAAAATGAAGGGAAGCTGGGGAGCTAGGGAAAGCCAGAAGGTGAAATAGATAGAGAAGATGAAGAAAAGCCAGCGAAGGAAGAAAGCCAGAAGTGAGTGAGGAAGAGCACCAGGGCGGGGGCCAGCCAGATAAGGGGAAACAAGAAAATCGGGACAAGTTCAAAGGTGAAGGGAAAGTATGCGATGAGGGCCAGCCAGAGAGCTGGCCACGGGCTGCCGAGAAGCGCCCAGCTGAAGATTCTGTGCCCCAGAAAGCAACCAAAAAATGGACAGGGGGACAGACAATTCCCCCAAGGACTAGCAGGGGGACTTGCAGGAAAGGCGTTTAGGCATCTGGGCCTTTCCTGTAAGTGAGGAGATGATGAAAGAGTGTCGAGTCGGGCCAAGGGCTCAGGAGGAGCTAAGGATAAAGTAGAAAATGAGTGCTTTTCATTGGCTGCCAAATGCACAGGCCCCATGATGCCCCACGTCTTTGAAAGCCCTTGGGTTTCAATACTGATTTCTCTGATGAAAATATTCCAACCCTGCTTTCCCCAGTGGGCGTTTGCCAAGTGATGCATCCTAACCTTAAGCGGATGCTTTGCTTTAGGTGTTCACTCCTCTTGTTGCCAGTAGCCTTTTGATTCACTCTACACTGCTCTTTGCTTCCATGTGCATGGCACTTTGTAAAATAGTGAAGAGCTCTGGCTGGTGTGGCTCAGTGGATTGAGCACCGGCCTGTGAACCAAAGGGTCGCTGGTTCAATTCCCGGTCAGGGCACATGCTTGGTTGTGGGCCAGGTCCCCAGGATGGGCTGCGTGAGAAGCAACCACACATTGGTATTTCTCTCCTTCTCTGTCTCCCTCCCTTCCCCTCTCTCTAAAAATAAACAAATAAAATCTTTTTTTTAAGAGAGAGAGAAATATCAGTGTGTGGTTGCCTCTCACACACCCCCTACTGAGGACCTGGCCAGAAACCCAGGCATGTGCCCTAGACTGGGAATTGAACCAGCAACCCTTTGATTTACAGGTTGGCACCCAACCAGTGACCCATACGAGCCAGGGCCAAATAAAATCTTTTTAAAAAAACAATCAAGAAAAGAGTTTCCAAACCAAGCACCACATACACCATGCCCCCACCCCCGCCAGAGGAAATGGCCCTTCTGACCAGCGTGAGGCAGAAAACAAACAAACAAACAAATAAAACCATCTATTCCCTCATCAAAATCCCCATCTCTACCAGACTTGGCTCGGAACCACTTGGGTCTGTTTTCAAAATGCACTTTCACCCCTTAGGATTTGCTACCACGGAGGGCAGTAAAACAACAGTCTGAGGCGTGGAAGACAAGTGAGAAAGGAGCACCCCCAAACATGCTCTGTGTCAGCAAGGGCACGGGCAGAGTGAGAGAGCAGCCTTCCCAGGAGACCGCTCAGGCCTGGTGGGCTAAAAATGACGAGGACCCGTCTGGATGGTTACCGGGCTCAGCGCAGCGCGCAAGGGCTCCCACTCTGCGGGTTGCCTTTTCATTCTGCTGATATTATCCTTTGATGAACATAAGTTTTTAGTTTTGATGAAGTCCAATTTATCTATTTTTTCTTTTATTGCCTGTGCTTTTGGTGCCAGATCCAAGAAATCGTTGCTAAATCCAATGTCATGAGTTTCACCCCAGTGTTTTCTTCTAAGAGTTTTATGGTTTTATGTCTTCGATTCATTTCGAGTTAACTCTTGTAGGGGGTGCAAAGGTAAGGGTCCGACTTCATTCTTTGGAGTGCGAGTATGGGGAAAGCCCGTCCCTTCCCCACCGAATGGTCTAGGCACCTGCTGTTGCAAACCACTCAGCCAGGTATGGGAAGAGTTATTTCAGGGTTCTCTATCCTGTCCCACTGGCCTATGTATCTGTCCTTATGACAGTACCATACTGTTTAGGTTACTGTACATAGTTCTAGTGAGTTTTGAAATCAGGAAGTGTGAGTCCTCCAGCTCTGTTCTTCTTTCCCAAGATGTTTTGGCTATTCGGGGTCTGTGAAATTCTAGATGAATTTTAGGATGGATTTTCCTGTGTCTTCAAAAGCCATTGGTGGGCATTTGCCAGGAATCACGCTGACTCTGGGGATCACTGGGGTCGTACTGACAGCTGAACGTTAGATCTTCCCATCGGTGAACACAGGTGCCCTTGTATTACTCCCGTCTTCATCGGTATGTTTCAGCAGTGTTTTTTAGTTGCAGTGTGCGAGTCTGATGCCTCCTTGGTTGTATTTGTTCCAAAGTATTTTATTCCTTTTGATGCTGTTGTAAATAAAAATGATCCTGTGGGGGGAGGGGTTACTGCATTCTGTTATTGTGTATTATACTAATTGATTTTTCATTTCTCGAACCATCCCTGCATTGTAGGAATCAATCCAACTTGATCGTGGTATATAATCCTTTTAAAATGCTGCTGGCCCAGGCTGGGTAGCTCAGTTGGTTAGAGCATCGCTCTGAAACACCGAAGTTGGGGGTTCAATCCCCAGTCAGGGCCCACACAAGAAACAACCAATGAATGCAAAAATCAGTGGAATAACAAGTTGATGTGCTACGTCTCTGTTTTCCTTCCTCCTTCTCTCTGAAAAAAATTAAATCAATAAAAAATTTAAAAATAAAGTGCCTTATTTTTTTAATATGCTGCTGAATTTAGTTTGTTAGTAGTTCTTTTTTAATCCTCACTCAAGAATATGTTTATTGATTTTAGAAAGAGAGGGAAGGAGAGAGTGAGAGAGCAAGAGAGAGAGAAAGAGAGAAGCATGATGCGTGAGGGAAACATCCATCGGCCGCCTCCCACACAGGCCTCAGCTGAGCCCCGACCAGGGAAGGACTGGGGGTCAAATCGGAAACCTAAGTATGTGCCCTGACTGGGGACTGAACTCACAGCCTTTTGGTGTATGAGACGG
Organism: Sturnira hondurensis; assembly: GCF_014824575.4. Classification (NCBI taxonomy): domain Eukaryota; kingdom Metazoa; phylum Chordata; class Mammalia; order Chiroptera; family Phyllostomidae; genus Sturnira; species Sturnira hondurensis. Next base: position 3,189,101 of record NW_028092868.1, on the reverse strand, counting down.
TGCTCCAACTGAGTGAGCCACTCGGCCAGGGCTGGTTTGCTCCATTTTGTTGAGAAATTTTACATCAATATCCTTAAGGCTGGTAGTTTTATCATCTGCTTGTCTTTGTCTGTCTTTGACATCAGGGTAATGGTGGCCTCACAGAATGAGTTAGGAAGAATTCCTTCCTTTTCAAATTATTGAAAGGGTTTGAGCTCCGGCTGGTGCGTCTCAGTGGACTCAGTGCCAGCCTGTGAACTAAAGGGTTGCCGGTTCGAATCCCGGGGCACATGCCTGGGCTTCAGGCCAGGTCCCCAGTGGGGGGTGTGTAAGAGGCAAACACACATTGATGTTGCTCTCCTTTTTTCTCCCTCCCTTCCCCTCTTTCTAAAAATAAATAAATAAAGTCTTTTTTTTTAAAAAGAAAGTTTGGTATAAATTCTGAAATGGTTGGTAGAATTCCCTCTGGTCCAGTTATTTTTCTCTGATGGGAGGTTGTCAGTCATTCCTCTGCATACCCTCATTTGTATTTTTACTATATGAATTTGCCGTAGATTATTAGGCCAATTTTTTATTGACAGACATTTATAGTGCATTCAGTATTTTGCTATTATAAACAAAGCTACTATGCACATCCTCAGGACACACTTAACGTATACAAATTCATCGGTCACATTATTTTATGGTCACACCTCTTACTTAAGCTAATTGATATTAGAAATGGGAAGAGCCATCCCAACACCAGTTTATTCAACGTTTCTCAGAAAAAGAAGACAGTTTGTATATTTGTGTGTGTGAGATGACGGGTTGTACAGTGGGTGTTCTCCGTGCGTTTACTTGAATCAGTTAAAGAAGAAAGCCAGTCCTGAGGTTTGCTTGAGATCTTCCCGGGTCGCTCTGACCTTGGAGAGTCTTGGAAATTTCAGGCTGGAGGTAACTTCGTAAATCATGAGGCTCACCAGTCCCAGGCCCCCACTTCTCAGTTAAATCTTCTCTACTGTGGCTCCAGCTCGAATCCTTCCCCTGCCGGGGAACTTGGCGCCCGCAGGCAGCCCATTCCATTCCATACAGAGGCATCGGGTGCCTAGCACCTCTCCACCACGGCACAGTGCACAGTTCTGCTGTTGGAAATGCCTCCTTACTTTTGAACCCAGGTGATGTGTCTCTGCTATGCCACTTATTTTAACCGGGGAGCCAAACAGAGCCAGGCTACCCCCTTTCACACCTCTGCCCCTCGGTTATTTCTGGGGAGTGCTCATGCCTTTTGGAGGCTCCCTATTTCACCACTGACAGTTTCTCTCCCTTCTTGGAACTACTGAACCAGCAAAACCCAAACTCATGGTGCCCCCCAGGTCCCCAGAGGACCGGCCCAGCCCACCTTGCCCACCTCCTTTGTGCGCTCTTTGCCTCGGGCACACTGCCCCCTGACCCCATTCTGTTGAGGGGCACTGCTGAGCTCTTTCCAGCCCCCAGGCTTCTTTGCATTGGCTGTCCCCCGCCTTCCCCTGTGCTCAGCGTCTGCAGGGTTCACAGACGCCCAGTCTCTGAACCTCACAGAGGGCTCCCCAGAAGACAAGGGGCCTGCCTACCCACAGGACCTCCCAGAGCCCACAGATAGGGGGCAGGTGGCCGGTGTTAGTGGACAGCTGGGTGGAGACACTGACCAGGACAGCACAGAGCATTTGGGTTGAGAAAAACTGAAGGAGGTCCAAAAGGAGACACAGAAGGGACTCCTCCACTTTGCCCCGTCTAGGAGCGCCTCACCTACCCCAGGCCCACCCCAGAGTCCCTGGGGTGAGACAGAGCTGACGCCTCCCTCCACCAACGCACGCCCTTTGCCCCTCTCTCCAGGGCTCATCCTCCTCCTCTTCTTTCTGTTTCCCAGCCAAGGACCTCACGCTTCCTGAGCCATGTTGGGCTGGGAGGCCACCATTGCATGAGAGCCTTGGGGACAGTGTGGCAGATGTGAACCTAGGGAGTCCGGCTCTTGCCTCAGCTCTAGCACTTGGTGGGCAGGTAGGAGGCCCAAGTCTGGGGGAGTGGGGCCGGGCTGCTCATCCAGAGGCTAAGACATGGCACTCGTCCTGAGGGTTCACCAACTAACTCTCTGTGCCACCTGGGCAAGCCCTATGCCCCCACCCCCCTCAGGTCCAGGTGTGAAGGGGACCAGGCCAGGTCATCTCTGACGTCCTTTCAGCATCTGACACCCTGAGTCTCTGGGCCCAGTCTCAGGATGGGACCGTGAGTATTCCCAGCGGAACCCTTGCTCCCTGACTCCTCCCTGCCTCCGTGCTCCCAGAGCCCCCTCCCCTGAACAGCCCCCTCCCATGCTGCCCCCTCCATCCACCTTTCCTCAGCTGAAGGGCTGCTTGACCTCCGCGGGCTGAGGACGAGCCGCAGTGGCTGTAAAAGGGAAGGAATGTCCACAGGCGATTGTTTCTTCCTGATATCACTGGGGGGGGCTTGAGTTGGGGGGCCCAGCCAGATGGCGGGGGGAGGCAGGACTCCTCCTGTAACTCGTCTCTCCCTGAGGCACCCCCTCCCCTTTCCTAGGCTCAGGCAGCGGCCCACTCATCTGAGGGGACCAAAGTCCCCTCTCATCTGCTACCCTCCACGTCTCATTAGTGTAAGACCTTCAGGCACAGCCTGCCTCTCCCAACTTTCTCTGCCAGACCCCCAACCCCTCCTGGGCCCTTTCTTTCATTGGCACCCCCACTCCAGCTCTCACAAGTCCTTCCCCCACCTCCCTCCATCACCCCCACATCCCGGACCTGGCTCCTTCTCTGGGCTCCAGCCCCCTCCTTCCCCACACTCCTTTTACAGACATGGAGCTCTGCGGGTTTTCTGCCAAAGTAGGAGAAGTCTGAAGCTAACGGACGGCATCTCCTTCTCAGCTCCCAATCTCTCCTACCAAATAGGACGTCTGGCAAACTTGGGGAGGCGGAGGTGGTGGTGGTGGAGGTGGTGGAGGAGGGGGGAAGGGAGTGGGGGCTAAAGCTGAGCCTCAAGGGGGAGGAGCTAGTGAGAAAGGTGGAGGTGAGACTGCTTCATGGACTCTGAGCATCCTGTACCTTCCGGGTGTTATTTGCATCAGTAAGAGATGGGGGGACGGGGACAGAGGTCCAGTGGAGGGAAAGGGAGGGGACTTTGCCAGCTCCATTTGTCCCTTCCCCCTGGGGGGTGGGGAGGACACCTTAATATTTCCTGGAAACTTTGAGTTCTGGACCCCATTCCAAATCCTTTTGGGGGCCCCACACCCTGGCTGCGCCCTGTTACACTCAGAGCAGGTTCCCTGGAAGGAATCCTGATGTGTTGGGAGCAGCATAGGGCTGGGAGTCCGGGCAGGCTGTGACATTGGGCTGGCAAGGGCCTCTCTGAGTCTCAGTTTCTTTTGCTTAAAGTGAAATATCCCTCTCTGTTGTGACCCCAAGGAAAGGGGTGAGAGAGGCCCTTTTCTTTTTTTTATAATTTTTAAAAGATTTTCTTTATTTATCTCTAGAGGGGAAGAGAAGGAGAGAGAAGGAGAGAAACAGCAATGTATGATTGCCTCTTGTGAGTCCCCTGCTGGGGACTGGCCTGCAACCCAGGCATGTGCCCTGACTGGGAATCCAACCGCGATCGTGTGGTTCACAGGCCCGCGCTCAAGCCACTGAGCTACACCAGCCAGGGCTGAGAGAGGCCCTTTTCTAATCCAAACTGTATTGCTTCCCTGGAGACTGACCCTCAGGCGGGACCCAGACCATTGGCACGGCCCCGGATCAGCCCGAATCCCACCAATCGTTGATTGGTGGGCGGGGCTACACCTGCTGGCATAGGTGTTGTCAACGTCCTCAGACCCTGCTCTCCCTGGTCCCAGGTTCCTTGATCCTACCAGGCCCTCCTCCCAACCTCTCCCCACATTTTTCCCTCCGCTGTGTGAGCACGTGGTCCTGCCCAGCGCAACAGATGGGGCTCTCAGAGTCGCAGCTGTCCCCTCATCACACCCACTCACCTCCCGCAACTCCCCACAGTCTGCAGGGGGTGCCCCTGAACTTCTCCAAACGCTGCCCGGTCCTGATCCATCCCCTGAGGAGGCAGAGGGGACCCCTTTCCCCAACACAGATGTGCACCCTTCCCCACATTGAAAGCCCCAAGGAGACTGGGAGAAAATGCCCTTTGACCTGACTCAGGGGCACCTGGGCCGAGGTGGGTCCGGGGTGTGTGAGAACTGGGGTGAAGGGTGTCAGGGTGACTCAGAAACGGCTGAGACGCACAGAATGGTACTCAGCCCTGAGGCACGGAGATTTCACAGGCTCTCTCACCTCAGCAGGAACCCGCACCCTCGAGGGCCTCTCAAGGCCCAACCTGAAACCCTCTGTGGCGCTGTGAGCCCCTCTGTCTCTCTCAGAAGGCAACCCAGATGGAGAAAGGCAGCGCCCTTTCTTCCCTGGAATTCTCTGCCAGGTCCTTAGTGCCGTCATTCAGTCTCTCTTCGCCCTGATTCATTCATTCCTCTCATCTTCCCTCACAGGCTTTTTTGGTTTCAGCCCCTCCAGTTTGGTCATCTCCCCGCTGTCCTGGACCCTTTCCAGGTTTCCTACAGCCCTCTGAGGCTGCGGGCTTCTTTAAACAGGGCCCGAGCAGGCTGACAATGACCTCACGGGGTCACTATGCACAGCTGCTATATATAGCCTTATGGAATCATCCCGCTCTTCCTCCAACCAGCTGAGTCCACTCAGACCCCAGGGCCTTCTCTGCCACTCCAGGCCACTGTCTGTCACAGCACCCCGAGCAACGAACGTGAGTCTGGGGTCCATAAGACGCCCCGTCTTAGGCCCTCAGAGTTTTCGTAGCTCCAGTCCTTCCTCCCTATGTCTCCTCTCACCTGTGCAGGCAGACGGCCAGTGGCCGAAGTCCCACCTGACGCCACAGAGGTGCAGGCAAAGCGAGAAAGTTGGGGAGCAGCTGCTGGGTCACTACCTGGGTTTAAATCCCGGACCTGCCACTCCGGGGTGAGTTGCTTTACCTCTTGGAGCCTGGGTTCCTTGTCTGTAAAATGATAGTAACAGCCGAGGCGTTCTGGGAAGATTGAATGAGAACGCGTCTGCAAAGCACTGAGCCCAGTGCCCGGTGCGCGGTAAGCGCGCGGTGAGTGTCGGCCGTTGCGAAAATTGCGCCTCCTTCGTCTGATAAAGAAACCGGTTCATGGATGTCCAGGGACCGGCTCGAATCCTTGTTTCAGGTCAGCAGGTGCAGGGCCAAGATTAATAGCCAAGGCTGCTTGACTCCGAAGCTCTCAGCCCAGAGCTCTTTATCAGGGGCTATGCTGCCTCTGAAAATAACAGTTACACCACTTATGGAGCACCTACTCTATACATGGTGCGATACCTGCCGTGTAAAAATCACTGGATCTCGGCCCTGACCAGGGTGGCTCAGCTGGTTGGGCATCATCCTGCAAAGCAGAGCTGCTGGTTTGAATCCTGGTCAGGGCGTGTGCCTGGGTTGTGGGTTCAGTCCCTGATCAAAGTGTGTACGAGAGGCAAGCAATCAACGTTTCTTCACATTGATACTTCTCTCCCTCTTTTTCTCCCTCCCTTCAATCTCTCTAAATATAAATAAATAAAATATTTTTAAAATAATAAATGCATAAATGATCATAATAATCACTGCATCTCTAATCCTCACAATACTGGGATATAATGATTATTCTCATTTTACAATTAGGAATGCTAGGCTCAGAGAGGCTACATAACTTCCCTAAGGTTGCACAGCAAGTAAATGCACAGTCTGGATTTGTAACTTTGGGGGTGTCCAACCTTTTGGTGTCTCTGCGCCACACTGGAAGAAGAGTTGTTTTGGGACACACATTAAACACATTGTGACATGTAATCACACACACACACACAAATCTCATAATGTTTTAAGTAAATTTACGATTTTGTATTGGGCCACATTCACAATGTGGGCCCGTGAGCTGCAGATTGGACACCCCTGCTTGGATGATGGCTTGCAGAAGCCCTGCTTCCTTCTCTCGTGGTCTCTCAGGCCTTGCCACAGATCGACTTGGCGGGCTCAGTTCCAGGTCCTCCCCTTCTGACAGCCTCATGCCGGCATCTCCAAGCAAAGCTCACTGCCCACCAGTGGGAAAGCCCCTCCCAGCGTTCTGCCTGGCTCTTCTCCCCAGTCCCACTGCTCTCCAGAGAGGGGTGTGTGCTTGGAGAGTGTGGGTTGTTAGACAGCCAGGCCCCATGGGGGGAGGAGTCTGGCCTTTCTCACAGGACTTGGGGGGCACTGAAGATCTCCTGTGTGGGAAACAAAGAGGCCAGTGGGGGTCGCTTTGCCCTCAGGCCAGCCAGACACGGGAACTCCCCAGCAAGCTGGAGAAGCTCCCCCCAGTGCACCCTGGTCCCAGACTGCCCTCAACTGGCCTGGGAGAGGACCTGGGCAGTAATTCTGTCCTGGAGAGGCTGCCCTGGAGGACTGGGGCTGGGGGCCCGGCTTGCTCTTGCAGCCTTAGGGTTCAAAAGCAGCTGGGGAGTCCACTGTCAGCTGCTGTGGCTTTCCATGGCCCTAGTCCCAGCCCAAAGCCCCTCAGAACGTCCCAGACACACTGTCCTTCCCAGCTGTAAAGATCCTGAGATACAATGTTGAAAATGGAGTGCTGAAGGTTTTTCTCCCTACCCACGGCAGCCAGACCTTATCCCCTAACTGTTCCAAAGAGCCCCCCTGGTGTCCGCACCCCATCCAGCCTCAAAGAGATGTACCAGGCTCTCCCCCTCTGTCTTTCCCCAGGCTCCCTGACTACCCTGCATACTAGAATAGACCACTGACCACCTGCCCTAGGGACTGGCAGGGGCCACAGCCGGTGCTGCCACTCAGGCCAGGGAGGGGCTGGGAAGAGAGGAGAGGGGAGGCACCGCGGGAGGGCACTCCAGGGAAGTTTCCAGCTGCCACTCTGTGTTGTGCATCTCCCTGCCAACACCCTGCAAACAACAGTGTCCCTGCCACCCAGCCAGGACACTCCTGAAGCTCCAGGCGCTCTCTTAGGATGGGGCTCAGGCTGTGTCTCTGCCCCGGCTTTTTCCCTTTCTCTGGTCTCTGCCTCTTCCCTCCCTCTCCAGGTCTGGGCTCTTCCCCTCTCCCTCCAGGACACCTCTAGCTCTAGGTCTGTCTCCGCCACCCCTAGGGTGCCGGCCCCCATGGCTCCCCAGCTCTGATGTCACCGTCTCTGACCCCACCCCACCCCCAGCTCCATCTAAGAGGATGTCCTGGCTTGATGACCCCACATTCCAGCCTTGAAGGGGTCACAAGGGCTTCCTGCCTCCAGTGAGGTCCCTGCCCCCACTCTCAGCTCGGGCTGCCTCTCCCGGCCTTCCAGCTGCCGGCCCTCCGCAGCTCCCTTCTCCAACACCTCCCCCAGCCCCAGGCCCAATTTAGCTCCTTTAATCTTCCCTGTAATCCAATCTGGCCCTTTCCTACCACACACTGCACTTCCCAAACTGCCAGTCCCTGGAGAGAGGTGGGGGCCGGGTGGCCTCCGCTCTCCCCTAGACTGGAACAGCCTCCTCCCCTTCCCGGGCCTTCCTGCTGCTGTACCCCTCCTCTTTCCCCTGCCCCGGGAGGCCCCAGGGGCTCTGGCTGCACAAGCTTCTCGAGTCCCCGGCCTGAGACAATCCTGCCTCCTCGCCGCCTGCTTTCCCACCTTTGCTCAAGGCAAGGGTCCCCAAATGCCAGAGGGGACCAGACAGACTGCCTGGGTTTCTTGAGCAGGGTGCGTCCCTCTTCTGGTCTCTGTATCTCACCTGGAAATGGGGATCCCATCAGTGCGGGTGTCAGACGGACACAGTTGTGAGGGTTAATTGAGTTTATGTGAAGTGCTTAGAACACTTCTGGGTAAGAAGTAAGTGCTTCCCCCAGGTAAAATTTTATTTATTTATTTATTCTTAGAGAGAGAGGAAGGCAGAGAGAGAAGGAGAGAAACATCGAGGTGTGAGGGGAACACTGATCTGTTGCCTCTTGAATGACACCCCCACTTGGGAGGGGGCCTGCAACCCAGGCGTGTGCCCTGGCCGGGAATCGAACCGGTGACCTTTCAGTCCCCAGGCTGGCACTCAGTCCACCGAGCCACACGAGCCAGGGAGGCTGTAAGTGTTTTTTAACTGTTAAACAAAAAATTCCTTTTTCCTGCCTTGTATTGCAATGACTTTATTTGCTCCAGGTGAAGACACCATGAATTGTGAAACCGTTCATTTATTTAATAACACCATTTCAGGGGGAAGAGAAACGTTATCACGTGAAATGTACAAATTGCCTGTAAGCTTCACATATGTGTGAATTGTTCAGAGACAATTTTTTGTGTAGCGCACTCATGTCTTCTTCTACCCAGTCCCTTTTTGGCTTGTGGGCATTCATTGTTGAAGGTTGGCACCCAGCGGCTTGGGTTCAAGTCCTTATTCCCAAACTGTACTTCGCTGAGCCACCTTAGGTAAATTCTTTGGCTTCTTTAAGCCTCAGTTTCCTCTAAATAGCCAAGATAACTCACGGCAATTGTAGTGAATTTAAACAACAGAGTTTAAGGCATTGAGCGTGTATTGGATATTCAACACTGGAGAACTATCAATATTGTGCTGATTTTTAAATGTTTGTTGAGTTGAATCTCAGCTCTCCAAACACGGGGAGATGAAGATCTGGTATTTTATGGTCGAAGTGCCCTCCAGTGGCCATACTGGGGAACTGCAGCCCTCCTAATGTGCTCGGGAAGTCCCTTTGCTAGTCCAGGAACTACAGCTCAGTTCCCCCACCCCCATGCCAGGCTTACCTAACCCAGCTGGAATTCTTCACTTTCTTTCCTTTTACAGAAGACGTTAGGGGCTTTAAAAAGTACTTAATAGGATAAGAGACTAGGGGCAGAGCTTTAGCCCAGGAAGGACTCATCCTGAACATAAACTGTCTCCCAAAGCTGTGGGCTGAGTGCCTGCCGCAGGATGGAAGGACGGCGGAATGCTGGGTACTGGGCATTTGTTCTCCTCTGACCCGGGTGCTGTGCGTCCGGCCAGTGAGGGACCCCCCCCCTTGCTGGCCACATCCAAATATCTAGCATAGAACAAGTGTAGCCCATTTCAAGCATCTGCTTCTTGGCTTCAGCGGATTTGTCATTTGCTCTTCCTCCCTCCCTCCCTCCTTCCTCCATCAGTCTTATGGAACAGTGGCTGTGTTAGCAAGCCTCAGGTCCTAGGTGCTGGGGGTTACAAAGATCCGTCTAATACAGACATTGCTGCCAAGAGTTGTTAACAATGTCCCAGACACCACACGCAGAGTTAATCCTTGCATTTGAGTGTTTACAGTTTCTCCGTGTGGCTGAGAGGGAGGGTGGAAGCAGGAGCGTCAGACCCAGGCTGCCTGTTGGCCCCTGATGAGATGTGCCCGCAGTGGAAGCTTTGTCCGGCCAGGTTGGGGGGCTGACTTCCTCCTCCTGGGCCACCCTGCTCCTCTGAGAAATGTTCCGCATCTCAGACATCGACCAAACTCCCAGCTCCACCTGCACTGAGGGCCCTGATCTCCGCTCACCTTCCCACCCCTGCGCTTCGCCCAGGGTGCAGGGCTGGGAGTCAGAGAGGGGCAGTGTGTTTGTTAACCCACCTTGCAATGAAGGGCCTGAGCAGGGATTAAGTAACTTCCTCCGTACTTAGCGTCCAAACCCAGCAGCTCCCTGGCCAACTCAGTGTCCACGGTGGAGGAGAAGGAGCCTTCTCTGGAGTCTTTGGGTGGGAGGGTGGCTGGACACTCTTTCTGGAAGATGGCCTGACAGGGAGGAAGAAGCTGGGCGAGTGTCTTTGTTGCTCCTGGGACACAGTGGCCTCCCTGGGCTGCCATCCTCCCTCCTTCCCCTCAGGATCAAACTTCTCCACGTGTCCGCCTCTTCTTCAGTAGCCCCCTGCTGCTCCTAATCCCGGTTTCCTCCGAATTTTTTGCAGCTGCGGTAGCACCAGTCCCTCACTGTGTCCCCCAACTCCTAGAGCGATGCTGTCCAACAGAAACACAATGGAAGCCACATACACCACATAATAATTTTCATAAATTATTTATTTTATTTTTAAATTACAGTCAACATTCAGTATTTTGTATTAGTTTTCAGGTGTAAATGATTTTTATTTTTTATTATGTTTTATTGATTACGCAATTATAGTTGTCCCAACTTCCCCCCTTTATTCCCCTTCACCCAGCACCCCTCACTCTCTCAGGCAATCCCCACACCTTATTCATATCCATGGGTCACATGTATAAGTACTTTGGCTATTCCATTTTCTATGCTGTACTTTACATCCCCGTGGTTATTCTTTTTTTTTTTTAAAGATTTTATTTATTTATCTTTAGAGGGGAAGGGAAGGAGAGAGGGAGAGAAATATCGATGTATGGTTGCCTCCTGTGAGTCCCCTGCTAGGAACTGGCCTGCAACCCAGGCATGTGCCCTGACTGGGAATGGAACCGCGATCCTCTGGTTCGTAGGCCTGTGCTCAATCCACTGAGCTATGCCAGCCAGGGCACACTTGGGCCATTTCAAATGTTCTAGTAGCCACATTTCAAAAAAGACAAAGAGACAGGTAAGTATTTAATGCATTTTATCCAAAATATTGTCATCGCAACATGTAATCAATGTTGTGCAATTGACATATGTTGCGTGCATTAGTTTATGTGTCTGGTCCCTCTCAATCTGCATTAGCCGCCTGTGGCCGGTGTTCAACAGCTGCTTGTGGCCGCTGGCTCCTGCCTTGGGCCACACCGTCCTAGAGCCTTCCTTCGCTATTTGGCATCCACAGTCTCATCCCACCCTGTCCTGTCTCCCCTGGGCCATCAGGAGCCCCCAGGCTCAGAGTCCTCCTTTCACTCACCCTTGCATCTCCCCAGCACCTTAAAGTGTCCACCACACTCAGAATGACCCCCACACGCGTTTGTCGACGGGAGCGAGCGCTGGGGATTGATTTCTGTGGTTTAGCTATGGCTGTAAGTGGTGTTTTATGGATTGCTTCTACAGGAGCGCCCTGCTGCGGTATTAGCAGAAACAAGCCGCTGTGGCTGTCAGCAGCGGCAGAGGCCTTGGGGCAGATGAGGCTCCCTGAATCGAGCGCGGGAAGCCCTTCCAGGCCACATGCCATTTCTCTGGTTTAAGAGCCTGTCACTGCCGCCCTGTGCTCCTCCCTGCAACCCCATCTCCGTTAAACCTCGGATATATGGCCCTTGTCAGGGTGCATTACACAAAGGATGTGTCTCCAGCGTTCCACCAGCGGGCTGGGAGCTCCTCGGGGTAGAAAAGGAGTTATTCAGGTTGACAAGAGCCTGACCCACAACAGATGTGCAAAATCTGCTTGTCAGATGACTAAATGAATGAATGGCTGGAGCCAGTGAAGCCTCTCATTCATGTGTTTGTACATCACCCCCCAAATCTTTACTGAGCACTTACTATGTGTCAGGCACCGTGCTGAGCCCTGGGGACTCGGCCGTGAACAAGGCAGCTGTGGGTTGTGCCTCCCTGGAGCTCACCCTCTGGTGGGGAGACAGACAGTGCACAAGAAAACACACAAGTAAAATAAGTAGCACATTGACTGAGGCAGGTAACCAAGGGGCTGAGCTGGAGAATGAGGGTGGAGGTCTCCACACAGAGAAGAAAGTCTAGCCCCGGCTGGTGTGGCTCAGTGGATTGAGTGCCTGCCTGTGAACCAAAGGGTCGCCAGTTTGATTCCCAGTCCAGGCGCATGCCTGGGTTGTGGGCCAGGTCCCCAGTAGGGGGTGTGGGAGAGGCAACTGACCGATGTTTCTCTCCCTGTCTTCCCCTCTCTCTGAAAATAAGTGTATACATATAAAGAAGAAAGTCTAACCCGGGCCAGGTGGCTTGTTTGGTTGGAGCATCATCCTGGACACCAAGGGGCTGCCGGGTTGGCTCCCAGTCAGGGTGCGTGGGTGCGTGTGAGGGGCAGTTGATCAACGTTTCTCCCTTTTATTGATGTTTCTCTCTCTCACCCTTAAAATAAATTTAAAAAAAAAATATATATATATATCCATTCTCCAATGAGGATTAAAGAAAATGTTCTTTTTTTTTAAAAAAAAAGAAGATATAAAAAATAAAATAAAAAGGAAGAAAGTCTCCATCTATAGCCCCCAAGTGATGACTCAGGGGTCAGCACTCGGACACTGGCCACAATAGACTAACCTGAGGCCTGGGTGCTCTGAGGACGTTACTGTGTTCAGTTGCATTGATGATGTCATAATGGGTCCTGCAAGTTGGAGCAAAGGGGTGGGGACAGGGAGAGGGACCGGCAAAAGAAAAGAAAAGCTGTAGGTCCAGGTGCTGTCCATTCAGCCTCTGGAAAACCCGGCCCAGCCCAGGAAGACGTGAGCAGCTGACCATGGCGCTTAGCCTCTCCGACACATCTGTTCCCAACCACTGGCTCCCAGGCTACCCTGAGGTAACGGGCTGTGTCTCGGTCTGTCTCCGGTGGGAGCATCCCTGCCAGTGCACAGCAACAACGTGTGAGCCGTGCACTGTCTTAGGGGCTGTGGGGGATGACAAGACCTGAGGTCCCTGCCCTCAGGTTATGACAGATTAGGCCCTGAGCAAGGGGGTTACCAGAACAATATTCGTCAACCCCTCGGCCAGCTCTGGAGGAGCGTGACGGAGCCGCTCCACCCAGCCCTTTCTGGGGCCTGAGCTTCTCTCCATGTTGCCCCACAACATGGCAAGCGGGCCCAAGGGCAGAACACCCACCCAATGGTGTTTCTGAGACTGCAGACGAGTGTTTCTCAGGGTGGTCTCAGGATAGAAGAATTGTTTGCAGCATGGTGCCGGTCAAAAATGCACGTCCCTGGGCCTCAGCTCAAACCTTCCAAATCAGAATTTGCAAGTGTGGGTCTCACGAATGCGCATCTAAAAAACCACCCTCTGTCATCCTCACCCAAACCACTGCCCTAGGATTGAAACCCCCCCCACAGTACCTAAGTCCCGCGTCTGGCTGACCAAAGTGGGACTGTTTCTCTGTCCGAGACGGGAACGAGCTTTTCGTGTTTTGATGACAGATGAAAAGCCACGATTCATAGGCTGCTGGTGACCAGCTGTCGGCTTGGAAGGAAGCAGAGGCCACCGAGAACAGAATTCTCTATATTTTCGGCCCATCTATAAAATGCTTACCTGAGCAGACACTGTTTAAAGGCCATTAAAATCCCAGACACAGAATAAACTAGTCCCTGGAACTTTATAGATATATTTACTCAAAGCCAAGTGCTTGCAGAAAGTAAATAAAAGGGAAGCAAAATGAGCAAGCACCCCTAGAAATACGAACTGAAAGTAAATAGCCCTGTCCACTAAAATAAACTGGACAAATCCAGAGAGGATTAAATGACCTCTAGTCAGACAAGCTCGGAGCCAGAAACGCCCCGTGTTGGCTTGCTGAGGAAGGGGAGGTGGGGACCCGTCCCCCACATCGAGGCGTGTGCTCCCAGAGTGCCACGGAGGGGAGCCAGGGCTAGCTTGCAAGGGCTGACTCTCCCTTCGGGGGTGGGCTGTGTGAGTGCTCCCCAGACCTCCCTGGCAGCCTGCCAGGATGCCCGGAAATCTCATGACAAAAGATCAAAGTGTCATCTTAAAAGGCCCCTGATACAGTGAAAATTTCCTGGAGGTTGAGTATCTCAAGTCACTATGATTTGCCATGTGTTGGTTAATTGAGCGGGAATTTGTATAGCCCTTACTGTGTTTCAGGCCCTACGCCAGTCACTAAAGATATCGGGATGAGCAAGGCATGCACTTGGCCTCAGGCTGCTCACGGTTTACTGTGAGAGGCACTAATGTGAGAGAGAGTAATAGCCAACATCTACCACTATTTGACAGACTTCATGATAAGCACCTTAGAGGCATGACCTCATTTAATCCTCACAACACTATGAGGTTATTACTGTTATCTTTCCCCATTTTACAGATGAGGAAACTGAGGCTCAGTGTCTGTGGTATGATGGTAAATACTGAACAACTAGCTCTCTCCTGAAGAAAAAAATAAAAGTGCTGTTTGTTGTGTTTGCCAGTCTTGGTAGCATAAGCTCTGCCAGGCCGATTTCAGGCCACCAGCCTATGGTGGCAAGCCACCGCAAATACGACCCACGGCTAATCCATAGAGGAGCCAGGATTCGAACCCACGTCTCTCTGATCCTGAGCCCACCATATAACCACTTTGTTTTACTGTCAGTAACTCTACAAGATCATTGACATTCAAGAGAGACATGCCTGAAGGCCTTTGAGAAATGCCAGCTTTACAATGCTCTATAAAACTTCCAAGGTTGATAATCAGCACTTCCCTATACCTCTTCGGTTTTTTATCACCAACAGGGGCAGTGGGTTTTCTTTTGTGGGCCATCTAAAACACCTTTTTTATTTTGAAAGAATTAGACACTCATGGCGGTTGCAAAAATAGTACAGAGAGGGCCTGTGTGCCCTTCACCCAGTTTTTCTCAGGGGTCGCATTTGGCCGTTGTGACCCCTGGTTGGGTCACAACCAGGCAAGTGACATCGGTGTGTGTAGAGTTAGTTCCACGTCATTTTTTTTCTAGGATTGCCAGGTTTAATGAATAAAAATGCAGGACACACAATTATATTTTGTGGATTTTTTTTTGTGTATATTCCCTGCAATATTTGGGACATACTAATACTAAGAAATTATTCTTTGTTTATCTGAAATTTAACTGGGTTCCCTGTGTGGATGTCATCCGGCAACCCTAATTTTAGCACCTGTGTCGTCAGGCCACCACCACCAGAATCGAGATCCAGAACCACCTGGCCTTTAGAGTCACACCCACCCCTCCCCCACCTTTCCTGACCCTTGGCAACCAATCCACCTGTTTCCTCTCTCTCTAATTTGGTCATTTTTCCACTCAGCAAAATGCCTGTGAGATCCATCCAAGTTGTTACAGCAGGTGTTGGTAGTTTGTTCATTTTTATTGCTGAGAAATATTCTACAAGGGCCGTTTTTCACATTATTTTTTAAAAATTTCATTCATTCAAGAAATAGTTACGGTACAGCTACCAGGTGCCAGGCACAGACATGGAGCAGGTGAGGAGCGGACTGCAGTCAGGGCGAGGGGTTTTGCCGGGCATGTAAGCAAATCCAACACGAGCAAGGGCCTTGAAGGCATATGCAAGGGAGTGATGATGATGGTGGGGCATCAGATGGACACTGGGTGGGAGGGAAGTGGCCACCAGAGCGGAGAGGAACAAGGACCAGGTAGGGCCAGGAGCTCTTGGGTAGGTGGAGCATTCATGCCGCCCAGCGCCTTTTTCTGAAGGTCGCCCCATCTCATCCCCAGTTTGTTTTCTTTAAAATACCGACATCAAAAGAAGCATTCCATTCACTCTCCCTGCCTCATGCAGACACGCTTTTCATACAGAAGGAAACACAGCCTTCTATGGGCCTTTTAAACTTCAGGATTTAACAGTAGAGGCTGACCAACACATGCTTACTAACAACTAGGGTACAGAAGAAAACAAAAATTATAGTCATAAAAGACACCAAAAATCAGCTTTCCACCTGTTACTTTGCAATTTTCCTTATCTGGTTTTTAAAAGTAGCCCTGTCTGGGTGGCTGGAGTGTCACCTGGTTGAGTGTCAGTTGGTTGGAGTGTCGTCCTGTACACCAAAAGGTTGTGGGCTCCATCCTCCATCAGGGCACACACCTGGGTTTCCAACTCGATACCTTCAAGGCACATACAGGAGGCAATGATGGATGTTTCTCTGTCAAATCAATGTTTCTCTTCTCTCTCTCCCCCTTCCTCTCTCTCTAAGATCAATAAAAACATACTTGTGAGAGAATGACAAAAAAATTTAAAAGATGTGATTTGTATATGTACAAAAGAATTAAAAAGTGCAAAAGGATTTATAGGAGAAAAAGAAGCGTCTCTTCCTCCCCAGCCCCTCCGCCCCTCCATTTCTCCTTCCCAGAGTCAGTCAGCATTTTCTCGTGACATATTTTAAACATGTGAGAACACATATGTGTGTCTGTGTGTTCACACACAAATGGCAGCATCTCATACCTGCTGTTCTGCACCTGATTTTTTTTTACTTAACGGTATATCTTGGAAATTGTTCCTTATTAGTATCTATACAGGTGCTTCTTTCTTCAGAACTGTATAAATTACTCTGTAAACCTCCGTCCTAGAATATAATTGGTTGGAAATTGTAACTTGCCTGAGCTACTCACCTCAAGGCATCCTGGGAGATGTAGTTCTTGATCAATTCAGTCTTACTTGGAAAACAGGACTTCAGCAGAAGACACGTGTTGGAAACTAAAGCACCCTTCCAACAACACTGTCAAAGGATAAACTGTACCGTGTTATGCAAGTTCCTAGCCTTATACCCAAAAGCAAATGATTTATTCATTTAAACCACCAAGATATCTACCTGCAATGAGATACCCAGCACTGTCTGGCGTCAGGAAATCAAGATCATCTGATTCAGCCCTGGCTCTGCACCCATTTTAGCAGACAGGGCAGGAGACACACATGTACCACGCCTTCTCTTTCTTACAGCATTGCTTTGGTTTTCTGTAGCCCAATCCCCCTTAACAATTATGTGACAAATTACTGCTTAGAAAGTTCTCTCATAAACTGATGGATCAGCCCTGACCCATGTGGCTCCATTGGTTGGGTGTCTTCCCACAAAGCGAGGAATCGCCAGTTTGATTCCCCATCAGGGCACATGCCTCGGTTGTGGGTTTGGTCCTCAGTCGGGGCACATAGGAGAGGCAATCAATCGATGTTTCTCCCTCACCTCAATGTTTTTCTCCCTCTCTTTGCCTCTCTCTAAAGATAATAAAGTCTTTTTAAGAAAATAAACTTGGGGGATCAGAAGAGACACGCGTATCACACAACCCACACCGAAGTGTGAGACACCAACTGTGATGCTAACACACAGGCATGCGCTAACCCCAGAAGATGAGCGCGTGGCAGTGTTGTAAACACCAGCTAAGGACTGGTGGGGAGGGCTTCCTCCGCAGGCTGAGGGCATGAATGGTTCACCGAAACTCTAGGACCAGCTAGGATCCCCCCTTGATCTTCCCACTTCATACCCTTTGTCCAGAGAGAACCTCTCCTTCCAAATCTGTTTCCACGCATTGCCATGTCTATTTTTTAAAAATCTAGAAATCAGCTCATTGTGTGAGTTTTACTCAAATGCCCTGTAAATGTTATTCTGCAAATTCCCTTTTTTTCACTCAACAATATGCTTTGAATTGTTTCTATAATACATAAAGTCTGACCTCATATTATATTTTACTACATGTGGCATTCAGACAAATCAGCCAGGGATCTTGTTCTGCATTTCTAAAATGTTCCCAAGTGCACACATCACAGACAGAGGAACAAAGATGTAGCTGGAATGCAGGCGAAGGGCAGACTTGAACCAGCTCATAGGGGCCGATTGTCCAATTTCCAGGAATTTGCGATCCTGTGGTTAAACACAACAAGCATTTAAAAAATTAAATTATATAAACTTAAGTAAATTATATTACAAATGGAAAGAATAATACTCAAAAATCATCACTTTTCTAATTATCTTACCGTAAATCTATGCTCTTGAGGTTACGTGTTTATCTTTTCTCTTCCTGGTTTCTTAAGAAGATTTTGTTTTGGTTTTTATCAAGAATGGATGGATGTTCAGTTTATGTTTCACTTTCTAACTTACATGTTGTGGTGCTATTTGAATTTCTCACATTTACATGTACTCTCTCTTTTTTGTGATCAGAAGAACATTAAGTATTTTTCTGTAAGTGTCCTTCCCTTATACATTGTAGCCCTGGTCCAGCTGTCTTCACTGACCTCGAATGAGTCCCTTCCCTAAGAATGTTCTCTTCATGACCCATCCCGAGGCAGGAAATGGCACAGGAAGAACTCTGAGACTGCAAGGCTGTTACCGGCCAGCGTCTAGCACCCTGGTTGCCAGGAAATGTCTTTTAGCACTTAGGTAGAGTGAACAGCAAACCGAGGCAGGGAGGTGGAAGGAGCAGGTCTCATCTGCTAACTCAGCCATCCTGAGCCTGATCCAACAATATTGCCAGGTGTTCCAACATCACAAGAAACACTATGTTAGCTCGGGAGGAGGAAAGTCCTTCAGAGTCTTCGTAGCATTTCCACTCTCTGGGAAAGAAAACTTTGTGAAACTGTGCTTTCATCCCAGGACCTAGGATGCGGGAGAGGGTCCACAGTGTCCAAAGAAATAGCCCATAAGTGACTTTGGGTAACCGCCCAACTTTAATTAACTGCCTACTGTCACATGTCTGCTTTTCAAAAAGACGAACAAGTAGAGTCTGGAGCAAAGGAAGGATTTAGTCTAACAGACCTGCACATATACCTGAATTTGGGTAGTCACATTCCCCCTGGGAAAGCTGGCACCACATTTACTCATCAGTCAATGTGTTACTTTTACTCTCATCCCGCCAGCTATGTCCTCAGAACAAAGGATTTGCTCTCTTGGCTCTTGGCCCTCTGGCCTCCTGGCCTCTGGCCACCCCAGGGCTTGCCACCATGGCTTTCAGCCGTCCTTACTTTTGCCACTGGACTATGCTTTTCACGCCCCGCCCCCCCCCCTTAGCTAGGCCCATTCTCTTCCATGGGAGCAGATCACTAATAAACTCTGATTGCATGCTAATAAATTTGCTGATCTGTAATTCTTTACCTGAGGGAAAGGAGGCAGAGAGGGAAACATCGATAGGTTGGCTCTCCTACGCCCCCAGCTGGGGACCTGGCCCACAACCCAGGCATGTGCCCTGACTGGGAAGAACCGGTGACCTTCTGGTTAGAAGACCAGTGCTCAATCCACTGAGCCACACCAGCCAAGGCCATAATGTCACTTCAGTAAATGGCTAGAGAATGGCATGAACTTAACCTATCATCTTGTGTGTATATTCTTGAACACTCCCTTGCAATGTCTACTCCTTTGAAGTGAGGGTTGCAGGAACTTTCCAAATGCTCCCCACTCCCTGGACATTCTCACCCCCATACATAAACAAAGATGGCTCTATTCACCTGTCATCCCTGCAATGGTGATGACACCCCTGGAGGCAGGACCTAGGGACAACCAAGAGCCCTGACCACGATCTGTGGTTAGGCAGCTGAACAGTTTTTTTTTTATTGATTGATACCCATCTTGACATAGGAATATTAGAAATGCCTCCGAGGACATATGGAGCTTGTTTTCTTCCTATCTTAAGATGTGGAAAGAGTACATATATCAAAGTCAAACCCCAGATGCCTCCAAACAGCTGTGTGATCTTGGGCAAGTCGTTAACTTCTCTACCCCTCAGGGACCTCCCATGTAACATAAGATTTACCAAGAAAAAGGAAGGCCTAGGAAAGATCTGAGAATGGGTTGCCCCAGGCCTCTGGAATCAAATCCAAACCCACCTCTGCCATTTACTACCTGGGACAAGGTCACTGGTCTTTCTATGTAGGTTTGTTCATGTATAAAATGATGGCAGTAAAGAGTATGAAGTTGACAGGGCAGACGTGAAGATTAAACCATAGGGCACGTTAAGCTTTATCATAAAGCTGAAGGTCGTGGTGAGCGCTCCATGACCATTAGCCATGTTGTTTTTATCATCACAGGGTGCCTGTGGCGAGAGAGAGCACTTCGTACAGTACCCGTCCGACCAGGTGAGTAGGCGGGGTCGAGTTTTTTCTCAGACTTTCCCACCTCCTGGAGAGATCCGGGCATTGGTTGGCGGGTGTCCTACCACCTCCTGTGCGGCAGAGGGCCCCCGAGGTCTCCGTGGAGTGCGCGGCGAGGGCCGGGCAGACGGCGGGGGCGGGGCGGACGGCGTGGCCGGGACGGCGAGGCCGGCACGGCGCGGGGCGGACCTGGCAGCAAGGTGGGCCTGGCCCAGCGTAGGCCCCGGGCGAGTCAAGTCCAGCCCACTAGTGGGATAGATGCAGGTAGGTGGCCACCGCCCGTCCCGCTCGAATTTCTCTACCCTCGGACTCAGCCCAGCGCTGGATCGGGCCCAAGCTTAGGAGCGCTCTAGGGTGGGGGCCGAGCCGGTCCCAAAGCGAAACCGAAAGTTCGGCCCCGTGTGACTTGACCTTCCTGGGGTTGGAAAGGGGTGGACTGCGAGAGACTGGTGGTCGGGGGAGAGGGGTGGAGGGGAGACAAGGTATTCCCTGGAGAACAGGACTTTAATTTAGAAAAGGGATCGCGCACGTTGTGCTGGCGGGCTCAGACTTAGGGACCGGCTTGGGAGTTCAAGAGTTTGGGACCCGACCGGGATTTCTCAGCCGGGCGGGCCCTTCCGGGGGGAGGGGACTTAGGGGGCGGGGCTAGGGGCGCGGCGTCTTGGCTGAAGGGGCGGAGATCGCTATTGGGGATGTCATACTTCTGCTGGAGGGTCGAAGCTTTCCGCCGAGGAGTGAGCTTCTCCGCCTGGCGAGGGCGTGTCTCCGTCCTGCAAGGGAAGGAAGTAGAGATTTGAGCCTAGGAGCGGTCACTTTGGGGGTTTGAGTGGAAGTCACCGAAGAGTCTGAGCCCCCTTCTCCCNGGGACTTAGGGGGCGGGGCTAGGGGCGCGGCGTCTTGGCTGAAGGGGCGGAGATCGCTATTGGGGATGTCATACTTCTGCTGGAGGGTCGAAGCTTTCCGCGGAGGAGTGAGCTTCTCCGCCTGGCGAGGGCGTGTCTCCGTCCTGCAAGGGAAGGAAGTAGAGATTTGAGCCTAGGAGCGGTCACTTTGGGGGTTTGAGTGGAAGTCCCCGAAGAGTCTGAGCCCCAGTCTCCCCTAGGTGGCCATGAGCGGCAGAGCCCGAAAAGAGGCGGTGCAGGCTGCGGCCCGGGAGCTCCTCAAGTTTGTGAACCGGAGCCCCTCTCCTTTCCACGGTAAATGACCAGGGCTGCAGAGGAGGGTAGGGTGCCCCCTACCGGCTTCCATTGCGGCAAAGGCGAGTTCTTTATCTACAGTTGTGGCCGAGTGTCGAAGCCGCCTTCTCCAGGCTGGCTTCCGTGAACTCAAGGAGACAGAGACCTGGGATATCAAGCCGGAGAGCAAGGTACTAGGAGTGGGGTGGGGACCAAAAGGTAGGTTCCTAGGCTGGGGCTCAAAGTTTTGTGTGCCAGTTTGCTGGTTAATCCAATTCAACAACCCTCCCCCTCCCCCCACGACCAGTACTTCCTGACCAGGAACTCCTCCACCATCATCGCTTTTGCTGTGGGAGGCCAGTATGTTCCCGGCAATGGTTTTAGTCTCATTGGTGCTCACACGGACAGCCCCTGCCTTCGGGTAAGGAACTTGGGCTGTGTTGTAATGACGGAAGGCATGGTGGGGGGTGGGGGGAAACAGGCAGAAGGGAGCCAGGAGGTACATCTTGGGGACACCATTCTGCGGAGCAAGGACTAAGGCTTTTTGCCCTCTTCCTCCATACTTCAGGCCCTTCTGTGTCACTAGTGTTCATTCTGTGTTACTTAGCTTGTGACCAGCCTGTCTCATCTCCAAACCATGTCACTCAGTGGTCTCTGACTTCTCATTCCCTGCCTTCACCCTCAGGTGAAACGGCGGTCCCGCCGCAGCCAGGTGGGCTTCCACCAGGTTGGTGTGGAGACCTATGGTGGTGGGATCTGGAGTACCTGGTTTGACCGTGACCTGACCTTGGCTGGACGCGTCATTGTCAAGGTAGTAACAGGTTGAACCTGGGAGGTTCTCAGTTTCAGCTGCCTGAAGATTGACTGAGCGGCAGGGTGCCTGTGGAGACCTGCCCTGGGGAAGGTGGGTAGGGGCAGTCCAGGTCAGAGGACCCCTCGTTTAGTTTGTGTGAAGTGGGGGCTTTAACCAGCTGTGCTTGAGAGGCCCCCTGGACTGACCAGGCCTGCCTGGCCACAGTGCCCTACCTCAGGCCGACTGGAGCAGCGGCTAGTGCATGTGGAGCGGCCCATCCTTCGCATCCCACACCTGGCCATCCATCTGCAGCGAAATGTCAACGAGAACTTTGGGCCCAACATGGAGATGCACTTGTGAGACTGGGCACAGGCTGTGGTGAACAGGAGGGGTGGGCGTGGCACCAGGTGATAGGCCCCGGTAGAACCTGGGAGAATGCTGCCTGGTGGTGGCCACAGTCAGGTTCTCCTCTTGGGTCTCAGTTGATGTCCAAGGGCCCCAGCAGGAGATGCCTGAGCTCAGGGGTGCCCTGCGCTGCGGTGCCCTCTAGCCCTCCCCACAACCCCTCCTCCTGTGTCTCCCCACAGAGTCCCCATTCTTGCCACAGCCGTGCAGGAGGAGCTGGAGAAGGGGACTCCCGAGCCAGGGCCTCTCAGTGCTACAGTAAGACAGTCCGCTGCTCACAGGGAAGGGTGAGCAGGTGGGGAGGGGACCTGTCCCGAGAAGGGGAGAGGAGTGGGAGAGCAGATCCTCCCACCAGCATCCTCTGCCCTGCAGGATGACCGGCACCACTCGGTCCTCATTTCCCTGCTGTGTAGCCATCTGGGGCTGAGCCCCGAGGACATCTTGGAGATGGAGCTCTGCCTGGCTGACACCCAGCCTGCGGTGAGGAGTGGCTGCAGGAACCTGGCTGGGGGGAGACCTCGGGGATCTCGGCCTGCCTCAGCGTGTCCCCTGAAGCACTCATCGGCTCTGCCAGTCCCCCAGTTACTCTCATTCCTGTTCTTCCCAGTGGACACCACTCACCTCTGCCTCCAGGGCAGTGGTTCTCAAAAATGGCCGCTCCCCACTCTAGACCTGCCTCCTCCAACTCTGGTATGGAGCCTGGGAACCAGTTTTCCCACAGATTCCCTTGGAGTTTCTACTACGGGTGGCCCTGTCCACTGTGACGCACACTGGCTCTGACCTCTGAGGGCAAGAGGCCTCGAGGTGGCCTTTTCCTGGAGTCTGCCCTTGTGCCCCTCCCAGTTCCCGACCACAGGAGATTGCTGAGGCTCTGGACGTTCGATCCTGTTTGAACATGCACTGAGCTCCTGTGTCTTAGCTGGTCTCCTTCTTTGCTCATCTCTTTAGCTTTTGTGACCATTCGGTTTCACCCTTTTCCTGTCCCATAGGAACTGGTCAGGAACTACAGGACTGCAACTTCTATCCCTCAGCACACCGCCCCCCCCCCCCCCCCCACCATTCTCCACTCAGCCCTGCACAGCAGTGTCGCAGTCCTAAGCCAGAGGTCAGGGAGAGGTTGTGCAAGGTGCCAAGGAGGTAGCTTCAGCTCAGCCCTTGAGAGCAGGGAAAAGCTGGTAGGTTGGGATGAGGGTTTAAAGGTCAGACTGACTTACTCTGTCTTTCTAGGTCTTGGGTGGTGCCTATGAGGAGTTCATCTTTGCCCCTCGCCTGGACAACCTGCATAGCTGCTTCTGTGCCCTGCAGGTGAGGAGCTGGGACACCCCCAGGCAGCACACAGTACCAAAAGAGATGGGATGTTGGGGTACAGGGACGGCCTCCAGCCCCAGCAAGCTGTGAGACAGCTGCCGGCCAGCCCCGCAGTCTGCTGGTGCTGGTGGATCACAGGCAGGGGCCTGAATGCTGCAGCCTTAGCATCACTCCTCTCGGCCCCATCCCCGCACTGGTCTGGGGACTGGGGCTGCAGTGGGGGAGGCTGAGAGCTTATTTCGGGCACCACAGTGTCTTGTCCTAACCCTGTTCCTGCTGCCTGCCTTTAAAGTTAACCTCAGCTTCCAGGGAAAGACTTTAGCCCAGGGGTGTCAAACTCATTTTCACTGGGGGCCACATCAGCCTCATGGTTGCCTTCAAAGGGCCGAATGTAACGTTAGGACTGTATAAATGTAACTACTCCTTAAAGTTAAGTGAGAGCTCAGCGCTGCTGCCCAGTAGAAACAGGTGCTGGGCCAGATAAAACAAGGTGGAGGCCGGATTTGGCCCGTGGGCCTTGTGTTTGCCACCTGTGCCTTAGCCCATCAGGCAGTGTCACTCACCTCCCCCTATACCCCAGACTTACGCCCCCCCGCCCCCCCCCCCAGCCTTCTCTGTGCCTTGGGATCTCAGGGCGTGGTCTCTCTTCCTCCCAGCCACCTTGATATTCCCACCTTCTCTCCTTCTTCACTAACCCCTCCCTCCGCTATTTGCACGCCTCCTCCCTCCCCATCCCGTCCTTAGAGATAGGCTTTCGGCTGTAGTTGAGACCACAGCCAGACCTGGGAATTGTACCCACTTCTACCACCAGCCAGCCAGTCATGCCACCTGATGGAGCTCCTGCCACGCTCTTGGACCCTGATCTTTTCACTGAGGCCACTTAGTTTGCGTGATCTGTGTGGTTCCTTTGACTTTATAGGACTCTCAGCCCTCCCCCTTCACCGTACACACCCGCCTGTCTTCTGCATGGGAAAATGTGGGAGAAGGACACCCGGAGGGTGGCTTCTCTCATCCCAGAGGTTACCCCCGTCCCAGGCAGTGCTCTCGGAGGGGAAGGCCAGTGAAAGCCCACTCCTGCTTCTCATTGGCCTTGGCGACAGCAGGCAGGTTGGGGTGGCCCCTCTGAGGTGCTGGTGGGCTGTTATGGAAGCATGAGGGGTGAAGATGATGCTCTGGATCCCTCCCCAAACCAGGCCTTGATTGACTCCTGTGCAGCCCCTGCCTCCCTGGCCTCGGATTCACACGTGCGCGTGATTGCCCTCTATGACAACGAAGAGGTATTCAGGGGGGAGCCTTGGGGGGCATTCCATAGCCAGCCTGCACCAGGCACCCACACTGAGCCTGCAGGGGAGGCCTGTGCCCCCTTAGCACTGGTCCACTCTAGCTCATCATTTATCTGCCTCTAGTGTTACCATCCCTCTCCTGTTTGCCTGTGTGCCATGTGTACAGTGCCCTTCCAGCCTCAGAGCCCTGGGGCTCAGCACATTTTGCCTGCTTGTGTTGGGGGTCACTCCTGGGCGCCGTAACGGAACGGGAGCAGCTGGCTAGTTCTCTCTCATGGGGCAGCACAGGTCAGAGTTAGCCGCTCAGGACACAGGGCTTCGATGTCTGGGTCCGGGGGGGCTGTTCCAGCTCATGCCATCACATCTGTTCTAAGTTAGCAGGAGGTGGGGAAAGGGCGCGTGGGGCATGTGTGCCCATCGTCTTATAGGCCCATCCCAAAGGAGGCATTCACCCCTGCCTACATTGATTGCCCAGAGCCTAGCGTGGCCACAAGTGGCTTCAGGGGAAGCCGGGAGTGTCCTTTCTCCCTGGGAGGTCACGTGCTTAGCTGTAGCTGTGGTGTTCTGTTATGGATGGTATCACGGACAGTTGGAGTCTCTGTCACACCCATGAGAGAAGACTCATCCTCATGGTGGGGCGTGCGTGCTGAGCCCTGGTTACAAGCGCCAGGGGAGAAGGAAGCGGGCAGTGCAGGAAGCCCACTGGAAAGTGTGGTTTCTGCCCCCGAGATGATCGAGGGTTAATCTGACCCCAGCCCACCGTCAGGGTTTTGGTGGCAGAGACTGGGAAAGTTGCGGATGAGACCCCACTGACTCAGTGGGGTCCTGGGCCAGTATGGGCATCGGGCCCCTCTCCCAAGCCTGTGACTCAGGCCCTCAGCACAGACCCCCAGAGCCAGGTCTCTGCTGTTGATAGGTGGGGTCTGAGAGCGCCCAGGGGGCCCAGTCCCTGCTGACAGAGCTGGTGCTACGGCGGATCTCAGCCTCGTCCCAGCACCTGACGGCCTTCGAGGAAGCCATTCCCAAGTCCTACATGATCAGCGCAGACATGGCCCATGCCGTGCACCCCAACTACGTGTGAGTGCCGAGCCAGGCGGTAGTCACACCGTCTGCACACTCTGGAGACCTGGGCCCTGGGCTCCTCCCCCTTCCGCTGCCTCATCCACCCAGAGGTGCACTGGAGACTTCCTTTTTACGGCTCCAGGGCTGAGCTTGGGTGGAGTCATGTAAGCCCTAAGCCAGGGATGGTGAACGGGCTCTCTCTCTCTCTCTCCAAACTTATCTCCACCTGTTGCTAGAGGCTGCCTGGGACACTCTCGGCATGGCTGCGAGGTCCTGCCAGCCTGGTGGGAAAGCGCGCTGCGACCCATTAGCCATGTCTGCCATGGGGGTGCTGGTGGGTGTTGACAGGCCCAGCTCCTGTTTGCCGCCCTTGCCCTTAAACCATCTCTCACAGGGACAAGCATGAAGAGAACCACCGGCCCTTATTCCACAAGGTGAGGCGCTCCGGTTTCTTCTCTAGAGACTCGTCAGCCTGGCCAGTTCCGGGCCTCATCTGTGCCTCACTCTCAATCCCTGGCTTCCTCTCCCCAGGGTCCCGTGATCAAGGTGAACAGCAAGCAGCGCTACGCCTCGAATGCGGTCTCAGAGGCCCTGATCCGCAAGGTGGCCAACAATGTGGGGGTGCCCCTGCAGGTGAGGGCAGGCCCTGCCTGGGAGGGGTGCTAGGTGGGCCCCCAGTGAGCAGGGAGCATGGTAGGCAACCTTCAGTGGAGAGGGTTGCAGGAGAGTGAGGAGAACGGGTTTTGAATACAGACAGAGCTGGGATTGGCGCTGATTCAGACATGGTGCTACCAGCCCCGTGACCTTGGACTAGTCTCCTGATTTCTCGGAGTCTCAGTTTGTACACCTGTGAAATGGGGGGCTGATAGCAGTGGCTGTTCTGCTGGATTTCTCTGACGATTAAAGCACATGGTGAGTTAGTCCTGCCCTTTCCCGAGCCAGCACCCCCTGGCTCCTCTGTGTCTCTCTTACACACCCTGGGGACTTCCACACGGGAACTCCAGGGCTGGGGAGTTTGGAACTCTGAGTGTTCCTTTTCTTTCTTTCTTTCTTTCTTTCTTTCTTTCTTTCTTTCTTTCTTTCTTTCTTTCTTTCTTTCTTTCTTTCTTTCTTTCTTTCTTTCTATTTTATTTATTTTCGAGAGAGGAGAATGGGGGGGCGAAAGAGAGAGAAACATCAATGTGTGGTTGCCCCTTGCACACACCCAACTGGGGACCTGGCCCGCAACCCAGGCCTGTGCCCTGACTGGGATTGAACTGGGGACCCTCTGGTTCTCAGGCCAGTGCTCAGTCCACTGAGCCACAGCGGCCAGGGCCAAAATGTATTTCTTAGATAATAAGACTTGAGAGTCAAAATTACTCTCCAATCCCTGGGCTTCAGAGCGGGTATTTCATTAGCAGGAGTTAGAACAGTAGTCTCCACTAGGTCTCTTGGGTGACCAGGTGCAATAAGGAGCAATATTTTGAGGGGCGGTATTAATTAATCATTAATCAATTATTAATTGATTTGTTAATTATTTAATCAATTTATATTAATTTTTATTAATATAAAGTTAATATTTTACCATGGCCAGGCATGGTAACAGCTCCAGAGCTGAGAGGCTGTGCCACATGGAGGCAGGGGCCCTTTGGTCCACTGCTGCCACTTCTCCAGCCTGTTCCACCGGTCCCCAAGCACCCTGCCTCGGCCTTGTGATCCGTGGCTCCCAGAGCTGCCACTGGGACTTCTCCTTCAGGCCCTGGAAGTTGATGGTGACCAAGACCCACATCAAGAGGTCGCCAGATGTGAAGTTAGCTGATCATTGCATATGCCATCTCTCCCCAGGATACTGTTTGGAGACAACATTTTAAGAATCCAGCGTGGTTCTAGCTTTGAGATTGAGTTGAACGTTGCAGGTGCTTTACGACGTGTAAATAACTAGCCCTGGCTGGAGTGGCTTGGTGGGTTTAGTGCCGGCCTAGGAACCTGAAGGTCGCTGGTTCATCCCCAGTCAGGACGCACGTCTGTGTTTTGGGCCAGTTCCCAGTTAGGAGTGTGTGAGAGTCACCCACACATTGATGTTTCCCTCCCTCTCTTTCTCCCTCCCTTCCCATCTCTCTACTTTAATAAAAAAAGAAAAAGATATGCAACCAGCTAGCAAGGAATGCCTAAAGTGGCCTGTGTGGAAGCGTGGCAAGGAAGCAGGACACAGGGTGGACACTGCCGGTGGCTACTAAACCGTGCGATTGGGTTTTCTCTTGGTTGGTGGTGGTTTGTTTTTATTCTCGCCCAAGGACATGTTATTTCATTGCTTTTTTAGAGAGAGGAGGGAGGGAGAGAAAGATATCGATGTAAGACAGAAACATGGATTGGTTGCCTTCTCGTACGCACCTCCACCAGAGGTAGAACCCACGACCTAGGCATGTGCCCTACCTGGGCATCAAACCCACAACCCTGCGTCTGGGGGGCAGCACTCCAACCAACTGAGCCACACCAGCCAGGGCGAAAATGGATTCTGTATGGGAGGCAAGATGATGGTGGCTGGAACTAAGTAGTGGTAGTGCAGATGGAGAGAAGGGGCCCATTCAGAGCATACTGTCCTGTGGGCCTGCCATTCAATGCTGGGTTTGTGATTTTATGCTGGTCACATCTGCTTTCCAAGGGGGCAGAAGCAGACCACCTGCCAAGCCCCTTTCGGCCCTGCAACTGTAAGGTGACTTCCTTCTTGGACTTCAATGGCGCAGACTGCATGTTGCTCATAAACCCCTTTGCCTGTCCCCAGGATCTCATGGTGCGGAATGATTCCCCCTGTGGGACCACCATTGGACCTATCTTAGCCTCCCGGCTGGGTCTGCGTGTTGTGGATTTAGGCAGCCCACAGCTGGCCATGCACTCCATCCGGGAGACAGCCTGCACCACTGGAGTCCTCCAGACCATCACCCTCTTCAAGGTGACTCTCCCCCACTCACCACCGTTGGGCTAGGCTCCCTCCCCCTGCCGTGCGGGGGTTGGTTGCTTGGGCAACACCACCACCAGTAGTGGCTGGCCTAGGTGGTGGGACCGGTTTTCTTGGTGCTACCATGTAGAAAAAGAAGGGTCTCCAAATTTTCTCAAGGCTCAGGGCCCTGATCAGCCTCCAGAGGATAATGAGGGGACAGAGAAGGGGCCAGAGATGGGAAGACTGGAGCCATTGTCATGGGTGGGAGAAACGATTACGCTTCTCTTGCTGGGGCCTCTGTTGGTAGGAGGCAAGTTGGGGGGCCACCCCATTTGGTCTCCACTGATTCCAGATCCCATTTGCCTCCCATTTTAGGGCTTTTTTGAACTGTACCCTTCTCTGAGCCGAAACCTCTTGGTGGATTGAGGCCTCCTGGAAAAACAACTCTTTCACTTGGAGAGAAGTTCTCAGCTGAGCTGAAGATAGATTATTACAGTGCATTTTTCACTCAAACTTTCTGTCGTGCTTATTTGCCAATGGGGAGGGTGGAGGTTCGGCCTACCTCAAACCTCTGGGGCCAGAACGGCCGGGAGGTTGGGGTGCAGGGAGAGGAGACCACTGCTCCTGGGAGCTGATGGAGGCATGATTTCCAATCTCTTTTTCCTAAGCTCTTAGCTGAAGTGGGCAAAGGGTGGGTGGGTCCACAGTGGGAAGGCCATTTCTCCCATCCTCAGTCCTTTCCCGAGGAAGTGACCTCAGTGCTCTTCCCCACGTCCACGCCCAGAATCATCCTGAAGCCCAGCTCAACCCTCTGAGGTCTCAGCAGGGCTCAGCATCGGCCCCCTTGCTGCCCCTCCTCCCGCCCAGCAGCTGCCCTGGGCAGCCCAGGCTGTTCCCCACCCTCCACCTCCCCTCCCTACACCTCCCAGGCACCGCAAAGAGAGGGGCACAGCGGGGCTTCAGCATCGCCCTTCATCATCCAGTCCACTTCCCAGCATCTGCTGGCCTGACTTGATTGCTGATATACAGGGTGGGCAAAAGTAGGTTTACAGTTGTGAGTACATGACAGTTTATTCTTGCGTTATTATTATGATTTTTTTTGTATTACGAATGTAAACCCACCTTTGCCCACCCTGTATTACCAGGGAAAACGGTTGCCACTGAAAATACCAAAGTAGGAAAAGTCACAGACCCCTTACAGACTCTTATCAAAATAATTGTTCTAACCAAAGTGTTGTCAGTTCTTTGGATGCCAGTTTTAAAAATTTTATATAAATACAACCATTTTGTTTTTTAATATAATCATAAAACAATTACCATGCTAATAGGGTTTAAAATATATGTAATTAAGGACTATTATCACAATAGCATAAGACTCGGGAGAGGGCAACAGGTTCGAGTGCACTCAGGTTCTTGCACTGTCTGGGAAGAGAGCAAAGGAACTGGTTAATATGATACTTTGAGGTCAAGGACACCTACAGTGAGTTTTAGGAAAACCACTAAAAGCATATTAAGAGCATGTAGCTTCTGTTATGGGTTGAATTGCATTCCCCCCAAAAGATGCTAAAACCCAAACCCTGGTACCTGCCCATGTGGTTATATTTGGAAATAGGTGTTTGCAGATGATCAAGACAAGGTCATCAGGGTGGGCCCTGATCCAATATGACAGTCTCCTTACAAAAAGGACAACTGTGGGCACAGAGAAGATGACGTGAAGACACTGGGGATGCCATGTGGCCATGGGGGCCTGGAGAGATGCGTTGACAAGCCAAGAGATGCCAAGGATCGCTGGCAAAGAGCTAGGAAGAGGTGAGGAGGGTTCCCCTACAGGATTCAGAGAAGCCCGACCCTGCCAAAACCTGACTTCCAAAATTCTAGCTTCCCGAGCGAATTCTTTTAAGACAATGAATTTCTATTATTTTATTTAAATCACCTAATTTTTGATGCTTTGTTATAGTGGCCCTGGGAAACTAATACAACTTCGAACTAATTGAGTGGGGAAAATGGGATAATAAAAAATAATTGGTCCATTTTGCCACTTGGCTTCAGAGGGTTCAGCAAAACCATATTGATGTATGTGTGTGTGAGTAATACAAAATAGTAATGTGGGTTGGTTCTAGGTCAAAAGTGTTGCCTGCAGATGGAGAGATGATGGGTGTCCATCGTACTATTCTTACACATTTTTTCTATATTTGACCATTTTTATACTAGAAATGGGACGTTAAAAATTCAGAAGAGGGGAGAAATGAGAAAAACGAGGTGAAGCGATACAAAGCACTGAATAAGCTGACAGATTAAACCCAGACGCATCCAGTTGTGTACAACCTTCTGAATAAGCAGACTGGCCTCTCAGTAAGGTGGTTATTCAAAAAAGAATACATGAACTACACATTTCAGTTAAAACCCCAAGCGTCAGACTCCACCTAAAAGTCACCGTCGTCTCCCAGTGACACACCTGAAACAAGTATACGCAGAGGGGACGTCACTATGGATGTGACGCTCTGAATTTCACAAATTTCATCCATGGACAGGCATGTGCGCTTTCTTTTTTTTACACATTTTCCCCAAACGGGTCAGGCTTTTTTCTTACTGATAGAATATTTTTGAGGTTTATTTGTGTTGTTGCATGCGGAAGTCATTCTCTTATTGCTGACTAGTATTCCTTTCTGTGAGCATCCCATGGTCCTTTAACATCCATTCTCCTACTGGTCGCATGTGGGCTACTCCGGTGTCTGGCTGTGATGCTAACGCTGCTCGGGGCATTCTTATGGGCAAAACACTCGAACGGGCGCTTCTTAAAAGAGTCAGTCCGAATGGTCATTAATTACATGAAAACATGCTCTACTTCATTCGTCGACAGAGAAATACTAAGTCGACTTGTGAGATTGCCTGTGTTTGACCGTTTGGACCCACAAACTGGCGATTTTGTGTGGTTTAACCTGTCACGAATGGATCATGATAGGACAGGCAAACATGTTCAAGTCACACAGCGAGGCCCATCGGTGAGGAGGTGGAGCAACGGGAGCTCCCGCACGATGTTAGCCGGAGGGTGAAGTGACAACAGCGGAGGCACGGACGGACGAGGTAAAGAAGGACCCCCCCTGGGCCTTTGGAAGGAGCTCGGTCCTGCCAACGCCTTGGTTCCAGACTCTGGCCTCCAGAACTGAGAATAAACTCCCACTGTTTCAAGCCACCAAGCTTGTGGTAATTGGTGGTGGCAACCCTAGGAAGCTAACAATCGGTATAATTACATTTCTAAACACTACTCCTTACAAATGTGTACTTACTTCCGTTGTGTGGTGACCAGATAAGGAAGGACGCGATGCCCGCAAAGTCAGGAGAGTGGTTAACTCTGGGAGGGAGGAGGAGAGAGGGAGGGCTGTCATCGGGAAGCCACAAGGCGGTGCTCTGTGGCCTGGATGGGGTCACACAGTGGTTCACATGAATAATCTGTTGAGCTGCGCCTTTACATGTTACCCACTTGTTTATCTGCGCTACTTTTCACAATCACAAAGTAAAAGTACTTTTTAGAAAAGGAGAAAAAAAAGCATAAAGGCCTCCAAACACAAAAGTTGGCTTCAGAAACATTCTAAACAGGAAGAGGAGTTGCTTCTATGATGACTGGATTATCAGAAGTAAGGAACTGCCCGCTTCTTGCGGAAGAAACCCGGGAGCTCCAGGTTTGGCCCAGGCCAGACAATAGATGAGAGGGTCAGTCCCGCTCTCCCGGGAAAATCCCCTTCCCCTGCTTCATCTCCCTTTGTTTTCCCCAGAGGGCGCTGCTCTCCACTGAATTCAGCTTCCAGGGGCTGGAGTCAGCCTTT
This sequence comes from Sturnira hondurensis, assembly GCF_014824575.4. Classification (NCBI taxonomy): domain Eukaryota; kingdom Metazoa; phylum Chordata; class Mammalia; order Chiroptera; family Phyllostomidae; genus Sturnira; species Sturnira hondurensis. The sequence continues at coordinate 3,156,680 of NW_028092868.1, read as the reverse complement.
TGCTTAACGCATAGCTCAGGGAAGACTCAAAAGTTCAGACATAAATGAATGGACGAGGAAGCCTTGACAAAGGAGAGCCAAATGCAGAGAGAACCATGAAACTACATATTCTGGATTCCGCCACGTAGCCAGGGACATTTCTTACAAGTGTGTGCCAGCACACATTTATACACTGACACAGCATGTACACACTCATATTCATATACCTACACATATTCATATCCCCACACACATGCCTCATGCACACATATAAAAATAACATATACATAGTTATATGTGTGTTATTCAGGCATATACACACAATGTACCTACATGAACACACATGCACAATTATATAACAGGTGCATATATGCACACACAAATACATATAACACAACACACACCTGAACACACCCACCCATATGCACCCAGTATGTAAACGTACAAACCCACACATGCACACAAACGTATGCACACACATGCATAAGCACCCCACCCCACACATGCACAAACACACTACCCCACACATACACCCACACGTGCACACTGCACATGGTACCTATCTTCCAAGACGGCCTCCAGTGATTCTTGCCTCCTGTTATTCATGCTTTTATGTAGCCCTGTCTCACAACATCGCAGTGTTGGTTTGTGTGGCAGATAGAATGTGGTGGAAATGATGGTATGTGTGTTCTGACGCTAGGTTACAAACACACGGTGGCTTCTGCCTTGTTCCCTCTGAGTTGTAAGGACACTCAGGTAACCATATGGAGAGGATGACATGGCAAGGAACTGAGGCCTCCTGCCAACAGCCAGCGCCAAACTGTCAGGAGGCTGAGGGAGTCACACTGGACATATGTCTTCCAGCCCCTGGAGAGCCTTCAGATGAAGACAGCCCTGGCTGACACCCTGACTTCAGTTTCATTCGGGACTCATGGGAAGGAGGCTGGTGGGGCTGGAACAGAGGGGAAGGAGAGAGGAGGAAGCCAGGCTGGGGAGGAAGGCGAGGCTAGATCCTGCTGCACTTTGTGAGTGGTGGGCAGAGCCTCCACAGTGTAGAGGGAAGCCGTGGAAGAAGGTTGAGCAAGGGAGTTACATGCTTCGGTCTGTATTTTAGGACACTCCGCTGGTGCATGTTAAGAGATTATAGGGAGGCAAGGGTGGAACAACGAACAGACGAGAATATTTATCCAGCGCCTACAATGCGCTGGACACCACTGCAGGCTGCTGGGGCAAGACCCAGTTACCAGTCTTCCCGACAACCAGGTAAGATGCCTTCCCAGTAGCAGGTCAAAGATGGTGGTGGTTTGAAAAGGGCGGTGGCTTAGGGTAGGGAGAAAATATGGACGACAGGAGAAAAATTTTGCAGGAAGAAACTCTATCTGCCTGGGGGAGTGGGGGTGGGGAGGGTGGGGGGGGCGCACCACTGATAGGAAGGCAGGGTCTGCGAAGTGTAACTGAGTGTTTACAATGGGCCGGTCGGGTCATGTTTCTAAATGCTTCTTGGGTACGAAGTTAGAGAGTCCTAAGAACACCGCCAGCTGGACACTGTTACCGTCCTCACAGGAGACAGACATGAGGAACTGGGCGCAGGTGTGAAAGAGCTGCGCACAGGTGCCAGGATCTGACCCCAGGCAATCTCACCCTGAGCGAGGAGTGTGCCCAAGCAGGGGACCCCCGCAAGAACGCCAACCCAAGTGCGGTTTACCAAAGCGCAATTACGGGTATCGACCCCTCTCCCGCCGTCTTCAGTCCTTGGAGACTAGAGCTGGGATGGAGGTGAAGGCCCTGGGCGTGGGGTGGGGTTGTCCTGTGCGGATTCTGGGGAGGGGGGCGACTGTGTCAAGAGCAGCCCGCTCTTAAAAGCCTGACTGATGCGGAGACGGATTGAGGGTGCACCAGGTGAGGGCCTTGTCACCACCCGCGGTGGTTGGCCGTGCTGCCGGAGGGGGGTCGGCAGAGCTGCCGCCGGGGTCCGGGGAAACCTACCACGGCCGAGGTTTCCTGCTGTTGACACCGTTAGTCCCCAGGGTGCGGAGGAAAATCCGGGGAGGACGGGGACGGTCCGAAGAGGAGGGGTGCACAGAGCTCCGAAATTCTGCGGGGTGGGAAGGGGAAGTTAGAGGCATCTCGGAGACTGGCGTTAGAAATCGGAAGATGGGGTGGGACAAAAAGAAGCGGGCTTGGTGGTAGCGGGAGATGGGGGTTCCGCAGGGGAGCGGAAGGGACCCCCGAGTGGGCCCAGGGACGGAGAACTAGGCCGCGGGACCAGGGAAGAAACAGCAGACGCCCGAGGGCCAGGGCAAGGTGTTTGCAGCTGAGCGGTCGGCAGAAGGCCGGAGGGGCCGGGCGGCGGGCACCCAGACCTCGGAGGGGGGCGCGGGGGAGGATTGGGCCCAGCCACGGGCCCGGGCTTCCCCCGCGCTGGGGCAACGCGACCTCCGATGGGAGGGCGGCTGCGGAAGCGCGCGACCGAGGATGCCGAGGGCTCCCACCCTTCCCCACGCTCACCCTCCTCCGTTCCTTCACGGTTCTTCTGTGGGTCCTTGGGTTTGGACACGAACACGCAGGACGTCATGAGGCGCTGGGGCTCATAGAGCGTTGGGTGGGCGCGAGGGGAGCCAGGCCCCGAGGGGGTGCCTCTGCCCCTTCACCTGCACCGCCGGCCCTCTTCGGGGGCCACCTCTGGCCGCCGCCAGCCCAGGGTTCAGTACCGGTGAGAGCTGGGGCTGACCCGGGTCCGTCCTCCCTTTACCGTTCAGTGCTGGGGTCGCCGCCTCAAACGCCCAGCTGCCCCGCCAAGCCCTTTCCCCCACTGTAGGCTGCTGGGGAGGGATGGGGCTTTCTCCCCTCTCTCTCTCTAAAATTTTCTTCTTTCCTTTTTTACAATTACTGCTGTCTATGGTGGCTATAGAGAGAATGATTTTCCACTTACAGTGGCAATGCTTCCTTTTAAAATACTTTTACTTGAATTAAAAAATGAATCAGTTTTGAAAAGTAAGCCAACAAAAGCACAATGGTACAAAGATAAGCCAAAAAACCTGTCTCAAATAACTGAAATTTGGGGAAGGCTGTGTTAAGCCATAATGCCTCCATTTTGGTAAAGTAAATTTGTTGGTGACTTTTAAATAAATGTGCTGAGATATAATGGCTCCATTTAATGGTGTATAGCGTGTTCACGGAGTTAGGCAACCCTCACCACAACTGATTTTATTACATTTTATCATCCCCAAAGAAACCTGTACCTCTTAGCAGCCACAGCCATTCCCCCCTCGCCCGTCCCTCCCCCAGGCCTAGGCAAGCAACTGCCAGTTCACTTCCTTTCCGTCTCTGAATTTGCCCGTCCTGGACAGTCCACAGGAATGGAATCTCACCATACTCACGTAATTTTCCTGTGACTGGCTTCACTTAGCTTAATGTTTCTGGGGTTCATTCATGTAGGAGCATGTATCCGTACTTCGTTTTTTTTCCTTAATGAATTATTCCATCATGTAGATAGACCATAATGTATTTATTCATTCACCGGTTGGCGAACATCTGGGTTGGTTTTACCCTTTGTGCATAATGCTGCAGTGAACATTTGTACAGAAGTCGGGTGGACGTTTCCGCTCCCCTTGTGTGGGTAGCCAGGAGTGTATCTGCTCTGTCATACGGTAACTCTGTGTTTAACCTTCTGATGAGCTGCCAGGCCACCCGCCCCAGCAGCTGGACCACTGTGTGCTCCCACGGGCAGTGTGTAAGGAGCACACCACCAGCCCTTGCCAGCCCTTGTTATCATCTGCCTTTTTGATTCTGGGCAGCCTAGTGGGTGTGCAGGGGTATCTCACCAAGGTTTGGATTTGCATTTCCTTGGTGGCTAATAGTTTTTAGCATCTTTTCATGTGCTTATTGGCCATTTGAACATCTTCTCTGAAGAAGTGTCTATTCAAATTCTTAAATTTTTAAATTGGGATATTTGTCTTTTTATTGAGGTCTCTGCCTTTTTTTTTTTCATGATTGTTAGGGTCTGCTTGTGAACTGGAGGAGGAGAGAGATTCAGGATAGAAAAAACAAACAAACAAACAAACCGAGATTGTCTCCCACCCCATCTACCTGGGTTGGATTGAGGAGGGGCTGTGTAATAGAAAGGTCATTCCCCACATGGTGTTGGTGGGTACACTGTGGCTCTCAGGAAGAGAACCTGAACTTGGCAGCCCTAACTGTCTGAAGCCGGGTTCCATGCTCTACCCTTCTAAGGATCCCAGAACTCCTTGCAGCTCTCCTCCCAGGAAGCAGGGAGCTTCGTCCCTCACTCCTAACCTGCCCACTTGTCTGTCCACTCAGTTTTTGGAGCCATCTGAGGCTCTGCTCACCTGTCTGTCCACAGGCTGCCTCCCTGCCTGAAGACTCTGCTCTTACCTGAAAGTCTGTGCCAGAGGATGCTACTGGGACCTTTTGAAGTCTTTTGTTCGAGGTTCCTTACTGATGCCACTCTTGTGCCCTTGGAGGGACGGAGCCAGTGGGAGTGTGGCTAGCCAGGCCCCCCCCAGAGGTCACCAACCCAGTTTTTCAATACTGGCAAGGTATGCTCCGGCAACTTGTGCCTTGAGATAAGACCCAAATTGCTGGACGAAAGAGGCTGGGCCTGTCAGATACGTGGGTAGAGAGGAAATCCCCACCCTGACGTTAAAAGCTCATTCCCCAACCCTGGCTGGTGTAGCTCAGTAGACTGAGCACAGGCTTGTGTAGCGAAGGATCGCTGGTTCGATTCCAAGTCAGGGCACATGCCTGGGTTGCAGGATAGGTCTCCAGTAGGGGACGCATGAGAGGCAGCCCGCATTGATGTTTTTCTCCCTCTCTTTCTCCTTCCCTTCCCTTCTCTCTAAAGATAAATAAGTAAAATAGTTTCTTAAAAAAATCTCATTTCCCAAAATTTTCTGCCTGAGCTTTCTCCTCATACCCACCTCTGGAACCTCCCCTATCCAGACCCTGGGAGAGATGGGGTGGGGAGCGGTCTTCCAACCTCACAGGGAAGCTGTTCACACCTGTGCTCTATAGAGAAGCACCATAGGGGTGACTGGAAGTCCCTAGAAGAGACAGCATCCATCTCCTTGGGACAGGCCCAACACCCTGGTGCTGTCTGAATGCCCCAGAGCCTGGAATCACAGGGCTCCCAGCCAGAACCCTCCCCCCGCCCCACGTATCCCAGACTCTGAATTGGACAGTGGGCAGCTCAGAGTGCATGGCAATGGAAGACACAAAAGATAGGGGTGGGGAGTGGGAGGTGGTGCCTCGTAAAAATGCATCCGGCCCCTCCCAAAATCAGAGTTTTGGGGTTGCAGGGTTCAGAAGAGAGATCTGTTTTCAATTCAGATTCCTGCTACTGATAATCACACTGTCTAATGTGTAATACCTTAATGTTTTAAAGCACTCTTTCCATCCTCAAACCCACTTGAGAACAACAGCATCATTATTGAATTCCCATTTGATCACTTGCTGCACGCCAAGCACTGTGCTAAGGAACTTATATGCACTATGTCCTTTAATTCTCTCACCAACCCTATGAGATTGGTAATTTCACGGATGAGAAAGCTGAAGGGTGGCAAGTTTCATTAAGTTTCCCAGGGTCGCAGAGCTAGCAAGAGCGAGAGATTCAGATGCTGATGTGGGCAGAAAGCAAACTTCTGTACTGCATCCCCTCTCTGGTCCCTCCATTCCCTCACAGTCCCTATGCACTGTGGGGAAAGCAAATTCTGGTTTTCAGGGTGGGCCACCCAGACTCTCCCAAGCATCAACACACTCCATCCTTTCACCCTGCGGGGCTGTTCTGGAAGGATGATGTCACTCCAGATGGGAAGACCCAGAAGATTCCCAGGTTCCATGCCTCAGAGACCTGCATGAGGGATGGGCAGGCAAGCTTTGCCAGCGCGACCATGGGGCCAAGGTGGGTAAGGCCTGTGGTCTGGAGGACAGACCACCTGGGAAGGGAATGAGTGTAGGGGTGCAGGTGGAACTGTCAGAAGTCCAGTGAATAGAACAGAGAGAGCACGTGTCTGATTTTAGCCCTGGCCAGTTGGGATCTGGCGGTAACCTCACTGGGAAGCTCCTAGCTGGGCTCCATCCAAAGGCAGCCTGCATCCCAGAGGTGCTTTGTAACCCCTCTCCCCTTTCAAGGAAATTGGTCTCCATCCCTGTCACCATGACAGCTGGGCCTCTGTAGCTTGAAAAGGTTGGTCCTATGATGGACCTTGTGGTTGCCATGGTTCTATCAAGTATGCAAACAGGGAGCTGCCACTCCCCTCCAGGCTCAGGGAACAACCACACCTGTCTAATGGAAAGTTCCAGGAAGGAGACAGGATTAGAGGTGGGGATCAGGAAAGGGCCTACAAAAACCTACTTCAGAAGTCCTCCAACTTTTAGAAGTGCCAAATCACTGGTTTTGGGACTTACTCAGATCAAGACTGCTACTGAGACTTTAAAAAAAAATTGGTGGCAGAGGGGGGAGGGGAGTGGCACCCATGCTTCAGTGCATTCATTGAAAATCCCTTGTTTCTCCCCACTTTAGGATGTCTTTGAGCCCTATCTTACTCTGACTCACCCTCCTACAGGTGTTTAAGGACTGCAGTGGGGGTGTCAAAGCCCCCCCATACCCCAACTGTCCCTAGTGTTCTCAAGAAGGGCAATTTCAGGCTGACCCAAATATGGATTATTAAAGCCAATTTCAAATCAAATTCTTTCTATAGACTTTTCTGGAGGCAGGACAGGTGGAGTTTGGACCTGGCCAGGGTCTGAAGTGAGACAGGAAGGTTGGGGTGTGGGGTGTACTGGTCGTGCCAGAGGTCTGGTTTCAGATCCCTTCCTCCCACAGATCATGTCTAAAGCAGGTGAAAGGCAAGGAGAAATCACAGCTGGCACGACTGACATCCCCACTCACAGCTTTCAAATGTCTCCTTAGTTTTCCTTTCATTTGTAGAAGGAAATTCTTCTGTCCAGAAGCCCTGGCCAGGCAGGCCTGGGGCCTTTGCTCTCCAAAGTTCACTCTACCGGTTGGGCATAAGGGTTCCCTACAGAGTGGACATGCCAGCCCCGATCCCAAGAAATCACACAAATAATTCTGCAACGGAAGGCTCTGCACACTTAACATTTTAATGCCCCTGGGAGAACGGAGACCAGCTGCTGTTGCTAAACACACACAAACTCCAGAGTCCCATGCTTTGCGAGTTATATAATTCTCAATGCACTTTCACACTCAGCTCACTGGGTCCTCACACATGGGGCCACGTGGGGAAGTATCCAGCCCACCGTCTTAGTCCGTTCAGGCTGCAGCTACAAAACAGCACAGGTATCTTAGAAACAACAGAAATTCGTGTCTCGCAGTCCTAGAGGCTGGGAAGCCCAAGATCAAGGCGCTAGCAGATGTGGTGTCTGCTAAGGGCCTGCTTCCTGGTTCATAGAAGGTGCCTTCCTGCTCTAACCTCACATGGTAGGAAGGACCACAGATCTCCCTGGGGTCTCTTTTATAAGGGCACTACCTGCATTCATGAGGTCTCCATGACCTAAACGCTGCCCAAAGGCCCCACCTCCAAATGCTATCACCGTGAGTATTAGAATTTCAACATGAACTTGGGGATGGGGACACAAACATTCAGACCATACTACCCACCCATTCATAGAACCCAGAGAAATGAACACACTCCTCTTGTCATACAGGCTTAATCATACTGCCAGTGCATGTCTTCTCCCCTACATCCTTGCATCTAAGGACACGGCTAAATGGAACACTCACCATATACATGTACAGAGTACCTAGTTCTTATTAGCTAAGTTGACCCCTACAACCCACCCAATTTTTTTTATCATACATTGACTGTGTCTCACCACTACAATACATAGTTCCTGCCTCAAGGCCATTGCAGACTAGTCACAGATGTGAATCATATATGTGACACGTTTATTCCGTAAATGCTTGATGGATACCTGTGCAGCAGATCCCGTCGCTGCCCTGACTCACAGCCTCTGGCCTGACTCTAGGCTCGCCTGCAGCTGTTGGTGGACAGCTTCTCCCTCAAGCCCTGGGCTCTTCGTTTCTCTTCCTGTGGGTTTCTGGGATGCCGGAGGAACTCGCCTACCTGTGCCCAAGACAACCCAGAGTGTCTGGACTTAACACCCCCAGAGGCAGCCCTCTACCAGTTAAGGACTGAGTTTAGTGGATAAATATTCCAGCATATCCTTCCTTTGGTGGGGTAAATCTGAGACAAGTTCTATACAGATCCTCAGGGGTCTCCGCAGCAGGGTTCCTTCCCAGTTGCCCACCTTGATGGTCAATTTTATGGGTCAACTTGACTGGGCTAGGGGATGCCCGGACAGCTGGGAAAACGTTATTGCTGGGTGTGTCTGTCAGGGTGCTCCTGGCAGAGATTAGCACTTGAATCAGTAGACTTTGTAAGGGAGACAGTCCTCACCAATGCAGGTGGGCATCACCCAATCCACTGAGGGCCTGAAGAGAACAGAAAGGTGGAGGGAGAATTTGCTCCGTCTGCTTGAGCTGGACATCAGTGGCCCTGGTTCTCAGGCCTTTGAACTTGGATTGGGACTTCCACCATTGGCTAGCGCTTGCTGGAGAATGTATTGGTAGAAGGCAAGAGTGGAGCAGATAAACCTATTAGGAAGTATTGTTTTAGACGGGGACACTGGGTGGCTTGCACTGGGCATTCTCAGTGGGGCCCAGCACCTCCAGCTGGTCATGGACTCTACCCAGAGGCAGCCTGCACCTTGGGGGGTATTCAGACTCATGATCTCCAAGGAAACGACTTCTGACTCTTGTCACCATGACAACCTTGCTTCATCTGTCTGCATTGGTCGCTGGGGTGACATCAGCACTAAGTGGCTGATCCCCACAAGAAGAGCTGGTTGCCATAGTGCTAAAGTATGGAACCCTATTCTTCTCCAGGTCAGGGTCCTTGACTAAACATAAGGGAAACTCAGGGGAAGGAGAGGAGATCAGACACGGAGCCGGAGCCGAGGGGAGGCCAGCTGTCAGGCAGTTGCTGCATCAGGAGTTGCCCAAACCAGGACGGCTCTCAGAGCAGGTCATTTATTGGGGGAGGTGATGTTCATGTTGTAGAGGGAGAGTCCTCCAACACAAAGGCATACAGATTCCAAATCCCATGTTTCCCCCATTGTAGAGCTTCCTTGAATGGTTTCCTTCTCTGAGCAAAACTTTGAGGCACCCCATCCCCCACCACCTGCATTGCCATTTGGAGGAGATGTTCTAGGACAACCTATGCCAGGTTTTAAAGCGGGTTTTGTTGAAACTGTTATCGTGGGCTTGTTTGGAGTCAGGACAGGCAGGCTCCAGCCAGACCCTCTGAAGCAAACTGCACAGGACAGAATAGAGGGGCCATGTGGGGTGGGACAGAGAATAGATCCTTGGTGGAAGATGGAGACCTGGTTTCTGATCCTTTCCTCCTTCCAGGCACCATTTATAATGTGACTGCAAGGCTGGGTAGCACCACAGACAAGTTGGAACCTCCTCAACCACTCCCCGCTCCTTCTGCCAGACTTTAGGGGGGTCTTTTTCCCCTTAGGAAAGGAACTTCCTTCAAACCCCAAGTCCAAAAGGCCCGAGAACCTGTTTGGTCTTCTGAGAATATTACTGTCAGCATTAGAACTCCCTCGAGTAAATAACAAAAAGAAGCACAGTGTAAATGCAAATATAATTGCTCATGTTGATAGCTATTTCCCTGGTAGCTTGACATCTCAAAAGAGAGAGAAGCACACCCACCTGTGTGCAACCCACCCAAAGAGCGGTACGTCCCTTTTCCCCATCACATTCTACTTCTCCAAGAAGGTTCACACCCATCTGCTCCTAGGCCTCAAGTTATTTCTGCAATAATTTGAAAACATTGTGTATGAGACAAATCAATGATAGCCAGACAACCCTCCAGTTCCTGGAGGGACAAAATCACTTGTGCCGGATCCTCCTACTAAGAAGACAAAAGAAAAATAACTGTGGGAAAGCATGGAGACCAACCCAAAGCAAGAAAAACTCGGTGGAATACAATCCTTGAAAAAAGGGTGAGTTACACATTTTCCCTGGAGGACACCTCACTGTTCCCTGCTGCACACGGGAAGATACGGCACAGGCAGAAAGTCGCACTGAAACATCAGCGCAGCTGGACATTGAGGACAAGATCTGGGAAATGAGCGAGCTGCCAAGACGGGAAACCCAAACCCACATACGAAGTCCGCTCAAATTCTTAGCTACCTTCTAAACGAGATGTGCAGGGCGAGATTTCAAGGAACCCAGTGGAAAAGTCAAATATCTGAACTGAAATTTTGGAAGATGCCACAGTATTAGGGAGACCACTTTTGGGGTTCAGGACCCATAAATTAGAGGAACTTGGTAAAAAAAAGACTTGGGGTTTTCACTGAAATCCTAAAAGGGCCACACCCTCGGTGTACCATGAGTACGAAGCCCCAGACTGAGGGATACAGCCTAGGATTAAGACAGAACCGAAATACTCTTGCCTTGACCAGGCTGCCAACAATGTAATGGCCTATGAGAACAAAGTCAACGCTCTTTAAAGGAAGACAACTCGAAGTCTCTACCATGCTTCAACCAGCTGTGTCCAATATATAATAAAAAATCAGTTGGCAGAGAAGTAGGAAAATGTAAACTGTGATCAAGAGGAAATCATTAGTAGAAGCAAATGCATGGGTGAACCAGATGTGAGCAGAAATAGAATTAAAAACACCTGTTATAAATATGTTAAATAATTTATAAGAAACGATAAACAACTGGGGGACCTCAGCAGAGAAATAGAAAGTATGAAGAAAGAATGAACCTCGAATTCTGTAAATGAAAAAATAACATTTGAAATGAAAGAACGTGTTGAATAAGTTTAACAGCAGACTGGAAGAAGCAGAAGCAAGAATCAAATTGGTAGACATTATCCAAACAGAAGCAATGAGAGAAAAAGATCAGAACGAAGTGAGCACACAGAGTCCGAGACCTGGAGGATAGTGGCAAGGAGGCTGACACGTGTATGACTGGAGTCGCAGAGGAGAGGAGAGACACAATAGGGACCAAAAAATGTTTGAGGAGATAAGGATTAAACAGTTTTCAATATGATGAAATACCTTCACCCACAGGTGAAGCAGCACAGCGAACCCATGGGAGATAAACCCGAAAAGGTCACATATAGGCCCATTATCAAGTTGCTGAAAACCAAGCTAAAGAGAAAAATATTTAAAGCAGATGGAGAAAAAAAATATTTCTTTCAATGAAGCAATACTAAAAATGAAGGCTGTCTTTTAGAAATATAAGCCAGAAGACAATAGAATGTCTTTAAATGCTGAAAGAAAAAAGGTACACCCAAAATTCTATGCATAGTGGATACAGCTTTTTAAAATGAAAGATCCCCGGCTGGTGTGGCTCAGTGGGCTGAGCAGTGACCTGCGAACCAAAGGGTGGCCCCTTTGATTCCCAGTCAGGGTACATGCCTGGGTTGCTGGCTGCGTCCTCTCACTTGGGGGTGTGTGAGAGGCAACCATATATCTCTCACACATCAGTGTTTCTCCCCCTCTCTTTCTACCTCCTTCCTTCCTCTCTATAAAATATAAATGAAAAATCTTTTTTGAAAATTAAAAAAAATAAAATGAAAGAGAAATGGAGATATTTTTAAATAAGCAAAAGGTGCCCTGGCTGGTGTAGCTCATTGGATTGAGCGCGGGCCTGCGAACCACACGGTCGCGGTTCGATTCCCAGTCAGGGCACATGCCTGGGTTGCGGGCCAGTTCCCGGCAGGGGCCAGTTCCCAGCAGGGGATGCACAAGAAGCAACCATACATTGATGTTTCTCTTCCTCTCTCCTTCCCTTCCCCTCCAAAGATAAATAAATAAAAGATTTTAAAAAACAACTACAAAAAACAAAAACTGATACCCACAATTTAAAAAAAAATTCTCTCAGATCTAAAATATGTTTAAAAATAAATAAATAAATAAATAAATAAGCAAAAGGTGTGGTAGGTCATTGTCAGCAGACCTACTCAAGAAATGCCAAAGGAAGCTCTTGAAACTTAAAGAAAATGATCTCATATAGAACCTGAAATCTGAAGAAATGAATAAAAAGCATACACCAGAAATGGAAAATGTATGAGTAAATATAAAATACTATTTTTTCTTAATGTCTTTAAAAGTCTACCAACTTACGAAGGCAAAAATAAACTTTAAAAGTACTGAGCCCCCAACCAGCATGGCTCAGTTGGTTGGAGTGGTGTCCCATGGGCCACAAGGTTGCAGGTCAGGGAACACACCCAGGTTGTGGGTTCAATGCCCAGTTGGGGCGCGTACAAGAAGGCAACTCATTGATGTTTCTCTCTCTCCCTGTCTCCCCCTTCCTCTCTCTCTGAAGACAATGGAAAATAAATGTCCTCAGGTGAGGATAAAATTCTTTTCTATTGTATGATTTACATACTATATGGAAATAAATATATAACAATAATACACAATGGGAGGGGTAAATGAATTGCATTGTAAGGTGTATACATTTTAAGGCATAATAATAATTTAAAGAAGTTGTGATAAATTTAGGATGCTTGCTGTAATCTCTAAAGCAACATCTTCAATATAATACAAAGGAATATAAATACATCAATAAAATAAAATTGAATATTAAAAATTACTTGATTATTTCAAATGAGAAGAGGCAGGAGAAACAAAGGAAAACAAATAAGACAAATAGAAAACAATTTAAAGCCAACATATTAATAATTGCATTAAGTATAAATAACTAAACAATCCAAATAAAAGGCAGAGATTTACAGTCTGCATTCAAAGAAAAGAATCAAACAATGTCTTATTTACAAGAGAGGTACTTTAAAGATAATGGCACGGATTACGTGAAAGCAAAATAAGGATCAAAGATATGCCATGAAAACGCTGACCCACAGAGAGCTGCTGTGACCATTGGGATGTCAGAGAGAGTAGGCCTACGACAAGCGGTATTACTAGGGACATTATATAATGATAAAGGCTCAATCTTTCAAGAGGGCACCACAGTCCTAAATATGGATGCATTGAATAACAGTTCCACAAAAACATAAAGCAAAACTGATAGAGCCTAAAAGAACTATAGACAATTCCATAGATAAATTTGGTTATAAAGGATGGATCAGGCAGACAAAAATCAATACCCATACAGAAACATTGAATATTAATTAACATGACTTACTGGACATTTATAGAACACTAAACTTGACAAATGCAGAATGCATATTCTGTCCACAGGTATATGGAACATTCACCAAGATAGAGTATATGCTGAGCTATGAAATAAAATCGATAAAATGAAGACAATTGAAGTTATGCAATACATGTTCTCAGACCACATCAAAATTAAATATAAATAAATAACAAAGACATTAAACATTCCTTATGGCAACATCCTTTTGTGTTTGTTTTTTTTAACATTTTTCCAAATTTTTTATTTAATTATTTTTCAAGTACAGTTTTCTGTCTATTACTCCCATCCCCTCCCACCCCCCGTGTTCCCCCCTCCCTCCCATTTCCACCCTTCTCAGTTGTTGTCCATGTATCCTTATATATGTTCCTTTAAATCCCTCCCCTATTTCCCCTGAAATTCCCTCCCCTCTTCCCTCTGGTCACTGTCAGCCTGCTCTCTATTTCAGTGTCTTGGTTATATTTTGCTTGCTTGTTTGTTTTGTTGTTTAGCTTCCTGTTAAAGGTGAGATCATATGGTATTTGTCCTTCAACACCTGGCTTATTTCACCCAGCATAATGCTTTCCAGTTCCATCCATGATGGCGACATCCTTTTGAATAATCAATGGGTCTAAGTAATCACAAGAAAATTTAGAAAATGTTAACTATTTGATAAATAAAACCAAAAAAAGCAATGGTTAGAGGGCAATATATAGAATTACATGCCTTTATTGCAAAGAAGAATATATTTAAATCAATGAGGTAAGATATCAACTCAACAGGCTGGAAAAACAAATATAACCCAGGCTGGAAAAACAAATAAAACCCAAATCAATGAAATGGGCAAAAAAAAAATAGAGAAAAGCAATAAAACCAAAAGTCAGTTCTTTTAAAAGATCAATAAAATGTCTAAATCTCTAGCTACAAAAAATAATAAAGCAATATTAACAACATCTTTATGCTAACAAGTGTGAGAAATGTTATAGACAAATTTCTTGAAAAATTCAAGTTCCTAAAACAAGTGAAAATAGAATATCTGAATAGCTAAAGAACTTGGAATTGTAATAAATCTTTCTCACAAAGAAATTCCAGCCCTAAACACTTAAAGGAGAAGTAACACAAATCATACACAGAGACTTTCAGACATAACAAAGAGGCAACGCTTTCTGACTTCGGGAGGCCGGCCTAACCAGACCTTTTGGAGAAAAAAACAGGAGAAAACCTTTGTAAGTTTAAGGTGGTAGGCAAACATTTCTAAGAACACAGAAAGCACTAGCCATAAAAAATAAAATGAATAAATTGGACTTCCTCAAAATTATTTTGCCCTTCAAACAACGCTACTAAGAAAATTAAAATGAAGTGCTCAGAGTTAGAGAAAATACTCACAAAGCAGAATTACGTGAACTAAGGAATTGTAAATATTTCTAGATGTCATATGCATGCATCTCCAGTAACTGTTGTACTAAATCATGTCAGATTTAGTGGCTTGAAACAACACAAATTTGTTATTCTACAGTTCTGGAAGTCAGAAAGCTGAAACAAGATGTCAGCAAGTCTGTGTCCGTTCTGGAGTCTGACTGGGGTCGGGGTGGGGTGGGGAACCAATGTGTGTGTGTGTGTGTGTGTGTGTGTGTGTGTGTGTGTGTGTGTGTGTGTTTCAGCTTCTGGAGGCTGTTTGCATTCCTTGGCTTGCGGCTCCTTTCTTGCATTGCTCCAACCTCTTGTTTCCAATGTCATTATCTCCCACCACTGCCTTTGACCTTCTTACTTCTCTCTTATGAAGGTACTTTTGACTACCTTGGGCACCCCTGAAAATCCAGGACCATCTACTCATCTGAGGTTAATCCCCTTCTAAGGTTAATCACTCCTGGAATGTCTCCTTTAGGGATTCAGATGTGAACATCTTCCAGGGCCATTATTCAGATGTCATAATGGTATTGTGGTTAAGTAGGAAAATGACCCTGAATTCTAAGAGATGCATACTGAATTATTTAGGCGTAAAATGTTACGATGTTTGTAAATCACTTTGAAATACTTTATCAAGAGAAAGGAGCAATTGTGACCAAATCTCAATAATTGTTAGTCTGGGTGGTAGGTATATGGGCATTCATTTTTTTTAATACTGAAAATTTTCATAATAAAAATTTTAAACTTAAGAAACAAAATAATTAATCGCCAGTCTAGGGTTTAGAAAGCCCCCCACGCTCACCTATGATTAAATAAGAGTGGAAATGAGATTAGCCAGTTCGTTATCTGGTTAGTTATTGCAATAGGTCTAGTGCAAAGTGAGTACGGTGGTTTGGACCAGGGTGATGGCAGTGGTGTGGGCAGAGTGCACACATGTGCAGTGTATGTTGCAGGTCAAATCCACGTATGCTGAAGGCCGTTAGGAGGACGAGGGTAAAGTGAGCGTCGAGGACAATAAAAACTGACTAAATACACTGTCTACTGTCCAGTTCTTGTTCATATTTAACCCTCACAACAACCTTAGAGGTAGGCGCAATTTGCACTCACATCTTACGTGCAATCCATTTCTCCGACTCCGGAACTGGAGCAGAGGTGGTAGGTGGTCCTTGGGACAAGGCTTACACAAAACAGGAGCAGGCGCCTGGGGATGGGGACCTCAAACGGAAGGAGCTGGGTAGGCCGCTGCCGCGGCAGGGCCCGCCGGCGATTGGCCGAGCTGCCAGGAGAGGGATGCGCAGATCTCAACCCCATCAGCCCTGCTTAGCCTCTCCGCGGCGGTTGGTCTCCTCCTTCGCTGAGACTTAGGTGAGGAACCAGAGCGCGGAGCAGGGGAGGATGCGGAGCTCACTGTGGCCGGGGAGCTCCGGGGGGTTCGTCTGCTCCTCTGCTTCCTGCTGCTGAACAGCCACTGGGTGGGGGTGGGGGTGGGGGGCTGCAGAAACCTCAGTGGCCGCAGTCAGAAGGAAACCTGGGGGCTGAGGGCAGGTCCAGAGAACGATCCTGAAAGAAGTGACAGAGGTTAGACACACCGGAGGAAAAGAGAGTGGGGGCATGAAAAAAGATAAATGTAAAAAGAGGCGCAGGCCTTGGGTGGCGCTCCGCATGTGGGATCCAGACCTAAAAGAACTGAAGATGCTGGAGGAGGACGGGGAAATGGGCCAAGGGACCTATGCGACCACAGGAAAAGCCGGACGCGCCACATGGCCAGGGAAGAGGTGCCCGAACTGAGGGAAGGGTAGGGGGCCAGGATCTCGGGGTACAGGAGCCGGGACCACGGGTATCGGGGTCCTGGCTCCTGAGAGAATCTGGGCCGAGAGACGAGCTGGGGCTTCTTCACAAGCCCTCAGAGCCTGGCGCGAGCAATCTGGTGACTATTAAGAAGCGGGAGGGCTAGGGTAGAGTGGAAGCGGATGCAAGGGGAAAGGGTCTTCCTTTTCCTCCCGCTCGGCTCTGCGCTGGCAGTGTAGATCCGCACGGACACAGGTCTGAGCGGCCGGAGGCCAACTGCGCAGACTCGGGGGGTTCCGCGCCAGGCGCGCGGGGAAGACGGCGCAAACTCCCCGGCTGGAGCCCGCTCTTCCTCCTGATTCTTGAGCTTAGAGGCCAAACCAGAGGACTCGGGAATAGCTGTGAGAGGAGGCCCAGTGGCAAATGACAGGAGAGGGCGAGCGCAGAGGCGAGGGTGGAGGATGGAGGATGGTCAAGCTTCGTGGAAATAACCTCGAGCTCTGAACTGCCCAGAGCCTCTTCTGTGCCAGGCTTTGGCCACCGTTCAGCACCACGGACAGTGCCTAGTGTCCCGTGGGTCTGACCGAGGGTGTCCTAGTCACCTCTTCCCCTATCAATCCTGGGAGCAATGTCTCGGAGAATGATCCTCCCTTCCAGAAATGCTTTTTCTTCTCAGTAGGGTGCTGGAATTTGTCCTTTCTAAAGCCAGAAAATTGATACTAGGATCCATTTGGAAAGGAGAATTCCCTTTTCTTAAAGCTGGTCCCTAACGACGCATGGTAATTACGCTATAGAAAAAAATGGACTCTCCGCCAACCCTACCACATTTAACTGGAATAAGAAAGTTGTGTGTGTGTACAGCACTGGCTGGTGTGACTCAGTGGGTTGAGCTTCCGCCTGCAAACGGAACCAAAGGGTTGCAGGTTCAATTCCCAGTCAGGGCACATGCCTGGGTTGTGGGCCAGGTCCCCATAAGGGGGTGCGTGAAAGGCAACCACACATTGATGTTTCTCTCTCCCCCTCCCTTCCAATCTCTCTAAAAATAAATGAAAAGAAAGGTGGTGTGTATAGCATTAGGGACTGTCCCCAGGGACTGTCCTTTCCCTATGCACAATTGGTTAACCATGGCTGTCAGGACAGGGATCCAGACACTCAAACCCTATGCATACTAATACTTCCTGCTGTAAGGGTTTCAGGCCTCCTCTCTAATCCCCTTCAGGCCTCAAATCCTACCCCAAGATCAGTTCACCTGCTTCCCATGCCCCACCTGTTCACCAGATTGTGCATTTCATGTACCCCAAGATCAGTTCACCTGCTTCCCATGCCCCACCTGTTCACCAGATTGTGCATTTCATGTGTGTACCTGTCTGAGTCTCCCCTCACCTCGACCTCCACAGACTACAGGCTATTCTTTACCTGTAAACTTTGTTCTTACCTGGAAGTTGGCACCAAAGGTGAATGAGGTGCAGGGGCTGAAGAACAAGGTAAGGGAAAATGAAAAGAAGCAACCCTTGGGAGGACCCTTGGGAGGAGGAAGGGATCTGGTGAGAGGAGAGAGACCAGGGAACTCAGAGGTCATAGTGGGAGGAAGCTGCTCTTTTTTTCAACTGGAACTTGGCAAGCTCCTGGCCAAGTTCCTGGCCAAGCTCCTTGCTGATGCCACTCTTTTGCCTTGAGATGGTCAAGGCCAAGTGGGAGTGGGGCAGCTCTGGCCCTTCCAAGGATTCCCCACCCCCATCTCCCAGCACTTGTAAGTTGTACTCCAGCAGATTATGCCCCAAGGTGAGGAAGACCTGGAGAACAGAGGCTGGGGCATGGCCAGATATGAGTGCAGTGGGATAGTGAGAGGCTGTTTGATCTGAGGGCAATCTGCCTTCTTCACATATCTCTACTTGAAGCTTTCCTCTTGTGCTCACCTCATGGAGGAGGTGGACATTGGAGTGGGAGTGGAGATGGATGAATGTTTACTCTTGACACTCTTGGGAAGAGCCCAGCAGAGGTTTCTAGCAGAAGTCCCTGAAATAAGTCATCATCTAACAGTTATGTTGCCTTCAAACGGCTAAATGTAACTTCAACTCCTTAACAGTTAAGGAGTAGTTAGTTATATTTATACAGTCCTAAAGTTATTTTAGCCCTTTGAAGGCAACTGCAAGGCTGATGTGGTTCCTGGTGAAAATGAGTTTGACACCCGTGATCTAACTCCTTCAAACTAGTCCCAACCCCTGACCCTATCTTGGTTTTTCTAGAACCAGGAATCCTTAAATTCTCAGCGTGGAAAACACACATCTACCCCCATGTCTGAGTGGGAAGAAGAGCAAATTGTGTGACAAATAGATATGAGGCGTGAGAGGGAGTGGAGAGTCTCTTGGAGACAGATGGCTGACTGTTCCTTAGAGCAGAGTTTCATGAATGGAGGAGCATCACATAAGAAATCTGCCTTGAGTTCATGTTACTACTACTACGGGTGTCTAATACATGTGTAGTGCCTTAGAGCCGTGGTTCTCAAAGTGCGTCCTAGGACCAGCAGCATCAGCATCATCAAGGAACTTGTTTAAAATGCTAACTATTTTATTCTTTAATTTTTAAAAAGACTGTATTTTATTTTTTAGGGAGGGAGAGACAGAGAGAAACATTAATGTTTGACAGAAACATCGATTGGTTGGTTGCCTCTTGCATGCCACCAACTAGGGACCTGGCCTGCAACCCAGGCCTGTGCTCTGACCGGGATTAGAACCAGCAACCCCTTGGTCTGCAGGATGATGCCCGACCCATTCAGGGCACAAAAGGAAAATTGCTAATTCTTGAGCTCCCTCCTGACCTACTGAATCAGAAACTCTTGTAGGAGATTTTGGCGCACACTAATATTTGGGAATCACTGCCTTAAGAGTTTTGTCGGGGCTCTTTACCTCGCTAATCCCATTTAATCCTCAGGATAGCATCAAAGGAATCAGCAAAGAGAATCTAACACTAATCCTGGAATATCCATGGAATATTATTACACGCCAGGCACTATGCTAAGCAGTTGTGGAATACTATCTCATTTAATTCTGTCCACAAATGGTGATCGTTCACCTACTTGAGGGAGAGAGGGAGTGTTGATCTCACCTGGTCCCTGGAGTGGGCTAGAGTGTCCCAAGTGTCAATTCACTCCATCCTTTCACTTTGAAGGTTTGTTCCAGAAGAGTGACATCACCCAGGAGGTGATGACCCAGAAGATGGGACACATAAGCAGACTCCATCCCCAAGATTTCTGTCTGAGGGATGGGCAGACATCCTTTCCCACCAAAACCACTGGGGTGAGGTACATGAGGCCCATGGTCAGGCCACACTGTCTGTCATATGGACTGAGCTGGGAGGGAATTAGTA
Source organism: Sturnira hondurensis (assembly GCF_014824575.4). Lineage (NCBI taxonomy): Eukaryota > Metazoa > Chordata > Mammalia > Chiroptera > Phyllostomidae > Sturnira > Sturnira hondurensis. The sequence goes on along the minus strand of NW_028092868.1, from coordinate 3,136,942 downwards.
TTAATGCTACAGGTAAGAGCTGCCAGAAATGCAGTGAGAATGAATCAAAGGTCCTCTCTGGGATCTGCAAGGAACAGCTCCATGAGCCATTAGTGATACCTACCAAGGGAGAGGGGGTGGATGTTAGCAAGTCTCGGTCCCATTGGTCATTTCCGTCTCTCTAGGGGCAAGCAAGAGGAGAAACTTTGACTCCTGTTCCCCAAGGTAAGACTTTTCTGTCTTCTTAAGAATTTTAAATCCTTGACTTCGGGTCCCTTCTCTTTTCCTCTGGAGCCCTGCCACCCTTTTCTGTCTCCTTCTTGACCCCGCTTCCCTCCTCGCAGAGCCCAATGGTCCAGGTGAACAGGGGTCAGTTCTTTACCTTCAAAGTGGTTTTGAAGGCCCTGAAACAACAGGTGGCCAACCCTCTCAAGGTGAGATTGGAACCTCCAAGGGCCTTTTTAAATGAGGGGGGGCAGGTATGAAGAAGGGAATGAGTATGACGGCATGAATGGACAAACCCAAGGAAAGATCTTTTCTTTCCCAGTTGAAGCGTACCCCTTTCCTTTTCTCTCCTACAGACCATCTGTGCGTATCTGTATAGGAGTTTGGGAGGGCAGGTGCTGGGAGCCTCCAAGAATGAAATGGTCTATAGGATCAAGTGTAAGCATGGAGCTGCAGAGTTTTCAAAATTAAGTAAATTTTTTTTCCTTTTCTCCATGCACTCCCTCTTTATAGCAAGTGGTAGCAAAACTCCTTTAGATAAATGGGAGAGGTGGCCCAGAGGCCTTCACGTTCAAAACACGCACACACTCACACCCCACTACCCTGCTCTGCTCTGCGCCCTGAGCTAGTCAGCTGGTAAAGTTCAGGGATATTTCCTTGAGATGCTTGAATTCTTCAAAATCTATATTGGAAACACCCATCCAGCACTCCTGACTTTCTACGTGGGACATTGGGGTGCAGGCTGGTCAAGGGACTTGCTCACAGTTGCATAGCAGGTTCCAGGCAGAGGCAGCACTGGACCCAGCCCTTTCCCCTGGGGCCCTTGCGGCCTCTGCCTTTCCTCTCTGGGACCACAGTAGGGGTTGGGCTGTTCCAAACATCAGTCTCCTCCACGTTGACCGAAGTCTGGTGGGGGGAGGGGGGCTGAAATCTCAGTTAGGAGAAGGTGGCAGCCAGAGAAAGTATGAAGGGAGGGCCTCTCAGACAGAAAGCACTGCAATGACAAGTGTTCTGTGACAAGGACACTGTGGCCAGTGCAAGGAGCAGCGAGAGAAGCCAGGGGTGGAAGATCAGGTTGGAGAAGCAGGCCCAGGACTGACCATACAGGGTCTCATGGAACCTGGTAAAAAACTTGGATTTTATTCTAAGTGTAGTGGCAAGTTAACTCGGAAATTTTAAGGAAGGGGATTTCATAGTGTGGCATATGAATTCATTGAAAGGCCACTCTAGTGATGTTAAGGAATGGATTGTGAAGAGCAAGAATAAAAACTAAAAAGCCTGGAAGGAGCCACCGTCCTGATCCTGGGGAGACTTGAGTTGGCCTGGACTGGGGTGGTGGCAGTGGAACCAGCGCCCCCAGCTGGCCGTGCGCTCCATCCAGAGGCAGCCTGCACCTCAGGGGGCTTCCAGGCTCTCCTAGGAAACTGGTTCCCTTGGTTCCCATTCCTGTAAGGTGGCACTTGGGCTTTCTAAGTCTGGATTGGTTGCTAGGTCAACGCACTCAGAGCTAAATGGCAGACCTACCAGGAAGGGACCGGTTACCGTGGTGCTTCTGCTAATGCAAACAAGGTGCAGTCATTCTTTCCAACCCTGAGCCCAAGGGGAAAATCACAGGAGGGAGGGTGAACTATATGTGGAAGCCAAGGGGACAGGTGAGTGGTGGGCTGAGTCACTGTGGGCTGAGTCACTATGGGCTTCGTCAATCAGGCTGAAACGGAAGCATTTGGGGAAGAAGAGTAGGAGAGGAAGGGGCCACCTCGCCACATACTGACCCCAATCCTTTGTTTCTTCTTGTTTTAGGGCTTCTTTGAGCCCCCTTTGAGCTCCACTGTGGGACGCAACCTCGTTGCTGATCAAGACCTGTGTGAAAGTTCTCTGCCCCAGTTCCCTCCTCATTGTCCTCTGGGGGGGGGGAGTTCTAGGATGACCTAAATCTGGGTCATTACAGTGGACTCTCATGCCAACTCTTCCTGTGCCTTGTCTTGAGGCAGGATGGGCAGGGTCTGGGCCTGGCCAGGACCTCCGAAGTGAGAGAAGGGGGACCACAAAAGGGGGTGGAGTGAGGAGAGCACAGCCCCTTGGTGCTGATGGAGGCTGGTCTCTGTCTCGTTTTCCTCCCTGTGACTAGTCCTAAAGTGGGGGAAGTGGGGGTGGGACTCCAGCTGGAAGGTCAGCCTTCCCCACCAGCACCCAGCTGCATTGTGTGGCCTAGTAACCCACCATTCCATGTCACACAGGCCCGCACCCCGCTGTGTTATTAGTCTTCACCTTTGGCATGACAGCTCTTGCCAGGGCTCTCCCACTCATCCTGCTCCCAATAGTCAACAGAGAAGTGCTGCAAAGTGTACACACATTAACTGTTTTAATGGCTCTTGCCAGTTAGTTCCTTGTAGCTTACAATTTTAAAAGGGAACAGGGCCCTGGCCCACGTGGTTCAGTTGGTTGGGTGTCATCCCATAGACCAGGAGGTCTTGGGTTTGATTCCCCATCAGGACACATGCCTGGGGTGAGGGTTTGGTCCCTGGTCAGTGTGCCCGCAGGAGGCAACTGATCAATGTTTCTATCTTGCATTGACATTTCTCTTCCTCCCTCCCTTTCCCTCTATCTAGAATAAATAAAAGAAAAAAATCTTAAAGGGAGTGGGTAATCCTACCCCCATGCTCAGCCCAACCAAACACTGGGATATCCTATTTGCAGAGCTCTATACTTCTCAGTGATCAGATATTCACAGGTGTAAGCAAACAGGCAGGTATTAGGATTTAGTGTCTCTAAGAGGTCATGGAGTTGTAAACATATGCTAATAGTAGCTCTATAGGTATAAACAAGTTTGTACATTTTACTGGATACATTATAATATAATAAATAACTATGAACCTCTCAACAATGTGAAGAGTGAATAAAAGACAAATTATTTTTGAAAAGAAGTTGTCATCGTTTGCTCTACCTGATGTGAAGACTTAGTATGAAACTAGTCATTTAAAAAGTGTGGTATTGATGGGAGGATGGATGGGCAGATCCATGAGACTAAGGGCCAGGGACAGACGTGCAGGGTAGACGTTTCTTAACGAAGATGGCGGAGCAGAGGGTAATCTTTCCAATGAATGGTTCGGGAACCATTTGGTAACCTTGTAGAGGAGAAGTCACTTATGTCCGTCACTTAAAACACACACACAAACGGGATCCAGGTGGATTATAGATCAATGTGAAGAGTTAAGCAATGACGCTTATTCCATTACTTTAAGCCATTTGATGGTCGCATTTCATTTTTCTGAACTCCTACTCTGCAAAACTGTGGATGAGGCATTCGAAGGAGAGTATAAGACAATAAGTTCATGTCCTAATGGCTGTAAACGATTTCTTAAAGAGGAAACAAAAGTGCTAAAAGTAGAGTAAAATATGGTATATTTGATACACTAAATTAAGAAAATCTATAAGCCCTTCCTTAGAGCTACTATGCCCTACTATCATTTTTTGTATTTTGGAAAACTTTTACTTTTCAGGGAGTAAAGTGATGAAAGGTGAAGTTCAGCGAGCACACTCCCTGGCTCATTGAGTGACAAAAGCGGAAGCCAAACGCCAGCTGGCTTATTACCACTGTAGTCGCGAAGAAAGAGCACAGTGGTTGAGACAAAATGATGAATATGGAGAGACGTGGACCAAGGGGAGAGAGTATTTTGCAGACAAACCGCGAGATTTTTTGATAGACTCGAGGTGGAAGAAGGCAAAAGAAGGAGAGTCAAGGCTAAAAGCAAAAGCAAGTATTCGTCGATTGTCTAGTAAACGACAGTGCAATCATTGCTCCAAGAGACCCCCGTGTGGTTAATTCCCCTAACCCTCACCACCACCTTGTGATTTGGGAGCCATTATCCCCTCCACTTTGCGTACTAGGAAATTTGGGCACAGAGAGGGTAAGCAACTTGCCCCAAGTCGTATCCTCAGTAGGTGGCGTTTTGAGAATTGGGATCAGGCACACACGGAGAACCATTCCCGCTCTTAATGGAGATGAGTAAGAGCACCTGTTCTGTTCACTTTTCTGCTTCTTATCTTAGGGTTTTTACTACTCCACTCGCGCATCTTTCCCGGTCCCCACCCAACTATAGCCTTTTCATCAACCCTGTCACTGGGTAATAGAGGTGGTGGTGCTCGGAGGGGAAAAGCTTACGTCGAAACGGGTAGGGCCGAGTGGGAATTCTAGGGAGGAGCACACAGTGTGTGGTGGGGGAGGGCTAGGGGGCGGGGAGCTCCCACGCTCGGACAGTGCTCTTACGCCACGTGTGACGCAAATGAGCATTTGCGTCAGAGCCGAAGGTGGAGATGTCGTCACCACCCGCTCGGGGTTGGCCGGCGTGCCGCGAGAGGGGCGTGTTAGACCCCGCCTCTCCGGTGGGTGGGGAGTGGCAGGCCCCGCCTTGGACCCTCGGGCAGGCTGCTGCCCGTGTCTCTGCGGCGCCGGCTGCGGGACGAGCGCACGGAGCCCGGAAGGATGCGGCGCCCGCGGCGGCCTGGGGGTCCCCGGGGCTCCGGGGGGCTCCGGGCGCTCCTCTGCCTCCTGCTGCTGAGCTGCCGCCCGGGAGGCTGCAGCGCCATTAGTGCCCACGGTCAGGAGGAGAGGGGCAGCCGGGTGGAGCAGGATGGTGCCGGGGAGCAAAACTCAGCGAGGGCGGGGGCGAGGAAGTGGCTGGAAGGCGGGACGCTCGGGCAGAGTGTGTGCGGTGGGGTCCAGGCAGGCACTGTAAGCTGGGAAGACGCGAGGGCTTCTGAGAGGAAAGGGGCGTAGGCCTGGAGGTGGGGCAGGCAATACGGGGGCGGGACCTCGGAGAAGTGGGCTCGGGAAGATCGCGGGGTTGGGAAGAGGACTGGGGGTGCATATGGACAGAGGGACTTAGAGATAGGGTACAAGTCCCCGGGTGAATCAAGTCCTACCGAGGCGCCAAAGAACTGACGACCGGTGCTGAAGGGTGGAGAGGCGGGTGGGAGGAGGGCGGGCGACCCTGAGCTCGGGGCTATAGGAGTCGGGGCGTGTGCATCGGAGTCCCAGCTCCCGGTAGAAAAGCAGGCGGAGGGGAGAGTCGGGGTTTCTCTTTAAGCTTAGAGGGGCCATTGCTGTGATCTGGTCTCCAACGAGAGGGGGAGAGCCGGGGTAGGGGGCGAAAGAGGGTGAAGTGGGCAGGGTCCTCTCCACACAGCCTGGCCCGGTGCTGACTCACATCTCAGCGGACAGAGTCAGCGCTGACTCATGGGCTGGGGGAGGGTGGGGGTGGGGGGCGCGTGGGGGAGGGGGCGCAGCCCCGCCGCCTGGCGCCCTCCTGCACCACGGGCTTGGCGGCTTAATGAAGGATACTTCCTGTGGCGCTGTGCTGGTAGGGGGATAGATGAAGGCTGGAGTGGGGGAGAACTCACGTCCCGTAGAGGCTCTCCTCGCCCTGTCACCCGTCCTTCCTCCGTAACTGCTTCCGGGCGAGCCCTGGGCAGCCCGGGCTCAGGGCTTCAGCACCACGGACAGCGCCAGCAGCCCGGGGAGTGCACAGGAGGGACGGTTTGGGGAGCCTTAGAGTCACCCCACCCATTTCCCTTTCCCACACAGAGAGGAGGTGTGCTAGGGTTTTTACCTCCTCTGAGTCCCAGGCCATCATAGTTAGGATGCTCTTGGAGATTTGGGAAGGAAAGTCCCCTTTTCCTCAGAATTTGGCCACGGACTCCCCCATAGTAATTCGATGAGGCTAGAAGTGTATGATCTTACCTCCATGTGTCTGGAACGCTCCTTTTCCCCATCCCTCAGTTAGTCAAACTGAGCCTTTTAGAGAAAGAGTCCAAGACTCACAGATCCTCAAAATCCAAAGCCAAATCCTCTGTTTCCTTAAGAATACCAGGCCTCTTCCCTCCTCTCCTCTCAGCTGAAACCCTTCCTAGGATGAAACAATGGGCTCGTCTGCTCCCCCCTTTTCCAGCCTGTCCATTCATCTGCCCGTTCCGAGGGTGTGGTTTTCTGAATCTCTGCTCACCTGTCCTTCCACAGGCTGCCTGTTTGACCGCAGACTCTGCTCTCACCTTGAAGTCTGTATTCAGGGTGAGTGATGCTTGGGCATAGGATTTACAAGGTGGGGGGACACAATGAAGACTTGGGGAAGAGGCCCGGAAGGGAGGAGGGGTGCTGGGCTTGGGCAGCAGGGTGACTGGCCTGGAGGAACAGAACCCTCTGAAGCCAAGAAAGGAAGCGAGGAGAGTCCTGCCTATTTGCAGCCTGGACTTTGGAAGGCCTTTTGTTCATGCCCCTTATTAACGCAACGTTTGTGCTCTTAGATGGCTTATTTGGACAGTGCCAGGTGGGAGTGGGGCAGGCCCGGCCCCTTTTGCAAGTAACCTCCCCAGTTCTTCAGCGCTTACAAGGTGTGCTCCGAGAGCTCATGTCCCAAGGTGAGGTCTGGGTGCCGTGGAGGAAAGAGACTGGAACTTAATCAAATAAGGATGAGGGAATGAGGGGCTACCTGATTCAAGGATTTCTTTCATGGGACATTTCTATCACACTTATTCCTGGAGCCTCACCTTCCCAGACCTTGCTGGAGAAGGAGGCAAGAGAGAAGTATGGTGGAACCCTAGAGATGGGCTATGCACACTTAGGCTTTCTGGAGGAGGCCAGAGGAGGCTTCTAGAAGAAGCCACTGGAAGAGGCCCACCCGCCTCTTTAGGACCACCCCACTACCTGATATTGAATGCTCCAGAGCCATGAATTCTGGAGTCCTCGACCAGAACATCCCAACCATCCAGTTCACTCATCCAACAAGTGTTTATTGGGTACTTAACTGTGTGGCGAGCATAGCTTTAGGTACTTGGGATGTAGGAGGGAATAAAACGGACACAGATCTGTCTCCTGGAGTTTACCTTCAAGGTTGAGGGGAGGCAATACAAACAGTGTATCAAAAGGTACTAAGTGCCATGGAAAAAAATGAACATTACAGCAAGATAAAGGGACCAGAAAATAGTGAGGTAGGAAGTTGCAGTATTAAATTAAGTGATCAAGATAGACCTTATTGAGACTATGAAATTTAAACAGATATCAGGGAGGTGGAAGTGTTTTCCAGAAGGCTGTCTAGAGCAAGAGTGTTTCAAGCCAACCGTAGAGCTAGAACAAAAGCCCTGAGGTAGGAGCTTGAATCTGAGGAACACCGTGGAGAACACCTCTACGGTAGGTCTGTACAGGAGGGATAGAGGGGCAGAGTAAAGGAGGCAGCAGTGTAGGTGATGGGGAAGGCGTGCAGATCACTGTAGAGCCTCATGGGAATGTATGGATGTTGGCTTGACTCTGAGGAAAAGAAGAAACCATCATAAGGTTTTGAGCATAGGGGTGCATAATCTCACTTCTCTTTTAAAAAGATCACTCTTGCTGCTGTGTGATAGAATAGAATAGAATAGATAGATAGATAGATAGATAGATAGATAGATAGAATAGAATTTAGGGAGCCAAGGGTAGAAACAGAGAAACCATTAAAAGCTACCACCACAAGTCATGGAAAAGAGAAATGCGATGTGGAGCAGGATGGCTGCAGGGAGGTAGTGAGGAATGGCAGAATTCCGCAGGTATTTTTAAGGTAGTGAGCGTGATTTCATGAAAGAAAGGGAGGAGTGAAAGATGACTCCCAGGTTTTACTGACCAAACTGCTGGGTTGATGAAGAACATTAATTATGCAGGAGAATCAACTTGGGAGAAAGAGTGTTTAATTTTGAGTATATTGAGTTTAAACTGTCCACTCAAGTAGAGTGGGTACTTCAGACTGGGTTTTAAAAGAAAGAGAGAGATCTGGAGTGGAGGTAGAATTTGGAGTTCTTTGGTGTGTATTATAGATAGTAATTACACCCAGGAGGTGGATGAGATAATCTAAGGAGTGAGTGTTAATAAGGAAGGGCCCTAAAAGGACCTGGAGAAGGAGAGGAACCAAGAAGGGAGACTGGGAAGGGAGGGAGGTAGTGAGGCAAGTGAGACAGGAGAGACAGCAAGAGCGTGCTGTCCTAGAAGCCAAGTGAATGTATATCAGGGAGGAAGCAGTTACCAAAGGGTCACATGACAAGGGGTGGTTAAGCAAGATGTCATCTGAGAACTGACCACTGGATTTAGATATGCAGAAGTTGCTGGTGATCTTGATGAAAGCAGTTTTGTTAGAATAGTTGGGAGTAAAGCCCTGGCTGGTGTGGCTCAGTGAATTTGAGCCCTGGCCTGCAAACCAAAGGGTCACTGGTTAGATTTCCGGTCAGGACACATGCCTGGGTGGCAGGCCAGGTCCCCAGTAGGGGGTGTGTGAGAGGCAACCACTCGTAGATGTTTCTCTCCCTCTCTCTCCCTTCCTTCCCCTCTGCTAACAAAAAATAAAATCTTTTTTAAAAAAGAATAATTGGGAATAAAATCTCTAATAGAGTGAATTAAGAGGGAGCGGGAGGAAAGGAATTGGATGCAGCCAGTATAGATTACAGCTTTCAAGGAATTTTGCTATAAAGAAAGGCAAAGAAATGGGGTGATGGCGGAGGATGGGAGCTCAAGCATTGTTTTTTAAGATGGAAGAAACGGTATCATGTTTGCATGCTGATGGGAGTTTGCATGCCGTTGGGAACAGGAGAGGATGATGTGGGACATAAGAGAACTGTGAGGACGATGTTCTTGGATAGGTAATAGGGGATGAAATTTAGGGCTCAAGTGGAGGAATTGGCCTTAAATAAGAACACAGACACTTCAGCTAACGTTAACAGGCACAAAAGCAGGTGTGGATGCTGGCAGACCCCAGAAAGGGCTTAAGAGCCAGCACAGACTGTTGATCTAGGATCAGGGAAGAAGGAATGCGGGGGGAGTGGGGGGTTGCTCCTTAGAATAAGTGACTGATCTTTCCCAAGAGCAGTTTCATTGTGGGAAGACATCAAACAGGTCCGCCTCGGGATAAGATGATGGTGGTGATGGAGGAGGAGGAGGTGTGAAACGGGTTTCTAGTGTCCTAGCATTTTGCAATCATTTTCATTTCCTTGATCACATTTGATGATCATAATAGCCCCATGAAGTATATGCTATTTCCACTTTAAAAAGAAAGAAAACTAAGGTTCAGGATCACCTAAAAGGAGAAGATAGGAATAAGTGTGATCATTATAACAGTAATGGCACTTACTGGGGGTTCACTATGTGATGGGCACTGTTCTAACCATTTTGTATTGTGTTATTTTAATTAACAATCTTAGGAGGTATAAACCCCCACTTTACAGATGATAGAACTGAGACTCAGACAGGTTCAGGAAATTGCCCAAGGTCACACAATTAGTAAATGGCAGAGGGTTCAAACCCAGTTTTACTGGGCAGTCTGACTCCAAAATCTGTTCCTGAGGGTGGGAGGACAGCTCAGATCACCCACCAGCTGTCCAGACCCCCTCTCACTGCCCCTCTGCTATGCCAAACCCAATACACGGCAGGGACGGGAGTTCTGTTCTGGTCTCCACTGATGCCTGTTACTGGGCCCTCAGAGCACCCTGAGCCAACCTTACCCTGTCCTGTCCCCTGGCAGGGTTGTCCTGGCACGATGACCTCACCCAGTATGTGATCTCCCAGGAGATGGAGCGTATCCCCAGGCTTCGCCCCCCAGAGCCCCATCCAAGGGACAGGTAGGCATTCTTTCTCAGCCACTAGCACAGGCTGAGGAGTCTGTGGTCTCCCTGACGGACAGAGGGAAGGGAGAGGGACGCAGGCATCGAGGTCAGCAGGCTGGGGCATGAGCGTAAGGGGTTCAAGAATGGGCACACTCCCAGTCGGAGCTGAGTTCATCCCTGAGGATCCAGGCACCGCAGGGGTATTTTTTTGAGTGTTGTGAAAAACTGGGATGTCTGGTATTTTAAAAGAGTCATCAGAGTAGTCACCATGGAAAAATTAGAATAATTAGAAAAATTAGAATTAGACTGAAGTCTCAGTCCATTACTTAAGGCTCAGTTTCATTGTTGCACAGAATTGTATATGGTGGGAGGTAGTGCCACTGTTTTGTGGTTAGGGCCTCTGAGGGCATTGTTCAGACCCTGCAAAGCAGAGGAAAGGAAGTGAGGGCCTGGGGCATGGAGGATGATGCCAGGATGAGGTGGGCAGACTGGGGTGGGGTGCAGAGTATTAACTATTTGGACCTATATGGAGAGCCAGGTGTGGCGGGGGCGAAGGTGGGGGGGACACGCACACAGGCAGTGGGGGAAGCTGCAGCCAGAGTTTGTCCGGGGAGGCACCGGCTGCCTTCCCCTGCTGCTGTCCTCCCCCTCTCCACCCCTAGCCTCGCATTCCCCTAGCACCCGATCCCTTTCAGGGACCTAGGCATGCTTACCAGGGAGGCAACAGCTTCTGCCCCCAACTAGGCCTTCCAGCCCTTCTGCATGTTACTCTCTCCTCCACTGAGGCTGCCTCCTTTCCGAAGAGGTCAGGCTTACTCTAAGCTGCTGAGCCTGTCTGGCCCCACCAGCTCTGCTTTGTAGGCTCTGGATGCCCTTGTCCTGCACAGCCAGCCTTCTCCCTTCCCACATGCATTGTGCTTTCCTCCCCAGATCTGGCTTGGTGCCCAGGAGACCTGGTCCCACTGGGGAGCTGCTTTTACACAGTATCCCCACTGGCTCTGCTGCCCCACACCGACTTCCTCGACCTCCAGTGGGTGGGGACAGAGCTGGGGCTGGGTCCCCCCTGTCCCCAGTGCAGACTGAGCTGCTGCCCCCTCTCTTGGAGCATCTGCTGCTGCCCCCGCAGCCCCCTCACCCTGCCCTGAGTTATGAACCTACCCTGCTGCAGCCCTACCTGTTCCATCAGGTGAGCCCTGGACACTGCCCCACCCCACCCCAATCCCCCAGGCCTGATGTCTGCTCTTACCTGGATCTCTGGTTTCTCACAGTTTGGTTCCCGCGGTGGTTCCCGGGGCTCAGAGAGCTCCGCAGGGATGGGCAATGCCGGCTCCCTGTCCAAGGCTGAACCCTCCGCCCTCTTCGGCAAAACTGCCCCCAAGGGCGTGTTCGGGGCTCACTCTGCCTACTCCTATGGGGGCCCTCCAGGCCCCGTGCCTGCTCAGGTTTTCCAGGAGTCAGGCCTGCTCTACCTGGCCGAGGAGCTGCCAGTGCCCAGCAGAGCCAGGGCACCAAGCTTGCCAGGGCAAGGGGACAGCAGTCAGGCGGAGGACTCCTCAGAGGGCCGTGAGGAGGGAGGACTAGAGGGTCTCGGGGAGAAGCCTCCTTCCCCATCAGAGAAGCCAGGTAACAGAGTCCTCAGCACCTACTCCCTGCCTGTGGGGGCTGCTTTGGGGGAGCTCCTTTCTGACTGTCCCTGCACTTGTTAATTTGTCATTGAAGTCATGCCTACACTTAAGTAATGTGTGCTGACAACCAGATCCACGCCAGGCACTAGGAAGGCAGTGTGGATATGGGGGCTGCAGGTGCGGGGTGCGGGGCGCTGACATGACTTTTTCTGTTGGAGAGTCAAGATGTCCATGAACTTGGGTCTTGGCCCCAGGAAGGTCTTTCCCCCAAAGTGTGGACAAGGGCTGGAAGGGGAGGGCATTAGTGTCTCGGTATCTGCGAAAAAGCTCTTAAGTGTGCTAGTCCCTACCTACCCCCAACCCATGCATCTGAATCCCTGAAGTTCATCTTGCCAGCAGCCCTTAGCTCTGTGTCTGGCTCCCAGCAGATGCAACTCTGCAGAGACTGGCAGCAGTGCTGGCGGGCTACGGGGTGGAGCTGCATCAGCTGGCCCCTGAGCAGCTCTCCACTCTCTCGACCCTGCTGCAGCTGCTGCCCAAGGGTGCAGGACGAAATCCGGGTGAGTGTCCTGGCAGAGAGACTAGCAATGGCCTCTTGCCCCACCTCTCAAGACCAAATGTAGCAGCCTAGAGGGGAAAGGTCAGGGTCGGGAAGAGAGTTCTTTCAACACATGGGGTCATTGCCAGCAAAGGGCAGGGAGCGAGGGGTACAGGAATGAGCTGAGGAGTTAGACCAGGTAAGGACTGGAGGGTGGAAGTAATAAGAAAGAAGTCAATAGCGGGAGTGAGCAGCAATCAGGAGGCACTGAGAAGGGAGGGTGGGTGATACTGAGGACCTAAAGGGGCGTGGCCAATCAGAAGGAGAAGGCAATGTTCGTGGGTAGAGGGAGGACCACGCAAAAAGCTCTGAGAGGTGTGGCCAGTGATACAGGGATAAGTGAATAAAACAGTTCAGGCTGAAGAACAGGGACAAGAGGACGTGCTAAAGATGAGACCAATGACAGTCTCAGGCACTGGCTGAAAGGAAAGAGGCCACAGCAGAAGTAACAGGGTCAGGCCTCCAGCCCTTCCTCCTACCTGTGTCGTGTGGACCTTGGCCTTGGCCTTGTGCCCAGAGTCTTGTTTTCCTGTCTCTGCAGGAGGGGTTGTGGCTATTGGAGCTGACATTAAGAAAGTGAGTTCCCGGCACCTCTCTGACCCATACATGCCCCACGGCAGCGACCCCTTTGCTGAAATCTAAGCCCCAGGATCAGGACCCAGAATCTGTAACACCCAACCCCTCGTTTTGGGAAAACCGAGGCCCATGGACAGCGAGCCATTGCCTAAGTCTCATCTCAAGTAGATGGCAGAGCTCAGACTAGAAGCTAAAATTCTTGATTTATTGCTGTTTTCAATACAGTCATTTGAAACCATGCTCTAAGGATCCTTAGGGGAAGAGGGGAGCTGTGAGCAGGCGGGGTCCTGATGCCCCTGGAACTTGAGGAACCCTATCTGTTTCACCTCTAAGATTTTGTGGCTAAACCAAAGCCTAAAAACCATTGCCTGCCTATATCCACCATGCTCCAGAGATTCCCTCCTCTCTCCAGCCCCATCCTGGGGGTTACTACTGATCCTGTTCCACACATTTAATCCTTTGTTTATTCACCTACTTGGCTTTCTTTTCTGGGTGCCCTCTCTGTACCAAACCTTGCACTGGGCCCTGGAGATACAGAGAGAAACAGTCACCACTCTAGGGAGCTCAGGGTCCATGGAGCAGACCCCTAACACTCCCCAGCCCCGTCCCTTCCCCTCCACTGTCCAGAGACCTAGTTCTACCATCTCTTCTAAACAGACAATGGAGGAGCAGGTGCAGGGTGGAGACATGGCGGAGCCTCCATCCCCCACACCCTTTCTATCTGGATACCCCACTGTCCACCCCACGTCCAGTGAAGCCCAGCAGGTGCTGAACTCTGGATCCTCTGAGCCTCCCAAAGCTGCTGGCTCCCCCATCATGCCTGTCCTGATGGAGAAGAAAAGTCTACTGGGCCAGAGCCAGCCCACAGTTGCAGGGCGGCCTTTAGCTCGGCCATCAGCAGAGGAGTATGGCTACATTGTCACTGACCAGAAGTAAGGGCTCCAGCCTGGGGAAGCCTTCCAGCCCCTGGGGGTTGGGCTGGCCTGCCTGAAGGAAGCAGAGACTAGAAATCCAGAAGTGAGGAAGAAAGGGGGGTGGCCTTTTCAAGAAGGTGGCCAAGAGGGTCCCCACCTTCTCTTCCGCCTCCTGCCCACTCCAGGCCTCTGAGTCTGGCTGCAGGAGTGAAGCTGCTGGAGATCCTGGCTGAGCACGCGCACATATCCTCGGGCAGCTTCATCAACATCAGGTGGGGCCGGCACCTGGCTGGGGGGGCAGGGCTCCAGAAGGCAGCGTGAGTGGGGAGGTGGCTGGAGGGGCTCAGGGGAAGAAGGGAACAGTCTGAGGTGGGCTCGGAGGTGCTCCCAGCTGCACTGAAGGCACAGTCACACCCAGTCCTGCTGCTGCCCCCATCCAGTGTCTCCCTGGCCTCAAACACCCTCAGAGGGCGTCTCTGACCGGCTCCTCCAATGGGGAGAGGGTCAGAGCTGGCCTCTCTTTTAGAGTCTTGGGCCTAGGGTGGGTGAAGTAGTAACATAGCTCCTATTCGGCAGTGTGGTGGGACCAGCTCTCACCTTTCGCATCCGGCACAATGAACAGAACCTGTCTTTGGCTGATGTTACCCAGCAAGCTGGTAAATCCTTGGCCCCAGCCCTAGCCCTAGTAAGATATATCGAGGCCCGTGACTGATGCTCCCCTTGAAATACTCTAAGTCCACGTTGGCCCTGCCTGCCAACTGGCATGGGGTGGGGACCACGTGAGGCTGGAGAGAGCCTGACCTATGTCCTTTCTACAGGGCTGGTGAAGTCTCAACTGGAGGCACAGACACGGCTCCAGATTTTGCAGACGGGAGTGGGTCAGGTATGAGCTGATTGGGGAATCCATCAAAGCCCCAGAGGGCTGATACTGCCCACCAGAGATACAGGCAAACTTGACAGGAGATCCGGAACTGAAACCTCATGTATTTGGCTGGCTCGCCTGCTTCTCCAAAGCAGCGCTTCTCCAAAGCTGCGCTTCTCCAAAGCAGCCCTTCGCCATGCAGTTCTTTTTCTGGCCAGCAGATGGCCCCAGTGGCTCCTCCCTGCAGGACCAGCCTTCCATCTATGTAGGAAGGCAGCATGCTTAGCAAGAACTGGCTGAGATACCCACAGCCTTCGGAGCAATCTCTAAATTCCAAGGGACAACCTTGCACAGAAAGGACACTAAACTCAAAATATATTTCTGTTCTGCATCCAACACGGATTCCTCACAGTCTATCATTCAATGTGTTGGGTCTCTCTCTTCTCTATGTCCATTTTTGAATGCAAACACTTTTAAGTCTCTGGCAGTACATTGTGGCCAAGTTGGTCTGATGTGGATCAAGAAGGAGGGCTTTGGGGCCAGCTGAGGCCTTTGGCCCAGACACCATGCCCCTGCCCTCCCAGCTTTGCCCCAGGATTTATCCTAGCTGGGAGCATGGCGTGGGACAGGGGTGAGAAGCAGCTCCTAACTCTCCCTCCACTGAAGCCCCGCTTGTTCCCACAGAGAGAGGAGGCAGCTGCCGTCCTTCCCCGACCAGCCCGTGGAGCATCTCCCCTGCGTTCAGTGCTGCTTACTCTGGTGGCCCTGGCGGGTGTGGCCGGGCTGCTGGTGGCTCTGGCAGTGGCTGTGTGTGTGCGGCAACATGCTCGGAAACGAGACAAGGAGCGCCTGGCAGCCCTGGGACCCGAGGGGGCCCACGGTGACACTACATTTGAGTACCAGGTGTGCGACCCCAGGAGCTTGTTGAGGCAAGGGGATAGAAGGGGCTTGGGGTCCTGGATCTCACGCAGGATGAGGGCTGAGAGTTGGATGGGGTGTGAGCACCCATCCCTTGGAATGTTTGGGGGTGCTGGGGGAGTCCTGGTGGGGGTGCTGTGGGGTGTTTTGAATGGATGAGAATTGGGAGCAGGTAGTCCCTAAGTTCTTCCCAGTGCTGTGGTTTTGGGGTCCTGGGACACCACTTTATAATATATGAGGTCGTCATAGGTACCGCCCACACAGAGCAGCCCCCAAAAGGACAAGGGCCCTCGCAGAAAACTCTACCCCAGAGGAGCGGGGTGTCATTTAAAATTAATCAAGGATCAACTTAGGGACCCAGGATTGAACCCAAGATCTTGTTGGAAGCCTTCAGGAGCCCCTGGGGCTGCCCTCAATCCTTTCTCTGCAGGATCTGTGCCGCCAGCACATGGCTACAAAGTCCCTGTTCAACCGTGCAGAGGGTCCGCCGGAGCCTTCCCGGGTGAGCAGCGTGTCCTCCCAGTTCAGCGATGCGGCCCAGGCCAGCCCCAGCTCGCACAGCAGCACGCCGTCCTGGTGCGAGGAGCCTGCCCAGGCCAACATGGACATCTCCACGGGACACATGATTCTGGTCAGGACTGGGCCTGGGCCCAGAGGGGTGAGGGGACAAGGTGATGAGAGGTGGGGCTGAGAGAGTGGGCCGGAGCCAGGCGGCAGTGTCCCTGCAGGCCTACATGGAGGACCACCTGCGGAACCGGGATCGCTTGGCCAAGGAGTGGCAGGCCCTGTGTGCCTACCAAGCAGAACCCAACACCTGCGCCACTGCCCAGGGGGAGGGCAACCTCAAAAAGAATCGCCACCCAGACTTCGTGCCATGTGAGTGAGCTCTGCTGGCCAACCTGGGCCAGCCCTCTCTCAGTGGGAGCTCTGGAGGGCCTGGGGGAAGGGGCCAGGCTCCTGGCTCAGGCTGGGTGGCAGATGTGCCAGGACCCCAGTAACTGGAGGGGCACTGGGGATGGGGTGTGGGGTCTGCGCAGATGACCACGCCCGCATCAAGCTGAAGGTGGAGAGCAGCCCTTCTCGGAGTGATTACATCAACGCCAGCCCCATTGTGAGTGGCCCTGGCTCCTCCCCCGTCCTGTGCTCCATGTTTATTCTTCTCCCCTAAACTCCATTCCTGTATGATCCCTACCCATCCCACCTGAGGTCCTGGAATTGTGGGGCTTGATATCCCAGCATGGGAGTGCGGGGTTCGCAGGATCCCCCAGACCCTGGCCTTCTCCCTTTGACCAAGCCTCTTCATAGAGGCACTTCCCATCCTGGCTCATGTTGTGTCTTCCCTGTGCCCAGATTGAGCACGACCCTCGGATGCCGGCCTACATAGCCACACAGGGCCCGCTGTCCCACACCATCGCAGACTTCTGGCAGGTGGGCTCTTGGAGGAGGGGTTTCTCCAGGGGCCAGGGATTAAGAATGGAGCTTACCTGAGTCTCTGTCCCTAGATGGTGTGGGAGAGTGGCTGCACTGTCATTGTTATGCTGACCCCACTGGTGGAGGACGGTGTCAAGCAGTGTGACCGCTACTGGCCAGATGAGGGCTCCTCCCTGTACCACATATATGAGGTCAGCAGGGCCCCCGGCCAGGAGACAATGGGAGTGGGGAGAGTGGACCATAAGCATCCATACATGTGTGAATATATATGTAAGTAAACATACATGTGCACACACACATATATTCACACTGATATATCTGTGTGTGGGTGTGCCTGTCCAGTTTAGGGCCCAAAAGCATTTGTAAGGACCTATCATGAATGGCACAGACACAAAGCTATAAAACTGCTGAAACTGAGGTCAGAAGCTAAGAACCAAGAGACAGGGAAGATAAGGGAGCCCCAAGACCCTGATTAACCCTACTTTAAATGAGCCCAGTTTAGTTCTGAGGTCCCTGGAGACCAAAGTGAAGAAAAAATACCACTAGTCACACATTGCTTATGAAAAATAGGAACAAACTTCTTCATTAGAAGAGGGGACAGGGAGCGAACTTGGCTGAGGCAAGGTGGCGAAAGGAAGACCAGTGCCCAGCCAACGGGAGGTGGCCCTCCTGTAAGACCTGAGGCCAACAGAAGCTTCTCATCACCAGATGAGCACAGTAGATTTTTCACCACGAGGTGGACACTCAACACCCTTTTTAAAAAAAGGTTGTTTATTGGTCTTGCTTGTGGTTAAAGAAAAATCCCAAATGAAAATGGTACAGAATTTCAGTTTATGTGTGTGCGATACAGACACTTGGCTACACGATGCGAGGAAGAGGGAGGATATACTGGCCTCAAGAAGCTCACAATAGTTATGTCCGGGTGGCAAAGCCACCAGTTGTCCTAAGCGGTAGATAAGCAACAAGACAGCTAGGATTCTTGGGGACAGTTGGGGCAGGTGGTTGGGTGAACTTCATGGAGGATTTAGGATTTGTGGTGGCGTAAGAGGATGGGAGGATTTGGAGAGACCCTGACATGCTCTGCCCGGTCCCCACTCCCGGGCAGGTGAACCTGGTGTCTGAGCACATCTGGTGCGAGGACTTCTTGGTGCGGAGCTTCTACCTGAAGAACGTGCAGACCCAAGAGACGCGAACGCTCACGCAGTTCCACTTCCTCAGCTGGCCGGCAGAGGGCACTCCGGCCTCCACTCGGCCCCTGCTGGACTTCCGCAGGTGAGCGCCCTGGGACCCTGGGGGTCGCGGGCCGGGCAGAGCGGTGATGGGGTGTCCTCAGGCAGGCCTGGGGAAGCCCGGAGCGAGCAGCACAGGAGCAGGGGGCCGGGAGCTGGGCTCCACGCCTTCTCCCAGCCCACCAGCTCCTCCTTGCCTTAGGAGGCTGACCCTTCGGGACCCAGAGCCTGGCCTTTGACCCGCCCCCTTCCTGATGGCCTCAAAGCACAGAAGTGCCCATCCCTCCACCCCTGTGATCCAGCTCCTTTTCTGCTCTCTTAGGTCTTTGCTGTCTCCCTCTCAGGCCCTCTTTTTCTCCCTGCTGCTCTGTCTGGTTCCACTTTCACGCGCTTCTCCCAGGAGAGGCTCACCTTGTTTCTGGCTCCTCCCCTCTCTCCTCTCCCTCTCCTCGGCCCCTGCCTACTGACTCTGACTCTCCTTTTATTTCCTCCTGTCTCTCTCTTCCAGCCTCTGGTACTGTTCTCTGTGTCAGCTGTCCCCTCCCTCCTGCCCAGCTCCCGTTCTCTATGTCCCTCCATCTCTTTGCCCCTGTTTTTATTTCTCTTCCTCTCCATCTTCCCTTCTTTTTCTCTCCGGTCCCTTTCCCATCTGTCTCCCCTCCCCCCACCCTCTCCTCCTTATTTCTTCATCTCTCTGCATCGCTGTCTCACTCTTGCTCTCTACCCGCGTCTCTCCATCTGCACCTCTTTCTTGTTCTCTCCCCACCCCTTTTTCTCCACTCCCCTCCCATCTCGGCCTATTTATTCGTGCCTCTCTTTGTCTCTGTCCTCTCCCTTCTATGTCTCTATCTTCCCCTCCTTTGGTCTGTCTCCCTCTCTTTGTCCTTCCCTCTTCTGCATCTCTCTCTCTCTTTCTCTCTCTCTCTCTCTGTCTGTCTCACAGCTTCCAGTGTCATTTTTGTGATCTGCAGCTAGCATTCTCGCTCCAGTTGCATAGTCACAAAAGTGACCATTGGCAGGTGTGGCTGCGGCATGGGCAGGACAGATAGGACACGTGGCCCAGGGGCCACCCCAAAGGCTGCTGGGAGGGCTGGGGTTTGGGGGGGACACAGAGAAGAGACAGATACTACCCAAGGGGGTACCTGAGGATCTCTGGATTCTTGGGGACTCTGTGGAATGGTAGGGCTGGAAGCTGAGGGGCTTACCTGCTCTGACATGGAAGCCACAGCCAGGCTGGGCCTCCAGCGTCCACTGCTTTCCCTCCCCAGACAGGTTGCTGAGAAGCCTGTTGCCGCTGGCAGGGGCCACCCCGGCCCTGAGGCCTCCTCCTGCTTCTCTGCCCCTTGCCAGACTGGCCTGCAGTCTCTGGAGGCTGGACAGAGAGCAGAGGAGCAGAGCTGGGGGCGGGGGCCTAGGGGTAGTTTCTGAGCCTCAGGACAACGGTTTCTTACCAAGGCCCACAGGGCCTGGGGCACAGGCTTCTCTGAGTCGCCCCAGGGGCATCAGAGCTCTTTCCTGTCCCGTATTTTAAAAGTCCTCAGAGAACACGGACCCATTTTAAGAGCGCACAGATAAGCTAGAAGGTTCTGTTCCCTTGCTTTAGGCACTAGACACCCAGAATAAATGAATTGCTATTTAATAAGCATAGTATTTATTGAAGGTCAGCCAGAGGGAAGGTAAAATGATTTTTTAAAGTCTCAGAAAGTGACCCCAAGCAAGTCCATTGACCTCCCTCTCTTTCCTAACCTGTGAAATGGGGGTGATGACCCGTCCTAGTGGACTATGGCAAGAATCAATAGGATAAAGTCTGTGAAATGCAGTTTAAGTGTCTGGCACATAGCAGGGCTCAATTAATTCTAGATAGCATTTATTATCATTATTATTAAACAACTGGAAACCACTACTGAGACTTCTGTTCAACTCCAGCCCTCTGACATACACGCCAATGTGCTAGAAAACCACGTGGATTCCTATGAAACCATCCCAAGTACCTGGCCCCTGCGAGTCTGGAGGAATCAGAGTGGGGGACCACTAAGTCCCACACCTGCACTAAAACAATCCATTACCCCCAAGAAGGTCCTCCCTAGTCCTGGCCCATTGTGGGGATCAGGATTCTGCAGGTTACTCTTGAAGCAAGAAGGTTATGGTAAGCTGTGGTCAGGGCAGTAGGGAAGAGTCTGAGGTCCAAGTGGACCCCAAGTCCGCATATGACGCAACCACAGAGCCCCTGCACTGAGGTGAGGTTGATCCAGGGGATAGGC
The DNA here is from genome assembly GCF_014824575.4 of Sturnira hondurensis. Lineage (NCBI taxonomy): Eukaryota > Metazoa > Chordata > Mammalia > Chiroptera > Phyllostomidae > Sturnira > Sturnira hondurensis. The sequence continues at coordinate 3,116,709 of NW_028092868.1, read as the reverse complement.
AGCGGCACAATGTTCCAAGTTGCAGGACTGTCCTCTGCTGGCCAAACCAAAGGGAGCCCGAGGGGTCGGGGGTCAGCCTGGGCAATTGTAGAGGAGGGCAGAGGGGCAAGCGGTGATGTGGCAAGACTAGCACCCTTGAACTCACCAGAAAGCCTGTCTTCCCTGTACTTCTGGCAGAAGTGGCTATTCATATTGTTCTGTACTGTCAGTAGTAGCTGCCATTTCCTAAGTACCTACTGTGTGCCAGACCTTGTCCTGAGTTCTTTACGTGGATTATCTCATGTAATCATGGTGAGAATCCTCAGGGGAAGGTCACTATTATTATCATCCCTACCCTACAGGTGAGAAAACCCAGGCTCAAAGAGGTTAAACCAGTGGTTCAGGGCCTAGTTTGGGCGCAGAGCTTGCGAGTGACAAGGAAAGCCCAAAGCTACCCATGCCACCTCCGGCCCTTTGCCTCCAGCTGACCCCTCTCTCAACCCTCCTCCTCCTCTGTCCCAGGCATGTGGGAGAAAAGAGACTGAGGCCCACAGGTGTGCATTCGGCCCACCTTTCCCTCTGCTGATGCCCCCTGACCCTCACCCATTTCTCGTTGCAGAAAGGTGAACAAGTGCTACCGGGGGCGCTCCTGCCCCATCATTGTGCACTGCAGGTGTGTGCAGGGGGCTGTGGGATGTGGTGGGGATGGGAGGGGTCCCGGCCAGAGGGCCCTGAGGTGGGGTCTTCCTCAAATTCGTCCCTCTGGTCCTACATCCTGGTGCACATCTCCCAGGCACACTGCCCACCTGTCCCCTTGATGCCTGGTGACAGTCAATAGCCCGTGGCCAAAGTCACCATGTCACGTTTTGGTTAATGGCCTATGAGCCAAGAATGGTGTTCACACGATTTTAAGGGTTAAAGGAAGAAAAGAAAATACACCACTAAGACTATACATGGCCCACAAGGTTGGGAATGTTTACCACCTGGTCATTCACACACAAAAAAAACTGTTGAACAAAAGCCTGGCCAGAGGCTGGAAGCCTATTCCCATTTCCTCTTGCTGTCTGCACCCGGGGCTGAGCCCGGGCCCTCCTTTCTCATTGGCCCACGGCCCAGTGACACCCTGTGGGTCCCAGGCTCCCAACTCAAGGCCCATTCCGGGGCCGGGTGCTATGACCGGCCAGCCCCTCATCCCCAGCTCACTGATACCCTCCCAAGCCCTAGTGTCTCCACCAGTGTCCCCTCCGCCCCAAACCTTCATGGCTCCTGCACCCCTCCCCCTTCCCACTGGCTGCTGAGCTGAGTGTCACCATATGCTGTTTCAGTGATGGCGCAGGGCGGACTGGCACCTACATCCTCGTCGACATGGTACTGAACCGCATGGCAAAAGGTGAGGCCGCCCCCGTGGTACCTGCAGCCCTGGTCCAGGCTTCACCCAGTCCTCCTAGCCTCCCACCCCAGGATGGCCCAGCTCTCTAGGTCCTGTCCTTCTCTGGACACCCCCTGAGCAACCCCATGCCCCCCACACTCAGGAGTGAAGGAGATCGACATCGCTGCCACGCTGGAGCATGTCCGTGACCAGCGGCCTGGCCTTGTCCGCTCTAAGGTGACTTCCTCCCAACCCAGACCTCACTCACTCACTGCCACCCTTCCCCAGGCAAACCAGCCACAGCCTGCCTTCCCTGCCTTCCCTCCCCCTGCCTCTGTTACCTCCTCGGAGGACTCCCCCTCCAAGTGACCTCCCAGCTCCCGTTCCTAAAGACCCCTGTGGGGCTGGAGCAGAGACCAGGCCTCCCCTGACCCTCCTCCCACTGCCCTCCCAGGACCAGTTTGAATTTGCCCTGACGGCTGTGGCGGAAGAGGTGAACGCCATCCTCAAGGCCCTGCCCCAGTGAGCCCCCAGCCGCCCAGCGGACGGCCAGGCTCCGTCCCCTTTGCCTGTGTGAGCATCCCTCTGCGCACCCACGCTTCATCCCCCCATCTGCACCTTGGCCCCCCCCAGGGCACACCCCTTCCCAGAGAAGTGTGTAAGGAAGGCAAGGGAAGTGGGAAGGGGCAGGCCCGCCCAGCCTCCCACATGCTGGAGCCCCAGGTGACCCATGGGGGAGTTGGCAGCCAGCCAGGAGGAGGAAAGTCATGGGCAGGCACCGTACCCATGGCCTTCTCCTGCCTGACCTCCCTGGCCCCCATCTTTCACCATTCTGGATGCTCCTAACATGTTTGTGGGGACACCCCGGCCCTGCCCCAGTGTAGACAAAACAGGGTGGGGGGGCCACCATGTGCAGCTCCCGCTGCTTTCCCAGCCCCTGCTGCCCACTGCCCTGGCTCGCTGACCCACACTCTGCCCCCAGCCCCCTGCCCTGTCCCTCAGCTCCTCTCCCCAGCCCCCGGCCCTCCCGCCACGTGCCACTCAACTCTCCCCCTGGCACAGGAGAACATTTCTAGAAAACTCTACTTTTGTATCAATGTGAATAAAGTTAGTGTGTTGTGTGTGCAGCTGCAACCTCGACTCCTACGTGCTTCTGTCTGCTCTGCTTCCAGACGGCAGCCCAGCCTGTCTGGAGCCGGGCTGCTGTGTTCTTGGGGTGCGCGCAGGCTCCCTGGGGTCTGGATGGGAGCTGGCGGCCAGGCCTTCGCTCTTCTGTGCTTCCTGCGTCTGTTCGGGCAGCCTCCCGGGTGCCCACATTCATTTGTTTAACCCTCAAGTTTAATCTTACACGTGAAGGGACTGTGGCACGGAACCTGCCTGAGGTAACACAACTTGTAAGAGGTGGAGTTAGGATTCGAACCCAGGCACGCTGAACCTCCTCACTGCCTTTCAGTTCTCGGGCAGCTGCTTCATGTCCTTGGGCCTCAGGAATAAATGTACATCGTGTAGGATTGAGGATAAAGTAAAACAAACTGCCTTCCACACCTTAAGCAAAAATTAGCTAAACTTGGATAGACCAAGCCTGTGAGATGTCACAGCGGACATTCACCTGGTGGCAAGGGACCCCTTCTTCCCTGTCCCTTGGCTCCCAGAACTGGCCATCTGCTATGGTCCCAGAGGAGCCCTCGCCTGTGTGTCACCCTTGGATAAAGGTGATGGACAAAGACTGAGACAGAATGAGCCTAGGGCCTGGAGCTACTTGGGACTGAGGGCCCCTTAACCTCGCCAGGGTTCAGCCCTCTCACGTGGAAAATGGGGCAGTTAACACCTGTCCCGCGCAGGGAGCGAAGGCGCCAGCGAGCAGCTGCGGTCCTCTACGCCTCACCCGGGCTCGGTTCAGGTGCGTCCACTTCAGCATGTTTGACCTCTCAAAGGCTAGAAGTTTGTCAAAACAGCCACTGCACAAACTTCAACAAATTCCCTCTAAGACAGAGGCTTGAAATTCTTTCAGGGCAGGCTGCTTCCTTTGAGAAAAATACACTGTAGGCCCTTGGGCTCTTGAAGATGAAGGCGAGCATGTCCTGGAGAGGAAGAGGGAGTTGTGGGGGGCTGCACTGCCCTGCTCGGCAGTGGACAGGTGCTCGTCCCGTGGCCGCAGGGGCGTCTCTACAGGGATCTGGAGGACAGGAGCGGTACCTGGCTTTCTCCTCCCTGGGTCCTGATGAGCTGGGGACCTGGACCCTGAGTGGCAAGGACTTGTGCGGCTCCACGTGGGGGAGGCGGGCCTCTGAGACCCGCCACTGGCTCTGGGCTAAGGAAACCTGGGAAGAGGTGAGTCTACATGCATTTTCCTGCAGTTCCGTGCTTTTGGTGGTCCTGGTGCTTTCAGTCACGTCACACTGTAGTTAGGTCCTTACTGCTGCGGAGTACTGGGTGGTGGGTCCCCAGGTGAGGGCACCACAGGTGTCTGGGGAAAGCCATCTGTGGGGCCCAGGGGGTGAGGGCAGAAGAACGTGAGCATTTCTAGGGGCTCCAAACACACTCAGGGGTGGGGGCAGCCCGGTCAGAGAGGGGACATCTGCTGTCAGCTAGGAAGGCTCACAATCTCTAGGTGTTTGGACAATAAAGGGAGGCACATCAGCACCGGCCCTGTAGGTCCCTGGGCCACTCTAGAAGGAAGAACACAGGACAGAGCATACCACCGAGCTCTCGAAACCCAGCTTTATTGGCTTCCAGTGTTTCCCTCTGGTGCAAGCTCAGCCCAGCTGGCTTCGATGGGGCTCCGAGATGCAGTGGCACAGGGCCTGGCAATGCCCTGGCGCCGCCCTCCCCTCCCCAGCCACTGGGCTCCCCCGGCAGGGAGGAGGAGAGGCGGCTCAGCTGTGGTGTTGGAGAGAGAATGGGCAGCAGGGGCAGAGGCCAGAGAAGCCACACAAGCAGCAACATGCCTGGAGTGCCCATTGCATGCCAGTCCCAGACACAGACATACACGTCCCAGAGGGCCCTTCTCTGCAAGCTCTCCACCGATCCACACCCATCGGCTTTTTGGTGATCCCATCCCAGCTTGTTCCTCAGCCCAGCACTGCCCATAGGACAAGAGCTGCTCCCAGATGCCACAGGGCCTTCATTTGTACACTCAACCTCTCTAACCTCGGTGCTAGCAACGGGTGTCAGGGAAATGGAAGCTTGGACCATTACCCCTTCATCCACATTCTCATCACCCCTGCCAGGGACGACTCAAAGGATAAGATCTCCCCATCTCACAGTGAGTGACAGGCTGACCTGGGCTGGAACTACATGTCCCAAGATGCACAGCTCCATAACCACACACCCGTTTCCCACAAGCATGATCTATTACAAATGAGTCAGGGTGTGTTGCATTCTGGGACTAGTAGTCCCCAAGAGACAGCACCAAACACCCAGTGAAGAGTTTATAGGCTAAGACTACTGCCGCCTCCCACCCGGCTCCCACCCACCATCCAGGCCCAGGCCCAGCTCTATGCTTAGCACAGGTGAGGGAGAGGAATGGAGGGTCCCCTCCCAGCGCACAGGGGAGGGCGCTGTCCTGTTGGAACTGTGCATCAACTCTGGATCCCGGACATCCAGCTCAGAACACATCTGGGGAGAGAGCGGGGGTGGGTGATAGGAGAGAGGGTCAGCAGCAAGCCGTGGAGGATGGTGCCACTAAGCATGCAGACCTGGGCTAGCCCTGTGGCCTCTCCCTGAGCCCTGATGCATGGTGAAGTAGGACAGGGCACAGTCCCCTCCTAGGCCTCCCTCCTGGGGCACCCTGGCCCTATCCCACTTCTCCAGGGTTTGCCGGCCTCACCTCTGCCTAGTCCCGAGGCCTGGGGCAGGCTGAGGCAGCAAGAGGAAGGGAGGAGGAGTGGGCTCCGGTTCCGAATCTGGATGGCCGAGAGGCTCCCGCCCCACCCAGCTAGCCTCCCCGGAAGACCTTATGGCCCTACGGGCCACAGCATCTTCCTCGTCACACTGAGGCCTCCTTGGGGAAGGAAGAAGGGAGTCCTAGCCAGACGGCAGTGAAAGCAAGCGACGTGGCCCACGGGGAATTGCAGAGAGGAGAGTGTGAGGAAGAAGAAGCAGCACCAGAAGGGAAGCAACAGAGACAGTCAGAGCTCAACACTGCACAGAAACCAGGGTGGGGTGTCCGCAGCTGAACAAGGAGAGCCGCAGACTCCCCGCGGCGTAGCTGCCGGTGAGCGCTCAGAGAACCCCAGGCCAAGTCCTCCTTCCTTGACATCAGCAGCAGCACAGGTGGCAGAAGCCCTGGGCACACAAGGCCTGCCCCAAACCACTAATGCCCCTTAGATGCCCCCCATCAAATAAGAAGTGCATCCTGGCTCCTCAGGCCCTCCCACAGCCCTGAGGCCCCCACTCTGCGCTTCACCAGGGACCTGTCAGCTCAGCAGGGCAAGGCCCGAGTCCACACTGGAGCCTGGAGTGGGGGGGGGCCTGTAGAGGGAGCATGGAGTTGGAGGGGCCACACCCCTCTCTGTTCTAACAGTGAGCGGACCTGGGCCATCCGGAATGGGGGTGGGCTGAGCCTGGCAATCAGAGGATGAGGCACCGAGAGGCCTTCTCCTCCAGGGGTGTGCTGGGTTTGGCTGCGTTACCCCTTGCACTCTCGTGAGTCCCCCCCATGCCTCGATCTTGGTACTGAGCCTTGGGACGCCCATGCCGTCTTCGCTGTGCCTCCCGCCCACCTGCCGGTTTCTTCCCAGCTGCCTCCATCTCGGACAGGCTGTAGGCCATGGCGAGCTGCAGGTCCTCATCATCCTCGGAGAGGTCGTTGTCAGGGTGGGAGGCAGGGGTCTGCTGCACCTGCGTGCCTCCAAGTCTGGAGGCAACAGACTGTTGCTGCTCGCGACGGCTCAGCTCCAAGCCCAGTGCCAGGTCGTCCGGAACACCTGCAGGAGTCATGGCCGCCGTGAGGCCTTCTGGCCCAGGCCAGGGGCATCCTGCCAGGCTGCCACGTGCAGCAACGACTCCGACCACTTCCAGCCCCTCTTGGATCTGCTGTGCGTATGTTTTAACACCTAGCACAGTGGTTACAACCATGCACAGGTGTTCAGGTGCTGCCGTAGGTATAAGCTATCTCCTCGAGCAAGTTACTCAACCTCCCTGAGCTGCCCTTTCCTCATCGATAAAACGGGAATGATGAGAATGTCTACCTTGTCAAAACATTCCACTGGTTGACTAAGAGAGCATAGTGGTCCCAGGGCGAGTGGCATAAAAGGGCAGCCATGGCGAACAACTGGGACAGCTGGGTGTTGGGGCAAGAGTTCAGCTCCAGGAATCCTGAGTTTCATTCCTGGATTTCCCCCTCACTAAGTAGGACAGAGCCTCGGGCCTGGGGGTACTTGGGACCGCGGCCATTTGACTGTGCTGAGGCCTAGCCTCCTCAGATGAAAACTAGGGCAAACACCAACTGCCCTGCTTCCCCCCGGCTGTGTGAGGAATACGGGGATATGGAATGTGTGAGTGCTTTGAAAACAGTGTAGTTCCGCAGATGCACACCCTGCTAATGACGACAGTGACTGGCTGGCCCTCTGGGGCTCCTCAATCTGCTGTCCTGGCCCCCTTCCATGTGACGACCATCCGNCAGGGCGAGTGGCATAAAAGGGCAGCCATGGCGAACAACTGGGACAGCTGGGTGTTGGGGCAAGAGTTCAGCTCCAGGAATCCTGAGTTTCATTCCTGGATTTCCCCCTCACTAAGTAGGACAGAGCCTCGGGCCTGGGGGTACTTGGGACCGCGGCCATTTGACTGTGCTGAGGCCTAGCCTCCTCAGATGAAAACTAGGGCAAACACCAACTGCCCTGCTTTCCCCCGGCTGTGTGAGGAATACGGGGATATGGAATGTGTGAGCGCTTTGAAAACAGTGTAGTTCCGCAGATGCACACCCTGCTAATGACGACAGTGACTGGCTGGCCCTCTGAGGCTCCTCAATCTGCTGTCCTGGCCCCCTTCCATGTGACGACCGTCCGGGATCCTGCCAGTCTGGCCTGGGGTGGCCATTCCCGCCATGCCCCGAGGGAGTTCCGACTGGAGCAGCTTGGGGGGGGGGGGGGCTCAGGGGCCTGAGGCTGGGGCTTCCTGCCAGGGACTGAGGGGCAGAGCCGCTCCTCACCGTCTCAGGGGCCTGAGGCTGGGGCTTCCTGCCAGGGACTGAGGGGCAGAGCCGCTCCTCACCGTTGATTGTGATCGACTTCAGCTGCCCATCCTCCTCCACTTCCACCCGTTCCTGCCCGTTCTCCGTGATCCTGTGGGAGGCAGCGCAGGTCACTCAGTGGGCATGCCTGAGCGCTGCGGGTGTATGTGCTGAGATGCTGCGGTGACCAGGACCCACAGGGCTCTGCCTCCAAGGGGCTGACTTTCCCGTGGTTGCAGCTCCTCCTCCACCTGGCAGGGTCCCAGGAGGAGCCCTCACCTGCGTGTGGTGATGCGGTGTCCCTGGACGAAGGTGGTGGATGTAGAAACAGAGCGAAAAGCACCAGCTCCAGGACTGAAGGAGAAAGACGAGGAGGAGAACTCTGGCATTGGGACAGAGGAGGAGAGCTGGTTAGACGGGGGCTGTCTGCAGTGACAAGGGCCCGAGAGCCCCTGTGGGCTCTCCCTGCAGGCAGGGCTCCGGGGGCACCGGAGGAGCGGCTTAGGAGAGCCACAAGCTGAGTTGAGGTGACCCAGGACTCAGAGCTTGTGAAAATGGGAAGGGACAGCACTTACCAGAGTGCCCAGGGAAGGAAGAGGAGAAGGTGAAGAAGGGGCCTGAGTGTCGTGAACCCCGATTCTGAAGCTCTGAGAAGGGGCCCAGGTCATCTGCAACAAGCGAGCAGACTAACAATCATCTGGCGAAGACACTCCCCCCCAAAATGTGATGTGTAAATCCTTCTTACAAGAAACAGAAGCTGCTAAGCAACTGGGTACGCTTCTGATTGCTTTTTCCTTTCTGCTTGGATTGACTTACAAATTACATTCCTTTTCAGTATTATATATGAAACAGGTCCCTGGTGAGTTTTGTCCACAATAGAGAATAAAGGAAGGGAGGAGAGAGGGAAAGAGGGAGGGAGGACAGGCGGCTCCTTCGACAGACCAGCATGGCACAGGGTCGGGCTGACACAGCTGTGAGACCCGCGCTCCCGCGTGCCGTGCGTCTGTAAGCAAATTACTTGAATGTGCCTCAGTCATCTGCAAATGGGGATAAAATTATCTGCTTCACAGGGTTCACATTAATCACTCCAAAAAATGGTACCTGCTGTTGTTTGTAATGGCATTGTTACTGTCACGTGAGGCTTTGAGGCTTGCTTTCCTGGCTATCATTGTGGGGGACTAACAATGTATTATTGTTATCGTTTAATAAGACAAGTCTCTGAAGTGTCACTACAGGGTCATGTGAGTTCAGGCCTGTGTAAGGTTCTGTCCTCGCTCTCACTGGATCCACCCACACAAAATCTTCAGTCTGTGGGATTCTGCTGCCCTCTCCGCCTCCCCTTGAGGACGTCCCAGGGGATGGAGGGCAGGTCTGGAGGGGGAAGCCGAGCTAGTCCGAGGTCCCCAGAGTCCACTCACCAAAGAGCTCTGCAAAAGGGTCTGCGCCCCCGAAGAACTCCCGGAAGACCTCCTCAGGGCTACGGAAGGTGAAGGTGAAGCCAGGCCCACCACTGCCAGCTTCTGCCCGAGATGGGCCACCTCCTGGAGGAGAGGCAGGATGAGAAGGGGGCTTAGCGAGTACACTACCTGGGCCAGGGGACCCCATCTAAGGCACAGCCAGGAGCCCTGAGAAAACATCCACTGCAAGAATCTGCCCTCCCCCTCACCTCCCTGATCCACTCTGTCCCTGGGCCCCACTGTCCCACCTACCTGCTCCGGTCAGCCCTTCCCGGCCATAGCGGTCATAGATCTCTCGCTTATGCTCTGGAAGGAGAGACCAGATCATTTCTCCCTCCCTCTGGGATGCTGGCCTCCCCTGCTGGGCTAAGACCCTCAGAGGACTGCCTGGAGGCTGACACTTGGGGGCAGCAGGGTGCACAGGGGACAGGGGCTACAGGTGTTAGCAGCAGCTCAGCCTTTCACACACTGACTCCTTCTCATCTGTAAAATGGACATGATAACAATGCCTACCTCCTAGGACTGTTGAGGATGAAGTGAGATAATTCATGTACATGGCTTGACACAGTGCCTGCTACGTAGTAAGTGTTCCATAAATGTGAGCTTATTATGATGGTGTTATTATTGATCAGAGCTTAGCCTAAATGTCACTTTCTCAGAGGGGACTTCTAGGACCATGGCCACAAAAATCGCTGCCTGTTAGTCCCTGTCACATCCCCCTGCAACTTTCCTTTGGAATGCTCTCATCTATTTATTTACCTGGTTAATGTCAGTGTTCCCAAGCGAAATGTGATAAGCCCATCAGGATGAGGACAGTGCCTGCTTGTCCCCCATTGTTACCCCATACCCAGCAAGGGCCCAGCACCATAAGCATCCGAATAAGTATTTTTTGAATGAATGAAAAAAAGACCTGGATTCACACTCCAGTTGTGTGACCTTGAGTAGATTACCTCGCCTCTCCCAGCCTCAGTTTCCTTGCCAGTAAAATGGGGCTGATAACTCCTGCCTGGTGGGATGGCTGTGAGGACTCACGGAGGCTACACCCACCAATGCCTGGCACGGAGGCGGCTCAGGACACACTGGTTGCCTGCCCTGCAGCCTTTCCTTTGTCAGAACCCACGCTGCTAGGGAGCAGGCACTGAGCACAGGCAATTAGGGGAAAAATAAACAATGCTTTGCACATAGTATAGGTGCTCATTTAAAGGGAAAAAAGCCCCAGAGTCCCTGTGGGAGGGGGGGCACTTAAATGCCAGCTTGGAAAAGGCACAGCTTTGGGAAGGAGTGTGACAGGGCATGAAGTGGGGGTGATGGGTACCTCCCGCCAGGACCCTGGCCTTACTGTCTGACAGCACTTCGTATGCCTCGGCCACCTCCTTGAACTTCCTCTCAGCAAATTCTTTATTATCTGGATTCTTGTCTGGGTGCCACTGTAGAGCCTTCCGCCGATACCTGCAGGAAGTGGGTTCGGAGGGGAGGGGAAAGGGACAAATGTAGCCACTTTCCACCAGGGAACAGAATGACCCATTTTCCCATTAGCCAACCAATGTCCTTTCACCCCAGCTGCTGGAGCTGCCTCTGACGAGGTATTTTAATGGGGGTTCCCTATCTCCCTTCTTGCAGCCAGTGCTAGGACTGCTTGTATTAACAGACGGTAACATGAGGGGGAGAAGGTCCCAGCCCTAAACCCTCCCTGGGGCTCGCTGGGGCTGGAGTTCCATGGAGAGTAGAAGGGCAGTCGTCCCTCCTGGTCACATTGCCTGGGCATCTTTGCCCTGCATTCTAAGAAAGCCCACATCTAGGGGTGGGGAGAGGAGTGGAAGGGAGGGTTCACTAGAGAAGGACCCACAGAGCAGCTCCCAGCCGAACTTCACAGCTACAGACTTTCTCCTACCCATCCAGGGGTCTCCTTACTCCCTATAGAAGTCAAAGACCTGGTTCCTTGGGCACGTCCTCTGAAGGGCCCCAAGGTGCTGGTGGCAGGGCCCAGGGGTTTGAGAGGCATTGTGGTGCCCAGCGGAGGCACTTACGCCTTCTTTATGTCATCAGCGGACGCACTTCGCGGCACGTCTAGGATCTCGTAGTAGGATGCCATGGCAACTTGTCTGCAGTCAGGCTGGCTTCCGAGGGGCTGTAGGAGAGAAGGAAAAGTCAGGCAGAAAGACCCAAGGGCAGCTCCTTGGGGCTGAAGCCCCCCAGAGTGGCGGGAGGTGCTCCCAAGTGGGAAGCGGAGCCCAACTCGGCTCTTTTTGCTGCGGGTCACTGGGCTCGGTCGGGCAGCCTTATCGGCCCCTGCAGGCCGGTGCCACTGGCTATCTCGCTGCCTAGGCCCGGGGAGCCCTACCGCAGTCTCCTAACTCCGCAGGCAGGCCCAGGGCCCCCAGCCTGACGGGGCACCCTGCCCGCACCTCCTCCTCCCAGAGTCCTCGGGCTGCTGCGTTGCCCCGCCCCTGCAACCCGCCGGGAACCGTCTGGCACCCGCTGCCGGGCTCGCGGGTACTGCGTAGGACGCTCCCGGCCCAGCTGTGAGTGCAGGCCTGCGTCAGCTGCACCGAAACTACTAGAGACTCGGAGGAGGCCGGCTTGGCCTGTCACCCGGGGGATGGTGGCATACAGACGGGGGAGGGGGAGGGTGCTGCAGGGGTTGCCGGGAGATAGGGGCGGAGCCAGCTATTTTGGGCTTGCACCAGGACTACGTCATCCCCGGCTGAGTCCGAGAGATGCCGGCCGGCTCCATCCGGGCATGACGCACTTACCAACGAGCACGCCACCTAGTTCTTGGTCCCTGTCCCTTTTCTAGAAACAGGCTCGATGATCCATGATTACTCACCCTGCAGGAAATCGGCACCTCAAGGACTCACAGAGTTCCCTTTGGGCTAAATCCTCCTTCGAATTCCAGCTCCAGCCCCAGGTTTTCAAAAGAGGCTGCCCCGACTCACCTGAGGAGGTCAGACCTGCCTCTCATCGCACCTGGCGCCGTCCTTCACCGCTCTTGTCAGAGTTACAAATGGCATTTGTGTATTTGATGGACATTCACTTCCCCTGCTAAATTGTAAATTCCACAGGGCAGGGCTTGTGTCTTTTTCTACTAGAGTATAAGGGCAGTGGTGGGGTTCAAAAGTAACCATTGGATGATTAATAATGGGCAGATGTGAACCTCTTCTTGACAGTTTTGGCACATTTGGGGAAGTGGGGTTAAAGGGTAAAAGGAAAACAAGAGGGAGGGAGGGAGGGAGGGAGGGAGAAGGAGAATTCCTGGTTTCAAGGTTTTTCTGCTCAAAGTGATCCTGAGTAAGATTTCTACCTGAAAGTGATTCCTGAGTTCAGGCCTCATGGGATATTTAGAGAACCTTCCAGAATTGACTCCTGCTTGATCTCATTCAGGCCAATCCACCAAGCATTAATTGAGTGTCTTCTACATAGTAGATGTTGCCAGGATATAAAAAGAAGAAGGTGGCCCAACCCCTGCCTTCCCAGAGCTCCACCTTGGTGAGATACCAGCCCACTCATACAGCCCCCTGGGAAACCCCAAGGCTTTGGAAACAGACAGACCTGGGTTTGCCACCTGGCACTGCTCTGTGATTTGGGAAGATCTGAGAACTGTTTTTCCTCCCTAAATACAGGTAACGTCCAGGGCTGTTTAAAAGTCAGAAGAGGTGGGGTATAGAGTAGTAGGTTTTAGCACAGTCTTCTCTGGCATCATTATTGGCCCAAGCAGCAATGGTTATACGAGTCCAGAAGAGTGTTTTAGGCTAGTGACCCAGAAAATCTTCACCGAAGAGAAAAGCTTGAGCCAGATATGAGAAAAGAAGAGTGGTGTGTGTTTGTCCACTTGTCCCGCCTGTCCACAGTCTGGGCCTCCTGCCCACATCTGGGAAATTCCCATTGCATAGGTCTTGGTGGCAGGCATGCCCGCCACGACCTGCCTCAAAGCCCGGACATTGCTCTCCTAGACTTCTCGGCTCCAAGGGTGCAGGCAAAAGACATAATCTCTCCTAGTCAGAAGCTCCCACTGGGAGTTTGAATCTGGATCAAGTCAAGGAGAAGCTGGGGCAGTTGAGAATTCATTTCTGCTCTGTGATGACAGCGGAGCCAGCAGCGGCCTCTAGTGTCTGGACGAAAAAGGTCAGCCTCAGTGCCTGGTTGGGAGGGGGCCTCACTGCAGGGGGTAGAGGAGACAGGGGTCTTTCAGGCAGGCAGTCTTGTGCCCTGACCTTGACTATATGCTGCCTAGGTTTCCTTGGTGCCTACCTGTTTGCAGAGGCCTGTTGGGAGCCCTCGTACGGATTCCGTGTGCTACCCAGTATCTCTCCAGGTCTCTTGGTGTTTTCTTTCTTTTTTTTAAAGAGTTGTATTTTTGGGGGGGGGTGCAGGGAAAAGGGGGAGAAGGGAGAAAACCGGGACAACTGTAATAGCAAAATTGGTAAAAAAATATACTTAAAAATAGTTGTATTTTTAATCCACACCGAAGGATATGTTTATTAATTTTTAGAGAGAGAGAAACGCTGATGTGAGAGAGAAACATTGATTGGTTGCCTCCTGTACACACCCCAAGTGCGGACTGAACCTGCAACCTTTTCGTGTTCTGGGCAATGCTGCAACCACCTGAGCCACCGGGCTAGGGCCATGACTTCTTGTTTCAATTTGCCAGAGTTAGTTTCTGCTGTTTACGAGTTCTACTGATCTTGGTATGAGAGGGAGGAATGGTTAAGGTTAAATTACTCCAAAACCTTCCGAATCTGTTTCTTCTTACTTCTCTTATCTCCACAGACATTCTGCCTAGACATGTCTAGCACCTACCATGTCTGCGATATTATATTAAGAGCAGGAATACGAAGAGGTTTAAGTTTAAGTCTCTCATAACAAGAATTCTACAAGAAAGCTGTGTCAGATGACTGACGAATATCACAAAGTTTAATGCGGCATTGAGGCAAGGCCATGAGCACAGGCATTCTCACACACTGGTGGGGGAGTGTAATTGAGTGTAACTTCTGAAGGGAGCGATATGAGGTATACCAAAATTAAAGGTGCATATGCTTTGATCAGCAATTACAATTTTAATAATTTATGGTTGTACCTGTGTGCAAAGAAGTATGTGCAAGAGGTACAGTATTCTTTTCAAAAGCAAAAAGTTGGAAACAACTTAAATACCCATCAATAGCACAATGGTTAAACAAGTAATGGAATGAATACAATGGAATAATATATTGCCACCAGAAAGAATGAGGCATATTTATATGTTCTGATGTAGACTTAGATAAATCTCCTAGATTTATTGTTAAGGGGAAAAAACAGGTAGAGAATGAAATGTATCTAGATGTGTATACACACATCACTATATATATAGATGCCTCAGGAAGGAAACACTGACAAAAAAGTTAACAGTGATGGCTGCCAAGAGGAGAGCCAGTAAAGGAAACATTTTCACTGTATAAACTTATTTTTGCTGTTTGTAGATATGTTTGGTACTTTTTGAATTCTGAAGCATGTACCAATAACTGTACAAATACATACAGAATTTTTTAGAAAGCTAGTTGGGAAAAAAGGGTACTGACAAGAAGCCAAGTGCTACCATTCAAGGCAGTCCATGCCAAGTACCAAATGAGTGATGGAGACACAGTAGGGGCCAAGAGAATCTCGAGGAGGCAGAGCTCCCCAGGGTTGGATGGGTGCTGGGTGACCATGACCTAAGCTGGAAGGAATGGCAGCATTGAGTTAAGCAGGGGGAGGTGGCATTGCAGAAGGGGGAATGGTGAGAATGCAGCTTTGGAGACAGGCCTGTTCCTGACACATCAGAGGCCTGGAAATAAAGGTGCTTGGTGGGATCCAAGGCTGGGAATCTGTCTCTTGTGTCTGCCTGCAGGAGATAATTGTAGCCTGGCTTTAGAAGCATCAGGGATGAAATCATTCCCCTGCTCAGAGGGAGTCCCCAGGAGCCAGGCTGGGTGGCATTCCCCGCTGCCCTGTAGAGGCCAGAGTTGCCACCGCTCCACACCCACACCCACACCCAACCCAACCTAGGCCTGCCAGCACCTGCCAGCAGAGTTTCTAGCTGAGAGGCCTTTCAGGGTCTGAGAGGAGATGGCCTTACAGCTGCCCAGGGTAGGCTGGCGGGGACAGCCAACAGGAGGGGAGCCTAACCACGTCTCTGGATGCCCAGCCATCCCGGCAGGTGAAGACTCACCTCCTATCTTGGCCCTCCCTGCTGGCCTCTCCCAAGCTCTCACCTCACCTCCTGTGAGATGTTGGGTGTTAGGGAGAAGGCTTTTCAGAGGTCACTGATGGCCCCAAAGATGCCTCTGCCTCTGTCCGTGTTCAGCCCAGAAACTGGGTCCCTACACCCTGCAACACATGCCCTCCACCACAGTGCCTGGGCAGGGTAGTGTCAAAGGGAATATCACCCCCTCCCTGCCTTCTAGGCACCTTAGTCACTGTCTGTGAACTGGAGACCTGGCAGGCCCAGAGGAGGTGGTGTCTGGAGGGGTGCCTGGGACTGCTGTGGGGAGGAGAGGAGAGGAAGCCACCTGGAGAAGGGAAGGGCAGCGGCACAAACTTTGGCCCAGGCTGGCCTGGGATTGAATCCTTACTCCTCCCTTTACTAGCTGAGTAACCTTGGACAGGTCACATAACTTTTTGAGCCTCAGTCTCCACATCTATAAAACAGGCATTCATTTAACAAGTCTGCTCCACAGATATCCAGCTAACTGATATATATTGGACAACATTCTGGTACTGAGAGCAGAACAGGCCTTGTTCCCATGAAGCTTCCAGTCCCCTGGGTATAACTGCATTTACCTCGGGATTAAAGAAGATAATATGGATCCTGGACCCATTACGTAGTTGATGCTCAATAAATGACATTAAAATGCTCCCCAAAAAACTCTCTTCCCTTCCCAAGTTTGACATGAGTCAAGATTTGGAAGTCAGTCCTTTTAGTGGAAAAATAAACAGATTTGAGAATATAGCTGAGCTCTTCAGACAAAGTGGACTTCTAAATACTCTCTCCAAATTAAATTACTGTCCACCACCAGCACCAGACACACACATACACACAACTACAGGCCTCTTTCTTCCGGGGACAAACCTTCTCCTGCGAGCTTAAACCCTCCGACTGGAGTTGAGAACACTGCTCTGTCTGGACAAATGCTTCCAGACTAGAGTGAAGACAGTGCTACACTGGGCACACCCACTTTCTTCTCTAACCCCTCCCCCACCACACCCTGTTGTTTCCACTCTGTCCTCTACTTCCAAGTAATTATTGGGACAAGAGTGACAGGGACAGATAGTAGGTCCCTGGAGAAGGGCAGGAGTCACTCCATTTCCAGTGTTAGACTTGGGCGTGGGTGTGTAATACTTGCCTGTTTTCTCTGAGATCCATTCACCCACCTTCTCCGCCCTGCTCTGTATCTATCTTGCAGGCTGCACCCTCTTTTTCATGGGCACCTTTGCCAACTAGCTTCTGTTTTGATTCAGCCAATGGGAGCTACTGCNTGTCCTCTACTTCCAAGTAATTATTGGGACAAGAGTGACAGGGACAGATAGTAGGTCCCTGGAGAAGGGCAGGAGTCACTCCATTTCCAGTGTTAGACTTGGGCGTGGGTGTGTAATACTTGCCTGTTTTCTCTGAGATCCATTCACCCACCTTCTCCGCTCTGCTCTGTATCTATCTTGCAGGCTGCACCCTCTTTTTCGTGGGCACCTTTGCCAACTAGCTTCTGTTTTGATTCAGCCAATGGGAGCTACTGCCTGGAGATTGAGGGTGAGAGGAAGGAAGAAGCCAAGGTAGTTCTTTCCCTCTCTGTATATCAGGAGGTTAATTGTCTTCTTTGGTGTTGATGGAGTTTCCTGGGAGCTACACCCAGCCTGTCCCCAACGCTTCTCCCATGGTTGCTCTCACTGTGCCACTGTTCTGCTTTAATGCCAGCTTCGGCTCCCTCTAAACCCAAACTGCCTTCCGGAAGAAGATAGAACCCCAGTCTACAGGGTGAATGGACACCAGCTATGTCAGACCATGTCAGCTATATCAGACTCCTCTAAGCACCATTTCACACCCTCCTGGCCTCACCAGGCTCTGGCTGCATTCGTGTGAGGCTCGGAGCAACTTCACACACATGCAATTTAACAGCACCTTACTTCCTGTCTTGGGGATTCTCTGTTGACCCTGCAGCTCGTGTGTGTGTGTGTGTGTGTGTGTGTGTGTGTGTGTGTGCGCGCATGTAACCCAGAAGTGCAAGGGGGTTCATGCTTAATGGACTGAAGGCTTAACCAATGGAAGGATGGAGTCAGTGCATGGATTCCCCCTCCCTCACCACCACTCATACACCCTCACCCAGGGAATAGTGCTTAGATGCTGTTTACTCAACTGCACATACTCCAGGGTGAAGTCTCCCTCTTTCCCTGCTTTACTCCCCTCTACCCCATTCTGCTTCTGGAACTGTGCCCCTTGTTATTGTAAAGTCTGAAATCAGATCTACTTTCTGGGGAGCCCAGGGTAAGATACCTGCCTTCCTAACTCTCGCTAAGAAGAAGCTTCCACACACCACCCCATGGTTTTCCCTGAGAAGAAGACATTTATGAGGCAATAAGATTACAGCACTTTATTTAGGGCAAACATGAAGGATTCCCCTAGTATTCATCCCCCTCCTCCTCTTCTCCCTCTCCCTCCAAACTATCCATGCCCACCTCTTCGTAATCCTTCTCCAGGGCGGCCATATCCTCCCGGGCCTCAGAGAACTCACCCTCCTCCATGCCCTCCCCCACATACCAGTGCACAAACGCCCTCTTGGCATACATCAGGTCGAACTTGTGATCCAGACGGGCCCAGGCCTCGGCAATGGCGGTCGTGTTGCTCAGCATGCACACGGCACGCTGCACCTTGGCCAGGTCACCCCCAGGCACCACAGTGGGTGGCTGGTAGTTGATGCCGACCTTGAAGCCCGTGGGACACCAGTCCACAAACTGAATACTGCGCTTGGTCTTGATGGCAGCGATGGCGGCATTGACATCCTTGGGCACCACGTCCCCACGGTACAGCAGGCAGCAGGCCATGTACTTGCCATGACGGGGGTCACACTTCACCATCTGGTTGGCTGGCTCGAAGCAGGCATTGGTGATCTCTGCCACCGACAGCTGCTCGTGGTACGCCTTCTCTGCAGAGATGACTGGCGCGTAGGTGGCCAGGGGGAAGTGGATGCGTGGGTAGGGCACCAGGTTGGTCTGGAACTCTGTCAGGTCCACGTTGAGGGCCCCGTCAAAGCGCAGGGAAGCTGTGATGGAGGAGACGATCTGGCCGATGAGGCGGTTCAGGTTGGTGTAGGTGGGGCGCTCGATGTCCAGGTTGCGGCGGCAGATGTCGTAGATGGCCTCGTTGTCCACCATGAAGGCGCAGTCTGAGTGCTCCAGGGTGGTGTGGGTGGTCAGGATGGAGTTGTAAGGCTCCACCACGGCTGTGGACACCTGGGGGGCTGGGTAGATGGAGAACTCCAGCTTGGATTTCTTGCCGTAGTCGACAGAGAGCCGCTCCATCAGGAGGGAGGTGAAGCCGGAGCCGGTGCCCCCGCCGAAGCTGTGGAAAATGAGGAACCCTTGGAGTCCTGTGCACTGGTCAGCCTAGAAGGTGAAGGCAGAGAGAATGCAGGGTGTGAAACACAGCTGACAAATAGGAAGGAACCAGCTTTCACTGTTTCAAATTCCCCAAAAGGGGAATCCTTGGAAGACTTTTCCAAGAGCACAAGACAGATCCTCCTAAGTCAGCCCACTGTCTCTTCCTCACTCCTCTTTCTCTCTAAAACCTCCCAAGGTCCCTAACAGACCGTTCTCCTGACTCTTGTAACGTAGTTATTTTTCCCATTGTGATTTGCCAGCTCCATCCATACTTGTGTCTCCCTGATTAATTTTGGATGTTTCTGGAGGGTTTTCTCTACTGAGATTAACAGTCATAGGAGGTAGAACAAAGTCTGTCATAGAACCTTGGGCCAGCATTACTTGTACCCCTGTTTTTCACAGGGCCTCTGCCCACACCCTTATAATACGAGGTGATATTCTGGGAATGCTTATGGATCCCCATTGCTTGGCCAGGCAGCCCATGGACAGGTCTGCCCTGGCGGCCACACTGCCCAGCATTGGGTTGCTATGGAAGATAAAGAAGACACCCAGCCCCAGACTTCATCCCATACTCTGCCTCCCCTTATCAGAGTGCAGGGCCTGGATCCGGCAGGCTGAACACTTTTCCAGGAGGCTCTCCCAAGGGCTGAAGCTGCCCTTCCTCTCTTTGGGCTCCAGAACGCACAACAGGAATCCGCAGCCTTCAGCCCTTCTCTCACCAGCTTTCGAATCCGGTCCAGCACCAGGTCAATGAGCTCCTTTCCAATAGTGTAGTGGCCACGGGCATAGTTATTGGCAGCATCTTCCTTGCCTGTGATGAGCTGCTCTGGATGGAAGAGTTGGCGGTATGTGCCTGTCCGAACTTCATCTGCAATGAAGACAGTTTTAGGCCCCTTCCTCTTGCAGCCTGGCTCCCAGACCCCCAGGGTACCCAGTAGAAGTGGGGTCTCTAGGCCCTGAGTTTTACCCTGGAGGAGCCCCATTCATGCTGCTGCTATTGCCCTTGATTTTAAGTGTTCATCAATGAGAAGGAGAGGGATGCGGGGTGACATTGAGATGCTGGAGCTGAGCGACAGGGGTTCTTCAGATCTGGAGTTCTAACTGGCTGCAGCAATTGGGAACCGCAGACTCCAGTGCTCTCAGCTACATAGAAGGACCCACTGTGGTGCCTGGGACAGGGCCACCGCAGAAACGGGCCATCTCTCACCAATCACGGTGGGCTCCAGGTCCACAAACACCGCCCGGGGCACATGCTTTCCAGCCCCCGTTTCACTAAAGAAGGTGTTGAAGGAGTCATCCCCTCCCCCGATGGTCTTGTCGCTGGGCATCTGCCCATCTGGTTGGATCCCATGTTCCAAGCAGTAGAGCTCCCAGCAGGCATTGCCAATCTGCACGCCGGCCTGCCCCACGTGGACTGAGATGCATTCACGCTGAAAGGACAAAGGGCAGAAAATACCCTCAACAGAGAGAAGGGTACCATGCCTGGACACAATTCCTGCCTTCCTTCCTTCCTTGAGTGGTTGGCTGAGGGCACAGGTTCCTGGACTCTGTTCTCTTTGCCCCACCTCCTGTGGCTAAGCATTTACTGGTGGCGGTGAGCACCAACAGGCATTGGCGGGGGTGGGGGGGGGAGCACTGGGCCAAAACCCTCAGGGGAAGCAGAAGATGTGGGCAGTCCTCAGATTATAGAGTCTTGCTCAGTGACTAAGCGTCTTTAAGAATGTTGAAGGGATCAGATGAGTCTGGTAGAACACAAATTCAACCCACTCCTCTTCAGAAAGAAATCAGGGGCCACTGGTGTGGGAAGCAAGATCCAAGTGAAGTTTCAGGGGTCAAAGACAAGGAAAAGGCCCTGGCTGAAGTGGCTCAGCGAGTTGGGTGTCACTGAAAGGTCAGCAGTTCAATTCCAGGTCACGGCAATGTGCCTGGGTTGCCTGCCAGGCCCCCCATTTGCGGGCATGTGAGAGGCAACCAATCAATGTTTCTCCCACATTGGTATTTCTCTCCCTCCCTTCCCCTCTCTCTAAAAATAAATAAATAAAATTGTTGTTAAAAGATAAGGAAGAGGTTTATAAAAGCAGAAAGAGCCCTGGATTCATGTGGCAGCCAGAAATGCCAGTGAGGAAGGAAAAAGTAGGCCCGGAACGAATGTGCACACGCCACTCTTTCCTCTCTCAGGTGTGTTGTGGTTCTGGAGGGTGGTGGGACTGGAGAGAAAGGTCGCTTCCCCACACGGTTCCAGGCTGGTAATCAAAGAACTCTTGGCCCCTGAAGCAGGGCTGGGATAAGTCTGTTGTTGTAAGGAAAGCGAAAGGTCAGAGTCCTTCCCAGGGAGACCCATGAGAATCAAGAAGGCTTGACCCTCCTGCTCCATCAAAGATTTACTGAGCCTCTACCGTGTTCCGAACATGTCTGACACTGGGGACACGTAACATCTACCACACAGTCAAGGAAGCTCACTGTCTAGGGAAGGGAGAGATTCGTACATCAACAGATGTATGACAGTGCGGTGAGTGGGGAACCAGGGTGCATCTCCCAGAATACCTTTCTGGGTGCTACCAGAGTGCCTCTCTGCTTGAGAAGAAACTACCACAGACCCTAAAAACAAAATGAACACTGTCATCAAATTTCCCCAAATGCTAAGGCTTAACAACGTGAAGGAAATAAAGAAACGTGAATTCTCATCACTGCTTTCAGGAGCCTGAATTGATGTACTTCAAATTAAGAAGGATCATATGATATGATACTATTTATATAAATCTTTAACTTGTAAAAAAATACTATGCATCATTTACAGATAAATTTATATATTCACTATATGATCACATAAAATGTGTGTATATTGCAAAAATAAAGAAAGTGAAGGAAAATCCTAGCACTAAATTTGCAATAAGTGTTCTCTTTGGTACAGGTGAATGAAATTGAAAAGATGTTCTATTTCTTTTTCTTTTTTTAAAGATTTTATTTATTTATCTTTAAAGGGGAAGGGAAGGAGAGAGGGAGAGAAATATCAATGTATGGTTGCCTCTCCTGCATCCCCTGCTGGGAACTGGCCTGCAATCCAGGCATGTGCCCTGACTGGGAATCGAACCACGATCCTTTGGTCCACAGGCCCACACTTAATCCACTGAGCTACACACAGCCAGGAAGATGTTCTAGTTCTTAAAATGGGTAGCAGGTGTTCGTTGTATTAGTCTTTATACCTTTCTGCATGTTTAAAATAGTTTATACATTTTTAAAAAGATTTTATTTATTTTTATAGACAGAGGGGAAGGGAGGGAGAACGAGAGGGAGAGAAACATCAATGTGTGGTTGCCTCTTGTGCAACCCCTACTGGGGACCTGGTCCGCAACCCAGGCATGTGCCCTGACTGGGAATTGAACTGGTGACCATTTGGTTCAAAGGCCCAAGCTCAACCACTGAGCTACACCAGCCAGGGTTAAAATAGTTCATAACTTTTTAATGAGGGTGCTTTCTCCATGAATTTAGCATGTCAGTGACATTTTTAGTGACATAAGGGCATTGACTATGATTTTTAGGTGGCTGGGATTAATCCATCAATCATTTGTATCCTAACCCCTTTACTTCTCTACTATTCCTGAACGAGAGTCTTAACCTCTCTGTCAATGTCTTCCCTTATAATACGGGGCAATAGTAAGAGCCCCCTCCTAGAAATCCCCTGAGGGTTGAATGAAAGAGCACATGCACGTTGCCTAGCTCGTTTTATGACACTTGCTAGGGTGCACCATATGTTGGGTCTCCCTACCAACCCCCCTACCCCTCGGTTGCTGGTGTCATAGTAAGAGAAGTTAATGAATTAATCTGGGAGGGATTTAGAGACCAGAGGAATTCAGAAATCCCCTGTCCCAGAGAGAGCTGACTCAGCTGCTCAGCTCACCAACCACCTGGCAAGGCCAAGGCCGGCTGCCGCACCTCTGAGCCTGGCCAGGCTCTATTAGGAAGCTAGATGCTGTCATTGCCCCCACAACTGCTGGTTCACGTAAGGCATTTCTGACCCCTCAGGTGTGCCTGAAGTGCTGGATCAATGGTTCTTATGGTGGGACAGCAGGTTTGGAGCAAAGAAAGCCCCTGGAGTCATGCAGATTTGGCCTCAAAGCCCCATCTGTCTATGACAACAAATTACTTCACCTCAGCTGCCCTAGCTCCTTTTTCTTGACTGTAAAAATAGCATAATCTCCTACCTGTATGCAACAAGCTTTGTCATTATGTCGATTAGTTCCCATATATTAAGCTTTAATTAGGTTCCAGGCACTATGCTAAGTGCTTCATATACATTATTTCATTTGATCTTCACAACAACCCCCCTGGGTAAGTACTTTTATTAACCCATTTTATAGATGAGCAAATTGACTCTCAGAGAGGTTAAGCAAATAGCTCATGAGCAAAATGAGGACTATTGGAAGCTGGGACACCCTGGCCCTAACCATGCTCTTAAATGCTCTTCTCTCCTGCCTGGTCTGGAGACAGGTTAAAGATATCAAATGATCCCATGCCTAGCCACCTCTCAATGACTGGGAGCACCCTCTCTCTCCCTCCTCCTCCCCCCTCTCCCCACTGGTATGTAATTGCAGTTGGGCAGGGCTATGAGGATGTATCCCACAGCTGGGAGGTGGGGCCCAGGCTTTGAAGGGCAGTGCCTCCAGTTTGTGCCCCAATCCTACTAACCCCACACTCCCTACCCCTAAACCCCCTTAGCAGTCCTGCTCCTGAGCCCAGGCTCACACTTACCTCCTGGTTTCCATCACCCTGTCCTTCAGCCCCTGCACATGCCCCCCATGTACCAGCACTTTTAGGAAGGGGCACAAAGTCTCCTTCTCCCTTCCCCACACGATCTGTCCATACACTGTAGCCCCATGAGTATCTGGACTCCCTCATACCACCCACCTGAGTCCACTAGGACCCTCACTTGCATGTTCAGCCCCCCACCTCCACTCACCATGCTGTTCGGTTGGAAGCTGGCTGGGGTTGTCTGTCTGCTGCTGGAAGGAAAACAGGGAAGGGTCTAGGGTCTTCGAGAGACCCACAGCCTCTGGCCTCCTTGTACTTTCTGGTCCGTTCTCAGGGTGGGAATGTTGTTAGAAACATCCCCAGGAGGGCAGGTCTATTGACTTGGTTACCAAGCAGCAGGCAAGTCCTGGGCCTGGGCCCAAATAGGGGAGCGAGGTGGATGTGGGTGGGGTTATGAAGAGTCTGTGGGGAACTAGAACTAAGGAGTCCTGGGGCAAGAGGTAACCTCAGAGCCTTCTGGGTAAGAACACACGATACTGGAGCTCGGTGTTAGCTCCATCTCTAGCATTAAATTTTTTTGCATTTTTTTCTCATCTGCATAACAGGGAGAGGTAGTATTGTGAGGATTAAAGTACAAAGTCTCTTAAGCGCTTTGTCCAGAATTGCTGTTGTCCTCCATGCAGGGAGCAGGCTGATGAGCAGGGCTCAAGGCTGTTTGTCAGTGTTTCTCCCTATTTCCGTGCAAGTTGCTGCTGGTCTAGCCTGGCCTGATTTCTCCACAGAGGAATTCGCCCTACGGCTTTCGGCAAAATTATGAAATCAAAATGTTAATCTCTCACGTCTGTATGCACGTTGTAGTTGTTAAGGCAGCTTCGCCCCTCATCTCCTTTGAGTCCCTCAACAACTTTGTGAGGTAAGCAAGGCAGAGCCTCTATTCCCAAGACGAAGAAAAGGAAATGGAAGCCTCCTCTGTCTTGCCCAAGGTCACATGGGAGTTAATTAGTGGCAGAATTAAGAGTCATCTGGGACTCCAGCCCAGTGCTTCTCCTCTTTCCACATGGCAGAGTTGCCATCGTCCCTCATATCTGCCTCCCCATTTTAAATTTCATGGTCAGTGGTGACCACTCTCTTGCATAACCCCCAACTCCCTTGCCTCCCTCTAGCTTTGGCAGCCTCATTTGATTGACCCACAACCCTAGTTGAATCCATGTCTTCACCAGCTCTGTGCCTGCATGGACCCAGAGAAACCGTGGAAAAACCCAGAACCACGTTGATGGATTTGACTTCAAATTCATGACCTCAGGTGAACCCTAATGCTGCCTGGAAACCACACTACATCTTTCCTGTCACTTTCCCAAATAGCAACCATGACCTGGAATAGGAATGCCACATTTAGCAAATGAAAGAATTTTATCTAGCAACCTTACGCAGGAAGTATTGGGTTGGCCAAAGACTCTGTTTAGTTTTTTCCACAAAATAAAAAAAAAAAAACATTTTATTTTCACCAATAACTTTATTGATTTTGATATTTTGAGGATGTTGGCTATCTCCTGTGTGGTATAAACTTGCTTGTTCTTTTTTTTTTAAAGATTTTATTTACTTATCTTTAGAAGGGAAGAGAAGAAGAGAAGGAGAGAAGTATCAATGTATGGTTGCTTCTCGTGAGTCTCCCGCTGAGAACTGGCCTGCAACCCAGGCATGTGCCCTGATTGGGAATTGAACCGCGATTGTGTGGTTCGCAGGCCCATGCTCAATCCACTGAGCTACGCCAGCCAGGGCTAAAGTTGCTTGTTCTTAATTGATGTCTCGATTGGATCACTATTAATTTCAACTGGTCTACCCGACTGTGGAACATCATCCAGCGAGAACTCTCCAGCAAAAAACTTTGTAAACCACTCTAAAAAAAAAGATTTTTAAATTTTATTTTTAGAGAGGGGAAGAAAGGGAGACAGAAAGGGAGAGAAAAATCAGTGTGTGTTTGCCTCTCGTGCGCCCCCTACTGGGGACATGACCTGCAACCAGGTATGTGCCCCAGACTGCGAATTGAACTGGGCAACCCTTTGGTTGGCAGGTCGGCACTCAATCTGCTGAGCCACATCAGCCAAGGCCAAAAACCACTTTTGGACACACTCGATCAGTCGCAGTACTTTTTCCATGTGCTGCACAAATCTTTTTGTGGTTGTTGTTGCACTTCAGTTGTGTTTTTACCTTTGTTGAAATAATAGAGCATAGTGTGCTGAAAATATTGTATATTTTCTTCCATCTTCAATATTAAAATGGCTACACAAAATTTACCAATTTTGAGGTTTTTCAAAATGTATGCTGATATGACACTCTCACAATACAATCTAACAAAACTGTTTCAAATGAAGTTAAAGACTCTTAAGCTCTATTAGAGCCATTATATGAAAAAAATGAATTTCTGGCCAATCAGTAGTTGCTACTGTGAAATTTCAGTTGCTGTGGCAAATCAGGGGGTCATTTTGAGGTAGGGTGTACTAGGGAGTGGCCCAGAATATCCAGATGGCTAACTCTGGTTTTGGTTGTGGACTGAAGTCTTCTCATTCCTACCTGGAACTCAGAGGCCAAGATCCCCAGAGAGAAGACACAGCCAACCAGCACTTCAAAGGTGAGGAAGCCCATTTTTCCACAGGGTTGGTCCATGAAGCCATAGTCCTGAGTGGTTATCACCCTGAGGAATTATTATCCAGATGGGGGCATTTGGGGCCGAGAAGGCTCACTGGGCCTAAAACTCTCTTGTGTAGCCCTTCAGCTTCTCCCAGCTGGTCTCCCAGACAAGCTCGGAGTCAACCAAGGTATCACCGACTCTGGGAAGAAAATTACACTAAAGACAGGCGGGGGGAGGTGACTTAAGTATAACGGCATAAAGGGACAGATTTTTTAAGCATATTAATGTATCTAAGTCATAAATTAGGAGGCAGCCAATGCTCTTAATCCCTTCAACAAATATGTATTGTGTCTGCTATGTGCCAAGCACTGTTTCAGATGCCAGGGATACCTCGGTGGACACACAGTCTGCACTCTTTAGGAACTGACGTTTTCACGGGGAGTCACATCCCAAATAAAGAAGACCATTGCAGAGAGCAATAAGCGCGTGAAGAGAACAAACCGGATAATGGCACAGACAGAGATGGGAGGTGGGGGCTACTACTCTGGGAAGGTGACATTGGAACTGAGACTGAGTGACAAGGAGTCAGCCTTGGCAGGATCTGGATGAGAGTGCTCCAGCAGAGAAAGTAGTGAGTGCAAAGGAGTGAGCTGCACGTGTTCCAGGAAACCAAGAGAGGGAGGGAGAGAGCTATACAAGTGAGGTTAGAGAGGTAAAGGGGACTTGGAAGGAGAATAGGTTTTATTACAAGTGTGATGGGAGGGCTCCCGCAAGCACCATGGCCCGTTTTGTGTTCTGGAGAGGTTACTGCCACTGCTGTGTGGAGACTGCGTTATAGGGCTTCGAGAGTAGACGCAGGAAACTGGTTAAGAGGCTACTGCTGTAGGCATCCAGAAGTGAGGGGAGAGGGGCTTGGACTAGAGTGGGGATGGCGGGAAGTATCAATAGCTGAGTTCGAAGTAACATGATATGCTAATGTGTATGGCAGACCCACCCAACAGTCTTACCTGCCTCCTGCCTCCACTTCTTTACTGGAAGGGTCTTGATTTCCTTCAATTGCTTACCTTTCCACTTGCTCAAGGAAGATGGCCTTTCCCCAGACCTAGAGGTGAGTATAGAGCAGTTTAAACCATTCATGATAATTCTACTCCCTCCTCCCAGAGGCTGGTTTGGGCATGGGCCTGGTGAGATACGAGGGGAAGTCTGCCAGAGTGCTTTAAGGAAGGGTTTTTCCCTCTGATAAAAGTGATATGGGAGGAACCCCCCTTCCTGCCTTAGGACAGTGTCAAATGAAGACAGGGTGCTTGGAGCTGCTGCAGGCATCCTGTGATCACGAGGGAAGATGTCACCAGCTCTCCAAGGATGCCAGAGCAAAGTGCTGGAGACACTGGAGTTATCGATGACATTGCTTAGTCACCCCTGGAACTGCCCCACGCTCGGATTTCTTCTGGGATAATAAATATCCTCATTGTTTCAGCTGCTGTTAGTTAGGCTTTCCATTATTTGCAGCCAGGGAAAAAATTCTAACTAATAAAAGAGGAGAAGCAGACAGGGAAGGAGAGGAATGCCTGACAATCCCAGGTTTTTAACTTAAGCACGTGGGTGGAAGGGGGTATTGTTCACGCAGACTCATCAGCCTAGGACAGGAGCAGGCTTGGCAGGGGGTGGGGTGAGGGTATTGAGAGCTCTACTTTGAGATGGCTAATGCCTGATGCCAAGGAGACAAAAAGTCCCATGAGCCTGAAGGTCAGAGAAGAGGTCAAGGATGGAGACACGAATGTGAGAGTCATCCGCATATAGGTGATATTTCTTTCTTTTTATTCCATTCTTTCACTATGGTTTGGGAATGTAAATACTCTAGGTATTTTCCTTTTGGATAACCCTAGAAATGCTATAAATTTTTATTAAGGACATGTTAAAGTATACTTAAATTAGAGATAATATAAAACCTCATATACTCATCACCCACTTTCAACAGTGGCTTTTTCAGGGACAAAAGCAAAGGAAAGAGAGAGCTTGGAACTGAGTACTGGTAAGTCCCTTTAGAAATAAGCCATCAAAGACCACCCAGGAGGAGTAGCCATGACAAAAACTAGGAGAGGGGGTCGCCATTGAAGCCAAGAAGGAGGCGCTTCAGGGAAGAAGGAAGGATCAGCTGTGTCAAGCACAGCTGAGAGGCAGAGAAATGTAAAGATAGAGATGTGACCTATGGCTTTGGCAAGACGGAGGTCACCAGAGAAGTTAACAACTGCATCTCAGTGGAGCATGGGAACCACGCTTGCATGGGGAGTGGGGAGGAGAGCAGACAGTATCCCTTCAGAAAGGTTGAGCCGTGGGGAGGGGGGCAGCTGGCAGGTGCTCCCGTCTGAAAAACACAGAAGGGTGTGCACGAAGGCTCAGCCCCTTCCCTCCCAGATGGAGTCGGTGGAGTACTGGAAACTTTGGGGATCTGGTTGCACTGTTCCGAGATGCACGTGTGAGGTTCTGGGAAGGGGTTAGAGAAGATGGAGATGGCAATGGGCAAGGGGAAGAGGGGAAGAGATCCAAAGAGAATGTGACTTGCTGGGCACCCATGTAAGATAGATGATTCGACGGGAAGAGGGAAGAAGGGTCTGAAATTAACTTCTAGATTCATGTGTGGGAATGTCTGAAAGTTCTCAGTCTGGTCCATGTTACCTGCACACCCACCCAGTGCTTATGGCCCTAATTCAGAGGCATCTGTGTATATCCCGAGGACATACATGCCCAGTCACGTGTGCACACGTGTGCACACACAAAATCAGAAGCAGAATCTGCATTTCACTTACGTGCTTTGGGTGGTTCTCCCTCCACCCTTGTGCTCTCCATTTTCCCTGCCAGAAGCCTCCTCAGGGATTGTAAACTCCTTGTTACCTGGGCCAGGGCAACATAAAAGTGCAATTCTGGCCGAGCATGTGATGTTAAAGGGTAACAGGCACTTGTCTTCTGTGTCAGGGAGACACGGAATGGTGGGGACTGGGTGAACAGGTGCAGCTTGTTGCTTATCGTAAGGCAGCCACCACCCAGCTCCATTTGTTGCCATGATAGTTTCCTGATGCTGCTGTAACAAACTGCTACAAACTTAGCATCTTAAAGCAACACAAACTTATTATCTTACAGTTTCAGAGACCAGATGTCCAAAGGTCCTACGCGACTAAACTTGAGGTGTTGGCAAGGCTGCCCCTCCTAGACTCCAGAGGAGAATTTGTTCCTCGCCTTGTCCATCTTCTAGAAGCTGCCCACTTGCCTCGACCCCTGGCTGCCTTCCATCTTGAAAGCCAACATCACATCACTCTGACCTTTGCTCTGACCTCTCCTTCCCTGACTCTGACCCTCCTGCCTTCCTTTTCCACTTGTAAGAATCCTTGTGATTGCACTGAGGCCACCCAAAGAATCCAGAATGATCTCCATGACTTCAGATGTTTTTTTAGGAATGATTTAAAAATTTATCTTTAGAGAGGGGAGGGAGAAAGAGAGGAAGATAAACATCAGTGTGTAAGAGATACATCAAATGGTCGCCTCTCCCATGTCCCCAACTGGGGACTTGGCCCACAACGCAGGCATGTGCCTTGACCAGGAATGGAATCAGCAATGCTTCCTTTGGTTTCCAGGCTGGCGCTCAGGCCACTGAGCCACACCAGCCAGGGCTCAAGATCTTCACCTTAATCATATCTGCAAAGCCTTTGCCATGTAAAGTAAATAGCCACAGATTCTGGGGATCCAGATGTGGGTCTCCTTAGAGGGCTATTATCCTGCCTACCACTGTGGCTAAATGGGAATGCAGGCCAGTATGGCCAAGCATTCAGGTCTTTTCCTCAAAAGCTAGAAATCTGCATTTTTCTATGACTGCTGTTAAGAGTCAACACAGTAGGCCTGAGATTGCTATCCCTAGAAAGGCCTGTTTACAAGGTAGGCCCTTGGCTGGTACTTGGGAACTTGGCTCTTGCAATGTTCCCGATCAGCACTTAGCTGACAATGACGGCTCGTGGTACCTAGATTGTTCATGTTAACGATATAGTTTGTGCTGAACACCTGCTGTTCTTCTAGGAGTCTGGAATTTTAGTGTGTGCTAGGCAGAGGTGTCTATGAGGCCAGCACTCAACAAAAGCCTTGATTTCAGAGTCTCTAATGGGCTTCCTCGGGCAGAAACACTGCAGGGAAGGGTTTCTCCGTTTATATTCTGCAGGAAGAATACCCTTGTGAGCCCTTCTGGGAGGCAGAGGGCGTAGATGCCTCCAGACTCCCCTTTTGTCTTTCCCCCTGAAAATCCAGCTGTGCATCCTTCCTACATTGCTGCAATAAACCTTAGTTGTGGGTACGATTTTATGCTGAGTCCTCTGAGTCTTTCTAGCTAATCTCCTAACATAGGGGTGGTCTTGGAAATGCTCCAAAGCAAAGATAATTCCTGATTTTTTGTTCATATTCTAACTGTTACAGGGGTTAACACTGTGAGGGCCAAACAAAACATTTCTTAGAGGGAATTTGGCCTCCAGGCTGCCAATTTTTAACTTCTGGCTTCTTAGACTTCTACTCTAAGTTTGGTCCCATCTCTGATGTGAAATAATTAATCTGACACACACTCTGCAAATGCCTACCAAGTGCTAAGCACCATGCTAGATACACTAGGGCCACAAAAATGAGGAAGACAGAATCCTCACCTTCAACAAGTTTGCTATGTAGTTAGCTGGAAATGTATACAAATAAATGCAGCAGGATGAGCTACACACACTAAAATTAATGAATAAGCCTTGGCTGGTGTGGCTCAGTGGATTGAGTGTCCCCCTGTGAACCAAAGGGTAGCTGGTTCTATTCCCAGTCAGGGCACATGCCTGGTTTGTGGGCCAGGCCCCCAGTTGGGGGTGCCTAAGAGGCAACCACACATTGAGTTTCTCTCTCACTCTTTCTGCCCCCTTCCCCTTTCTCTAAAAATAAACAAATGACATCTTTTTAAATAGTAAAAAAATAAGACAAGAATAAAATGGGCTAAGAATCCACATGGCTAAGTATCCAGTGCTTTGCTATGTCTGTGCACATTCCTAAATTCATTTGGACGTCACAATCTGAAGTTACCCCAGTTTTACAAATGAAGATCCTGAATCTGAAAGTCAAAGAGGCTTAGGGTTTTGCCTAAGCTGAAACCTTGTCCAATATTCATTTCTCTGGGGTGAGGGTGCGCAAGGGGAAAAGAGAGCCAGGGAAGGTGTGCAAGAGGCCATGTGTTCTGTGGTCACCAAGGGCTCTTGCTCTGCAGAGACCATGACCCCATTTCCCAAAGCAGCCTCACTCTGGGCCCTCGTCAGTTTTCTTTTTTATGAATGAGTCTTGTTCTTCCAAGCAGATGGCAAGTCCACTGGGAAGAGAGACCTTGTCATATTTCACTGTATTCCTTTCCATGCCTTGCCTAAGTAAGGTGTCGATTAGCTATTTTGTTGATAGAAAGTTGCCATGCTAGTTATTTTATCCTTCTGTGTCATGTTGTCGGAGAGCCATGGCTCTGGGAAACACTGTGGCGGAGAGGCAAATGAATCCTTTCCAAGGGACTAGCCTGGGAGACAGGTTTCTTAAGGGTGTGTCGATGGGCCCATGGGGCACTTCCTGATGAATTTCTCCTGGGAAGGGAGACAGCTAGAAAACGTAAGGGACGGGAGGTAAAACAGAGGCAGATTGAAAAGCTGATTCTTGCAAGAAATGAAAACGAAACACAGAGAGGAGGAATAGCTTCCCCCTAAGGCTGTGTGCTGAAGGTGTGTGTTCAGACATAGGTCGGGATCCTGTCCGTGACTGAGGGACAGAAGAGGATCTGAAAGTCAAAATCTGACACATCAGAATCTTCGTTTCCTTTCAGCGTCAACAAACATTTTGATAGCTCACAACAATGCTTTCAGGGTGGAATCGGCTCCTTTTCTGCAATGAAGAAGCCAAGGACCGAGTGACGTTAAGTCACTTGCCCAAGACTGGGCAGTCAGGACGTGAATCCTAGCTCCAAGGACTTCAGTCCAGAGCCCCGGTGGTTCTGACAGAAGCGGGCAGGTGGCAGTGGCAAGGGCTCGCTAAGAGCGACAATGCTGATAACGAGGGCACTATCCGTCGGGCACCCGCCGATCCGCGGCAGATTCTCCAGGTCCGCGGCCGCGCACAGGCTGCGGGGCTCAGCTCTGCGGGGTACTCTCAGGGGTGGGCACGCTGGGGCCCAGGCTGCGCAGCTCGCGGTCCTCGACCGCCCACAGGCGTTGGCGAAGGCCAGCCGTCCCGGCTGCGGACCGGCAGCGCGCTGCCGCAAGGGGTCCCTCGAGGACCCTCCAGAGCCAAAGAGCTTATTGGAGCCTCCAGGGAGGCGGGGCGGGGAGGTCACCCGCGAAGGCTCGCCGCAGCCACCTCGGAAGAACAGCCTCTATGGCATCTGGCCTAAGCCAGAACACCTGAGCCACCCCCATGACGCAGGTGCAGGCGAGGCGCACTCTGGCACCGCGCCCTGCGTACCTGCAGCGGAGGTCGAAAGTCCGGAGGGTCGGCTCAAAACCGAGAACCAGGTTTTAAACCCTGGGTCGCTACTCTGAACGCATGTCGGACAGGTGAGGGACCCGGTGGGGGAGGGGACCCGCTCTCGCCCCACCTCTCCGAGACTCCTGCCCCTCGGGGGCGTGGCCTCCCGGCCGCTCAGCCTCCAGTGGGCGAGCGGAGCGCGCGGCCCCGCCCCCGCATATAAGAGCGGTGCGGCAGTGCAGCCAGCGCACTTCTCACTGAGACCCGTCACCCGGACTCTGCGTGAGACCCACCACTCAGACTCATCATGGTGAGTGCGGCCCCACCGTGGTCTTGCCGGTTCCCTCCTTGCCCCTCTCCTTCAGGGACCCCCCCTCGCGAGATGCTCGGGGACCGCCATCTGGCGTTCCGGATCTCCAGGAGGTGCAAGGGTGTTCGCAGTACCCCCACCCCCACCCCTTCCTACTACTGACTTTGGCCGGGCTGTGTTGTCCACTTTCGAAGGCTGGGGAAGGGGCAGGGAGTGGAGTGGGATTCTTCACTAGCAAAGAGGAGCCCTCTTGGAAATCCCCTCCTGCTCCGCCCAGCATTTGTGCCCTGATCGGCCTGAGGGGCGTCACGCAATCCTATGCCCAGTTTCCGCGGGAGAGGGAGACCCACTTGGCTGCCCTCGCCGCCAGCCTCCCCCACACCCAGTCCCTGGAACTGACCGAACACATGCTTGGCACAAGAAGGTGGAAGGGGTCAGGTTACTGGGTCCAACATCCCCTTTTCCTCCGACTGTGTGCACATCCCTCTCACCCACAGTCTCCCTACACCGTGACTCAGCACCCCGCTTCTGAGCCAGGAATGGGGTTCGGTCTCGTGAGGCGGGCCGGCCCCTCTCCAGCATGAGCCCGGTTTCGCGGACGGGCAGAGACAGCTGTCGCTGAGCGGGAGCTCGGGCCGAGGCCAGGTTGGGGGGAGGGGAAAGAGGTGTGTGTAGGGGGTGGTATTTATAGCTAAGGAACGGGGGCCGAAATCCAATCCCCGCTTTCCGCTGGGATGTAATTGGAAAGAATCTAGAAGACAGGCGAATACAGGGCCGGGGTGCAGGAGGGCACTCATACTGCTCCGGGCAAGGAGGGTTACCTTTGGGGCCTCACCGCAGGTTCCGCTTCCTTTTCTGAGCATTTGGAAGCCGTCACCCCGCCATTTCGGTGTGGGTCAGGGAAGGCGCCGAACCACTTTGGCGTTTCAGGGGTTACTTTCAGACTGGCATGGGCGAGCCTAGGGCAGCGACTGCCCTAGTGCTCACAACCCTTATTGCCCGCACGTGCCCTCTGCGCTTACCAGCATTATCGCTATTTTCCCGAGGGGGGAGGTGTGGGTAGAGGTGGGAAGAGGAGCCAGATGGGATTGATCTCCAGAGCCAGATGGGATTTAAAGGTAGGGGAGAGGGCACCCTGATGTCTCGGTGGTCAGTTGACACCAGACTGGAAGGCTGAGATGCCTCTGTAGCCCAGAGAAAAGAAGAGGGAGAGGGTTGTATGAAATTCTAGTGGCTCATCCTCAAAGCAAAGAGTTCACCGCGTGGGGGTCTTTCACTATAAACTCATGGGTCTGGAAAACCTGTCTTTTCTCAGGTTCTGGGGAAGCTGGTTTTGAGGGAGTAGAAATTGGGAACAGCTGAAAAGTCTCCTGTCCTTGTCTGTTACTGCAGTCTCTGCTGGTCTCACATGCACTTGCCCTCTCCATCCTCCCTGAGTGTCCGCTGAATGTGGCAGGGTCATGTGGAGCCAGAGCTCTTACTTGACAAGGTCCCCATGGAGAAGTAGGGTAAGAGGCTGGCCTGCCCTACCGGGTGCCTCCAGCTGGGGAGTCCTATGGGGGGGGGAGGGGCAGGTTGCCAGCATTTTCTGACCTGTGTCCAGCCCCAGGCCTCTACTTTTGCCAACTGAGTCATTCTAGCTGATAGGTGATAAGGGGGGGGAGAGGTGGAACTTATGGATGAAGGGCTTATGCTGTGTCCCCTCTCTTTATCCTGCAGCGTGAATGCATTTCAGTTCACGTAGGGCAGGCAGGTGTCCAGATGGGCAATGCCTGCTGGGAGCTCTACTGTCTGGAACATGGGATTCAGCCTGATGGGCAGATGCCCAGTGACAAGACCATTGGTGGGGGAGATGACTCCTTCACCACCTTCTTCTGTGAAACCGGAGCTGGAAAACACGTGCCCCGGGCAGTTTTCGTGGATTTGGAGCCCACTGTGATCGGTGAGAGAAAGAAGGGGGTGGAATTGAGGGGAGTGGAGAGTGACTCTAGGCTTCTTTCTGGAGAGTTGGTGTCTAGACCTGTCTTTCCTAGCCCTGAAAACTCCTCACCCAGTTGGAGTCTAAAGAAGGCAATCTAATCATAGGCCGGCCTGCACAGCGGGCCTGAGCTCCTCACACACTGGTATCTCAGGCTGGCAGAAGGATGCACTCTTCCACATATCTGTCTGCAGCTACCACAGCGAGGGAGGGAGGTCCCTGCTGGCACAGCCTTGTGGTTTGGGCCCTGACGATGTGTTTTATGCCTTTGCAGATGAGATCCGAAATGGCCCGTACCGGCAGCTCTTCCACCCAGAGCAGCTCATCACTGGGAAAGAGGATGCCGCAAACAACTATGCTCGTGGTCATTATACCATTGGCAAGGAGATCATTGACCCAGTACTGGACCGGATCCGCAAGCTGGTGAGACTCTGGTGTGAAGGGAGGGAGCTTTCCAGATGCTGATGCTAATGCTCAGGGACATTTCTTTTTCCGGATCTTTTTCAGGGAGTTGTCTCTAATTGTACATGTTCCAGAGCATGCTGCTGCTATGGAACACTCATTAATCTTTGCCCTAGCTCCAGAGATATTTAGGCTTCTGTGGAGCCAGTGATAGAGCTCCTCAGGCCCCTTCCCACATACATTGCTCTTTCTCATTCTTGCCTTTCAGTCCGACCAGTGCACAGGACTTCAGGGCTTCTTGGTCTTCCATAGCTTCGGTGGGGGCACTGGCTCCGGCTTCACCTCCCTCCTGATGGAGCGGCTCTCTGTCGACTATGGCAAGAAATCCAAGCTGGAGTTCTCCATCTACCCAGCCCCCCAGGTGTCCACAGCCGTGGTGGAGCCTTACAACTCCATCCTGACCACCCACACCACCCTGGAGCACTCAGACTGCGCCTTCATGGTGGACAACGAGGCCATCTATGACATCTGCCGCCGCAACCTGGACATCGAGCGCCCCACCTACACCAACCTGAACCGCCTCATCAGCCAGATCGTCTCCTCCATCACAGCTTCCCTGCGCTTTGACGGGGCCCTCAACGTGGACCTGACAGAGTTCCAGACCAACCTGGTGCCCTACCCACGCATCCACTTCCCCCTGGCCACCTACGCGCCAGTCATCTCTGCAGAGAAGGCGTACCACGAGCAGCTGTCGGTGGCAGAGATCACCAATGCCTGCTTCGAGCCAGCCAACCAGATGGTGAAGTGTGACCCCCGTCATGGCAAGTACATGGCCTGCTGCCTGCTGTACCGTGGGGACGTGGTGCCCAAGGATGTCAACGCCGCCATCGCTGCCATCAAGACCAAGCGCAGTATTCAGTTTGTGGACTGGTGTCCCACGGGCTTCAAGGTCGGCATCAACTACCAGCCACCCACTGTGGTGCCTGGGGGTGACCTGGCCAAGGTGCAGCGTGCCGTGTGCATGCTAAGCAACACGACCGCCATTGCCGAGGCCTGGGCCCGTCTGGATCACAAGTTCGACCTGATGTATGCCAAGAGGGCGTTTGTGCACTGGTATGTGGGGGAGGGCATGGAGGAGGGTGAGTTCTCTGAGGCCCGGGAGGATATGGCCGCCCTGGAGAAGGATTACGAGGAAGTAGGCATCGATTCCTATGAGGACGAAGATGAGGGAGAAGAATAGACCAGCTGCCTGGAGCCCACTATGTTTATTGCAAAATCCTTTCGAAATAAACAGTTTCCTTGCACGGTTTCTGGTTCCCTCTGTGAGTACTTGAGCTTCTGCTGCCTTCTTTGTGCTGCTTGCTGCTGCTTCTGCTGCTGCCCTCACTATATGCTGCTCATGACCCTTTTCCCTTCCATGGCTGAAGGCGAGACCTCCCAAGGAGCCCTTGCCAGGCCCAGGAAACATGACCCCATGGTCCTTGATGTAAGATCCTCAGGGACACCCAGGACAGGGAGGAAATGAGGCCTGAATCCTGGACCTGTCCATCCAGCCACAAACTATCAAAGGATATGAGTCTTCACTTCCTTTCCAAGTGAGAGTTTCAGTCCAGAAGTTTCTGTATTTGGGTTAAGACAAGGATACTGTTCTTCCTGTGGCTTCTGCATTCATCAGCTCTGGAAGCAAGGCTTGGCCCAGGCACCTCTGTGTTATAAGGGCTTGGGAGTGGGGCTGAGCTGCCTCAGAGTTCCTTGGCGTGGAGCCTAGTCATAAGCTTGGGGGATGGGAGGGAACAGGGCCACCTCCTGGAGTTGTTTATGTTACTGCATGAACAGCTTTGCATAGCTTACTGACTTGCTGCTGTGCTGGGGCCTAGGGCTGTGCCATTAAAACTCGGGTCATCTCCCCTCTGTTTGTGCCTTCTTTCTGGCCTCAGCCTCTGTTTTAGCTGGTAGGACCTTCCTGTGAGGGCCCTAGGGAAATTTTCGACTTTGCTAATAGGCACCCCAGGACCTACACTGACGTCAGCTTGTTGGGGGTGGGCAGGGTTGAGGGAAAGAAGCTTCAATCTCAGGGGCAGGAGATGCCAGCCCTGCCCTTACTTTCCCTCCCTGTGATTCAGGGACGCAGTGCCCTTCCCTGGGGAACAGGTTGTAAGCCCAGCAAACGCAGGGCCTCTGTTTACTCAGCACTGTAGGCAGGAAGTGGCAGCTGGACACTGCCACACCACACCGGCCTCATTAATCATTAACCATGAGTGAGCTAAAACCAGTGGGGAGAGACTGTAGACCCAAATGGCTGCCACCTCCACTCCCTTTGCCCCCAGGCTGAGGCTGGGAGACCTAGTATGTAGCTGTCCCAAAGCTTCCTCAGGTGTCTCCACCCAGAGACTGGCCTGGTAAACCAGCTGGGCTGCTCTGACTAAGCCACCCACCCCTGGGAAAGGAAGGAAGGAAAGAATGAGTTGAATGGGCCTTTCGGGGCCCCTGCTCCCAGTTCTTGGCGTAGAAGCCCACTCAAGCCAGAGCAGCTTTAAGTGTTTAAGTTAGACAAGCTAGAACTGCCCATTGCCAAGCAGCCAGGTTTAAAGTAAGACTACTTTAAACCGACCTGACTCTACACCAGTCCCTCTTCTTTCTAGGCTGTTCCTTGGACGTGGCAACGAGACTTTGGGCCCCTTGTATCTCTCTTATTCTGGGAACAATGAGACTGAGGTTCACACCAAGCTGCTTTCCCTTTATTTTTTTAAGATTTTATTTATTTTTTAGTGAGAGGGAAAGGGAGGGAGAAAGGGAGAGAAACATCAATGTGTGGTCGTCTTGTGCACCCCTAGTGGGGACCTGGCCTGCAATGCAGGCATGTGCCCTGACTGGGAATCAAACTGGCGACCCTGTGGTTCATAGGCCAGCACTCAATCCACTGAGCCAGACCAGGCAGGGCTCACTTTATTCTCTTATTTATACATTCTCCTGCTCCCATACTTGGAGGCAGACCATGATGTAAGTCCAGCAGTCCTGCTCAGAGCTTTTACCATATTCTTTCAGTTTCCCTTTCCCTATACCCCACCCTCACCCACCCCAACTCAGGTTCCCTGTCCAGTTGTTCTTGGGGTAAGAGAACACAGCAGATAGAAGGCTGAGCTGACTTGCCCCAACCCCCCTGCCTTCAACCATAAGAGAGCAGGCCTGGATAGAAAGAACAGAGGTTCCAGTAAGGGATGGCAGACTGGTTCCAAGGCACAGGGGCCACCTCAACGTGGCCACTGGTTTGGTCAGATTTGAGTAGTGTGCTGGCCTGGAGCTGGGGGTTGCAGTGCCTCCAACTGACTGAGGAGGACAGGAATGTGAGGGCGCTGCTGGGGGTCCACAGTCATCATTGAGGCCAGCAGCTGCCGCAATGCTGAAGAATGCCTGTTGGGGGAGGACCGCAGGGTGACCAAGGGGCACCCGTCCGTCATGCCAAGGCTCCAATAATGTCAAGGAGAGTCTGAAGCGCTTGGTGCCCTTCTATTGCTCACCTGGGGCTCTGTGGGATGTTGAGTTGGTTCTGCACAGCCAGGGCCACACTGTCACCCTTCTGGAACACCATGTCATAAGGGCCTTCTCCAAACATCATAGCATATAACACACAGCCTAGAGACTGAGCATAACTTGGTTACTCCATGAAGGGGATCAATGGAGGTTATAACTCTCCTCTTAATTCTGTAGTGAAAGGACACTACCTGAGCTAAGAGGACTATGCTGACTTCAGTCACATGACCCCACCAGGGCCCAGAGAAACTGCCAGTTAGCTGGACGCCTCTGCACCCCTTGTTTAGCCACTGTCTTCAGACCCAGCACCAGCCGTACCACCCCTGTTCAAAGGGCAGGGTTATACCACTTCCTGCGCAATTAAGTACAGTGTCAGTGACAGTTGCCAGGAAGGAAGTTGAGGGGGATGGGGACATACATGTTTCCTGGGGCCCCATGCACTGGAAACCAAAGACCTCCTCCTCTACTCCATAGTAGGCACAGAGCAGTGCTCCTCCCCACCCAGACTCCCAGCTGCATGCTCCTCACCCAGACATCAGTCCGTTCATCGATGACACACTGACTTTGCACGGAGAATAGCTCCGGGGCCCGGTAGGAAATGGTGCACCGCTGGGCTGCCCAGTCCTGGAACAGTGACCCCAGAGCTCAAAAGTGGGGCACAGGTTATGGTCATGTAACAAAATGGGGAATGCACAAGAAGAGGTCAGGGTTGGGGAACAGGTAGGCAAAGGAACCTGGAGACTCTTACCTGAAGAGCCAGAGCCTGGCGGGAGCCCTCCACATGGATCTGTGCTTGATTCATGGAACCCAAGTCCATTAAAACCGGCTGTCCCTCATCTCCAAGCAAGACATTGGTGGGCTTCAGGTCCCTGTCAGGAAGTGGAAATGACCCATGAGCATCCCTGGACAGGGAGACTAGAGTCTCAGGGGGGCAAAAAATCATGGGGCTGTTCCTTGGGAGGTGAGCGGAGACTTCTCATTTCTCTTGACGAAACTCTTCCTTTCTGCCCCAAAAAGCATACAGGGCCTTCCCACTGACCTGTGGGCATAACCCTGGGCATGAATGGCCTCAAGACCTCTGCAGATACCCAGCAGCAGCTGAAGGATTTGCTCTTCAGTCAAGAAGTTGCCTCGGTCTTTCAGCCTCTCTATCTCGTCCCACAGCGTACCTCTCTGTAACACAAGTACACCTGCAGTTGTTTTTCAAGGCTCTGCTCCAGGAGCCTGGTCCCTTCCCCATGTCAAAAGCCCATCAACCTTCTCACCACACACATCACACACCCTACAGTCCCATTTGGATTCCTCTAAACTCCAAATCTGAAGTGGTCAAACCCAGGACATAGCCTCTGCTTCCTCACATACTTGACTGCTCACATAGCTCTTGGTCGGTGCCTCTGTTGCAACCCCTCCACAGCCAGGAGACTTTCTGACCTTGAAGAAGGGTAGCAGCAGCCAGGCCTCATGTTTAGTGCCCCGCTCCCTCAGACAATAAGCCACGAGGTGAAGGATGTTTGGGTGTTGGAAGAGGCGATGCATGTCTGCTTCTCGTTGGGCCTCCTCCCGGTCCTGCTGCTCGTGACACACGATTCGCTTCAGGGCGTAGAAGTGTCCGTCATGTAACCCTTCCACTAGGTCCACATAGCTGAACCCACTGTGGGCCAAAGGGGTCAGTGAAGGACCATGGTCATCTCCCACACTGCTTGGACCCAGAGGAATTCCCTGGGGAGAACAGGGGGTGTCTTTCCCATTTAATAGAAACCCTCCCAAGATGTGACTCTAAGAGAAGCCTGAAGATTATTGCACTTTGAGCTCCAGAGCTGGGGCAAAGTAATCTTTGAAGCCCTGTGATCATAACCCGGTGCTCTGCAGATGCTCATAAACATCAACAAATAGCTAACATTTATTAAGTGCTGTGAACTAGGCACTGGTGAGATATTTTATATGCATTATCTCATTTAATCCTCACAGCCCCATCAGTGACGCAAGATAGTAATTATCTCCATTAAGCAAATGAAGAAACCATGGCCTATCAAGGTCATGAAAGGTGGAGGCCTGGTTCCAGAATCTACTTTCTTGACTAGCATGTCACTAAGGCTCTGCAAGGTGGGTTAAAGGATAAGTGACAGAATAAAACCTTCTGCCACTATCAGGTGCAGATGGCTGTCCTTCAATCACCATAATCCTGGGGACTAGTGATTTCCAAACACTCACCCCTCCCCCAGTTTCTGGATGAAGAGGTAGCGCTTATTGTCAATGATGACAGTTCCCGGAGAGCAGATACACAGCGCGTGGCCCATAATGTCTCAGTCATCCTCCTCAAGGGCGGTCTGAGGCTGCCAATGGGTTCGTCCAGATTGAGGGCGCTCTCCCAGGCGATGCGCTGGGGCCCCGCCGGATCATGCTGAAAGGGAAAGAACGGCAGGATCGCGCGGGTCGGGCACAACCTAGACGACCCCTGAAGTACTAACGTGGAGAGATCAGGTCCAGGTATCGGAATCTATAGAAAACGGGCCCTGCCGATACCATCTCCGAAGAGGCTGGGATCAGGTGCCTTAAAGCCTCAGGCCACGCAGCAACTACCAGACGGCTTCCTCCACCACCAGCCCACCTTCGGACGGCCCTGGCTCCCCTGCCCATCGGGTCAGGTGGGCAAGGGTATAGCGTAGTTCCCAGGGGGTGGGAGGCTGGGATCTATCGCTTGCAGAGCCCACCCCTGGCCTCTGCGGGTACAGCCCAGGTAAGCCAGCCCAGCCCCCCCACTGACCTGGCCTGGACAGGAGGGAAGCGCCAGGGACCGGAAGCAGTGGTGTGTCATCATTCCGCGCCTGCGTAACAGCCCGCGGTATCCTAGCAACCGCCGGGCATCCGGGCGATGTGGGGGCGCAGAGCTGACCAGTGGACGGCTTAGGTCTGCGGGAGGACGGGTTCGGGGACCTGAGTGAAGGTTCTACACCTGGCCTTCAGTAGGGGTCAGGACGCAAGCACCTAGGCCAAGGGGGAGCAAAGCCGGGCCGGCCCGAGGCCCCCAGGACCTCCATTTCCCAATGCCGGAGGTAGGAGGCGTCGTACCTCCGGCGCGCCGGGTAGCCCAAGAGTGGGTGGAGGCCACCTGTATTCCTGGAGCTCTGATCTGCACAACCCTGGGGGCTCGGCCTATATCCCACTACCCTAGTCTCACTGATTAAGAGTTGAGGCTCTTGAACCAGACGAGGCTCTAAATCTGGTCGTTTCATAAAGCCTATTAGGTGTGTGACCTCGAACAAATTTAACCTCAACTTTTACTATTTATAAAATAGACTAGTACCTAAGGTTAAGTGCATGAACCATGAGGCCAGACTGCCTAGTTCAAATTCCACCTCTACCAGTTATGTGACTTTGGACAGGGTACTTAATGTTGCTGTCCCTCAATTTCCTCATCTGTAAAAAGCAAATGATAATTATCTACCTTATGGAGTTGTTTGAAGACTAAATGATATGTGAAGTGCCTGGCAAAATAGCTGATGCATAGCCCTCGATAAGTGCCAGGCAGAATTATTATTGTTGTTGTTATTATTATTATTATTACTTTTAATATTACCCTGGTCCTCACATCCCACACTTGGGACTGTGAAGGCAGGACTAATAGAAATTCACAAATTCCTAAGCCTTGGCACCAAGCTGCTGTCCTTGACATCTCTTTGACCGGGCGGGCATGGATAAATTGGAAAGGAGTAGATATCCAAAGAAGATGGAATATCCTGGGTGGTGTTTGAAATAGGCCTCTCCAGGATAAAAGATCCATTTTGCAACCTGCCTCCCCACTGCCTCCCTTACACAGGGTTGGGATGATCTTCCTACAGATTCCCTTGGTTCTGACCCTGTCTTAGCCCCCCTGGTTCTGACAGTCATCTAGATTTGGGCCCACACATCTGCCATGAGTGGGCTCAGTGCTAGAGGCTGAGGATTCAAGATGGACAAGACACCCCCAACCTCTGGGGAGTTTAGTAGAGCACTGCTTCTTAATCTTTTTTTTAAAGATTTTATTTATTTATCTTTTAGAGGGGAAGGGAAGGAGAGAGGGAGAGAAATATCAATGTATGGTTGCCTCTCCTGTGTCCCCTGCTGGGAACTGGCCTGCAACCCAGACATGTGCCCTGACTCGGAATTGAACCACGATACTTTGGTTCGCAGGCCTGCACTCAATCCACTGAGCTACACCAGCCAGGGCTGCTTCTTAATCTTGAACGTGCTTGTGATCACCTGGAATCTGGTTAAAATACAAATTCTGGTTCTGTAAGTCTGAGGTAGGACCTGAGACTCTGCAGTTCTAACAAGCTCCCAGGTGACGCTGATAAAACTGGTTCAAGATGTAGAGGATTTTACAAACTAGTAGAGTAGCCGGAGACAGAACCAGGCTAGCTAACTGCTTGGCAGCTTGAGGTGGTCTCCGCCCCTTTTTGCTCACTGAGGTTTCCTCCCAGGAATCCGCCACGTGACAGTTGGACCGCCGTCTAAGCGCCATGGCTCCCAAAAAGCCGCTCTGTCTTCCCTCCTTGCTGCTGCTGTCCGTGACGCTACTGCTGCCCCAGGTAAGATGAGAGGATTGAACTAGTTTGCGGTGAGGCGTAGGAGAGAAAGCGAAAAATAACAAAACACTGAGCAGAGCAGCGGCCGGCACCCCAACCCCCACCTGTCCCACCGCCGCACCCCACTCCCTCCAGACCTCTACTGTGCACTGTCTCTCCCTTTGCAGGCAGACAGTCGGTCGTTCGTAGTGGATTGGGATCATGATAGATTCCTCCTGGATGGGGCCCCGTTCCGCTACGTGTCTGGCAGCCTTCACTACTTTCGGGTACCTCGGGTGCTTTGGGCAGACCGGCTTTTCAAAATGAAAATGAGCGGCCTCAACACCATACAGTTGTAAGAAGAGCTCAGGAGAGGGGTGGAATTTACTCTTCCTACCACCCTCTTAAAAAGGGGGTTGGGACAGGAACACTGGCTGGGTATGATGAGGGGTAGAGTTCCAGGATTTCCAGGCAGAGGGTGGGGAAGGGTGGGCCGGTACCTCCTTCCCACAGCTTTTTCCTGGAGATTTCCTGCAAGGCCAGGAGCCCTTATGCCTCCCCGGCATCTCCCCATGCCCGCCTTGGGCCCTGTTAACCTCTTCCTTTCTCAGTTATGTGCCCTGGAACTACCATGAGCCAGAGCCTGGGGTCTATAACTTTAATGGCAGCCGGGATCTCCTTGCATTTCTGAATGAGGCATCTTTAGCGAACCTGTTGGTCATACTGAGACCAGGACCTTACATCTGTGCGGAGTGGGAGATGGTGAGTTAGTCGGAGAAGGGATAGAACCAAAGCCATCCAGATGGGGTCCCTGGGCTAGTGCCTTCTGCCCATCCTCTAGGGCCACTTTCAGTACAATATTTAACTTCTCAGACAACAAAACC
The DNA here is from genome assembly GCF_014824575.4 of Sturnira hondurensis. Taxonomy (NCBI): domain Eukaryota; kingdom Metazoa; phylum Chordata; class Mammalia; order Chiroptera; family Phyllostomidae; genus Sturnira; species Sturnira hondurensis. Next base: position 3,072,604 of record NW_028092868.1, on the reverse strand, counting down.
CACAAGCTGCTTTGTTGTCTTTATGTTTGTCTCAGGGGGGTCTCCCATCCTGGCTGCTTCGTAAACCTAACATTCGTCTGAGGACCTCAGATCCAGGTAAGTCGAGACAGAAAAATTTAACACATAACCAGAGTCTGGTTCGAGGCTGGTGTGACTCACTGGATTGAGCACCCACCCACCTGTGAGCTGAATGAAAGAAAGGTTGCTGCTTCCATTCCTAGTTGGGGCACATGCCAGGATTGCAGTCAGTCCAGGTCTCCACTTGGGGGCGAGAGACAACCGATTGATATATCTCTTGCATTGATGTTTCTTTCCCTTTCCTCCCTTCCCCTCTCTCTAAAAATAAATAATTAAAAAAATTGTAACACAGAAAGAAGCAGACAACAATGACAAATGGGTCACTTGGGTGCCCCAAACACAAGAGACTGTCCTCAAACTGGAGATCACATCGCTTCTTTCATACCCAGCAGAATGCTAGAAACTGAGCAACCAGACAGACCCAGCCCCTGTGCAGCGGGACTTCTAGTTTAGTGGAAGAAACAGATTTTTAAAGGAACTCAAACCTGTAATATTGCAAGTTTTAGAAATACCACACAAGAAAATAGATAAGGAGTTGAGATAGTGAATAATACAGAGGGCCTCTTTTAGGTAAAGAGGCCAGGAGATACTTCCCTGAAAAGATGACATTCTGTTGACCAGAGACAAGGAAAAGCTCTGGTCGTATGAAGAGTGGGGAGAACAACCAGATAGAGGGGACAGGATGTTCTGAGGCCCAGAGATGGGAAAGAACAGGGCATGGTTGAGGCCAGCATGGCTTGAGCAGAGTGGTAAGGAAGAGAGTGGTATGGTGTGAAAGCAGAGATAGATGGTGATTGTTGGTGCAGGATCTTGTAGGCCATTGTAAGGAGTTTGCATTTTATTCTCAGCATAGTGGAGTCATTGGAAGTGTGTAACCAGAGATGTGACATGATTGGATTTGTTTTCACGTGACCTCAGCCTGGGTGTGGAGGGTGGATTGAGGGAGGGGGAGTAAGAGTGATGGTGAAGAAACCAACTCGGAGACTGTGCCTATAGTTGAGGAGACAGTGGCTCCCACACTAGGGTGGCGGCGGCGGCGGAAATGGGGAGGAGAGAGCAGAACTGGGATATAGATTGGAGATAACATCACCGGGACTTCTTGATTTGAACGGGAAGGGTGGGGATGGGGAGAGTGTTAGTAGGGTCTGGAGAGAAAGGAACGCAGTTTCTGGCCAGTCACGATGGCGCTGCTATTTACTGACTGGGAGGGGATAGAGAGGACAAGGAGCGGCAAAGGAACAACTTTGGGGGGGAGAAAATAGTTCAGTTTTTATCATTTCCAACTCAAGTGAGGTTATTAAAGTAAGTAATAGGCTATGTGAGTGTGGATCTTAGGCGGAGGTCTGCGTTAAATTTTGGAATAAGTGCCAGCTAAAGATGGCACTTAAATTTATGGGTGCTGAGCCATCACCTGGGGAAAGAGTGTAGAGAAGGAAAAGATGAACTTAGAATTAAACTCTGAGGTGCCTAATAGTTCAGGAAGTTTGGATTTTGTTTCAGGTGCAGATGGGAAGTCATTAGAGCAAGGGATTAATTTTGTCTTTAGAAAGATCTCTCCAGTACCACTTTGTATCTGCTGAGGACTCTCCAGGGGCTGTACTACTTTTCAGGGCACTGGAGAGCTTTATGCTCCTTAAGGCATTTCCCAAACTCAACTGACTGTGAAATACACTTAAAAAGAGAAAGTAGTGAAAAAACAGCAACATGCAATCTGTTTTTCTCAAGAAAACCAGTGACCTTTTTATTGTTAACTCCATGGTGATTTCTCAGGCCTCATCCTCCTCGGCCAGTCAGCAGCACTCAGCACAGCCGATCACTCTCCCCTGAAATACGTTTCCCTCTCAGCTTCCACGGTGCCACAGTTCTCGTCTTTGCCTCCCTCCCTACCGTCTTTCTGGCCACTACTCAGTCTTTGCTAAATGCTTGAGTGTTTCAGGACTCAGCACTTGGATGCTTCTCTTTTCTGTGTTCATGGCCTGGATGATCTCATCCATCGCATGCCTTTGAATTCCATCTTATAGCTCATGACTCTGAAGTATGTCATCTCCAGGACCTTCCTTTGGCCTCCAAATACATATATCCAACTGCCTGCTTGACTTCTGCATTCGCAGATCTAAAACTTGTAATGATACAACTAAACTCTTGTTATTGCCTTCCAAACCAGCGATTCCGACAGTTGGAGTCGTTTAACCGAGACAGTTCTGTCTCAGTTAATGGCAAATCTGTTTTCCAACTTATCAGTTGGAAACTGATTCTTATCAGAATTCCAACTTGAACTCTTATTCAGGAATTATGGTATAATTTTTCATGCCTTTCTTTCTCTCACACCCCACATTTAATCCATCAGAAAATTCTGTCAGCTTTACCCTCAAAATATATTGAATTCAACTATTTCTTACCATCTCCACTGCCACCACCGTGGTTCAAACCACGTCTCTCAGATGGATTATTTTAATAGCTTCCTAAATGATTTCCCTTCTTTGCCCTTCCCCCATGTAGTCTATTCTCAATACAGCAACCAGCGGGATCCTGTTAAAATATGTTTAACTGTATATCGGATCATGTCATTCCTCTGCTTAAACGTCTCCAACAGGTTCTCATCTCATTCCAAATATGAACCGTAGATTCCTTCAGATGGTCAACTAGGTCCTACCCGGGTGGCCCAGTCACCTCCCTGACACCTGCTCTTCTCATGGTTCACACTGGCCTCAGTGCTGTTCTTCACACCCACTGGGGCTTCTGGCAGATCGCCTTCGCCAGGAGGCCTTTCCTGGGCCACCCTTTAAAATCTGAGCTCTCCCACTGCACCATTTTACATTGTCCTTCTCTGCTTTACTTTTTCTCCTTGGCATTAACCCACTGTATATTTTACCTCTTCATTTATTATCTGCTCCCCTCACTGGAAAGGAAATTCCGCAAAGGCAAAGATTTTTGTCTATTTTGTTCTATTCAATGTCCCTAACCCTTAGAACAGTGCTTGGTGCTTGGTCACCACCCATAAATATTTGTTGAATGAAATTTAATGTATGCTTGGATTAAAGAAGGCAATAAAACCTGGGTCTCCTTTATACAGAACACACAAAATCTAAAGGAATTAAATATTTTTTATTTTATTTATTTTATTTTTAGGCAGAGGGGAAGGGAGGGAGAAAGAGAGGGAGAGAAACATCATTGTGTGGTTGCCTCTTGCGTGCTCCACACCAGGGACCTGGCCCACAACCCAGTCATGTGCCCTGACTGGGAATCAAACCAGTGACCCCGTGGTTCACAGGCCAGCACTCAATCCACTGAGCTACACCAGCCAGGGCTACATCTTTTAAGAATACAAAAATATCCTCCAAAATATCTTTCATCACGTCTGCCTTCGAGAACCTGCGATCTGCGGGCACTGTCCTCAATGATAGGAACCGAGCAAATGAACCTGACAAAGCTCCGGCTCAGTAGCGGGGGAGCAACAGGACCCAGTGATAGAAATACGTGCTTAACTACACTTGGTTATGTGCTTGAAAGAGGAATATGGGGTGACAGGAGAGCGCGTAACGGGGATCTCCCCTAATCTGGGATACTGAAGGCTTTCTTGAGGAAGTGAAATAGAAGGTAAGACCTGAAGACTGAGATGGAGTTGGCTAGGTAGAGGAGGGTGAGGAGAAAGTGTCAGGCAAAGGTAATAACACTCAGGAAGACTATGAGGAGGAATCAACAAAAATCACAATAGCAGCTGAGAATTTAAGGCGTGATAGCTAATACAATGATCATTCAATTGATGACTTAGGTTCCCTGGATTGTCGGGTTACATTGAGGCGCAGGTCAGACATCTTACACTTCTGTGAATTCCTGTGCTACGTCATAGCAATCTCAAGTGGGCACTGATCTCAGTAGCTCCATGCCAACGTGTTTAACGTTTTTCTTACAGTTAAAAAATAAATGTACAAGAAACACTGCTTCAAGTTTGCCTGTGCTCAAACTTTCTAGCCACGCAGATGTATAAGAGCTTCGGGTTGAGAACTGCTTCTCACAAGAGTCACTGCTTCCCACGTTCAGCTGTGGACAGTGGGACGCAGACTTCGCCCAGAGTTCAGGCAGCCCCGAATGAAGCCGCTAGCATCAGTGCTGGGGTGGGCATTGTGGAGGTGGTGGTGCCCTAATGAGCAGAGCACTGCTCCTTCCTTTAGATTTCCTTGCCGCAGTGGACTCCTGGTTCAAGGTCTTGCTGCCCAAGATATATCCATGGCTCTACCACAATGGGGGCAACATCATTAGCATTCAGGTACAAGTAGACAGTTGACCAGGCAAGGGGAAGGAGGTGCCAGGGGTGCCAAACCTTCTCCACCTCACGGCTGAGCTCCGCTCTTCCTTTCTCCTGGCAGGTGGAGAATGAATACGGAAGCTATAGCGCCTGCGACTTCAGCTACATGAGGCACCTGGCTGGGCTCCTGCGTGCACTGCTGGGGGAGAAGATCTTGCTCTTCACCACAGATGGGCCTGAAGGACTCAGATGTGGCTCTCTGGAGGGACTCTATACCACTGTAGATTTTGGCCCAGGTCTCCTGAGCAGGGGTTAGGAGTGGAGTCTGGGGAAGGGGCACCTCTTCCGTGATGTCTTTTTCACCTGTGCCTCCTTTCTGCAGCTGAAAACATGACCCAAATGTTTGCCCTGCAGAGGGTATATGAACCCCACGGGCCATTGGTGAGAAGCCAGAAGGGAGGGCAGTTAAGGCAAGAGTCGGGGTTCGGAATGGGTTGAGTACAGTTCCCCATCTTGCTCATGGCTCCTTTCACTTCCCACTAGGTGAACTCTGAGTACTACACTGGCTGGCTGGATTACTGGGGCCAGAATCACTCCATGCGGTCCGTTAGAGCGGTAACCGAAGGACTAGAGAACATGCTGAAGTTGGGAGCCAGTGTGAACATGTAACTGCAGACACTGGGTCACCATGAATCTGGAACTGGGTGCTGGGGATGAAAGTTGAGATTCCATGGCTCAGCTTGCGCCTTTCCCTCCACCTTCTCCCACTTCAGGTACATGTTTCATGGAGGTACCAACTTTGGATACTGGAATGGTGAGTCCAGATGGTGGGAGGGGTGGAAAGCAGGGACGTAGCAAGGAATTCGAATCTGAAGGCTGGGTGGATTAGGATATCTAGAAGAAAGCTGGATATGGCCACAGCTGCCCCCCTCTGATGGCGACAGGTGCTGATGAGAAGGGACGCTTCCTTCCGATTACTACCAGCTATGACTATGATGCACCCATATCTGAAGCAGGGGACGCCACACCTAAGCTTTTTGCTCTTCGAAATGTCATCAGCCAGGTGCCCTACCACTTCATTAAGCCCTAAAGGCTTTTATTAATTTGGGGGAAGAGAGCGCCTAAATTGTTCATAAAGGGTTCCCAGGAATCACTTGTGGTTGTCTGGCCACAGAGCCCTGTGAGCACCCCACAGAAGCATTTCTCACTTGCCCAAATGGGACTCCCTGGGAAGATACACACCAGTATGTGCAAAATTACAGGATCTTTGTGGCCCCTGAAGCCCTTCCCTGCACTCCAGGTTAAGAACCTGTGCTAGGGTCTTGAAATAGGAGTTGTATGGTTTTTCTATGACTTCTGAATTTGGGCTCAGTTTCAGGAAATTCCCTTGGGACCTTTACCTCCCCCCAGCCGTAAGATGATGCTTGGACCTTTGACCCTGTACCTGGTAAGCTCCTCTCCATCTCTTGATTCTGTCCAATTCTCTAAGTAGCCCTTTATCCTGTCTGCTCCCTATTCTGAAACCTTCCTTTTATTCTGATACTGCCCCCTTATTCTTTTTTTTTGCCGTCCCCTTATTCTAATAGGATGGATATTTGCTGGATTTTCTGCACCTCCTATGCCCCCAAGGGCCCATCCATGCAGTTTTGCCAATGACCTTTGAGGCTGTCAAGCAGGTAAGGCATAATTCCACATCTGGTAGGTAAGGCAACTTTCCTCAACAGCTATAGCCAAAGGTTCCCCGAGTTCCACGTCTTCCCCACGGTATAATTTTCATCAGTTTATCTTAAGTTGTCATCTTCCACACCCAGGACCTTGGCTTCATGTTGTACCGGACCTATCTAAGCCACACTGTTCTTGAGCCAACACAATTCTGGGTGCCGAACAATGGAGTCCATGACCGTGCCTACGTGATGGTGGATGGGGTATGCACCTAATTCCAGGCTACCTGTGAGGCCCACTTTCCTTTTCTCCCAAGCACCTTTAAGCCTGAAGTTCCCCTGTCTACCTTTTCCCACTGCCTGCCCACATTTGCAGGGGGTCCAGGGATAAGCTGAGACAAGAGTTGACTGAGGGTGAGTTCCAGAACGGATGGGTAATTGACAGATGGGCTACATTCTCTTTGCCCTCCAAACAAGTGTGCTAATGTGGCTTCCTATTTGGTGGCTGGGAGCTAGATGCTGAGCCCTTCCCCTCATAGATCTCTTTATCTACAGGTGTTTCAGGGTGTTCTGGAACGAAACACAAAGCACAAACTATTTTTGATGGGGAAGATGGGGGCCAAGCTGGATGTCTTGCTGGAGAACATGGGGAGACTCAGTTTCGGGTCTAACCACAGTGACTTCAAGGTGAGCTAGCTTTGTCCATCCCTTCTCCCCCATATCCTTATGACCACACTCCCTTGGAAAGAGAGGGGCCTGATGGAAGATAAAAGGAAGAGCCACATCCTTACATCCTTAGCAAAGTGTAGTGTCTTGTAGGGGTGTGGACATGGCTACTAGTCGCCTCTCAGGGCTTGATTAGGGAACCTTTCGCCTTAGAGGTTACTGAGTGCTGAATTTTCATTTGCCTTCTTCACAGGGCCTATTAGAGCCACCAGTTCTGGGGCAAATGATCCTTACCCAGTGGCTGATGTTCCCTCTGAAAATCGATAAACTTGTAAAGTGGTGGTTTCCCCTCCAATTGCCAAAAAGCTTGCATCCTCAAGTTCCCTCCGGCCCCACCTTCTACTCTACAACATTTCAAGTTTTAGACTCAGGTGGAGACACATTTCTCTTTCTACCTGGATGGACCAAGGTATTGCCATTGGGGGGTGGGGGGGCAGGTCAGGGTCGGGGGTGGTAAGTCAGGGAAATCATGGAAGGGGTATCAGAAATTATTCCTCAGATTATAAACCCAAAAGGGGGGTGATTCTACCACTTTGAGAACTGCCTGTTTATTTCCCTCTCTCCTCCCTCCCCGCAGGGCCAAGTCTGGATCAATGGGTTTAACTTGGGCCGGTACTGGACAAAGAGGGGGCCACAACAGACCCTCTATGTGCCAAGACCCCTGCTGTTTCCTAAAGGAGCGCTCAACAAAATCACATTGCTGGAGCTAGAAAACGTGCCTCCCCAACCCCAAATCCAGTTCCTGGATAGTCCTATCCTCAATAGCACCTTGCATAGGACGTATGTCTATTCCCTCTCAGATGACACACAAAGTGCCCCCGAACCAATGGAGTTAAGTGGGCACTGAAAGAAAGGTAACCCTGCACCTGGGACATGGATTCCTTGGCACTGGCCACAGTGCCCACAAAGAATCAAAGGCCACAAGAACTGAACAAGTGCAGTTCCCTTACCAAAAACTTTATTGTAATTAAAGTTCCAGAGACAGTACCAGCTCCACACACCTACGTGGCCATCTTTGCCCTGGTTCCTGAGTGTCTCTCACCCTAATCTTCCAAATACTCTGGTTTCTCAGGGAAGAGGAAACCTAGGACCAGTGTGAATGTGCCCTCTCAGGGTCTAGAGCTGACCCCAGGTGGAGCCATGAGAGGTCAGGAAGAGGGCTTCCCGGCCTGGCGGCAGCGATGATCCTGCAGGCAGCGTGTGGAGCAGAAGGAGAAGTCAAGGTAGTGAAAGGGAATGAGGCCTTGGAGGGATGTCCCACAGCTGCAGCAGCGTCTGAACAGAGGAAGAAAAACGGGTGGACAGGTACCCCAGGAACTTTCCAGTCCAAGTTCTCTGTCCCTCTTGCCATTTCTGTTTTCACTCCAAAGGTTCAAAGAACTTCCGAAATCCCCTCAACAACCTCTCTATGGAGGCACTCATTCAACTCGCCCCAACATTATGGTCCACCCATCACTCCCGCCTCTCGACATACTGGACATTGGCGATGGCAGAGTCAGAGATCTGGGGGGCAGGGGCTCCCAACTGGGCAGCTAGTCGGCGCTCAGCAGCCAGAGCTCTCTAAGGGGGAAGAGGGGAGAAGTTGCGTTAAGGACAAACCTCCAAGGGTGGACAGAGTCCCCTACAAGTGACAGCTGCACACTGGAAGGAAGTCTCACTGTGGAAGAGAGAACCTCCACCGCACCTTCTCCCTGTCGCTGAGAGAGGCAAATCGCCGCTGCTCTTCCTGCTCCCGCTCCTCCTGCTCCCGCTGCTTCCGCTGCTGCTCCTCCCGTTGTCGCCGGGCTGCCTTCTGCTCCCTTTTCCGCGTAGCCTGCCGTGCCTCCATTTCTGGTGTCAGTGGCCCTGGCACCTGGAGGATTTCCGAGAAAGTATGAGGTAAGGCCTATCCAAACTACCCTTCGTAAAACAGTAAGAAAGTAGAAAAGATTCAGCCAGGATCTATGATGCCTTCCCACTCTGCTGCTGCTTCCTTTCCCAGCTGACCTGAGCCTTGCTGTAATCATAAGCATCTGGATTCTTCTCCATAAACCTTCGGAACTCATTCCGTGTTGATTTGTCAGCTGCAACGGTATATGGTGGCCGGGTCCGGGAGTCCCTAGGTGTGAAAACACCCCAAACGGGTTCAGCTTGCCTCGTGCATCTGCCAACACCCCATAACAAGACCAAGGAAAATATTGTCAAGTAGCCAACACCAACATTAGCCCTCAGATCATCTTCTCTATATGAAGGGCTCAGCGTGGGGACCCGTACTTACTGAACGGTGGGGTCAGCACCTGCCTCCAGCAGCAGGCGAACCACTGAACCTCTCCCAGCTGCGGCTGCTGCATGCAGGAGGGTGAAGCCACTGGAGCCCAAGGGGGCATTGAGCAGAGACAGAACTTCAGGGTCAATGGGGCTAGCAGCTAGCCAGCTTTGCAGCATCCCAACATCTCCAGCTCGGCAAGCAGCGAGAAGCATGTCCCAGAGCTCTGAGTGACCAGGGACCTTGGCCTCATCCGGGGAAGGCTCCAAAGGGACTACATGTGCCTTGGCTGGCTGTAAGAAGACCTCTTCTCGAGGTTGCTGGGGGAGAGTCATATTTGCCCCAGTCTCCAGATCTCGGCTTTTCTCCCTCTTATTCCTTTTTCTCCTCCTTCGCTTGGGCAATATTTCATACTCACGGAGATCCAGGGTCCCAACTGTCGACTCTACTAGCTCCAGCTCTACCTGGAAACCATCTTCTCCTTCTGACCCCGAACCTAGGGAAAAACTTGACATGTCACATCCATCTGAAGAAAAAGCAGAGGGTGGAAGGGTAGGGGCTGCCCCAGATGCATAAGAATGTACATAAAGAGATAATACCGATCACCTTGAAATAAAATTATTTGTATTGTCAGCCAAGATAAAGTAGTACATCAAGACCTAAATCCATTAGTGTCACATGAAATGAGGGTCTCAGCCCAAATGAGGGCAAGTCCAGAAGGAGCCAGGCTAGGCAGTGACAAAAGTCCCTACACTCGCCCATGAGCAGCCTTGGGGTGGTGCACACAGAGGAAAGCACAGGAGCAGTGACAGCTTTGCAGGCCAAGAGCGCAGCCAGGGAAGCACTGCTTGGTATCCAATGAGGCCTACAATCCAAGGGCTAGAAGATCAACTTCATGTTAAGACTTTTCTGAGTACTAGTAATATATCGAGGAACAAAATCAGTAACAGGAGATTTGGAAAGGTCACTAAACACGTCTCAGTAATATGTCTCACTGTTCTACCCTATACCCCATACTATAATCAGACCCGCGTGAATATTGGGAAAGGCTCATCTGTGAACGGGAAAGTGAGAGCAAGGGATTTGCTATTGCATTTCCAGGACAGACACCCAGATAGAGACTTGAGAGTTGACAGATGGTGTTCAAACCCTGTTGGGGAGAGTCCTCGTTCTGCCCTAGTGTCTCATTTTCGTCGCTGGGGACCTTGTGTTCTTCCTTGATAGCCTTCTTCCTCTCTCTCATTGTCTTCCAGTGTGTCTGAGGTGAGTCCAACCTGACTGTCTCCCGGGGGTCTTCTCCTGCCATAAAACAAAAGATGTTGCTCCAGTTTAGCTGAGGAGAAGCCAGCCCAGGTCTTTCTCAATGAAGATGTGATTGGGCTGCAGTTCGAGAGCTAGGAAGTCATCTGGATGCAGAAATGAGAGCCCGAGGTTTGGGTTAGAAGGTACAGGAAGGTCTAGGGAGTCTGGGGGTCAGGATCAAAGGCTCACCGTGGATGTGCAAGGTGGTCAGCTTATGGAGTACACGCTGTAGTTCTTTGAAGGTGGGTCTGCGGGTAGCGAGGGGGATATCCCAAAGCCGGGGATCCCCCCGTTGCAGGGGTGCCCCTTGGCCTCCGAAGAACAAGGACCGGCCAGAGCGGGGGGCACGCAGCAATATTGTCCCAGCCTCCCCCAGCGCCTTAGCCCAGCCTGGCTCTGCCAGCAGGTCACGAACGTCCTAGAGAACAGAGTAACTCAGTCCTGTATTTTTTCACTTGTTATTTTTAAATCTCCAACCAAAAAATGGCCCCATGTATAGGAAGTAAAAGGTAGAAATTAACACAGAAAGGAGGAGGAAAGGACCAAGATTCCTGGGGATCCATCCTACTCTACCTTTGTCTACCCAGAAATAACAAAGACTGGGAGTTACAAGGTTCAACCTTTTTATTGTAACATTTAATGAATTGAAAATGTGCATTAGTGGACCACCAGATCTTAGATGCCTAACTTACCTTATATAGTGTGGCTTCATTGTAGCGCCTCAGGTTGGCTCCAGCAGAGCGGCAGGCCCCACCCCGGGCGTCACGAAGTCCTTGGGCTGTGCCACGCTTGGCCCGAACCGTGTAGCGGTGAAAGGTCTTGTGTGCCACCACTTCTCTTCTGCAGACAACAAAGACTCAGTATTGGAAACCTGGTACTCCCAGAAGAACAGCATCACTCCATCCATAACCCCACCCAGCACCCTCTCACCCTTGGTAAATGGCACCAGCGAAGTGCCCAGCCGCAGCCATGAGCACCACGCAGTGTCTGGGACGCCCACTTCGCAGGTTCTGTAGCAGCAGTTCTGGCTCCTCCGGGGGCACCTGACAACAGAAGAGCAGGACAAACATCTGTTACAGCAACTGGCAGTAAGAAACCAAGCACCAGTGCTAACTGTTTCAAAAACAACATCTCTTTTAATACAACCACCCTGCGGCTTGTCTCTACTTTACAAATAAGGAGGCTTGTAGATGTAGTCAAGATCAAGTGGTAGAACCATAATCTAAACCCAGCTTGGTCTGTTCCCAAACTTATTTCCATTACACTTGACCCTTCCAAGATTCAGGCCGCTCAATCCAAGACTGTGATGTCAAGCACAACACTCACACCCAACAGGAAGGAGGGGAAGTGAGAAATGGACCAAGCTAAGCAAAACTCTAGGCTGAGTGTACCAAAAGCTGGAATTAACCATACAACCTGTGCTGCCACTTGCCTGGCGAGGGCCTAGGACACAGCGATAGGTGTAAAGAAACTGGCCCTGGGCATTTTGGAAAAGAACCCGATGGGAGCGGAAGCCTCGGGATCGATCAGGCTTCTCCTCATGTAGTATCTGCAAGTCCTCCTCACTGGCTGAGTCTGAGTCTTCTGATCCTGAGATGCTGGAAAGATCTCCTGAAACATAAGACATCCAAGTTCGGTGCTCCAACTTTCAACTTTCCACAGCTCCTAAACAGGGTCTTCTTCCACCCCCATGTCCTATTCCCACAGAGGTCTCCCACCAGCCATCACCTGCGGAGCTCTGCTTTTCAAAGTCCAGGGCAGACAGAAGAGGCCTGTTCTTGAGACGCTGCTTTAGGTTAAACCGATGCCAGTCAAGCTTATAATGTTCCCTCTGGTAGGAATCAATGAGGGAAGCAGAATATGAAAATATGCCCCAGCCTAGCCTTTTATGCTACCCAAGACCAGTAACAGAACACCAGGAAGTACGACGAGGTAACACCAATTGCCTTATTCAAAACATGGACCTTTAGCCCCAGCCAGGTGGCTCAGTTGGTTGGAGCATTGTTCCACTGTGAGTTCGATTCCTGGTCAGGGCACCTACCTAGGCTGAGAGTTCCATACCCAGCTGAGGCACGTACAGGAGGCAACCACTCGATGTTTCTCTCTCTCTCTCCCTTCCTCTCTCTCCAAAATCAATAAACCTATCCTTGGGGTGAGGACCTTTTGAAAAAGTGGATCTTTATTCATTAAAGATGTATCAAATACCTACCTCTCCCTACCCACCATTTTACTTGTTTCCACCCTTTAGTTCTGTACCTGGCAGCTTTTACCTGTTCCTGGTGGTTCTGGAAGGTCTGGTCACAGGTTGAGCAAAGTAACTTCCCTGAAATATCCAGAGGACCCTGGAGTGGTTTTCTTTCTGGGCTTGGTCTCTCCTCTGAACCTAAATAAGGGAAGGGTAATTACAGGTGGAAAGGGAGCCCAAATATATAAGTGTCTAATATATAAAGCAAAGGAGAATATAAAATGAAGAGATGGCATATCCTTGCCTTCAAGGAATTTACAGTCTAGTAATCATGACATAAATGGTACTAAAATCACTTTATACAATAAATATGTTTCTGAAAAAATATGTGCAACATGACTATAAGTCAAGCATTGTATTTAAATTAATCAAAGAGATTTAGATAATCTTGCAGAACATAAATTTTGGTGAGGTTATTTTTTAATTGTGCAAAAATCACTTCCCCCAATGCCATTTTTTTTAGCTTACATTTCCAATTACAGTGTGCAGTTTGTTTTTTAAAAAGGTTAAAAAAAACATAGCCAGAGCCCTGGCTGGCGTAGCTCAGTGGATTGAGCGCGGGCCTGCGAACCAGACGATGGAGGTTCGATTCCCAGTCAGGGCACATGCCTGGGTTGCAAACCAGTTCCTTGCAGGCTAACTACCAGCAGGGGATGCACAAAAGGCAACCATACATTGATGTTTCTCTCCCTCTCTCCTTCCCCTCTAAAAATAAATAAATAAATAAAATCTTTAAAAAAAAAAAACATAGCCAGAGACAAACTGAAATTGTACAAAATCAAATATGTTGTTTCATATTCAGCATGAAGGAATGATTTGATTGGAATCCAGGTAAACTTGGATTATATCTAGGAATTTTGGAAAAATACCTAGGAATTTTGAAGTGTTTTTGCAGGCAGTGGTGTTAATAAGATAAAACATAAGCAATGGCATGAGACTTGTTTGGCGATAATTCAGGGGCCTGTGCTAAAAACAACGTAGAGATTGAGTGAATTTAAGATAATTTTATCCCGTGGAAAGAGATATCAACAAGAGCTCCTAAGCCAGGAATACCAAACAATGTATTCTCTGGAGGAGCAAAATAAACTGCAAAGAGCCATGTTCTTCGTGGGTCCACCCCAAATCTTCCCGGATACCTGGACAGGAAGTCCGCAGAGCCTGGGCCAGAGTCTCCCCCGGAGGGTGTCTCACCAGGCTCAGGCCCTGAAGGACCGGAGCGTCCACGCTGAGATCAAACAGGGAGATCGACATAGGAGCCTGGGCTGCAGCTGGAGCCGGCGACATGGCTGAGCATAAGGAAAAAAACAGACCTCCCCCCGCCTCCCACGGTCTGCACCGCGCCGCAAGGCACCTAAGCCCTCACCCAGGTACGGAAAGATACGTGACCTCAGCCCGCTTTCTCAAACCCCCAGCCTCAGACCACTCAAGAGTGACATGAGGGATCAACCAGCTTTCAAATCGAGTTCAATAGAGATAAAATCACTGAGGTTCCTAGTCGACCGCTCTTCGTTAACCGTGCGATCAGCTCCAGCAAAGACTATTCCGCGTGTATTCCTCCCCGCCCTCAGAGGTTGCACCACAGGTCCCCAGCAGCTGAGCGGCCCCGCAGAAGCCCCAGTTCCAAGCCCGGGTTGCTGCAACAGCAGAGCAATCTCGTCACTACGGAGCAGCGAAGAGGACAAATGGTAGCGCCAACACGTGGGCCCCGCCCCACGTCGAGCTTCCCATTGGTCCTCTGGCGACTCAAGACCCGCCTCGAGCCCTTAGTCCCGCCCCCGAGACCAATAATTGCCCGTTGTGTCTCCACCCCCCGTGCTCATTGGGCTGACTGGCTGCGGTGACAGTGAGTGGCAGACGCCGGGCCTAGCTCTTGGGATCAGGTCGAGTCCAACGGACCGTCGGAGTCCCTGGAATCACCCGGGTCACGATTCCTGAGGTGAAGCGCGAGACTGGTTACTGGTTACCTCAGGGCTCGGGCCGACCTGACCAAGGGTGTCCGCGGAGACCTAAGTGAGCTCGCGGCGGGTAACGGGGATAGGGGCGCCGCGGGCGGGGCGCAGGCGCGCAGCCGGAATGTTTTGATAGCGGGGGCGCGCCGGCGGGGGCGCGCCCGGGCAGTGGGCCCGCGCGCAAGGTTGTCCGCTGTAGGGGACCGAGCCCTTGGCCTGGTGACGGGCGACCCGGGGGCGCCCTGGGCTCGGGTAGAGGCTGCTGGGTGTGGGGGAGCAACCCAGCCCACCTGGGGGGCGGCTGTCGAAGTGGCTTCTTCCTCCAACATCTGCAGCAAGCCTTGAGACCAGGCGGAGCCGGCCGGGGTTCCATGGGCCCTGGGTTCACGTCGCCCCGGTGAGTGGTGAGCTCCGAGGGGTTTGGTCAGCTGCTTTGGACCCGGCTTTCTCGCTAACCCGGGGAATCCCACCGGGGTCAGGCTGGGCCGAGCTCCAGGGCTCCAGGGCTCCAGGACTGGGTGAGTGCCACCTAGACCATGCCTGGCTCCGTGGACTTACGGAACACACGGTTTGCCCTGGACCCGTGCCTTCGCATCCAGGAGCTGTGCCCGCCTGCTGGGCCTTCGGTGCTAGGGAAGCAGGGGAAGGGGTCGACCAGAAGGGGCCTCTTCGGAAGTGACTCTCACCTTGGGTTTTCGGTTTGGGGCTTGGTGGACCCTGTTGGCCTAATTTCTGAGGCGGAGGTGAAGCAGTGGAGAAACAGTTCAGAGGGGCCTTCCCACCCCAGACCTGTACTGACTCAGTCTTCACAGCTTTTCAGTAAGCCTCTCCCTGAGTTGAATGAGTGGCCGTGTGTACTACTAGTACCACCAGAGGAGAAATGCATAACCCTAGATTGGAACGATGCCCCCCTACCCCATGTTTGGCCTCCTCTTAGTTGGGGAGGAGGTGTGGGTGGGTGCCTGGGAAGGTTGGGGTTTTTTCTGTCCCCATTCTTTACTCTGGGGCCTGACACCTCCTCTTCTGGCAGCTGCAGAGCCAGGGCATCAAGGGCTGGAGTGGAGCAGACACTGTCCATGGAGCTGGTAAGGCCATGTGCTTATTTCAAACTTTTGTTTACAAAGTGCTTCCAGACTTCCAGTTTCTTGGGAGACCAGGTTCTCCAGGAAGGCAGGTGGAGGGCTGCTTCTCTCCACCAATAGAAGATGAAACAGCCCCCACCCAAAGGGGTAGAGTCTGGCTTCAGGCCAGTGAGGCCCCAACAGACACTCAGTAAAGGATCTGGGAAAGAATTGCTTCTCAGCTTTTTGGCTAAGATCAAGTGCAAAGGCTCTAGGAATGACTGACCTCATTGGTCAGTTAAGGTCTCCAAAGTCCTGAGCTTGCTGCTCTCCTTTCATTACTCCTCCTCCTCTGTCTTTGAGCCAAGGAGACTGGTAGTGGAGACCAAAGATTCTTTCTCACTCTGGATTTAGTAGGCAGGGCAGCGGACGCGCAGTGCTAGGGGCTGACCCAGTGTCTTTTCTTCCCCGTTCCTGGCAGGTAGATAAGGTGGATAGGGGGCGGTGGTGATGGCGCAGTTTGACACTGAATACCAGCGCCTGGAGGCCTCCTACAGCGATTCACCCCCAGGAGAGGAGGACCCATTGGTGCACGTCCCTGAGGGGAGCAAGTGTGAGTTCTTGGCCATGACAGCCAGAGCTGGGGCACGGGGGAGAGTTGGTGGAGGAACACTGGGGGAACAAGGGGTTCGTGTTCCCTCAGGGCTCTGACATCTCTGCTCTTGTGCACACAGCACCTTGGCACCACATCGAAAACCTTGACCTCTTCTTCTCTCGAATATCCTTTGTGTCTCTGTGTTGGAGCCCTGGGACCTTTAGCCCCTCTCTAAGCCGGGCCCCTGTTGGGAAATTTGGGTGGGTTTGACTACAATCCCTGGAAGAGGGATGGAACTCTTGAGGCTAAAAGAAGATGAGGAAGTAATGATCATCGTAAATAGTGATGGCCCACATTTACCAAGAGCTATGTTCCTTTCACTTTGTGGTGTTAATTTATAAGGGAACTCTCCAAGGGTGATCCTCCATTTTGATGGGATTCTAATAACCATAACAATGTCTTTTGACTCTTTCTTTTTTGTCACCTCTGGGTTGAATACTTTACATGCATTATCTTAGACCTAATAATCCTTTGAGGAAAGTGCTATTATTCCAAACACACCACTGCAGACTTGAAGCTTAAAGAGATTAAGTACTTGGCCAAAGTCTTATGGCCATAAAGTCACAGAGCTAGGACTTAACCTAGGTATGTAACACCAAAGTCTGTGCTCTTAATTGCTATCTCTACCAACCACTTTTTCTTAAGAATTACACGTTTATAATCTACACCAGAAGAATGGCTTCACTTGTATGCTCATCGGGGAGATCTTTGAGCTCATGTAAGTATAAAAAGGGGTGGACGATTTGGTGAAGGAATACATCTCAGTCTTTCCTCTCCTTGACCTCAGCCCTGGCCCTACCTGCCAATGCATTTCAGTCCTGGGCTCAATATTCAGCAGACCTTTGTAGTTCAGGGATTGGGAATGGCACCAAAATTTACAACCTCGCCTTTTTTTATCTTCCATATGAGGAAAACTTTCCCAAGTTCTGTCTCTTCCGTGAAGATAACTCAGACTCGATTCTTTCCTCAGAGCTCCAATGTGATGGGCATGGTTCATTCGGAGATGCCACCCACTTGAAAGAAGTGTCTCTGTTCTGCCTTGGCTGCGGCGCCTCAGGCCTGCTGCTGGGCAGAGAGCCTTCTAAGAGGAAGGAGCCCTCTGGCCTTGCCAAAGAGGAAGGGGTTGGGAAACCCTCCCTTCCCTCCCCAATATCCCCCAAGGGTTTCTAAGGACCAAATGAAAAGGAAATCGGATTGGGAATCCAGAGATAACAATCACAAGACTTTCTAAAGAGTCCTATAAACTGTGGCAGAGATTACTGTGAGGTGGGGGAAGCAGATTGATTCTGTAGGGCCTGAGGCTAAGAAGAGAAAAATAGGAGCTTGTTTGTGGAGCTAAACTGTAGAGATAGCCCTCTGGGAGTTCTCCAGCCCTTCCATTTCCCAGAGGCTGTTCTGTAATCCTGTTCTGCTGCTTCGAGACTGCTGTCTTACTTTATTTCACTGGTACCTCTCTGACTCTCGGGCTGTACTCTCTTCCCAACTCCCCAGGCAGTTCCTCTTTGTGGTTGCCTTCACTACCTTTCTGGTCAGCTGTGTGGACTATGACATCCTATTTGCCAACAAGATGGTGAACCACAGTCTACACCCTACCGAGCCCGTCAAGGTCACTCTGCCAGATGCCTTTTTGCCTGCTCAAGTCTGTAGTGCCAGGTAAGGGCCGCCGTTCGGAGGGCATCAGAGCCTGTAGTTCTGCTAGCAGGTGGGGAATGGAGTGGAATGTGAGGCAGTAACACATTCCTTAGAACACAGACTCAGGCTCAGCCTCACTGAATCCTCCAGCAGAGCAGTATGTCTGCCAAGACTCCTTAAGGGCACCTGTTTCCCCTTTCTTTCCTCCACCAGGATTCAGGAAAATGGCTCCCTCATCACCATCCTGGTCATTGCTGGTGTCTTCTGGGTCCACCGGCTTATCAAGTTCATCTATAACATTTGCTGCTACTGGGAGATCCACTCCTTCTATCTGCATGCTTTGCGCATCCCCATGGTGAGACTGGGAAGTTCGGCAGTTAGCACCACGACCTAGGCCATCTCCTGCAGCTTGGGAAGGGTGGGGCATATTCCCAGGCATCAGGCATCTTCAGCCGTCATTGGGAGGTCAGGAAGTGTCTGCTTAAAGGCTCCACTCAGCTAAGCATAGGACACCTGACCCTCATAGCTAATGCAGGGCAAGGGGTCTGGCCAACTACCCCACCTTCCATACCTCATCTCTTCCCCACCCCACAGTCAGCCCTTCCATACTGCACGTGGCAGGAAGTGCAGGCCCGCATTGTGCAGACCCAGAAAGAGCACCAGATCTGCATCCACAAGCGTGAGCTGACAGAGTTGGACATCTACCACCGTATCCTCCGTTTCCAGAACTACATGGTGGCTCTGGTTAACAAATCCCTCCTGCCCCTGCGCTTCCGCCTGCCCGGCCTCGGGGAAGTTGTCTTCTTCACCCGTGGCCTCAAGTACAACTTCGAGCTGATCCTCTTCTGGGGACCTGGTTCTCTCTTTCTCAATGAATGGAGCCTCAAGGCTGAGTACAAGCGTGGGGGGCAACGGCTGGAGCTGGCCCAGCGCCTCAGCAACCGTATCCTGTGGATTGGCATTGCCAACTTCCTGCTGTGTCCCCTCATCCTCATTTGGCAGATCCTCTATGCCTTCTTCAGCTACGCTGAGGTGCTGAAGCGGGAGCCAGGGGCCCTGGGAGCACGCTGCTGGTCACTCTATGGCCGCTGCTACCTCCGCCACTTCAACGAGCTGGAGCATGAGCTGCAGTCCCGCCTGAACCGTGGCTACAAGCCTGCCTCCAAGTACATGAATTGCTTCTTGTCACCTCTGCTGACACTGCTGGCCAAGAATGGTGCCTTCTTTGCTGGTTCCATCCTGGCTGTGCTTATTGCTCTCACCATCTACGACGAAGATGTGTTAGCTGTGGAGCACGTCCTCACCACTGTTACACTCCTGGGGGTCACTGTGACCGTGTGCAGGTGGGCAGGGTAGCAGGTGGGAGCAAGCCAACTAGCATTCCCTGGCAAGGCTGACCTCTAACCATAACCCCGATCCCATAGATCCTTTATCCCGGACCAGCACATGGTGTTCTGCCCCGAGCAGCTGCTCCGCGTGATCCTCGCTCACATCCACTACATGCCTGACCACTGGCAGGGTAATGCCCACCGCTCGCAGACCCGGGACGAGTTTGCCCAGCTCTTCCAGTACAAGGCAGTGAGTGGAGCTGGAGTTAGGGCCTGCTAGAAGCTGGCTGGGAGCTCGGTGGTGAGGGCTGGGGTCGTTCCTGCTGTGGTGACCTTGGTCTTTTCCCTTTCAGGTGTTCATCTTGGAGGAGTTACTGAGCCCCATTGTAACACCCCTCATTCTCATCTTCTGCCTGCGTCCGAGGGCCCTGGAGATTATAGACTTCTTCCGTAATTTCACTGTGGAGGTCGTTGGAGTTGGAGATACCTGCTCCTTCGCCCAGATGGATGTTCGCCAGCATGGGCATCCCCAGGTACCAGGAGAGGAATTCCCCACCCACTGGGGCAGGTGGCCAGAGGTGGTGTTGGCGAACTGCAAAAAGGGACACACATCACAAAAGGGCAGCCCTGTACCAGGGCACACACTGCTTGATAAACAGGAGCCTGGGTTAGATTTTAGCCCTAAACTTGAACCCTTGGCCAAGAAGCTCCCTTGAGAAAAGCACAAACCAGGCAGTTAGCCCAGCATGTGGCCACTCCGGGGGTAGGCACCGGGGCCCCCAGACAGGGTGGAGCAGTGCATTGCTGTCTCTGTCCTCCAGGGGCAAGGCCTCTCCCCAGCAGAAAAAGTACCGAAGGGTTCCCATGAGAGGCCCGTCCTCACTGTAGCCTTCCTTGTGCAGTGGTTATCTGCTGGTCAGACCGAGGCCTCCGTGTACCAACAAGCTGAGGATGGGAAGACAGAGTTGTCACTCATGCACTTTGCCATCACCAACCCTGGCTGGCAGCCGCCACGTGAGAGCACAGCCTTCCTGGGTTTCCTCAAGGAACAGGTTCAGCGGGACGGAGCAGGCCTTGCCCAAGGGGGTCTTCTTCCTGAAAATGCCCTCTTTACATCCATCCAGTCTTTACAATCTGAGTCTGAGGTATGTTCCTGGGGACTGGGAGTGGATGGGCAGAGTGGACTCCAGTCAAGGACTAGGCATGGGGTGGAAGGGCCCATCCCTGTAGTTTTCCTTCTGTCTGTTCAGTCTGTGCCATTGAGTCCTGATATGCAGAATAGTGGGGGGCCCAGAGGTCTCCCTCCTGCCCTGAGAATTCTACTCACCCCTTTCTTTTATAGCCACTGAGCCTTATTGCAAATGTGGTAGCTGGCTCATCCTGCCGGGGCCCCTCACTGCCTAGAGACCTCCAAGGTTCCAGGCACAGAGCTGAAGTTGCCTCTGCCCTGCGCTCCTTCTCCCCTCTGCAACCTGGTCAGGTTCCCACAGGCCGGGCTGCCAGTACCATGACAGGCTCTGGGTGAGTAGAGGTGGGCCAAGATGGGAGGGCATGGCAGTACAGCACCCAGCAACTCGTGTGGGTCTCAGAAATGTTGTTGACTGCTGTATGTCTTTGGTGGGAGGGACAGGGTAGATGCCAGGACAGCCAGCTCCGGGAGCAGCGTGTGGGAAGGACAGCTGCAGAGCCTGGTGCTATCAGAATACGCATCCACTGAGATGAGCCTGCACGCCCTCTATATGCACCAGGTGAGTGGGCAGCAAGGGGTGGGGCCATAGAACCAAGGTGGCAGTTGGAAAATAGAATAGAGCAGCTGTCCCCAACCTTTTTGGCACCAGGGACCGGTTTCATGGAAGACAATTTTTCCACAGATGGGGGTGGAGGAGTGGTAGACAGGAGGCAGAGCTCAGGTGGTGATGCAGGCGAAGCTTCGCTTGCTCACCTGTTGCACGCCATTCACTTCCTGCTGTGTGGCCCAGTTCTTAACAGGTCACAGAAGGTACCAGTCCACAGCCCCTGGGGTTGGGGATCCCTGGAATAGTGGACAGAGCTGGGTCCTTGTTATGGCGGGGGGAAAATAGAGGGTTTTAGACATAGAGAAGCAAGATGTATATTCAAATCCCTGGTCTGTCATTTACTTGCTCCGTAATTTCCATTCCAACATACAGCTTCTTACTAGCCTTTTAGCCAAGCTTATTCTCATCCAGGGCCTTTACACACTGTGGTTTCCCCTGCAAGGATCCCCTTCCCTGAAATACCATCTGATTCCCTCCATATTTGGGTTTCTGCACTTACCTTTTCCATGAAACCATCTCTGGCCACCTTAAGTAAAAGCCCCCATTGTTTACACTTCTGAATATCCCTGCTATATTTTCCTCCATAGTATTTAGCGCCATCTGACATATTGTATTTTTTTCTTATTTATTTGTTTATTGTCTCTCCTTTCCCCTCCCTTCCTCCTCAATGTATTGGCCCCACAAGGCCTGGGATCTTTGTCTGTTTTTCCCTGCTATATACCGAGCACCTAAAAGAGTGCACAGCACTTAGATGTGCAGTTTGTTCTTGAATCAAATAACTACATACAATGAGTACTACTGTGACCTGTGCAAGCAACAGCTCGTTGCAGGGGTCTGCTAAGGAGTTAACCCATGAAACATCATGTACACGTGAGCACTACTGGCACAATAGGTACTCTGGGTCAGTGATGCTTGGTGAGGTGGTATAAGTAGGAAGTGGCTGGTCCGTGGTGGGAAGCAGCTGTTTCAGACAGATATATTTTTATTCCCAAATAATGAACACCCCACTTCTCAGCTCCATAAGCAGCAGGCTCAGGCTGAACCGGAGCGGCATGTGTGGCACCGCCGGGAAAGTGATGAGAGTGGGGAGAGTGCCCCTGAAGAGGGGGCAGAGGGTGCCCGAGCCCCCCAACCTATCCCCCGCTCTGCCAGCTATCCCTGTGCTGCACCCCGGCCTGGAGCACCTGAGACCACTGCCCTGCAAGGGGGCTTCCAGAAACGCTATGGGGGCATCACAGGTATCCAGTGGGCATACAGGAGGACACAACCTTCAGGGAAGGGTGGTTCTTTGGGGGCCTCTCAGGAAAGAAAGACGTCAGAGGAACCAGGCCAAGGAGAGTAACTCCTCCCTGCCATCACCCGGGGCAGCCCCAGAACCCTTCTCCTCCTTCCTGTTTGTATTCATTCTAAGAGTATGTTCATTTGTGTCTCTAGATCCTGGCACAGTGCCCAGGGCTCCCTCTCACCTCTCCCGGCTGCCACTTGGAGGGTGGGCTGAAGATGGACAGTCAGTATCAAGGCACCCAGAGCCGGTGCCAGAGGAGGGCTCAGAGGATGAGCTTCCCCCTCAGGTGCACAAGGTAAGGGCTCCAGGGCCTGGTAACAAATGCCAGAAAATGCCAGAAGTAGGAACTTTCAGGCTGAGGTCAAAGCTTCTCACGTAGAGGAAGGTGGGCCTCTCAAGCACAGATAATGCACCCTCCCTTCCAAAGTATACTCCTCTTTCTTTCCTATCTGCTCTGAAATCCAGGGCTTGATTTTTCCTTCACTTACCTCCCCAAGAATCAAGGTTTCCTTTTCCTTTATCTCCATGCTTCTGTTGGGGAAACTGCCGAAGACTGTCCCTACTACCAACCCTTTTCTCTCCACAGGTATAGACAAGGCTGACAAGGGTCCCTGTGCCCCAGGATGGAGGCTTCTGTTGCCCTGCCATCCCCTCCGCCTGCCATGGAGGGCTTCTCTGAGTGTTGCCTGGCTCCACGCGTGTGGTGTTTGTATGTCCGTGCCTGGCCAAGGGAGGTGCCAACACTGGGCTTACCACAGCCCTAGGAGAGAAGCTGGGGGCCTAGGAACCAGGGCACAAAGGACGCAAGCTCATCCCCAGGAACCCCCATGGCTCAGAGTGTGGTGCTAGAAACTGGTCCCCAGCCCCAGTACTGCCACCTTTGCATCCAACCCTGCAAATCTCCAGAGGACTGCCCACCACAGAAGCTGCCAAGCAGGGAGAACCTGTGCCAACTGTGGAATGGGGGGGTTGGGCCTGGACCCCCAACCTCTGTGGCCTCCCTCTCCTGGCCCAGAACAGATGAGCAGCTCAGGCTGTGGCCCTTACCTCACCCCCAGTTCTCTCCCAGTGCTGCAGCCTGCTCACCCCTCTCCTTCCTGCACATCATTGGCATGTGTGCTGCTAGCTCTGGTTCTGTTCCCTTGTTCCCCTTCTGTTCAGCTTTTGATTTGTGTTGGCGTAGAGGTCCTAGTTCCCAGCTCCTCTCATGCTACCTTTTGACACTAAGAGGGAAGTTTTCTAAATTGCAGGAGTAGGACAAATTTTTTTGCTGCCCTGTCCAATTTTTCGGATGGGGCTCTGTGTGAGCCTCATGGCTCTGGGAGACTGAGGCCTTCCTGTGCCCCATTACTGCTTATTGTACCCCCACCCCCACCTACACAGGGGACAGGGTTGGAGTGTGCCCTGGTCTGTCTACCTCCCAGCAAGAGCTGTGGCCTGCCTCTGGCTGTCCCCTAGAGGTGGACGAAGGGGCGACAGGATGGCCTCACCCTAGGCTTTGGGCTGCCGTATTGCATGCTGGGACTCAGCTCTTACCCTCCGCCCCACCCTTCACTGAGCTCTGGTCTGCTGCGGGTGAACGGTGAATTGCCCTTCCTGAGCTCACAGCTTCCTGAACTCACAGCGGAAAACGGTCGGGACCGTGTACAGCTTGATAACCCTTAATAAAGAAGGGAATTTGACCAGGTTGTGGCTCTGTTGTTTCGCGCAGCTATAATACTGGGAACCAGAAGAAGGAAGTGCCTGTGATCCCTTTAAGTGGCTTGGGACCAGGACGGGCCCTGTAGGAAAGTTGGCCCATGTGGTGGCTCGGGCACACTGAGGTAGCTGGCTTAGTGCAAGGGCCATTTTCGATCCCTGACTCCTTGGAGGTCAAAGTCTCCAGCCTGACTGCCGGTCAGATTTCCCGCTCCGAGCATGTGACCAAGTTGCCTCCGCAGATCTAGTTTGCCTTCCCCATGTTTACCATTTACCCCGCCCCTTCAGTGACATTTGGCCAATGGGGACCCTGGGTAAGGAACTGGAGGCAGTCACGGTGGGCTGAGCTCCTGCGAATTACAGCGCTTGAGTCAGACAATGACCATTCCTGTCGCAAGGACTCAGCCTGAGAGGGTCCTGAGCCGGGAGCAAGGCGCAGACGGGAGACGGCATACGTGCCCTGCGTGAGTGCGTGGTGGCGCGTGCGCGAAGCGAGTGGGCGGTGTGGCTCGTCCACGTGCATCCCTGACAGCGACCCCCCGGGGCTCCATGACCCGAGACTCCCCATCCCCAGCGTCCGTGACCCTCCCCAGCGGCCGGTTTCGTTCTCTCATCCTGCAGTTGCTGCAGCCTCAGCCTTTGGCCACGCACTATCATGGTGACTGTGGGCAACTACTGCGAGGCTGAAGGGCCCGTGGGGCCAGCCTGGGTAAAGGGTGGCCTGAGTCCCTGCTTCTTCTTCACGCTCATGCCCTCAGCGCTGATGGCCCTGGGGGCTCTGGCCTTGGTGCTGGCCCTTCCCTGCAAGCGTCGGGAACGGCCAGATGTTGCCGAAGCACTGTCTTGGAGGGCTGGCCCTCATGTTGCTCCCTACGGGCTGCAGCTCCTTCTGGCCACACTTCAGGCAGCATTGCCGCTAGCCAGCCTGGTTGGTCGAGTGGGCACTGCCCAGGGGACCCCGCTGCCAGGTTACCTGCTGCTGGCTTCCATACTGGGGACTCTGGCCAGCGCCTGTGGCTTGGGGCTGCTCATCGTGGAACGGAACCAGGCATGGCAGAAGCTAGCAATGGGCGCCTGGATCAAATTCAGTCACAGCCCGGGTCTCCTGCTCCTCTGGACTGTGGCGTTTGCAGCCGAAAACTTGGCCCTGGTGTCTTGGAACAGCCCACAATGGTGGTGGGCAAGGGCAGACTTGGGCCAGCAGGTGAGGGACCTCATGGGGAGAGGGGAAGCATGGGGGGCAGGGGCTGATCATACTGGCTCCAAGCTTTGGGCTTACTCTAAGAAAGGGGAGACAGGAGGGGCAGGCACTGGCTGGGACCTGATAGCCGGCTGGTGGGGTGTGTCCGTGCTGAGTCATTGTGGATTTTTTTTGCAGCTTGTTAGATGCTGGGCCCCTAAGACGGACCTGGATGTGTGCCCTACAGCAGTCCCTAGCTGTGTTATAAGTAGTAACAATGACATCTGGCCCCATCTGATACTCTCCCCACATATGTTTCATTCTAGGTTCAGTTTAGCCTGTGGGTGCTACGGTATGTGGTCTCTGGAGGGCTTTTTGTCCTGGGGCTCTGGGCCCCTGGACTTCGTCCCCAGTCATACACCTTTCGTGTCAATCAAGAGGACCAAGATGTAGAGAGGAACCAGGTATACCTTTGGTATCTGAATCTTATGTCTGCCTTAATCTCTGCCATCATTTCCCCCACCATAATAAACTCTGTCTTTCCCAAATGTCACATTGTGCTGAGTTAGCCTGTCTGACCCCACTGGGGATTACATATGGGTCTAAAATGCCTAATAGTCCCCTGGGAGCCATAATCCCACATTTTCCCTCAGAGGTTTCTGGCTAGTGCACTTCTTTTTGATTTCCGAGCTTCCCTCTCCTGTGTGCTTCACTACCCTAGGTTCAGTCGACAGAGGGACCACCACAGTCTACCTGGCAAGACCTTGGCAGGAAGCTCCGCCTACTGAGTGGTTACCTGTGGCCCCAGGGGAATCCAGCTCTGCAATTTGTTGTGGTCATCTGCCTGGGGCTCATGGGGTTGGAGCGGGGACTGAATTTGTTGGTCCCCATCTTCTATAGGGACATAGGTGAGGGAGCAAGGGGGTGACAGCTCCATGTCCTGGTCCTTCATTGGCCTGGTGGGTGGGGGGACCTTAACCTGGGGGGACCCTAATCTAGGGTGACAGAGTTGGGACCTGGGTGGTCAGAAAGAAGCTAAGGCTGGTACCTGGGGCAGCCTCTTCTGAAGAGAATTCTAGGGGCCATAAGTGGGCTCTGACTCATTTTCTCCATAGTGAACTTGCTGACTGAGAAGGCACCTTGGAACTCCCTGGCCTGGACTGTTACCACTTACGTCTTTCTCAAGTTCCTCCAGGGGGGTGGCACTGGCAGCACAGGTATGAGCGATTCTCACCCTGGTTTGTACTGACCCTTTACTCTCTTCCTGATGTTCACCTCCCACAGGCATTTCTACCCTGGGCTCTTTGGTGTTTTCCAACTTTTCACATCTGGGTACTAGTCTGATGCCACTTGGCCCCTCAGCCCTCCTGAGGCCTCCCCCTGCTCCCCCCAGGCTTTGTGAGCAACCTTCGCACATTCCTGTGGATCAAGGTGCAGCAGTTCACATCGCGGAGGGTGGAGCTGCGCCTCTTCTCCCACCTGCATGAGCTCTCACTGCGCTGGCACCTGGGCCGCCGCACAGGGGAAGTGCTGCGGATCGTGGACCGGGGCACATCCAGTGTCACTGGACTGCTCAGGTGCCAGGCCTGTGGAAAGGGAGCCGGGGAAGGTGGGGCTGGAAAAGCAGGGATGGAGGGGCTGTCAGAACAGACTCAACCTGAGGAGCTGCCCCTCCTCCCTCTTTCATTTTCTTTTTTTTTTTAATATTTTATTTATTTATCTTTTTAGAGGGGAAGGGAAGGAGAGAGGAAAGAAACATCAATGTATGGTTGCTTCTTGTGCATCCCCTGCAGGGAACTGGCCCCTGCAGGAAACTGGCCTGCAACCCAAGCATGGGCCCTGACTGGGAATTGAACCACGATCGTCTGGTTCGCAGGCCCGCACTCAATCCACTGAGCTACACCAGCCAGGGCCCTCTTTCATTTTCTAATAAGATTAATGCACATATTCTCTCCTAATAACTTAAACTGTGAACAAATCTCCTGAATTCCACTCACTTTTCTAGAAGTTCCCTCTCCATTTAGTACAAGTTCTGCTTCTTTGCATTTTTACATATGTGTGCAGACTCCCAGAGCTAAAATGCCATTGTGCGGGTTTTTCCCAAAACAAGTGGTATCATGACACAGGAATCGTTCTCAGAGTTGCTTTAGTAACAAAAACGGCGTGGAGCCGTATTCTCAGCCAAGCATGCAGATCTTCTTCCTTCATTAGGATTGACCCAGAGCATTCTGTAGTTTGGGCAGGCTGTGTTGCATTTAGCCGTCTACCTCTTGAGGGGCATTTAGCTTGAGTGCAGTCTGTGGCTCTTGAAAACAAAGCACTGCACTGAAACTCTGCCTCGGAGCCCCTAAACCTTTCTTTGTCACTTGACTCCCCTCCCAGCTACCTGGTATTCAACATTATCCCCACGCTGGCGGACATCATCATTGGCATCGTCTACTTCAGCATGTTCTTCAACGCCTGGTTTGGCCTCATTGTGTTCCTGTGCATGAGTCTTTACCTCAGTGAGTGCTTCTTGGTGAAACCAGCTCCCTGCACTCTTCAAGGACTCCCTTGGGCATGAGCCCTGACCCACTTGGGTGACTCAGTTTGGAATGCTGTAGATTAGTGGACTTGGAATAGTCCCCTGCTGTTCCCCAACATGGTAGTGAGCATGCTCCTCTGTGAAGGGAACCTTAACTCAACCTGGGTGGAGGACCAGAGCATCCTGGTCACATTAGATGCCCATTGTGGTTACAGGTCAAGGAGAATCCTCACTGGGTCCTGTGCATCCAAACAGATGCAGCTTGCTTTGATTTGGTCACCAAAAGCATTTTCTTTCTTTTATTTTCTAAGAAGAATCTTTTAAAAAAATATTTTATTGGGCCCTGGCTGGTGTAGCTCAATGGATTGAGCGCGGGCCTGCAAACCAGACGATCGCGGTTCAATTCCCAGTCAGGGCACATGCCTGGGTTGCAGGCCAGTTCCCGGCAGGGGACACACCAGAGGCAACCATACATTGATATTTCTCTCCCTCTCTCCTTCCCTTCTCCTCTAAAGATAAATAAGTAAAATCTTTTAAAAATATTTTATTTATTTATTTTCAGAGACAAGGGAAGTGAGGGAGAAAGAGAGGGAGAGAAACATCAGTGTGTGGTTGCCTCTCATGTGCCCCCAACTGGGGACCTGGCCCATGACCCAGGCATGTGTCCTGACTGGTAATTGAACCGGTGACCCTTTGGTTTACAGGCCAACACTCAATCCACTGAGCCTACCAAGGCCAAAATCCACTTCCCAGCCAAGGCCAAAAACATATTTATTTATTTATATTTTTTAAAATAATTTTTTAAAGATTTTATTTATTTATCTTTAGAGAAGAAAGGAAGGAGAGAAGGAGAGAAACATCAATGTATGGTTGCCTCTCGTGAGTCCCCTGCTGGGAACTGGCCTGCAGCCCAGGCATGTGCCCTAACTGGGAACTGAACCGCGATCGTGTGCTTTGCAGGCCTGCGCTCAATCCACTGAGCTACACCAGCCAGGGCCCCAAAACATTTTTATATACGAGGCTTTGTACAGGCTGCAGAGATGTCTTGGACACAGCCCCTTCCCTCAAGGAGCTTAGGGTAGTCTCCCTTAAGAATCTGGGTCCCTGGACTGTAGTATAGGGTTAGTGGGTAGTGGGCAGCAGACATACACATGTGGTCTCTGCTGTTGGGAGTGATGTGTCAATCTCTTCTCCTTTCCTCTCCTCCTTCCACTCTCTAGTCCTGACCATTGTGGTCACTGAGTGGAGAACGAAGTTTCGACGTGCTATGAACACACAGGAGAATGCTACCCGGGCACGAGCTGTGGACTCTTTGCTAAACTTTGAGACGGTAACAGAGACCTCAGTGGTAGTGGTGTGAGGCATAGAAACGTGGAGGAGTGTGTCTGCCAAGGAGTTGGGGGGTGCGAGGTGTGCTGTTTAAAATTAGGTAGGAGGGATTTGGGATCTGGAGGCAATGATCCAGGTGCCAAATGCTCCAGCCATGTCAAACAGTGGTGCTTTGAATTAATCAGGTGAAGTATTACAACGCGGAGGGTTACGAAGTGGATCGCTATCGAGAGGCCATCTTAAAATATCAGGTGAGGATGCTAGTTTGCGGCCTACTGAGAGCAATGACCTAGCCTTACGGAACTGCCCGGGCCAACAGGAGTAAAATCTGGACTGTGAGGTTGAAAGTCCCTGGCCCCAATTTTGGCTTTAGCGACAGTAGGCACATATGTGACAATCCCGTTTCCTGTACCATTCCCACAGGGTTTGGAGTGGAAGTCGAGCGCTTCACTGGTTTTGCTAAATCAGACTCAGAACCTGGTGATTGGACTTGGGCTGCTCGCTGGCTCATTACTCTGCGCGTACTTTGTCAGTGAGCAGAAGCTACAGGTGAGGGGATTGTGTAGGGGACAGGGAAGAGGGGCCTGGAGCCTGGGTCTGGGCCACCAGGCTCCTGGGTGGGAAGTAGAGAGATGACAGGAGGTGGGCAGAGTGACACCAAAGGCCCGTTGTGACTTGATTCTCTTCCCTGGATGTCCACAGGTTGGGGACTTTGTGCTCTTTGGCACCTACATCATCCAGCTATACATGCCCCTCAACTGGTTTGGCACCTACTACAGGTAACCTGATCCCTGGCCCTCACCTGTCCAGGTGCATTCGTTATTGTTTCCCCAGCACTTCAGAAGAACTCCAACCAGCACTCTTGTTGCAGGATGATCCAGACCAACTTCATTGACATGGAGAACATGTTCGACCTGTTGAAGGAGGAGACAGAAGTGAGTGAAGGCAGAGGGGTGAGGTTTGAGGGAGGGGGAGCCTGCATGGTGTTCCTTGTGTCTGAAGAGTGCTAGACCCATGACTGTGGCATGCAATGGTGGTGCTCTCCCAGGTGAAGGACCTTCCTGGAGCAGGGCCCCTTCGCTTTCAGAGGGGCCAGATTGAGTTTGAGAACGTGCATTTCAGCTATGCCGATGGGTGAGCCCCTCACCTCCTGCCACCCTGAGGCCCCTTTCCCACCGTCCACTTACACACTTCCTTCCTGCCCCCTCATCCCTGCTGTTTGGGAAGACAGCCTGGGCAGGGGAGGGTCGGGGCGCAGTAGGTGCTCTGCTGTTGGAAGGGGGCGCTGGGAGTGCAGCAGGCCTGCTGAACATGCCCACTCTCCCTTGCAGGCGGGAGAACCTGCAGGATGTGTCCTTCACTGTGATGCCTGGACAGACACTGGCGCTGGTAAGGAGAGACCCAGCCACTTGGCACAGCCTCCTCCGCCTACCCTTATTCCAGTGCCCATGGTTGCTTGTAACCCAGGCTGGGAGTCAGAGACCCCTGTCATGATGAGTCACGGGAGTGAATGTGCACGTTGGTGGTCTCTTAGAGACAAAGCCTTAAAAGCCAGTGGGCCCAGGAATGGTTTTCCTCTGTTTCCAATGCCATAGGTGGGCCCATCTGGAGCAGGGAAGAGCACAGTTTTGCGTCTGCTATTTCGCTTCTATGACATCACCTCTGGCTGCATCCGAATAGATGGTCAGGACATTTCACAGGTGAGGTTGTTCGGGAGAAAACTGTCATTTAGGGGCCTCTGTGTAAAAGAATGTAAGTGCTGAGCATCCAGGAAGAGGAGCTGTCACCTCTGCAAAAAGCTGGGGTGGGAGACCTCGGCCTTTCTAGCACCATCTGGCCTAAACAAGGAAGGGTCACGAGAATGGTTTGTACGGTGCAGCCCAGGGCACAGAGGTCCTCGGGTCTGGGAAGCAGGGAGAGGAAGTGGACTTTCTCCTCATCACTGGGAAACAGAGAGGCTGAGTGATTCGCCCACACACCTAGGATTTGGGGTGGTGGCAGCAGAAATTTTACCCAGGGCCTTTCATCCCATTTGCTTTGCGCCGGCCCATCCTACCTCCCTGGCCTGTGGGGAATCTCACAGGCCAAGGCATGTGGTCTCTTGGCCCCAGGTGACCCAGATCTCCCTCCGGTCTCACATCGGAGTTGTACCCCAGGACACTGTCCTCTTCAATGACACCATTGCCAACAACATTCGCTATGGCCGCACCACAGCTGGAAATGATGAGGTGGAGGCTGCCGCTAAGGCTGCAGGCATCCACGATGCCATTATGGGTTTCCCTGAAGGTGAGCTTCCCTGGCCTGGTTCAGCCCTGTTCCTCTCTCTCACCTCTGTTCCATCCCTTCCCTGCCTCATCTGCTCACAGAAACCAAGTTTATTGTGTATGACTTGGGAGGTGGGCAATATTCACAGGGTACGAGACGAAGGTGGGTGAGCGGGGACTGAAGCTGAGTGGTGGGGAGAAGCAGCGTGTCGCCATTGCCCGCACCATCCTCAAGGCCCCTGACATCATTCTGCTGGATGAGGTGAGGGCCCTGGGCAGCCGTTGCCCCCCCCCCCCTCCCGCCCTGCCTGTGCTCGAGCATGAACAAGGTTCTTTTTGCTTCCCGAGGCCTCAACCAGCAGCTTGCATGCTCCTTCCACTGGGGATTCAGGTGGCAGGGGCAGTCATACCCAGACCCTCTCTGCAGGCAACGTCAGCACTGGACACATCTAATGAAAGGGCCATCCAGGCTTCTCTGGCCAAAGTCTGCACCAACCGCACCACCATCGTAGTGGCACACAGGTATGCGACTGGTGCAGCAGGCAGCAGGGCCCGCCTCTGGTGGTGTGGTGCGTAACTGGTCTCTGGCTCCTCAGGCTCTCAACTGTGGTCGGTGCCGACCAGATCCTCGTCATCAAGGATGGCTGCATTGTGGAGAGAGGACGGTAAGGAACAGAGCAGAGTGGACAGGGCTGGGCCTCTGCACAGTGGGCCCAGGATATGGTTGTGAAATCCCAGCGGTTTCTGGAGGAGCTCTTGCCAAACCCCAGTCTTCTCTGTGAGCTGGTGGCTAGTGGCGAGGACTCTTGTAGTAAAGCTAAGTTACACTTTCTCCTTGCTGCAGGCACGAGGCTCTGCTGTCCCGAGGTGGGGTATATGCTGATATGTGGCAGCTGCAGCAGGGGGCCCAGGAAGAAGTCTCTGAAGACACCAAACCTGTCTGAGGCATGGTGACCGAAGTTGTGGCCGCTTCCCTCCCAAAGGGCAACTCAGAGGGGAGTAAGATGTGTCCTTCTCCCCTGGCGTATTTCACCCTGTTCTGGGGGTGTGGTGCTGGCTACAGTGAGGGAAAGGGACCTTTCAGGAAAGCCCTTTCTGAGGAAATAAAGCTATGAACTGTGCTCGGATCAGTGACTCCGTGGTTTGGCACACCGGAGTGGGCGTTCACCCTCAGGTCAGGTGAGCATTGACAGGACTCTACTGATTTTGGTTGGAAAAAAGAAACACACCGCTTGGATATCTAATTAACTACCCATGTCCTTTATTCTTCCCAGGCCCCTCCCTGTCCCTACACGTAGGGGCAACCCCAGTGTAGGATGGATGACACAATGCAGGGGGTGGAGTGGGCCTGGCCAGCATCCTCCGAGGGCCCATCCAGGGAACACTTCATAGCCGCCCTCTCTTACGCAGCAGGAGGGGCCAGCAGGGCCTTCTGTTGGCTCAGTTCCACAGGCTGATTTTCTTAATGCTCCCTGGAAACAGCCTCTTTGTCAATCCTTGTCTTCACTCCAGGCTGCTCCTGGCCTCCTCACCCTGTGGACCCTAAAGGTGTGAGGGCCACAGTCCTCCTCAGGTGAGCCTCCCTCCCCAAGCCCAAGGCCCTAGCACAGGCTGCAGTTAGACGGCTTCGAGCTGCGGCTTTGGGCCTGGAGCAAGGAGAGGGGAAGACAGGGTGCCATGTCAAGGAAATGAGGGGACAGTTATCACTTCTGAGCTCACCATGGGCTGTGGTCACACTGCGAATGGAAGGATAACCTCCATTCCAAAACTTCCAACCACCTGCGAGAACCACTCCCCTGCCCCAGACTCCTTACACCCTCCCCGTGCAGGACCCCACCTCTGCCCCATCCTCATACCTGCTGCCGCTGGTACTCTGCCTCACTGGCTGACAGTGCTTGTGCTAAAGCTAAGTCTTCTTCCTCCTGAGAACTGGGGGGAGGGACAGCGTAAGTTGGATGACAATAATATCTAAAATGTGAACATTCGATCTGTTAGGCACCACTGTGCTGAGTACTCTCGGGTATTATCTCAATCTCTGTACATCCCTACAAGGAAGGGATTAGTATAGTCCCATTTTATAGAGGAAATTAAGACCTCTATTAAAAAACTTGGTCAAAAAGCTCATATAGTTAGCAAGCTGAATTTTGGGCCCAAGTTTTTGACTATTATCTTTCAACAGGTCTAAGTGGTCCTACCAACTCTCTACCAAACAGAGCCCTTGCTCATATCCCACCCTCTTTCACCAGAGAGTAGGTACCTTGGGACCTGGGGTTTGGTCTCTGCCAGGGACAATTCCAGGGCTCGCTGCAGAGCCTCATCCTCACTCTGCGGAAGGAGAAACAAATCCAACTGCTTCGGACTCTACTCTGTGTGGGTTTGCTTCTGTCCCTCCAACCTCTGCCCAACTCACCAAGCCATTCTGCAAAGCAATCACCGGAGGGGCAGTCCGTGACGGAGACCGGGCTGTGGCTCTAAGGCAGACATTCAAGAGGCCAAGATCAGAGGTGTGAAGGGGAAAAAGGGAGAGAAGAAACGGGAAGGCCTACCTGCTCGGAGAAGTAGATGAAGGCAAGGTCCGACTTGGGCTGGGGATGGTGCTTGTAGAAGTCAGACTTTGTGCTCTGGCGATGGCAGCAAGCCTGTAGGGAAGAGACAGTCTTGGTGTCTCCAAGAGCAGTCAGCGTGCACGCTTCCCTCAGGCCTAACCCAAGAAGTCGGGGGCGGGGTGGGGGGGGGCAGTTCCTCCAAACAATCTGGAAACATACACTTGAAAAGAAGCTAAGACTGCCTACTCAAAGGGGATAGGGATCAAGCTTCCCACCTTGTAGTGAACAAGGCTGAGTCAGTTCCAGAAGGGTGGGACAGCCCCAAAGGCAAGTAGAAGACTCAGCTGCAATTACCCTGCCCGGCTGGTTGGGTGCCCGTCTCCAGAGCAATCATGGTCCAGTGGGTGACGGTGCTTGATGCAGAAGTTTCGGCCACAGCGTTCACAGGTCAGTTTCATCATTTCCCGCTGCCGGCAGCCAGAGCGTTCACATTTGTTGGTGAAGATCTGAGGCGCAGTGGGAAGATTTGTCTTTGCTGAGGCTCTGACCCCCTTTTCCAACCCAATCAGAATAGCTGTTCCGGTTTCCAGGCATCCATAGGCCCAGCTGGAGGGGCCAACCCTTCCAACACTTACCTTACGTTTTTGCTGCGCTGGATCTGAGCGACAATCTCGATCAATATGCTCCCCCACAGCTCGGTCAGGGGGCTCCCCTCTGGCCACAGGCACAGGCACATTGCAAAGTGGGCATACAGGTACTTGGATATCCTATAGTTAAGGAAGAGGGCTCAGTCTGTGACCCACTTCCACTTCAAATCCCTGGTCCTGAAAGAACTTCAAAAAGGCCATAAAGGAGAGAAAATTGGAGGCAAAGGGATTGTGGGGATTCTGCATGCATCCTCCACCCTTCCCCATCACCCTCAGACCACCCCATCCACCTTTTGGTAAGCAGATCCACAGTGATGCTGAGCATAGGCTACGTGGTCTGCGCAGAAGATGCCAGAGCAGGCGTCGCACTTGAGCGGCAGAAAATCTGCGGGGAGTACATCAGACTGCAGGTCCAGCGGGGACTTGACATCGTTCCGGGTCAGTTAAGCCTTCCACTCGGGAAGGAAAACATCCACCTTATTCCCAACAAACCACCCCGGCCCTAGGCCATTACCCTTAGCCACGCCCCCTTAGCCACGACCCCAACTTCGAGCCCCACCCCTCTCCCGCATTTCCAGCCCCCCGGAACCCACCCTTCGCCACACCCGCAGTTCCAAGCCCCTCTCCACCCAGCCCTACCCCACCTCGCGCTCCGCCCCTCACCTAAGCGCTGACAGCTTGGCTCGGAACAGTGAGCCCCGAGGTCCGGAAACTCCATTGCCGGACCGGGAAGGGCCTGCTGGGAGAAGAGGCGATGCTGAGCATCTCTAGGGCTCCCGCTACGAGTCCAGACCGCGACCCCGCACTGTAGGGGTCTCTCTGCCCCTCCCCTTCCTCTCCCCCGCCCTGGCTGGCTTACCGGAGCTTCTGCTCCTCCCGGCCGGAGGGTCCCACTCCACTCCCAGCGCGCACGGCGCACTGACGTCACCGCGCAGGGCGGGCACGTCTCGCGCAGTCGCAGGGCTCCTGGGGGAGCGTCCCAGCAGAACCGATAGCCGTTTGTTTTTGCACCTTAAGGCTGGGATTTGAGTTTTTCTTGTGGCGAGTTTAGCTCCACGAAGGGCGAAAGGACCGGCAAAGGCAAGGACGGAAGAAATGTTAGAGAAGGAGGGCTGGCATGGTTTGGGGTCTTTCGTACGTCGGTCCTTCGCCCTCTTCTCACTGTGTACCTAGCCATTTCGCTCATGGCCACGGTTGCACTTATTGTCCACAAGCTGACGGCTCCCATATTACTCTGAAGTACAGATTTCTCTCCAGAGTTTCAGATCCGTCGTACAGGTTTAGCTTTGGTTCCCTTTCTGTAAGACTTCCGTGACCACCACCCCCAGTTTGGGATAAGCACACGGGCTATGCGATCTCCCTAGTTCTGTTCCTGCGCTCACATCATCTTATTGTGATCAGCTGTTTACACACACAAACACACGGACTCGTGAACCATGTGTTCCTTGTTCTGTGTTAAGGTCCCTAGCACCCAGCGCAATGCCTAGAACTGTGTGACGTACAGAGCTATTTACCTACAGAGCTGTTTTTAAATGCAGATTCCTGGACCCTGGAGCTTCTGATTTAGTTAGTAGGAAGCATCCAAGAGAATTCTGACACTGCACTTTGTTATCCACGTACTGCACTTTGAAAAGCACTGCTTTGAATACTCTGAGTGCTTATTCAGTATTTCTGGAATGAAGCACGAGAGTCACCGGACTGATGACGTCCTGCCTTTCCTACAAGGCAGCACCAGGTTACGGCCTTCCAGCTTTTGCCTGTTCTGCTTCTCACCTGCCTCTCGCCTCTCATGCCCGGGGATGATCATACTCTAACTCCCCGTAAGTTTGACCACAGGGAACAAGTAAACAGGTGAAATGAGCTTAGAGTTTAGAACAAGTAAACAGGTGAAATGAGCTTAGAGTGTCCTCCAAAATGGAGGGGTAACCCAGGCCACAATGGGAATGAGGAGATACTCTTCTCCTTATTCTCCTCTGTCCCACTCCAACTGTTTGCTCTGTTTCCCTATGTGTTTGCTTCCATCCTCACATCTCTAAGGCCAGTAGAAATTAAAAGCATTTTGCCTGATGCCTCAAGCAGGAGGCCTAATCTCAGCCCCGACTGTGCCCTATTGCCTTGACTTGGAACCTGCAGAGCCCTGACCTGTGGCCCCATGGCCAGGGTGTGTGGGCCAGGCCCCGGTCTCATGTTTGGAGAAAAGGAGTCAGCTCCACCTAAAGTGAAAATGAACCAGCTGGCTTAGACAATCCTTCCAACAAATCTGAGAGAAGCCATTCAGCTCATTTCTTCCTTCAACCAACATATTCAGTATCCTTCCACATGCCCGTTGGTGGATGATACATTCAAAGAAAAAGGCAAAGTAATGTGGCCGTACATTTCTGGTACCCCATTCTGGGGTTGACAAGTGTTATTCAAGCCAAAACCTGAGGGGCAAGTAGAGAGGTGTTAGCTAGGTGAAGTCCAAGAGAGAAAGGAATGGGGTGGAAGGAAATGTTACTCCAGGCAGAGGAAACAGCTGAGAACAGCACCCGGAGAAAAGAGAGAACGAGGTTCTCTAAATGAGCGTTTAGAAAGCTTGGGGCATCTGAATCTTAGGGTATATGACGCAGGCTAGAAACGAACAGAAGCCGGAGAACTGGCAGAGACCAAATCACCTCAGGGACTGGAGGCCAGGTTAGTGTTGAGGATGTTAACATAAATAGAATGAGAAACTATAGATAATCTTAAGCAGGGGAGTGACATGATTGGATATGTATTTGAGAAAGTCACTCTG
Organism: Sturnira hondurensis; assembly: GCF_014824575.4. Classification (NCBI taxonomy): domain Eukaryota; kingdom Metazoa; phylum Chordata; class Mammalia; order Chiroptera; family Phyllostomidae; genus Sturnira; species Sturnira hondurensis. The sequence continues at coordinate 3,035,434 of NW_028092868.1, read as the reverse complement.
GCTTCTAGTGGAGAAGAGGCTGGAGGAAATGTGAGGCTGGAAGAGGGGAGCCTAGGTAAGAGGCTGTTGCTGTAATCCAGGCAAGAATGATGATGGCCTGAACCACAATGGGGAAGGTGCTTAGAATTAATGAGAGCTCAGTCCTGGCAGGGTGGCTCAGTTGGTTGGAGCTGGTCCCATACACACACCAAAGGACTGTGAGTTTCATCCCGGGTCAGGGCACATACTTAGGTTTTGGGTTTGATCCCTGGTAGGTCGAATCTGGGAGGCAACTGATCAATGTTTCTCTCTCTCTCTCTCTCTCTCTCCCCCCTTCCTCTCTCTCTAAAAGCAATGAAAAAATGTCCTCAGGTGATGATTAAAAAAAAAAAGTTTTTACTACTTTTGAAAGACAAACATACATAAATACATAACTAAATATAAAATTGTAAGCTTAAAAATATAATTGTTAGATATACATTATTTTAACATAAATCATTAGCATATTAAATTAATAAAATATTAAAGTAAAAACTAAATCAATAAAAATTAAAATATATTTAATTGCAAGTAAAACTATTTGTTCTTTTTAAAAATAATGATTTTTTAAAAATACATAAACATGCCGCTGTTAAGTGGTAAGTGTATTTGTTACGCAAATTTTTCTAGCTGCTGAACAACTCTGGTGTTATACTCAAGAGAATGGGAGGAGGTAGCTATAAACCTAACTTCAAATATAGTTCTCTGACTTTTGTTCAAATAATGTCAACTCTTACTTGATAACTTTGAGGAGCTGTTTTTGAGTCAATATTTTTATTTAGGCGGATGTGATTTTTTTCTTTTAATTTCTAGCAAGCTCTAGTTTGGTGGGGTTTTTTTTTTAAAGATTTTATTTATTTATCCTTAGAGGGGAAGGGAAGGAGAGAGGGAGAGAAATATCAATGTATGGTTGCCTCTCATGTGTCCCCTGTTGGGAACTGGCCTGCAACCCAGGCATGTGCCCTGACTGGGAATCGAACTGCGATCGTGTGGATCGCAGGCCTGCGCTCAATCCACTGAGCTACACCAGCCAGGTAGCAAGCTCTAGTTTTTAAGTGGAAATTTTCTGATTCATATTCAGCTTCTTTAATTTCATGAAGTAGATTGAGACTTGGATGCAGAGAATCTGTATTAATTTTAATGTCCTATTCCCAGTCCTACTTGTTTGAAGTGTCTCTAAACTAGAAAAATGACTCCAGTAATTAAAGCTCGTTTTGTTCATTGACACCTCCCCCTCTTCTTGAAGTCTGTGGAAGGCAACAATGCTTTCTAAACAATAAACCCTTGTGCAGTCAAATTTTTAATGCAGCTGTATCTCATTTATAAATGATTCAGAATTCAGATTTCTTTTTCTAATGCTGAAAGAACTGTTTTTGCCTCAATTAAATAAGGTTGGCGTGGTAGTTAAAATATGTCCACAAATTCTTTGCTACTTCTCACTTCAAGGGTGTGGACTGGACTCAGTGATTTGCTTCTAACAAATGGAATATGGTGGAAGTAACAGAGTGTGACTTTTGACAATAGGTCATAGAAAGCACTCTGGCTTCCATCCCGCTCTCTTAGATCACTTGCTCCATGGAAAGTAGCTACCATGCTACCATGTCCTCATTTCACTCAAGCAGCTATAAGGAGAAATTAGTATGAGGACTTGAGGTCTCTTGGCAACAGCAAGTGAGGAACTGAGTCTTCTCGCTAACTGCCTTGTGAGTGCACCATTTTGGAAGCAGATCTTCCAGCCGTCAGATGACTGCAGCCAGCCCTGGCTGACATCTTCATTGCAACCTGGTGGGAGACCTTGAACAAAAACCACCAAGCTAAGCAGCTCCCAGAATCTTGATCCTCAGAAATAGGTGAGATAATGGATATTTGTTGTTTTAGGATGCTAAGTTTGGAGTAATTTGTTATGCAATTATTGATAATCAATACACTTTGGTATTGACACTTTTTTTCTTGACGTTACAACACATTCAGAAATGTGTACAGGTCAGTGAATTTTCACAAATTGAACACCCCACATAACCAGCACCCAGATTAAGAAATAAAACATTACCAGGCCCAGGCTGGTGTAGCTCAGTGAATTGAGCACAGGCCTGCGAACAAGAGGATCACGGTTCGATTCCCAGTCAGGGCACATGCCTGGGTTGCAGGCCAGTTCCCTGCAGGTCAACTCCCAGCAGGGAACGCACGAAAGGCAACCATACACTGATGTTTCTCTCCCTCTCTCCTTCCCCTCTAAAGATAAATGAATAAATAAAATCTTAAAAATAAAAAAGAAATAAAACATTACCAACCCCCAGAAGACCCCTCCAGTCACTGTTCCCCTGACCCCCAAAGTAGCCAGTATCTTGATTTCTAACAATATATGTATACTTTATGTAAATATAATCATACAGCACATATTCTTTTGCATCTACTTTCTTTTACTCATTTTATTTATGAGATTCGCCCATATTTCTGTGCTTAGTTGTAGGTTGTTCATTCTGTTTAGTTATCTGAAGAAACTACAATGTGTTTATCTATTGCATAGAAAACTTGTTATATTTATCATGCATATTTCTTCCTGACAGTGTTTCACATTTGCTTTATAATTCTCTCTCCACACACAACATATATTCATGTACCCATTCTTATTTATTTACATTTCCTAACCATTGGTTACAATTTGCAGAGAACATTACCCTTTACCTCTAAAATATTCAGAATGTATATTCTAAAAATAAGGACATTCTTTTATATAATCAAAGCAAAATGATAAAAACCAAGAAATTTGCCCTAACTGGTGTGGCCCAGTGGGCTGAGTACTGGCCTGCAAAGCGAAAGCTCACTGGTTCGATTCCCAGGGCATGTGCCTGGGTTGCAGGCCAATTCCCTGTTGGGGGTGTGTGAGGGGCAACCAATTGATGTATTTCTTGCGAATTGATGCTTCTTTCCCTCTCTCCCTCCCTTCCCCTCTCCCTAAAAATAAATAAACAAAATCTTTAAAAAATCAAGAAATTTGATCTTGATATAACCTTTTTAATATACAATTTATATTCAAATTTTACCAGTTGTCCTAATAGTGCCCTTCATAGTAACATTTTACCCCACACAGGATCCAATACAAGATCATACCTTACATTTATTGCCATGTCTCCTTGGTCTCCTTTTATTTATTTTTAAATGATATTTTATTGATTGTGCTATTCCAGTTGTCCCAATTTTTTTCCATTTGCTTTCCTCCACCCAGCACCCCCATCTCTCTCAGGCAATCCCCACACCATTGTTCATGTCCATGAGTCATGTATATAGACTCTTTTTTTTAAAACATTTTATTTATTTATCTTTAGAGAGGAAGGAAACATCAATGTATGGTTGCTTCTCATGCATCCCCTGCAGGGAACTGGCCCCTGCCGGAAACTGGCCTGCAACCCAAGCATGTGCCCTGACTGGGAATCGAACCGCGATTGTCTGGTTCACAGGCCCATGCTCAAATCCACTGAGCTACACCAGCCAGGGCTTAGACTCTTTAGCTACTTCATTTCCTATGCTATAGTTTACATCCCCATGGCTATTCTGTAACTATTTATTTGTACTTCTTAATACCCTCACCTCTTCACCCATTCCCCTCTACCCCCTCTCATCTGGCAACCATCAAAACCCTCTTTGTATCCATGATTCTGTCTCTGTTTTCTTGTTTGCTTAGTTTGTTTTTTAGATTCAATTGTTGATAGTTACATATTTATTGCCATCTTAATTGTTCATAGTTTTGATCTTCTTTCCCTTTAACCTTCCATATAATAATGATTTGGTGATGATTAACTCCTTTCATTTTTTTTTCTTGTCTGGGAAATTCTTTATCTACCCTTTGATTCTAAATGATATCTTTTCTACATGGAACAATTTTAGCTGTAAGTCCCGCTTTTCATGACTTTGAATGTTTCTTGCCAATGCCTTCTAGTCTGCAAAGTTTCTTTTCAAAAATCAGCTGACAGCCTTATGAGAATTCCCCTGTAGGTAACTAACTGCTTTTCTCTTGCTACTTTTAAGATTCTTTCTTTTTTTAAAGTGTATTTTATTGATTATACTACTACAATTGTCCCATTTCCCCCCTTTATTCCCCTCTGCCCTGCACACACCCTACCCTCATCCCCCCCTTTAGTTCATGTCCGTTAGTCATACATATAAGTTATTTGTCTTCTACATTTTCTATACTATCCTTACCCTCCCCTTATCTATCTTCTACCTGCCATTTATGCTACTTATTCTCTGTACCCTTTTGCCCCTCTCTCCCCACCCACTCCTCCACTGATAACCCTCCATGTGATCTCCATTTCTATGGCACTCTTCCTGTTTTAGTTGTTTGCTTGTTTGTTTTTTGTTTTTTGTTTTAGGTGTGGTTGTTAATAACTGTAAGTTTGTTGTCATTTTACTGTTCATATTTTAGATCTTCTTTTTCTTAGATAAGTTCCTTTAACATTTCATATAATAAGGGCTTGGTGATGATGAGCTCCTTTAACTTGACCTTATCTGGGAAGCACTTTATCTGCCCTTCCATTCTAAATGATAGCTTTGCTGGATAGAGTAATATTGGATTTAGGTCCTTGCCTTTCATGACTTCAAATACTTCTTTCTAGCCCCTTCTTGCCTGCAAGATTTCTTTTGAAAAATCAGCTGACAGTCCTATGGGCACTCCTTTGTAGGTAACTTTCTCCTTTTCTCTTGCTGCTTTTAAGATTCCCTACTTCTCTTTAATCTTGGGTAATGTAATTATGATGTGCCTCAGTGTGTTCCTCCTTGGGTCCAAGTTCTTTGGGATTCTCTGAGCTTCCTGGACTTCCTGGAAGTCTATTTTCTTTGCCAGATTGGGGAAGTTATCCTTCATTATTTGTTCAAATAAGTTTTCAACTTCTTGGTTTTCCTCTTCTCTTTCTGGCACCCCTATGATTCAGATGTTGGAATGTTTAAAGATGTCCTGGAGGTTCCTAAGCCTCTCCTCATTTTTTTGAATTCTTGTTTCTTCATTCTGTTCTGGTTGAATGTTTATTTCTTCCTTCTGGTCCAAACCATTGATTTGAGTCCTGGTTTCCTTCCCATCACTGTTGGTTCCTTGTACATTTTCCTTTATTTCACTTAGCATAGCCTTTGTTTTTTCATCTAATTTGTGACTATATTCAACCAACTCTGTGAGCATCTGGATTATCAGTGTTTTGAACTGTGCATCTGATAGGTTGGCCATGTTTTTGTTGCTCAGTGGTATTTTTTTCTGGAGCTTTGATTTATTCTTTCTTTGGGGGCATTTTTTTTTGTCTCAGCGCACCTGTTAGGGGTGGAGGGGTGGAGCTTTAGGTGTTCACCAGGGCGGAGCAACCCACTTGCTCTGCTGAGTGTGGGGGAGGGGCCTAAGAGAGAATAGTGCGGTTTGTTCCACTCTTAATCAGTGGTTTGAGGCTTTATTTGCCCACACTGGGACCCTGGGTTGCTTGGTCTATCTTGCTCCCCAGTTGTTCCTCCCGGTTTATTTGCATGTGAATGTGGGACCACCTGGTCCTCTGACCACTGCCTTGCTGCTAGTCTTCTCTGCCTGGTTGCCTGTCTCCACCCCTCCTACTGGTCTAGGTGAATGTTTCTCCTTTAACTCCTTGGTTGTCAGGCTTCCATACAGTATGATTTTCTGTCAGTTCTGGCTGTTTTCATGTTTAAGTTTGTTGTTGCCCTTCTTTTGGTTGTGCAAGGAAGCAAAGTGTGTCTACCTATGCCTCCATCTTGGCTGGAAGTAAGATTCTTTATCTTCAACCTTTGGCATTTTAAGTATGATGGGTCTTGGTGTGGTTTGGGACTCTCTGTGCTTCCTGGACTTAGGAAATAGACTTCCATGTCTATTTCCTTCACCAAATTAGGAATGTTTTCTTTCATGATTTTTTCAAATAGATTTCCAATTTTTTGCTCTTTCTCTTCTCCTTCTAGCACCCATATGATGTGAATGTTGGAATGCTTGGAGTTGTCCTAGAGGTTGCTAACACTATTCTCATTTTTTTGGATCCTATTTTCATCTTGTTGTTCTGATAGGGTTTTTTTTTTTTTTTGCTTCCTTATTTTCCAACTCATTTATTTGGTTCTCAGCTTTACCTACTGTATAGTTTTTTCTCTGCAAATTGTTCTTTATTTCAATTAGTGTATCCTTCATTTCTGACTGGATCTTTTTTATGCTTTTGAGGTCTTCACTAAGTTCCTTGAGCATCCTTATAACCAGTGTTTTGAATTTTTCATCAGATAGATTGCTTATCTCTGTTTTGTTCGGTTCTTTTTCTGGAGTTTTGATCTGTTCTTTCATTTGAACCATGTTTCTTCGTCTCCTCATTTTGGCAGCCTCCCTGTGTTTGTTTCTATGTATTAAGTAGAGCTACTTTGACCCCGTGTCTTGGTAGTGTGGCCCACTATAGCAGGTGTCCTGTAGGGTCTAGTGGCACAGCCTCCCCTCTCACCCAAGCCGGGTTCTCAAGGTGGGCCCTTCGCATGGACTGAATATACCTTCCTCTTGTAGTTGAGCTTTGTTTGCTGTTGGCAGGTCAATGGGACAGATTTACCGAGGCCTGTCAGCTGCAAGGACTGGCTGTGACCACTTACCACCAACTTCCACCCGTCATGGAGGATCAGCTGTGTGTGGGCAGGGTGGTGGTGCTCTGACATGGTCTGTGGCTGTCCCCTGGGTATGCATGTTCTGGGGTTTCCCTGGTGGTGCTGGCCAAGGTCATCCCACACCTGCGTTCTGCCCAGGGCCACCCTGCATTAACTATAAATCGATCTGAGATAGCTGCTATTTGTATTGGAGTTGGAGATTCCTAGTTGAAGCCAAGCTGTGAATCTAGGCTGGCTGCTACTAGTGTGGAGCCTGGGGCCACTTAGCAAGAGGCCCAGGGGCTGGAGGCTGGCTGTTGCTTATGTGAGAGGCTTTAGGAAGTTGTGAAGCTGGAGCTGAGACTATTCATTCATATGGAAAAGCAGTTTGGGTGGGAGTTGGGTGGGACAGAGCCTCGGGGATCTCCAGGGCAGGGCAAACAGTGTGAGCCAGGTTTTTGGAGTCTCTGATATTATACCAGCCTGCTGGTTCTGTGGCTCTGTAGAGGGAGGGTTGGGAAAAGGGACAATGGTCTCTACCCTCCTTTCTGTCTGGGAGAAAGCTGTCCCTCAGCTCTCACCCTGATGCCAGACACCTCAGCTTCTCCCTGTGTGCCACTGGTGCCTTTCAAGCTGCTGCCCCAAAGCTGGAGCTTAAAGGGAGTGAGTCTGAGTAAGTTCATGTGTGGGTCCTTTAAGAGGAACTGCTTGGGACCCTGCATGGAGGGTTCCCCTGGAACCCTGGGCTCGGGGGCCTGTTTTGGAGCTGGAACTCCTCACTCCCAAGATATCTGTCCCAAGATATCCCTCCTGAATTTTTATCCACCACTGTGGATGTGGGAGAAGACAGTTTCGTGTCTCTATTCCTCCTACCAGTCTGGTTGGATGTGTTTTTTTTAATTCCATGGTGTCATACTTCCTTTCCACTCTATTTCTCGTGGTTCTGAGGGATGGTTGTTCCATATTTTTGTTGTAATTCTGATGTGGTTGTGCGAAGAGGCAAGCCATGTTTACCTATACTGCCATCTCGACTGGAAGTCTGGTCTGTTTTTAAATCTTGAATAGTTCCTCAGTTTTTCATGATCTTTTGTGAAATTGATATTTTTGGAGTCAACTCACATTTTATACTTAAACTGAAGAAAACCCCAGACTTCTTTTAACCTTATTCAGTTTCTTCAGAGTCACATTTTTTTTCCAAGCAAGCACTAATACATGTAATTGAATTTTTGATCAAAATATTTAAATATTTAGCTGAGTCTAAATAGTTTGGTCAAAATTGTTTTTGAAATAATAAAGTTTAATGCAAGCACAGAAGATAAAGCTGGGTGATCTTACCTTAACTTCAAAAAGGCCTTTTGCTTCAAAAATATCAAATACAAACTTGCAGATATAGACCATTCTGATTGCCTTAACCTGGTCCGGGAGCAAAGAACTCACAGTTTTGTCTATGCATTATTTTAATTTAGCTGCAATCCACTCTAGAACAGTAACAAACAGAGGCAAAATATTTATTGTCAACCAATAGGTACCAACCATCCAAATCTATTTACATTAGCTGCTTCAATAGTTAGAACTCCAATACACCAGTTCAATTTATTGAACATCTGCTATGTACCAGGCACTGTGTTAAGTTCTGGGAATATTCAGATCATTGAGATAACCCCTGCCCTTAAGAGTAAGTAGTACAGTGGAAGCTGTACACATACACATGCACATATATACCCCATATACCATACTTACTCAGAGATAATGAAGATTTTATGTGACATGTGGGAAAAAAGGAAGTATATGAGGGAGCATGAGGAGAGCAGGTCTCATATGATGGGCAGTTGACATGGGGCATCAGGGAAGGCTTTGTGGATGAGGTATGGCCCAACATACATCTTAAAAGGTAAGTGAAACATTTCCCAAGCAGAGGTTTCGGCTGTGTGTGTAGAGCAGGGTGGCAGAGGGCGGCGCAGCTGGACAGAGGACAAGCCGTTCATGACTGAATGCTGTAAAGAACAGGAAGGGCAGAAGATCTCAGGCATCTAAACCGTATCAGAGAGCTCGGTTGATGTCTTGTAGGAGGAGAGCCTTTGATTCATAGGAAATAGCAGAAAAGTCATCAAATTAGTGTTTTAAAATGATGTAGCTGTTTTGTTGGGCATGAATTTTGGTGGGGGACAAGAGTGCCGGCAGGGAAATTATCATAATAGGCCAGGTGAGAGATGAAGAGGGTGTGAGTCAGGGCTGTCATGGAGGTGACAGAATTAAGAATTAACTTGGACATCAAATCAGCAACAACTGGTGATTAACTAGGCAGGGAATGAGGAAGACGTTGATCTTCGTAGTTGGTGGTGCTGGCAAGCAAGATGGCAAATACAGCCTATCTATTAAGGGGAGGTGGGGGTGGGGTGAAATACTCAGTATATGTATTACTGAGGAAAGAGTATGTGTCCAGTTTCGTGTGTGTTGAGTAGAAGCTACCCAGGAAACATTCAAGTGGAGATGCCTAACTGGAAGTTCTGGGAAAGGAGCTGAGCTAAGATTTAGAAGTCATGAGCATATGAGTGGAAAAGAAATAGGCGAACCTGCGAAATTGCCCAGGCAGAGTGCAAAGAAAAGTGAGGTGGTGACGGACCAATGAAAAAAAAACCAATATTTAAGGGAGTAGGTGGAGCAAGTCCAAGGAGACTTTAGTTGGACACTTAGTTCCATGAAATTAACAAGTCTTAGAATCTGTACTTGATGTTTTGTACTTATACAGATCATTTAAGCAATATCCCTTGACCAGAAAAACATATTCTGCCCAGCACTATTAATCTCAAAGATTTATTTTCTGCTCTCTGAAGTCCTATAGATAACCCTTCAAAGTCTGAAGGCAACTAATGTGACTCAAGTCAGGTTTTTCTTCTTGGCTTAAAAATTCTTGGTTCCTTCAACAGTTAGGTCCCCATATGATTTTCAGCCTTCGCCTCTGGAGACCCCCTCTTGGGAACTGCAGTTTGTCGGCTTGTCCACAAGTGGAGCAAGCGGTCTCTGACAGTATTCTAATTTGTGCCCAGTACACCATGGATAGTATCTTTATTGTTTTGGAGACTATACTTCCAGTGATGTAGCCTAAAATTAAACTGTTTATGAGCAGCCATATTACACTGTTGGCTGTTTGAATGTATAGTTAACTTAAGTGCACTGCCTTGCCCACAACATAAACATATAACCAACTCTTCTTCCCCCAGCGTGTTCTACAACTAATTTTTGTTTAGCCTGATTGTAGGTTTCACATTTTTGCTCATTTTTCTTTCACTCATATAAAAAGGTTTCTTCTTGTCCCTTTCATCTTGGGGCAGGAAATGGCCTGGGCACCTCATTTTTAAAAATTGTAGACAAACATGTAGCATGAGACCAGAGTGAAGGAAGGTCAAGAATGGACCCTCATGACCTCCAAAACTATGGTCCATGTTTTGATTCAATTACAGGCTTCTGGATCTCTCTCCAGATTTCAAGTTCAACAAGAAAATGGTCTAAGGGGGGTGGGTGGTTACGTGGGAGCCAGTGTCTTTCTTATTGTTTCTTTTTTTTTCTAGATTTTATTTATTTATCTAGAGGGGATGGGAAGGAGGGAGAGAAATATCAATGCATGGTTGCCTCTTGTGTGTCCCCTGCTGGCAACTTGTCCACAACCCAGGCATGTGCCCTGACTGGGAATAGAACTGCGATTGGTTGGTATGCAGGCCCGTGCTCAATCTACTGAGCTACACCAGCCTGGGCGGTTAATTCTATTTCTTAAAATTTCCTGTTTGTTTAGAACTGTTTTTCCATTTTCTTCTGAAATCTCTAGATGAAAAGTTTATGTTCCTTCAGTGGGAGTAGATAGGGCCTCAATCAGCCCTGATTTTGTCAGGCAAATGTGGAACAAATGGAAAGAAAAAAAATTCTCCAAGCTTAAGGGAGATGTGGCAGAGAAGTCAACTTCAGAAAATCAGGTAGCATTGCTACATAGTACCTCCAGCTGAAGACTGAGGGTGTGGCTCAGAAGGGCCATCTGCTTAGTTCTGGGCTTTCTCGCTAATGTTGTTCTTAACCAGAGCAGAGTGCTCATCCATTCTTTGTCTAAGTTGAGATACTAGGTTGGTTCTCTATAGTTTTCATGTTCTTGAGCATCTTTCCACGTGTGTCCCATTATGCACAGGGACTTCCTGCTTCAGTGAGATTGCTGGAGCCAGACTGCTTGAATTTGGATCCTGGCTCCGCTACTCACTACCAAGATGGAGTGAGTAACAGTACGTATCGAGTTGTGAGGGAAAGATGAGTTACTAAGTAGCAGCCATTTTTGGAGGCATGCCAAGCACATATTATATGTTGTTAGTGTTGGATACTGTTTCTGTAGTGTTCCTTGGCCTACAATCAGTTTTGATACAGGCATGGGTCCTGCTTGCTTAGCTCCCCAGTACAGATTACCCAGAGCTGAGTCAGATAGTTATTAGCATGTAGATGGGTGGTAACTTTAAGTGTTAAGGTTGTAGGAAACCCAGGAGAAGACTTAACTGTTACTGTCCGAAATTTCTATCAATTGGGAAGACGAAGCAATCTCCTCCTGTATATATTTTATTCATACATGCTAAATCTCACCAAACATGACATTGCCAGGAAGATGGCTAGGGCTGTTGGGGTAATCCTTGCTTCTGGCATCATTTTGCACCAAGTAAATAAACAGCCAGGAGCAAGACTGGGTGCGGAGGGGACAAGGAGGTAAGGGGTGAGAATGGGGCAGTGTGTGATAGGCAGCTCACAGTGAGGCAGTTAGGCAGGTAGGCAGTTCTCACCAATCGACACTTTATTTTTGCAGTCAATATCTGCAGAGATGTTACCACCCACTTCCTGACCCTAGCAGGGCCCCACCCATGCCCCCCGAGGAGCAGGTCTCCATATCCCTCCCTGGGATGTAGCAAAGCCCCTCCTCACAAGACAGAGCTCCTGCTCGCTAACACAGTGCCGGTGCATGTGCCGTGGAATCCCTGCTCTGCTCCTGCATGAAAGGCTGGGACGAAGCAGGACAAGGGTGCAGTAGAGGTTCCACGGGCTACAGTGACCTAAGTGCTCAACTACTGGCCTGACCCGCCACCCCAGGTTTAGTCTGTACCTTCCAGACAAGAGCCTCCCAGGGTGGAGGTGCTGGCAGAGAAGGGACTGAGCTGCTGGGGGCGGGACACAGCAAGGAAATGAAGCAGAGGAACACAGGACAGGAAAATGATAAAGTGTCCATACTAAACAACCAAGTGGGACACAGGACAGAGCAGCACAGGTCCCTGAGGAGAAAGAAGGGACAGACCACCAGGGTTTGGGGCAGAGTGGAATGAGAATAGAGAAGGCAGGGAGGCCAGTGCAGGCTGTGGGAAGGACTTCCCTAGCCCTGTTCACATCCACTAACCCAGATGTAAAATTATTTACAAACTTAAAACCAACCCCAGGCACAGCAGCAGGCCTGGGACAGTAGGCAGGCAGAGGGTGGACTAGCTACCATGTGACAGTCAGCTTCCCCACGTCAGTGACACCCCTAGCCAGGTAGCCCTACAGTGCCTGCAATTCCTTCCATGGCTCATGGCTCTGCCACGGCCTGAGCCTCCTGGCCTGACTGTAGCAGAGAAAGGGTGGCGGGCCCTGGGGGTGGAGGGGGTGGAGGGGGCGGAGCATCAGGGGGCTCTGGGGATTTCTCTGGCCTCAATCCCAGCTCTGCATTCATCTGTTCCAGCTCCCCCTGATCCAGCAACTCGAAGTCCTCAGTGGTGAGTGCCTCTTCTTCCTCAGGGACAGGTGGGGGCTGGGGTGAGTCCTGGGGAAGAGGCAGGGGCACTGAGAGGGAAGGGACTGGGTCACTTTGAGCAAGGCAAAGTAGGGGTGGCAGGGTGCTTGAGGGAGTGGTGGGGTCACCACTCACTGCCTCTGGGCTCAGGGTCTCCACTGGTCCTCCAGGGGAGAGCTTCACTTCATCTGTGGGAGAGCCTGCCCCATTGAAGTGCGTGTTCACAAAGTGAAGGGGGGATGAGAGCCGAAGCAAGGTTTCCTTGGCTGCCGCTTCCTCCTCCTCCAAGTCCAGGTCTTGCCTTGAGAGGGCCTGAGGGGGGCCCAGCAGGTCTTCAGGAGGGGCCAGCTCTGTCTCCTCTCCCTCCCCCAGCTCCCGGCTCCCAGCTTCCTCTGGCTCACTTGGCAGGCTTTGCTGGTCCAAATCTGTGCAGGAAACAAAGGGCTGGGAATGGGCCTGCTGTTCTGATGGCCACGATAGGTTAGTATGTTTAAGAATGAACTAAGGACATGAAGGCCAGGCCCTCGGTGTTAAAGTCTTTCAGGAACTTCGAGTAGAATTAGAGGATCAATTCCTCAAAGAAAACATTTATGGGGCAACAATCAGAGAGCGGCAGCCAGTATCTCACAGTAGGGACCAGGAAGATGAGGAGAGGCAAGGGGCTTCCCATACCCTCCGAGACATCAGTTAGTTGTGGAGTTGTGGCCCGGGATACTGAGAAGCCGCCACTTTCCAAGATAGACGCCTCCTCATCTGACAGCTCTGAGTCGGTAATGGCCAAAGCCAGTGCTGTTTTCTTCACATCCACCTGCAGGAGAAGCGGGATGAACAGGACAAGTGGGGGAATACGAGAACTAATTATCCAAGAGCACCCCCTCACCAACTCCCACCTCCTTGAAAGGTGTCTGCCCTAATGCAGAGATTCCTCCCCACCTTCTGCTTGACATCCCAGCTCCCTTGAATCTCACCACTGGGGAGAAGCCAGCCAGTTCTGCCTCGCTTTCACTCTCTGTCTCTGCCAGTGGTTCGTCACTTCCAGAGGGTGTGTTCTTCCCTTGCCGCTCTAGAGAAGCAAGAGGAGCAGGGTACTCACCAAGCAGGGACAGCAGTGGGGGACAACCATGGCCAAGGGACTGGAGAGCATCTAAATTCCAGGGTGTCCCCCGCCCCCAGGTTACAGGAGCCCCTTACTCCTCTTGTCGTGTTTGTGATGCAGGGTGTCAGCTTCTGCTTTCATGCTGTAGTCCAGCTGCATTAGCAGGGGCTCGAGACGAGTGTACATCCTCTGGATCAGCTCATGATAAACCACCAGGGGCCACAGCAGGATACTCAGCACTAGGGAATAGAACATCCACTCAGAGCTCCCTATGCTTATTTCCTAAGGGCCCTTATTCAACTGGTCCTTAAACAGGGCTGAAAAAAAGGGGGGTCCTTTTCTGAGATCATACCAACATCTTCCCTCCATATCTACTGCCCTCCTCCCTTGGGGACCTCTGTAAATGGGGAACCAAACAGAGAGAGAGCAGTCCTCCCTGTAGATCTCCGGGGAAAGAAGACAAGAAGAGGGCTTTGGAAAAGGGAGGGTTAGCCCCTACTCACAGACAATGTAGGAAATCATAATCCCTGGAACATAGTGTCCCAGCACAGCCAACACAGCACAGCCGGAGCAGACTCGAGCACAGAACTGCAAAGACCACAGGGTTTAAGTACTTGGGCTGAAGTATGCACCCACTCATTTGAGTTAGACATTACTGCTCGGCTGGTGAAGGCAGGGGTATGCCCTCTAGGACTGCAGCGATCTGATCTAGTCAAGACGATGCCCAAGACCACCAATACAGGAGTTTGCAACAGACCCCCAAACACCTATAATTCAAACTGTTCTGCCTTAGCAGGGAACAGTGTCAGAACACCAGCTCATTCCAAGGTGAGACTGCCTCCTGAACCAGGCTGTGAAATGGTGCCTCAAGTAGGCGCCAGGTCTCTCTCTTCGGTGTCCAAACACTCCTCCCCACCCCCACCTCTTTTTCCCCACAGTACAGGGAACAGTTTTATGTCATGGAGGTTACCTGAGCTGGATTCTGCCTCTTGTACTGCAGCAGCTCCTGCAGGTGAATCTGGAAGGTGAGCCAGCTCTCAGCCAGGTATCTGCACAACTCGGGCACACTCAGCAGGTGCGGCCGGGCGCCTGACCCCGCACCCTCACTGGAGAGACATGACATGACCCCTGGAGGCCTCAGACACCAGCTTCCTAAGCACTCAAATCCCTCTGAGAATGCCAATGAGCTCTTCAGTCTAAGAAAATGGATAACCCTACTTCCCAAAAGGAGGCTGTCCTGGTCCAAGGAAGCAAAACCCAACCCTGTGCCCCAAAAGGAGCAAGCAAATAACCACCTACGTGGGAACCTAGAACCAAACTACTCATTAGTCCACTCACTATGCTGGGGCCTGTGCTTACAGAAGCTGCACTGCTGCCCTGCACCATGGTGACACAGGCACCAAAGCAAGACAGGATTTGGGCATTTGTCTTCAAGAGGTGGCCTCCACTCACCTGTCAGAGTGTGGCTCCTCTGGGGATGATGCTATAGAAAGAGGAGGGGGAGAAGTTACTGAGTGGTAGGGGCTTTGGGAGACACTCCCCAAGGCAAACATGGTCGCTCCTCTTCTGTAGTCCCAAAGGACTCCCTCCGATGCCAGCTGCAGGGAGCACTATGTTGTGTTGTTTGCACGTGTCTCCTTTTTTAGACTTTGCCCTTTTCAAACAGAGGAACTACATCTTATTCATGCTTACATCCCAAGCAACTTGGACATAGCCTGGTACCTAGTTATTTCAAAATCCTATTAAGTAAATACATAAACAACAACAAAACGATAAGAGCTAATATTTACCTAATTCCTATCACATGTGAAGCCCTACCGTAAACATAAAACATGATCCCCCATGGGATTTCCAGGTGGACTGAGGAAACTGACGCAAACAGATTGAGTGGCTTTTACTACAAGATCACACACATGGTAAATGGCTGAGCAGACAATGGAACCAGGCAATCTGGCTTCAGAGTCCACAATCTTAACTACCACCTTTGCAGAAATGCCAATTTTGAGAAAGGAGCAATTCTCGATTTCCTACCTGGGGCAGTGGTGGTGACTGAGAGGCAGGTGGCCATTGCCCTCCCCTTTCAACCAATCGATCGGAGCCAGCCACAAAGCAAGTGCACAATGGAGACAGCTAAATGAAAGAAGTTAACGCTCACCTGCGATGTCAGGGAGGAGGCGAGGCTGCCAGAGATCCAGCAGAAAATAGGCCAAAAGTGAGATGCTGAGGAGGAAGATGGGCCGGAGAGACGACGAAGACAGCAACCTTCGAGAGAGACAGGCACCTCGGCGGTGAATGGGGGAAGAGTGGCTCCCGCAGCCACCGCAAAGGGTGGAAAAGTGCCCACTGATGCGGGAATGGGCCTAACTAGAGACCCGAAGTCAGAGTAGTGGGGTAACTCAGGCGGAAAACCGTCTTTAAAGACCGGGGGATGGATCATTCCCCACGGCCAGCGTCAACCCAGGAAAGGGGAAGGGTACCCCGACCCCTCCCGCCCCTGCTCCCACCGCGCACCCGGCCCCGCCCCCTTCCTCCGCGGCCGTTACCAGAAGAGGCCGTTGAGCGCGGCCGCAGTGATCAGGCTGTGCAGCGGCTTCTCCCACACCAGCAGCCGCTGCGCGGCTGCCAACATCGCCTCCCAGCCGCGGAGCCGCAGCCACAGCGTCTTCGCCAGGCGTCCCACCGCCTCCGCCGTGGCTGCCTCCTCCTCCGCCTCGCTGGTGGCCTCGCCCGTGGCCTCGCCCATGCCTAGGCTCAGACCCAGGCTGGGGCTCAGGCCCAGCGCCGGGCCCCCACCCGCGCCGGTGTTACCCCCACCACCACCGCTCGCCATAGCCCCGCCGCAGCCGCCGCCCGAGCCCTCGAGGAGCCAGGGCTGCGCGGCCGCCGCTGGGGGCGCGTCAGGCGGAAGGGGGCGCAAGCCAGGGAGAGCGCCGCCGAGGCAACCGCGGGCAACACGTGATGGCGGAGCGACGGGTCGGTCACGTGACGCGCCCTAACCGCCCGGATGGGGAGGTCCAGGCCTGCGCACAAGTACTACTGGAGATTCTGGTTTCTACGCAGGTGTGCTGCGGCCGCTGGAGTCGTGACCGTGACCGCGGCTCGAGGGCCAGGTGGTGTCTGTCTCTTCCGGAGGCGGGGACTGTGTCTCGGTGTTTCCCAGCCCCAGCCCTTTTTCTTCTCCCTGTGTAGGCAGGGCGGTTAGGGCGGTTAGGGAGTCTGGTGCTGGCCTGGTATCCCCGGTATGATACGGAGCTAAGGGCAGGAAGGGGGTTTCTAGATTCCCAGTGTCCTCTGTGGGTTCTGCTTCTGCTCTTGCAGGGCGGTGGCTGTCCCATTTACTCGACTCTCGGCGTACTGGTCATCCCAGTTTCCTCCTTTAGTCGGATAAACAAACCCCAGCGCGTGACCCGACAGACTCAAAAACAGCTTCACCTACTCAGAAAAGTTGTGTCCTGTCTCTTTTTGTAAACTTTCCCGCCCCCACGTATCCGAGGTCTTTATAATCCCTTGCTCAAAGCAGGAAATTGTGGTCAGGGGGTGAATTTAAAAATAAAACCCAGTTCAAGTGCTGTTTACTCTTTGGGGTCATTCTAGCACCATTTATTGAGGTTTAAAACGTACCAGGCGTTTTATAGCCCTTTGAACCACTTAACCTCTGCAATAACCCTACAAAATGCATACTTACTTAGGTTTAAAATTACAAACTACACCGAAAGGTATACAGCAAGTTTCCCTGTTTCCTTGCGCACAGTCCATGCACTGTTAAGTTTCTTGTGTATCCTTTTCGACGCCTTATAAGCATATTGCTCTGTATGTGTATCTCCCCTTTTTAAAACAATCGGGAGCGATTCGCGGTCCTGCGTCTTTGGTTTATTCACATTAAAACCCACATTGGTACGAAAAGTCAGCTGGGCTTGTTCACCTTCAGTGCGGCATGATTCCCTACGAATTGTCCCCACTTCTCAGATGAGGAGAGGGAACGCTGGGGCTCAGCTCTGACTTGCCCGGACCCAGTGTTACCAGGATTTGTAGCCCAGCTCCTTCCCGGCCTTAGGAAGCTGGCGGTTCGGACCAGCGGGCGGCAGGAAATGCCGATCGCTGACTCGCCCGCGACACTCCAGCGGCTCGTAAACGCGAGGCTGACGCGGGACAGCACTGCGTGACACTAGCACTGTACGCGCTCCCTCGCAGCCAGTTCTCTGTACTCCGTGAGGTGAGCACCCCCCACCTGCGCACACGGCGCCGCCAGCCCAGATCCGGGAGTCGGAGCCCCGCCCGGGGCGGAACAGGAAGAGGCGCCCTCCAGCCCGGCCCCGCCTGCTGCGGCTGGCGCGAGGGGAGGGGCGGCGCTGGCAAGGGCGGTGGCTCGCACAGAGGAGGCCTGAGGGCAGGTGGACCTGCGGGCTGGGGCCGCTCGGCAGCCCCTTTACAACTCGTTTTTTTCGCATCCACCTTCGCAGGGCAGCGGCTGGCCTGGCGGCGCGATGAACCTGGCCGGGCTCCTGCTGGACGAAGAAGGCACCTTCTCCCTCACCGGCTTCCAGGACTTTTCGGTGAGCGCGCCGCCCACCCCTGCCCCGGGCTCCCGGCACTCGGAGCCGGGACCCCGGGCTCACCTCTGGGGACCAGCAGGGCCGTGAGCTCTCCTGACTGTCTGCCCCTGAGCTAGGAGGTAGAGGCTCGAACTGTGCCGACCTGAGGCCCCGGCTGTTTGGGCCCCTGGGGAGAGTCGCGGGTACAGGATTGGGGATAGAGGTGGCCAGCCGAGGACCTTTCTAGGAGAACCTCACTTGGGGAGCCCTCCGCGGGGGAGGATTCCTTCCCCTTTGGACAGACTGCCATTGGTAAACAATGCAGAGAACACGGGGCTAGGTGGGGCACCCAACCCACGAGCAGTGAGGCAGGCCTGCTGCCCCGCACCCTCTTCTAGCCCCGAGGCAAGATCTCCATCATACCTTCCCTGCCCTTCATCCTCCTGCCCTGTTTCAGTTCCTCCCAGGACACCAGAAGTTGAGTGCCAGGATCCGGAGAAGACTTTACTATGGCTGGGACTGGGAAACTGACTGTAGCCTGGAGGAGCTCTCCAGCCCCATGGCAGGTCAGACAATGTTGTGCGACTGAGAGAGTGAGAAACGTGAAAATGGGGTTGTCGGCGGGCACCAAAATGACTCTAGGTGTAACCCATGAGCTGCTGTCTCTTCACAGCTGGCTATTTGGTAAGGTGGTGTAAGGACTGGGTTTGTATTTCACTTTTTTTTTTTTTAGCACAAACGAGTAAAAAACGTTGCCATTTTACAAACCCGTGTCACTTCTGATTTGTATACCAGAAACTCTTTAAGATTCCAAGAACACCCAGCATGTTTCCCAAATGAACAATGCATGTTTATTTCTGAAATGAACAAGAGTAGAAGACAAATTTAACTCCAGGAGAATGGAAAATAAGGCTCTTGTTGGAAAGAACTGAAGTTCGGATTTGGGATGGGCTTTTTGTATCATTATGGGAGAATTTGATCTCTATCTTGTTACTGTAGTCCTGCCTCCAAGGCCTCAGATAATAGGATAGGGATCTATCTGGATCTTCTGCTGGTAGCAGTGGGATGAGTGGGGAGGGGCAGAATTGTTTGCTTACTCTGTCTCCTGCCCCTGCAGACATTGCTGTGGAATTGCTCCAGAAGGCAGCCCCCAGCCCTATTCGCCGTCTCCAGAAGAAATATGTAGCCCATGTGTCCCGGTGAGCCTGGAATTGAGGGGGACAGGATGCAAGTGTTTGGATCCTAGAAAAAAGGGAAGGGTTATCCCTAAAGAGAAGATATAGAGACACAGCCTGGGCATTAGAAGAGTTAACAAGAGCTGAAAGGCCCTTGGATTTCATTACCCGTTCTTTCTGCCACGCAGGGAGGCGTGCATCTCCCCGTGTGCTATGATGCTAGCTCTGGTGTATATTGAGCGGCTCCGGCACCGAAACCCGGACTACCTACAGCATGTGTCCTCCTCTGACTTGTTCCTGATCTCTATGGTAAGGCGCCCCCTCCCCTTTGTTTCCCTGGTGACCTAGGAGCCCAGGATGAGTTCTGTTGGCACCATCTTTGGTTCCTCTGCAGATGGTGGCTAGTAAGTACCTCTACGATGAAGGGGAGGAGGAGGAGGTCTTCAACGATGAATGGGGAGCTGCAGGGGGTGTGGCTGTGCCTGCTCTCAATGCCCTGGAGAGGGGCTTCCTGAGCGCCATGGTGAGTAGCTGTGCCTTCTCTTGCTCTGTTCCCCTGGCCCAGCTTTATGTTTCTCTCACCCCTTGCCTTTTCCCTCTCAGCTTTCTGTTTCTTCATTTCTTTCTGCCTGTCCTCCTTGTGTGTTTCCTTTGTGTGTGTGTGTGTGTTTCCTTATTAGTATCTTTCCTCTTTAGTCTGAACTAACTACAGCCCTTAGATGTTCCCAACGTGGTGAGCCCAGAAATGGGGCATTCTGGCTTCCCCATTTCTCCAGGCCCAGCAGGGTGCACTCTGAGTCAGAACTTATCTAACCGGGTTCTGATTATTTGCTTCCAGACTTTCTCTACTCTTAGACTCTGAGCTCCCTCTAAGCCCCGTATGGGCATGAACTGTTGCAGGATTATTCTCTCCCTATGCTGTTAATGGGGGGGAGGGGGTGATGCGAATCCAGATACATGATGATTAAATGAGTTAATATATAAAAGTTCTTGGAAGAGTACTTGGCACATAGTGCCAACTAAGTGGTACCCATAGTGGTGCTTGAAGTGCTGTTGCGGCTCTGGTTATTGAATAACTGTGGCTCACGTCTGAGCCTGGTTTGGTGCCCTTCTCTTCATACCTACAGGATTGGCGTCTCTACACTGACCCTCGGGAGATCTTTGAGGTGCTGAGCTGGTTAGAGAGCTGGTAGGTTCTAGGAGTTGGGGGGAGGGGCTTAAGGGCTGAGACCTAAGCTGGAAGAGCTAGATTGAGATGAGGGTCTGTGTGACTTGGGGGAGGGAGGAGACAGGAAAGAGAATCCCTCAGGGCAGTGCTCCTCACATCTGCCCGCCCTCTTTGTAATCAGTCACTTTTGGGAAGCTCATCAGAAATTCCCTTGGTCTCATCCTCAGTTTCTGGATCAACCTGAAGCCTAGCAATCTGTACTTTTGACATGTTCCCCAGTGTTCCGTAGTGGGTCCTGGGGAGAATGAGGGTGCACTGGGGCCGGCTTCGGGAGAGTTGTGGATGCTCTATTTTTTCTCCCCTCCCAACAGTGTGGCTGAGCATCAGGGACGGCGACGGGGCTGGTACACCTATACGGACCTGTGTGTGCTGCTGGAGCAGCCGGCCTGGCAGCTGGCCCTGGGCTCCCTCTGCCATCAGCTGGCAAAGGTGAAGAGGGGTCAGGAAGCATAGGAGGCTTGAGTGGGCTGGTGTGTGGGTGGTATGATGTAAAGCAAATGCTGAAAGGCTCAGGAGAAGGGTTTGGGAGTAGATGGTAACAGTGAACTCTAACTTGAACTTCTAGAGATAAGGGATGGGTGTGTTTAAAATGGTCAGAAGCACATTTTAAGGGAAGGGTATTTGGCACTGACCTTTCTTATCTTCTCTCCTGCAGCTGTCCTGCCTATTAGCGATAGCATATGTGAGCAGTGTGGCCCTGGCTGTGGCATCAGTGGCTGTAATATACCAGTCCTTGGGACTGTCCTGCAGCCCTCCACCTGGCCCCCCGGACCTTGGACTGGGTTCCAGGTGCCTCTTGGAACCTTGCATACCTTCTCCTGTGCCACGGTGCCTGCCATCTCCTGCCAATGTCTCCAGCTGCCTGGAAAGCGACATAAGGCTACATTCACTCTGGGACAGTCTTCTGGCCTCGTTGACCCCCCCACCATTGCCTCCCCCAGACCCTCCTGCCCCTCCCACTCTTCTCCATAACTGTCCGCTTTGCCAGAAGCTCCAGAAAGACTTGCCAACCTGTCGTGCCTGCCACCATCCCAACCATACGGCGCCCACAGGGCCCCCAAGTCCCTGGTACCATTCCTATGGCCCAGCTCCACCCTGGGCCTGGAGCCCCATGCCCTCCTTGCTCCCACAGCCCCAGGAGTGTTCCCTTCTTGGCATCATGGAGCTGGCCCGCCTTAAGTCTTTCATTTTCCCAGGCTAGGTAGGGTTCTGAGGAATGCCTGGTGAGGACTTGGGAGTCCCCGAGAGCCTGGAGGAAGAATGCCTGAGTTAGAGCCTCTACCTCTCTGGGTCCTTGGCTGGTCCCCTGTTATTCTGGGTGAGGGAGCTTAAGGGCTGATGGGGCAGAAGGCCTAAAGATCACTTGCTCTTTTAGACTTCAGCGGCTGGCTGCTTGGGCAAGCAGTGGTGGTGCCACGGAAAGCCTCAGTTCAGTGACCAGGGGCATGCCGCAGATGGACAGAGAAGCCCTTGTCTCCTTACCGCTAGACTCTTTTGACTGGTTTTTTAGTTCCCTGGGATGGAAGGGTAAAGGTGGGAGATGAGAAGTGGGGGAGGGAGGGAATGCTGACCAGGCTCTGTGTGATGTCTCTGAAGCAAGAGAGCCAGGGACTGATAGGGCCAAGGGGGGAGCTGCTGAGCGAAGGCCCGTGAGGTGGGAACCTGATCCACACCCGCCCCTTGGATATAGTCCAAAGGACTGTCAGGACTGCAAGGACCTTCGACCTTGCCCTTTGGTCTATCCACCTTTTCTTTTTAGTACTCTGCTCCTGGGCTTCCATTTCTCCAGTTCCTCTCCTGCGTGTTCTCACAGGCCTCTCTGGCCACCGCTTTGTATCTGGGTTTTTCCACGCTTTTGTAGAACTGAGGTTTCAATAAACAGTTTTGGTTGCATGGCCTGGACTCCTTCTCTGGCAGCCCTTGGGAGAATTTCCTTCCCCACATCTGCCTTCTGAGCCTTCCTGCTCCCTGACTCTGTCATCCTGCAACTCTCTGCCCCATTTGAGAAGAACCCCCTGCCTCCCTGTTCCCAGCACCCTGGGGTCACTAGCACAGCTCAGCTTGGTTGCTGTGGGGTGTGGGTGGTGACCACTGTGCCTGAGATTGGCCCTATCCATCATAAGTTCTGGGTGAGCGCCGTTCTTACAGATTCTGAAGCACATTTGGGGAGAGGGGCCAAGTACACAGCAGAGCCCTGCCAGTTTGAGGGCGAGCCCCAAGAACACCTTTGAACCCTGAATCCAGCCCTGTCCGGCCCGTGGTGGTAGTCGTGAAGAGCAGTCCAAGGCTGGGTTATTGGAAGAAGGAAAACCTCTCTGAGCTGAACGGGGAGTATTTGAGACTACTTAAGGTTATCCATAGCTGGAGTGTACTGCCTGCCTCCCGGGGGGCGCATTTTTGAGGCAAATATTTGGAGGTATGCTACTTCGGAATGACCAGCTGCACGTCATGCAGAGGGAAACCCTCTATATTTGAGCCTAGAACTGTCTGATTTCACATGTAAACACAAAGTCCTTTCTGTACATTTTGAAAAAGACTCAGTTTTCCAGGAATGCACATCCATGTAAATTAAAACTAACTTTGCTTCAGCACTTGACCATGAACTTGTTCATTATTTTGAAGCATCAGGTCCCTGATGGCAGCGCTGCCTGTGGGAAAGCACCAGTTGGCGTCGGAGCTACTACATCCATGAAAATTCTACACATGGGGGTGGGAACTGGATCACTTTGTTGTCTTCTGGTTTAGCTGGGCCCAAGCTTTCACATAATGAAGCACCTTTTATCATCAATTGCTTGTATTTCGCCTTTATATCATGAGGGCATCATGTACAGTTGTGGTCACTGTGGTCTGCATGCCATCCATTACTTGCGCATTGCCTTTGGAGGTAGTCCGGAGGTTTGACCCTGAAAGGGTAGAGGACCGCAGTGCAGTGATGGTTCCAAATTGCGGTGGTGAGTAGTGGGGGACACAACCTAAAATCTTTCCACCCCTCCTATCCCGCTTTCCAGAGCCTGGAACAGGGGGTTTGGATGGGGAGTTTTGGGGGAGGGCCCCAGAACATGACTCCCGGTTAATGGGTGATGGAATTTGCACAAGAACTGGGCAAAGGTGAATAGGCTGTGTCCTGCCCTGGGTCTCTCATTCCTTCACTCTGCTTCACCCACACCCCCGCTGTCTCCCCACTCTAGGGAGCTAACTTCAGCCAAACTACTTAACTCTGGCCCAGGGCAGTCAGCACAAGATGAAAGACAGGACAGAATGAGCCGATCACAGTCCCGTCCCATCCAACTCCTATCTGTGGGCTCCCAGGAAGCCTTGGCTCCCCTGCGGCCGCAGCCTGCTATCCAAAATCCCTCTTCCCACTCTTGGGCTTCTCTATGTGGGCCTCCTCCCTGGGGCCTCAGCTGTCTTCTGGCTCTGCAGGTAGGAGGCAGCTGTGCAGGAGCTGGTGCTGGCGGATGGGGGTGTTTGAGGGAGTAGACGTGGCATGGGAAACCCTCTAGAAACAGGCATTCCCTCCACTGTCTGAAGACCACCCCTTCCCATACCTCCACTTGCAGCATTTCTTGGTTGTGGCTTCTGTGCTCTGTGCCTCCCATCTGCTCCTGCTTCGGAGTCTCCCCCCAGGAATCCTCTCTTACTCCCCTGCCCACCTGCTGGCCTCCAGCTTCTTTTCATGTGGTGTGTCTACCACCCTGCAAACTTGGATGGGCAGCAGGTAAGGGGGACCCCCTAGAGGGAGAGCAGGGTCCCAGGTGGGATAGGGGCTCGGAGAGTCCTTTTGGCTGCCCCCTGTTTCCAGATCTGCCAGGGCTGCTGTTCCTACAGGCTGCCTCTTGTCCAGGCTCCATCCTTTGAGTTCCTTGCCCCTGCTCTTGCGCTGATTAACCAGAAGCTGCCTCTGGCCATCCAGACACCTGGAAACTGTGAGTACAGAACGCGAACATGGTGTGAGGGTGGGTTGGGTGCTAATCTGAGAATGCAGGTGTAGGTAGGTGCAGGGTCGAGAATGGACAAGGGTAGGAGTGGTAGGCACTCTGGGGTCTTGGAGCTCTGCCAGGCACCAGCTAGGACTGCACAGCAATGGGTCTCCATTCCCTTTACCTCTCTCCTCTCTGTGCCCCCAATTTTCTAGCTTCTGGCGCACTGCACCTGTGTGAGAGGCCTGGCTGCCACAGCCTGGAGCTCTGGAACAATTACCTCCAAGAGGTAAGTGCTTGGGGATTGGGAAGGCTCTGGTTTCTATTATGCAGAGACTGAGCTTCTCTGGGGGGGGGGAGGTGGGGATGGGTCTGGGAGAGGCACCCACTTGACCACCCCTGTGTTAGTTAGGAAGTACAGGCTGAGGTCCACTCGGTCGAGCCAAATGTTTTCTCTCTGCCTTCTCCTCTACTCCATTAGGTGTCTGGGGCAGTGGTGGTGTCTGGGCTGCTGCAGGGCACTCTGGGACTACTGGGGGCTCCTGGCTACTTGTTCCGCCACTGTGGACCTCTGGTGTTGGCCCCCAGCCTGGTTGTGGCAGGGCTGTCTGCTCACAGGGAGGTGGCCTTGTTCTGCTCCAGTCACTGGGGGCTGGCCTTTCTGTACGTAAGTCCTGAGAGACATGGGGTGGTGACCAGTGGGGTGTGCAGGGCTGGGGAGGGCAGAGCTGCTGACTCTACCAGACTGTCTGAGCAGGCACAGCTGGCGGGGTTTGGAATCCAGGGCTTTTGTCGGATTCAGCTGGTCTCTTTGGCTTTCACATTGTCTCCTGCTGACCCCCAAGGTGTTCTCTTTCTCTGTCCACAGGGGCTTTCTTCTCAGGGACCCCCTTTATAGTATTCTGCCTCTTCTACCTCCAGTGCCTGCCTCAGGATGTCTACTTCCTCTTGCTTCTCAATCTCCTTCTCTCTCCTAGGCTTATTTTGCTCATGGTGGTCTGTTCTCAGCACCTGGGCTCCTGCCAGTTACCCCCATTCCCCTGGAGGCCAGCTTCAACCTCTTCAACTTGTACTTGCATGCCTGTCTTCCGGCTCCTCTCGGTATGTGGGGGTCTGGGAGGGGCAGTCAAGATGAGAAGGTCTGGGATGGAACACTTGCTCTTTTCCCTATCCTATCTGTTACTCCACTAAGGCTGGCCTGAAAGAATCTGGGGGAGGGGTTCTTTTCCATCTCCTTCTTGTCCCTCAGGTGCTGGTCCCAGTGGCCTGTGTGTGGGTCATCTCTGCCCTGCTGGGTCTCAGGGCAGACCCAGAGCTGTCTGCCCCCAGTGAGGCACTGTGGTTTTGGCTGCCTCACCCAGGTACGTTTGCTCCTAGTCTTCCATCTCCATACTGAAATAAAGGTGTCTGTTTCATTCAACTCAAGATTTAATGAATTTTATTTCTGAGTTAAACCTGTGTTTTCTCAAAACACACAGGGGAGGGAACTTGTTATTCTCAGATGCAATGCCATCCCCTCACCACAGATGTTTTATTTAGTGTTAGAGAGATCTGCAGACCCTACCATTCCCTGCTGATAGTCCTTACCCAATTTACACCTTACATTTATGCTACCTACCCCACAGGCATTTGAGTTAGTGAGCTCTGTATTAAAAAAAATTGCTTTTGAGCCCTAGCTGGTGTAGCTTAGTGGTTGAGTGCCGGCCTGCAAATCAAAGGGGTCACCGGTTTGATCTCCTGTCAGGCCACATGCCTGGGTTGCAGGCCAGGTCCCCAGTAAGGGGTGCAAGAGAGGCAACCATACACTGATGTTTCTCTCCCTCTCTTTCCCCCTCCCTTCCCCTCTCTCTAAAAATAAATAAATAAATACTTAAAAATTGCTTTTCAAGCATTATACCTGAAATTTGCTCATTCATCAATTTAATAAAGGTCTGTTGAAGGCTGATTAAGTGCTAGGTACTTGATAGGGGACAGTGACAAACATGAAAAGCGAAGCACCTGTGTTCTTGAAACTTATAATCTGTTGGGCAATACAGGTACTAATTAAATAGGCACCCCAAGTAAATGCAAAATTACATGTGGTAAGTGTGACAAAGGATAGGTACATTGTGTGATGAGAGTTTATGAGGAGTCTGACTTTATCAGAGAGGTCAGGAAAGCTTTTTTTATTTTTTGAAGACTTTATTTATTTATTTTTAGAATAAATAAAGGGAAGGGAAGGGAGGGAGAAAAACAGCAATATGCAAGAGGAACATTGATTGTTGTTTCTTGCATGCCCCTAACCAGGGACCTGGCCTACAGTCCAAGCATGTGCCCTGACCAGAATTGAACCAGCAATTTCAGTCTGCTGGATGACACCCAACCAACTGAGCCACACCAGTCAGGGCAGGAATGGTATTCTTGAGGGAGTGATCTTTGAGCTGAGATCTGAGAAATGAGTAGGAATTAACTGGTAAAGGACAAGAGCATTCTAGGTGGAGAGAGCAGCATATGTCCGAGCCCTGTGGTGGCCAGCAGCACAGCAAACGCAAGGGCCTAAACAAGTGTATCTTGGAGTGAAGGAAGTAAGGCAGAGTGTGGGGGGAGATGTGGTTAGAGGGACAGAAGTAAGGATCAGACCAAGGGGGACCTTGTAGACGATGGTAAAGGAATAGTCTTTATCCTAAGAGTTGGATGGTTTTGTCCCAAGACATCTTCAAGGGCAATGCGGCCTCTAGGATTCTTGTAGCATGGGTCTCTGGAGGCAGGGGGATGCTCCGGACGTGAGTCTCACCCCAAAGTGATTCTTCCTCTCTCTTCAGTGGAGTGGGTCTGGCCCTTGCTGACGCCCCGGGCTTGGGCTGCAGGCATCTCCATGGCCTTGGCAGCCTCCATCAGCTCCCTGGGCTGCTATGCCTTGTGTGGCCGGCTGCTGCATTTGCCTTCTCCACCTCCACATGCCTGCAGTCGGGGGCTGAGCCTGGAGGGCCTGGGAAGTGTGCTGGCCGGGCTGTTGGGGAGCCCCATGGGTACTGCATCCAGCTTCCCCAATGTGGGCACAGTGAGTCTTTTCCAGGTATGTGGACAGGACTGGGGATGGGGGTGCTGGGGGTGCAGGAGAGGGGAGGGAACTTGCATTGACTGATGGAGAACTGCGGGATACACCCTGTTAGGCAGGTCACATTCATGATCTCCTTTAGGGAGGTGTCTAGAAGTACGGGGTTAGGGGTTTAAGGAAGACACCCAATCAATATTGAACTCCTTCTGTGCCTCAGGCCCTGTACCAGGGCTGGGGTTCCTGTGAAGAATGAATCAGATAAAGTCCTGCTTTCTGGGGGACTTCAGAGAGGGAAGGGCAGACAATTAAAAAGAAAACATAAATAAGGTAATATCCCAGAGTAATAAAAGCACTATTAAGAAAACAAAGCAGGGTAGTTAGTAGGATAGTGGTTGAGTAAAGGAGGCCCCTGCAGGTAGAGAGTTTGGCGGTGCCTCTTGGAAGGGTAACGTTTGAGTTGGGATCCAGATGGTGAGAAGGGGCCACCAGGCAAACACCTCGAATAGTCAAAGAGATGGCTGTTTTCTAGTGTCTCTTCTTCATGTAGGCTGGATCTCAGCGAGTGGCCTATTTGGTGGGGCTGTTCTGCGTGGGGTTTGGGCTCTCCCCAAAGCTGACCCAGCTCCTCGCCACCATCCCGCTGCCTGTTCTTGGTGAGTGGATGTTCCAGCAGCATTGGCATTGACCCAGTAACCCCAGCATGGCCCACCTTCGGTTGTGGCTGGCACCCTTTCTTTCTGAATAGCACCCCCTTGATACATGGATATGTATGTCAGCAGCCTTTATTTTCTCAGCCCAACCGAAGCCCTTGATGGGGCTTCTGGGCTTCTGGCAGAATTAGAAATGAGCCTTTTGGTCACCTCTCTCCATCCCAACCTGCCCCACTCTGCAACACTCCCTGCTGTGCCAGCTCTCTTAACCCCCTTGATTACTTTCCCATGAGACAGGTGGGGTGCTGGGTGTGACCCAGGCCGTGGTTCTGGCTACTGGATTCTCCAGCTTCTACCTGGCTGACATTGATTCTGGGCGGAACGTTTTCATTGTTGGCTTCTCCATCTTCATGGCCCTGCTGCTGCCAAGGTGGTTTCGGGGAGCTCCTGCCATGCTGAGCACAGGTGGGAGGAGGAGGAGGGAAGAAGGGTTATTCCGGGTCAGAAAACCAAGGGCTTGAGGCTTGAGGCTGTCTGCACTACAGGACCCATACCCTTCTCCGGGGTTTGGTATCAGCAGTTCACCAATTTGTTTAGCCAGTATTTACTGAGCACCATGCAAGTTCCTTGGGATATGAAGGTAAAGGTATTTCCAGGTGTTAGTCCCGTAAAAAAGTAGAAGTGTAGGCACATAGCAAGAGAGGCTCAGATAAAGAGTCGTGGTGCTCAGTGATGAGAGAGACAACCGGCTTACCCAGGTAAGTTTTATGAGGAAAGTAACCTTGAGCTGGTCTTGAAGGATGGTAAGATTTAAATGCATTTGGTGAAAAGGTCATTCAAATAGCTTCGTTTGCTATTTCAGCTTAGCAAGTGACAGTGGTTCTCAATGGAGGATGATTTTGGCAATGTTTGGGAGCATCTTTGGCTGTTACAAACAGGGGAGAAAGGATTGTTACTGGCATGTAGTTGGTAGAGGGATGCTGCTAAATATACTCAATACACGGGACAGCGCACCCCCCCACCCCTGCCTCAAGAATTATCTGGTGTAAATTATTAGTAGTACTGGAATTGAGAAACCCAGGCTGGAGCACAGAAGGTAAGTGGGAAATAAGGTTGGGGATTTTTAATACAAAACTTTCCAGAGACAGGAAGCCTGAAACTATCAGAGTGTATGTGGAGAGCATTTGGGTGCTTAGAAGACAGGGTGTTGAGCAGAGACCCTGTGGGAAGGGCCTAGGTGTGGGAAATGGAGCAGAGAGCCAAAGGACAAAGGGGATAGAATGACGACTCAGAAAGATCTGCTTAGTCCAAGACTTAGATTTAGGTCTGGAAATATAAGACTCCTTGGCCTTGCAATAAGTAAGATCAGGGTTCCCCTCCTGACTGGTCCCAACATCCCATAGGCTGGAGTCCTTTGGATGTGCTACTTCTCTCGCTGCTCACAGAGCCCATCTTCCTGGGGGGATTCTTGGGCTTCCTTCTGGAGAACACCATTCCTGGTAAGTTATGGACAGGCCCTAGCAGACTGGGGAGTGGCCAGGAAGTCATCACTCCCTGGGTTGGGCAATGTCCTGACCAACGTCTGTTTTGCAGGCACACGGCTTGAGCGAGGCCTAGGTCAAGGGCTGCCATCCTCTTTTGCTGCCCATGAGGCTCAGATGCCTCAGAAGTCCAAGCAGAAGGCCACTCAAAAGTATGAGCTTCCTGCCCCGCTCCAAAACTTGTGTTCCTGCATCCCCCAGCCCATCCGTTGCCTCTGCCCACTGCCTGAAGAACCTGGGAATGAAGAAGGAGGGCCTGCTGAGCCAGGAGAGACAGCTGACTTGTTGCCTGGTTTTGGGGAGCAGTGCCCCAGGTCTAGCAGAGAACTTAGGTCTCACTAACTCCATGACTCATAATTCTGCTATGGTTAGACTAGCTCTATCTTTCAGCTTGCTGAAGAGTTGGCTCCCAGGCTCTACTTTTGAGACAGAGAGCAACAAAGGAGAGAGAGAGAGAGAATGGGCTGACATAAGGTTTTGTTTCCCAGTAAGTGTTCCTTCCCGTAATCAGACCTAACTGTTCCAGAACAGGGGCCCTGAATGATTAAATGAGATTTTGCTTCTACACTACCTATACTCGAACTCCAGCATTCACTTAAACATTTATTAAGTGTTGGCTGGTGTGGCTCAGTGGATTGAGCACTGGCCTGTGAACCAAAGGGTTGATGGTTCAATTCCCAGTCAGGGCACATGCCTGGGTTGCAAGCCAGGTTCTTGGTCAGAGGTGTGGGAGAGGCAACCAACTGATGTTTCTCTCAAACATTGGTGTTTCTCTTCCTCTCTTTCTCCCTCCCTCCCCCTTTCTCTGAAAATAAATAAAATATTTAAAAAAATAAATATTTATTGAGCCCTTCCCATGCGCAAGGTCCTGAAACTACAGGTACAGATAAGACAGGGTCCCTGCCCTCTCGAGACACTTGTGGTTTAAACAGACTTACGTAATTACGTAATTACTAACTAAAACCCAAAGCAGAAGGCAGTCTGTAATAAAGACCAGAACAATGCTTTGGGAGCAAAGCGAAAGAAACAATTAGTTCTGACTGGGGACAGTGGGAAAGGCTTTCTGAGAGAAGCAGCACTGAGGCTGGCTTTAGCAAGAGGAAGATTTTTGGATACGGAAACTGCACGGGGAGAATTTTCCAGGCTCAGGTATCCAGCTCAAGAGCACAAAGTCCAAGATGAGGGATTTCAAGCTTCTCAGGGGCGATGAAGCATAATTATGGGAATAGATGCAGACAAGCGAGGAGGTAAAGGATGAGAGAGGGTGGGATTTATGCTTCGGAGACACGACGCTGAAAGAGTTGGAGTGGACTGGAGAGATAATCTAGTGAAGCTCAGCCCTCTCTCTACGTATATCAAAGAGATTGGACAGGTGCGGGAGGGGGGGGAAGTGGCATTTATTGACAAGTCCAAATACTGAGATGCCCTCTCCTGCACCTCACCCTGCATTCTTCCCACTCGGCCAGTCCCGCTACCCCTCCACCTCTCTACCAGTGGGTCACCCTGCCTCTAGCAGTTAAGACCACTGTGGGCCTGCAGCTAAGAGTGCTCATTTAATCCGCTCAGTGGGCCCAGACTTCCCGCCCAAGTCAGACCCTGGCTCCGCCCCTGTGTCCCAAGGCCCCGCCTCCCCGTTGTGGGGAACGGAACGTGCCTACTCAAGGCTTTTCAGTTTGCAAGGGCCCGCAGGCCTGCTGCGGGGAGGGTGGGAGCCTTCGCACCGCTCACGGTAGGTGGGGGTCGGGCTCCAATCAGGCTGGGAGCCGGGCCGGGTGGCGAGGGGCTGCTCGGGCGCTGTGTGCTGGGGAGGCCGCAGGCGCTTTGTCCAGAAGAGACCCACGCGCGCGGCCCACGTTCGGGTCTGAACTTGGGGGAGTAGGCGGGGCCTTGGGAGCTGCGCACGCACAGCCCGCCCCGGAGCAAGGCGGGGTCTGTGAGGCTGCTCCTCTGCGGGCTGTTTGGTTGGGTCGGGCAGCGGTCGGCTTTGTTACCCTCTGAGGGGTCTTGAACCCAGCCTCTGCAGCCGGTGCTGTAGAAATGGCAAGGCTGGCGGCGAAGGTTCTAATAGCGAGGGCGACTGGAAACGGGACGCCAGGCGGGGCTCTTGGGTGGGGTTGTGGTAAAGGTAGTGAGGGCTCGTCCCCTCTCAGAAGGACGAGGCGTGGTCCAGCCGGGAGGGTGGCTGGGGCCTTGCTGCCGCTCTACTGGATGGCGGAGGAACTGCGCGGAGAGAGCGTCTGGCAGCAGGGCAGCGAGGCTTGGTGCACAGCCGGGTTCTCTGGTGACCCCACCTCGCTGTTGGCCCTCGGCGCACCCCAGCTTCATTCAAGAATAATAAACGGCCCTGGCTGGTGTGGCCCAGTGGTTGAGTGCAGGCCTGCGAATCAAAGGATCGCGGGTTGCATATGCCTGGGTTGTGGGCCAGGTCCCCGGTAGGGGGCGCGTGAAAGGCAACCACTCATTGACGTTTCTCTCCCTCTTTCTCCCTTCCCTTCTCTAAAAAATATATAAATAAAATCTTAAAACAAATGTATTTAAAAAAAAGAATAATAAATGTGGAGATTAAAGGCAGTCTTGAAGGAAAAAAGAAAAAGGTGAGATGGAAAAGCCTCAGAACAAGATGTGGGTGGTCGGGGCAGCTGACCTCAGGCCTGGATATCAGACCTTTTTATGTGACCTGTTAACCCTGCCTGCACTTTAAACTCCTACCCCGCCCCCAGTACCACTGACCCCCCCCCACACACACACATGCACATTCATACAGTTTGATGGTCTCGAGTTAACGGGCTTTCTGATGTGATGGGTTAGGATGATCAACCCAGTTTTGGTGACTCGAAGTGCACGCCAAGTAGTGTCTGTAGGGAGAGAGGGTCTTGGCAACTTCACTTGCGTTTGTGACCTTTGACGATGTGAGGAGTAGCCCAACCATTCCAGGATCTCTTCCTGATAGAAAGAGCGTGGTAGGAAACACGACTGGTGTACCATTCTTCAAACATAATGTTTTGAGTCCGCTGCAAATAAGAGTCACAATGTGTATTTATAGTTCACCTGTCTACTGACTATACAAATTAAGTTCTGTTACAAGGCCATGCTTCAAAAACGAGGTGGTGGTTGGAAGACTAATGGCTTAGACTGAGATAGAAGTGACTGGAGGAACAAACCATATTAACTTTGTTAATGAAGTCCAAGGAATTTTCTTTATATTCTGAGATGACCCTCCACTTCACTTTGTTTTTATGTACTGAAATAACGAAAGAAATTGTAACACTTCCCCTCTTTTCTTAAACCCACAGGAAAAATAAAATTTCTTGTCAAGGAGCCGTAGTTACTGAATGTCTACTACGTTAAGACCACACACTGAGTCGTTGAAGTAGAAAAGTTAGTTTCCAGTAGTTTTAGGATGCGCAGCAGGGCAGGTATCATTGATGGCAGCAGTGCCTTGGGGTGGGGATGTGCAGGATGAGTGCAGTGGCCGTTAATTCATCATCTCTACCTCTGTGATGTACTCTGCCTTGTATGCATGAGTTCTTCTTAGTCTTGCAGGTTCTTCTCGAAATGGGCTTTCCTGTTTGCTCAGCACACAGAGTTTATGAGCCCTTTATCTGTGTGTCATTGATCCCTTTGAGAACTGTCAATAGCTGTAGACTTCTCCCCAAACAAGGATAGGTATGTGCATGCAGATTTTGCATGTAATTCCAGAGGATTCACATGCCTACACTCTAGATTAAGAGAATCTGTGTTAGGGCTCTGACTGGTGTGGCTCAGTTGGTTAGGTATCATTCCTCAAAGCAAAGGGTTGCCAGTTCAACTCCTGGTCAGGGCACATTCCTGGGTTGTGGGCGTGCACAAGAGGCAGTTTCTCTCTCACATCAGTGTGAATCTCCCTCCCTTCTTCTTTCTCTTAAAAAAATCTGTTTTAGGAAATATATTTTACATTGTTTTATATTTATTATTATATTTATTATTTTTATATTATATTTGTCATTATATTATATATACTATGGAATATATATGTGTTTAGGGAATATGCATATATATTTGAAATTCTGAGACCTTCCAGAGTTTTGTTTTTAGATAATGATCAAATAACCTGAATTTCCTCTGATGAAACTTATGATTTATGATGTTTTATGAAACAAGAACCACTTCTCTTCTAGAAGTTCTGGGAAAGGATAACATTGACATATTTCTTAGGAATGTGATAAATATGCAACAAGAATGGTTTCCATATTGTTATACTAGAAAGCAGAAATACTAACACCAATATGCTGAGGCTTAAATGCTATAGAAGAAAGAGATATTTTATGCCCCCTAGGAACTTAATATGGAAAAAAATCCCTCAAAATTCTAAACAGATTTTTAGTGGCCAAGAGGTACTAAAATGGGTGCTCAGTTGGGTGTATACTTGGGGTGGGGAGGTGGGGATGACTGAATGGGGTAGAGTGTAAATCCATGCTTCCATGTCCTGGCTGGTGTAGCTCAGTGGATTGAGTGCGGTCTGCGAACCAAAGGGTTGCCAGTTCGATTCCCAGTCAGGGAACATGCCTGGGTTGTGGGCCAGGCCCCAAGTATGGGGTGTGCCAGAGGCAACCACACATTGATGTTTCTCTTCCTTCCTTTCTCCCCTTTCCCCACTCTCTAAAAGTAAATAAATAAAATCTTAAACAAAAAATCCATGCTTCCTGTTTTAGTAGGGAGAAATTTCATTAGATGTATTCAACTGTCTGATGGTCTCTCCCCCACCCCCCAGGCCTCTAGTACCCTTGGACACTTTGCTAAATTAAGACTCTCTTGCGGATGGATGAACTGGAGCAAGGCCTGTTGATGCAGCCATGGGCGTGGCTACAGCTTGCTGAGAACTCCCTCTTGGCTAAAGCTTATATTACTAAGCAGGGCTATGCCTTGCTGATTTCAGATCTTCAAGGGGTGTGGCACGAACAGGTGAATGCCAGTGTCATCAGCCAGCGAGCCAAGGTATGTGCAAAGAGAAGTGATGCTGTGTTGTGGTAATGGATATTATTTCTTTCCTAGTGAAGGTCAGGGGACATTAACATCAAGTAGCTTGCTGGCCTGTCAATTCCAAGGAAAGTTGAATCAGGTTGAGACAATTCCAGTTAGTGTCCTGTACTTCTACCTATAGCCCTGGGATCTTTCCACAAGTGTGTGTGTGTGTGTGTGTGTGTGTGTGTGTGTGTGTGTTAGTTTGTGCACTGCATATGGTACAATGCAGAATTGTGAAGTAGGCCAGTTGATCTCTTTTCTCATGCCCGGTGTCTTCCTGTTAACCCGAGTTTTCCTCTGCTGTTATTTATGGAGGAGTCAGTTTC
The DNA here is from genome assembly GCF_014824575.4 of Sturnira hondurensis. Taxonomy (NCBI): domain Eukaryota; kingdom Metazoa; phylum Chordata; class Mammalia; order Chiroptera; family Phyllostomidae; genus Sturnira; species Sturnira hondurensis. The sequence goes on along the minus strand of NW_028092868.1, from coordinate 3,000,531 downwards.
CTTTTAGCGCCCTCACTCTGTACAACCCCTGCTGTCTTTTCAGGAGCTGAACAAGCGCCTGACTGCCCCCCCTGAAGCTTTTCTCAGTCATTTGGATGATCTGCTCCGCCCACTGTTGAAGAACATTGATTGCCCTGGAAACGCTACCTTCTCCTGTGATCATGTGGCGGAGGCACTGATACTACGGGTGCGGAGTGAGCTCTCTGGGCTCCCCTTCTACTGGAATTTCCACTGCAACCTAGCTGGCCCTTCCCTGGTAAGTAAAATTCAAATTTAGGGTAGGGAAGGGGGCAGTTAGCAGCTTTGAAATGAAGCTTTAGGTGCTCTTATTTTCTGAAACTGCACTTGAAATGCTCTAATTAGAAAGCTCTCCTTGTCCAGACAAAAGGCAAAAAGGATTCTTGAGTGGTACACCCTTTCCTTGCAAAGGGAACAGAGTTGGAGTCTGTGTACTTTACCGGGTGTCTTTATTCATTGCTCTAGTCAACATTTGTTAAGCAGCTACTGTGGGCCAGTTGTTGGGTGTTGAGATCTAAGACAATGTGGCCTGTTCCTGGAGTTTATAATCCAGTGAGGAGACAGACAGGCAACAAGATAGAGGATGGTTAGTTCTTTGACTGAGGTGAGCCCAGGGTGATTTAGGATCCAACAAATCTTGAAGAGAGAGTTTCTGAGCTGAGTTTTGAAGATGAGCAGGAACTAATTGGGAGAAAATAAAGAGGTCATTCTAGGCAGAGTGCACTTTGAGAGGCATGGAGGTGTTTTAGTGTGGGACAAGGCAGGAACTTTGTGGCTGCAGGGGATTGAGAGAAATACAGTAGGCAGTGGCCAGATCGTGAAGGGTCCAGTGAGTCTGAATTTTATCCCAAGGGCAACAGAGGTTCATTGAAAAACTTTAAGCTGGAGCTTAAAACGATGCAATTTGTACTTTATCAGTATCACTCTGGCAACAGGGTAGAGTTTGTACCAGTGTTAGGTTTCTTTCTGAATAGTATTTCATCATTTAAGTCTCACAGTTGTCCTGCAAGATAAGTATTACTTTCCTTGCTTTTCAGCGTAGAAAACTGATATCGAATGTAATTTGTCCCAAGTCATCCAGGTTATAAATGAACGAGCTGGAATTTCACTTGCAGGGAGGTCTGATTTGAGAGCCCGTTTTCAGGGACTAGGGGAGTACTGCCCTTTGCTCACTTGTAGCTTTCTAGGCCCCAAGAGTTTTTTTTAGAAATTTGTTAGTTGAGCCCTGACTGGTGTGGCTCAGTAGGTTGGGTGTTGTCCCAAGCATCAGAAGGTCAGTGGTTGGATTCCTGGTCAGGGCACGTTCCTGGGTTGCGGGCCATGTCCCTGGGTGGGGGTGTGCGAGAGGCAGCCAATCAGTGTTTCCTTCACACATCGATATTTCTGTCCCTCTCTTTCTTCCTCTCTTCCCTTCTCTGTAAAATAAATAAATAAATAAATAAATAAATAAATAAATAAATAAATAAATAAAAACTTTAAAAAAAGAAATTGGTAGCCCTGGTTGGCATAGCTCAGTGGATTGAGCACGGGCCTGCGAACCAACCAACCACAGTTCGATTCCCAGTCAGGGCACATGCCTGGGTTGCAGGCCAGTTCCCAGCAGGGGATGCACGAGAGGCAACCATACATTGATATTTCTCTCCCTCCTTCCCTTCCCCTCTGAAAAGATAAATAAATAAAATCTTAAAAAAAAAAAAGAAATTGGTTAGTTGGGAATGGACATTAGGAATTAGTTTGTAGGCATTACTGCTGCTGGTCTCTTTTACACTTCCATAATAACAGAGCGTATTTCAGTTGCATTAGAGGAGGGACTCTTCTGTGTAAGGGGTTAGGTTTATCAGCAGAGGGATCTGACAAATGGGCATCCTTTCCTATCTCCCTTCTTTAGTCTCCCAGAGGCGATGTGGCACTCTGGCATCAGTAGAGTGGATGGGACAAAGTGCCTTTTGAGAAACTGTTCTCTGGTGTTTATTCTTTTTTTTTTCAAGATTTTTTTATTTTTCTTTAGAGAGGAAGGGAAGGAGAGAAGGAGAGAAATATCAATGTATGGTTGCCTCTTGTGTGTTCCCTGCTGGGAACTGGCCTGCAACCCAGGCATGTGCCCTGACTGGGAATCGAACCGTGATCATGTGGTCCACAGACCGAAGCTCAATCCACTGAGCTACAGGGCCTGGTGTCTATTCTTGATCTGGAACCCAGTGGAGCTAGACTTGAGTGCTTGTAGGACTCCATTTCATTGAACTCTGAATTCCTAAGGCCCATAAACAGTGTTTAGCAGGTAATAGTCACTTGTATTTGTTGATTTTAACTGAATTTCTTGTGAAAATTTCCATCCTGCTTTAGATACAGAACTTACCTATTTTGTTCAAAACCCCTGTAACTTTTTCCAAGTAACACCAGGGGGCACTGTTCCCTCAATAATGCTTGTTCTGAGACCAAAACATTTGGGTCACCTTTGGGAAGCGCAGATAAATGCTGGCTAGTCTCATTTTGCCTCACGCAGCCCTAGAAACTTAGGGAAAAAAACAAAAGAAACTTAGAAGTGACATTGGGGAGGCAGTTCCCCGTGGAGGCTGATGAGCTCTAATAGTTTTTTCTTTTCTTTCAAAAGAATAATGTTATATTAAGCGCTGGCTGGCGTAGCTCAGTGGATTGAGCACAGGCCTGCGAACCAGAGGATCGTGGTTCGATTCCCAGTCAGGGCACATGCCTGGGTTGCAGGCCAGTTCCCTACAGGCCAACTCCCAGCAGGGGATGCACAAAAGGCAACCATACATTGATGTTTCTCTCCCTCTCTCCTTCCCCTCTAAAGATAAATTAGGAAAAAAGAGAATAATATTATATTATAGTTGAAAATCATAGATAAAAAACTGGGGGGGCAGGGCAGGGGAGAGCAATGGGGTAAAGTGTGGGACAACTGTAACTGAACAGCAATAAAAAAGAAAATAAAAAAAGAAAAAATGGAAAACACTCTTCTAGACACGTTTCTGTAACTGGGGAGCCGCAGCCCAAAAAGAGGCAGCAGCGCCCAGAGTGGAGTGAGTCCTGGTCAGCTGTGGGAGGGAGGGAGTGCTGAACAATGGATAATGATTATACTTTCGTGTAAAGTAAAATGATCATTTTTACAAGAAGAATGCCATCCCAGGAAAATCCCTGGACCTGAGGAAGCTTTATAGGGAAAAAGTTCAATCCCGTGGACACCGGCAAGGGTGTAGGCGGTCACTATTTCAAGCTTATGTGTGTGTCTGGGAGGTCACACGATCGTAATTTGTGTGTGTTACTCATTCTCGTGATAGTTTGCATTTAATTGTTTTGAATGAGTAATTCATGCGAAATACAAACAGTTCCAATATTTAAGCGTATACAGTGAAAAAATCTTTCTACCCCCTTTGCCAGTCCTTCATTTTCCTTCTCTAAAGCAACTACTGACATCAACTTCTTGTGAGTTCTTAAAGAAAGCTGTATATAGGTACACATATGTGTATGTTTGTATGTACTCACACAGTCAAATACTATCTGGGTGTATGTATGTGTTTTCACAAATGGCAGCACATGAGTCACACTTCATTACCTTGCTTTTTTTCACTTACTTCCAGAACTTAGAAACCATTCATCCCAATACATTTAGAAGACCCGCCTTAATATTTTTAATGACACCATAGTATTTTGTTTAGTGAAGATATCAACATGTATTTAATCCATATGCTCCTAGTGGACACCTACATTGTTCCCCTTCTTTTGCTGTTGTATGTAGTGAATATCCTTGTATTTACTTTTCAGTGTGCACCTGTGTGGTTAGATCACTAGAAGAGAAATAGCTGCGTCTTTAATATTGCTAACATAGTGCCAGATAATCTCGCAGAGAGACTATGCAGTTTAACTCCTGCTAGTCATACAGGAGAGTGGGAGAGTAGCTGTTTCCCTACACCCCCTGCAGCGTAAGGTGTTCACATTCATAACTTAATAGCTCTTGAGTCTCTGTGAAGTGTTATGGGATATATATTTTAAAGCTTCGGGTCTGTGCTTTCCAACACCCAGCCCATTTCCAGTCTGGCCAGCTTCTCTTTTCTTCTTCTTTCCACTGTGTATTCTGTCCAGTACATAATGGAATCCTTTTTGTTGTTGTTTACACATTTTTTCTAATGTAATTCTTTTTATTTTTTTGATTTCCAAAGTTTATTAAAAATCGAAGGATAGGAAGACTTTACATAAAAATACGTCAGTTTTAGCTTCTACACTGTTGTCCACACACACGACAAATTGGAACATGGTGTCTTTTCATTAGACCTGTGGGGAGTGACCTCGGTGGTAGCCAGGCCAGTTCATCAGGTTCCCACGATGAGGGTGGGGCACCGTGCCTGCGCCTTTGAATCGAGCTTTAAAATGGGCACCCACAGGACACTGGCCACTGTGCCGGTCTAATGTAATTCTTGATATTCCATATTTTGACTTTCAAATTTCTTGCCTCTTTGGCCATTTCATAATTCCTAGGACTCACATGCAAAGGTTTTTTTGTTTGTTTGTTTTTGAGAAAGAGCAGAGATCACAGGCTTTGGAACCAGCAGGCCTGAATTTATAGCTCAGCTTCACCACTTGGACTATTTGTATTACCAGGGATAAGTGACTGAATTTTTATGAGTCTCGATTTCTTTATCTGTAAAGCAGAAATACCAATCACAACCTTACTGTGGAGTTACGAGGATTAAATGAAAGGGCATATGTAATATTTTTTACCCTTAGCATTGTAGTGGACCTGTGAGAGCAAATGTTCCGACTTCATGATTTTTCTTTTTAGAAAAGATTGGGACCATGAGAACACTAGGGATTAAGTCAGTCTTACGTCTGGGCCCTCTCAGAGCCAGAACTAGAATCTAGGTCTCTGAGTTCCCAGTCTGTTACCCTTTTCGCTATATCTAGACCTGATACGATTCATCTTGGGATTGATAACTGCCATTCTGCTCTCCTGCCTGTGACCTGCGAACATTCCTATGAGCAATCTGGAGACATCGTGGGAAACTACAAATAGCTTTTCCCTTAGAGATTGCCAACTCCTGCTTCTGTGTCCACCACACTTCCTGCCCTCCTTAACTCTTGAGTTCTTTGAGGGCATAGGCCTCAGAGGGTCTAAGCGTGTGTTAAGCACACAGTAGGTACTTGTTGAACTGACTTGTTGAACTGCATCTCTTCATGTATTGCCGTCTGTAAGGGAAGGGGGCGGGTGGGTGTGTCTGTACCCTCCAAAAGCATTTCAAGATTTTCCCTTGTAGTGTCTGTGGATTTGCTTTGAAATGTGTTCCTTCAGCCGCAATGCCTTGTTCTAATTAACTGATCTAAGTTAGCGTTCATCTAACTTTGAAGTGAGTCAGTGATTCAGAGTGATGTAACCCAATCCTATGAAATATTTTAGACGTTAAAATATTTACCGATAATTTTTTTTTGCTATGGGGACCCCGGCATTCAATAGATAATTTCAGGTGCCTGGTGTAGCATCAGCGTGTTTAATGAGACATGGCATTGATTAAAGACTGTTTCCCATCATGTCTCATGTTGTTATGTTTACCACCACTCAAAGAAATTGCTGTTAAGGTGGCCTCTTAGAGAGACGCTGGTTCCTTGGCTCGAGGAATTTCTGTTGTTTGAGGGCTGTCCCCATATGGATGGTGACACTGCTTGGTCAGCCGTACGACTACTTCCATTCAACCCACCAGATGTCCACTTGCTTTCATACAAGTTCTCACTTGTGTTTCTTCCTGACTTACCTCGAACAGGGCCAATGTTACCACAAATGGTTCCTAGGACACAGGGCTGGATCTGGAGCAGATAAATTTTCCCAAAGCAGAACTTCTGCCACATACTGAATATCACACATCACTGGATGTTTGAGTTTATACTAAGGACTGAGCTGGCAGACAGCACAGGTTGGGATGCGCTGTGTGACGAAAAGGGGCCGGAGTCTCGAGCTGGACCCGCTTTCTGGTCTTCCACTTTGTGCAGTCACCCTGCGTCTCATGGGCCCCGGTGCTGGGACAAAAGGTCCTGCCACGAACCTCTCACCTCCCCCCTGCCATTAGAGAGAGAAATGTGGGAAAAAAGTCTTTCCTCTCAGTTGGGGCCACAATACAATGGAAGTTTTTAATAGTGAGTTTTACTAGAAAGTTAATGGAAAACAATAACACAAAAGTCTGAAGAGTTCAGACTGCTGATCCTGTTTGAGGGGAGTCTGGCTTGCCCATCTTATAGGGCACTCCGCTACTCTTTCCTCACTTCAAGCCTATGGGGGCTGATCTTGTTTAAAAATTCTCCATGTAGATCAGGGCCTGGGGTTGGTGTACTACGGTCAGCAGGCCAACCCTGGCTTGCCGCCTATTTTTGTAAAGGTTTATTGGAACCCAGCCACCCTCATTTATTACATGTTGTCTATGGCTGCTTTCATGCTGCAAAAGCAGAGCTGAGTATTGCGACAGGGACTGTATGGGCCACAGAATCAAAAATATTGACTCTCTGTCCCTTACAGAAAAAGTTTGCTGACCTCTGGTCTGGGGTATTTCTTCTTACTGCCTCCTCAGCTCATCTCCTTCAGGGAAGGGAAGGAAACTCTGGTCACATCCCTGAGCCACAAATAGCTTATTGATTTTGGTTATTTTCTTTGGCTAAGGCTTTTATCTTTCCAAGGCTAATAGAGACCTTGCATGGGTGAATTAAATGGTAATTTTGTATAGCTGCACATTATCATATGAGAACAGCATCCTAGCTGCGCTGCAGTACGGCTGTGCTTGTGACCTTCTTACCTCTTGTTAAGGGCAAGGTGTGTGTGTGTTGGTAGTTTGTTCCCTCCCAGGCTGGCCTCTCGGTGACTGGCTTGCTTCTGTTACAGCAATGACCTTAGACTTTGCTGCATTGGTAGAAACAGACCAAAATGGCTCTTCTGTAGCGTGTGGGTCAAATTCGACTTCAGAATCTCTCTACTTTCTGTGGACTTTTGTCTCCTGTTATACTGCAGCTAGCACGTTCTATTGTAGCCACACCTCACTTTCTGGAAGGTTACTTGGATCCTCTGCTTTCGTCTCTCTTTCTCTGCTGAGAGTTGAGTTAGTACTTTCCTCTTATAAGCTGATTACATCCTTCTCTTTACAGCTCTAGGTATCTGTTCATGAGTATGCTTTATTCTTCTCATCTTTTTGCCTGTGACACAGAGAAAATCTTTGAACTGCTTTAATAATGAACTTCTTTAATCATTGCATTTGTATTTACATTCATGTAAATGGATTGCTTGCCTATGAAACAGTAAGTTCCTATGAAAACATTTACTCCAGTATTTTTCTGGTTCCTGATACAGTGTTAGGGAATGTTTTGTAAGTACCTGTTGGCTCATTGCTATCTCTTCCATGAAAGGTGTCCCAACATTTGATTCGTCCTCTGATGGGCGTGAGCCTGGCCCTGCAGTGCCAGGTCAGGGAGCTGGCCACACTGCTTCGTATGAAAGATCTGGAGATCCAGGACTACCAGGAGAGTGGGGCTGCGCTGAGCCGAGGTGAGAGGACATTCTTGGGGATGTCGGGTGGGGAATGGTACAGGTAATCAAAGGTGCCTTAGCAGAGGGAGACTTTATTTACATTAGAGAGGTGCTTCTTGGAGGGTGGGTGCTGCGGACTGACCAACATGGAGCCTTGCTGCTTCTCTCTGCCTCGAGTACCTGGCTGGTACCCAACTGGCCGGTAGAGGCTGTCACCGAGTTCAGACATGCCCTAGGCAGTGGCAAAGAAAGACTTGGAGAGCAGCCAACAGCTATGCAAAATCGTGCGAGGGCAACATGAACTTGGGACTTCAGGAAGCTGCATAGCTCCAACTTCAGAATAAAAATTCAGTTTGACCTTTGTCTTCGTGCTGGGAAAACCTCCAAGAGCACGTGCCGCCCCGGACCCTGTCATTTGTTGCTAATCACCCTCTCCCCCTCCTCCTGTGTGCCACACACTCTCATCCCTTCTCCCGGGGGACTAGGCGCCTCTGGGAGTAGCATCTTCGTGCTCTTTCCCAAGAAGTTTTGGGCTCTGTTTCTTTTCTGCCACACAGGTAAGGAGCTTGTCCTGAGACTCACATTTCTTTTCTGTATCCCTTCTTATCACAGATCGGTTGAAGACAGAGCCATTTGAAGAAACGTCTTTCTTGGAACAATTTATGGTAGAGGTAGAGTGTTTGTTACTTCCTTCCTCCTGCGCGTCTTGGCTTTACTTCCTTCTTTTCCAGGTGCTCCAGTGATGACTTGTGTTTGGGTATTAGGTTGCTCGCATGGTTGGAAAGCTCTTTCTCTGAAAAAGTTGCCTATAAAAAGTCCGGTGAAGCTTGAGATGTACGTGGGAAGTTGGGGGAAAGAAAGTAAAAGGCAAAGGCAGGCTGATTAAATTCATAAAACATCTCTGTTAAAGTACCTAGGTATTTAATTTGGAATTCTCTGACCTTGGAAAGCTTGGTTGCCCAGTTGCTACATTCTTGCTTGTTGAGGTCTGATCACAGGTCTGGATTATGGAGCGGGGTTGGGGCTGGGGGGGCACTAGTTATTATTACTTGTCCAGGCCCCTCAACATCCCACAGTAGAGGAAGGGGGAAAGCACAGGGCTACCATTTGGGGACTGTCTTGTGGGCACAGTAGGCTGTGGAAAATCACAGTGTTTATACAAGGGGACTGGCAAAGGAATGAATGGGGAGTAGATAATTGTGGCCTGTCAGAAGCTCCTGCCTGGGTTTCCCTTCTAAGGATTGAGCTTGGCCAAAAGAAACAACTGTTAGATGCCAAACAGGGGGAGTATTATTAATAGTGACCTTTGATAATACCAGTCAATATTGATCTTCTCCTTCTCTAACTCTTCTGGGACTTGTTGGTTGTACAGTTAGTACCTTAATATTATTGCCCTATTTCCTAATTGTACATGTTACCCAAATTGGTACTTTATTATGTAAGTAAATAATGTTACTATAGTATTAGGTTATATGTAAGTTATTCATGTTTCTATCTTCTAGGCTAATTTGTAAACTCCTTATGGATAGAGGCTGTAACTCTTACTGCTTTTGAACCTAAAATTAGTACTTTTCACAGAGTTAGGCACACAGCAGGTGTTCTGGAGTTGGAACTTTCTGTTCCGCCTCTGTGTGTCGGTTGAGCAGTGACTCCAGGATGTGGGGGTCTTCCATTAGGGGCAAAACAATGCGAGCTGAGGACAGAGTCCATCTATTGCAGCAACTGTAACTCTGGAGAAGGAAGTCATGTATTTGCAAAGTCCTGAGCAGGATCGGTTTCTAGTCTTTATGGGGAAAGAGACACCATTAAACGTAGATTTCCTCGGCCCTTTTTCTGTCAGCTTCCCCTGTCTATGAGTTTGGTGCAAGGTTAACAGAGGCTGGAGGTGACACACTAGTCCGTGCCTCAGCCCCTTCGTTAAACAACGCAGGGCTTATTCTTAGCTCCGCAGAGGGGCCCCTTCCTGATCTAGGGCCTGCATTCCTCTCCGGCTTGGTTTCTTGACATTTTTCTTTATGTGCTTGATGCTTTGGCCCTACAGAATGACTTCTAGTTACCAAAAATGCTTTTTCTCTGACCTTTATGTCTTTGTACACATTGTTCCCTCTATCTAGAATGCTCAGTGTGCTGGGCTTATACCTTGTAAACTTCTGTGCTCGACTTCTTTAGGAGACCTTTCAGGACTCCTGTAAAGATAATACTTCATCCTTGCTGCTGTAGCACCTTGGTTTGTACCTTTATTTTACCACTTAGTGCTTCGTAACATTACCGTCTGTGTGTCTGCAAGACTTGCTCCTCCGCCGATTTACGGATTCCTTGAGGGCAAGGCCTGCGTTGGATGTATACCCATGTCCCCAGCACTGAACATAGTACCTAGAACTGGCAGGTTTTCCAAAAGAGTGTGGATGAATATGTTGATAAATATATGCCGGGGGGATTTTATGAAAATTGTGGCCTGTCGATAACAGTGGTGCTCGCTAGACCTATATGTGGGGTCTTCGATTATTCTCCTGGTTTATTTTACAGCTTTCGATACATCCCTTCTCTCAGCACCCCTGTTTTCTCGTTGATAAAGTTGGAGGCTCATCTGTTCCGTGTTCTGGGGGCCGGGGGGAGCCCCACAGAACTGAATGTGAAAGCACACAGAGTCCAGGAAGGCTACTAGTGTTTGGAACCAACTGCTTCAAGAAAACCGGTCCTTCAGACTTCGGGTGGGTCACATCCAAGCCACATAGACTTTGTAGAATTTTATTAGATCCACCAAGGATCTGAGACACAGGTGGCTGTAGCTTTCCTTTTCACAGGCTAAGAAATTGGGCCTCTGGGAAGTTCAGTGACTTGTCTAAGGTCATTAAGCTGTAGCTGTATGTTCGGGACCTCCTATACTTCTTGTCCAGGATTATCCCTGTTTCATTTTGCTACGTGGGCTGTACACACCATTGAGGTGAGGGTTCAGGGCTAGGGTAATGTGAGATTCTTGTGACCTCTGGGATCACTGCACTGTCCTCTGGGATCATCGAAGGTCCCATGTCGCTGTGAGAACTGAGGGTTTCCTAGCGGGACTGCAGAATTTCTTATGGCCGCTGCGTCTTTGCAGTTATGCTGCTGCCCTGCGGGCCTACAGACAGGACACAGAAGGGTCATGGGGTCATTCAGAACTGAGCTGAAAGGATGTGCCATCAAAATAAGCAACATAGGAAGATAAACAAACCAGGGACAGGGAGCTTGGGTTGAAGGTGCAGGGGGGCCGGGACTGAAGTCGGAGGGCCATACGGTCAGCACCTGGGGGCTGTTTTTTCTAGTTCTCATTGGGACGATTGCTGGGCAAAAGGCCATAGAGATAGGGCAGGGGCCAGTAGGACGGGGAAGTTTCTAGGATACTATGGCCAGGAAAAGTATTTAAGGATTGAACAGAGGTTGCTGCTTCTCCATATTTAGCTCTTCCTCCCCACTCTCCCCCAAGAGCCTCTGATTTCTCATTTCCAGGGAGCCCAAGGGAGCCAGCTGACGGTGGCCCTACTAGAGGGGGAATACTGGCAATGTTGATACAAGTCAGGTGGGCAAAGTAGCTGCTGGCATGATCCTCCCAGAGGGCGAGAGCCCCAGGTAGAGCATTTCCTAGGACCAGGGGCTGAAAGTCACCTTTAGGAGTAGACGATGAGTCAAAAAACTGGGGACTGATACTGCATGGCAGTAGGAACTGTGTTAAAGGGGAACTTTAAAATGCCTGGGCTGGCAGAGCCCACTCTCAGTCTAGTCCACTGGAGGGAGTTCCTTCCCCTGGCCCTGCCCGTGCCTTCCTCTCTCCATCTGGTTGCCATCAGGCTGTGCGGCTGCTGGCGGGGCTCTTTATTTATTTATCCCAGTGTAATGGGGTGAGGAGGGAGCTGGCCTAAGGCTGGCATTCCGAGGCCAGGCCACTGAGCCACAGGCGGTTTGCATGGGTGTGTGAGTCACTGGGGCTGCATGCTGCTCAAACCAGACGCGGCCAGGCTCGGGGACAGGCAGCCCAAAATAGAGCCCCGCCCTCTGCAGCTGGCAGCCCCTGGCGAGGAATCAGCCCTTGACACCAAAACCTGGGCAGTTGTGTGAAGTTGGCTCTCTTAGGGAGGGGAGCTTTCACAGAGGTAGAGATTTTGCAATTCTCTTCTCCTCTATCTTCAGAGGAGAGTATTCAGCAGAGCAGTCACTTCTGTTACTGCATTCTGAATGCCTTGTAAGACTTAATCTGTTCAGCATAAATTCTTTAACCAATTTCTGTTATACAGTTTTCGTTATATAACTACGGTTAACGTTGATTTGACTCAGCGTCCTAAATGCAGCCCTGGCCTTTGTGTACCGTCTAGTTTTAGTTACTATCTTCATCTGCTGTCTGGCTGCAGCCTGATTCCAGAGTAGACCCATCAAGCAATACAGTTATTCATTGCTGCTCTTAGGAAGCTAGAGGTTGCGTCAAAGACACCGGGGAAGATGGAGGGTCCTTTAACCTGGAACTTGTGGTCCTTTAACCTGGAACTTGTTGTCCTGTTAGGTTTGTTCACAGACAGCTGCTACTTGGTTTCCTTGGCTGGCTTTCCATTCTTTACCCGCCCCTTAAATGTTAGTGTTACTCAAATAGTGTCCTTGACCCTCTCACCCTTCACCCTCGTTCTTTCTCATCTGAACTCCAGCATCAGCTGTCATCGAGTGCCGCTGAGTACCGAGTGTGAATCTGCACCGTTTTAGGCCCTTATTTTTTCCTGCACGTTTGTCGTGTCCACCTGGATGTCTCCCATGCAACATGTCCAGAATTAATCTACTCCCCCTAACCTATTTCTCCTCTTATGTGCCTTGTCTTGGGGAATTATACCATTATCCATTCAGTTTTCTCAGCTGGAAACTTAGAAAAAGGAGGAGTTACCCACTTTTCTCTTTGTCTTTACTTCCAAAGCTGAACTGGTTAACTGTGCTTTGAAGCTGCTGTTTTTCTGTGTTCCAGCTTCCATGTCTAAGACTCGCCCCACCCTGCTCCATTTTTGGTTTGACTATGCGACAGCCTCCTCACTTTTCTCCTGGTCGGTACTCACTCCCCTCCCATTGAATCTGTGGTGATGTCAGAGTGATCCCTTTGAAACAGAAACCTGATTATGTCACTCTCTTGCTTAAAGTCCTTTAATGGTTCTCAATAGCCTATAGAATAAAGTCCAAAATTCCTTGCACGTCACCCAAGGTTATTCATGATTTGGTCCTGCTGAGCTCTTCGGCCTGACCCTCCGCCACTGGCCCATATACCCACAATCTCATCACACTGAAGTATTGACAGCTTCCCGCCCGTACACCTCTGGGCCCATTTGCTTTGTGTTCTCTTCCCTCTTGTCCTCATGACAAACTCCTGTTCAACTTTCCTAACTGTATTTGGGCATCATCTCTTTTTTGAGCTTTCCCGTGACAATTTTTTCTTTCCTCAGCCTTCTGTCCTTCTCCCAAGTGTAGGTTTACTTTCCAGCTATTCCCATTGTGCCTGTACCTGCCTCTGCCACTCAGGTCTGAGCCATTGTTCTCTTTTTCTTGCATTCTTGCAAGAGCTTCCCACCGGTATCCCTGCTGCTAACCCCATGCGCATCTTTGGCCAACGAGGGGATGTTACTAAAATATAAATCATATCATGCTACTCTACTGCTCAAAGCCCTTCACTAGCTTCACATTTCTCTTACAAGGTAAAACCAGGCCCTTAGGATGGCCTGCGCAACCCTACATGGTCTGGACCTCATTACCTTTCTGACCTCATCTCCTACTACTCTCTCCCTCACTAACTCACTGCAGCCACGCTGGCTTCTTGCAGTTTTCCTAACACTCTAAGCATCACCTGCCTTTAGACCTTTATGCTGCCTGTTCCATCTGTCTGGAACACTAGGTCTTCAGATATTTTGGTGGCCAACTCCCTCTTGCTCTATGACAAATTACTCCAGAACTAGGGGCTTAAAGCATTTAATAGAGGCTTGGAGGGTCAGAATCTGGAAGCAGCTTGGCTGGGTGATTCTGATCTCTCATGACATTGTAGTCGGGATTTGGGATGGGAATGCAGTCGTCAGAGTAGATTGGTGCTGGAGAATCCGAGTCCCAGCTCGCTCACAGGGCTGTCGATGGGAGGGGCTGTTTCCTTGCCACATGGGCTCCCCATGGGGCTGCCCGCGTGAACATCCCTGGCATCCTCCAGAGCCAGTAGTCCCTGAGAGACCAAGACTAAGACCTAGAGTGAGACCAAAATGGAAGCTGTAATCTTTTTATAACCTAATCTCAGAAGTGACATCTCATCTCTATCTTGCTGTATTCTCTTCATTAGAAGTGGGTCACTAAGTCCAGTCCGTATTCAAGGGGAGGGTAATTAAGCTCCACCCCTTAAGGCAAGGCATGTTAAAAACATCTGTGGACAGTCCTGACCCGGATGGCTTGTTTGGTTGGGTGTAGTCCTGCAAAGTGAAAGGTCATTCATTGGTCAGGGCACATGCCTGGGTTGATGTTCCATCCCCAGGTGGCATGTGTAGGAGAGGCAACTGATTGATGTTCCTCTCCCTCTTTTTTCCCTCCTTTCCCCTCTCTCTAAAAAAAAAATTATGGACATATCTACAGAGAGTACAGTAATGTCTTTGTTCAAATGTCACTTCTCCTGGAATTTACCTTGACTATCCTTTTAAAATTGTAAGCCACATCCCCGCCCCTCTGCACCTGGCACTCCCATTTTGCTTTACCACGTTCTACTTTCTATTTTTTCCATGGCCTATATTTTCTAACATATTACCATAATATTCACTTATTTTACTGTGCTTACCATTCATGGCCTGTCTCCCCGCTGCCATGCACCTGTTTCTCAACACGTGGAGGAAGACACAGGACTCAGAGTGTGTTTCGTCAGCATCCTCATGGGCATTGTACAGAAGGATAAGTCCAGATGCATCCGCATGGTCTCCATACCACCGTGTGTGTCACTGCTCTGAACCAGAGAAGCTCACAGTGAGTCCATTCCTCTGGAATTCAGAATTGTGCGTGCGCACTAGGCCAGGTTGTGTGAGCATATATGGTATGATAGTATTGTCATCAAAGAGCTCACTGTGCACAATGGATATTAATAGGGCCACAGGAGTGGGGGGGGTGAAAAAAACTTCCTGTAAAAGTGAGGTCTTGAACTGGACTGTAGAATATGTTTTGGGGCTTTTTGGTTTCTTTTTTTCAGTCTTGCTAGGGAACTATTCGGCAGGTAATTTATGTGGATAGCACATGGACAAAGGATATACATTAAGAACGAGGGCCTGGCTGGGGTAGCTCAGTGGATTGAGCACAGGCCTGCGAACTCAAGGGTTGCTGGTTTGATTCCCTGTCAGGACACATGCCTGGGTTGTGGGCCAGGTCCCCATAGGGGACATGTGAGAGGCAACCCTACATTGACATTTCTCTCCGTCTTTCTTCTTCCCTTCCCCTCTATCTAAAAAAGAAGAAGAAGAAGGAGAATGAGAGTGGGTAAGGATTAATAGGGAATAAGGTTTGCAAGATAGTAACCCAAGGTCAGGCTATAGAGGGCCCTACATGCTGGTCTGGAAGACCGGTACTTTATTCTGAAGGTAAATGTTTTTCAGCTTTTTTTCTGCCTAGAATCCATTCATTCGTCCATGTCAGTCCCTTCGTTAGCATTCCATGCAGTGGTTCTCAAACAGAGGCGCATCTCCTAGGTAGGAGACGGGGCACTTCCTTCTTCCAGTTATTAATTACCGTTGTAGATAGCGGGGAAGCGTTGGGAGTTTTGACTGGAGCACTGACACATGAAAGCAATCTTTCAGGAAGATCAGGCCGTCAGGGGTGTGCCCGTGCGATCTGCAGAATAGTGGTGCTGTTGACAGACTGGGAAAATCCTGGGTGGGGCTCGATTAAATCTAATCTTGGATGTATAAAGCGATGGTTTTCCTTATTTAAAACACAAATCCACCAGTATTTGAGCTCTGCACTGAAACTCTCCAGGGAGGAAGGGATGGCTGCACATGTTTCTCGGCTGTATTTCTTCTGAATTTTGCCTTCTCTTTGGGGTTTTCTCACTGTGACTCCTGTAGTCGCCACTGAGCCCTGCTTCCAGGGGTCACCACTTCTTTTCTTCTGGTCCAAGAATGTATAAAAAGGCCTCTTTCTTTACTGTCCTTTTACAACGCTTTGTAAGGGTCCATGCTTTCAAAACAATATTTATTAAAAATCGGAGGATAAACTAAAAGGGAGTCAATGCAGAATATACAAATGAGATAACATGACTCCGTTCTAAAAGATAGGTTTCTGATTCTTGGAATCCCAGTAGTGAAGGACTTACCATGTTCTAAAACTCTCTGATCTGAAAACACTCAAAACCAAATGTTCTAAACTCAGATGCCTACATGGGATAGGCATACAACATAAATAGGTGTATCGGGCCAGAGAAAAGACGATAAAGGTTTGTGAGAGCCTGTGGGAAACTAAATTGTATGTACCCCTGTGTCCAGACCCAGACAGGCTAGTGCGATTTAACAGACACTGCTCCAGGAAGCTGTGTATCTTAATTTAAAGGGAGTTACCAACTCTCCTAAAATAAAAACTATTTTGTTTTGTTTAGCTCTACCAAATCTACTATTAATCTCTCATGTGATTTTATATTTTTTTAAGATTTTATTTATTTATTTTCAGAGAGAGGAGGAGGAAGGGAAAAAGAGAGGGAGAAAGAGAAACATCAATGTATGAGAGATACACACCTCTCACACACCCCCAACTGGGGACCTGGCCCACAACCCAGGCATGTGCCCTCACAGGGAATTGAACCAGTGACCTTTTGGTTTGCAGGCCAGTGCTCAGTCCACTGAGCCACATCAGGCAGGGCTCTCATGTGGTTTCAATTTCCAGACTGAGAAATCTACTTAGTTCTGAACTGAGTTTGAGGCAGTGTTGATTGATGCCTTATTTCTGGCAAATATCTAGCCCCTTTAGGCGTAACCTATAAGCTTTACATACCTCTGGAGCATTTTGCTCTGATATTATCCTTATTTGAGTCTTCCCCCCTTTTCCCCCTTGTGGAGGAAGGGTGTCACGAAACTCCATTGATTGCAGTATGTCCATTTAACAATATCATTGCTCATACAAACATTGATGGCTTATATGTAATTAGAGTTCATTTGAAAACATAACATGAAGATCTTTTTATCTTATTCTTTAAAAATATTTTTAGTCCTCACTTGAAGGTATATTTATTGATTTTAGATAGAAAGGAAGGGAGCGAGAGAAAAATATCGATGGGAGAGAGAAACATCAATTGGTTGCCTCCTGCATGTGCCCCAACTGGGGATCAAACCAGCAACCTAGGTGTGTTCCCTGACTGGGAATTGACCCTGCAACCTTCTGGTGTATGGGACGTTGCTCCAACCAAGTGAGCCACCTGGCCAGGGCAAGATCTTTTTCAATACATCTGGACTTAAATGGATCATAGGACATACAAGTTTGAATGCTCAGGAATGAGTTTTAAAGGTTGAAATGAGTTTGAAACTCAAATGAGGTTGAAATGAGTTTGAAACTTAGGTTGAAACAAGGACCTATAGAAGTAGATTTGGGAATCATACTCAGAGGAGCAATATTTGGGATTGGATGCATGTTCTCCTGGGAAGAGCATGGAGAAAAGAACAAAAGTCCAATGATGAGATTTGGGGAACAGTCATACCTGGAAGGAGTAGTAGGAGCCAGTGAAGGAAAGGTGAGTGGGACAGAATGAGGACAGAGGAGTAAGTTAGTCAAGAAAGGGAGAACTAACCGTCATCAAATACATACTGTATTTGTGCGAGACACAGTGCTAGGCGCTTTATCTAAATTATAACTTTAATCCTTACAACAAACCCAAGAGGTCAGTAATACTATCCACATTTTAAAGATAAAGAAGCAGAAGCTTAAGGGCTAAGTAATTTGCTTCAAATCACTCAACCAATTTACTCATATTTGTCTTTATCAAATCCCATGCTCTTCCTGTCACCAAGGAGAGTGATTCACAGAGCCACAGGCAGGAGAGAGACCAAAGAGGAAAGGTGACTGCCTGCCCCACGCAGTTCCCGGTCGCAGGCAATACAAGCAGATAACAGGCTCAAGGGGCCAGACAGTGGAGGCGATGAATGCAGAGCTCTCATCAGAGAAGTTTCCCAGTGAAAGGAAATGAGAGCTAGCTGGAGAGCCAGAAGGTGCTTAAACAAAACATTTTTTTTAAGATGAGGAGACACAAATGTTTGAAAGCAGAGGAGAAACCAGTGGAAAAGGAGAGTATGAAAACAGAGACCTACAGAGCTGAGGGAAATGAAAGAATTAGACCTTCCCTTAGGGTTTGTGGATAGCTGAAGGCACGGGAGATATTTTGAAGATTGATGACTTGATTTCTGGCTGTTTCTATCCTCTTTCCCTAAGAGATGGAGCCCTTTCATCCCAAAATGATATAGCCCTTTCTGAGGGCATTGAATCTGCCTTACTTAAAAAGTGGATCAGCCCTGGCTGATGTGGCTCAGTGGGCTGAGCGCTGGACTGTGAATCAAAGGGTTGCTAGTTCAATTCCCAGTCAGGGCACATATGTGGGTTGTGGGCCAGGTCTCTTGTAGGGGCCCTGAAGAGGCGACCACACATTGATGTTTCTCTCTCTGTCTTTCTTCTTTCCTTCCCCTCTGTCTAAAAATAAATAAATAAAATCTTTGAAAAAAAAAGTGGGCCAGAGGGTTACATGATTTCTGTTATGACAGAAATTATGAAAGGGACAGAAGTAAAAGTATAAGCTATCTTCTTTTCTTCTTCTGAACTCTCATAGCACTGCGCATCTTCCCTGGGTGGCTTATCACTCTGGCCTTGTAGTGCGAGAATGTCTGCGCTTGTCTCCCCTGCTACATGCTCCACTGCTGGAGCGCAGCACTGGCTTGCCCATGTCGTTTCCCTCCTGAACCTGTGCAGTGCCTCGTAGATGCGAGGTGACGAATGGCTGTAGCTTAAAGGCATTGGCATTTGAGGAGTCTCTCCCATTGGTAAAGGTTTCTCTGGTTATAGAAATGAAGAGAGAAACCCAATTATCGAGCGATTTGTACCTTTAAGCTTTATCTGCTCTATTGGCTTCATCACCTTAGCCTTTTATCTAGAGTGTTCTCGTGTAACCATCACTTGTGGGTGATGTATTTTTGGAGAGTGAGCCACGTTGAAAAGTGGGAGTTCTGCAGAGACTGAGCCATCCAATGTGTAAGAGTCCTGGGTATCCTTGTTATCTGCCGTCGGGAATAGTCAAGGTGAACATTTTCACAGAGTCTCAGGAAGAATTGCATTCATTCTGTGCGGGAGACCTTTGGTCTATTTGTTCTTCTATTTGGAAGTTTAAACACACGTGGACAGTGCTTACTAACTACCAGTGAAAATATTAAACTTCGTGATATTTAATATTTTGTGACACTAAAAATTTACAGCATGGTTTCTGCCTTTGAAAGATGGACTTTTAAGAGCGATCAGGCCACTGGAATTCACATATATGCAACAAATATTCTAAATACATAAAATGTATGTTACCCAAGAGGAGGAAGAAATAGATTCATTTGGATGGGATCTAGAGGTCATACCAGGCTAGCCGGGCTAAGGTATTTCTGGAAGAGATGAATCTTGAGCTAAGAGTTCAGAGGGATTTTGTGTAGTAAATGGCTGCCCAAAGGGAAGACACACTGGGTGTTTTATTCGGTTATGCAACCTGAGAGGCTCCCCGAGGCATGGTGGTTTGAGGGAATCCTGTAAGAGCTCTTGGGCATCTGTTCCTCTTGTGCTTGAAGCCTGAGCCGTTCTGATGCTGTGCATTTTCCCCTTAGAATCTTACTCCAAAGAACCCATTCCGATTTGATGTGAGTAAAGCGAGGAATAAGAGGGAGCTTTGAAACAACAGTATGACAGCACTTCTTGGTTTAAAGAAGGAATAGTCGATGATCATCTTGGCATTTAGTTTTTGGCAGCCCCCAGCAGCTAGGGATGAGCAGAGCAAAAGTGCTGAACTTAGTAGGTACCTAAGCAGATGCAAGTCTCAAGCAGAGTATTTCCCCAAATTGGGGCTAACCTCTGATAGTGAGAGAAGTAAGAATCAGTATACAATGGATGAGATTAGCTGTCTACAGAAGTAACACACCCAGCTGTTTGTAAATGTAGTATTGCTATGACGCTGGGTTACACACTCATCAGGGGCCTAGGCTAGTACCTTAACAAAGGGAAGCGTGGCATCTCAGATATCTTATACAAAGACTGGAGCGGTTGAATTTTATAAGCTTTAGGGGAGTTTATCAATCTAAGAATATATCAAGCCTCTTTGTTTTACTTCTGAGGAAATTAGGGTGCACAAAGATAAAAGAATCCCTGTGCAGACAAACTGTGGTAGATTTGGCATCAGACGCAATTTAGCACCAGGGTGCTCTGGACTTCCGGGCCAGTATTCTTCCCTCGTGTCCCATTGCCCTGCCACTTGTTACACAGCTGTGCTTGGAACTTGATGTGGACAGTAGGCAAGACCGAGACCCCCTGTGAGCAGGGTAGAGACCTCACTTAATCACAGGTAGGAAGTGGTGCCTGGCTGGAGAGCTCCGCCCCAAGCACTGCCTCTCTTCTCACTCCACATTCCTTTCTTCCAACTCTTAGTGTGCGCACCTCTGGGCTCTTACATGCAGTTTGAGAAAAGCTGTTAAACAATTAATTCATGAGGCCTGAGGAGACATACTAACAGAGGGGCAGAGTTGTATAGAACTCAAAAAAAAAAGAAAAGAAAAAGAAAAACTGAGGAATAACACTTTATTAATTTGTCTAGTCCAGTGCCAAAGCAGTGCTCTGGTAGAATGTGGATGAATGTCTGGCTTGTTCCACAATGTATATGAACTATCCCATAAAGTCATTGCTAGTTTTTTGTTTTGCCTTTTTCTGTGTTTAACAGGTAGTACTCTCGATGTTTAGTCAGCTTCCTAGGAAAAATCAGCTGAAGATACATCAGTCCCTGGAATGGTATAGCCCCCACCTTGTACACTAATAAATTGGCACTTTAACTTGTAAATTAGTCTCTTATGATTTTAGTTAGCATCGGTCAATCCCCTAGAGTCTGATTATCCCTAAATTAACTGATGAACACCAAGTTAGAGACTCTGGACCTTTGGTGACCCCTGCAGACCCCCTATGAACTCCCCACCGGAAGCTGCTTGAGCAGCCTCTCAGGGTCCCTCAGTCCGGGTATCGACTGCCCTTCCCCCAACGTTTCTTATTGAAAATACTGAGTGCCGGGCCTCCTCTAACTCTGTTTTAGAGGAGCTAGCTAGTTCAAAAGCATCACGGGTAAGTACCAGAGAGTATTTATTTATTGGATGCTGTGCCTTTTGTTCAGTGCAGTAAGTGAACTTGACCGTACAGCTCCTTTCATTGAACCTACCACATGCAGTAAGAAATCCTCCCATCAGCTTTTGGGCTTTGCTCAGCCGGGGAGGCCTTTTGGACAGGGAGTGTGAGGTGTGGAAGTCCTAACGTGGAGGGTGTCTCTCAGCACTCTCTCCACTCGTAGCCTTCCTTTCTTTGACTTCATCCACCCGTGAAGGAAGTGCCCCCTTTTCTTTTCTCACACCCATTTTAGAGAATTCAGTGTCAGAGGACTTCACAGAGTTTTGCTGCCCTGATCTACAGAGCCCGAGTACCTTAGAGTCCGAAGACTGCCTCTAGCTGTACCGATGTGGCCAGAATCTCTCGCATCAACCAGCAGTGATGTACAGACAATAGCTCCTCTCTCCTGAAACTGCTTCTGAGGCCTAAAAGCCCGAATCAAATAACCATTGTGCTAAGCTCATATCAGGGCTGAGAATGTCAGTTTTCAGTGTGTCCTTGCATATAAATATAGGTCTCTCTAGATATAAAAAGTGAGAGAGTGTGTAAGTTGCCTTTTTTTTCTATACCCCCTTTCATGGGACAAGCTAATGAGATGCATATCATTAAAGACTCGATGTGTTGTGGGACGGAGCCTTTTAAACTGGATGTGCTTGGCTTAGTCATGGCAAATATTTACCAAAAAAAAAAGGGACATACCATATAAAATTAGAGTTCTGAAAATAGTACTGAGAGAGGGAGAAAGAAAGAAAGAAAGAAAAAAAAAAGCCCAGGGCAGAAAATACAGGCCAGTCTGTTTGGGGAAAAGGGAAAAAGAGATAAAATGAGAGAAACCTCGGCAGTAAAAACAGCATCTTGGTAAACAGACTATAAAAAAATTGTGACCTGCTTTCTGGCAGCCCTGGCGGCTGTCGAGCGGGTGACGGTGGCGGAGCTGGCGTCTGTGTGGACACACGGTGCCCCGGGCGCACGGCTCGCCTGGCCGTGCGGGGCGTTAAATTTAGCCACATAATGATGGGCCTGAGGACAGCCTCTTGTTGACCACACCATAATTACTGCTTCACTTTATGAATTTTATTTTGCTTATTCTGTTTCCTCCTTCTTTGGCACGAAGGAAGCCTGGAGTGGGGGGAGTCCCGCCCCCACAGCCCTCCCTTACTGGACAAATGAGTCTTCATAGAAACTTGGGCTCTTGGGCCATCAGGGGTACAGAGTAAGCTCCCTTGATTAATCAGAAAGAGAGAGAGATTTGCTGGTCCCAAGGCTCTTGATTTATCATAGTAAAGTCATAAGGGGGACTTACCAGCCCTACCTCTCAGAACTCTTGGAGAAAATGTCCTGAAGTCTTTGGTATTAGAAGGCACTTCCATGTGAGTCTGTAGAGGTTGATACCCTTACTCTGTTTGCACCCCCACAGCTAGTCTCCCAGGTTTATTCGATTTTTTGGTCTTTGGTCCTGAAGTTCTTAGCGAGCTACTCAGAGGTTTAGTTTTGCCAACCTCTGCATCACGAAGAGGTTCATTGTTTTATATATGCTCTTCTTGGTGATGACTGGGTTCTCAAAGCTGAGAATCTAATGTAATCAAGTGACTCTGATCAAGTAACATAAAAATACTTGATCAAAATATTTTTTTGAAACTTCAAATATTGTTCTTGGGCAATTGAATGATGCAGAGCTTCTTGGTTTTAGAGTTAGAAGAACATGGTTTGCTAGAGCACCCGTGGCGTTTGTCAGAGTGGTACTCGGACACTTAGCCTCACCTGCCACCCTATGGAAGGAGGCCCTTGGTCTCGGACCAAAAGTACCATCTCGGAGAGAGAAAGTAGGCTGTATAAAGGTCATGGAAGAGTTGTATGGAATAGGGAATGGGTCACTGGGGGTGAAGTTCTTGAACGGTGACCAAGGCTGGCGGCCACCTATGGCCCCACCGTGGCCCTCCGACTAAGGAAATTGTGGAAGAGGAAAAGCAAACAGGAGTTGTGGTCAGGGTACCAGCTGGTCTATCACTGGCCAGGACTGTCCTGTTTGTGTGTCGGGGGGGTTGGGCTTCTCCTGAAGCCAGGCAAGAATGGGTCAAGGCGAGGCTTCTTGCAGCTCTTGTTTTCCCCAAACAAAGGAAACTCCTTGCATTGCTGGAAGTCAAGTGCTTGGATGCTGAGTTTGTTATTGCCTGATAACCTGGCCACCAACTCCTGCCCTCCTCGTCACCCCACACAGCCAGTGGCTTATTGGGAGCAGCTTCCTGTCCCTCATTCTACACAGCAGATTCACTCTCTGTTGTACCCAGAAGGGAAAAAGAGAGGAGAGCTAACCTCCTATCCTCTGTGCTTCCCATACCTATCCTTTGTGCTTCCCATAGAGCCTTCTAGAACAGTGCTTTTCAAAGTCACCTGATATGTGTCTCACCACACATGGCTAACATGCAATGCATGCCACATGTGACAAATTGAATGATACTCAAACCATCGTATGCCTTGCTCATTGAGATGAGTCCTGTGAATATGTGAGGTCCTGTGTGTGGATGTCATGGCAATGTCAGATTGCTATAAAAGTTTTAAAATGCTCACACTCAGTTTCTGTGATTCCCTTATCGTGGGCTAGCAAGGAAGCGCTCGTGATGGGCAGCAGCATGCTGACCATGCTGAGTAGCATTGTTCTAGAACCTTGGGGCCTAGTGAGTTTGAGCCTTTTCCTATTGGATATGAGGTCCTACCCTAAACCTGTTTAGTAGGGGATGAACAAAAAAAGAAGTTACTAAGGAAACTATTGGCAGTAAGAAATAATCTGACCTCAATGACCAATGCCATGCCAAAGAACTCTGATCCTGAGGTGGAAGGTTGGACTAGATGGTTCAAGTCTTCTTTCCTAGTGCTAAGGTTCTGTGATTCTAAGGTTAAAGGGTGAGGCCAAGAGAAAAAGTTAATGGCCGGGAAGATTTTCCCCTAGGGCAGTAATTTCTAACCGGTGCTCCGCAAGGATATTTAAAACATGCAACACCGCATGAGAGGCAACCATACATTGATACTTCTCTCCTTCTCTCCTTCCCTTCCCCTCTAAAAGATAAATAAATAAAATCTTTTTAAAAAATCTTAAAAAAAAAAAAAAGCAACACCTGACCGTTCCGTCAGGGGCTCTGATCTCGTTTCCCTGATTGTCAAGTAAAAAAATGACAACAGCCGGCACATCAATAGCCGCCTGGTGTGAATGAATCAAAAGTATACCCTTTTTTAGCCAAATTGGCAGAAATATATTTTTGGTGTGCTACAGAATTTTAGTTATTAGTGTATTTGTGCCATGAGGTGAAAAAGCTTGAAAAGTGCTGCCTTGTGGTATTTTTTCTACCCTTCAACGGCAGCGTGAGGTGATGTAATGAGGTAAAGAAAGGAGGGGACGTACTTCGTATAGTTTATTTCCTTGGGTGTCATTACCATCTGGACCGTGAGGTCTTTCTTCTACACGCTGATCGTACGTTGGGTTAGCATTATCTTAATCTCCTGTTAGGAGGCCACCAAATTGTCTCTAGAAGTTGAGAGATCTAGGGTGGAGGGGAAAGTAAATATTGGCAGAGTTGGCGAATTCAAGTAAGAGATAAGAAACGGGGCTTTGATTAGAAATGTGGATTACTGGCGGGGTTACCTGGCAGCGCTAGGTGGGGGTGGAGGGGAGAGGGCCGGGATACTTAAGAAAGGAGGCTAATACCTCAGGTCCATAGGACAGCTAGTTGGAAAGGACTTGCCGAGCGGTCAAAAGTCCCTCTTTGCCGGAGAGAGAAGACTAAGCAGACTGAGAGGGAAGACTGGAAAGTAAGCCAAGAATGTAAAGGACTAGAGAGTTCCATGAGGAAGGGAATGTGCACCTTCTGGGTTCCACCCTTGCTAAAGGACAGAAGGAAAAGAAACAGGCCAGGTCTCGCTTCCACTTCTTTTTTTTTCTTTGTATTACCTCACTGACCTCAGGGATCTGCAATCCGGAAAAGAAACCAGATGGAAGCTCCTGATTAAAGTAATTCTGGCCACGTGTTCCTCTTAAAACAGAGGGATGACTTGCTATTCACCTTAGGATAAAGTCCAAACTCCTTAATAAAACCATTAAGACCCTTTATGATCTGGTCTCTACTTGCCTGTCCAGCTTTATCTCTTCTGCTGGGCTACACTCACCCCCCATCAGTACTCCCCGCCTTCCATCCCAAATCTACACTCAGTCACAGTGAACTGCTGTCAGTTCCTAGAGCCCATTATTCTCTCTCTTGTCTCTAGTCCCTGGCACACGCTCTGGAAGCCCCCTGGTACCACCAGCAGACCTTCTCACCTGGACACCTCCTGTTCATGGTTGAGACTTCAGTGAGGGTGTCATTTCCTCTAGGGAATTCTCCCTGGCTCTCTGCTGTATCCTAGGCCCTGTCCACCCTGCATTGTAGTGACTGGTTTTCTGGCTCCCCCCACTAGATAATAAGTTCTGCAAGGGCAGGGATATTATCTGTCTACATTAACTTGTTTGATTCATTGTAAGAACTCTGTAAACTCACCCCGGCTGGTGTGGCTCAGTGGATTGAGCACTGGCCTTTGAACCAAAGGGTCATTGGTTTGGCTCCCAGTCAGGGTACATGCCTGGGTTGCAGGCCAGTTCCCCAGTTAGGGGGCGTGTGAGAGGCCACCACTCATTGATGTTTCTTTCCCTCTTTGTCTGCTTCCCCTTCCCTCTGTCTAAAGTAAATAAATTTAAAAAATTAAAAATATATATAAATTAAAAAATAAAAATATGTAAATTTAAATAACTCAGTAAATTTTGCAGTGCTGTATTCTGCGGAGAACTTTTGTCTTTATTATTTAATTCGATTCTGGTGCAATGAAATGGCTTCACTTAGTAAAATTCAACACAAACATACTGATCATCTCTTCTGATAAAAAGAGAACTAACCAGGAAGAACAAATTTACGTACTTTTTTTTTATACCTCATAGGGCCACTTCAGGTGGAGGAGAGATAATGGACTGGCTCAGAGAAATTAAGCGATCCCAAATCCCACAAATAATTGCGGATGAAAGCAGAACCTCATCCTTTGACTTTCTAGTACACAGCTTTTTTCCACTATCTCACACTGTCTTAGAGGCGCTGTTCTAATGAAATATATTTGAGAAGGGAGGATGCTCAGAGACGAAAAAGTGTTCCTGTAACCCTTCTTAAATCTGCCCATTGAAACCCAGGCCTGAAATTATAGAAAAATGGCTCAGCACCAAACCAGAGTATCATTCCATAGAAGGTCAAGAAAAAAGTGTGAGGACCATGAGACATGGAATGAGCTGAGACGTAGCTGGAGGGGAATCCTCTATCTTGGAGAAGGATCTGAGAATTTCCACTGACATTTTCCACTGCCAAAATGTTTTCCTTGGGGCCGCCCTGAGAACAGGAGAGCCAAGTGGAATGAGAAAAGAAATGGGGGGGGGGTGCTTGCTGACCCTCTTCCAGCTCCAGCAATTCCTCAGCCCCGGAACAAATAAGGAAGATAAGCTAGAACCTTTAAGGCTGCCTCTCAGCCCTTTTCGTCCTTTCATTCTTGGGAGCTGGAGGAAATTGGTGTGTCACCCAAATCAGCATGAACCTAGTCTGTAGCAGAACTGGCTCCAGGCCAGGTTCAAAATGATTCCTGCGCCTTGGCCTTGGGCAGGGAGAGTGTGGCCCAGGTTCTCGCTCGCACCAGCCGGGATCAGTCACTTCTACCCACATAGGACCCAGACACTCTTTATCCAGCAGTGTTTTCCCAGTGTCTCCTGGGGAGTGATTCAGGGCCAAGGTGACAGTGGGTTTGGAGCCCAGATGAAAGGATCGCAGGGACCACAAGACAAGATCCCTTGTGTGGTGGCCGACTGGAAAGAGGAGGGAGTGAGTATGTGTGGAGGTCAGTGACGCAATTCTCCTGGCTCGCAGGGATGGAGGAGGAGAAGGCTCGCGGTGTGTCTTCTTATAAAGAGGCCCTTACCACATGAAGCAGGGGGTGAAGGTGATCCCACTGTGAGTCACCCAGGAAGGGACGCCGTGTGCCCAGAGCCCAGAAGAGAGGACTTGTGGATTTCCCACTCTTTCCTTCTATGATGTTTTGCGTAATCTGGTTGCTTTAGTCACTCAGGCTACGCTGCTTCTCTGTCTTCCAGTCTGTTCTTGCACCTCACTCAATACGATCCCTGATGTGTATGTGTTTTCGATCTATCGATTTGTTCTTGATTTCAATAGTCATTCTTTTAAAATCTAAAGCATGATATCCGTTAATTGTGAGAGACCCAAACCATATTAGTTGTGTTTGCCTTTGAGAAGATGGCCCGGTGGCTCTTGGCCAAGCCAGGTTGTTCTTAGACCGTGTTTGCTTCCTTTCTTATCTTCAACCAAGGCAGGTATCATTCACTGGACTGGAATCCCAAGGGATTCTAGGGGCCCCCTGGATCCAATTGCCCTTCAGTTGAAAGCAGCTCTAGTCTGGCCTTTATTGAGGTCTGGGATTGCAGAGAGCTCTGGGGAGTGTCCCTGTAATCAGCCAGCCGCCAACCCCACACTGCCTTGTAATAAAGCAACTCTATATTTGTTCTGTTTATAGTCTCCTCTGTAATAATGCCACAACCCTCACTGTTCTCTCTCTTTGGGGAGATTTTCTGGGTAATAGAAAATTTTGAAATGTTAAAGAGGATTGGAGGCTCAAAAAATGTTTTTTATCTAGGATGTGTCTGAAGTTGGGGAGATGCCTAGGAAACCCAGGCAGCCAGCGCCCTCGGGGAGGAGCGTGTTATGGCGAGCTTGTTGTGTGCAGGGCACTGTGGCTGCGACAACCAGGAGTGGGGAGGGGAGGTTTGGGAGAAGCTGCGGGTGCATGCTGTGCGGTCGCAATAGGTGTGGAGCACGCTGCTCTTGGGGTGGCGCGTGGTGAGTGTGAGCAGTGATGGAAAGCCCTATTGTGGCAAATTTCAAAACTGTCAGGTATGTGGGAAGGTGAGACCTAGAAGTTAAGCCTCAGAATAGAACCTTTTTTTTTCTTTTCAATCCTCATCCAAGGCTATATTTATTGATTTTAGAGAGAGAGGAAGGGAGAGAGGGAGAGAAAGACAAATGTCGATGTCAGAGAGAAACATTGGACAGTTGTCTCCTATATGCGTCCCGACTGGGGATTGATCCCACAACCTTTTGGTCTATGGGATGACACGCCAGCCAACTGAGCTACCTGGCCAGGGCAGAATGGAAGTTTGAAAACTCACATTCCATTCATTCTTTCACCTGACAACCCCTTTGCTCTGGTCCCCATGCTTTTCAGGCCTCAGCTCCACACAATCCCCAGTTCTGCTGACATTCCTCCTTCCTGTTCCTTACAGTTTCTCCTGTCTTTTCTTTGTAACCCAGGAAGAAGTCAGAGACTGTTGTGTTGAGGAGGTGAGCAGCCAGCCACCTTGATCTAGGCTAGCGAGAGCGAGACTGGTGTCCCAGGCTGACGGCTCTGCAGTTTACCAATGGGATGCACAGTGGGCATTGTTGCTGCCGGGGTTCTTGCGAACAATTCTGGTTCCCTCTTTCTCCCTCCCTGCTTTACCTTTGCCCACTCCCACCCCACCCCCCGGATTCTATAAATACTTTATTATATGGCACTAATAAAACTTCAAGTATTTCTTTTTATTAGAGCTACATAATATGGTAATTGTGTGACAGAACACAGCTCCCGTGAGCAGCCCCCACCCTCTTCCTAGGTGTGGCCTCTCACCACCTCGGCTTGGGCGAAGCGCACAGGCCTCTCTGTTCCTCCTGAGTGTGTGTGACGGGGGCAGGGTCAGCTTTTCAGACAGAGTTAAGGGGTCAAGGCCTTTGCGTAGGATTAGGAGACCGGAGTACAGAGTACTTTTCTACTTTTAAGCACAGTCTGTCCTGGTGTGTGAGTCCAGCAGGAATCTTATTCGCATTATTTCTAACCACTGCAAAAGGCCTCTTATCCTGCCTTTCTTTTTAATAGTGTCGTCATGGGCCATTGATTAGGTTTTGAACTTAGATCCAGGGCTGGGGTACACAGGTTTCTCTGGTTGACTCTGATTCACAGTGCTTCTCCGTTATTTATTTCTAATAACAGTCATCGTTCTTTCTGGCGTCTCCAGGTTCGGACTCTGTCAGTGCTGAAAGAACCTGGTCCCTTGCGTCTCTTGCTGCTTTAGCCCTTGAACCTCTTTCCTCTTAACACCCGTGTTGGCTGTCTCTGTGCCTGTTCGTTTCATGGAAGGTACGGAGCTAGAAACCCCACACTCTGCTGTAGGTCTTTCGTTACTGTTCATGTGCGACCCGCTAACTGTGTATCTTGTTGCCTAATTGAACCTTATTATTTGATTCAGGTTTTTGTCCAGTGAAATCTGGCTTTGCACCTTCCCTACCCCTGGACTGTACCCCTGGACTGTACCCCTGGACTGTAGCAGGTCACTGTGGCCCTACCCCTTCTTCTCTGAGTGGAGGAGGATTTCGTTTCTGCATCCTTCCTGCTGCAAAGCTTGAGAATTGGGGGTTTCTGCCTGTGGTGCAGCTCACAGAACCCTCTGTGCCAGGGACGTGGGGTACAATGTCGAGTCCCGTCTTAACTGCCCTTGTGTCCAGTGTTTGCAGAGGAGGCAGCCCCCTACCTGGACCCTGCCATGCGCACCTTACTCCCCATGGAAACATGGACATATGCTCTTTCCACCTTTCGGGCCTAGCCAAGGTTAATATTAGACCTTCTTGCTGGGCTGCTGTTCCCGAAAGCCACAGGGTGATGTTAATATTCATGTGACCACAGAGGCTCATCAATATTCATGAGGTATCTGCAGTCTTCCTTTAGGCCCTTAGCTTGGAGAAAACAGGAATGATTAGGGTTTCTAGGACTTAAAACTAACCCTATTTCCTGGAGTCTCTTGAGGAAGAGGCAAACCTTAAGAGTAAATGTCTGGGCCAAGGGAAAAAGGAGTTTACATGCCAATACCCTAAACTGGTCTGACAGCTGAGCGCAGGGGTGCTGGGTGGCTGCTGCTAATGTTATCATCCTTAGCCAGCGTTTATTGACTCCCACTGGGTGCAGGTTCTTGTAGGAGGTTCCTTGGAAGCTGTTAAATGCTCAGTGAATGCTGGGCGTGCAGAGTAACTGGCATGATTCCTGCCCCGAGAAGCCTGTGGAGGAGAACGGGAGACAGGTGTACACAAACCTGTAATCCAAGGTGAGAGTGCTATGCTAGCGCTATACACAAAGTCAGTGCTGAGCAGGGACAGATGAGGAAGTCATTTTCTGCGGGGAAATTAGTGAAGGATTCCCAGGGAGCTGTTGAAAGGACGGTGGACCTAATAAAGTAAAGCAGAATCTTCTGATTCCTTTAACAGCTCTCAGGAAGGCAACCCCCCCACCCCCCACCACACACTCACACAAATGCTTCTCCTGGGCTCCCTGCACACCAACCTTGCCTGCCACTCCTTCTGCCAGGTGCTTCAGCTATTCCATTATCTTATTTAAGAGAATGTCTTTCCCATAAAGTACCTTCTATTTCCTAGGTGGGAAATTTTCCCTGAAGTGTTTAACTAGTGAGAGCTCCCGATTATGACATAGTCTTTGGCATAGTTTGGGTGTGTGAAAATGTGAGCATCATTCCAAACCGTATAGTTGAAATGAGGACAAGAGGTCCTGAGGCCACCTTCCCGTTGTATTTAGCAACAGTTGGGACTCTTAGGGTTTTGGTGTCATGTTTGAATGGTGCCTGGGGCCCAAGTCCCATAGGAAAATTAGGACAATAACGAGAGAGATGGAAACAATTTTTTTTAAGTATCCAAGGAAAAGGAGATTATTTAATTCATAGAGTAGATTGAATAGGAGTAGTAGCTCACTCTTTTACATGTGAACACTTAGCATACACAGGGTGATAGATGGCTTTTTTGCATTTCGTTCAAGGTAACACAAGAAAGGTGGAACCTGAATTATAGAAACAAGCATGTAGCTGCAGTAGGGAGAGGAATTTTTTGTCTGACTAGAATGTTACTGGAGAAGATTTGGAAACTCCCTCCCTGGAATTCTTTGTGATTCTCTTCCTAGCGACAGGTGTAGTATGTGTAGTGCTGCTTGGGAACGATTCGGGGGCAAGAGTGGGGGGGGGGTGGGCATGGCTAGCCCCGAGGTTCAGTGATTGGCTCCATCCCCCTCAATTTCCTGGGTCACGCAAGAAGACTGCTCCCTCTTTTCCCAGATGACAATGCTTTTTATGGAGCCCTACATGTTTCCTGTGGTGACATTTGGGAAAATACTTGCATATAATTTAAGCTGTCAATCCCAGGCATCTCTCCATAATTTCTACTAAGGACTTGTAAATCTTGAGGTCTGAGGAAGCTGACCTTGGAAGCTGCATGCAGTTCCTAGACTTAGGTCCAGGAATGGGTTGTAGGGGGGAAAGCAACTTATCTCCAAGGAATATGAGGAAAGAATAATACTAACATTCTTTCTCTGTACACACTCACTGTCCCATTCTGTATATCCTTCCTTTTATAGCGGCTTATATTTCTTTATTCTGTCTCTGCACCAAGTCTATTTATGTTTTGCTCTTGCTCTTTGCTGTTCGCACAGGTATCCTTTAAGACAGTGAGAAATTGCCCGACTACCTTAAATACATCAGATAAACGATGCTAGCATGAGGGTTCCATGCGAGTGGGAACTTCACGTGTCTTACTCAGCACTGTGCCTCTGGTTGTGCCTGGTTCATATTAGGTGCCTCAGAAATATTTGTTAAATGGATGAACCAGTGTTTATATTTGTGAGATGAACTGCCTTCTCGGTGAGCTTATCGCTTACTAGAATGTTTTCCCGGACCGTACTGAGGGCCACAGGAACCGGAGAGCAGAATAAAACATCCCCATCATTGCCCATTGGGTGACACTGCTTCCATTCTACTGTTTGGTGACAAAGGAGCGGGTTGTCTCCATGCAAAATTAGAATTTCTACCTAAAACCACAAACCCCAAAAACTATGATATAGAAATATATATGTGGAATCCACTAAATAGAGAAAGGGCTTGTTGAGCATTAACAGCTCTCACATCAGAAAGACTCTTGGAGAAGGAACTTCACAGACTAATGGCCATTAAGACTAGACCTAAAAACCCCGGGGGAAGAGGTTCTGGTTAGTTGGCGTTTCTAAGACATCTGTCCCAGAAAACAGAAGGGTGGACCTCTGGGTTTGTCCATTGAATGCCATAGGACTACTCCTTTTGGTAGAAGTTGGGTTTCTTTTCCTTGGATTCCATTGCTTTTGGGCTTATGATGAATTAAGGTGAATTTGAGGTCCATCCAATATTAGGATGTATTCTACACAGCTGCCAGAAAAGGACAGTAGGTGGCGCCAAAACATTGTCATACTTCTCACCCTGGCTTTGGGAAAGATTGGAGGTGGCGAGAGGGAAGAATTCTCTTTTGAACTGGGGACACAGGGGGACCCTGGCTGTTGTTTAGGTAGGAAATCCTTCTAGAATCATTGTCTGCTGGCTTCCATCACCTGGTATCTGTGGCTCCAACGGTCTACTTTGGGAGAGGACTGGGGGTTGAGGGGCAGCTGGCAAATCCAAGAGTGGAAGAAGAACCTGTTCACTTTTCATCCCTGACATGACAGTGTCTCCTTTAGGGCCTGATTCTTTTGGATGCCGCGGTTTCTCTTAAGGCTCTTGCCTTAATCTGGCCAGCCTCCTTTTTCCTTATTTCCATCTCTGGGCATATGCTCATCTTAGGATATTTTTCTTGTTTCAGGACACTTTCCTTAACGGATAGATTTCTTTTTTTTCTCTTCACCTGCCTCCCATCCCAGTTTCTCTGTGAGGCTGGGAGTGCGGTTAAGGGCGTGGGGATGGGGATGCTGAGTCTTGGGCAAAGTTAAAGTGGAGGTGCTGGTCTGGAGAGCGGAGGAGGACAGGGAAAGCTGGTTCACTAGCTCTGGGTCGGCAGGGGGGCACCATTCAGGCAGCAGGACACTGAAGCAAAGTGTTAAAAGCCACCTTCTATCTGCCAAAGCCCAGAGTCTGGCTCTTTAGTGTCCACGCGCGGAGCCCCGATTGATTCCCACAGCCTGGTTAGCTCTCTCCGAGCATTGTCCCTGACGCCCCTCATTTCCCCACTCCCTTCCTAAACCCGCCGGGCTGTCTCCAACCTTCATTCCTTGAGCTTGTTCCTTGGGCCTCCCCCCTTCCCTGGGGCGGGTTTAAGGGCTGGGCGGAGCTGTCCGCCCGAATCCCTTGGGGCCCCTTTGGTTCCTGGTTCTATATATATCCCTGTCCTTCTCTGAACAGGGTTTGATAGGGCTTTATGGGCATTTCCATCCGCTCCACAGGCACAGCCGTCACAGAGACGTGTTTCACCCGAGAAACCTCAGCGGAGCCTGGCCTGTGGCGGACTCAGTCTGGCCCCTGAATCAAGGCTCTCTTCTCTTCCTGCCCTCCCCTGGCCCTCCCCCTCCGGCTCCCGACTACCTACCCCCAAGTGAATAACAGAGCTCTGGGGAGCACTCAGCCTCCCTGGCACGGCACTCTGGAACTCCGGAGACTCCCGGAGAATGCTTTAGTGTCAGTTTCTCCACGAAACTGGCTGGGGAAGATGCGAACCCTGACTTCTGGCTTAGACTCTGCCGTAACAGGGCCGCTGGGCATTTCTTGAAAAGAATGGACCCACCCAGTGGGTGCCGGCAGGTTCTCCTGGACATATGAAGAGAAGGAAGAAGAACCTTTATGAACTGAGGCTGGGGGAGCCAATGGAAACCTAGGGAGGAGGGTCAGGGGTGGAACTGGGTCCTATGCGTTCAAAGGGATGAAGGAACAGGGGTGTTTAAGACAGGGGGTAGGAAAGAACACTCCCCTTCTTTCTCCTTCTAGGACCCCCTCCTTCTCCTTCTCTGACTAGGAGATGGGCTGAGGGAGTCTTCTTTACTAAGGGAAAGTCTGCGCAGAATAAAGGGAGAAACCTGTTAAGCAGGCTAAGAATTACATGGAAAAGCAATAGGACTCCCCCCGCCCACCCCCGCCCTCACATTTTAGGCTGTCCAACATCCCAAATAATCATATTAGCTACCATTTTTTTGCACCCATTGAGGCCCTCTGGCTGTAAATCTTCTTACTCTTCACAACCTTTTTATGAGTTGATATTTTCCCATGGTACAGAGAGTGAAACAGATTTAGAGAATAAAAGTTGACCAAAGTGACATAGCTCATAAATAAGTGATGAAGCCAGCTTTCAAAGCCGGTCGGCTAAAACCAAAGCCCACGCTCTTTCCACCACACTATACTGCCTCCCTAAGGAACCCATAAGAAGGTGACAGAGCTGATGCCGACTTAGTCTGTGGTCTGAATAATGTTTAGTCTCTTTCCGTTATTTAAAACTTCACATTTCCACATGGTTCTCTGAACCTGACACCTGTGTTTACTTGTGAGTTTCCCTGACATTCTGGCTGATTCCTTGAGCTTGGGAATTCCCAGGGCACCAGAGTGCTTGGCTGAGCCCCATAAAGGATTGGTCCATCTGTGTGCATCTCTCTGCTATTATCCGGCTGAATTCAGGCAAGAACGCAGCTCACCGTTGTTGCCTAAAGGCCTTCATCCCCGGCTGAGAGACATCAGTCCATTTGTGACTTTGCTGTGTCCAGAGTGGCCTGCCTAGGTATTTTCTTTTCCCTGCTATGTTTACTGTACTTTCGTGGGATTTCAGATTTCCATGATGGCGGAAGGCTTGTAAAATGCTGGGGTGGGGAAGGGTTACCGTGGCAGGAGCCCCGGCCAGGCCAGGTTGAGCCAGCACTACAGACAGCTTTTATAATGGTGTGCAAGGCTAGGAGGCTTGTAAAGGCAATGTAGGCAGATAGGGGGATAAATCATGCAAGCAGTGGGCAGGGTGGTGAGCCGAGGTTAGGAATTAACTTTGTGTTGGATGGAGCCCAGATTGTGGGATGGGAAGAGAGGCCTCTCCTCTTTTCCTCTCCTCTCAGCTCTGTTCTTCGCCTCTCCTTTCTGTTGGCCCTGTTCACTGCAGGCTGTGACATGTTTGCCCTGGCCCTTCCTGTCCCTCCTCCAAGTTGCCTGAACTAAATCAACAAGGGAGAGGGTACCCCAGAGCAAGGGAAGAAAGTACTTCATGCCTCTACCAGTCAGATTGCTTTGTTTTACTACAAATATGGAATGGAACTTCCTTCCTACAGCCAGAGATGAAGGTGTCCAGTCCTAGCTCCTTTCTGCTTTTCTCATATATTATGGCCTTTACCTAGGAAATGGACCCAAATCCTTCAGGATCGTAAAGAAAGCAGAAAATGGCCTCAGCTATTTCGAGGTTCCCCATCTTGATGTAGAGGCTCAGCCTGCCTGAGCCAGGGCGCCGACTTTGGCTTCTCTTGCGGGCTAAAGCACATCCTGGTAGCTTCATTCAGGAATTATATTTGATGATGGTGCCTTTTTCAGTGCGGGGGGTGGGTGGGTAGGGGTGCCCTGTGTGTCGTGTATGGAAATGAGGAGGGAGCTGGGAGGAATGTAGAGAGGCCACATGAGCGGTCAGAGTGGACTTCATGTATGAAAAGAAGTCGAGCTTAAATTTTCTCTGAAGACTTGTGTGTGCGCACTCAGTGGCTGTGTTACGAGGTGGGTACTTATTGCCAGGACAGTGTCTGTAGGCCTCCTCAGGTCTGAGTTACGTCTGTTCCGATCTTTATTTCTCCTCACAGCCCTTTGTGTAATGCTTTGAAAATTGTGGGTAATCAATAAGTGTTTTTGACTATCTTTTTTTTTTTGGCTCTTGATTGACACGATCAGCCAGCCGCCAGGCCCTTTTCTTCCACGCCCGCCTTCCCTCCAGCATCTCCCACCATCCGCTGCCCCTCTAATCATCACAGCTTTCAAGTGGATGGCTCAGCCCAGACTCACGTCGTTGACTGCGTTTCTTCCTCCCCAGATCTGTAATAACAGCACTGCCACTTTTCTTTCTAATTAGGCCCTAATTGAAAACTGGTTGCATTTGGACTTTTCTTCTGTTCTGCTTTTTAGTTCCAGTGGTGGAAAAACATTCAGCTGAGGTTTGGGTTTTTCCTTTCTTTCCCCCACCCCTTTTTTTCTTTTCCTCCTCCTCCTTCTTCTTCTTTTTTTTTAATATGGTGGGATTCTTTTGGGAAAGCTGTCCCCAGCCTGCTGGAGCCCCACTCACAAACCCCGGCCTTCTGCTGGAAGACCGGGTCTTTTCAAGTGGTTTGCGTTGAACACGTCGCAGGCCCCCAATGCCTGTGACAGTTTCTGTTAATTATAGAGGCTCTTTCCCCCTCTCACATTAGTCAAAGGAGTTTTGTGTGTTTTAACAGCGTTTTCCCTTGGCTTGAATAAGACTCTGTTCAGACATTTCCTAGCACTGGTGAGTCGGCAGCACACACTGGTACCCGGTAGCAGTGTTTCCTTATTTGCTTCTCTAGGGGCTTCGGAGGTTGCCGTAGAGGGATGCTTCCTAATGTGCCTGCAAGTTAGCTGTTTCTGGGCTACAGACACAATTCTTACACCATCAAAAGCTTCTGCAGTGTCCAGGCTCAGATACAAAATAGTCGTGTCCTTGTGTGTGCAGATGTCCTCCAGGCATCTGGGTCTCTTCTTTGTGCTGTCAGTCTGCCCCCAGCCTTGTCCAGTCCCGTGTGAGAGTCCCCTACTAGCCCTTACTGTCTTTGTTGTTGGGTTACATCAGAGTATTTCCAGGACCCTGGCAACTTTCATTTTCTGTTTCTTAGGTCTTATTACCATTACCTGTAACAGGCCTTTGGAAAACCTATGCTGCTGTTGTTTTTAATTGCAAAGTGCCCTGCCCCTCTGTCTTCAGACCCCCAAGAATGACATTTTGCTTGTTATTAGGCCAAGGCATTCTAAGTAGGAATCAGCCCGGGCACATGGTCTGCTTAGGGGCATCTCTGACAGGTCTGTCTACCAGTTCAAGTCAGAGAGAGCAGATCCCTGAAACATACAGCATTCAACCGGAAACCCTATAGGGGGCTGCATTTTGCTGAGTTTTGTTGAAAGTAGACAGCCTGAATTTAGTCTGGGAGGGGATCAGCACACAGGGTCTCACAGAGGCAGCCATGGGTGAGGGTCAGGAGACCCCTCCTGGTCATGGCATCCTTGGACACACCACCTCTAATTGTTCATTGCTTCTCCCATTGCGCATTGTGGGCTTTATTGTTTTTTCTTTTTTCTTTTTCCAGAGATTTACTGAGCTGTGAATTTCTCCGTAGGAATATTTTGCTTTTGAAGATGCTTGTTTTTGGCCCCTGCACCAACCATTTTCCCAGCCCCTCTGTCTGAGGCATTGATCTTATTTGGAACATTGTGGAGGAGGATCATAAAGAGCGATAGATGGATGGGTGCTGCTCAGGGTGTCTCCTGTGGGCTTTGGTGCTTAGAGTGAGAAGGATGAACTTTTGCGGTATGACATAGGTGACAGTTTTAATTATGCTAACTCTCATTTCCCTTTTTCTAAAAGTGTGGTGTGTTTGAAACTAATACCAGTTCTGGCTGTAGCTTAGTAGGTTTGGCAGGGAATCTCAGGCTGTACGGGGAAGGTTGCTAGTCCAACTTCTCCACAATTTATAGAAATGGAACTAAGACTTGTGGAAGTCATTGCTTATGGAAAAGATGGGCATGGAACGAGGCCTCTTCTTTCTCTTCTTTTTAATCCTCACCCAAGAACATGTTTTCACTGCTTTTAGAGAGAGAGGAAGGGGGAGAGAGAAACATGGATTGGTTACCTTTTTATATGTGACCCGATGCGGGGATGAACCCGCAACCCAGGCACGTGCCCTGACTGGGAATCGAACATGCAACCTTTCGGCCTATGGCACAACGCTCCAACCAACTGAGCCACACTGGCCAGGGCGAGAGGAATCTTTCCTACATTAGAAAAACAAAAGCTTTGGAGGCTGTGGACCGCTGAACCTGGAGCCATATCACTTCTCTGGAGACCCTGAAGAAGGACAAAGCCGTAGGAAGAGGGTCATGAAAATTCATAATGATTACATTTCTTTTTTAAAGTTCTTGGATCCAAATTCAAGGAAAGTGATTCCCCACATGGAGTATAATTTCCCCATTCTCTTCCCCTTTTCTTTCCTGTCCATCTCCCCCTCCCCCATTTTTTGGGAGTCTGATCTCCAGCACGTATTCGGTGCACTGAACGCAAAACATCTTCCTGCCCTGTGACCACAGAGACTGCAGCATTGGAAATTCTTTCTGAATTGCTGACATGGTTGTGCTGTACATTGTGTTTACATTTTATGACACACGTTTAACAATATAAACTGTAATATATTAAGGTAAAACATTGAACAAGGAAAGCAGAGTCAAAAGATACTAGTGATGTATTTGGTTAGCCTCGAGGAGGTCAAGGACTTTAACTTCATCACTGCATTTTTCATGTGCCTCGAAGTGATAGACGCCTGTCTACCCCATGCTTTGAAGGTGCAGAGTGTAAACAGTGGGCCACATAAAGGCACAGGAGCTTTCTGTACAACTGGGCAACTTATTTCATGCATTTTGCAAAGTATATTTATTTGAAATACTTTCAGATTGTGATTCTTGGTGGCACAAGTGTTGAGGGGAGGGCGCTGTCGTGCCCTACTATGTGGTGATTAGATTAGACTTGTCTGCATATTAATGATTATGAAAGTCATGAGAGTAAGGAAACTGTAAAAGGGGGTGAAGGCAGCAGAGATTCGGGACAGAACCAAGTAGCCCGGCAGCTGTGATGTCTGTTCCTGTAAAACCGTGGGTTGCCAGAGATCAGCTTTCAGGGAAATAGTGTTTATGAGTCCTTTCTCCCCCTTCAAATAGGGACCTCTGCAACTGGGGATATGGCTTCGGGGGCATATTTCAGCAAGCTGGCCTTCCGTTATGCTGCATCGAGGGAAGGATTTAGGTGTATACCTTTAGGAGGCTTCTAACAAGTTCTGGGTAAGCTCTAGTTCCCCCTTCTGACCTCTGGCTTTGCTTTTGGAGAGATTGTAGTTAGCTGGCCAGGTTGAAGTATAAACATGCACAGTTAGCTGGGACAGAACTAATAAAGTAATGATTTATATCTGTGTGGTGTTTACGGTTGGCAGTGCTTTCACTGACACTGCCTTCTTTTGGTTCTGTCTTTGTGAATTAGGATGAAGGTTTTGTATTATTACCCCTATTGTATAGGTGGGGAACTGGAGTCCTTCAGTTTCCCTAGGTTACTTAGCACATAAGCAGCTGAGCCAGGACTCAAACCAGGTTAGTTGAGATGGTTCCATTAGGTGAAGTTGGTCACCTGGTCTTCTCCCTCGTGACTCCTGGTTTGACCAAGGGCCAGGGTTCAAAAGGATAAGCTCTCCAGTGTTCTCTCCCTTCAGCTCCAGTCTCTGTTATATTTTTCACTATTTTTAGCAAATTATTTTCTTTCTGACACTTTCTCTTTCCTCTCTATTACTACTTTTCTGACCCCCACTTTCAGAGACTGCCTTATTTGCTTTCCTAGAAATTCCTCTTTTAAGCCTTTTGGGAACTTTGACCTACCAGTAGTAACTACGTTTAAGAGAGTGTTTAAAATCTCTCCTGCCCCTCTCATTCATCCCCCACCCCCAAAGCACAGCCTCGCCCCATCCTGCCATCGTGCTGGCCAAGCGCGTGGGGCAGCTGTGGTCAGTCCCATTTATAAAACTGGTAAATATGGGACCGGTTTCTGTCCCCTCCAAAGGTCAATATTTGTGCAGAGTTTAATTTTAACTTAACAAGCAGTTGTTTTCTGCAGCTGCCCTAGTGTGTTGTGTTGTGTGTGCTTTCCTTTCCCTCCTTCCCCCTGACTGTGCGTCTGTGTGTGTGCATCTATGTTCACACTGTACACTTAGTTCTGGTCTTCAGAACCTTCAGCCCACGGGCTTGCCTGCCTTGTATCACAAAGGACATTTGGGCTGAAGGGAACTAGGTAAGGAGCAGTGGGCCTAGCACGTGGGGAATAACAGTTCTTTGTTCTAGGGGTTAGGGGACAGAGAACACTGTTTAGTCTTTGGTAATCCTAAGGTCATCACCACATTTTGCAGGAGAGATTCTAGAATGCAGGATTTGAGAGAAATGGTCCCCTCTCAAAATCAGCACTGTCCCCCTACATTGCTTTTTTTTTTAGTTTTATTTTACTTATTTATCTTTAGATGGGAAGGGAAGGAGAGAGGGAGAGAGAAATATCAATGTATGTTTGCCCCTCATGTGTCCCCTGCTGGGAACTGGCAACCCAGGCATGTGCCCTGACTGGGAATTGAACCGCGATTCTTTGGTTCACAGGCCTGCACTCAATTCACTGAGCTATACCAGCCAGTGCTGCCTGCATTGCTTTCTAAGGAGTGTCATTAACCCCTTATCCAAGAGTCCTGGGTTCTAAATGTCAGCAGCTGCTTCTTAAGTAAGATGAGTAAAATGTATAAGTCATCTCTTAAGGCCTCTTCCAGCTTTGAAAATTCTACGATTTTATAAATATTAGGGCATTGGACTGGG
This sequence comes from Sturnira hondurensis, assembly GCF_014824575.4. Classification (NCBI taxonomy): domain Eukaryota; kingdom Metazoa; phylum Chordata; class Mammalia; order Chiroptera; family Phyllostomidae; genus Sturnira; species Sturnira hondurensis. The sequence continues at coordinate 2,960,107 of NW_028092868.1, read as the reverse complement.
TATCAAGGGTAAATTCTATTCCAGTTCTGAGCTTTAACATCATTTAAAAAAAACTTTTCCCTCTGGTCCTTGTTAAGGGGATATGACCTTGGCTCCTTACAAGGCTTTTGTTTGAATATATGAGATTTTATTTAAAAGAACTCCGAGCTGTTTAAATAAAGAGAAGTACTTTCATACTAAGCTTACCTTACCTACCTGTGTCCCCTTTCATCAAGCTACTTAAGTTTTCCCTGCTGGTGGGCACGTGCCCAGTGTAGACAGTTTTGCCCGACAGGTGATCAGCCCAACTCCTCAGAGCCGTAGTGTGCAAACTGGAGGAGGAGCCATCTCGAACGATGGTACGTGGGCTCTAGGCACAGGGGCCGCCTTATTGCTCTTCCTTTAACGTACTGCACACGTGCCCTACCGCAGGACCTTTTCACTTGCTGGCCCCTCTGCTAAGAACGCCCTTTCCCCTGGTATCTGCATGGCTCCCTTCTTCTCTTCCTTTGGGTCTTTTTTCATGCACTGCCTTCACGTTGAGGTCTTCCCCGTCACCCTATCTAAAATCCTCACCCCTGCCAGCACTTTCTGTTCCCTTTTCCTGCTCTGTTTTTCTCTTAGCACTTATCACCCAACGTACTGCAGATTTTCATTACTGCTTTTCTCCCCTGCGAAGGCATGGATTCTCCGCGAGGGCAGGGGTTTTTGTCTGTGTGTTCAGTGCTGTCTTCCCAGTGTCCCCAGAACAATACCTGGCATATAGGAGCTCTGAAAATGTGTTTGTCTAACACATGGAAGGAGGGAGGAAGGAAGGAAAGGAAAGTTCTCTCATAGGCTCCCTGAACTGACGATTCTTCATAGGGGGTATGTAACCCACAGGGAAGGTGGGCAGAATAATTTGGAGGCCTTTTCAAACTATTCATACCCTTGCCGAAAATTCTAATATGTGCTCGCTTTACCCCAGCATGGTTGGGGATCATTGCATGTGACCTCTAGTTACTGACGAAAATAGATGGTATACCTCATGTTGGGTGGAAAGCCGGGAACCACTGTCCTAGGCAGCCTGGCGGGCCTGTCCCCTCCTGGCCTGTGAACTGCAAGCAGCCATCATGGCTAGGAGGAGACTTGTTGTTTTTCTCCCCTTTCCCAGCTTCCCCTACCTCCTATATGCCCCCACCCATGCCTCCTCACCCCTCCCCTTTCCTTTATTCTCAGCCAGACACCCGCCCCCTCCAGCACACAGAGGCTGCCTACATTGTGAATGGTTGTAGTTGGGACACAGAGAGCCCTTGATGGCAGCAAGCGCTTCTTGTGACATCAGCTCTGTGGCTTTAGGGGGAAGGCTGTGGCTCCGGGTCCCCAAGGGAGGGGGCTGTTTTTCTCTTCTTGATCGTTCACGTTGGTGCCGTCTGACTTATAAACTTTAATGGCCAGTTTTAAAGGTTACTGCCATGGGGCACCTTTGTTGCCAGTTTTAGTTTTTTAATTTGGAAACTTTTTTTCCCCTTGTGGTCTTGGGAGGAAAGATTTGGGGCCATTTGGGGCTGGGAATTGGCATTTGTGGGTGATGATGAGATAGCACAGCAGCATTCTGGTTCTGGCTCCAATAACCAGAATCTCTGGCATGTTATCCAATGGTCCAAATGAACCCAATGAGAAGGGGAAGACTGACATTGAGATGTATAGTCTTGGGCAGTACTGGTCAAGGATATAGCGGATTGGGAACTTGTTGGGCTGTATGAGAAGAATGGTAACCATAACACTGAGGTACTGGGAAAGGAAGCAGACTTCTCATTCTTTTTTTTTTTTTTTTAGATTTTTATTTATTTATCTTTAGAGGGGAAGGGAAGGAGAGAGGGAGAGAAACATCAATGTATGGCTGCCTTTCGTACTTCCTCTGCTGGGAGTTGGCCTGCAGGGAACTGGCCTGCAACCCAGGCATGTGCCCTGACTGGGAATCGAACCATGATCGTCTGATTCCCAGGCCCGCGCTCAATCCACTGAGCTACACCAGCCAGGGCAGACTTCTTATTCTTATTCTAAGACTTTAACTCTTCCTTCACCTGCGCCCCAGTCCTTTGCTCTGAGTGTGAACACCACCGACAATGGTCAGGTTTCATAGGGATGGACTCAAGGCTTCAGACATAGAATTCATAGTCGGGAATGTGGCCTGTTGGTTATTGCCCAGAGTAGCACGAGTACAGGACAGAGAAAGCTTCCCTGAGTCTTTGTGCCAAGAGGAACCTGCTACAGAAGGAGGGGATGGCTCAGATCTCTAAGATACGCAGTACCAGGGCAGGTCCCTCTGGACGTAATACAGGGTCTTGGATTCAGATCTCACTCCTGGCTGTTCTTTCCTGGGCTGGACAGAGCTGGATTTGCTTCTTGTTCCCTGTGATGCAGGGCGGGGGAGGAGGTGTGGGGGTTGGCTCTGGGCTGGGCCACAATTAGTGACCTGGAAGCTGGGCTGGGCACCCAGAGGCTATAAATAGCAGACATGGAGCAGTCGCTGAGCGGACTCGAAGCCCAGCCAGACTAGCCGCGTTTCAAGTGGTCTGGGTGGGATTTTTTTTCCTCTGTTAACCATTTGTACATCTGGTTTCCTCAGTGTTGGTGGGGGCAAAGGAGGAGGGTGGGGTTGAGAGCAGAACCAGAAGTTCGTATGCGGAATAGCTCCTTGATTAATTATGTTATATGTGTATCTTGGAGCTTCTAGGGTCCTTACCAGGCATCTGGGAATAAGAATCGCAGCTGCCAGATCAGGTCCCAGAGCAGGCCGCGTGGTGCGGGGAGTGCAGACGTCCTGCAGGGCCCATGGCACTAAGGTGCGGCGTGTGTTCCCAAAGAGGGAGAGAGTGGAGTCTCAGATGGAGCCACTCAGATCTCTGGGGAGCAGGCCGGGGCGTCTTGCTTCTTAGTGCCCTGTGACATTCGGTACCACAGGCCCTCTGTCCTGGCCGGGCAGATGGATCGGCTCACCTGCTTCCTTACAGGCCGTGCTCATCTCGCCTCTCTGCGTTTGTCCCTGTCATCTACCCTGGGCTCAGAGTAGGATACTTTGGGGCGAATTCCAGTGCTTCCACTTATTTGTCACTTGGCCACGTTATTTAAGCTCCCTGGGCTTCTGTTTAGTTCATCTGTCAATGAGCAACTTTCATAAAATACATCCTAAGATCCTTTCTAGCTTTTATAAGCCCGTAAATGGATTCCAGTCAGCCCATTGCTGTTTCTCTTCTTCAAGAAGAAAATTCACCTCTGCCAGGAAGCCTTCCCTGAGTTAGCAGTTTAATTCTTCCCAGAACATTAGCAGTTACATAAGTAGTTTATCCTGTTTTCTCTTGCATTTATCATCTCTTTCTTTGCAGTTATTTTCTTGCTATTTTCACATATTTATATTTTGTCTCTTCAAGATTACAAGTCCTTTGAAGCAGGCAACCATATCTTCTCTGGCTCTACCTCTCACAGCACTTAATGTTGCAGGCACTGCTGAAGCCCACTAAAACTGCCCGAGAGTCAGGCGGCGGGCAGACTTGAGTGGAATGGGAAATGGGAAGAAATGAATATGGTTTCAGCAAACTCCACTTTGATAGGTATCGTTGTTGGAATAAAATGGCAAATGGAAACACAGATGGGAGATTCCATGAGCTGTACCCAACCATGGGATTCCAGTCCCACTGCTTTGCCAATTCTTCTTCTTGCTCTTTTTCCGTCTCTCATCAGCAGGTGCTTTTATCTACGAGAGCAGCCTGAACCAGCAGGTTTTCTGGGCACTGCTTTAATAACTCTTGAGTGTGGGGCTGTATCTTGCATAATGGCAAAAGGACGTTCTGTTCCAAGCGTAGGCCCTTTGTATTGAGTTTCAGTTCTAGTTTCAATAATCCACCTGTTTGCAACTTCCTTTATGCCTGAAGATAAGGATAATAACACTTGTTGATAGCTGTGAAAATGTATATGACATTGTTTTCTCTGAGTCCAGGGAGAACTGTGTCTCTCCTAGTTGGCTTTTCTGTCACGGGGCTTTGATCTTCTATCCATTGTTTCATTTTTTTTCTCCTACTTTTAGCTCTTTGGACCAGGCTAAACAATCCCTCCCCTCTTGAGTGTTTGCACTCTCCCAGTGTTAGCAGAAGGTCATCGTGTCTGGTCTCAGACGTCACTTAGACCATCTGCCTGGTTGAAGCCCCTAATCGCTCCTTTTTCATTCTTCCCTTCCCCGCCCCAGGCCAGTTACGTTACTCCTGGAATTCCTCTCTACACTTTTGGTGCCAGGGTGCCCGATAGTGGGCATGTGAACCAGGCAAGGTCTCCTTAAATCAAGGGAAAGACAGCATTTCTCTATCTTCAAGATGTGATACCTTTCAGCCCAGGTTTTGAAGCAAAGAACTTGGTTTTGTTAGTATTACCTTTCTTTCAGTTAGTTCATGTCAAAAACATTTATTGAGCACCTGTAATATGCTGGCTTCTTATTAGATACGAAGAATACAATTCTATTTTATTAAACTTAGCAGGCATCTCAGTAATTACTATTTTCAAGATATTATATCAGAAGATGGGGATTCAAAAATAACTGAATCCAGAATTTGTCTTCGAGGCGCTTATAACTCCGAAGAAGTACGTGTCAGACATGTAAATACTGAACTACAGTGCGGTGCAGAACAAAATGAGAATAAATATAGGCCTAAGTAATGTGCTTTGTAAGAAAAGAATAATGTAAGGTTTAGCTCTGGCTGATGTGGCTCTCTGGATTGAACACTGGCCTGTGATCCGAAAGGTTGCTGGTTTGATTCCTAGTCAGGGCACAAGCCTGGGTTGTGGGCCAGGTCCCCGGGGTGAGGGGGAGTGCGTGCAAGCGACAGCCAGTGTGTCTCTCACACATTGATGTTTCTCTCCCTCTCTCCCCTCTCTCCAAAAACAAGTAAATAAAATGTTTTTCAAAAAGGATAATAAAGAAGGTTTAACTTTGGCTTTTTGAAGGTCAGTTTGTGAGGTGATGAGGGAAGACTTTAAGAGGAGAGATCTGAGCTGGAGCCTAAAGGATAAGAATTTCTCTAAGTAGAGAAGGTGGAAAAGGATACTAAAGTAAACAGCTTTCCTTCTTTGTAGACATAGTTTTTGAGAGAATAGGAAAAGGGCATATTCAAAGAATGGCCCTATTTCTTCTTGAAGTATTTTTTAGTGCCTCCTCTGCGCTGCACCGATAGAGCAAGAACCAAAACAAGTGTTGACTGGCTCAGAGCTTACCGTCCAGTGCGCTGTCAAAGTAAACGTGGCATTGTTTTTCTGTCCCGTTGCTGCCATCATTCGCCATACCTCTTGCTGTAGTAAGTTCTTTGAACTGAAAAGAAATAATGGCTCGTAACCCTCTGGGCATTGGCATCTCCTTATTTGGTGCCATCTACATATTTCTTGATTGTTTCTTTTTAGCCAGGTTTTTGACAGGTCAGTAACTGAGACCAGATTCTGTCACTTCCCTAGACAGCAGTGATGACTGATATTTTTGGTAAATATCCCACATCATTGGAAGATTACGAGGTGTCTTTTATGTCTTATATTTACAACACACTTTCAGATTTTGGGGAAATTGATCATCTGTGTGAGTAACAACTGGTAAATATTAAACTAGAAAATGTGATTAACCAGAATTCCTCAAGCAAGCAAGTGATTGTCACTCCCTGGTATTGTGTTTACCTTGGCTGAATCTTCTCCCCTTCTCTCGGTGACTGTGCTGATTCTCAGGACCCATCTTTTGCTCAGCTGATGTGTGTTTCTGTTTTACCCATGGTCTCTTTATGGCTTTAGGCCATTTTCATTTGGTCAAGTTAAGCCTTTCTTCCCAAGTCTGCAATTGCCTTTGCCTCAATTCTAAGAGAGGCTGACAGTAGGAATGAATCCAAAATTCCATTCATTTTATATTCACCACATCTGGGTTTCTTTTAGCATCATTTTTCCCCTTGAGAACATTTTCAAGGTTCTCCTAATTTTCTAGTGTTGTTTTTTTTTTGGTAGTGGACGGGTGCCTTTTGGAAGATTACTAAGACATTTCCAGGCCTGATTATCTAGTCTTGAGTCTATTTATGTGCATCCCCCCTTCTCTACCACCTTCTCTCCTATTGTAAAATTGTTTCCTTTCCTCTCTCCATTTACTTTGTAGGCATCTTATTCTTAAGCCCTGAGTTGTTGGTGATGCTTACCCTCTGTTCCTCTTTGTTTCCTGGGGAACCATTGGTTCTCCAACGAGGAGTCTTCATATATCTTGCATTCTCTTGTAAGGGAACACTCTAGGTGGAGAGTTTGACTTCAGCAACTACCCTAGTCCGTCAGTTCTGGAGTTCTCTCTAGCTGGACCTTTGCAGTCGTCAGCACTACTAGGGGACACTCTGTTGGCCCAGTTGTGGGGCGAAATCTCCCTTTCCCATTAGTCAGTCTGCGCCTGGCCCTGGGGCCACCACACTCAGCCTCCCTGTCGGTGTGCTGCACGGCTCCTGTGAGTTCCGTTCACATGAGTGTGGTGCCCCCAGAGTCTTGCAGTTTAGCTTAACCTGCCTTTAGCTCAACCAAGGCAATGTCAGTATTTTGTTTTTCAAACCTTAGGCAAAACAGAACCAAAAACAAGAACCTTCCTACCCCTCCCCCAAACAGACCTTTAGATAGGAATAAATTCTTCCTCATGCTATCATAATGTAATGCATAAACAATGCAAGTTCTATTAAACAAACAAACAAACAAACAAACACTTTACATATGTGTGCTCTGGAGTTAGGCAGACCTGGGTTTAAATCCTGACTGTAACACTTACTGGCTATGTGACTCTGTGAGCAAGTTACTAAACTTGTCTAAATGGGAATCTGGAGTCAGGTAGTCTGGGTTCAAAACCTGGTTCTACCAGTTATTAGCTGTGTGACTTTGAGAAAGTTACCTAACCCATCTGGCTTAGTTTCTTTTTGTATAAAATGGGCATATTAGTGCCCTCTATAGCGTGGTGAGAGCTCAAGAAGATAATATAATTTAGTTAGGTCCTCTTCATAGTGTCTGGCACATAATAAGTATTGGAAAGTATTGGTCATGTATATAATTATTATTCTCCTGTTGTTTTACCTGTAGCAATCACTATACTTAATGAAGACAGTATCCTCTTGGTTCAGTGTTTACTATACAAACAAATTCGAAGACAGTTTTTATTATTCTTAAACTAATATATTCTTCCCACCAAAATAAACAAAAAGACTTTCACCTTAAAAAATGAATGAGTGGTGTAGCTCAGTGGATTGAGCACAGGCCTGCGAACCAGACAATCATGGTTCGATTCCCAGTCAGGGCACATGCCTGGGTTGCAGGCCAGTTTCCGACAGGGGCCAGTTCCCTGTAGGGGATGCACGAGAAGCAACCATACATTGATGTTTCTTTCCTCTCTCCTTCCCTTCCCCTCTAAAAAGATAAATAAATTTAAAATATATTAAAAAATGAATGAGATTCTCTATCAGCAAAAATTAAGATTTCTTTGACAAGAATATGGGGTATTGGGTATTCTTTATACAATTTTGGTGAGAAGTTAAACTGATACATTATTTGGGGAGTGCAATTTTTTGGCAGTGTCAGATACATCCTTTCATTCAGGAGGTAGGAATGTAATCTGTAGAATTATTAACATGCGAAGACATGTGTACAAGTATTTTCAAAGCCACATTGTTTGTAATAGGGAAAACTGGAAACACTTAAATGCCCACTGTTATGTAAATCTGAGAAATTATGGTTTATCCATACATGGTAGTACAGTGAAACCATTAGAAAGAATGAGGTCGATTTGGATATACCTTGGAAAGGTGTCCACGATATACTATTAAGTGAAAGAAACAAAATGCGTAAGAATATATTTAGTGTAGTCCCATTTAAGGGGGGAAAAATCCCTGTGTATGGGAGTTCACATAACAATAGAAAAATTCCGGAAGGATACACATCAAGTGATCGTCTCTGAGGAGTGGGTCAGTAGTGAGAGAGGGGGTCTTTTGCTTATATTCTTTTGTAGTGTTTAAAGTTAATGTAAAGCATAAACTTAAGTGTTAAGTCAGTATGGTTTTTTGTAACTTTTTAATATTTATTTATTTATATCCTCACCTGAAGATAGGGTTATTAATTTTACAGAGGGGGAAGAGAGAGAGAAAGGGAGGGAGAGAAACATCAGTTAGGTTGCCTTTCACACGTACCTGATGGGGACCAAGCGTGCAACCTAGGCATGTGACCTGGCTGGGATTTGAACCTGCGATCTTTCCATCTGTGGGATGACACCCAGCCGACTGAGCCACACCAGCCAAGGTTTTTGTAACTTCTTTTAAAGGAAGAAAATAAATGGATGAGTTTACCCAGCATGGCTCCTTATCCTGGTTTCTTAGCTTCCTGGCCTCATTAGTCCAGGCTCCTTGCCTCATCCCTGTCTGAGCTGGCAGGGAATTCTCAGTCCCTCTGGGAATTTACATTCTAATTCTCTTCCAGAGTGTAAGCACTAGATGAGGTCCTCTGGATTCTTGGCCATATTTCATTGCCTCTTTACTACTCTGCCCTTTTTAGAACACCCTAATTTCTAATCTAACAAGGAAGGTCCTTCCCTGACTGGCCCCAGGAATTCTACTTAGGACTTTAGGCATACCTGTACTAACCTTTCACAAGCTTTTCCTTTCTTGGAAATTTCTTTAGCTCCTGGATCCTTGAAAACCTTGTTCTCAACTCTTGACAGAGGTGTGTCTGTTTGTTTGACTTCCCGATATTAAAGCTGGTGCTGTTCCTTGGTGATGCTTAGAAAATTATCCTTTTGTTCTAGACTAGTTCTATAGTAGACTGGTAAATACAGCGTGACTTCTCCTGGCATTGCCACATTCCTGGCTGATTCTACCTTGCAAAAATAACAGAGGGCTTCCTTCTTCTCCCCACCACTCCCTTTAGTGGACCTCCTCCTGGAGTCCACCTTTTAGTTTGAGGAACATCTTCTGCTTCCTCATTCTGTCCTCTTCTCCTACCCGTCCCCAAGTCCTGGACCCTTCCACTGTGCCTTCCGGAATTAATAGTGCACCTTCAGCAAAATCTTATCTCCAGCCTCTGAGCATTTCTTTCTCCTTCTTGCTCAGAAACCTGGCTTTGCCCTGAGGACACTTCTCAGGAATTAGAAGTGGAGGACTCTTCTTTCTCTTCAGCCCTCCACATGGTGGCTATTTTTTCTCCCATCATCCTCTAACCACTGAGCATTGGGGATGGGGTATGTGTCCTCCTTGCTTCTAATTGCTGCTTTCTCACCTTTCTCTTTCCTCTTCCCTGAAAACCCACATTTTGAATCTCCTATCATCAGATTTTATATCATCCAGTGCTCTTCACTGTTGCAATGCCCTGACACTGAGTCATTCCCACTCATTTCTTGAGCACTTCAGCTCCTGACTCACTGCCCCTTTCTCCAGTTTTCTCTAATTACCGTGACTTCTGCTCTGTCTCATTCACTGATTTCTGTGGGCATGCTCTAGAGCAGCAACTTTCAACAAGGGGAGAGCTTGCCCTCGGGAACCATTGGCGATGTCTGGGGACAGTTTGGGTAGTTTTCACTCCAGAGATACTACTGGCATGTAGTGTAGTGGGTCGCGTCCAGGGGTGTTGCTCAACATCCTGTAGTGCACAGCGTGGCCCCCCATGACAAAGGACTGTCCAGCCCAATGTGTCAGTAGTGCTGCTGTTTAGAAACTCTTCTGGAGTCTACGCTGGATTGTCATCACCGGGAACTGCAACACCACCCCGCCCCGAAGGTTAATTTTATACATTCTACTTTCCAACCACTTCCTCCTCTTATTGTTCCTGCTCTCTTTCTCTACCTCTATTCAACAGTCCTTTAATCCCACGACACCTCCAGTTCATTGATCTTACCCTCCTTTCCTTGTCCTGACTCCTTTGATGTCCTGCTTCCCTTCCTTACCCAGCTTCTATGGTCGGTCAGTCATTGTAATCACTGTGCTGCCCACACTCCGGATTCTGTTACCTATCTCTTCTGCTGTATACAGTTAAATCCTGATTTTTTATTTCTTTCATAGCTGCAAACATGGGCAAACGTAGTCGGGAAAAGAGACCTAGCAACCACGCCCATCAGTTTTAATTGAAATTCTTGAACATGAACCTCAAATGCACTCCTAATACTGCCAGACAGTCATATTATATTTCCCTTTTCCATCATTCTAGACAACTTTCATACCTCCTCCTCTTTCCTTAAGTCCCTATCACCTTAACCTTGCTTCCAGTTTTGCTGGGGGAAAAAAGAAAAGTCAGTCAGAAGTGAACTTTATCAGACTTACACCACCACTTATATTTGCTGCTAACACCTTCAGACACTGCTTTTATACCTGTCTGCATAGGTAAATTAGCTGTCTGCCTGTCTAGAGGCAATCCTTCCATTTGTTCCATTTGTGCATTAGATTTCAAGTCACCTATCCATTTATCCGGTAATTCTTCTCTGTTTCCTTTCTATAGATTTATCATATCAATATACAAATGTCCTATTATTTTTTCCATTTTAAAAATCCTCTTCTTGCCCTGATAGTTGTGGCTCATTTGGTTGGGCATCATTCCCCGAGGTTTGCCAGTTCGATTCCTAGTCAGGGCACATGCCTAGGTTTCAGGTTTGGTCCCCAGTTGGGGCATGTGTTGGGAGGCAAGTAATCTTTATGGCCTAAAGCCATAAAGAGACCATGTTTCTCTCACATTGATGTTTCTCTCTTTTCTCTTATCTATCTATCTATCTATCTATCTATCTATATATATATATTTAGAAAATTTAAAAAATAAATAAAAATTTCCCTCTTGATACCCTGATCGCCCACCAGTAACTACCCTACTTTTTTGCGCCTTTTGCTGTAAAACTTCCTATAGGAGTTGTCTATTTTTTGTGTGCGTTCTCCTCTCCCAGCTCTTTCTTAAAATTATATCAGTGGGGTTGTGACTCCCATCACTCCACGGAAGCTGTTTTTGAAAAGGTAACTAATGACTTTCTCTCTGTTGCAAAATCCAATGGTTAGTTCTTGGTTCTCATCTTATTTGGTCTATAAGCAGCCTTTGATATAGTGATCACCCAGTTCTTATGTGTGTGTCTTCTAAAACTGTATTTGGAACTGAGAAAATATTTGGAACTGAACAAAAATCTTCCTAGAGACAAGGCCCTGAGCACAGAGTCTGTCCTCAACCATAAAGTTTTACATCAACTGTACAGAACAAAATTAGCAACAAGTGATCTTTGGCACTGGGATGGGTAATTCCTTAGCTAGTCATACAATATTCAAACTCATACCACATGACATTAGATTGCTGGTTAACAGTTGGATTTTACATTCAAGTTACCTTCAAAAGTTGGAAGTCCTAGCTTAGTTTTTCAGTATCAATATACCAACCATAGCTAACACTTAGTGCCTGCAGTAGAGACTTCTATGAGAGATTTGTTAAAGCAAATGCAACTGAGTGTACAGTGAAGAAAAAGATTTCCAATCATTGAAGCTTATAGCCAGTTGTCTTTGTTGGTTCTACCAGCCAACCCTGAAATTCGGAATTCTTACTTCTCTGATTTCTGTAGATACTTTGCACAGGAGTAGAACTTCCTTCTGTTTGGACTCCTGGGTTTTGGAACACTCAGTAGCAGTGCTGAATGGAGTCGTGCTCATTCTGTGTTAATGATCACCCAGTTCATCCTGACACACCTTCTTCACTTGGTTTTCAGAGCTGTGCACACTTTCCTGGCTTTATTTTCCACCTCTTGTCTCCTTCTGTACAACCGCCTTTGCTGATTCCTTCTTTTCTGCACTACCTCCAGGGCCCAGGCCTGTTCCTCTGCTGTGCTCTACGTGCATTCCCTCTGTTGATGATTGCATTCAATCTCATGGCTTTAAATACCAGCCTCCCCAACCCCAGATTTCTGTTTCCAACTGCTTGTTCCACATTGCCACTTGAAAGTCTAAGAGATATATCAAACTCAAACATTCAACATGAACTCCTGATTTTTCTCCCCCCTCTATACCACACATGTGCCAAGCATGCTTCCCCTATGATATTCTCCTCCCCAGTTGACGGCAACTCCATTCTTCCACTTGCAGGGGTTAAAAATTTTGGAGTCGTGTTTGACTCTGTCTTTCTCTCATACTCCACATCTAGCCCATCAAGGAATTCTGTGGGTTCTTTAAAAATAGATACAGGCTCTGCTGCTGCTTTTACAACCTCGATCCGAGCCACCATCATTTCTTGCTCAGACAACTGTAGTAGCCTCCGAACTTGTTCCTGGGCTTCCTCCTTTGTTCTCCTTAAGTATTTTCTTAACTTGGAAGCTGAAGTGAGCCTTTCAAGTTCTTGCAAAAGCCACCTCGGTAGTTAGACTTAATGGAACTGAGTAAGGAAGAAAGCTGATTGGACCAAGTGTTTCCTTAGTCCTTCTCTGGTATCCACCACCCACCTTCCCTTTCTAGGAAGGGGCCGATAAGTCTTTCACATCCCTGATCAGCCTTTTCTTTAGACACTCCCTTAGGTGCCCTTCTACTCTGACTAGTGGCCTTTGAGGTGGGGATGGGGTGGTATTATTCCCTGGGATGGGAATCACAAGGAATAAAATTTCTTTCCCACTCTCCTTTTTTGGTAGGTTGGAGGGCCGAAGGCTTGACAGATAGTGTTTTATTATCAACAGGTGTTCAAGATGCCCTGTAACCAGAGCCTAGATTTGGTCCTTCCTTCATCCTCTCACCTGGAGATGAACCCTGGAGTGGCTGCTCTGTTCCCCAGGGTCAGCCCGGTGTCAGGGCTGCCTGTTCTTGCCTCCTAAGTGAGCCTGAGGATAGGGGGGTTACCAAACTCAGTGGGAATCCTAAACCCACCACACTGTGGCTTCCTGTATCAGTTAGGAAATGCTAAATTAGGTTAATCGAGGCATTTGCTCCTCCTCAGTGAAACCTAGGTCCAAAACAGTGCATGATGCGCTGTACCTACAGATGGTCCTGATATTTTAGGGCACCGGGTCTGTAGCCAGGAGAGAGGACAAGGAATGCCGTGAGTCCTGGACTGAGGGACCAGAAGTCTCAGGAGGCAGCTTTTAGTCTCAAGCCCACTCATATCCATAGGGGAGAATTTCCTTCCAATCAGGCCCGTCTTGACTCCTCCGCAGATTCACACTTCTCTCCTTCTCCAGCCCCCAAGTCCCGTCACCCACCCTCACTGCCCCGACGGTGCCACCACACTCCTGTTCTGAGCTGAGGTCTGACTTGAAGTACATCTTTTAAACCTCCACTTTTTCTCCCCATATTCCATCTTTTCTCTGGTATCTCTTGAATGCCTGGTTGGGCCTGCTACTGTCCCCTTGGCACCACACTTTAGAGTCACCGTTGGACAGTGTTGGGTCACATCCCTCTGTTGCTGCCTCAGCCATGGGTTAGGCAGGTGCCCTGCTGTGAATGAGCATTTTGAGTAAAACGCTGGCCAATAACTAGCAGTCGACCTTCTAGCACTTCAGCTTCCTAAACCTACAACCTGCTGCTCTTCTTGACGTGCGATCCAGAGTGGTTTTTCCCCTAGAACCTCAACCCCTTGGAATCCTTGTGCTTCTTTAAACCCGGAGTCCCTGGGGCCGGGCACTGGTACAGGTCAGGAGAGGGTGCCCCTCACAGGCTCACGGGGCTTGGGCTTCCGGAGTCACTGCGGATGCTGTGTTAAATAATTTCCACTTTTTCACTTGGATGTTTGATTTGGATTTCACGGTTTTTAAAAATATTTTCACTCTAAAGTACTTAATACATGCAAAAATATATGACATATTTAAGGTATAAAGGATCATTAAATAAGAACTATGTCCCACCACTCACTGCATTTCTAAACACTCCATTAACGATATTCAACCCCTTGTCCGCTGACTTCTCTCCTGCCTGCCCTCAGCGGGATTGCAAACAGTGGGAGGAGTGGCTGGAGAAGACTCGAGGGTCATTCTGCTCCCTCTCTAGAGAAGTGTCCCGGGCCGGCGTCTGTCTGGGGGTGGGGGCTAGGCATCCACAGGAAAGCTGTTCGGGACAGTCCGTCTTCCTCAGTTTCTCCCCCTCAATGACACAGCATATCTATTTACGGTGCATTTTCCAAGAGGACCTCTGACAGTTTTGGCTTCATTTTCTGGATATTTATGTCTCCCTTTTGCCCTTCCCTCCATAAATCTGAAGATCCATAGTGATTCAGGTGGTGCTGAGACTTCTTCATTGATTTTTCATCCTGCTCCGTTTTGTCTGGCTCAACCTCCAGCAGCAAAGCGCTCAGACTGCCAGCCAGGTGTGGCCACAAGGCAGAGGAAAGGTAGCTTTCCCTCTTCCCCTGAGACGTTTGATATTATTAGGATCTCCTCCAGCAGATTCATGCCAGTCAGCAGCTATGGGCTTTACAGGGTTGAGAGTGTCCATATTCTGAGATTTTAAGAATTTACTATCTAGTAGAATGTTAGTACATACCAATAACAGAATACATTATCAACACATTTCAATAAGCTCATTTGTTTAAGGTATTATCTCAGTAATTAACTGTAAGGAAGAAGATCCCCTGGATGAGCTTAAGTAAAATGGCTAAAAGAAAACTGACCGAAAAGGCCCAGCGAGACCTCTCAGGCCCAAATTTGCGGACAGTGAGCCCTGCCTCACGGCGACCCAAGCGGCAGCTTCTTTCCCTGGGCTCTCGGGAGCGCACATCTCTGCCCCTCACAGCCAACCCACTGACCAGCTGGGCTCTGCTCCTACAGGCTATTGACCAGCCCATGGCTTTGGCTCGTCTTATTGAGAATCTGTGCTTGGAATTCAAGGTTTCATGATTTGGAGAGGGGAACAAATTGCATCCTTAATTTCATTGACCTGTAACAGAAACTTAGCATTTCCCAAATATAAGCAAAAACCATGGTGGCGCTAGCAGTATCTGTGATTTTTGTCTCCAGTAGAAATCACAGGTATTTCTCTGTCTTTTTATAGGTGCAGCAGGTGCCATGAAATGTAGTTTATTCTCATCACTACTTGAAATTATGCTAGTTATTAGACCCACTACTAGATCTTGTAACTTAGTGTGTCAGTAAAGAAACCATATGTTAGCCCTGGCTGGTGTAGCTCAGTGGACTGAGCGTGGGCCTGCGAACCACACAATCGCGGTTTGATTCCCAGTCAGGGCACACGCCTGGGTTGCAGGCCAGTGCCCAGCAGGGGACTCACAAGAGGCAACCATACATTGATATTTCTGTCCTTCTCTCCTTCCTTTCCTCTCTAAAAATCAATAAATAAAATCTTTTAAAAAAAGAAGCCATATGTTATTATACTGCAAATGTTTAAAATATTGGAATAATGGCATTGTAATGAATTGGTTTATTTCATAATTCTATCTATTTTATTGTATGATTTAAAGAAGAAGCTCCACAGCCTTCACCAGGTTGCCAGAGGAGTCCCTAGCATTAAAAAAAAACCCAAACCAAACTAAGAATCCATGACCTTGGACTTTTGGGTCAAAGAACTGATGGAGAGACTCTGCCTGGTCCAGGGGTTGAGTTCTGTTAGGTCAACTGCCCACCCTTCATCTGATTAGCTGGAGCCAGGGGACTAGGCTCCCACAGTACAGATCTGACCCCCTCCCTCATCTTGCGCTTTCAAGGAGAGCTGTGGGTGGGTCGGGCATACTTCCAAAGAAGGGAGCTTAATTCAGCTGGCCACTTTAGTTTACTCTGTAGTCATTACTCTGTAGAACAGTTTTCTTCCATAGTCATATTGTACCATCTATCTAGAAAGCATGTGCTATTGGTCACCAAAGGAATGAGGAAGTAGAGTGTAGATATATTGATGTGAATTCAGAAAGAGCCATACTGACGGCCCTAAGTAGCATTTTAGTATGGTAAAAAAACCCATAGTGATTGGGATAGTAGCAAGGATTTGATGTTGAATGAAAAAAAATGAATCCCCCTCCCCCACTCAGGATCGTGGATCCTGGGAGAGCTACTCTCCCACCCTTGTTTTCCCCAAAGTGTAATTTCCCCCATGTTGATTATGGAAGGGCCTGGTGCCATCTAAGATTTGCGAAGTCCTTACACCAGGAGAACAACATGATGCCCCCCCGTTCAAAGACGGGCAAAGGAGGTTTGTGCTGGGGACGTGCGTTCTTCTCACCCTGGGCTGAGTTAGGAGTCCGAGCCGAGATTTTCAGAGAATAGCATTTTCCTGGGACACTCTCACACAGATTTAATTGCAAAACGTCACTTCCCACATAACACTGTTTCCCCTTGCCAGCCTTCCTACTGTCCCGTCATTAATTCGGCTAGACCTGGCAGCAGTGATTTGGGCTGGGGCTGTTAGTTGGCTGGTTCCCGTGGATTCGCCTCCTGTCTGCGTCTCCACATGCTGTTCTGCTTTAACGGACTTACCTTGACCCAGTCCCAACCTCCAGATCTACTCCCCTGTGGTCTTGCTTCTCTTTGCCTCTAGGGCAGGTGAAAAGCAGGGAGTTTGGGGGTGGGGCCGGGAAATCGCTGACGAGGATGAAAAGCCCTGCCTGCTTTCTGCCCTTCTCTCACAGTGGACTGTGCACAGGGCAGTGTCATCGAGCTGGACCTGTTTTACCAAGTGCACAACCATTCATGTATTTTTTTCGGACCTAGAACAATCTGGCTCAGAGAAGGTGTCTAGTAAGTGATTCTTCAATGAATAAATTTATTTGTTTTTGTAGCTTGAGACTTTCTCTCTAATTCTGCTTTCAGGACATAATCTCCTGCTATTAAGCAAAGACTTATTTTGTACCCGTGTGACACAGAGATACACATACATACACACTTTTGTTCATTTAATACAGACTTGGAAGCAGCTTTTTTCAATAATCCTTTGAATGTTATTTTCTACCAGTCCTGGAAAAAAGTGTCCCTATGGCCTATCCTGAGATTTTGTGGTGAAGTATTCTTACGGGGACTAACGCAGCATCCCCAGACCTCCGGCTGGCTTCAGCAGGAGGCACCCTCTGGGACAAAGTCAGGCTCAATGGTAGAGAAGCTCAGACTATGGGGAGCAGCTGTCTGAGGCTCCAGGGCACTGACTGTGAAAGGTGAAGTGAGCTAGGCATTACCAGGTCCAGCTACTCCTTCTCTGAGGGTCTTTGGGAGACACACCTCCCTACCCCCTCCTCCTATCCCACCCCCACCGGAGCCAGTGCATCTCTTGCCTGACACCGACAATTCTTGCTCTTAGAATGCTGAACTGGGGAGCTTCATAAGGACAGAACTTGCAGAAATGGCTTTGAGGTTGGGCTGCTGGCTGTAGCGTAAACTCACGGGGCTGTGAGCATGGGAGTGTAGGCGTGCCCAAGGAAGAGCCAAGAAGTCTCCAGAGTTTCAGCTTTTTGTTTTTGGGGCTCAGTGAGAGATTGGCAACCAAGGGCTCATATCCACTCCAGCTGGTCCGAGCAGGGGCCTAGCCAGGATTAGGGGAGACTTCCATCCCAAAGCGCTGCCGTAAATATGTACTATAACCTCCGGGAGGGCGGTGGTCGTGTCTGTACCCCCAGATGGAACCCCCAGCACCTACTTCAGGACCGGCACATAGTATGTAAATACTGGTTTACAAACTGGAGCTCTAGGAGCTCACAGCCTCGTGGGGGATACAGGAAACAAGTATACAATAAATAATCGAAAATGATTGCAGTCATTTTGAGGGACAAGAATAGAGTGCTATGAGAGCAAGTACTTAAGATGGCATGGTCAGCGGGCCAGAAGAAGTGACGTTTGAACTGAGATCTGAGAGATGAGAAAGAACTAACACTTGAAAAGCAGGGAGATAGAATTATAGGAGATGCCCTTGAGCCCCTATAAGGCCAGTTCACAGCAGTGCTGAGGAGGCAGTCTGCATGCCTATTTATCTAGATTCTTGTAGGCTATTTATAGGAAGAAAGAAGGGTCTACTGTTGATTCATGGTTAGTCTGTTCACCGCTGCCCCCACCCCACACCGTTCCTTACATATCCAGCTTTGTTTTATAATGCCTTAGACCTAGTGTTATTGACTGGGAATCAAAGGCTCCAGTGTGTGCCTGGCCATGAAGAACAATTATTTGTTTATGTGTCTGACTCCCCAGCCCAGACTATGAGCTCCTTGAAGGCAGTGAACTCCATCTTATCCTTAGGACACAGCATGCTATCTGGCATGCTCAACAGTTTTGTTTAATGATTGAATTAATAATAAGTTAATATTTATTGAGTGCTTCCTATGTGCCAGGCAGTGTGGTGAGCACTTTACACGCATTATCTCACTTAATCCTCATCCCAGCTCTGTAATGCAGATAGTATTATTCCCATTATGCAACTGGTGAAACTAAGGTTTAGGAAGGTGAACTAATGGACTTGGGATTTGAACCGTTCAGCTCCAGAGCCTACGCAGTTTTGCCGAAGTAAAGTGTGTTTTCTGGTTGCCTTTAAGTTGCTAAGATTGCTTGGAACTTTCAAGGGAAAGGAATTGATAGATTGCATACATCATCTCATTTAACAGTCTTCTCAACAACCCTTATTGATGGGGGTCATTTTACTCATTTACAGAGAAAATTGAGGCTCAGAGAGATTAAGTTACTTGGCCAAGATCATAAAAACAAATACGTAAGTGGCGAACTTTTTTTTTTCTTCAGAACTAAGCCTGTGTGACTTAAGATCACGTGCTCTATGCCCATCTTCTGCTGGCTCCAGTCACTCAGTCACTGGGCAGTAGTCTGCTCCCCTGACTGTGCTGAAGTCATGGAAGGTTGTCCCGGCCTGCTGGGAGCCCGAGAGTCTATTTCTAAAAGAGGGAACAGAGTAGAGAAAGGCAGAGGAGAGGGGAAGAGTAGAGACTTTATCTTTTTAAAGTCCTTTTTAAAAAACGAGATATAACGTTGACCAAACCATGTAGAGCAGAAGTATACGCTTCGGGGGTTTAGAGTATTCACGAGGTCCTGCGGCTCTAACTCCTTTCTCTTTCCAGAGCCGTGTCTTCACCCCAAACAGAAACTCTGTGCCCACACATGTGCAGTCATTCTCCACCCCCTTCCCCTGGGAGTTGGGAGTTACTAATCTGCTTCTGTCTCTGTGTGGATTTGCCTATTCTGAATATTTCATGCAAACGCAATCATATAATATATGGTTTTCTGTGTCTGAATTCTTCTACTTAGCATTCTGTTTTCAAGGTTCGTCCATTAAAGCAGTGCCTGATTCCTTTTTATGACAGAATGACATGCCATTAGATGGCTACATCACACTTTTTTAGTTCATTCGACAGCTGATGGACAGTTGCGTTGTTTTCACCTCGGGGTTATTATGAATAATGCTGCTATGAACATTTGTTTGTGAGTTTTTGTATGAACATATGTTTTCTGTTCTTTGGGGTATATACTTAGGAGTGCAATTGCTGGGTCATATAGTAACACCCATACAACTCCTTGAAGACCTGCCAAATTGTCTTTTTATCATGGTTTATCTTTTAAGAGATTTAAGAAATTGAAATATAAGGTGTGTACAGAAAGGTGCCCATATCACAAGCACACAACTGGGACAGTTGCTCCAAGATGAACAGAGCTGTGTAAGCAGCACTCAAATTGAGATCTGGAGAGTTGCCAGCACTCAGCACCTGCCACCTCCAAATGGTATCCACTCTCCGGAAACTCCAATGCGATAGATTAATTTGCCTGTTCAGACTTCACATAAATGGTATCGTATGGTGCACACTCTTTTGTGTCTGATTTCTTGCACACAACAAAATCTGTATGAAATTCACCTGTGTAGTGGTAGCAGTACTTCGTTCGTTTTCATTCCTGTGTAATACGCCAGTGTAAGACTGTACCACTATTCATCCATTTGTGTTGGGCATCGGAACGGGATACAAGTAGATTTACAGTTGTGAGTAGATAAAATGGCTGATTGTGACATTATTATTTATTAATTATTGTACTATTTTCCATACAAACAACTGTAAACCTCCTTTTGCCCCACCCTGTGTACATAAAAGTGGAACGGTTATTCCATAGTTGTGCACGTGCTTAGGTTTAGTACAATAGGTTCTGCCAAACAGTTTTCCAAAGTGACTATATCAATTTATACTCACACAGGCAGTATTGTGGTTCTGTACCATATCCTTGTCAACACTTGTGTTATCTGCCTTTTCCCTTTTAGCCATTATAGCAAATATGTAGGGACATCCTATTGTGGATTTGAGTTCCCTAATGACTAATGAGGTCCTGTGCATTTTCATGTAAATATTGGTCATTTGCCCTTTGCCAGTTCTCTGTTGGGTTGTTTTTTTCTTGTTGTTTTTTAGGCATCCTTCATATACTCTAGAAATAAGTCCTTTGTTGTTGGTTATATGTATTGCAGATATTTTCTCCTGCTCTACTGTTTTACCTTTTTTGCTCTTTTAGTTGTGTCTTTTGATGAACAGAGTTTCCTGTTTTATTTTTTCTAACTTTTTTAACTAGAATTTTTCTTTTTCTTGTTTTTCAATTATAGTTTATGTTCAGTATTACTTTGTATTAGTTTCAGGTGCACAGCACAGTGATTAGACAATCATACACTTTACAAAGTGTCCCCCTGATGTTATCAGTACTTAGCTGGTACCACACGTAGTTACTACATTATTATTAACCATATTCCCTATGCTATACTTTATATCCCTGTAACTATTTCGTACCAATTTGTGCTTCCTTTTTAAATTTTTGTCCTTACTCACAGACATTTTTTCTTTGCTTTTAGAGAGAGAGAGAAAGGAGGGGAGAGAGAGAAACATCGATGTGAGAAAGAAGCATCAATTGGTTGCTTTCCATACATGCCTGGACTAGGGATCGTATGTGCCTGGGCCAGGGATCGCGCCTGCAACCTAGACATGCACCCCTACTGGGAATCAAACCTGCAATCTTTTGGTTATGGGACGATGCTTCAACTGAGTCATATCACCCAGGGCCCAATTTGTACTTCTTAATCTCTTCCTCTTTCTTACCCACTCTCCCAGTTCCCCACCTCTAGCAATGTCAGTCTATTCTCTGTATCTTTGAGTCTGTTTCAATTTTGTGTGTTAGTTTATTTTGTTTATTTTCTTTAGATTCCACATGTAAATGAAATCAAATGGTATTTCTCCTATTTCTCTGACTTATTTCACTTAGCATAATACCCTCTAGATCCATTTATGCTGTTATAAATGATAATATTTATTTTTTATGTCCAAGTAATATTCCATTGTGTGTATGTATCACAACTTTTTTATCCATTCACGTATTGATGGGCACTTGGGCTGCTTTCATACCTTGGCTATTATAAATAACACTGCAGTGAGTAGAGGGGTGGATAAATTCTTTTGAATTGGTGTTTGGGGTTTCTTCAGATATATGCCCAGAAGTGGAATCTCTGGGTCATAAGTCAGTTCCACGTTCAATTTTTTAAGGATCCTCCATATTGATTTTCAGCGTGGTTGTACCAGTCTTCAACCCCATCATCAGTGCATGAGGGTTCCCTTTTCCCCACATCCTTACCAACGCAAGTTGTTTGTTGATTTACTGATGATAACCATTCTGATAGGTTCGAGGTGATACCTCACTGTGGTTTTAATTTGCATTTCTCTGATGATTAGTGACATTGAGCATTGTTGCATATGTCTACTGGCCATCTGTATGTCTCTCTGGAGATGTGTCTATTCAGGTAGAGATTCCTAATTTTAATGTCGTCCAATCGATCAGTTTTTTCCTGTATGGTCCGTGCCCTCTTGAGAAACCTATACCTACCTAACGTTGTAGAGATCAGGCCTTGATCATGAGTGTGAGTGCTCTGTCGCATCACCCTGTAGACTGAGAGTTTGCTGGGCGGAGAGGACACTGCGTCACCCTGCAGGGAGGGCACAGGCAGGGTGGGGGCAGGTAGCCAGGAGACCACAGCCACCATGGGCTGTGTTCCCAGCTGTCAAGCATGTAATCTGGAGTGAAAGAGAATCCCTTTGGTGGTAGCTGTCCTACAAAGGACACTGCTGGGTCCTCTAAATCACCTCTGTGCCCTGCAGACCCAGGTGACTGTCCTCTTTTCTCCCTAAAACAGGGAAAAAAAGAAATATGCACTCACGCGCTATGCTCATAGCACAGGGAAGGGTCTGAGCTTCTGGGGCCAGATGCCGGCTGTGATTTTTCTTTGTTCCTAAACCTGAGTCTTTTGCTTTCTCATTTGCACCACATTGTTTCATTTGTGTTTGGGAACAGGATGGTGGGCTGGCTGAATCTGAGAGAGGTTCTAAGCTGTCACTTTGGACTTTTCCCCCTGATAGGCTGGCTGCCCCCCACCCCCGCCCCTGCCCTGAGCCAGATCTGACAGGAACTGCTTGTTCTTGGAGAAGGAGTCAGAGTAGAGAAAAGAGAAATGAGAAATTGCCACTGAGAGCCTCGGAGGGTTCTTCCGCCCCAGGAAACCCCTTTTGTCCACCCAGCCCCTTCGCTTTGTCAGTCACTCTCCAGACTAGAAAGCCACGGTTTGTGCTTTGCCTGGGTGGGGCTGCAGGGACACTGTGGGCTCTGGCCCTCCAAAGGGGAGGCGGTGGTTAAGGGGTGGGCAAAGGTCACAGCTTAGGCTGTACCATTCGCTTGTCACCTTGAGAAGTTCCACCTTGTCTAGCAAAACCTCCTTTCAGAGGCAGCCACCACAAAGGGCTCTTATGAGAGCGGCGGCCCCTGCCCCCACCTTCACTTCCACTCCCTTCGCCATTATTTTTCTTTTGGGGCAGAGCGGAGGGGCCTTCCTGCTAGGACTTTGAGGGGCTGTACTTATTTTAAAAGGCAGTTTAGAGTCTAGAGCCTCCCCACACCAGAGATTCATTTTTCTGATTCTCTGGTACCGCTGGAGTGAACTCAGGGGTTAAGTCAGGGTTCCCTTCTCTGGGGGGCATTTTGTCTTCTCTCTCTGTCAGCCTCTTGAGCTACTTGGAGATTTAAGAAAAGAGGTGAGAGCTAGCATCTAATACAACCGGACCTCAGCCAGGGACCAGCTTCTTCGGGGCCTGGTGGGAGGGAGACAGGGATGTCTCTGAGGGATCCTGAAAGGCGTGGCAGTGGTTCAGCGTATGTTCTGGAGTTCAGTTCCCAGGTCTTCTGCCTCCCGTTCCGCTGCTTTCTGGCTGTGGTCTGGGCCGAGTTATTTCACCTCTCTGAGCCTGTGTTTACTCACAGACAAAATGAGAGTGATTTTGGTGTTTAGCTGATAGGGTTACTCTGCAGATCGAGATAATGCATTAATACTTAGTGTAGTACCTAGTGCTCTGAGTACATTCCAGAATGTTAATCTTAACCAGTGTTATTCAAGTTTTCTCTCTGGGCCTCTCTGTATTGTTTTTCTTACTCCCTCCCGCCCTCTCTTCTGACTGTGTAGCTCAGGGAACTAGGTCGGCCCCAGGCAGAACTACAAAAATATGAGCAATGTAAGACTGGACTTTATCTCAAACTGTTTCGAACTCTGCACCTAGCTTATCTCCAGTGTACTTCCACCACCACGAGAGAGAGTGAGGCAGCAAAATTATCCCATTTTCTTAGGCAGGCACAAAGGAAGGGAATTAAGGATTTGATTAGATTTCATCCATGCCTGCTCGAATGTAGGTATATATGCGTGCCTGTATTCCCCACCTTGCTTTTAAAGGGCGGGAGGGTGAAGTGGACTGTAATTAATTTGTGAGTCCCAGACCCAAGATTAAGTTCGGGCCTCTCTGTTTTTTCCCCAGTGCTGAGTGGGTGGGGGCTCAGGAGTCTGGGGCTGCCGGGAGGACAGGGAGAGGTCAGCAAGGGCAGGGCGGAATGGTCAGGTAGCCTTGTGCCGCACGCACCCAAACAAAGCTGAGCCAGACCAAACACAGGGCAGTGTCGGCCATCTCGCCGACTTCACATATGATCTTCAAGGGCACATGCCTTGTGTACTTAGGGTGCTGTGTTTTCTCTCCCCAGTCACCCAGGCTGGTGCTCAGTGAACTGAGAGAACAGAGGGGTGTTCTGTGGGGGATAAAACACAGGGGGCCCTCGGAGCTAGATCTTCCCTAGGCTGCGAAACAGCTCATCCAAGTGAGATGTGGAGAAACCTGAGGTGGGAAGGGAGAGTGGGACGGCGGTCTTCTAAGACTCTGGACGTCACCACCATCTCTCTCTCTCTCTCTCTCCTTTTGTCCTGTTATTTGTTTCCCCTCAGACTCTTAAGAACTGTGGGATTTGTCCTATCAGAAGCCATTTGGCTGTTCACTATTTGGGTGATAAATCTGCAGGTCATGTTTTTCTACTTTCCAATCGTCCTTATTTAACATGGAAATGCCAGCGCAGAGCCTCTGGCACAAGTCACGTCAGGGAGTGGGCACGGTGGCTAGGAAAGGGGAGGTAAGGAGGCATAATATACGGAGACTGAGTAGGCAACCTTTGCAGATACTAACTAGAATAATCCTTCTGCCTGTCTCATAGAGGTGGGTAGGGGTCTCCTCATTTTTCTGGTGAGGGGACAGAAGCTAAAAGAGATTAGTAACATAACTACTGACTGGAAAAAAAACAGGATTTCAAACGAGGACCTTCTCCAGAGGGTCTGTGCCTTCTCCAGATTGTGCCTTCTTCCCCGGGGTGGTGGTGTTATCCTGGACTCCTCTCGTGTCCAACACCCGATTATCAGCAAATTCTGTTGGCTGTACCTTCAAGTAGATCCAGCACCTGTCACTTCCCACCTCCTCCGCTGCTGCCACCGTGACTCCTGCCGCCATCGTCTCTTGCCTGGTTACTGCAGCAGCCTCGCAGCAGATCTGCCCACTTCTCTTGTCTTGCTCCACTCAAAGTGATCCTTGTACAATGTCAACCAGATCATTTCATTCTTACAGGGGAAAAAGCCAATGTACTTCATTATCTCACGATTTCAAACAGACATCCATGTGGACGCCTGTATCTGAGATGGGGCGACCAACTAATTCATTGTCCAAAGTGGACACTTAGAAGAGAGAAAGGGGGCTCAGTTAGCAAACGACAAGCACAAACCGGGCCTGGACCCAGGCCGCTGGGAGTCAGGTCGTTTGACCCGGGGCATGGCTTGTTCTCTCTTTGTTCTCGTTCAGGTCTTTTAAAAACGTCACCTGTACACCTGAAGCTAATACAAAATAAGATTAAACGCAAACTGTTATTGGAAAACGGAGTGTAAAAAAGGCCGCCTTCTCCGTGAGGCTTCTCTGGCCCCTGTTTAAGCGTTTGCACATCCCTGCCCCTGCGCCGGAGGGCCTGCGCCCGCCCATTCTCCTCCACGGCTTCAACGCCACCTTGTCCTCCCCTCGCTAGAATGGAAACTTCAGGAGGGCAGGGGTTTTCTCTCTTCCTTTCCGTGTCCTACAGCCCCAGCATCTAAATCATCCTGAGCACATTAGGTGGTCAGTAAGCATTTGGTGAGTAGATGGATTGGGGTGGAGGGTGAGCAAGAGTTCTATTTCTTGAAGAACCTTTCTCTTTAGAGTTCTCTTCCTAAGCCACTTTTCTTGTTCCCTTCGATTTATCCTGGTAACCCTTTGGTAACCTGAGACCTTGGAAGAGTTTTCCACTGTGCTCTTAACCCTAGTGGGAGCTGATGATGACTTCCTGAGGCCGGGGCTCCCTAGGGCGGAAGCTCGTATCCAATACCAGCACAGTTCAGCAGGTTGCAAGAGGTAGGAGAGGAGTTCTTACCCTAGGAAGTCACTGTGGGGGGCCCTGACCTACGGTTGTGACTGTCAGAGGCTTGGGGGCTGTGCCAGCCTCCGGGGCAGGTACCAGCACCAAAGACCTGCTTAGGGCTGATGCTGGGGAGCTCCAGTTTGCTCATTTCCCACTTTTCTTCTTTTAAATCTGCATCCTCAGCCCGCGGGCCCATATTGAGTAGAGTGAGCCGTGTATCAGGGTCCAGCCTTTCCTTCCCCAGGCTCCTGAAGGTCTCTTTTCTGAAACAGCCCCAGAGGAAAGGAGAGATGAGATAGGGGTGGGGGTGGGATCTCTGAAACAGACCCTGTGGGGGTCAGAGTAGGACAGAGTCTTAGGAGCCTCCACCACGGGAGTGAATTTCAGACCTGACGGAGATGACAGTTACTGCCGAGAGTGGAGCGTGAGCCCTCGAACCCAGACAGGCTGCAACAGGGACAAGAGGGGAACTAAAATGCCCTGTGAGATTTCTGTAACTTTGGTCTTCTTAGAGCTCCCTACGTGGCCGTGTAGCAGGAGCTAACGTCCTAGCGGATTGGAGAGGGGAGAGTGAAACAGCCCCTGGAGGCAGGAGAGGACTGTGTAGCTCCTGTGACTATTGAAACGTGACAGTGCTAGCGGTAAGTAGCGCCGTTCACGCAGATGTAGCAGAAAGACTAAAGGGGAAGCCTAGAGGAAGTTCCTGATTCCTCATCTTTGTATCAATATTAGTTTGGAGCCAAGGAAGCCTTGGCAAGCAGTGGTACCGTGGAGAAGGCCACTTGGTGAAACAAAAGGAAATCCCCACAGGCATACCCTTGATGCGGGATACAACGTCCTTTGCAGTCAGGTGGATATGAATTAGGCTTCCAGTCTCGTTTCCCATGAGACACGCCTGTATGTCCTCTCTTTTCACACCTGCATGCCTCAGAAACTCCCAACGCGTTCAAAGTCCGACCTTGCAAGGCTTTACTGGATGTCACCACCTCCAAAGCTTTTTTGAGGACTCTCAGTCAAAATTCGTCCCTTTCTTCTCCAAGTTCCTCTTGCCCTTTGTTTGTCATTCTGTTGCCCCATAGCATAACGCTTGAAAACGTATGTGTTTGTACATATCTTCCTATCGCCCTTTGAGGCAGGGACTCTGACTTACTCCTGTTCTGGGCAGGGAAGGACTGCCGCATCCATCTTCCCGCCCCCACGCCTGTAGGGCTTGGCACGTGGTAGAATCGCAGCCGCTTTGCTGAATAGAATTGATTCTGGGTTAATCAGATGAACACATTATACAGGAGAACACATTACACAGTATTCTTCCCCTCCCCACTCTGGGCAGTGACCCGCTTTGTGGCTGGTACACCTTGCTCCTGGCTCAAACATCCTTGTAGCAGGGGGCCCTTCTATTTGCTTTTCTTAGTCCTGACTCCAGCATTCTCCCTTTGATCTCCGCCACCCGCCCCAGCTGGCCCCTGCCATTGTCCTGGGCAGGGAGCTAAAAAGTCTCTCCTTCCCAGGCTCAGGCCTCTCCACCTCTCTTCCCCAGCTTGTCCTGCAGATGATGCCCAGGGAAGCAGTGACAACAGGGAGCAGCTAGAATAAGATTAGGGGTATGGCCTTTCGGCCCCTGAGACTTCCAGGAAGGGCCAGCTGCCTCTCTTTTATCTGTTCGCTTCTTTCTTGTCACCCAAGGGAACTTGTTCCTGGGCTGGACAGGAACACACACAGAAGATCTGTGATGTGAGGGACCGAGGGTTGCGATCCTGGGAAAGGCTGTGTTGCCCTTCTGACTAGAATCCTGCTGTTCAGAGAAGTAAATAGGGCAGTCATAATATTTGTGGGCCCTGAAGCCAGACTGTTTGGATTCTAATCCTGTTCCACCACTTACTAGCTGTGACTTCCTCAGGGAAATGGGGTCGCACTCTTGCCACCATGTTCATCCATTCACAAACAGTTACTGCCCCTTCTGTGAGCCAGATTGTTCTAGGTGCCAAGGAAATACCAGGGAGTAAGACAGAAATAGGTCAATAAGTAAACACTTAGAACAGCGTCTAGCACATGGTAAATAGCAGCAGCCGGACCGATATTCTTTTCCTAGTACTTTTCTGAGAATGTATACTCAGGTGGAAAAGCTTTGGCAGCAACTGTGCGACCAGCTCTCTCTGAGAAGGGGAAAGATAGAGGGGGGGCTGACATGTAGGCTCTAGATTTGGACTCAGGTCCCCGATGACACTGGCTTTAGTGGCCTTTCCATTCTGGCACTTCATTTTGAGACTACATACATGACCCAGCTAAGGATCACCCTGGAAATCTGATGAGTCTGTTCCATTCTCTAGAAAGGGCAGGAGGCAAGGACCCAGACTGCCTCGATTTGGCCTGGACATTTGTGCACACAGTGCGGTGACAGCCGAGCTGTGTGTGGGTGACGCAAGGGGAGGCCACATCTCTTGAGCAAAATGAAGGGCGGTCTTAGACACTTGAGATAGAAGGAAGAGGAACAGCTGTTGGCCTCCCCACTGCCAGGGCTCCCCAGCTGTGGAGTAGAGGACCTTCTAAGGGAGGAGGTGGCTTAGGAATCAGAGAGCCGAGGCTGGAAGGGAAGTGAGGTCAGTGGAGGTGTGGGCCTCATAGTTGACCTTCCCGGCCTCGGTGTCTTCCTCAGGTCATGCTGCCGAAAAGAGCTGTTTCATTCCTGGTGTGATTCGTGGCTAGAAGCAAGGTTTGTGCTCAGGGCTTCTGATCCATTGTCTGTGGTTTCCAGTGGAAGTCCAACAGTGGTGTGGTCTTTATGGTGGGGATCAGGCTAGAGTAGAAATGGAAGTCGCATGTCCTGGGGTGAACAGGTTTTTTCAGCCACCCAGTGCTCAGGGAAAGGTACCTGCACGATCTCGACTGGGGTTCAGCAGCCGCTTCACTGCTTCTCCCTCGCTGGGTTTTCCGAAGTGAGCGTCCTCATAGCCCAGAGGAAGCGCCCTTGACGAGGGATGTGGACCGATGCACGATTCTTGGGTCGGTTCCCACAGGAGCTGCCGGTATGACTTCCTTGGAGGCCTCCTGGCTTGGCTGGGAACCACGCGATTGGCACGCATAGGGACAGATGAAGCAGTTCTGGGCCCTGGCCAAGAGTCGGAAGGGCAGCCGAGTTTGGGAACACGGGCTGTCGTACTCTTTCATCTCATTTTTATTGCAGTTTCTTCAGTCTTCAGCATTATTTCACCTCACTTCAGCCGGTACAGGAAAGTGGAACTAGGCAAAGCATTTCGCTATGAATAAAAACCCACACAGTTCATTCTGTATTGAGGGAAACATAAATATAATGTGATTATAACAGTGCTTCTCAACTTTTTTTTATTATTATTTCCCTAAGAAACCTTTTAAGACATTTTTTTCTAATCACCAACCCCCGCCCTCAGGAAATTTTAATATAAAAAATATACCAAAATTCTGATGTGTGTGTGTGTGTGTGTGTATAATTTCTGTGTTTTATACTTTAGAAGAGCCAGAGTTTTTCCACCCGTCAGGAACCCACTTCCACCCCCCTGAGGGGAGGTACTGTCCATCGTGAGTCCATGGATTATAGCAAAGCACAGTGGGGTTGTGGTAGGGACGGTAAGATGCCGGTGAGCCCCCAAAGTTCTGGAAGCTTTATTTCTCCCACCTCCTCTGACTGAGCATCGCAACCCCGTAACTTTTTCTAGTCATCCCCACAGTCTGTCATCCCCACACCGCACCCATTCCCCTCTCCTGGACCTCATCATTCATCATTTCTTCTCTCTAGTATGGAGTTTTAGGAGTGAACTCAATTAAAATAGTAATCTCTACAGCTCAGGGGTAATGATTTCCTGGTATCATCCCTTTAGAAGAAAGAGCCTGGGGACCTATGGGGTATTCATGGGAAAACAGAATAGACCTAAGTATTGGGGAAAATAATGATACACATTTGGAAATTGCCTCTCAGAGGAGATTTACCAAGAGATGTTTATGTTGGTCCCGACAGGCGTGTGTATGGGTGCCCTCTATGGGATCTGACTTCTTTGTGTAAGTTCATTTGGGGTTGACGCCACTTCTGCAGTGTAACCAACAGGAGCATCTCCTCTCCCCCATAGAAACTACCACAGGCATGCAGTGTTGGTGACGGAAGAGCCTTTGTCACGAATCTACAAAATCTGTACACGGCAGTCACCAGACAAGAGGTCCAAGTGAGGCAGAAGCTTGAAGACACTGGTGAGGAGCTCCAGGGGACTTGGTCTCCCTGGGGTTCAAGTTGGGGTCTAGCTTTGTGGTAGCTCTAAGCTACTTGTGACTACTTAAGTTTAAATTAATAAAAATTAAATAAAATGAAATGTTTATTTCCTCATGTGCTCCAGCCACATTTCAAGTGCTCAACAGCCGCTAGAGGCTACAGAGATGGACGGAGGAGCTACAGAACATTCTCACCATTGTGGGAGGTTCTGTTAAACTGACCTAGGTGCTTAGGAGAACCAGGAGAAAGATGGCTGTCCTGCCCGAGACATGTCAGGAAGTGTGGAGAAGAGCAGTTGGCTTTTTTGAGTCAGGGAAGTTCTTTTCCTACTTGGTCAAAGTGGACCTGGGCAATCTTCATCATAGAAACAGGACTTTTTAAAAGTCAGCTGGAAGTTGGATTTGTGGCGACTCCTGTCTGTTCGTGTATTAGTGCCTACCCTGGCCTTGGCGTCAGAATGCTTGGCAAATGCTGATGTCTTCCTGGTAAGAAGAAGGCATTTGTCACTATCTTCCCTTGATCTTTCTGATTTCAGGAGGTCCTGAGGCCTCAGGTAGTGCCTCCCCACACGGAACCAAAAGCCAACCTCTGAACCAGCCAGAAGAGCCAGTCTCCTCGGCCCCATCCCACCAAGAGCCTGAGAAGAAGCCCACAGTGAGTCGTGAGCAGCTTCCTGGATAGTGTCCTCCACATTGGAGGAGTCCACGCCGATAGCCCCCAAGTCTGCAGACCCTGGAATAGCTACCTGGTTGACGCTGTCTTAATAACATTGGCAGATATTTGTCACCAGGCTTCCAAACTGTGGCTTTCTGGATGGAGAGTCATAGTTTCTACAGCTCCTTGTAGTTCTTATACTGATTGGTGGACCTCAACTTCGTTTCTACCTTATCCCACGTCCATGGTCTGCGGGGTTGTTCCCAGGGGGAGAAGGGATGCATTCGCCTGTTGCAGAGTCTTATATCACAGTCACCGCCTGGCACAGACTCCAAAACACTGTGCTGGCCACTTCCAGAAGGTCTCACCCAAGCCAGGGCCATGGGAGGAAGAAGGTTCCTTTCCTAAATGAAGTGGACATGCTCAAAACCCCTATTAATTTGGGTTTCTTTTTTCCTAGGGTACCTCAGGCCCTGTGCAGAGACCTCAGCTGTCCAAGGTCAAGAGGAAGAAGCTAAAGGGGCTCTTTAGTTAAACTGCCTGCTCTCAGCCGCTGAGAATGGACTTGGAGAGGAGTTTCCTGGAGCCGCCTTGAAAGGAGCGCCTGCGGCAGCAGTGTCTCTGACACAGTGTTACAGTCCAAGGCAGGGTCACTGAAGTCCATCCGGGTCACTGGAGGCCGCCTGAGCTGGTACTGTTGTTCAGTGATGGAATCTTGGCTCCAACCCCCGGGCACTGGCATTGCCTATCCAAGTGGAAGCCAGTCTAGGAATCCCATACTCTCCTCTCTTTTGGTGGAGGTTCCCTAGACCCAGGACCCTACTGTGGACGTTAGGGATACAGGACACGTCAGCAAAAAGGCACAACGTGTTTAGGAAGCCTCGCCTACCTTTCTCAAGTGTCTCCCTAGCCAGTTCCAGGTGCTCCTCAGAGACCTACTTCTGTCTTTAGCATGAAATAAAAACCCTCACACTCCCCTGCTTACTTATTCTGTGGAACCCACTATGCACTTCACTTTACTGGATCCCACCCAACTATCGTCTCAGGTTCAAGTCTAGGCCCCCAGTCCAATCCTTCAGGTTCTTCTTATGCTTCTCCGCTGTGGATGTGCTAAGCCCCTACATAGGAACTTTAATCTTGAGAACTCTCTCCATGGTGGGCACCAGGCAGAGCAGATGGCTTGTGCTCTCCTTTGCCCAATTGATGTGGGTTTTTTAGGGGGGTGGAGAGGGTGGGGGGGTCTGATTCAAGGCATAGACAACAGGGTAAACCACAACACGGGAGTAATGTTACAAAGAGCTTTGAATAGTTGGGACAAGGTAGTTTCCCACTGGAGTGGGAGAAAAGGGAGTTTCACCTTCCCACCCGTCACTCCACCTCACATAACATAGTGACTAGAGGAACTAGGAAAGATAGGATGACAGGGAACGGGAGATGGCCACAGGAGTTCTCTGGGACAACGCAACTGACCACAGAATGAATAGTGTGTAGCAAGAAAAAAATGTAAAGGCTCTACGAGATAGGCAGAATCTTAGGCATTTAGGAAGTCAGCTCTTTGGGCAGATCTGGCAAGACTTGGCAGACCAGGCTTCGCAAAGTCCCTCGGCCTTCTCTGCTAGAAGTTAACTGGGAGCTGTTAGGTAGAGGGAGGAGGAGTCAGGGGCAGAGCCCACGGAGGTCTTCTCCGGTTTATTTACATAGGACCCATAGGACCGTCAGATGCCTCCTCACCCTCAGATCCTCTCCAGCTGGAGCCAGTATTTCCATCCATATGCCAAATTATGGG
Source organism: Sturnira hondurensis (assembly GCF_014824575.4). Taxonomy (NCBI): domain Eukaryota; kingdom Metazoa; phylum Chordata; class Mammalia; order Chiroptera; family Phyllostomidae; genus Sturnira; species Sturnira hondurensis. The sequence goes on along the minus strand of NW_028092868.1, from coordinate 2,927,770 downwards.
AGAGCGGACGGTCCAAGCAATAATAAAATAATAATGATTATAAAGAGAACAACAGCGATACTTATTGAGCTGTTAATGTATACCAGGTTAATAAGCACCTGGCACTGAAGCCTCACATCATGTGAGGAAGATACTGTCAAGCCACCAGGAGACGGAGTGCTGGAGAGACTAAGTGGCCTGTCAAAGGTCACACAGCTGATTAGTGCAGCCGGCGTTTGAACCCAGACCGCTGAGTTCATCATTCTGTGCATCGCTGAAAACATTTTCCAGGAAGGTTGTCAGGTCCTCCTTTCCTGTCTTTTGCTGTAACATCCTTCTAGGTCCCCGCCTACTTTCAATAGGATGTTCTGCTCCTCACTGCTCTTCAAGGCAGGAAACTTTAAGGACTCTGGGGCTTACCCGCTGGTCTTTACCTGCAGGTAGAGTCTGAGAGCTGCACCAGGGCTCACCCCAGTTGCTGCTGCTGACTGGCTCTCCCGCCAGTCCCCAGTGTCCCAGGGTGCACGCACCCCGCGGCCGCGACTGTCATTGAAGTGAATCGGGAACCAGGAAAGGCAATCTATAGGTGGCTCATTCTGCTATTTCGTTTCTTTGTGGCACACTTTAGATAGCCAGATTTCAGGATCTACAAGATATGAGACCACATGGGAAATGGAATGACTTCCCCAGCAAGCTGAGAGAAAATACGGGTTCTTTCCCTGGATTATCCCTCTACCTGAAGAACAGTCTCCAGAGCAAGCATTTGTGATCCCAGGGGGACCAGCAGGGTGTGAATCCACCTCAGTTATGAGTAAAATCATAAGAGCATACCTTTTTCATGTTCCCAAAAGAATGTGTACTTTTTAAAAAGGTTAAATAAGAATATGCCTAATGACCGCTCCATCCACTGCCCGCTCTGTCCCCAGAGGTGGCTTGTCTCCACGGGGACATTGCCCAAACACACCCTTCGGCAAACATTGCTTCCAGAGGCCCTGCCTCAGGCCTTCTTGCCCTGAAGCTCTTACCCCCCAAACCTAGGGGTGGTGGTTGAGAATCTGGCTTCCCAGGGCAACTCCAGGGAAATCCCTGCCTTGGCGAATTGGCCAAACCAGGCTGTATTCCAGCCCTGCCCCCTGGCTTGGGCCCCTCCCCGAGGCCCCCAGCCGGACCCAACCCCCACTCCGCATGCACATAAAAGGGTCGAATTCTCGTGGCTGCTCCATAAATTTTATTCCGTAAATATTAGTTTTCCCTGTGTTTAATAAAGCAGCGGCCCACCTCCCCGCCTCCCCGCCCGCTCCCCGGGGCCGGGGTTGGGGCCGGGGCTGGCTGGTGGGAGAAGGGACTCTTTCAATTGCTTTGGAGTATTTTTAGAAAAAAAAATAATATAAGGTGGTTTACACGAGCAAGCCAGCAAACCAGGAGCAGGACTAGAGACCTCGAGGAAGTTCCTGCAGGAACTTGACCTAAAAAGTAGAGAAATAGCGCCACCTAGGCTGCAAGGCCTACTTGGCCTGGCCGGCTGGCTCTCCCCTCCCCCACGGCCAGCTAGGAAGGCCAGCTAGGACGGCCAGCTCTTGCTGGAAGGGAAATCTGCATCCCTTAGCACTCCAGCTGGGCAGCACCTCCTTGCCTCCAGCCTCACCGAGGGCTTTCCCAGCAGTCCTTGAGGGCAGAGCTCAGGCCGGGTCCTGGAAAATCCCACTAGGGTCATTCTCTTTTCTCCTGTCGCTGTCAGCCAGCCTCCCAGATCAAGGAGTGTTTCCAAAGGATAGTCAAGTCGCTGAGAAAAGAGGAAGGAGCTTCTAGTCTCTGTCCTCACGCTGAATCCTGAGGAGCTCGTCCTGGAATTCCCAGGCTGTCAGGTGGCAAAGCGTGAAGTCGGTGCTCTTGCGCTCTGTCAGCAGGGGAGCCTCTGTCCCTGTCAGATCTAGGACCCTTCTCAGGTCTGACGCGGGTCCCCTGCAGTGGGACCTGGAGTCTGCTGCACACTCAGGCCTCCTGCTTCCTAGTTTTACCTTGCAAATACATCCAAATTCCCTTTTGTCTCCTTCCTCTTCATTTAAACCGCCGGTTTCCAAAGCCCCTCCTCCTTCACGCTGGTCCTCTGGAGATGAGCAGTGGCCCCATGTTATTCTTGTACGGAGATGGTGGAAGGGGCGAGAATGGAAAAGGTGCCTCTTCCCCAGATCCTGACTTCATCTCATCCTTGACCAGGACATTTTCTTCTCTCCAGTGACGATGTGCCTCACTTTCTCCTATTGCCAGAACTAGGAAGGTTCGCTCTGAGGAGTGTGGAGGAAACCTAATATCCACTTCCTAACCTCTCCTCCTGCTGTGGGAAGCTCCCTTCATCTGTTCTGCTTGCCCCTCACCGTCTGTGCTGTTAACGTAATCTGGGTTTATGTACACATTTGTATGTGCTTTTTGTTTCCACTCTTCCTCTAGATTATACTGCTGGGCAGCAGGGCTGGTTTCTGACCCTGACTCAGAAACTGCCCCGGGGTGGGGGGGATGTTACACTCCCGAAGGTGCAGCTGTCGTCAACTGGGTTTTCATTCGGTCAGGAGCTTTTCTAAGCTGCTCTGATGTTTGTCTGTCTTCCGAGTTCCCGAGGAAGAAACCGTTCAAAAGAAGTCAGTGACATATGACAAGGGAGCCACCACACTCAGATCTCATGGCCCGTGTTTCCTCATCCCCGTCATTGACATCAGTAAACCTGTGGGCTCACAGAATTGATTATGCCAGGCACTTAGATACAGAGGTTAATGCTGGAGGGGAATGGGGCCCACTTGGGAGGGCTTGGGAGGGAGGGCTTCTTGGAGATGCTATGACCTCCTGGAAGCTGCTGCTGGGAGTTCCTGGTGAAGGTTCCTGTTGCTGTGTTTTTCTTTCCTGTTCTCTTGGACAGGACCTCCGGAGATGCCTCCTAAGAGGGAGGGGATCTACGGTGCCTGTGCGTGAGGGAAAGGGACCTGAGGGAATCCCTCTCTGCTTCAGGAACTACAAGCCCATTTGTCTTCCACCTCCCATCCCAGACCATTCAAGGACTACTTTCTCATCTCCTAAGACTTTGCTTTGGGGCTCTTCCCCTCAGTGCTGGGGTCTCACATCTCTACCCTGGCACATGGGAAGTCATTAGGTAGCACCAAAGCATTCTAGCAAAGGCTCAATTGTTCTTACCAGCTGTTAAGTCCCCCCTGCACTCAGTTCCTCTATCCTGGAGCCCAACAGGTGTTGCTCTGCTTTCCACACTCCTGGACCCTTTGAATGAGTGCTTGCCTCTCCTCACCTAACTCTCCTGGGCTCCTGAAGACCTGGGCTAGCCTAGGGGAACCCGGAAGAGACTGGAAGAACTCCAGGGTGTGGGGAGCACACAGCCATTGACTCACCTGGGAAGACTGTGCCTGGATTACTTGTCCTGCTGGGCCCAGGGCCAGGAGTTAAAGGAGCGTGCAGTACCACACTCTTCCTCCCCCCAGTCTGGGGTCAAAAACATTAGCAGGGTTAGAATTGGGGACTAGGACTCTGAGGCTGCTTGATGTCCCTTCTGAAATCTGGGTGTTGTATTTACTTTTTCATATTGGCAGCTGGAAGGGGAAGCCCATCCCAGCTCGGCATTGTTGTCTAACATGGTTAATCAGATCCTATAATCCTGCTGTGGAAATATTGGGCCTCACTCAAAACAATAGAGACCAAGAATATTGTGGTTAAATTTCAACCAAGTGCCTCCCTGGCTTGTTTGCCTAACCCCTACCCCCCTCTCCCCGGCCAGAGTCCTCCTCGCTTTATGGACCCCTGATAGGATCGACAGCGGTCAGAAATCGGTGACAGGAGAAGGGAGGACGGAGTAGGGGAAGGGTAATCCTCCTGACTGGCGCTCTATCCTGCCTTTCCCCTCCCACCCTGGGCCTTGAAGGAGTTGGAGTTGGTGGGGACAGCCCTTGGCGCCAGAATCTGTGTTCAGGGGTCAAGAGCAGGACTTCTGGGAATCCTGGGTGGTAGAGAGACCCCTTCTTCAAGACAGAAAGAGCCTGCTGCCAGATCAGACAGAGAGACGCCCAGTGTTGTTTATGATGGCTGCCTGGCACTTCCAGGGCGCAAAGCAATGCCAGTTTTTGTCCTGTGTCACACCTGGAATTCACAGGACAGCACCAGTTGGGGAAGGGGAGCTGGCAAAAAAAATTCCTGTTTGATTAGTAATCTGGTACAACAGCAGTATAAATAATACTAATACTCTGAGGACGTTTGAAGCTGGCACTGACACCCTCGCTGGAGGGGCTCTCTGGTAGGGGCAATGACCATGGTGTTGCTCCTGGCTGTGAGTCCAAATTAAATGTGGCGGGATAGTCCACATAATAGAACAGTGGCACAGAAGGAATAGATGCGTTGCTCAGTGACATTGTGAACCAAAAAAGATGCGGTGTCTGGATGCTAAAGGGGATAATTCACATGGTGATATGTTCGGCAAAGGGCAGAGGCCATCCCTCTGGCAGACAGTTGGCCATCTGGCTTGTGAAGTGGCCGACTTCAGGTTTGTACTGGGCAGTCATGCATCCCGGATGCCCAGGGCACAGGCTGCAGCCACACTGTGTCACCAGTCAATGAGGTGAAGGACAGCGAGGCTCCAGTCCAGCACTGTAGACGACTGAGTGGTCAAAGTGTGCGCACATTTCTAGGACCTGAACAATGACACAGCAAGACTGTGCCAAATGGAAGTGCGTTTACTCAGTCTGTTCATACAGCGTGGAGATGGAGGAACAATAAGGAGCAGTCAGTGTTTCTCACCTAGGGTGCTACGTGATCATTCAGGGCCTGACGTGGTTCCTGTGGTCATTCATCAAAGCCGTTTTAAAGTCGGGACTGGTGGGTGGGAGCTGAGCTTCCCACCGGAAACGCATCTGGAGTCTGGGTCCTGGAATGGAGACTCTCAGGGGGGTGTGTGTGCTTCTGGGTTGGAATCTCAAAACCAAACTAAAAGCAGTCACCAAACAGAGTCATGGCAAGTATGCAGCTGACGTCAAAGTGATCTGAAGGTGATGAAAACATTTCAACAGTTAAGCAACTTGTATAACTAGGGGAAGATTCCTTGAGAACAGTGATCGCCAGGAGATACTTGGAGAATGGGCCACATTCCTGGCCTAAAGGGTAGACAGAGGGGCTGAACTGGTTGGTTAAAGCTTGTGCTGTACATAGACTGGACGGCAAGTAGGAACGTTCAACGGGAAAACCCCTGGTCATACAAAGGAATTCAGAAGAATGGCCCAGGTTTGTAGGAAATATGTTGAGAATGAGATTGAAAAATCCATTTCAGGAAGAAACAGGGCACGTTCATTTACTCGTCATTAAACATATAAAATGTCCTGCATCCCACTAACAGGCATTCTGCTGCCTACATCTGTACGAGGCCCTTGCTTTCAAGAAACCTACAACCCAATGACGATGTTAAAAAAGATTTTTTCCTAAAAAATTTTCAAGTGTGTGAAGTACAAAGTGTGAGCCATGACTATGTATCTCTTTTAAAGTTGAAAGAATCATGTAGAAATGCTATTTGGTTATCTGGTTTTACTGCTGCTTAACTATATTGTGTCCGCATTTACACGTCAATACATAAATTTCTCCAAAGGGTGCCTTATCTTCACTCTGAGCTTTATAGTTTGAAAAATACCCTCATCATCAGAAAGCAGGAAGTCAAGCGAACTCCTGCTGTTCTACTGCCCCCCCCCCCCCAGCCTCATCTTTGACGCTAACCTGCAAGCCCTTGGGGGCCTTTGCTCCATGCAGTTCTCCCTGCTACAATGTGCTTCCCCTAGTTCTCCACTGAGCTGAAGCCCTCACCTCTTCAGGTCTTTGCTTAAGTCACACCTCCGCACTGAGGCCTCCACTGACTGCCCCGCGTAGCATAACCGCCTGCCTCCTGACCTTGCACGCTCTTCCCACGAGCTGGCCGCACGCCCAGTCCTTTTATTCCATTTTATGTTTTGTGCTCAGAGTCCTTATTCCCTTCTAACACATTATATATTTTACTTATTTTTATACTTATGTTTCATTGTCTGTCTCCCCAATACCTCCCCACTAGAATAAAGCTCCCCCAAAGCAGGAACCTCGGGTCTTGTGTTTGCTGTTCTCTCACATCCCAAGCACCTAACACAGTGCCTGGCACTTAGTAGGTGCTCAAAAATAGTTGTTGACTGAATAAATGAAGAGAGATTCTCTCACACACACACACATGAATACACACACCTGCTCACACCAGCAATGTCTTGAAGTTGGTTGAGAAATGTGTGGGTATACATGAATGCAATCCTTGTTGTCTGCAGCAACCAGTTGTAAGGTGAGAATGGGACTTAAGTATCATTTTGGTAGCTGTAACCACAAGAGAATGGGTTTATCATTTCGCCGAAATTAAGAGGTTATTAAAGACCGAGTGACTATATACCTTCTTTACTTGGCTATAGCTCCCCAGCCCCCTGTGGGGACTGTCTCTACCAAGAGAGACTGGTGAGGCAGTGCAAACGCAGCTACAGAACACCGACAGCCACGTCGGGAGCATCCCTTGAGTATTAAAAGAGCAGTACTCCTCTACCCCTTCACTGGGCTGGTATTTTCCAAGATTCTCTTTAAGCGACAATTTCTCCCCAAATGGAGACACTGGGGTGGAAACGAAGCCCATTATTTAGTAGGCATGTTGTTGTCCACATACAGACATACATTTATATGTGTATCTTCCTGTCTATAAGAGTTTCCCACAATCTTTAGTCTCTGCCATGAGGGGGAAACACACATCCTCTTTGTCACTAATTCTGCTGCCTTTTCCTCCCCTTTCAAAGTCATCAAAGCGAGGTCTTCAATGCTTGGATCTCTCTGAAGTGCCTTGTAATGAGCTTACTGTTTGGGCAAAGGTAACTTGACATTCCCATTTCCAATCAATAGCTAACTTTCAAAGCATTGTTAGTTTTGAGTGGCTCTAATTGGCTGTCCAAAGGCATTCCGGACTGATCTGAGGCTTGAAAGGCAGACATGATCCCATTTCTGAGTGTGGGAGATTTGGTGGGGTTGCTAACCTCTTCTAAAAATCCACAGCAGAAGTTAGAGTGCTCCCAACTAGTTGGGGAAGTGGTCAGGCAAACAGAGCTTGAGGTCTTAAAAGCCCACGATCAAGATAACAGAAGAGTCCCCTCGATTTAGAGAGAAAATGAGTGGGTGGAACAAAGGTCAACAACCCAGCATGCTGGTCCTCACTGAGGCTCATTCACCAAGAACCTGGGCTATTAAGGAGTCAGAGAAGCTGGAGTCCAGCTCCAGCTTCCCCACCTACCAGCTCTGAACGTCAGTTTCTCATTCATGAGGTGAAGGTAATGGCGTCAACTTCATAAGGTTTTTGTGAAGGTTACACCGGCTCATGTTAGGGATCCTCACCTTTGCCAGATCGTGCAGCTCACCTCTTCCTTGTTACAAGTGCCATGATCTTTGCTGGGACCACTGCCCTTTTCTGAGGATCTCCTTCATTCTTGTCATCATTCCTGTCCCTCCTTCAAGACTGATTTTTTCCAAGAGATCTCACCCCGGACTCTTAGTTTCTTATCTATTTATTTATTTATTTTTAGAGAGAGGGAAAGGGAAGGAGAAAGAGAGGGAGAGAAACATCAATGTGTGTTTGCCTCTCATGCACCCCCTACTGGGGGCCCAACCTGGCCTGAAACCCAGGCATGTTCCCTGACTGGGATTTGAACCGGCGACCGTTTGGTTTGCAGTCCGGCACTCAATGCACTGAGCCACACCAGCCAGGGCTCTTTTTGCTTTTTAATTAAATTTTTTTCAGTTACAGTTGACAATCAATATTATATTAGTTCTGGGTATACGTGTTTCTTAACTCCATAATCTTCTAGACCAAATTCATCTTATCTATTAACTGGTTTATGATACATTATTCTGTGGGCATTCATGAGTGGCATTCATGGCTTTGTAACTGCCTTTTATTTTCATGATGTGTCTGTAGGTTTAAATAGTAGATTCCCAGAGGACAACAACCATGTCTTCTACTCTTCTGTTTGCATTTTCTATCCTCATGTGCCTATTATACTGGTGTACACCAGGCAGATGCTCCTAGGAGAAAGAAGTAGGGCCTCCCAATCCCCACTACTGTCTTGGGGCACACATATATGAGCATCCTGACATATTTCCCTACATGGGCAATGGGAATCGGTGAACTGAGACTACCGCTAGTGAGCCAGGCAGAGAATAACAATGAATTTTACATAAGATTTGTACTTACAGCGTGTACTTTAACCCTCTCATCAACCGAATAGGGTAGGTGGTGTTTTCACTTTATAGACGAGAAAACGAAAATGTAGAGAAGTCCAGTGACTTGCCCAAGGCCGTGCAGGTTGAAGGTATCCAAGGCAGTGTTCAGGCACAGATCTGCCACGTTCAGGCCTAGTGCTTTCTCTACTGGTCACAGCTGCAGGCACTGCACCGAGCTACTGGGGGGTATGTGACTAACTGCATTCCTGACACTTGTTTGCTTGTGGCTCTGCACCATGGCTTTAGAGCAGGGTTGGTCTGGTCAAGTGGCAGGATGAGGAGAGAAAGACTAGTTCAATACAGAAGTATGGACCTACACAGTGTGAGTGTGTGTGTGTGTGTGTGTGTGTGTGTGTGTGTGTGTGTGAATATATATACATTCACACACACATATGAACATATCACTATACACTATATTTGCACTATAACATTACATTCAAGATCAGCTGCAAACACTAACACAGTAGTCTGCTAAACAAATGTTAAATTATCAGGTTCTGGGTGTGTTTTTCTCCCCCCCCCTTACCTTCCAGCCTATTTTTCCAACTTTCACTCTTGTGAGCAAAATATATATATATATATTCATCTGGTTATCCAGAGAGACAGCTTTTACTTGTTCTCTTCAATTTAGAGATGACCATGAGGTGTCAAGCTCTACAAGTGAGACAAGGAAAATGACCTGACCCACTGGCCCAGGACTCAGATGTGAGGTGCCCCATCAGGTTCTGTCCCTGCTGCTCAGACCCCAGGCCTTTGGTGGCTCCACTGTGGACACTTCAGTTCTCCAGTTTCCCTGCTGATGAGACCCTGACAGTGACCAGAAAAAGAGCCAGCCTTTTTTCTGAGGGATCTAATGGATCAGCCCAACTCAAAAGCTACCGTTCATCTACTGAGCAGCTAAGAGCACAGGCAGCCAAGAAATGATCCGTTTCCTTAGGCCCCAGTCGGATAAAAACTGCTCCAAGGTCGCTACTGTAGAAATCCTGACGCTCCTGATTTCTCCCCTCCCCTCCCCCTTCCTCTGCTGAAGGAGATTGGACTGGTGCTGACCTAAATTTGAGCTTCAGCTCTTGAACCACCACTGGGTCCTAGAAAAGACTATATATAGCTTTGGAGTAAAAGATCTCCAGGTTCAAATCTTAGCTGTGGGATTACAAGCAAGTTACTTTATTTCTGAAGCTCTGGAGCCGTAGATCTGTAGAGTCAGGACAATGGCGACTGCATGCAAGGGTGACTGTGAGGATTTGCTAGGTGTTTAAAGCACCTGTCATAGAGAAAATATTTGGTTAATGCCAGCCCCATCTGCTTCTCCCAGTACACACCTTAGAAGAAACGCAATGTTAATAAATCGTTGTGGATAAGAGCCTCTGAGAGGATCTCAAAGAAGTCTTTCACGTGGAGAAAAGGACATTGGAAGTGAATCTAACCACTCTTCAGGAACAGGCATACGAGATAATAAGGACAATGGCCCTAGTCGCTAAGGCCAGAAAAAGAGGAAAGGAGATGAATTTTCATTAGAGAGGTAGGAAGGAAGAAAAATTAAACTTGAGGCAAAACTTGTATAGATAATGATGATAAAAGGCTGGGACAGGTGGCCATGGAACCCTATAGGATTTTTCTCCTTTGGAACTCCATAAAAACAGAGCTCCCGTTTGTGTGGATTGGGAGAGGTATTGATCTGACTGCGTGGTCTGCCCCAGAAATCGGCGGAGTGGCGGTGGAGTGGGGGGCAGCAATATTGCAGGGGTAATTCTGGAACCCCGGAAAACACAAGTTACGCCGCTCTGAAAGCTTTCCAGGAAAAGAAGCAACGTCAGAGTGATCGACGACTCTGGGGACCTAGAATCGAGTGTTAATGTGAGAATGAGTGAGGAGTGGAGAGGAAGTGTGAGCCAAGGGGGAGAAAAGGAAACAATGCATTTTGTTTGCAAGTGACACGCGTGCCACTCCACTAGTGTCAGAGCCACCCTGAGCTCCCTGCTGTGGGCCTCAGTTTCTTGTCACACGAAGTGCTTGGGTTAAGCACTCTCCTGAGTCCCTCCCAGTTCTGAGCTTCTGTTCACAAAAGTGCTCTAGAGAAAATGTGATGCATCTATGCAAAGCCACCCCAGCCCCACACACAGGTTGTGCCGGATGAGGGGTGCTGCCCGGAGAGGGCCAATGCACCAGCCCTGGGGGCAGAGCCCTGGGGGGCTTGAGTCTTCCCTGCTCCTCAGCCAGGACCCAGTTGCTCATCCTCTCTGAAATTCAACTCTCCATTTGTGACCTGGGGATAATGCAGCTCATTTGAGGTTGTGAGTTTGTGTTTATTGGAGGCGGTGTTGTGAGTTTAAATTAAATAATGCAAGTACGATACTTGCTATAATAATATGGTTTCCGTGTTCTAGGCACATAAGTAGCAATAAAACTGTACCTGTTGTATTAATATTCTTGTAATGAGAATTTTTAAACCTTCTAATTTCCCAATTTTTATTCCTATTGCTAATGACTTTGTAGAGTACATCTCAACCAAGTCAAATGTGCGATTTGTTGTTTTGTTCTTAACTCAGTTGCATATTAAAATACACACACAACCCACGTTCGCTTGTCCAGCTGCCTCTCCATAGCCTATGTTTGCCTCTCCATAGCTAGTTTGTAAAGCAGATCTAAAACAGCAATTATTTAGCAACTCCTGGATGCCACTGGCTTTGAATCTTTTTTCCCCCCCTTTCATGTTTGGCAAGCCCCGCCGCTGAGACCTGCATTGCCCCTCTTGAAAGTGGCGGGCCGCGGAGCCCCGCACCCTGTTGACGTCTCCATCCCGGCTGCACTGCTCTGCACCTTGGCCTGTCCCTTTGCGATTCCATCTTGCTCCTTTTAACAGTGTTTCCAGCCCCCCAAGCCCCTACTGGTTCTTTCAAGGATGGACGCCCCGCTCCCGGCTTCACACCCGGCGGGCCGAGGGATGTGCACTGAGTCGATACCGAACTCAGCTCACCCAAGTCCAGAGGGAGCGTCTCCTGGGACAGGGTGGGGCACCAGGTTACTACTGGCCTCCTGCCTTTTGGGTTTACTTCCCCGCAGGGGACACCGTGGGCGGCTGTGCGGTCCGGCCACAGCCCCCCGCCCCTCGCGTCCGGCCGCGCCGTGGGTTGCGGTCGCCGTGGGGGTGGCAGCTCCTGTCCGGGAGGCTTGCGCCTGGCGGGGCACCCCGGAGCCGCGGGGAGCCCAGAGGCGAGGCCAAGGCGGGTGGGGCGCGTCCGGGCGGGGAGGGCAAACTCAGGCGGCGCAGGGGGCGCGGAGGGCAGCGGGCGGGCGGGCGGGCGGACTCGCGGCGGAGGAGCGAGCGGGACGAGGGCTGGCTAGCGCCGGGGGCCGCCCGCCCGAGGGGGAGGAGGCTGTGCTGCCCTCGCCGCAGGTTCGCTGTCGAGCACACAGGAGGCAGGGACATGGGTAGGGTGCGGTCTGCGCGGGGCCCGAGCCCGGATCTCTTCCATTTCCCCTCTCACTCGGCCCCGGGCTGCGCCGCAGACGGCAGCAGCTCCCGCTCCGCCCGAGCCGCCTGACCGCCGGGCCGGGGTGCTAACCGCGGGGCCCGCCAACCCGCCGGCCGGGCCAGCCCAGCCCAGCCCGGCGGCCCGCAGCCCCGCCGTCCGCCGCCCCCCGCCGCCGCCGCGTTGCCAAAACAAACGGGCCGGCCTATTTATTGGCGGCGGGCGAGCCGGGCAGCTCAGAGTCGAGGCGCCGAGGGGGACAGCTCGCCGCCACCAGCCAGGGCCCCGGGCCCCCGCCCCGCACCTGAGTCCTGCCGGCCCCGCGCCACGCCGCGCAGCCCATGGCGCCCCCACCTGGAGCCCCCCGGAGCCACCCCGACGCCTGAGCCCCCGCAGGGCCCGGGTCGACTCGCCCACCTATCAGCCCACCAGGCGCCCTCGCCCGCCGCGCTCCCGGGCTCCCGGCCATGTCTCCCGCCCGGCTCCGGCCCCGACTGCGGGTATGCCTGCTCCTGCTGCTGCTGCTGGTGCCGGCGGCGCGGGGCTGCGGGCCGGGCCGGGTGGTGGGCAGCCGGCGGCGGCCGCCGCGCAAGCTCGTGCCACTCGCCTATAAGCAATTCAGCCCCAACGTGCCCGAGAAGACCCTGGGCGCCAGCGGGCGCTATGAAGGCAAGATCGCGCGCAGCTCGGAGCGCTTCAAGGAGCTCACCCCCAATTACAATCCCGACATCATCTTCAAGGACGAGGAGAACACGGGCGCCGACCGCCTCATGACCCAGGTGAGCGCGACCCGCCCTCCCAGCTCCCAGGGCGCCGCCGCCGAAGCACCGCCACCTGCCCGGCCCTACCCGCCCCTCTGGCACCTTTTCTCGACTGGCTGGCACGCCCTCTGGCACCTGCCCCTCTCGCCAAGCCCAACCGCCTCATGCCCAAGATGGGACAGCCAGGGGTCCCGGCGGGAGTGTCGGCCTCCCAGAGCTCTCCGGCGGCTGCGAGAAGAGCCCCCTGCTGCTAAACGCCACGGCCCAACCAGCTGGCCGCGGCCCCGCGGCCCCACGGCCCCGGAGCGCTGGCAGCTCCGGTCAGACACGGCACCCGGAGGCACCTCGACCCGGCTGCCTCCTGTGCCTCTGGGACCCACATGGTCCTTCCAGGCCTAACCCACCGCACGACTGGGTCTCTTTCAATTAGAAGCCATTCGGCACCCCGAGATGAAGAGGTTCTGGGCACAGGGGCCCCCACGGCCTTTCCACGCGCGGTCTTGGTTTGATGCGCTGCCCCCTCCTGGAGCAGCGTCCGGGTGGGGTCTGGGGTTAAGGAACAGCGAGGAAGATGGAGGTGGGAAAGAACTTGCCAGGAGAGCGCACGTGTCTGTGTAGAGAGCCTAGCGGCGCAGCTGCCATTGAAGAGGAGGGGGTAGGGGCGTTCGGGCTCCGGGATCGAACTTGGGGGATCCCTGGGTTTGGTGGCAGTAACGGGTTGGATTGGAGAGGAGGGACCCGGGTGCCGGGTGCCGAAGAGGCAGGGAGCACAGCTAAAGCCAGTCTCTGCGTGCTCGGATCCGCGCTCAGAACCAGCGCTGGGGTTTAGGGGGTGGGGAGTGAGGGGCGGGGGTTTGGTGAGGAGGCGCAAACTTTCTTCCCTGCAACCGGGTCCTCAAGGGAAAAGACCTACGTCCCCTTCCTCAGCGGCGTCCCGGGAATTCCCCCACAGCCAGGCAGCCCACGTCCCGTGCTTTAGGAAAAGCAGCTAGACCACGGCCCTCAGCATGTGCCCTGGCGCCGGGGCTGGACGGCCAGAGTCGGGGCGAAGGTTGGCTGGTGGCCGGGCCGGGCTGGGCGCAGAGGAATGCAGATAAGGATCCGGGCCACGGGCTGGGCAATCATTGACAGCGCGCGCCCCGGCTCTGGACCCGAGGAGGGGGTGGCGGGGGAGAAAGGGGCGGGGAGCAGAGGCGCGCCAGGGAACATAGGTGGGGAGCTAGGATCCCGGAGGCAAGAGCACGCGGAGCTCCTTCCCGAGGCAGTCAGCGTCCCGGCTCGTCTGCTCGCCAGGTGGACGGCCGGGCCTTGGGTCATAATCGCGGTTGGCTCCTGGGAGACCGAGTCCAGGGGTCTGCAGGCCTGGGCTCTGCGGGTGGGGGTAGGCTGGAGTACGGGCTGCCCAAGCCTGGCGGGGCCTCAAACTTCAGAGTGGAAGGACTGTGGAAGGGCCCCCTCTCCTGTCGCCCCCACCCCCAGGCAACTGCCGGGTCCTCTGGGCTGCAGGCACGCGGGGAGTCAACACAGACCAGTGATCTCTACCGTCCTTACCGGGGGCGCGGTTCTACACCCATCCGTGTGAGGCGGAGCGTGGAGCCGGCTCCCTGGAATTAAAGGCTGGGTTCCTCAGGTCTCTTCCCAGATGGGGGCAGCGCAGAAGCTTCTAGGGCTCCGGGCTCAGGGGGCATTTCATATTTATAAACCCCAGGGAGTCTCTCCTAGCGGGAGACGCTCAGCGTCGCCTTCCCTCGGGCCAAGCCTGGCACTAGCCTTTCCACCAACTTCTGGTTCTAGGGCTGTGATATTTAGGACATGGGTGAGGGCAGGTTTTGGACATAAGAGAGTCCCAGAAGGAATGCTTTTTGGCGCCCCAGGGATCCAGGTAGTACCGGGATTCCCTCCAACACCGCCCCCCCCCCCCCCCGCCCCCAGGCTGCCGGGATTCCGCACCTGCTGTGCCTCCAGGGCTGTTGTCCCGGGGCCTCAGCCCTGAGGCTACGGTGACACCTACTGGGCGTCTCCGGCCTTGCACGCCTCGCAGGCCAGCCCCAGGCGGTCGGCCCAGCTCTCATCTCTCCGTCCCTGGTCTCCGGTGCATCGGTGAGACGGAGGGACTGGGCCCTGGAAAGGTATACTCGGGTCCGTGGAGGAATCGGTAAACCGAGGGGGGCAGAAAGTGTACAGAAGGGAAGGGCTACTTCTCAGATGAAGGAGCCCCACGGGTGTGCGGCTTGCCGCGACCTGCAGATTGGAGGCGTCCCAGTGCTGTCCAGGGCCTTGGGGCAGCCAGAAGTCACAGCGGAAGGCAGCGAGTTAGGGCTCTGCGTTCCTACGAGAGAGCTCCGGCGGGCGCTCTGGGAGAGCGGGGCAGAGCCTCCACCTGCGCGCGGACCAGCGCCTCCCCCAACTCGGTGCTTTCCTCTCGCAGCGCTGCAAGGACCGCCTGAACTCCCTGGCCATCTCGGTGATGAACCAGTGGCCCGGCGTGAAGCTGCGGGTGACGGAGGGCTGGGACGAGGACGGCCACCACTCGGAGGAGTCGCTGCACTACGAGGGCCGCGCAGTGGACATCACCACGTCGGACCGCGACCGCAATAAGTACGGACTGCTGGCGCGCTTGGCAGTGGAGGCCGGCTTCGACTGGGTGTATTACGAGTCGAAGGCCCACGTGCATTGCTCCGTCAAGTCCGGTGAGCCGCTGCCTGGGGACTGGGCCCGGGGCCGGGGCCGCAGGGCGTGGGCAGGCAGCGCAGGGCCGGCTGGCGCGGAGAAGGCGAAGAGACCCGCCCGGGGTTGGAGGCGGGAACCCCGGGAAAGAGGACGTCGGCGGCGCTCCCCATTTCTGCTTGTGACCGCCTGCTCCTCCCGTGCCCGGTAGTGTCAATGGCGAGAGCCTAGGGAGACAGGGTCCTGTCCTGGCGCTACTAGGTGCCAACCTTGAGGTCCACAGTACAGAGCCTGCTGCAGGAGGTTCAAGACAGAGCAAGCTGAACAGATGTGGAAGCCAGGCTGTGACAGACACAGCTCCCACCCCGCGTGGTGCAGAAGGGGCGGTCAGGGGCCAGGGAGGGCGAAGAGGTTCCAAACCCACCACCCGGCCTGCAGGCAGGCCCTTTAGGGCACCGTTTCCTCTCCTCCCAGGGGGCGCAGGCGTCCCCAACCTCTCCCTCAGGGGCCCTAAAGCTGGGCATTTTGGGGCAAAGTCAGCCATGAGGGGCAGAATAAACAGAACGGACTCAATAAAGTGGATTTTCCCAGATTTGCCGCCTTGTTGATCGGAATGGGCAGGCATTGTCAGATCTCGTCAGTGCCCCCGTCCCCCACACTGAACCCAGTCACTTGTGCTTCGATGGTTCCCGTGTGGGCTGCTGGCGCAGCCCTCCATGCTGGCACAGGCAGTAGCCGCACTCGCAGACCCTGCACACTGAAACCAGGCCCCGCTTTTTTACTATTCCGGATTCCCCCTGGGCCCACAGTGGGGGCCCCACCCCACCCACCCCCTCAGCACCTTCCTGCCAACAGTATCCACTTCAAGTCACACCCGCCCTTCACCTGCAAACACTGGCCCAGTGCCAGCTCCCAGAGTGGCCACTTCCATTCACTGTCCCTGACCCCCAAACACTGGTCTCCATCCCACCCACTGATGCCACTGTGTCCTCTTCCTGCACAAGGACCCAGCACACAAACTGAAGACAATGATTTTACCCTGGCCACTGAGCCAGGCTTCCCCGGAGCCTGTATTCACCCTGAGGCTGGTCCTCCTCTCACTTCCATACAGACCCCGGGGCCCAGCTCTGGCACAAAACTTGGGGTGTCAGTCTGAGAGGGCACTTTGGGGGAGTATCTGGCTAAGGGGTGAGAAGTAATGGCACATTCAGACCCCAGAGGAGAGGCTGCAGTTTTCTGGGTGTCACTTCACAGCGGACCGCCGCCTGGCTCAGCTGACCTCTGACCTCTCTTACCACGTCACCACACTGTCAGGATTGAGAACAAGTGGGTGGCTCCATCTGGGCTCCCAAATGGCTGTTTTCTTCTCACTCAGTGCAGCCACAATGTGCTCCTCTCATTGGCCAAGGCTTAGACTGGGGAGGAGGGCAGAGATCACACTGTGGGGTGGACTGGGCTCAAGTCTGCAAGAAAAGTGGGAAAAGGGGCCAAGTCATGGTGATGCAAGGGGAGCAAGGGGCGGTCTGCCTGGGCTCAGAAGGGGTGCTGTCCCCGGGAATCCGAGCTTCGCAGCAGTAACACCTTCATGTCCCTTCTTCCCACAGAACACTCAGCGGCAGCCAAGACAGGCGGCTGCTTCCCGGCTGGAGCCCAGGTGCGCCTGGAGAGTGGGGCGCGTGTGGCCTTGTCAGCCGTGAGGCCGGGAGACCGGGTGCTGGCCATGGGGGAGGATGGGAACCCCACCTTCAGCGAAGTGCTCATTTTCCTGGATCGGGAGCCAGATAGGCTGAGGGTCTTCCAGGTCATCGAGACCCAGGACCCTCCAAGACGCCTGGCACTCACACCCGCCCACCTGCTTTTCACCGCCAACAATCACACAGAACCAGCGGCCCACTTCCGGGCCACGTTTGCCAGTCAAGTGCAGCCTGGCCAGTACGTGCTGGTGGCTGGGGCGCCAGGCCTGCAGCCTGCCCGAGTGGCAGCTGTCTCCACACACATTGCCCTTGGGGCCTATGCCCCACTGACGAGGCACGGGACGCTGGTGGTAGAGGATGTGGTGGCCTCCTGCTTCGCAGCTGTGGCTGACCACCACCTGGCTCATTTGGCCTTCTGGCCCCTGAGACTGTTTCACAGCTTGACATGGGGCAGCTGGACCCCGGGGGAGGGTGTGCACTGGTATCCCCAACTTCTCTACCGCCTGGGACGGCTCTTGTTGGAAGAGAGCAGCTTTCACTCGCTGGGCGTGGCCGGGCCAGGCAGCTGAAAAGATCCCTCCACTGTCCTCCAGAAACTGCCCAACTGGATCCAAAGGCCTCCCCACCAGGAGGGCCCTGGCCCTAGAAGGGGCCTGAGCATGGGGTACTGGATCCCACCATCTCCTCCACCACAGAGATAGACCATTGAGACTTGACTGGGTGATGCCAGCGTCCCCCACCCCCTGCCCCGCGATCTTGATGTGGTGACAGAGACGCAAGCTGCGCTGGCAAGGAGAGTGGTCTGTCCTTCTAACCTACAGACCTCCAGGCTGGCATGATGGGTCCCAACCCAATCAGCTCTCACTACGATCTTTCATACCTGCCTCCCCCAATGGGGAGAACCCACTCCATCTATCTTAAGCCCCCCTTCGGTGGGCTTGCACCTCAGTTGATGCTGCTAGACTCCCCAGGAGCCAGCAGGGAGCTGGCCGGACTCAGCGCTACCCGGAAGGCCACAGAGTGGGGCAGCCGTCCTGGCCATTTCCAGACACGTCCTTCCTCGCAGGCCACACTCCTCGGGACACACCCAGAAACTGTCGCTGTCAGTGGGCAGAGTTCTGTGTTCCAGCCAATGTGATCATAACACCTGGGCCCAGGCGAGTGAGCTCCGTGTTCTTGCCACCCCTGCCCAGGCTCAGCCCCCTCCTCTGCTGAACCATGACCCCTACCCTCCTCTGGGCAGTCTCCCCCACCTTATTTATTGGCGCCAAGGGGGAAGCCCACGGGAGAATTTGGGGGATGTTTTGATCTTTTCTTCCTTTTGTAATAAAAATTATTTAAGTTGGTAGAGCCAGAGAGTCCAGGATGCTGAGTTGGTTCAGTACATGGGTGGTCTGGAGCCAGGGGTAGACCTGGCCTGGAGCATGCCCACCTTCCCCTCAGGGCGAACCCTCCATTGCTCCACCCTCTCTGCGGGGCAGGTGTCACCCAAAGCTCTGTAAGGTCCCAACGAAGAGCTGTACTCCATGCCAGGCCAGGCCTTACCATGCTGACCCTGAGGCTGGATCGGAGAGGGAGTGAGGTAACTAGTCCGCGGTCGTTTCATGCATCGGGAACCCCCAGCTGTGCTCTAGTCAAGGTGTTTTCCCTGTTTACTCTGGTCTTTCTTGGGGCCTGGGTTTCTGACTCTTCGCCGCCATAACGGGTCATGGCACGACATGATTCCAGAGAATGCACATGTGCCCTGCAGCCCCTTCTGACTTCTCCCATGACTCGGGGTTCCTTAACCCAGCAGCGCTCAGACTTCAGAATCACCTGGGCAGCTTGTTTAAAAATTATCCTTGGCCTGACTTCCAAGATGGTGCTTTAATAGATCCAGAGCGAGGCCCATGAAATTACTTTTCCAAATAACCCCAACATGGCAGGTGGTCCACAGACCACATTTTGAAAAACATTGCTTAGTCTAGAGAAGGCCCAGTTTATGGCCAAAATGGGATGGCCCCCTACTTCATTTTCTCTTGATCTCTTTGTCCCAAGGCAGGTTTTTCTGTGCTTACTCCAGGTTAGCTGATTCCCAGGCTCAGTGGTTCAGTTGTTAAATTTTCAGGAATTTCATGAGCCAGTTGATAGAGGTTGTGGTGGGACCATTTACACCATGGAAATTGGTATGCGCTGCAGAGCCGAACTCCCCACACTGTGGAGGGCCAGGTGTCAGAGCGCACCGGTGCCCGGGGCTGTCCTCCTACAGAGAGTACTGAGTTGGGGGAGGCGGCTCAGATTCCTACCTTACCCATCCTCCACCCCCGTGGAGGAAAAGTCCAGAGAAAACATCATTCCCTGGGGACTGTGTGTCATGGTGGGTGGGTGGGGGAATAAGCCCCCATGGGCTGTAATGAATAAAAACTCCTATCACTTCATAATGAAGATTCCTCATTGCCAGGCATTGTTCTAAGTGCTTCACATGCCGAACCCACTTCATTTCCATAATGACCCCTGTGATATATACTATAATTATACCGTTTTCCAAAGGAGAATGCAGAAGTACAGGAAGGTTGAGTAACTTGCCCAAGATTGTGCAACAAGTGACAGAAATAGGATTTGAACCTATCCATCCGGCTCCTGGACCCACTGTTTTGTTTGTGTTTTAACTGAGATAACGTTGGTTAGTAACATTATATAACTTTCATAGCATTATAATTCAACGTCTGTATACACTACAGTGTGCTCACCACCAGGTCTAGATTCCACCTGTCACCAGACATCGGACTCCCCATTACCCATCTCTCCCTCCTCCCACCACCGTAAGACCCACTTTTTATACCACAGGTTTTCCCTTGGTGAACTTGGGAGGTCTACGTCGCTCAGCAGGCCTGGCCATCTGCTTTGTTAGAAGATCCAGAATGGACTCATCCCTCTGTGGCAGACTCTCGTGGACCAGGCTCACAAGAACCAGATGTCCATGAATTTATTTATTTTTTAATATATATTTTATTGATTATACCATTACAGTTGTTCTATTCCCCCCTTCATTCCCCTCCACCCGCACACTCCCTCCCCCACCACTCTCCCCCCACTTAGTTTATAACCACGTGTCTCATGTTCTTTAGATTCTTTATTTCCCCCACTATTCTTGCCCTTCCCCCTGTCTATTTTCTGCCTATTGTCTATGCTATTTTCTGTACCTTCTCCCCCCTTCTCCTCCTCCCACTCCCCTGTTGCTAACCCTCCATGTGTTCTTCATTTCTATGGTTCCACTCCTGATCTAGCTGTCCTCTTGGTTTGCTTTTGTTTTAGGTGTGGTTGTTAATAACTGTGAGTTTGCTGTCCTTTCACTGTTAATATTTTTCATCTTCTTTTTCTTATATAAGTCCCTTTAGCATTTCATATAATAAGGGCTTGGTGATGATGAACTCCTTGAACTTGACCTTATCTGAGAAGCACTTTATCTGTCCTTCCATTCTAAATGAAAGCTTTGCTGGATAAAGCAATCTTGGCTGTAGGTCTTTGGATTTCATGACTTGGAATACTTCTTTCCAGCCCCTTCTTGCCTGTAAGGTCTCTTTTGAGAAATCCGCTGACAGTCTGATGGGTACTCCTTTGTAGGTGACTGTCCCCTTATCTCTTGCTGCTTCTAGGATTCTCTCCTTCATTTTAGTCTTGGCTAATGTAATTATGATGTGCCTTGGTGTGTTCCTTCTTGGGTCCAACTTCTTTGGGACTCTCTGAGCTTCCTGGATTTCCTGGAAGTCTATTTCCTTTGCCAGACTGGGGAAGTTCTCCTTTATTATTTGTTCAAATAAGTTTTCCACTCGTGGCTGTTTCTTTCCCCCTTCTGGTACCCTATAATCCGGATGTTGGAACGTTTAAAGATGTCCTGGAGGTTCCTAAGCTTCTCCTCATTTTTTTGAATTCTCATTTCTTCATTCCTTTCTGGTTGGATGTTTTGTTCTTCCTTCTGATCCATTCCATTGATTTGAATCCCAGTTTCCTTTCCATCACTATTGGTTTCCTGTGCATCTCCCTTCATTTCAATTAGTTTAGCCTTGACATGTTCCTCTAATTTGTGACTATAATCAACCAGTTCTGTGAGCATGATGATAAACAGTGTCTTAAACTGTGCATCTGAGAGGCTGGCAATCTTTTGGTCGCTTAGAGTTATGGGCCCTGGGCTTTGAGTTCTTCTTGCACTAACTTTTGGGCTGTTCATGCCTGTTACGTATCAGGATCAGAGCCCTAGGTGTTCACCAGAGCAGGGCAACTCAGTCGCTGGGTTGTGACGCTGTATGTGGGGGCGGGTCAAAGAGGAGCAATGGCGTCCCATCTCCTGCCTCTCGCCGCCGCCACAGGTGCGGCAGCTGCCACCATCATTGGGGTCCACGCGTTTCGTCCCACTGCACTCGAGTGTGCCACCGCCGTCAGCCCTCCACCACTGGGTTCACCGCTGGGGCCTATGTGGTCCATCTCATTGTGCGCAAATGTGCGACCACGGTCAGTCTGCCCCACACCCTGACTGGGTCTGGCCTGACCCAGCTCCGCTGCTGGCTCCGCTGCTGGCTCCGCCCCTGTTACCGTCCCGGTTGAACAGGTTCGTTGTTGTCGGACTTCCATATAATTCTATTTTCGGTTCTTTGGCTGTGTCTTTGTTCTCCAAACCTTTGTTGTAGTCAAACTTTGTGGGAGAAGGCACAGTGTTTCCACCTATGCCTCCATCTTGGTGGAAGTCCATGAATTTATTTACAGTAACAATGTAAAGGTCAAGATACTCTTGTTCACTCATTTGCACATTCTCTCCCCTGTAGGCATTTCTGAATGAGAGAGATTCTTTCCTACAGAGTTGGTTGGCAGGGGGATGATGGTGGTTACCCTTTCTTTTATTCTGCCCTGTAGACACAAAACCATTTGGTGTCTTCAGATCTTTCTGTTCTAGATGGGCCTCCACAGAGCAAAAAAAAAATCCATTCTCTGAGAGAGAAGATTGCAAAGGTTCAGAAAAATCTTCATCTGAATTCAGCCCCTCAAGAGACCAACCTCAGGATGAAGGTGGGATCCTGCAGCTTTTCTTCGAATCCAGGTCTCAGGTCTGAGAGACTGTGTGAACAAGGAGACAAGGGAAACACCCTGAAAAGTCATCCTTCACCTCTGCAGTGATGGCCCTAACCCCTCCCTCCAGAGCCCAGTTTGCCCCACCCTCTGCACAAGGCCAAGGCCCAGAGAATAGTCAACCACAGAGCCTAGGCCCAGGCAGCTGCTGACCCAATGCCTGGCTCTCCCCTCGGGCACGTGCTCAGCCCCCAAGACTGCTGCACTCACAGCCACAATCTCCATTCACTCATTCAGTCACTGTTTACTAAACACCCTGTGTCGGGCTCTGTGCCAGAGTGGGGGAAAGGGGCAGCTCTGCCCTCAGTGAACTGGATGGTAGGGAGCAGCATGGGGGAGATGGGTGTCCACACCATGTGGTGAGTGCTGTGCCTGACACCCGTGTGCCTGAGCGCCTGGGGAGAGTCTGGGGACTAGAAAAACCTCCTGGAGACCAGGACGATGCAGGGAGGGCAAGGAGGTGTTCAAATGGCAGATGTTCAAAGGGAGAATAAGGAGGGGTCCAGGCCAAGGATGCAGTAAATGCAAAGGCTCGGAGACTTGGGTGAGGCTGGGGCCTTGAAGGAACCACCACCAGGGCAGTACCACAAAGCTGTCCAGTGCATGTGGGTTTGGCCAAGCTGAGGTGGGGCAGTGGGCAGGAGTCTGACTACCCAGAGCCTTGTGTTCCATGCACTTGGACTTGATGCATGTAGCCCGAGGGCTTAGTGAATGATTGGAGGGTTCGAGGCGGGGGAAGCTTGCCACTGTATTGTTCCAGAAAGCTCACCTGGCTGCAGTGTGGAGGACAGACCAGAGAAGGCGGCTATGGAAGTGGGGAGTCCTTTTACTGGGTAAAGAAGTTCACCAACATCTGGACTGAAAGCTGCCTGTGGGGGGTCAGGAATAAGGTTGCAGACTGTAGACATTTTGGCAGGAAAATGACCAGGAATTGAGGTGTTTTGAATGAGCAGTGAGGGTGAGGAAAGATCCCAAGTCAACTTCAGGTTTTTAAGCCTGAGACCCAGCTCCCCAATGCCCAGCACCCTTGATCATGGCTATGAGGCCCCTGGAGCAGCCTGGGTGGACTGTCCTCAACACAAGGGCCATGGCACCCTGGACCCTGGCTTGTCTGTGCAGAGGCCTCTCTTCAGGTACCCAGGTTGTCCTCTGCAACCTCCTGTCTCATGTTTGGACAGACCCAACCACCCTGGGTGTGATTCTTCTGAAGCCACCTCGCCTGCACTTTCCCTTCTCCCCTCTCCCAGCCTGAAGGTGCTGCCTGCCTGCAGATGGCTTCTGACAGCGAGTGGCGCTGTGCCGGGAGGGCTGAGCCCAGTGCAACAGTCCTGTAGGCCACCAGGCCTGCTCTAGCACCAGCAGTCCCAGTAAAGAAACCAGAAATAGGTGCCTCTCCACATAAAAACAGCAAAACGCCCCCTGAGGAGGTCCGACTAGAAAAAGCTACCCTTCTGGCCTCTTCTGGAGAGACCCTGGTGCATGGGGCAGGCTGGGGTATGCAGCACCCCTGGATTTCCTGGCAAGGGTTGGGGGTGGCAACTCCCTGAACCCCATGCTCTCTGCCCCCTGGGTGGAACACCCTTCCCGGGGCTCTGCCCCACATCCTACACCCCAGCCTGGTTCTCAAAGCCTATTTGTTTTACCGGGACTAGCTCTGGTCAGCCCAGACCTGATAAGGCTGGGTCAGCTGACAGCAAACCCCACCCCCGTGCCCCAAACCACACCCAGGCTGCCTTGCAAGCACAGGGGATCCCCCTCAGGTGGGCATAGATATGGGGTGCTTCCCACCCAGGTTGGGGTCCAGAAGCCTTAACTTCTGGGCTGACCCTCCCTCAGTGCATTTAAAACCTCCTCTCAGCTGCATGTGGAAGCGGGATAAGGGAATTATCACATTCTAGAGACAAGTGAACCAGGTTTCCGAGAGAAAAAAGGACTTGCCCACATGTATTTATTCCAGTCAGGACCATCGATCGTGCTAGGTCTGCTATTTACAGTACGTTTTAAGATCCTAACAGCCTGATAAATGAGGGTGTTCCTGATTCCTACTTTGCAGAAAGGTGAAGTCCAAAGGCCCAGAGAGGTGAAGTCACTTTCCCATGGTCACACAGTAGCAGAGTCCAGATCAGAACCCAAGTGCCCTGAAGCAGCAGCTGAGGGAGGTGGGAACCGAGGAGTCACCATCCCAGAAGAATGGGAGGAAGTCACTCTGAGCATCAGCCTAAAAGATCTAATGGGGTTGGGGGCAGCCAAGAACCTGTCGGGGAAAGTGGTTTTGGAGGAACGATGCTCTAGATGCTGTGAGAGGATCCCATTTCGCTGGGAGTGGCAACGGTGAAACTACGCCCGTGATTACGACACTCCTCTCCCCAGGAATCTCACCTGAGGCTAAAAAGGGCCGTGCAGCTTCTTCCTGGTTCTACCCTGAGATTGCCATGCCAGAGCGACCGTCGTCCTGGGTTCTCATCCACAGCCCGGCGAGTGCCTACCTGAGAGCCAGCACACACTGTCATGCACGTGAGGGCGCCATCTGGGACATCCAGCCCAGCACAGCCCTCAGATAGCCGCGGCCCTGGCTGACTTCTGAAAGCACCTGAATGAGGCACAGCTGCCTGGCCAAGCCGTTTCTGAATTCCTGACCCACAAATACATAAGCAAAGTAAAATGATTGTTTGGAAACTCGAAGTTTGGAATAACTTCTTATACTGCAGTAAATAGAACAAAGGGCAAAGAGAATGGGAACTGATGAAGGCGCCTTCTGAGGCTTCCCAGGGGCCTTTAATATGCTTTACACAAAAGCTTTTTAAAATGGAGCCTGCATGTGCTTGGAGGTTGTGTGAGGCCTCTTCATCATTTAAAGGGGCAGCGTGAGAAGACACACTGACTTGGGATGAACTTGGGGCAGATAGACATGGGGACAAAGGGAAGGGCTGGATAAGCAAATCTCTTCACACTCAACTGACTGAAAAAAACATGTGTAAGTGCTCTGTTGGCAGGATCTCTGATGACAGCAAACTCTTGGAGGAATGAAGAGCTTTCTAGAAGGAAAGAAGCTTCCATGTCTGCACTAGTGGCCAGCGAGAAATTATGCACAGCCACGTGAAAGAAAATGCTATTAGAAAGCTTTAAAAATCCAATGTTTCATGTTGAAGAAAATAGCTGGACATTCCTGTGGACACTTGCTGGCCACATTTTCCCAGGCTGCCCATGCAAGAAGAAACTTGTAGGGCCTCGACCGAAGTCCACGAAAATGAACTGAAACTCCCCGTTGCCGTAATAAACTCCGGGTGTGTTTACATCTGGCTTCTGCACACACCTCCAAATGCTCAACTTAAGAAAACCAGAGGAAAGTGACCAGGCAGATTACAGGAAATGGGTGTGGCTCTGAGGAGTGGTTGGGAGTGCAGGGGTTGAATGGTTAGCTCAAGGACAGGTTTCTTGGTTTTGAACTCATAATCCTACAGAAGCACAAAAAGGGCGTGATCATTCCAATAAGGAGAAAACAGCATGTTTACAATGGAGAACCTTGGCAGACACACTTTAACCAAGAGATCACAGTCAACATCACCAGTAAAACGTACTGGTGCCCTGGTATGATGTGCTGAGAAGAGCAAATCGCCCCTCTGCTCTGCTTCTCGATAATGCACGCACTGCTCTATTCCGAGAAACAAACCCAGACTGAGGGAGAACTTACAAAGTAATTGACAGTACTCTTCAAAAGAGTCGAGATCATGAAAGACAAGGAAGTCTCAGGAAATACCCCAGGGGGGATCTTCGACTGAATACCGAGACATGAAAAGGACATGAGTGGACAAACCTGTCGAATCTAACTAAATTCTATGCTTTCATTACTATTATTTGCTGTACCAAGGTTAATTTCTTTGTTTTGATCAATCATCTGTGGTCATGTCAGATGTTCACCTTGGGGGAGAAAGCTGGGTGAAGCGTTTCTGAGACTTCCTGCACTATCTTTGTGACCTCTGTGTATCTAAAATTA
Organism: Sturnira hondurensis; assembly: GCF_014824575.4. Lineage (NCBI taxonomy): Eukaryota > Metazoa > Chordata > Mammalia > Chiroptera > Phyllostomidae > Sturnira > Sturnira hondurensis. Next base: position 2,901,798 of record NW_028092868.1, on the reverse strand, counting down.
ACTCGAAATTTGAAAAGATCTGAAAGACAGGACCTCACGGACCAGTCGAAGGTGGTCTCCTTTACCATGCATGAAGTTCAAGCCAACTTCCGCACTCAAGGATCCAGCTGTACTGAACTGGGGGCCACATCCTGACTCCTTTACTTGAGAGAGGATCCCGGTCAGAAATGAACTGGGAAAGGACTTGAGGTATCAGACAGAATAGAAAGTCACAGAATAATGGTGCTCTGAATTTATGTAGAGCATATAATAAGCCAGGCACTGTGCCAAGTTTTTGAAATATTTTATCTCACTTAAACCTCACAACTTTTGAGCTGTTAAACTTTTCCCTGTTTACAGAAGGGGAGACTTTTTAATGCAGACAATTTTTAAATTGATTTTTAGAGAGAGAGGAAGGGGCAAAAGAGAAAAATTGATCTGTCGTTCCACCTATTTATGTATTCATTGGTTGTGTCTTGTATGTGCCCGGAGCAGGGATTGAATCTGCAACTTTGTGTATTGGGAAGATGTTCTAACCAACTGAGCTATCTGACCAGGGCTGAAGAGACTGGGTCTTATAAAAGTGAAGGAACAAGGCCCTGGCTGGTGTAGCTCAGTGGATTGAGCGCAGGCCTGCAAACCAAAGCATCGCTGGTTTGATTCCCAGTCCGGGCACATGCTTGGGTTGCAGACCATATCCCCAGTATGGGGTGTGCTAGAGGCAACCATACATTGATGTTTCACTTCCTCTCTTTCTCCTTTCCTTCCCCATCTCTCTAAAATAAATAAATGAAATCTTTTTTTTTTAAGTGAAGGAACAAGATCATACAGCTAAAAGCTGGTGTGGTTGGGATTCAAATCCAGGCTGCTTTACTCCAGAGCTTGTTCTTAATCACTCCTTTGTACTGTTTTCTCAGGGATGCCCCTCATTCAGTTTACACATCAGGGTTTCTGTCTGGGTGGGGAAAGAAGAGATAGAAGGCTGGAGAAGTGGATGGCCTAGGATGGGCTAGTCAGCAGGAGCTGTCCGTGGTGCTGGCAAGAGCCGCTTGGAGCTAGAGGGCCAGCAGGAGACAATTTAGGGAAGACAGCTGGGAGAGCTTACACAGAGGAGCACTGCTCAGAATAGAAGGAACGAGCCCTGAGACGTCGTAATAGGTTCTCCACCAATGTGGAGGAGACAGAGGGGGAAAGACTTCAAGTCTGGGCTTGAAATACATAACCGAGTCTACAGCAGCCAGTGAGGCAGGATTTGTCCTTAGGTCTGGCTTGCAACTAACACTATTCAGTATAGCTATACCGATTATTGGAACCTTGAGATGCCCTGATGCTAGTTGGTAAACAGTCACTGACTGAGTCCTCCACTGCTGTGGCTGCTCTCCCAGCCCCCTCCCTGCACTCCCAGGCTCCCCCATGACCCAACAACTAAAAGGTTAAGGCCTGGTACACCGTGGGCTTCCGGAACCCTGTTCTGATTCTAAGTCCCATTCTCATAGGTCATGACTATACCTTATCAGTTGTTAAGTATTTTGAATATTATCCCTGTCTGTTGCCATTTTACAGATGAGGAAAATGAGGTTCTGGCATGTTTAACAATTTGCTTGAAATTGCTCAGCTACTAAATGCTAGAATCAGGACCTGAACTCAAGTCTTCTGGGATCAAACCTTACATCTCTTCCCTTTTCTCTCCCTACTGTTGGCCTGTGTGCCTGCCTACCTTTTAGTGGGGACTGTGAACAGAGGGAGAAAGTTATCGGGGGGGGGGGGGGGTTGGCACAGTAGAGTCAGAAAACCCTGTAGGGGTCCCAGGCAGAATGCAACCCTTCTCTTTGAATGATCTTGCCATATGGCGGTCTACCTTCAAATCCCTGCTAGTTTTGTGCCATGGCAGCTGTTTCAGGCTGGAGGTGCCATCAATCTCTTAAAGCACCCCCCGTCCTCCCTGCTGCTCCAGGGGAACATGACACTGTAACGCAGAGAGGGCTCCATGCCTGCTCCTTGATCCAGCTCTGCACCACCCAGTGGCTCTCTTGGCTGCAGCCGCCTCTCACTCTCCACATCTCAGGCTGGGTTTGAAAAACTCGTTCCACTAATTTCAGAGATCAGGAGCTTCTGTGGGAGGGTGCCCCTCCTCGTCTCATTCCTATAAATTAGTTACACCTTGGGTGCAGACCTGTTTCCGAACCAGCACTCCAAATGGAGTCAGAGTAGCAGAGGAAGGGAGGTGGGAGCTGGATTGGCTTGCCATCTGGACTACAGGCTACTCTGGTGCCTCCTTCTGTCTTTCTGCACCCTGCAGCAGCAGGGCAGCCTCCTTCTTGGAGAAACAAGAGGAAGATGTAGAGAGGAGGGAAACTTCTCACCTCTCCAGTGTGCAGCAGAGAGGCTGGGAGGCAATAGGAAGGAAGGGTATGTAGGATGAATTGTTTATTTGTAGGGACCTCCCATTTAGTGAGTGACCTTTGTGAGAGTGTGTGTGTCTGACTTTGTTGTCTACAAGACGTCAAGTACTTTGCGCATGCCTGGTTACTTGGTTCCTACACCAGCCTTCCAATAACTATCCCCAGGTAAAAGGTGAGGACAGTGAGGTCCAGAGAGTGACTTGAACCTCAAGTGACTTGTCCAAGGTCACACAGCCAGTAAGAGGCTGAGTCAAGATTAATTTCAGGTCTGTCTGATTTCCCAGCCACAGTCTTCTCTATTCCATGGTGGTGGGAGGTGAGGGTGGGGGGTGGTAAGTGGTGTGGATGTGTGGAGGGAAAGCTTACACAAGATACTTCTGTGTGTGCTGAAGTGTGCTTTATCACTGAGTGTGCTTTATCTTTATTACTGCCCAGTTTCCAACCGCAAGGATTGGAGTCCATCTTCTCCCCATCTTCCTTCCTCCCTTTCTCCTGCATCCTGGTCCTCATCAAGTTCCTGCATCATCACTCGCCCTGTTCATAGCCTTGAGCCAAACAGCACCACTCCCCATTGTCTTTCTTGGGTCTATGAAGAATGTAGTCACTAGGACTCAGCACCCATATTCTCCCATGAGAATTCTCCCCCCCTTCTGAAAAGGGGGACTTCTGAAGCAAACCTGATTTCCTCCCCCTTCCTTGGGCTCAGCCCCTTGCCACACTCCTTTCCACATTCACCTCTTGGGGAAAAGTCCAGTTCAGGCCTCTTTTTGCATCTAAGATGTACCTTTGAAATATCAGAATAATCCTTTCCAGGCCCTGCAGGCACAACCTCCACACTAGAGCATAAGACTGCAGAGCCCCTTGTTGCAATCTTGTTCCCTACACGCCAACTCTATGTGCTGGGAATGCTAATTATTTACTATCCCGTACCCCCCACTGTAGAAGTATGTGACTGTCTGGTTTACTTCGTATCTGGTCCCAGAGATTCCCCTACTTTGCTTTCTCCCTCCCCTTTAATCTACACCTCCTCCTTTTAGTCAAATGTATAACATAAGCTGTAAAACTATGGTTCTCCAGAGCATTTTCTCAGTCCACCGACATTTTGCTTCCTGGAAGTTTGGCTCCGATAAACTCACAAAAATTCTTCACAGGTTGGGACTTTTCTCATGCTGACACTGCTAAGAAGTTCTCACTGTCCCAAGTCCACAGTCCCCCAAGGTTGGGCAGCTCTCTGGAGAGGCACAAGATCGTGTGACTTCTCACATGAACGCTTCCTCCTCCGTGTGATTTTGTCACTGGGATTCCTGAGGCCACCACCAAGCCTTGCCCCCAGAGTCACTGCTCCCTATTTCTTTCTGATCCAGAAATGGAGAAATGGGTCACATAGGTCCAGCCGAATCAGGCTGATCATTTAAAAAGAGCTGAGGGGAAAACAAAGAGGAAATCACTATAGAAACTACACACAGCATAGAAGTCACTATGTCTAAATGTCAGGCCTCAGCTTCTGAGAATAACATTAAAACCAGAGCAGAGCTCACTGAGTTCCACATTCGTTGATCCCAAGAAAACTCCATGCAGTCCCTCCAGTTCGGCCAGCCTCTGGCCCCATGACCTCCAGGGCAACGCAGGCCACTTTGTCATCAAAGTCTCTATTTCACTTTTCACAGGTAAACCCAATCTTTTCCAAAATGAGAATTTATTTTCTGGGTTTTACCCCTAGACTCGCTAAGTTTTCTCTCCTTAACATCCACCCATCACTGTCCACTGTAGTGAAATACTTTTATTCTCTGTAAATGAGCCTTGAGACTTTTGCTTTTACCCACCAAAGGAGTCTTCACCAAATGAGACCCTCCATCCAGATTAATAAGAAAAGGGCTTCCCAACACCCACTGTATGTATAGCAATGCCTTCTTTATGTATTAACCTACAGCTCCCTTCGAAATAGTTCGGTTTGTGCTGACCAGGAAATAAGGACACATTTTCTCCAATAACTAAAGGAAACCATTTGCAAAGCAATGTGCAAATAAGAAATACCAAGGGCTTTAAAGTTTAACTAACAATTGCAATCACAGAATGAAGGTCCGCTTGAGATTCTGGCCCTCTGTCATCAACCGGTGTCGGGAAAGAACAGGAAGGTTTCCCACTCAGGTGACAAGTCCATGGAACAGCCTCCTACGAATTTGGTCAACTAAAGTCACGATTGCGGGGACGTCACAACTAAGGGGCTACACATACCACATGCTGCAACTGGTAGAAGCCCAGTTACTATTAGGAAAAGTGAGAACATTTTTAAAATGTGGGGAGGGATTCAAGTTAGGCAGCTTTACCTCCTTCTTTGAACCATGACCCATTCGGGCTGCCGTCGTTGCCCCGGGATACCAGGAGACGCCGCGTCCTGTGCGTCCCGTATCTATGGAAACGACAATATGGCGGTGGTGTGAGTTTTGAGCGTTGATCCCAGGGACCCAGGCACCCAGGGACCAGGGAGCGGCGCCAGTGGCCAGGGAAGGTATCTGCCCCGGGGGACCACCTCCTCCGGGAAGTAGCCAGGGGTCCCTCCGTGTGCTTCAGAGAATCCCGTGGGGCTGAGACTCGGGTGAGATAAATCAGACTGGGGATCCCGAAGAGAAAGGAGGAACAGCTCTAAGGAAATCTTGTCCCTTCCTTTTACCTATTTCTGCCTCGCTCAACTCTACACGACGACCTGCCATTTTTCCCACTAGTTATGTCAGGCATTTTCAGATTGGAAATTAGAAAATTTGGAAGCTGTAATATATTTTTTAAAGTCCTGGAGATTAGAAATGTGGGTTTAAAAATACCCTCTCCTTGCCCAGTGTGTTCACAGTGATCGCACATGTGTCTTTTTGGAAGAGTAGTGCAGGCTAGTGTGGAGGTTACGGTTGTTAATTGTAGTAAGTTTAGCGATGGCTTTTTCAAATCCCTAATTTCATTTGAGCTTCACATCGACTTTGGAAGATAGCATAGCCCTCACTTTGCAGGTGAGCAGACTGAGGCTCAGGGATTTGGAGAAACTTGCCCACCTTAACTGGATCCGAGCAGATGCTGGAACCCAGTTCCTTTTGCTCCATGACCAGGGCTCGCTCTCCTAAGCCCTAAGCCCTGGCCTGGGCCAGCTTTCTACCCCATCCTCTCTCCTCTCTTGCTTGCACACACAGGGGTGTTTCACATGTGGTCTGGAGACTTTTTCAGAGCCCTGAGTCAGGGCTGTCTCTGAACCCCTGAAGTCACAGGCAGTAAAGATCAGGTCAGAACTATGAAGCTGTCCAGTAGCAGAGAAGTAATGGGACCCTCTTCTCTGTCTCCCCAGCTTGCATTTCTTGGATTCCATTTGAACGTTCACTTCCTAACTAAGGGTAGGGGCCTTGCTTGCCTCTTTCCCAGGCTCGTTCCTCACATCTGTTGCCAGGGCCAGGAAGAGGCACTCCTCTGTGAAAATGAGTCTCCTCCATCAGCCTCTCTTGTTCATGTCCGCCCTCTCTCTCCTCTGGCAGGAACTCCTTCCTGGCTTAGCCAGAGTGCTACCCATAGACTCCTGTTCTGGGCACCCCGTGGCTCATCCAGGCAGCCCCAAGTCCCTTTACCAGGACGACAGCAGGAACTAAGCCATGACTTCTGGGTCATGCCTGAGTGCTAGCACAATGGTTGTCCCCACCATGACTGGTAGCAGTTCGACCACAAGTGCCTACAACCGCAGCAGCACCAGTGCCCGCGTGAGTGCACGTCCAGGGCAAGTGGAACAGGGCACAGCAGGGCCAGGGCCAGGGGAGGAGCAGCAGTGCAGGATGGGGAGGAATATGACAGGGCTTGACTCTCCTGTTTGAACCCCAGCACTGGATTCTGCACAGATGGGCACCAAGCTGGCTGGAGTGGTGGTAGCAGTGAGTGACTGGGGTGGGGGGCTGGTAGAGTGGCCAGGAGTTCTCTTTGCCCTCAGAAGGCTCTTCTTGTCACGACCCCTAGGACTCTGGGTTTGACCAACACACGGATACCAATTACCATTTTGCAGCTCTTAGGGTTCTCTCCATGTGATGGCATGGGGGTGGGGTGGGGGGCAACAGTCCAGGGGTGTGCCTCTGGGGTATGGCTTTGTATATGGTGCAGTGCATGTCTCTCTGTAGATTCTTGCGTCTCCTTAAATGTGATGGTGGTTGCACTTGCCTCCTCATGGAGCAAGGGTCATCTCACCCCTCCTTCTGTGCCATTCCAGGCCCGCTTGCCCTCAGGTTCACTCACTGCCCTTCTCTGCCCTGCCCTGCGCTGCGCTGGCAGGAGATGGAGGGTGGAAGGAGGGGAGAAGCCAGGGTATTTCCCTTCCTCTCTGCTTTTGACAGTGTCTCCAGTAGGAGTTGCTTCTTCCCGTGACTCCATTCCCCACCAGAGAGGCCTCTGGGCTTGGAGAACCCCACCCCCTCCTTTAACGTAGTTGTGGTTGCAGCTTCTGGATGTTGCTAACTTCAGGGTTCCCATATCTTTTGGACCATAAGACGTACCTAAGTTTTAGAGGAAAATAGGGGGGAAATTTTAAAGCAAAGAATGTGGTAAAATATTTAATGTCATAAGTAACATAATATTTCACCAATGTAAATGTAAACAGAACTCAACAGCAGCATTAACAATCATTATTCCTCCCAAATTTGGTGTGCGGGGGTGGGGGGGTGCGTCTTATAGTCTGAAAAATACAGTACTTCACCATCCCCTGGTTGTACATTAAATTCCTTGTTTTAAACATCCAGAGTGGCCTCTATTTTCCTGGTTGGACTTGACCGATGCACCAGCTGGTATTTATAATAAATTACCCATGTCACCTTTTCTCCATGAGCGAAGTGGGGAAGAAAATGCTGTACCTGCCATCCGACACTCTGTAAATATTGATGCTGAGAGCGTAACCTCAGGAGAGGAGGGATTTGCCCGTCTTGCTCACTATTGTAGTCCTGGCACCTCACTCTGTGTCTGGCTCATAATAGGTAGTCAACAAATATTTGTTGAACAGATGAATATATTCTTATGCTATGTAACAATATAAAAGTAATCTTTGGTCAAAGATAAAATAAAATAGCAATGGGTTGAGCCTTCATACCAGTGACCGCGGCAGGAAGAGGCACCTGGTCCGTCCTCCTTCCACCTCACATCCCTGGGGGTTTTCCATTCCCTTCCCTCCTCAAATAGGTAGAAGTTAGGGATCACCGCATGAAAGGGTTTTCCATCACAGACGGGAAGTGTTGGCACATGGCTCCTGTAGCATTATCGGGAGTGTCCCCAAAGTCAGGGCATGGGGTGGGGGTTGACTGAAGGTAAATTGACTCCTTCCCTTGCTCCGCCAGCCACATAAAGGAGGAGAGGGAATGGTGGAGTATTCTTGTGGTCTGGAAAAGTGCCGGGGATAGACCGCTCCAGCTCGGAGGGGCTTCTGCAGGGAAGGGTAGGATGGGGAGGAAGAGGAGAAGGCAGCATCTGAGAGGGGCCGTATCTAAGGGGGCACCAAGACACAGACTAGGCCAGCGAAGACTGCTACGTGTGCCAGACTGAACGGCCAGACGGGGTAGCCCAAGGAAGGCTTTAGGGGTAGAGTCACCAGGAATCTAGTTGAAAAACCATTTCAGTGGCCTCAGAGGAGGCAATATCTGACTCCAGGGCCTGCCCACCCCTCACCTACTCTCACCAGACCATCCCCCAGGGCTGAGGTGTAATGCATTACTCTCGGGGGGTGGAGAGAGCTTTGCCTGTACTCTGGGTCCTAGAATACTACCCCAGTCATGCGTCCTTCTTTCTGTCAACTGAACAGCCAACCAGCTCCATGGACCCTCAGATGTGCTCCTCAAAGAAGCAGGACAGAATAAAGAAGAGGGTCATCTGGGGCATTGAGGTGGCTGAGGAGCTGCTATGGAAAGGCTGGGAGCTGGGGAAGGAGGTCACCAAGAACCTGGCTCTGAAAAATCTATCCTTCAAAATCCAGAAGATGAAGTACAGGTATGAGTATGAGGGCTCAGAGACCCAGCCCTGAGCTCTTAAGCAGACACTGAAAAAGCCTTTAAAAATGTCATAAATTCAGAAGAGTGCATAGAACATGTGCGGTTTGAAGAATTACCAAAAGTGGAACCCATGTGGCCAGATTAAATAATGGAATAACAGTGTCCAAACCTCACTGTCTCCCGTTACATGCCTCTCCCCTATTGAAACACCTTCCTACCCATAAAGGTACCCATTATCCTGCTTTTCATGATAATGATTTCTTTACTTTTCTCAAATGGATTTACCACCTATGTTTATATCCCTAAGTGATAGTTTAATTTTACCTTTTTATGAACTTGATACAAATGGAATGACATGGTATACTTTTTTAAAAAAGATTTTATTTATTTATTTTTACAAAGGGGAAGAGAGGGAGAGAAACATCAATGTGGTTGCCTCTCCAGTGCCCCCTACTGGGAACTTGGGCAGCAAGCCAGGCATGTACCCTGACTGGGGAATCTAAACAGCAACCCTTTGGTTTGCAGGCTGGCACTCAGTCCATTGAGCCACACCAGTCATGGCTAACATGGTATACTTTTTTAACACTTTTGTTTTGCTCAGTTATGTTTGTAAGACTCATCCATGTATAGCTATAATTCATCCTTTCTGGAGCAGCATAATATTCCAATGCATGCTTGTACAGTATTACAATGTATTCATCCATTCTTCTGTTGAGGGACATTTGGATTTCCGGTTTGAGACTGTTATCATCATTCATGTATACAATTCTGGTTGCACAAGTACAGAGTTTCTCTAGGGTAGGTACATAAGAATTGATATGACTTAGGACATGTGCATTTGCTTTTTGTACACAGAACCAAAGTATTTTCCAAAGTACTTGTATCATTTATATTCCCACCAGCCACTTACGAGAGTTCTCATTCCTATACATTTTTATCAACAATTGCTACTGTCAGGAAAACATTTTTTTTGGCTAATAATAATAATTTGTTGCAGTTTTAAACATGCATTTTCCTGATTCCTAATACAGTTGAGTGTCTTTTCATATGTTATTGACTATTCCATTGGTGAAATTCCCAGTTAAGACTGTGCCCATTTTTCTGGTAGATCATTTTTTTTCAAAGAGTAGTTTCATGGGTAATAACCCTTTGTCATTTACATATTGTGAATATCTTCTCCCACCTTGTGACTGGTCCTTTCCTCTCTTTGTCATGTCTTTTGAAGAATAGAAGTTCTTAATTTCAAACAAATCAGATGTATCAATCTTTTTTTTGGTTAATGCTTTGGATGCTTTTTTTGTGTTTTCTTTTTTTTTATTTTTATTTTTTATATTTTATTTATTTATCTTTAGAGGGGAAGGGAAAGAGAGAGGAAGGAAACATCAATGTATGGTTGCATCTTGTGCATTCCCTGCAGGGAACTGGCCTGCAACCCAAGCATGTGCCCTGACTGGGATTCTTAATTTCAAACAAATCAGATGTATCAATCTTTTTTTTTGGTTAATGCTTTGGATGCTTTTTTGTGTTTTCTTTAAGAAACCCTTCTGTGCCCCGTGTGGGTCAGGAAGGTGTTCCCTATAGTCACCCTCTAAGGGCCTTCTGGGTTTTCCTTTTAGAGTTGTAGGGTTGATTCCTCTAATGATTTGAAGTTGGGATCCATTTGTTCAAAGGTTCAAACATTCCCTCACGACCCTCCCCTCCACTGATGCATGTCAAGTGTCCACACATGAAGAATTGGTCCATTTCTGAGCTGTCTGTTTTGTTCCCTTGGTCTGCTTGTCTCTCCCTGGGCCAGTACCATCCTGAGGTGGTTATGTCTTGATATCTGGTAGTGCTGGCCCTGTGGCTTCACTCTCATTCCGGGTGGTCTTGGCTGTTCGTGGGTTTTTAAACTTTCACAGACATTTTCTTCTTTTTTTTAAATCTTATTTATTTATCTTAGGGAGGAAGGGAAGGGGGGAGAGAGAGAGAGAGAAACATCAATGTATGGCTGCCTCTCGTGCGTACCCTGCCAGGAACTGGGAACTGGCCTACAACCCAGGCATGCGCCCCGACTGGGAACCAAACTGCGATCCTGTGGTTCGCAGGCCTGCACTCAATCCACTGAGCCACACCAGCCAGGGCTCACAGACATTTTCAAATCAGCTTATCATAGCTACCCAGACAAAACTTTGTGAGATTCTGATTGGGACTTAATTGGACCCATAGGTCAGTTCGGGGAGAAGTAGCGTTTCATGCAGAGCCTTTCGATCATGAGCGTGGTGTATCTTTACGTTCATTGAGGTCTTCTTTCATGTCTTTCAAAAAAGCGTGACATTTTCTCCATAGACGTCTCACACATCTTTAGCTAGCTTTATTCCTATGTCTTTCATAGTTTTAATGATGTTGTATATGACATCTTTGGAAGTTGTTTCATTTTCTGCTCATTCCCACTACTTCAGAAAGTCATTTTAAAAAATAGGGATGTTTCATGCATAACCTTGTTGTGTCTAGCAACTTTGGTGTCCTCGTGTTCATTCTAATACTTTATTTGTTAATTCTTTTTTTCCATGGTCACATTCATATTTTATATGGAAGTGACACTTCTTTCCTTCCCTTCCAGTCCTTATATGTATTTTGTCTTTGTTGTTCCTCGCTGCACTGTCGGGCAGGGAAGCGTGGAAATGAAGTGGCCAGAGAAGGCGGCGTGTTCATGACCCTAAAGTGAAAGATCCCATGGTTTTATGTCGATTTGGGTGTCTCCACAGTCTTTTTCCCAATCAACTTGATGGGGTTAAGGAAGTTCCCTTCTATTCCTAGGTTGCTGAGGATTTTCCTTGTAATCATATGTGGATTTATTTATTTATTTATAATTTAGATAATTATTTGATTTTTGTCTATTAATTTGTTAATATGGTGGATTACATTGATTTTCTATGTTAAACCAGTTGTGTATTCCTAGAATAAGCCCAGTGTGGTCAGGATTGTGTATTCTATACATTGCTAAGGTCTAATATTTTGTTGCTAACATTTTGTTCATGGGTGATATTTTTCTGTAACTTTTCATTCTTCTTTTGCCTTGGTCAGGTTATGATAGGTTCATAGAATATGTTAGGGAGTGTTTTCTTGTCTTATATTATCAGGAAGATAGGGCTGGAATTATTTTTTTACCAAATGCTGAGTATGACATGCTGTGAAGCCATCCAGCCTAGTATTTTCTTTTAAAAAAAGAAAAGATTTTATTTGTTTTTAGAGAAAGGGAAAAGGAGGGAGAGAAACAAGGAGATGTGAGAGATATAAGGATCAGTTTCCTCTCATGCGCCCCCTACTGGGGACCTGGCCTGCAGTCCAGGCATGTGCCCTGACTGGGAATCGAACTGGCCACCCTTTGGTTCGTAGGCCGGCACTCAATCCACTGAGCCACACCAGCCAGGGCCAGTATTTTCTTTATGGGAAGATTTTGACTACTTATACAACTTCTTTGATGATTTTAGTGAGGGTGGCCAAAAAATTCATTGTATAATTCCTGAGTCAGCTTTGTTAAGTTACGCTTGCCTACAAATGTGAACACATTCTAAACTTTAACAGTTGTTGGTGTAGAGTTGTTGCCAGTATCATCTTATTAATATTCTTATCAACTGCGGTATCTACAGCTGGGACCCCGCCCCCTGGAACTCTATAGCTCTGTCAAGGCCTCTGTTCAGAAAGGCATTCCCAGTACCACTGTTCCTGCCTCTGTTTCCCCTAAGGATTTGGTTAAGTCAGGGCGGCCCTCCCATCCCTGTCCCCATGACCACCATGGGCATCAGAGATACAAGTGCCGCCCCCTTGCTCCTGTCTCTTTTTGGTTGGTTTCCCCCTTTATGGTCTCAAGGACTGGAGCCCGCTCAGCTTACCAGGGTCTTGCCTGTGCTCTCTGTCCCGTCTAGTTTCTGAGCCCTGACCCTGAAGTGCTCGTCTTCTGGTTCTTTCCTGCAGGCCCCCTAAGACCAAGTTCTTCTTCACGGTCATCCCTCAGCCCATCCTCCTGAGCCCAGGCATAACACTCACGCTCCCCATTGTCTTCCGGCCTCTGGAGGAGGTATGGCCACCGTGATGAGCAGAGGGCAGTGAGGGACACATGCACAGTGACCTTGGGACTGACAGAGCAACAAGGAGCCCCGCCCCCACCATGCACACATCCCACCAACTGTAGCCAGACCCAGTTTGGCGAGCCCCAGAGAGGCTCAGGCCCTGCACCCATTAGACAGACGGGGTTTGTAGTTGGATGTTAGCTGTGCCACTCACTGGTCACCAGAAAGCCCCAGGTTCCTTGGCCTCTTCCTGCTCTCAAAACATTCCCCCTACATACCTTGTTCTCCACAGAAGAGAACCCCTGTTTCTGAGACCAAGGCAGTGGTAGAGCACAGATTACCAGCCCCCTCCTTGGAGACTGAGATAGAGGGCCACAGCCAGGCCCTCCCCTCAGTGGTCAAGTTGGGGGAGTGGCCAAGGGCTGGGGCGGGAGGCACGGTCCCTGAGTACCACCCAGGGACCACTGTTCAGGGACAGCCTGTGCCGCTCGCCCACCCCACACTGCAGAAGGAGTACGTGGACCAGCTGTGGTTTGAGAAAGCGGAGGGAATGTTCTCTGTGGACCTGAGGGCTACCCTGCCTCGTCACCATCTGATCTGCCCACCGTCCCTACAGTTGCCCATGTGTGCCGTGGGGGACATGGCCGAGGCCTGGTTCTGCCTGGACAACGTAGGGTGAGGGGAGCGGCTGGGACACAGAGATGGGGAGAGCAAGAACTGTGATGGGGGTGCCTGGGAGAAGAGAGACTGCGAGTCTGGCAGGGAAAGGGGAGGGGGAGTAGAGAGCACTGCCCTGCCCAGGCGCAGCGTCTCCACCTTTCTAAAGCAGCGCAGCAATCACCAGGAGCCTGGTGGCTCTGACTTTCTGCACCCTTCAGGGACCTGCCCACCTTCTTCACCTGGGAGTTCTCCAGCCCGTTCCAGATGCTGCCCACCACAGGGCTGCTGGAGCCAGGGCAGGCTTGCCGGATCAAGGTGACCTTCCAGCCCCTTATGGCTGTCATCTACGAAGTCCAGGCCACATGCTGGTATGGGGAGGGCAGCAAGCAGAAGAGCAGCGTCCAGCTGCAGGCTACAGGTGAGGCTCAGCTCTCACCTGTTCCTGAGCCCATCTGCTGCACCTTCCCTGCTCTTCAAGGCTCAGTGTGCCCCCTACCCCACCTTCTTTCCTGGCCTTACTCCCATGGGACTTCCGCCACCTTCCTGCCTCCCCCGCCAGCCCTGCAGCTTTGCCTTTTCTTTGCCTCCCTTGTTGTCTCAGGCCAGTGTTTCCCTGGGGACACCTACCATCTTCAAGGGGCTGCTCAGCCAGGGCTACAGAGGCCCTGGTGGGTTTTTTCCCCAAGCCCCCTCCCTGCCCTCTCCACCACAGGCAAATGTGCCCAGCTGCTGGTGAGCATAAAGCATAAGCGGCCAGAGGACCAGGATGTCGAGGGCTTCCAGAAAGTGCTGCACTTTGGCACTGTGGCTGTGGGCTGCATCGCGGAGAGGCAGATCAGACTGTACAACCCGTTGGTGGTATGCAGCCTGCCCCTGTGGAGGCTCGGGGACAGGACTCAGGACCGTGACACTGGGTGCTCCTGAACCCCGCCCCTGCATAGCAGGCCCCCCTTTCTCCCCATACCTCTGGCGCCAAACCTCACACAACTCATGTCTGTCACTCAGACACACATGTGTCAACCCGTGTCCCCCTCTCCTCTCAGCAGGGGCAGCAGGGGAGGGGGTCTGGGCTAGGGTATTTCCCGTTCTCCAGACCAGTCCCAAGAGTAGCCCCAGGGCAGTCCAGACCCCAGAATCACAGCAAGGCTTTCTGGTCCCTTTGGTAGGGGGAAGGCTCCCCTCTGGTTGGCCCTACGGCCCCGGTACAGGGCCCGTGGCTCAGCCCCTTCCTTTTCCCCCAGTGTGGGCAGCATCGCCCATGGCCCATGCTGACAAGCGAGGCGCAGGCTGGACTCCAGCTACCCTCAGCCCCTTGGCTGGGCCCCTTGGTAGTGATAGACCGCCCCGCCCTGTGACCTGACTCCTCCTGTCTGCACCTGGCCCCACAGGTGAGTGCCCCCTTCAGGATTGAAGTGGCCCCAGACACGCTGACCAAAGACCAGGCCTTCTCGTGCCCTACGGCCTGTGGCACCGTGCCCCCAGGAGAGAAGAAGTGCGTGTCTGTGTTTTTCCATCCCAAGACCTTGGACGTCAGAACGATGGACTACTTGTCCATTGTGCCCTCTGGCTGTGCCTCCCAAACCATGCTCAAAGTCGTTGGTTTCTGTGGAGGTACTGACAGCCCCAGGCCGCCGCACTCCTCCAGGGTCAGGAATGGCCCTTGCTTACTTAACTCGGGGAAATACTCCCAGCCCTTCAGCCTCGGTGTCTGCTGCCCCCTGGTGGGCTCAGTGAGCACGCCCAGAGATCCTGTGCCTGCCCCCTGGTGACCTGGAGGTCTGCTCAGGCCACTTAATGGGGCACCCATCCTTCCCAGCCCTGCCTTCTGTCTCCAGGAAGCACCCTCTTCCATCAGTGGGGCCCCTTCTGAGATGCCCTTGGGGAGGCTGACACTCCGGCCCTGTCCAGGTGGCAGGACCTGCTCACAGGGACACTGTCTCCCATGCCCAGGTCCTGAAGTGTCCCTGCAGCACTACTGTGTCAATTTCGGCTGGGTCCACCTCGGAGAATGCTCAGAGCAGTCCCTGAGGATTGAGAACAAATCAGACTGCGTGGCCCACTTCCAGTTTGCCATCGACTGCCAGGAGAGCGCCTTCAGCATCAGACCTCCCTTCGGGACCCTGGTGGGCAGGGCCCGCCTGACCCTGCTCTGTGCCTTCCAGCCCACTCACCCCACCATCTACTTCCGGAGGGTGGCCTGTCTCATCCACCACCAGGTGAGCCATGGGGGAGGGGCCAAGGAGGGGCTTCCCGGGGAGTGGAGGGGCCAGACTGAGGCCCAGTGATAAAGACCATGCTTGGTGCTCACCTCTGTGTCCTGGAACTTCTCGGGCTGTCTGCCTGGATCACCTCCTCCAGGGCACCATCCTGGTGTTTGGAGCCACAGCATGGCCAGAGGCACATGAAGTTTACTCTGAGCCAGGTGAGGGTGCCGCTTTGCCCTGCTGCTCCAGGCAAGGGACTTTGCCTCTGTTGCTAGAGAGGGGATGACTGGACCTCACTGTGCACAGCATGTGCAGAGCTGAGGGCCGTGAAGTGAGCACCCTAACCCAGCCCCTGGGCAAGCCCGCCCAGACTTTGCCTTGACCACCTGGTGTCAGGCCAAGGTGGTAAGTGGGGGCTGAACTCTGGCCTCACTTATGTGGACAATTGTCTCAGGACCCACTGTTCGTGGACCTGATCGGGACCTGCCACTCGGACAGCACCAAGCCGGCCATCCTGAGGCCTCAGCACCTTGCTTGGTACCGCACACACCTGGTGCGGGGCCTGACGCTCTACCCACCTGACATCCTGGGCCTCATGCTGAGGGAGAAGAAGCTGGAGCAGGATAAGAATGGGGCTCTCATGATTCCCGCAGAGGTTTGAGGCCCCTCACTGGGCCCCGGGGAGGCTTCCCTCCCCTAGCAGTTCTCCGGCAGCCCCGTGCCCCCAGAGCACAGTGGGGGTGACCTGTGTGGGGGGCTCTTGTGGCTTTTTCTGGAAAGAAACATGCAGATGAGGGACATGCAGGAGGAAGGGCAGCTGGGCCCCCACCCACCCGTCTGTCCCCACCAGGACCTGGAGGACACGCCAGCCCTGCAGTACCCCCTCATCCCCCCCACGACTGAGTACTTCTTCAATGGCACCAGAGACTTGGCCATCTTCCCCCCGCCTGTCAGCATGGAGCCTTTTGAGGTGGATTTTGGTGCCTGCCCCGGACCTGAGGATCCCAGCCCTGTCCCAGTGTGCCTGATGAACCACACCAAGGGCAAGATCACTGTGGTGTGGACGCACAGGCCTGACTGCCCCTTTTGGGTGACCCCAGAAACCTGCGATGTGCCCCCGCTCAAGTCCACAGCCATGCGCCTGCACTTCAAGCCGCCTCACCCAAACTGCCTCTACACGGTAGAGCTCGAAGCCTTCGCCGTCTATAAGGTGTGTACAGGCAGGCCGGCCAGGGAAGGTGGGCTCTCTGTCCCAGGGCCAGAATGGTAGGGTGGAGCAGGAGGGGGTGACGGAAGGGTGCTGTAGGACCTATCTCTCTGTGCCAGGCTCTTCTCCTTTCTTCTTGGCCCAACAGTGACCTTACTGGTTTGTCTTCTCCCCGGCTCAGGGCCTGCCTTGGCCGAGTGGCTTCTTGGCCAGTGTGATTATGTCTCATTCATGTGTGGCCTTGTACCCACTCCAGAGGGAGAACTCAGCTGGGGTCAAGGCCTTGGGGAAAGTTTGGTGTACAAGGAGTAGCTCCTTGGGCTCCTGGCATCTCTCCCTCTCCTTGAAGTGAGCGTTACCCAGGTAACTGGGTGTGTGGGGGGAGGAGCTTCTAGCACAGCTTCCCTTGGCCAGGAACCTGGAAGCACAGGCTAACCCCAGCCCAGCCTGAGCCCCAAACCCACGTCATTCCGTCCTCCTCTCCGGGCGGTCCTGCCCTTTTCCTCCCTTCTCAGCTCTGCCGACCCAGCTGTTCTCACCCAGAGGCCTGGGTGCCAGGAGGAGAGTTGAGCAGTGTGGTCAAGATCAGAGTCCCTTACCTGCCATGTGACCTTGGGCAAGTCCCTTTCTGTCTCTGAGCCCTGGACTTTTCATCTATAAACTTGGGGTCATACCCAAACGTTCAAGAAAGCTTTCCAGAGCTGAGCCTTTGCCTGCCTCTGTTTTAACACCTTGGCAGGGAAACCTGGAGGTCTGTAGGAATGAGGCTGCGGGTGCCTGCGTGGGCTGTGGCTGAGCCCCTCTGGTTGTCCGGTCGCATGCCTAGCCTTGCACAGTCTGATACAGCAGCCGCCAGGCACAGGTGGCCACCGAGCACTGGGGACGCGGCCAGTCCGAGTTGCGATGTGCTTTTTAGGGTAGGAGGCACTCTGGGTTTCGAAGACTTAGCACGAGAAGAATGCGACCTGGCTGGCGTAGCTCAGTGGATTGAGCGCGGGCCTGTGAACCAGACGATCGCGGTTCGATTCCCAGTCAGGGCACATATCTGGGTTGCAGGCTGATTTCTTGCAGGCTAACTACCAGCAGGGGACACACGAAAGGCAACCATACATTGATGTTTCTCTCCCTCTCTCCTTCCCCTCNCTATAAACTTGGGGTCATACCCAAACGTTCAAGAAAGCTTTCCAGAGCTGAGCCTTTGCCTGCCTCTGTTTTAACACCTTGGCAGGGAAACCTGGAGGTCTGTAGGAATGAGGCTGCGGGTGCCTGCGTGGGCTGGGGCTGAGCCCCTCCGGTTGTCGGGTCCCATGCCTAGCCCTACGCAGTCTGATACAGCAGCCGCCAGGCACAGGTGGCCACCGAGCACTGGGGACGCGGCCAGTCCGAGTTGTGATGTGCTTTTTAGGGTAGGAGGCACTCTGGGTTTCGAAGACTTAGCACGAGAAGAATGCAAAAGATCTCGCAGATCACTTACATATCAATTATATGTGGAAATAAGATTTTAGATTTATTGGGCTAACTAAAATATGTGATTGAAATTATTTCATGTGTTTCACTTCATTAGTGTCTCTACTGCAGGGGTGTCAGACTCATGTTCACCAGGGGCCACATCAGCCTCGCGGTTGCCTTCAAAGGGCCGAACGTAATGTTAGGACTGTGTAATGTTAGGACTGCTCCTTAACAGTCAAGCGAGAGCTCTGCATGGCCGCCAGGTAGAAACAAGGTGCTGGGCTGGGTAAAGCATGGTGGAGGGCCGGTTTCAGGCCGCAGGCCTCATGTTTGCCACCCGTGCTCTGTTAGAACCTTTAAAGTTTTGTCTGCGGCTCTCGTCATCTTTCCGTCGGCCCAGCCAGCGCGGCTCGAGGTCCACTCCTGCAGGCTGTGCTGGGGCCGTGTGGGGGTTAGAGACCAGGGACTGTGAGCCCAGCGTGGGGGGCCTGGCATGCAGCAGGGGTGAGGGCTGGCCTGACGTCTTCTCTGCACTGTCTGCCAGGGAGCCGCGCCCCCTGTGCCTGTGCAGGACCCTGGCAGCGCAGGGCCCCACCCAGGGCTCTGGGCTTTTCCCTGGATCTGCCTCACCCCTGTAGGTGCTGCAGAACTTCAGTAGCATCGAGGAGGACTGCACCGTGTGCCCCTCCTGGTGCCTGACGCTCCGGGCTCGGGGCCACAGCTGTTGTGCTGCCTTGGAGCGCCACGTCCCGCAGTACTCCCTGGATGTCCCCACGGTGAGTGTGGCCCCCGCAGCAGTGGGCATCAGGAAAGGAGAACCCGGCTTCCCCAGTGGCCTGCGGATCCCGCTTACTGTCCCTCCCTGGCTGTCTGAACCTCCCCACCGCCAGCCCCTGGGGCTCTGGGCCAGTCGAGGACTCTCTGGGCCGTGGCAC
Organism: Sturnira hondurensis; assembly: GCF_014824575.4. Lineage (NCBI taxonomy): Eukaryota > Metazoa > Chordata > Mammalia > Chiroptera > Phyllostomidae > Sturnira > Sturnira hondurensis. Next base: position 2,882,920 of record NW_028092868.1, on the reverse strand, counting down.
AGGAACTGGGGAGAGTCCAGGGCTCGGCCTGCTGCCCCATCTGAAATCGTCCCCCATCCTCTCACCCTCTGGCTTCAAACGCTCCAACTCCTTCATCTGTCTGCCCTGTTCACAGAACACCTGTTAGGGGCAGGACCACCACATCAAGAGCCCCTGTTCTTGGGGACCACCCGGACCTGCATGGGTCGCAGGGGCAGCCCCTCCCAGGGGAGTCATAATCCTGGGCCTTTCCTCCCCGGGCAGCAGGGTGACCCGGCTTGAAAGCACAGATGCTGGAGCAGACGGCCAGGTTCCAGTCTGGTTTCCCCTTCAGTGCTGGGGCCAGTCTTTTCACCCATTCTCACTACCCTCGTATCCCAAGAAACCCACCACTTTCGGAGAATGTGCTTGTGGGTGATCCTGCTCCTCCCAGCAGCTACATTTCCGGAGCCCTCCCTGACTGCATGGGGTTTCCCTCAGCCAGTTCCTTCCCACAGCGTGTGGCCTTTACCACCATCCAACACCTTCTGGGCCCATGTCGCTGCCCCGCTGCCTCATGCAACGCACTTGTTGCCCAGCTGGGTGGGACACCCTGGTCAGCGACCTCAGACCTTGTGTTTTGTAGCCTGCCCAGCTGTTATCCTGGTGCTGGCCACACCCAAGAAGCTTAAGGAGTGTTTGGAAACTGGGATTGCTGGGGTTTTCACTTTCTGAGAGTGGGGTTCCCCTCAGCCGCTTGGGGGAGAATCATCTGGAAGGAGCTGCTTACCCCAGAACTTCTGGACCAGGATCTCTGAAAGCACCTTCTCCAAAAGATGGTTTGAGGGCCCCTGAAAGGGAAGAGCAGCTCCTTAACCCTGAGCAGGGCTCGTGGGGGCCTGGGTTTCCTGGAGCCGGCTCCTGTGAATGCCCACCCCCACCCCCACCCCCGTCTGAGGTCTCTGGAGGGCAGAGCGTTTTTCAGTGCCAAGCTGTGGCCTCCCCTTGCTCCCTGCTCCCAGGGCATTGCCTGAGATGCGTGCAGGCATCTTGGATCTCCTTGGAGACAGCCCCACCTAAGCCCACACAGACTTCCCTGAGTGTGTGGGTCAGGCATGGGAGGGCACTCAGATCTGAGCCTGGGTCCCCCGTCTCTCGCACCCTAGCTCTTCCCTGCAGTGTCTCCCGGTGAGCCCTCCTACCGCAGCCTGCTACTGACCAACAAGGGCTCCTTGCTGCTGACCTTCAACCTGGTCCCCAACAGCAGCTCAGACGTCTCTCTCCTGCCCACCTCGGGCCTCGTGGCCCCTGGGGCCCATCAGATCTTCCTCATCTGCACCTACCCCAAGGGTACCTCCTGGAAGCAGCACACTTTTTACTTGCAGTTCAATTTTTGCCCCCAGTATCTCAAGGTAGGGGCTGGGGCAGAAGGCTGGGGCCTCGGGAGTGGGCCATAGTCTGGGGCGGCCCTTCCTTTGCAAAGCCACACTCTGGGGTTGGCCTCCAGGGCTTGCCTGAAGGAGCGAAGGGGCTGCTAGTCCTCCAGGGAGGGGCGTGGCAGGGAGAGGACCGCCTTGCCGCATCTGCGAACAGCTCTTTCTCATGCTCAGGGCCCTGCCTGGTCACCTCCTGGGGTCTGAGGCAAGAAAAGGGGTTTAGTGGTCCCACAAGAAGGAGGGGGGCAGCACAAGACTCATATCTGCAGGTGGTAGAGAGGGGCTTGCGGCAAGGCCAGGGAAAGGGTCTGGGGTGGCGGACCCATAAATAGCCCATGAAATGGTCCCTACATCTCCTCTCAGTCCCTGAGTTCTTTTCAAGAAGCATCTCTGGGGTCGGTCCTGACCCGCTCTGCCTTTGACAGAAGCACCTCTGCCCAACCTGGCAGAGGGCCTTCTGCTGCCCTCTCCAAGTGGGGAGAGCCGCCCACCCATGGCTTCCTGGACAGTTAGGGGATCCTGGGCAGTGGGGTGAGGTCCCCTTCCTCCTCTGGCCCCAGGAGGTGAGCATGCAGAGCCGGGAGGAGCCACTGCAGCTGAAGATGGACACCTACAAAAGCATCTTCTTCAAGCCCACACGGGTGGGCTGCTCCTCTACCAGCCCCTTCACCTTCCACAACCCCTCGAGGCTGCCCCTGGAGTTTGACTGGCGGGTCTCCCAGCAGTACCAAAAGACGCTGGCCGTCCAGCCCGCCAGGGGGATTATCCAACCTAATGAGAACCTCGTGAGTTCCCCGCCCCACTGCCAAAGGCCAGAGGGAAGGGTACCCGCCATCCTCACCCCCACATCATCTCTTACTCACACACCCGTCAGGGGCCAGACTTTCGATGTGGCACAGTCAGCTCCCACTCTACCTGTAGTTACTCGCCCCCCCAGTCTGTGACCAGGTGTGCTTGTTACCATTTTCACCACTTCCTGTTGTATATAAAAGAATTAGGAGAAAAATCCATTTACTAAGATGTAAAATCAGGAGATGCAGAGCTGGGACTTGGGCCAGGGTTTCTGATGCCACTGCCCAGGGGTGGGTCCACCCTCCATCCGAGGTCCCCTCACTGCGAGGTCACTGGGAGGTGGTTTGGAGCAGCTGGATTTGGGGCCAAACGGTGGCTATCATTAGGAGTGGGAAAAGGGACTCCTGGAGTCCCAGTGGTTGTCTGGCGGGGAGCACAGGCTGGGACCCAAACCAGCAGGCCCCCATCCCGGTCTAGCATCTTATGGATTAGTCAGGAGGCCCAGCGAGCCACAAATGAGCACCAGCATGTGGTAGGGGCGGCAGTCGGCGAGGCAGGAGGCCACACAGACTCTGGAGTCAGCCTTGAGAGGTCATACCCGGCTCCCGCCAAGTGCCCTCTCCAGCTACGTGACCCTGGGCTAGTTACCCCAACTCTCTGAGACTCCAGTTTCTCATCAGAAAACGTGGCCCTAAATAATACCTCTTCCCTGGCAGGGGTAAAGGGTTGTGGGGCTCAGGGAAAAGCATAATATATACAGTGCGTGTGAGGTGCACAGGGTAAACTCTCAGAAAGGGTTGCCACACGGCCCGTACGCTGCAGTGGGGTCTCAGACAGCGGGAGCCTGGGCCAGGGTGGGTGTTCCCATAGACCCCCACCCAGGCGGAATCTCTGTGACCCCAGATGCTGACGTGGACCTTCAGCCCTCTGGAGGAGACCAAGTACCTGTTCCGAGTAGGGGTGTGGGTCTGGGAAGCTGGCCGGCCCCCAAAACCCAAGCCCCCCACCACTACCCACTACATGATCCGGCTGGTGGGCATGGGCATCACTAGCACCCTCTCTGTGAGTGGGAGAATCCTGGTGGGTTGGGATGGGGTGCTGGGAGCCAGAGTAGAGGCCAGGGCACCCCAGGGGACCTGACTCCCAGAGGGCAGGGATGGGAGCCCTCTGGTCCCCAGCCTGCACCCCTGGACCTGCCCTTCCTTGGGGATTCTCTATAAGACCAAGGGTGAGAAAGCCAGGGCCTCGGGCTGCGGGGAGCCCCTCACCCTGCTGGCTGACTCTGGCCCTCAGGTGAAGGAGAAGGAGCTGGACTTCGGGAACGTGGTGGTGAACAGTGAACAGTCCAGGTTGCTGGCGCTCCTGAATGAGGGCAACTGCACCCTCTATTATCGCCTGTTCCTGGAGCAGTGCAGCCCTGAGCGCGCTGGTGACGGAGCCCTTGGTACTGGGCCTGGGCCAGGGCTGTGCCGGGGCTGGGCCTGGGATGCGGGCACCTGTTCAGGCTGGTTAATCAGACCATGGTTTGTGGGTGGTGGAGCAGAGATTAAACCTCGGTGCTTCCATTTGCTAGATGTGTGGCATTGGGCATCACTGAGCCTCAGCTTCCTCCTCGGAAAGTGGGGCTACTGGCGACACCTACCTCATGGGCCAGTAGGTGGAGCAAAGTGTTCAGCTGCTGCCAATGACACAAAGACAGGTCCCCCCTGTCTTGGTCTGGGAGGAGGGACTCTGCTTCCCGTTTTTCTGGCTCAGAGCCTACTGTGGGGCCAGCGCTCTGCTGGCCCTGGGGAAGGTATCTGGAAAGGGGCAGGAGGAGAGGCATGGCCTTGCTGGCCAGCACTGATGGCCGCTCTGCCCTTGGCCCTGCCCGGGCCCTCCCTGAGCAGCTCTTCGGCTGGACCACACAGAGGGAAGCATGCCGCCCCGGTCCCAGGGCACCATCTGCCTGACCGCCTGTCCCAACTGCCGGGCCCAGTACTCCTGGACCATCAGCTACTCTCTCCTCTCCCGCAGAGGTACCTGGGCCATGGGACACGGGACAGTGCCTGGAGGAAGGCAGGAGGGCTGTGTGAGCAGGCCTGGGGTATGGGGATGAGGAAGGTCCAGACGGAGCCAGCAGGATGAGGGCGAATGTGCTAGGCACGCCTTTTGGTGACTGGTGTGTGTGCCTCATACCACCCATCTCTGTCTGCATGGGTGTCTGCCATGTGATGCCCGAGCCATGGAGGACCCAAGGTGAGGAGTTTAGAGCTGTGCTGATATGCTGTAGGCAGTCAGACAAATCCTCGGCTGCCCTGGGCCTGAGCTTCCTCCTCGGGAGAGCGGAGCTGTCCCCAGCCGCCCAGGCAGGGCAGGAGTGGCTCAGAGAGTGGACCCGAGCCAGACTCCCTGGGACTGGATCCTGGCCCCTGCGCTCATTAGCCACGGAATCTTAGCATGTTATTGAACCTCCCTGTGCCTCAGTTTCCACATCTGTAAAATGGGATAATAACAGTGCACAGGCAAGAAAAAGGGAAAAGGTACTAACACAGGTTAGAACACATGGAAGAAACTTGTTATGTCAAGTGAAAGAATCCAGTCCCAGAAAGCCGCACAGTGCGTGACTCCATTTGTGTGGAACATCCCGAGTAGGCAGATCTGAAGAAACAGAAAGTAGATGAGGGGGTACAGGGGTGAAAGAAGGGGAGAGTGGGCATGACAGCCACTTAGTACTGAGTTTCTTTTCGGGGGTTATCACAATATTGTAAAATTAGGAAGCGATAATGGTCACACAGCTCTGAATATCCGAGAAAACACTGCATTGTATTCATTAAAGGGTCAATTTTATGGTGTATAAATTGTGACTCAATAAAGCTGTTAGTAAGAATTAGTTGGCACGTCAAATACAGCAGCGTGTGTGAGACGCTTAGGGCCGTGCCTGGGATGTGAGTGTATCGGATAAGTTCCGCCTGTCGTGGCGCAGGTTCCGAGGCCCCCGACAAGGGTCCTGCACGCCCCGCCCCAGCGGAGCTGCTGGGGCACCCACTCTGCTCACCCGCACCCCCTCCCCCAGACAACAAGGTTGGGGAGAAGCAGGAGCTGTGTCACGTCTTCCTCACGGCCGTGTACCCCACACTCTCCATCCGGGACGCCTGCTCCATGGGCAGTGCTGAGGGCATCGCCCGGAGGCACCTGTGGCGTCTCTTCTCCCTGGATGTGCTCAACGGCTACTTGGAGCGCGACCCCTCCCCCTACGAGCTCACCTACAAGGTGCCCACCCGGCACAGGTGAGCTGAGCCTGAGAGAGGGCCTGGGGATGTTTTTGGAGCATTCTGTCCACACCCTCAGCACCAGGCCCTGTGCAAGAAGTGGCTCCCTCTCGCCCCAAATTCTTGCCCACCCTGGAGGGGCCTGGAGAAGGCAGGGGTTGGCTGGGCATCTAGTGTGCTGGTGCTCAGCCACCCTGCCCGAGTCCCAGCGTCTCTGACTCCCGGCTGTAGGGAGATGAATGCCAGCCCAGCCTTTGCAGGAGGCCCTGCCCTGTTCCCACCCCTGTCTCAGCCCTTTCTCTGCCCCACACAGCACAAGTCAGACCCCCTCCATCTACACCCCTCTGAAGCTCGACTTCAATTTTGGGGCAGCACCGATTGACGCCCCACCCTCTGTGGTGCTCCTGACCTTGAGGAACAGCGGACTGGTGCCCCTGGACTGGTATGGCTGGCTTGGGGGGGCGTGGCTGCGAGCCCGGGAGGCAGGTGCTGGAGGGCCTTCCTTACTGGTGGTGGGCCCACTGACTGGTGTCTGTGAAAGCGGGCACCCCATGGATGGGGTGTGGAGGCCAGGGTGGGACGGGGCCGCCCAGTAGCACGCAGCACCAGCCACTGGCTAAGACGTGTCAGTAAGTTCGGAAGTGGTGGAGTCACCCAGCTGGAGACGGGCACCGTCATCTCAATAGAGACGACGTCGTCTCCTTAATGAAGGAGAAGCAACCACTGAGCATCTGCCACGCGCCAGGCACTGTGCTTTACAAGGCTTTCTCCTTTAAGACTGCCACCCACCTCAGGGAAAACCCTCCTCTGCCGACTCTTTCATGGGGGGGCGGGGGGGGGGACTCAGGACTCAGCAGAGCCAGGTTTAAGCCCAGACTAGGCCGACTGGTGCCCCCAGCTTCACGGGTTAGTTGGCAAGTCCTCGAACCGCTCTTTTCTTGTGGGCACTGTGCTGGGGCACCCCTGACAGGGCCCCAGTCCAGTGGGGACAGGGCCTGCATGGGGGTGAGCAGAGGGTCTCACAGTGGGGTGACCACAGTGGTGTCAGGAGGAAGGTAGGAGGGCCAAGTGAAGCCTCGTGGGGCCGCCAGCAGGCTGCACCTCTCTGTCACCTGGGGCCCAGGCCTGCAGACCTGAGCCCACCAAGCTTGGCCCTTCCCGTGCTTGGCTCCCCTCCCACTGGGGCCCAAACTTGTGCCCAGTCAACATCCTGTTTCCATGCCAGGGCTTTTTCTTGTTTTTCCTCCCTGTCTCTGCCACATGCCTTGATTTCCTAGTAAACTGCCCTTTGATGACTTCCGACTTTCTCTGGCTACTAGGAGGTGAGAGAGAAGTGGCCCGTCCAGGCCAGGCTCGGGGGAGAGAGCCAGGAGTCCAGCCTTTGCATGGCAGTGAGGGGGTGGGATGGAAAATATGCAGGCAGGACACCTGGAATCTCAGAAAGCTTCCTGCCTGGGCAGAGAGTCCTGGGGGCGTGGGCTGCGTCATCAGGGCTGCCCCTTACTCTCTGGTTCAGCCTGCCCCTCCCTGTGGCGGAGGGAGCTGGGGAGGCTGGCTTATTTGCCGGCTGCTGTCTGAGAAGGGCTGGGACTGTGAGTAACTGAGGACTCCGGCCCTGAATGACTGAGCAAGCTTGGCAGGCAGGGCTGCGGGCCTGGTGGAGTAGGCCCAGGGCCCGCTTTGAGCTCCGGATCTGCCATTCACTGGGCTCTTTGAGTGGCTGGGAGCCAGGTCCTACCGGAGCTCCGGGGTGGGGGCAGGAAAAGTGGCGCTGGCCTGTGTCCTGGTGTTGAGCAGGGTGTTTCGGTGGATTGTGTGTGAGTGTGTGTTTGTGTAGGCGCAGGCCAGCTCGCACTCTCTGTGGAGAGGGTCCAGGTGGCTGAAAACCGAGGTGAGAGGAAACCCAAGCTGGGTGCCTGCCGAGCCAGGCCCATCATCCATCAGGAGAGCATTTGAGGTTCAGGGAGGCAGCCTGTGCCTCCTCCAAGGTGCCAAGCACTGGGAACCTTCCTTGGAGGGCCTGACTCGCCTGAGCTTTTTGTGTTGTGTTTCCTTTCCCTTCCTTAGAAGGCTATTTTTGAAAATTCTAGCTGGTCTCTGCTGAACCTATAAAGAACGAATGGAAGGTTTTATTCCTGGCAAGAGCAGCCAGAGACAGGGAGTGTGGACTTAGCCTGGAGGTGGCAGTGGGCAGGAGGATGGAGTGAGGACCCCCGGGGATGAGGAGAGCATGGGGGAGGCACCGCTGCCCACCCTCTTCAAGCCTCCTCTGATGACTCTGCCCTTGGCCCAGTCAGGAGTGGGGCCTGGTATTTAGGGGAGATTCCTTACAGGGGCCCATTAACCTCATTTGACCCCGCATACGCACATTAAGTCATTGGCTAAATCTCTACTGGGGCCTCCTAGGCACAGGGTCCAGGCTGGCCCTCAGAGTAGAAATGCAGCTGCGCCCAGGCCCTGCCCTTGGGCATAGCTGGGCTTTCTGGGCCAACGAGCCTTTGGTGCAGGGTGGGTGTGCCTTGAAAGACGTATGTGCAGCACTGGGGGCCGCTTCACTCCATTTTGGACGTGGGGGCAGGCACATCCGGAAGGCTCCCTGGAGAAAGCTGCAGCTGAGCCAGGCCAGCAGCCCTGGGAGAAGAGGCAGAGAGGCTGTGAAGAACCTGGCATGTCCACGGGGCAGAGGAAGGGCCCAGCGTGACTGGAACGTTGATAAGGAGGGAGGGAGAGACCTAGAATGCGGCTGGGGACACTGGCAGGGGCCAAGGTCGAGGCCCTAGAATCCTCCTTCTGAGAGTTTGGACTTCTTCCCCAGAGCGTTGATGGGATGTAAGCCAGGGTGAAGGGCAAAGGCATGATCTACTTTCAAGACCTGTCACTCTGACCTATGAGGTGGAGCAGCTTGAAGCAGGGGACCACTGCTGCGGTTCCCGGATGGGGGCAGTGTTCACACTACAGGGGTGGCAGGGAAAAGGGGCTCGGGACTGTTTGGAGGGAGGCTGGGCGAGGGCAGTGAGGGAAACAGAAGTGTTGAAACTACCCAGATGACCCCAAAATAGCAAGATCTGCACACACCAACATCCCCCAGATAAAATGGCAAGAGCAGTTTAGTCACCTGCGGCAAGTCAGCTAATAGAAAGGGTGATGGGAGAAAAGGGAGAAACTCCGAGCTCCCCTTCCAAGCCCACCCTGCCGGGGGCAACCAGAGCCACCTCTGTCAGTACGCATACCATGCAGACCCAGGGACAGGTACAGGGTTATTCTGTCTCCCTTTCGTTACTTTTTACAGTGACAGTACAATACTATACGTATCACTTTCTCCTCAGCATTCTATCAGTAACGTTCCCTTTAGGTAAACACAGACCAATACCTAGAGCTCACTCATTCTTCTCAATAGTCGCATAATACCCCATTGTCTGAACAGCCTTAAATTATTAAACTGCTCCTTCATTGGATGACATTAGTTATTCTCGGTGCTTGTTTTTTTTGTTGGCTATACAAAGACGGTTGTGATAAACACCCTGTTCACTCACACACATGTGCACTTGCACACACATATTTAAGCCCTGCAGTCGATTTCCCAAAATAGATTTCCTGGGTCAAAGGGCACATCTTTTATCCCAGATTCCTACCAGAAAGAGTGGTAGCCATCTCTTCACTTCCTACCTATTTTCATGGGTGTGTCTTCTGTCTGTGAACTTAGCAGCGTTGGGTGTAACGCTTTCCCGCATTTCCGATGTGAAAGTATTGAAGATTGACTGAAGGGAGTTTCGGTCTGCCCTTTCCAAATCCTGCTGAGCCTTTTCGGGTGCATTGGCCATGTCCCCTCCCCCTCGGACTGCTCCCTGGCCACTGCCTTTGCGGCTTTGTGGCCATCTCTGTGCCAGGTCTCCGGTTGTGACCTTGGGGCCCCTTCATCACTTGTTTTGTTGGCTATTTTGAGTGCAGTGTCTACTTTCCTACAGCAACAGGCATTTCTGGGGCATTAATCTGTGCCCAGCTTTGTTCAAATTTCAGAGTGCCAGTCTTGCCGGGACCTCTGTTCTCTGGCCTGTGCCCAGGCTGGGCTGGACATGGTCCCTCTCCAGTCCTGGGGGGTGCTGCTGGCATTCCTGGGTGCCTCGGATGGACCCTCCTCAGAGTTTTGTCATAGAATTCCCTCTAGAGTTAATGGCCAGCTGCAAGTGACTCACATCAGTAGGTGACCGCCTTGACCCTGGCACCCCCAGTGGGCACCCCAGCCTTCACTTCCTGTTTAGTCATTATGCAGTGAGAATCCACAACAGCCATGCACAGGACAGCTTGCCAGATGGCCCGATGAAGTGGGGAGACATGGAGGAGGCCTCCACCAGCCCTCCTGGGCCTCAGAGCTCCCACCGCTCTGTTCTGATGAAGAGGCTTCCCTCCTCCTGCTTTGCACCCCTCTCTAGGGCCTTCCTCTTTCCACGTGACCAGCAGATCGATCTGGAGCTGTGGGCGGAGCAAGCAGACTTCGACAACACAGAGCTGCACCAAATGCGGGTGCAGGACAATTGCGTATTCTCCATCAGCCCCAAGGCTGGGAGCCTGCGTCCTGGGCAGGAGCAGGTGGTGGAGTTCAAGTACAGGTGCCTCCCCCACTGCCCACCCTTCACTTCCAGTCCTGAAGACCCTCCTGCCCCCTGGCTCCTGGAGGATCCTGGCCTTGCACTGTATGATCCCAGCATATCCTGAGTAGGTGCCACCCAGCGGGGATCTCACCATCCCATCTGCAGGGGATGTTTAATTCTCCTCTGGCCCCTTCCCAACTCAGGGGTTCCCACACACTCTCGGGACCTGCCTGCTCAAAGCCCCCTGTGCGCTGTGATCATTTGCTCTCCCACTGGTACCAGGGCCCCCGAATTCACCCCGGACTTATCTCCCCACTTCCAGCCACCTGTTCGTGGGCACTGACCGCCTCCCAGTACTCTTCAAAGTGTCCCATGGCCGGGAGATCCTGGTGAGGCCCAGCCCCGCTCCTGTCCCGGGCGACCAAGGGAGGGGCTGAGAGTCACACCCCAAGGGGGTGGGGCCCTGGCTTTCTCTGCTGGGTGCCTCACTTCCTCCCAGAGAAGGACACTGCTTATGAGCCCTCCATTTCCAGCTCCATTTCGTAGGTGTGACAGTGCAGCTGGATCAGAAGTACGTGCATTTCACTTCCACGAGCCACCAGTTCATCCCGGTCTCCATCGGCGACGCACGGCCCCCACAGCAGGTCAGTGGTCCTCGTGGTCCCAGTCACCAGGAGGCCTGTGTGTTGGTTTCTGTGTAACTGCAAAAGTTCTCGACGGGGCGACAAAGGCTTCTCACTCTAAGAGGTGGGGCTGCAGGTTGGACCCTGGGATTGGGCGACCTGGAGAGACCCAAGTCGAGGGGCTTCAGTTTCCTGGTGCTTGGTGCTTAGTCCTCTACTGGGCCTCGTTCCTGTGCAGAAGGGGCTTCCCCTCTGCTAGCATGGGTTTCTCCAAACTTCTTTGATGGTGAACCTCACTGATATATTTTGATAAAAACCCAGTACTTACACACACATGACCAATCACAAATCAGTATGTACACTACTACATGCAAAGTACTCTGATTCTTTCAAAGTTATATTCTGTTTCATTTTTTTTAATGTGGATGTGACTCACTCAACGGTTTCATGACCCGCTCAGTGATCGGTCTCAGCCACGTGTGAGAGTCGCTGCTCCAAGGACATCTTTCTGGAATGTGAAAACTAGAATGTGGCGTCTCGTGAAACCATAGGATTTCCTTTATTGGTTGGAGGAAATGGGGTTCCTTTACTGTGACAATGGGCACTGGAATTTTCCAAGAGAGGGACATGGACATGATGTTTTTACAACTCGGAGATTATTACCCATTAGAAGCCCTTGTGTTTCTGGGCAGGGGCCCAAGCCATTTGGCCTCAAGGCAGAGGAATGGGCCCCAGCCCCAAGCTCTGATCACTTCTCTATACCACCCTCTACCCCACTGGCTTCCCAGAGGCCCCACCTGGGGCCAGGTGTGCCCAAGCCTGCAGAGGTCCAGACACTCAAAAAGGAAGGCATGCGCCCCCAGGAGGACCTTGCAGAGTGACCAAGCCATGAACGCTGACGATGGAGAATGTCCTTACGTCTGGAGCCAGCAGACCTAGCTGTGCCTCCAGCCAAACTCCACAGCAGTGGGCAAGCTTTCTCTTTTGTTTGTGAGAGGATGACAGATGAGGGCCTGGACCTGCAAGCAGGCAGTGGAAAGAGAGAGAATGAACAGATTTGATTTACATTTTGGAGGCATACTCACTGGGTGCTGCTGGGGACTGGATCTGGGAAGTAAGAGAAATGGAGGGATTGAGGATGCACTGGACTCCTGGCTCGAGCTGCTGGGAGTATGTAGGGCCATTTGCTGGAAGGAGGCACATGTGGGGAGGAAGAGGTTTTAGAGCGAAGAGTTCACTTTTGGCCAAATTTGAGATACCTATGGAGACGACCAAGAGGGGTTGCTATCACATCGAAGCCGGTACCGGGGGTGAGGTTCAAAGGGTGATCCAGGCTAGGGAAATCACGTCAGCATATTCAGGAGCGGATGCTGAAAAAGAAGGGGAGCCGGGTCTCAATCTACATAGCTCTTTATTCTCTCTGGCTTCTGTTTCCTCGTCTCTGAAATGACAGATTGGGCCAGAAGATCTTTAGTTTCTTTCAGGACATCCTGTGATCCCCAAACTTGGGAGTTAATCTTGGGGGGCCCCATACCTTCCTCCCACCCCCTTGTCTGCCTTGAAGCAATGCTGCCTCTAACAGCAGATGCAGCGGGCAGGGGGCGGGGGCGGCCGCACAGGTTGTTAGGATCAGAGCCTAGAAAACGAGGATCACAATGGCACTTGCTTGGACATTTCCCTCCCTCCCAGCACTGAGTACACAAGTGTTCATGTCCCTTACACTTTGGCCAGGTTAAGGTGAGAGCAAATAAAATAAGGATTAAAGGTTATCTTAAAATATCACATACTGAAGACAGGGTTGCATACCTACGATGAAGCCATGGGGACACCAGGAACTGGGGGCGCTCTGGGACTGTCAGTGTGACCTTACGGAGGCCAGCCGCCCTCCCATGGTGGACGAGGAGTCGCAGGCTCTCTGTGCAACAGCCCCGAGCTGCTCTGGAGGTGCCCCTCTTCCTGCCCCTGCAGATTTATGAGCTGTATAACGGTGGCTCGGTGCCCGTGACCTATGAGATCCAGACCAACATCCTGTCGCAGGTTCAGGAAAAAAATTTTGATCACCCCATCTTCTGCTGCCTCAACCCCCGAGGGGAGATCCAGCCAGGCACAACGGCTCAGGTCCTGTGGATCTTCTCCCCCATCGAGGCCAGGAGCTACACAGTGAGCGGAAGCAGCCCCGGGCTAATGGGGCAGGGGTCGGAGCTGGCTGCCTCAGCAGGCCTCGCCCTGACCCGTCCCTTCCCCTGCCCCCCTTGCTTCTCAGGTGGATGTGCCCATACACATCCTGGGATGGAACTCGGCCGTAGTCCAATTCCAGGGAGTGGGTTATGACCCGAATGCCATGGGGGACACGGCTCCTTTCTACAAAATCTCCTCGTGGGACAACAGCTCCATACACTCAAGGATGATGGTTCCTGGACAGGTGGGGGGAAGGGAGCTGGGGAGGCCCGAGGGCCCAGGGTGGCCAGTGCAGAGGGATGGGGAGCCTGGACGGGAGATGATGTTGACAGAGGATGGCAGGGGTGAAGCCTGGAACCAGCCCTCCTTCAGATTCAGGAGGCGGCAGCAGCTCCACCAGAGGCTCACCCCGCCACCTAGTGACCACAGGTGTTCACGCCACTGCACCCTCTTCTCTGGGCGTGTGGATGGGGTTGTTAGGAGGGGGAGAGAGAAGCTCTCCCCTTCTAGGGCTCTAAGGTGTTCTCTTCAAGCAGAACAGCCTGCCCCTGGACCAGGTGGATTTATGCTGAAAGATATCTAGGGTCACTGACACTGCCTTGAGTTCACAGACTCCTCACTTTTGGGAAGTCTGACCCATCTGTCTGTCCACCCATCTGTCCATCTGCCCGCAGACCCACATGCCTGTTTACTCATCCATGTATCCATCCGCCCACCCAGTTCTCCAGCCATCCTTCAATGCACAAGTCCAGTCACTGCCCGTGCCTACATCTGCCTGTCCACCCTCCCCGTTGTGGACTCTTACTGCAGGTTGAGCCCTGCAGAGGCCTGGGAACTCCGAGAAGAGACAGAGTCCCAGCCCTGGAGGCACTCAGTCTGGACAGAGAGAAAGTGCCCCTTTCCCGTGGCTCCAGCCTTTCCAGATCTCCCCACAACACAGCTCCTGTCCTGTGCCCAGCGCCCATAGCAACAGCCGGTCACCACTTCATTAGTAACCACCCTTCGGGGACTCACGTGGTGCTGGCTTTAGTTCTCTCATCTCTCAGCAAGTTCTGGTTTCTCAGTCTTTCCAAGTCCATTTTTTATTTATTATTTATTTTTTTCAATTTACTCATTTTTAGAGAGAGGGGAAGGGAAGGAGAAAGAGTGGGAGAGAAACTTCAATGTGTGGTTGCCTCTCATGTGTCCCCTACTGGGGATCTGGCCTGCAACCCAGGCATGTACCCTGACTGGGAATCGAACTGGCGACCCTTTGCTTCACAGGCCTCTGCTCAATCCACTGAGCTACATCAGCCAGGGCCCAAGTCCATTTTTAAAAAAGATTTTATTTTTAGAGAGAGGGGAAGGGATGGAGAGAGGGAGAAAAACATCAATGTGTGGTTGTCTCTCAAACGCCGCTCCACTGGGTACTTGGCGCACAACCCAGACATGTGCCCGGACTGAGAATCGAACTGGCGACCCTTTGGTTAGCAGGCCCACATTCAGTTCACTGAGCCACACCAGCCAGGGCCCAAGTTCATTTTTTTTTTTACTTGTAGGCCTGGCAAAGGAAATTGCACATGACCTTCTGCCCTGAAAAGCTGAGACGTGCCAGATTTTACTCCAAGTTGCTACTTTCCTGAAGAGGGGCACTATTAGGTCCCCTGGAGAGGGAATCACCTTGGTTCCAAGTCCATTTTTAATGGTCAAAATCATAGGGTTCAGAGTGAGACTGTCTGGGTTTATGTCAGCGGCGCCTGTGAGAGACCGTTGGAGGAAATGTGCGCTCCCAAACCTTAGCAGCACGTCTGTGAAACAGGGATGGTAGTAGTACCTGTGTCATAGGGCCACAGGGAGGTTCAGGTGCAGGCAAACTGCCTGCCATGGGACCTGGCCTGTTGAGCGCACTCAGTAGCTAGCAGCGGTTGCTATGGTGGTTATTTCTTCACCTCCTGAAGTTGCTGCTGTGTTGTCTCCACCGACAGAACGTCTCCCTGTCCGAGTCTCATGTCTCCCTGGGAAACATTCCTGTGCAGAGCAAGTGCAGCCGCCTGCTGTTCCTCAACAACACGTCCGAGAAGAAGACAATTGTCTTCGTCTGGCAGCTGAAGCCTCTAGACTTCGGGGAGGTGCGAGCCCCTCGTGTCCACAGAACCCAAACCCCTGGCAGGGCTCCCGACCGACCCTCCCTTGTCCCATCTGGCCCCATCACACCCCACCCCACGTCATACAGCTCCACCCCATTCCGTCCCATCTTGTCCCATCCCACCTCTATGAAGCTCCAGAGACTCCTTCCCTGAATCAACAGGTGTCCGTGAGTCCCATGAAAGGCAAGGTGGCCCCTGGAGAAGGGGTTCCGTTTGTGGTGACTCTGAAGGCCTCGGTGCATGCCAGTTTCTACAGCGTGGACCTGGTATGCAAGGTAGGGCCAGCCCCAGAGAGAAGCTGGGAGTAGGGTAAAGCTCCCAACCCTGGGGGGTGGGGTGGGCTACGAGATCCCCAGACCCCCAGACAGAGCCAGCCCCTGGAAGGGTGGGGTGCCCACAGCACAGGCCCAGAGCAAGGCCTGGCTCTAAGCCCGCCAGACCTTGGTCTTCTCCCTCCTTGTCCTGGGCCACAGGTGTACCATCAGGAACTCCTGAGGAAGTACTATAAAGAACTGCAGGAGTGGAAGGAAGAGAAGGTGCGGCAGGAAGTGGAGTTCACGATCACAGACAGGAAAGTGAAGGTGAGGAGGGCAGAGTGGGCCTTGAACAGCACAGATCTTTCTGATTGGCTGAAACAGAGGTGCTGATCTGAGGGGGTCCTACATGCAAAACCGGCCAGCCTGCCCTAAACGATTAGATTTCTCTCATTAGACTGAGCACAGCATCTCCCCAAGAGACTCTTGGATACAGAAGGCTGGCTGACCATTCTCTGCTTCCTGTAGCTAGTGTTTACCACATGCCTTTGAGGTGCTGGGTGGTGGGGACCAGGGGGGAAAACATAGAGCTCACTTTCTGATGGAGGACAGTGTGACGTGGTGGTTTTGGGGGCAGACTCGGGACAGATTGCCCAGTTTTGATCCCTGACTTTGACAACTTCTAGCTCGATGATCTTAGACAAGTATTTCACCTCTCAGGACCCTCCATTGCCAAATGGGGTTAATATCTCATCTGGGATTGGCCTCAAGATAATTCAGAGGTGGGGCGTACATGAGACCAGATCGACTGCAAGTTGCTGATTGTTGAAGCTGGGTGGCAGATAATGGGAGAGTCTTTGTAGCATTCTCTGCAGTTTTATATACAGCCGAAGTTTCCCAAACCAGGAAGGTTAAAAATAAAAGTTTTTAAAATATTTTGAAGTGTGAGTAAACTACGACCTGCCTGTGGCAGTGTTGGGAGGGGTAAACGAGTTAATCCGAGTCAGGCACTGCAACAGTGCCTGGCTCCCAGGAAGCACTCAGGGAGCGCGCTGTTAGCATTTGTTGGGGGAGACTGGTAACAAACATGAGACAAGGCACGTCTCGGGCCCTCTCCCGACCTCATAGCCTCCCCATGCCTGTATCCCTGCTTCTGGATCACCTGTGCCCACCACACCGAGCTCCCAGGGAGGGGCTGCTCCCCTTCGAAGCTCTGGCCCAACTATGAGTGCAAATCACACCTTGAGGTCATGGAAGAAGGGACTTCTGAACTGTCTTAACAAGGGAAGCTGCTTCTGGAGAGTACAAAACCACAAAGCTTCATGCCCTGGCTGGTGTGGCTCAGTGGGCTGAGTGCCAGCCTGTGAACCTAAGGGTTGTGGGTTCACATGCCTGAGTTACAGGCCAGGTCCCCAGTTGGGGGCATGTAAGAAGCAACTGATTGATGTCTCTCTCACACACTGATGTTTCTCTCTCTCTCTCTCTCTTTCTCCCTCCCTTCTTCTCTGTCTCTAAAAATAAAAATAAGAATAGAAACCACAATGCTACAAGGCACAAGGACAGCTCTTTGGGGGCAGCCTACACATGCATGGTGGCATCTCCTCTTTCCTTCAGTTGGGTAACCAAGTCTCTCTTGTCTGTAGGTAGCACTTCCCAAGGGAAGGTTCTGGAAGAGGGTGTGGCCACGACTTGGTCAAAACCAAGAGGGCAGCAGGTCCTGGCATTGGCTTCAGGCTTTGGTGGGTCAGCAGAAAGTGTAGGAAGGGAGGAGTTCCTCTAGGCCTCTTGTATCCTGAGCAGGGTTCTCTTTGCCTCTACAGAGCAGAGTGTGTTGTACAGCCTGTGAACCTATGAAGAGGTACAAGGTAAGGCCATAAACCCCAGACCCACCTCCTCGGATAACTTGTGAGGGTCCTGGCTCCCTCTCAGAGATACCCCGCAACCCCTAGTCTGGCCTCCTAGAACCGAGGGACGAAAGGGCCAGTGGATGAAGGCGTACCCCTACATTGCCCAAAAGCCCTTGGGGGGGAGGCTAGGGACCCTTCAGTGATGGAAGTGCAGTCCCCAGACCCCTGCCATCGTTCCTCTCCCTTCCCAAAGACGCTGCCCCCTATCAGGAAGCAGCAGGCTCTCAACCAGCCCACCAGCTGGAACCTCAAGATCCCAAAGGAGGGGACCTCGTGGCCGAGCCCCCAGCTGCCCACACCGGGCATGCTCTACTTGGGCCTCACCGCACGCGCCCATGCCATCGACTACTTCCTGGCCAACTTCTTCTCTGACTTCCCCCGCCACTTCCTGCACTGGTGAACACTCAGGGAGGGAGGGGTCTCCTTCCTCTGCTCTCTATCCCCCTCCCCCTCCCCCTCCAGAACAGGGGCTGCCCAGACCCAATCCTTGCTGAGGGCTTGGGACAGGTGCAGTAGCTGGGCGGGGGAGGCTAACAGGGCATAGCTGGGCTCTAGATGCCCCCCTTACTGCTTAAGTCCTTATAAGAGGGGCAAAGAGCCAGAGCCCACTGGGGAACCCCCTTGGCCTCCCCAACCCTCCTACCTTCCTTCCTTCCTTTCCAACTTGGAGCCTTTCCACATGCTGCATCGACTCTGAGGGTCGGACTTAGTTCCCCAAATGCAGTGAGTAGCACCACGTTCGGGTTAAGGCTGCGTCTGCCCCAGACTCATCCGTGTCCTCATGACTGCGAGGCCACCACCACTGCTCATGCCCCCAGCCCCTGCATGGTGGCTTGCCCAGGCCACTCAGTGTCATGGCCCTGCCCCAGGGAGCTGCCGAAGGAGAAGAGCATCAGGGAAGAGCCAAGCGCCTCTGAGGAAGAACCCCCCGACACCTGGGCCCCTGGCTCACAGCAGAAGAAGCAGCTTCTGGTTGACTGTCTCACAACCATCATCAGGTGACTGTCCACAACCTGAACCCCCGCCCCCCATCTTTCCAGCCCACGCAGCCTACTCTGGGTCCACCCACAGCCCCCGAAGTCCTAGCCCTTACTCTCCTGAAAACTAGTATTTCCTCACAAGACCCTGCCGTGGGTGGCCCACCCTCCAGGATGGTGCAGCTCTGATGGAACTCCTGGAGGGAGTGTCGAGGCTGGGTCCTGAGTCCTGCCCTTTCCACAGCCAGCAGTTGAGGTTTAGATCCAGTTCACATTCTCCCCAGGGTTCCTGTCCCTCATCTGTGTAACTCTGACCTCCCACCCCCGGCTCTGTCTCCACCATAAAATGTTCGCCTCTAAGACTCCATGGGGACCAGATACCTTCCTCTAAAGAAGGATGGGAGAAGCCATGGACCAAGGGCTCCCTGCCCCACCTAGCCCCTGTTTGTGGGCAGAGGAGGCAAGAACCACCACTTGAGGAACCCCCAAACCAAAGCCTCACAGGGGGCTGCAAGGACCCTCAGCAAGAGCCTTCTTTTCCTCCCTGCCACCCAGGGGCCTGCTGGAAGACAAGACCTTCCATGAGGCCGTGGGCCGGAGCCTGGTGGAGCAGATTCCTTACTTTTGCCAGTTCTGGAATGAGCAGTCAGCCAGGTTCACGTCCCTGACCAGAAGCCTGCACCTGGCCCCAGACCTGTTTCTGTGCGACAGCTGGGGGGACAGGGAAGACAAGGAGCAGCAGGAGGACAGACGGAGGCTGGGGAGGCAAGAAAGGGAGGAAGAGACAGAGAGGGATGAAGAGGAAGAAGAGGAGGAAGAGGAGGAGGAAGAGGAGGAGGAGACAGTGGAGGAGGAGGAAGAAGAGATGAAAGAGGAGGAGGAGGCAGGCAAGGAGGAACTGGAGGAGAAGGAGGAAGAGGAAGAGATGGAAGAGAGGAAGGAGAAGTTGCCCTGGACAGGGATTGAGCCCACGCCACAGCCTGGGCCCCAGGAGTCCCTAAATTGGCGGTGGCAGCAGCAGCTGAAGGTCATAATGAAGGAGGAGCAAGAGAAGGATGAGAAGGAGGCCATTAGCCGGTGAGCAGCCAGACCCAGGTGAGGGCTTGAAGGGGAGCTGTGTGCA
Organism: Sturnira hondurensis; assembly: GCF_014824575.4. Lineage (NCBI taxonomy): Eukaryota > Metazoa > Chordata > Mammalia > Chiroptera > Phyllostomidae > Sturnira > Sturnira hondurensis. The sequence continues at coordinate 2,863,706 of NW_028092868.1, read as the reverse complement.
GAAGGGTCCTGCAAGGCAATGGCCCATGGGGCAGCCTCCACTTTGTGCGTCTCTCCCAGCTCAGTGTTCACAGAAATCATGTTAGAAGCGACAGGCCTGCGTGGGAATATTCACAGAATGTCAATCTGAGCTTTATTTTCCCCCAAGACCTGGCTGCTAACATTCAACACCACACCACTTCAGGGAGGGCAGTTAGGGTCTTCAAGTTCTCTTAAGTGGGTTTCTAGAACCAGGAGAGAAAGACCACGTCGTCTTGTACCACCTTTCCCTGGGACTGCTCTGTGGTTGCCTTCTGTCCAGGCTGGGAGGCCCTAGGCCCCACCTGGTCTCTCCTGCACGCTGCTATTGCTGGATGCCTCCCCCGGCCCCCACACACACACCTCGGTTGGGGATCACGATTGCCTGGGTTCAAATTCCAGCACTGTACCAGCTGTGTGACGTCTGGCAACTCGGGGGTCCAGCGTCTGTAAAATTGGAAGAGGATGCCTCCTAGTGTTGGGCGGGTGGGAAGTTAAGTGAGAATCCACGTAGAGCACGCAGCACACAGTTCAGCACGCAGGAGGCCAGCGGAGAGTGGGGCGGTGCCCGGGTGTCGTCGCTGACACTCGCGCCCGGGTCCCCTGCAGACTCCCGGCCTTCGCCAGCCTGCAGGAGGCGCTGCTGGAGAACATGATCCAGAACATCCTGGTGGAGGCGAGCCGCGGGGAGGTGGTGCTCACCTCGCGGCCGCGCGTCATCACTCTGCCGCCGCTCAGCGGTCCCAGGTGAGGGCACCCGGCCCAGCGGCCACGTGGACGGCGCCGGAGGGACATGAGGGGTGGCAGGGGTGGGCAGTCTTGTCCTGAAGCCTCGCCCCACCCCTACTTGGGGCTTTATATCTTCCAGGATTCTGACCCCAGACCTGCTGCCCACGCCTCCCCTTACAGCCACAGCAAGCAGTGGTGCTGCGGCTGGTGGCACCGCCCCCTCTTGACTCTGAGGACGCCAGGGCCCAGCCCCTCTGACTTGCTTCCCCAGGTTCTGCCCGGCCTCCTCTCCACCGTCCCACCAGTAAAGCGTCTAACCCTTTTATATATCATCTGCCTTGATTTTCTTTCCCCGACGCGGGAGCAACTTGTGACGCGTCCTCGCAGGGGGACAGATGGTGGAGGCGGCCCACGAGGACCACAGCGATTGCGCTCCGCCACTCCACACCGCAGCTAGGCGAAGGTTCTCGCGGCTGGCCACTGGGCACTTGACCTGGTCAGGCCAGGGGAGGGCGCTTCGGCTGGCCCTTGGCTGGCCTTGGCCCGAGCGTAGCCTAGGGCTGGTCAGTCTGTGCAGCAGGTGACGGCCGGATAAGTGACCACCCTTTCCACGTCCCCTTCTGCCACTCCTGCTCTGAGGCTTGGCCGCTCCTTTCTTCAGCGGCTGCAGGGCTCCTGGGACTCTGCTAAGAGATTGGAAAGAAAGGGAAAGCGAGGCACGTCGCAGAGGGCCAAGAACTAGACGCTGGAACAAGAGTCAGGTCACCAAAGGACAGCGGGCCACAGTCTCTACAGGGGACTCCGTCTTGACTCTTGAGTCCCCAGACTAGGGGGTGTCCCGCCTTCCCTAAGACACCCCCTCCGGCTCCCCCTAACCTCCGCCAGACAGCCTGAGTCCTCTGCTCTTCGGATCCTCCCATCCTCCCCCCTCCCATCCCGCCAGAGGCAGGTGGGTGGAAAAGTGACATCTGGTGTTGTTCCAGAGGCGCCCAGGTCCGTCGTCCCCCCCTCCGCCCCAACACACCCCCGCCGCCAAGGCCTCGGAAGAGTTCTGGCCCCAGAGCCCCCGGTAGGGGCGGGGAGGGGGTTGGGGGCGCTCCGCCCCCTCTGAGTCAATATTTGCCCCGAGCAAACGGGCGCCGGGACAGGTGTGAGTGTGCGTGTGTGTCTGTGTGCCTAGGGGCGGGGACTGAACCGGCGGTATAAGAGCGCGCTGAGCCGGGCTTTGGCACAAGCTCCGAGGCGTGCGCTGGGGACCGAGCCAAGCAGGGCCGGAACGGGTGGAGGGTGGCCAGGAAGGGAGGGGCCGGCCAGGTGCGCACCTGTGGTGGCCGCCCCGGCCGCCGACGTGTCAGCCGCAGATGCGCGGAGGCGAGGCGGCGGCCGGCGGAGCGCCGTGCGGCCCTGAGCTCGCACAGGACCAGGACCCAGGGATCACCAAGGGCCACAGCCAGGCCCCGGGCCCTCCGCTCCCGCCCCGCGACGAGCCCCTCGCACAAACCGGACCTGAGCGTTTTGTTCGTTCGGCTCGCGTGAGGCAGGGGCGGCTTCTCAGCACCCGCCCGGGGGCCCAGCCCGATCGCCACGCAAGCACCCGCCGCCGCCGCCATAAGGGTCGGAGAGGTGGTGCGCGCTCCCAGGGGAGGTCCGGCTGCCATCCGGCCCCGCCCGCTTTGCGGTGTCCGGCCCTGGCCCGCAACTCCTGGGCTGCCGGCCTCCAACGGGATAATTCGGGCCGCAGAGCAGGCTCCGCCGGGTGGCACAGGGGGCTTTGGCCCGGAACAGGAGCCTTTCCGAGGCAGAAACCCAGTTTCTGGTCCGACTCTGTCCGTTTGCACAACGAGGAGGTTGGTCTGGCCTCCGGTGAGGGCCTCTCCAGTCCCTGTATCCTGGTGTCTGGCCTTCTAGAAGTATATTTGAGCCGGACAGCTGGAGGCCCTCAAAGGGGTGGAAGCAATAGCGGTGAGGTGTGGAAAACCTGGGTGGGGTGGGCAACGAGCACTCCGGGTGGAGAGGCATCCCCTCCCCGGATATCTGTGGAGCTGCCATCCCCCGGCCCCTCTTGGTCTTCCACGTCTGAGACAGACTGACTGGGAAGGACAAACAGGGGACCCCCTGCCTTGCCTGAGGAGTCTCCAGACGCAGCAGCTCCCTGCCTTTCCCAGACTTCGAAATCCCAAGGCCTCTTGTTTCAGAGTGGGCTGGGATCCATGTAGCCCTCAGCTTACCTGGGAGTCCACAGGTCATGAGCTACAAGCCAAACCTGGGACAGACCTTCTGCCTTTTCCAGGGACTTGAAGTGAGGAGGGGACGGAGATGGCTCAGACCCCTACCTCCTGCATGGAGAGCCTAGAACCAAGGGTTCCACGTAAGGCCTGGGGTCAGGCTGAGCCCCTAGCTGAGTCTGCCTGTGACTCCAGGTGTGCTCCATTCCCCCTCCCAGAGTTGACAGTGTTGCCTAGTTGGAGGGGCTGGTTGTAGGTCGGGGGTGGAATTAAGGTTCCTTGGATAGCAGTGAGAAGCACCAGTTCCCCCCTTAGAGTGAAAAAGCATCGTGGGTAGAGACTGTACCCCCACACACCCAGATGTAGGCAGCCCCCAGGGAGATGAGAATAAGGGTCAGGAGTCACTTCCAGCTCCAGTCTGGGTGTTGCTGGAGGTGCTGGCTTGTCCCCTCCACCATCCTCCACCCAGCCCTCTGCCACCCGACCTGACCACCCTCAGGCCCATGGGATCTGCTGAGGCTCTGTAGCAGCGAAAGGAATCGGGTGGGGATGCAGTGGCTCCGACAGACCCGGCCAGGTTTGGGGAGAGGGAGCACCGCAGGCAGAGTCTGTGGGGAGGAGCCCTGGGCAGAGAGCCTGGGTCCCGGCGGGTGTGTGTGCAGTCCCCGTCCTGGCCTCCCTGGCAGGCTTCTGTTCTGGGCCCAGGCCTCTGATCCTTGCCTGGCACTGAATAATGTGCTTGTCAGGGTCCCGGCCCGACTGGGACACTCCCCCTGGGTCTTGGAAGGCTTCCTTCCTCTCCAGTCCCTCAGTCATAGAAGGGGTCAGGATCTCACCCCAACCTCCCTGCTGGGATTGGAGATCCTGGGGCCACACACCAAAGGTGTCCCCCTGGAATGAGCCCCAAGACACACACACACACACACACACACACACACACACACATGCAGAAGTCCTTGGGGGGTTGTTGAGAAAATGAGGCCACCAGTGGTCTGGAGTCTGCCCTTGGGACGGACGGAGCACTACTGCCTCTTGCCCACCAGAGCCTAGTTTCCCTGGACCTCCTCCCCCCCGCCCCACAAAATCCCCAAGACCCATATTTCCTGGCCCTGGCTAGGGATCTGGCCTCCCGTCCAGGTCCCTCCTCCCCTGCCTAGCTAGGGGTGGAGCCTCCAGGCGCCAGGCAGGCCTGCAGGTGCAGGGCTGGGTGGGGGGGTGCTCAGCAGCTGGTGTTCGAGTGGGCTCCCTCCCCCCTCGCCTGTCCAGCTCCCAGCCAGAGCCTGCTTCCTGTCATCCCTGTCAGCACCCTGGGTGGGGGAGGGAGCGGGGAGTGGAGGACGCAGAAAAGGAACTGAGCCTGGCGAATGGTGGGACTGGGAAGCAGCTGACTGGAAGTGGAGCTGGGGAGAAGGGCGAGAGGGACAGAGGATGCAGCCCAGAGGGCTGTGTCAAGGGGGAATGTCAAGGCTCAGGGAGGCAGCAGAACACCTCCCCCTCCCCCACCACACACAGCAAATTCAAGAGCTAGAGAGAGACCTGAGGTAGAGGCAGAGACCTCCCGAGAGAAAGAAGAGAAGAGGGACAGAGACAATGGGACATAACCAAAGATGTGCACTTCAGAAAGAGGGATTGAAAGGTGGGGGGCCAGGGGTTAGGTAACCAGAGACAGAAGAAACAATGTGTGCAGAAGAAGGCGGAAGAGCTGTAGAAACAGCCTCCGCCCCACCCCACATTAATAAGAGGGAATTGCCCCCAACAGGAGAGAAAGAGGTGGTTTCTATGTGGGCTGCAAATGGGACGGCCAGGGCTGGAGGTGGAGTGACTCGCCCATCTTGGGAGACCACTCTCTCCCCATTTAGAAGCAGAAGGCGAAGGAGGGGCAAGGCTCAGGCCGCGAGTGGACACGGGTGTAGTCTGGCTCCACCTCTCCCCCTTTCTCTCTCTCAGCCACAGCTGCCTTGCCTCCGCTATCCACCTGCCGATTCCAGCCCTGCCTTGGAGCTTCTGATTGTGGAGGCTGCCCGGGGTCTATATGAGAGCCGGGGAACTTGAGCATGAAGACATGGGGGGGAGGCTCATACCCAGGTGCTAATCCCCGTCCAGCCAAGGCAGAACCAGAGGCTCACTGACCTTCTTGGAGATTAGTCCCCATGGTGACAGCAGGCAACTCTGCCCCCTCACTCCGGCTAGACCTTGGGGTGGGGGGCTGGGTGGAGAGGGGAGGGAAACTTCTTGAGGCATCACAGGGTCACAGAAGTCAGAGCTGGGAGGCCCCTCCAGGATCAGCAGTTAGCTTTGTTTACCAGCATAAAACCGAGGCCCCAAAAGGCTGGGGTGACCCACCCAAGACCGCATATACAACCAGGAAAAACACAGGGACTAGAAGCCAGACCTGGCCTGTACTCCCAAGCCCTCTTCCCAGGAGAGCAGCGGCCTGAACACGAACAAAGGGTAGAGATACTCGCTCTGACCCTCCCAAACTGAGATCCAGAGCAGAGTGGCTGGAATGGGGTGAGGTGGAAAGGCTCCCTCCCCCATGCTGAGTGCTAGGCTGACTTCCCCAAGCAAGCGTGGGAAGGGGCTGCAGGTTCCCGAGTTCGGCTTGCTGCCCTGACTCCTTCCCCCACCCCAGCCCTGCCCTGCCCTTCGGGGTGGGCAGGACCCTGCAGCAAACCTGGTTATAACCACAACCACAAGAGTAGCAGCTAACATTTATTGGGTGCATACAACAGGCTGTGTTTTACATGCATTAAAATCTTCACACCAGTTTTTAAGACCATTATTACCATGTCACAGGGGGAAAAACAAACAGTGTACAAGCAGTGGGGCTTGGATTGGAACCCACACAGCAACGTGACCCACTCTTCAGTGTCTGTATGATGGTGGGTGGGTGACCGGGACGATCTCCTTTAGGTGACTGTGAAGTGGGGTGCATGTGTGTGGAAGTACATACTCGTGTGTGATTCCAACACCCAGCTGGCACGTAGTAAGTATACCGTATTAAATTTTTGAGAAATAAGTGAACAAATGTCTGCCCATCAATGAGTGTGACTTTGAGGTGTCTATTAAATCCTAGGAGACTGTTCGCATGTGATGCATGTGGGGCCATGTGCCTGTACAGTGTGAACATGTGTATGCGTGTGCCTTCTCCCTGCTGCCCTGTGCCAGCCCTGTGGCTTTGTGTCTGTGGGAGTGGGTGGTGGTGAATGCTGCTGCCCATCTCTCTGGATGGTGGCCAGCTCTCCATCCCTACGGAGGGGCTGTGTTTGTATCAGGACGAGACAATGGGTCTGTGTGGGTGGGGCTCCCCAGATCCACCTCTTTGGGGCCCAGCTGTTGGACCCTGCCTGAGCAGAGCTGGTCTCTCACTCATTATCTCTGTCTCCCAGGAGACCAGACCTCGGAGCCCCAGGGAAAGTGCTCATCTGCCTGTCCCTGGCTCCAGACCTGGGGTGGGGGCAGGGAATAGAGGAGCAGGGCTGCAAAGGAGGGGCTGGTGATGGTACCAGGGTGCAGGAGGGCACTGTTCACAGAATTTGCATCTTCAGTCACCAGATCCCTGGCTGATTTCCCAGTGAAATGAGGGGCAAGGGGTGGGAACAGGCCGACTCGAGAAGACATGGGCCAGCAGGTACTCTCAGCTGCCTGCCCAATAGTACTGAGAAGTAGGGCCTTTACCTGGGGTGGGGACCTGGGCAAGAGCCCAGGAGTGTGTGTGAGGGTTTCTTTGTCGGATCTACATGTCCCCATATGCGATGGGGGTATGAGCCAGGCCTATGGGAAACAACACTGGGTCTGAGGGTTTCTCCGAGGGATCTCCGAGAGATGAGATGGGTGTTTGGGTAGAATTGTCGGAAGGGGAGAGGCCCCAAGGGTTTCTCCGTGGAACCCAATGTCCCTGTAGGAGATGAACTGGATGGAGCAAGGCAGGGCGCTCTGAGGGTGATGAGATCCCTGTGCGATCTCCATCTTGGTGTCTCTTGGAGGGGTAGATCTGGGGACACTGTTTCTGTTTGTTTGTTTGTTTGTCTGTTTACAGAGCTCCCCCTCTCCATGCCCCAAAGCCAAGGCTGTGGGTGTGGAGGAGGTAGCGGTGAGGGTGCTGAGCTTGCAAACAAAGCCACCTGTGCATCTACCCTTCAGGAAGCTCTGAGCACAACTGATCTGGGAAAACAAACAGGGCCAGCTGCTGGGGGGTGGGAGGGACTAGGAGCCTGCCGGGTGGAGGGAGGCCGGAAGACTGGAGCGGACCAGCCTAGTGGAGAAAGGGGCAGAAGCCTGGAGCCCCATTCTGGCACACCAGGCAGGGGCCCCCACAGCCCCTTCCTTGCCCCTTCCTCTCAGTGGTTCATTTTTTCCTTTCTCCTGGGACTTCGAAGTCCAGAGCCAGGGGCGTCAAGGGGGATGGGGAGACCCTGGGAGAAATCTAAAGGTCTTCAGGGCAACTGGCTACTAGCAGCGTGGTGGGTGTGCAGACAGCGAGAATGAAAACCCATTCATTGAAGGACTGGGGCAGCGGCACCTACACCGTTTTCCTGGTAAGGGGGCCGGGGTAGAGGGCGGGGACCGAGAGCAGAATTTAGGTCTAGAAGAGCGCAGAGGCCCTGCTCACACACAGGATCTCCACCAGATCCCAGCTGGACTCTGAATTCTAACCTGGATCCCCACTGGACTACTCCCACCATGTGCCCCAAGTCTTTGAACACACACACACCCCTGCGGAAAACAGTCTTCCAACCAACCAACACCAGGACTGGAAACAACCCTCCCAGATGGAGCCCCAACGTCAGGAGCATGCCCTGGGCGCAGGAGCCGAGACTCTAGGCCCCAGCTCCTGGAAACAGAGCGTCCAGCCTGACAGACTCTACGCAGCCTGGGATCTGACACCCGGCGCCCGCGTCACCGGCCAGCGCAGACGCACAGCCTGACGCAATCGCCGCCTGCGCTCCCCACCCCCTCCCGACCTCGACCCACCACCAGCTGCCTCTTCCAGCGGCCAGGCGGCCTCAGCTTTCCACGCAGAGCGGCCCGCCCGCGCCTCCTGGTGGCCGACTCCAGACTTGTCCGATGGAGATGGGGGAGGAAAGCAGAAGAGAGGGAAGGAAAAATTGGGCTCCTCATCTCCCACCGCTGCCATAGTTCCATCTTGGGAACCCAAAGCCAGGGACCAGGACTCAGAGTCCAGGATTGGCGCTTGCCTCCCTCCATAGTTTGTATTTTCCCTTTATGGTTTGGGGGAAATTATGGCCTATTTATGTCTCTCCAAGCCTCTTCTAGGGTAAGGAGTCAGGGGCTGGGCATGGTTTTGACCCACCCCCAATCAAACCTGGCTGTGGTCATCCTTGCTGTGACTTAACTCCTCCTAACTTGGACTTCACTCCCCGTGGTCTAGGGCAATTTTCCACCAGTGAAAAGAGAGACCTAAGGGCAGACTTTGGCTGCCCAAGACTCCAGGGTGGAAATATTACTAGTGGGCAAATCTTCACACCTGCACTCATTGTAGAATTTCCCTACCCCCATTCCCCCATGGACCTTTGACCCACCCTGTCTGCCCACTCATTCAAGTTTTACAGAGGGCCTACCATGCGGCCAGCACCACACCAAGGCTCGGAGATAACAAAACCGACACGGCCAGCTTGAACGGAACTTCCATATAGCATAAAAGCAAATATTCTGCACACCCACCGACACCCATCAACCAAAGGTGAAAAAGGCCAGTTTACAGAGTGTAAATGCTATAAAAAAAAACACACACACACACAGTGGGCCGCGATGGACACTGAATGTCAGGAACAAGGCCACCCGGCAGGTAACAGAGGAGCCGGCCTCGCCCAGATCTTGTCACTGAGGCACACCGGGCCCTGGGAACAGCACATGCAAAGGCTCTGAGGTGGGAACGAACTTGGCAGTGGGAGAAAGGATAGACCAGCAAGACTGGACTCGAGCAGGGTAGGGGGCAGTTGCACCCGGCCTGTGAGCCCCTTTTGTCACAGGAGGTTGGGTGGCCAGCAGTGGCTGCAGAGTCGAAAGATCTGCGTTCTCATCTAGCTCTGACACTGATCAGCTACGTAAATTTGGGCAAGACCTTCATCTCCTTGAGCCTCAGTTTCCACATCTGTTTACCCAAACCCACCTCACTGAACTGTTGTTGAGCCCGCAAGGACAGCAGTTGGCTCCTGGGAACAAAAAGTGCTCGTTCCCTGGTCGCCACCCCCTCCCCTTTCTGCTGGAATGCCTCCTCCATTAAGGAAAACTCACAATTTCGCCAGACGCGTTTGTGTCTCTTTGCCAGCCGTGTGGTTAGAGGTTGGAAATTCTGCTACGAGTTGTGAGGAAATGCCTTCCCTGGAGCCCCTGTTGGGGCCCCAAGCCTGTCCCCTCCCTTTCTGCTGCCCCCCTCCCCTCTCTTCCCCCGCGACACGTGGCCCGGGGACTGGGGGCAAGGGCCCAGAACCTACAGTCAGAACAGGAACCCAGGCTCTCATCGCAGCTGAGCCGCCCCCCAGCGGGTCCACTACGTTCCTCGGGACCTGTCTGAGCCGCCTCTTCTTCCGCGAAACGCAGGGCAATCACAGCGCCTACCGCGTGGGTCTGGCCCGAGAACTAGCTGAGCTCACCCACATAAAAGCTCCGAGCAGCGGCCCTGGCCTGAACTAGGCGTTCGGTAATCAGCTGCTCGCTCTCAGGTGGGCTTCGGGCGCGGGCCCCCAGTCCCTGAGCTCTGCCTGGTGGCTGGCAGCCTCGTGGTTATGGTTGAAACGTTCTTCCCAGCAACTAGAGAGCCACCCCCTTCGCTACTGTTATCCCAGGCTCTTTGTAACCCGCACCCTCCCTCGGGCGGTTCAACGCGACAGCGCCCTGCACCGCCGCCCCCGCCCCCTCCAGCTCCAGAAAACTCCGGGAACGTAGCGCCTAGTGTGGGAACTCAAGTGCGGGAAGAAAGGGGGTGCGTGGGGCCAGTCCTCCAGGGAAGAAAGGACTGAGGAGTGTGAGGAAGGTGGCTTGCGGGGTGCTAGCGACCTCAGAGTGAAGAGGTGGGGTTTGGACCTGGGAAGAACTGCCCGCCTGGAGTCCCGAAGGCGCGGCTTTAGCGGGGACAGCGGGGTAGAGGCTCTGGGCGAGGGAGGCCGCGTTCTGCCCCGAGGTCGGGTGGCCTTGCCTGGCTTTGGCCCGCAGAAAAGAAAGAGCAGAGTCAGCCTGAGCTGCAGCGGGCGCGGGACGTGCGCCTCAGCACTTTCCATTGTCGTCGCCGAGAGTTGGGGCCAGACGGGCGGCTGCGGGGGTGGGGAAAGGCCCGGCTCCCCCGGGGACACGCGAGAGCTGACCGCAGCCTGCCCGCTGACTCAGCTTTCCCCACCCCAGCGGGCCAGGGTGCGGGGAGGGAGGTGAGGCCCGGTATAAAGCCCGGCACGTCCGCCCCGCGCGCAGCCTCTGCCTTTTCGACAGCAACGCACTCGACTACCCGGAGAACACAAGGTGCCGGGGCAGGGTCTTTCCAGGGCGGGGGAGGGCGAGATGAGGGAGAGCCACTGGCAACCCGGGCCCAGACCAGCCCAGGCCCAGCCCCGCGTCCTTCACCCACAGCCCGGGTTGGGCGGGCCTGGGCCTGGGCCTGGGCCTGGGCGGGGGAAGGTGCTCGCCGAACGCTGAGCACTCGGTCCTGCCCTTCTTGCCTCAGCGGTATGAGCAGCGCCCCTGCGCCGGGACCGGCGCCCGCCTGCCTCACCCTCTGGGACGAGGAGGACTTCCAGGGCCGCCGCTGCCGGCTGCTGAGCGACTGCGCCAACATCTGCGAGCGCGGAGGCCTGCGCCGGGTGCGCTCGGTCAAGGTGGAAAACGGCGCGTAAGGATCGCCTGGACGAGGCTGGGCTGGGTTGGGCGGGTTCTGGGCTCCCCTGGCTCCAGACCTGGGACTTCATCTCTCAGCCCTCCGTTTCCTGGTCTCAGCCCTTCCCGATGGTGGCCCACCAACCCAGGAAACTCTTTGGCCTCCCCCACATCCCTGCCAACGTATCACAAATCGTAAAAAGAGTGTATCCTTGTGTGGCTAAAAGGATCCAGGTGAAAAGCGACCCTTTGTGAGAGGGGACAGGAGAGTTGTGGGACCAGCTGAAACCCCGAAGGGGTTCCCAGTGTAATGTCCTCGCCGAAGTTTTTCCTCTGTATAAGTTAGATGGCTCTCCACTGCGTTTAACAACAACAACAACAAAAGAGCGAGCCAAATCTCTTTCGCTGACCCCACCCACCCTGGTCTCCTAGAACCCCGGGGCCCTCAGGAGAGGGAGAACTGCTGTTATCACAGGTTGCTACCACGGTTTGGCGTGAGGATGGGGCATTCCTACACCTACTTTTGCAGGCATCTAAATTGCAGGCGTAGGATTGGAAATTCTGTCCAACCTGAGCTGGAAGCCTGGACGCTTCAAACCCTGGATAGCGGCCTGTTTAGGGTCTTTAGCCTCTAGAGGGACTGGTTTGCCATGCAGTGGGTGTGTCAGGAAAGGGTCTGGGGTAGGAGGAAAAGATTGGTTTCACAGTATTTTCAATCACAGCGAGCAAGGGAGAGGAGAAGTAGTGCCCCTGCGGCAGATGCCTCCCGGCGTCCCTTATCTCCCCCCAGTTGGGTGGCCTATGAGTACCCTGACTTCCAGGGACAGCAGTTCATTCTGGAGAAGGGCGACTATCCTCGCTGGAGCGCCTGGAGCGGCAGCGGCGGCCACCACAGCGACCAGCTTCTCTCCTTCCGGCCAGTGCTCTGTGCGGTGAGCACAGCGCCCCCTGCCCCCACATCCTCGCCTCTTCCGCCCCCTAGCCCTGCTCCCACCACGGCCGCTGCGAGGGGCCATCCACTCACTGTATGGGGGCCCGGAGTGTGTAAGCGCAACTCCTCGATGGGCGGTGGCGGCATTACTTCCCAAAACCAGAGGGCTCTCCACGAATTTGGATGGTAGGCCTAAGCCGGGCACTGGAGATCAGCACCACGGACAGTGCCGAGACCCTGTCTGTCCAGAGCAGCAAGGGGTTCCTCAATCTGGTTGTGGGCGACAGTGAGACAGCTAAAGAATTTAGGTGCCTCTGTCAACACACAGCCCTGTGAGGTCTGGGTGGCCGCCTTTAGCCTCATACACACGTGAAAATGAGGCTCAGAGGGGCAAAGTGACTTGCCATATGTCTCTAGGGTTAGCATGAAAATGAGACTGGAACTCAGTCCAGGGATCAAGGCTTAGTAGGGCCAGTCTGTGCACGTGCGTGTGTGTGTGCGTGTGTGTGCGTGTTGTGGGGAAGGGGTGGGTAACAAATCAAATACACTAAAGGGAAGGATCTCACTTCCTGCTCATTCTGACTTAGGAACTGTCCTAGTGGGGCCTGGGGCTGGAAGGTGGAGTGGGGAGAGCAGGTACCGACTCAGCCAAGCTTCTCCATTCCAGGAGGCCAAGGAGCCCTTCAGGGGAAGGGACCTAGACTATGGAAGCCCAGGCCCAACCGACACTGGCATCCTGGCCTACCTGTTCTGACCCTGCATCCAACATCCCTTAGCTGTGAGAGGCGGCCCAGGGTTCTAGGCAGGGGATTGGTAGTTAATGAGGTCCTTAGGAAAGTGTCGTGGCTGATAGACCAAAGTCCTCTTAAGACAGGTCACTGTCACGAGATGCTTTCTAGCCCCAACCTGGAAGGGTCTTTGATTTCCCATCCCTCCGATTTCACCACCTCAACTCACAGCCACAGAAGGGACCTCAGAGACTGGGGATCTCTAAGCGTCCCAGCTTCCCAGCTGCTTAGGAAGCTAATGCTGCAAATTCTAGGAGTGTTCGTGGAATTTAAGTGTCTACACAACTTGTGATGGGCATTGGAATGGGCAGTGGGGGCTGAGAATGTGTCCATTAAACACCTCTTTGGAGGGCTTGACCCCTGCATTTCTGTGCCTCAGAACCACAGTGACAGCCGTGTGATACTGTTTGAAGGGGAAAATTTCCAGGGCTGCAAGTTTGAACTCAGTGATGACTATCCATCCCTTCCCTCCATGGGTTGGGCCAGCAAGGATGTGGGCTCCCTCAAAGTCAGCTCTGGAGCGTGAGTCCTGGGACTGGAACAGGGGAGATGAGAAGGACAGAGGGGCTATGGGACCAGGGAGGAGGGTGAGAAAAGGTGGCGGGCGTGCTAAAAGACAGAGAGAGATGTTGGAGACTGGAGGACAGAGGGAAGTGAGGTGGTGAGGTGGTGGGAGACTTGGAGGCAAGGGGAAGGAAGTAAGGTGGTGGAGACAGTCTGGAGGGAGGGGGCAGGTTATAGGAGAACAGGGAAACGGCTTGGGGATATTGGAAGGGATTGAAAACTTAGATGAGGAGGCAATGGAGGACAGGAAGAGGCGAGGAGGTGAGGAAGGTGGTAGGGACATGTGGAGCAGTGAGAGGGGCAGGGGAGATTTATGCAGGAAAAACAAGCAATGGTTCTGAAGCTGGGGGTTGGGAACTGAGAAAGGAGAACTACTAATGGAGGACATCTGTGGGCATGGGGGCAGAGCCTACTCACCAGCCTTTTGCCCTCTCTGGTCTAGGTGGGTGGCCTACCAGTACCCAGGCTACCGGGGCTACCAGTATGTATTAGAGCGGGACCGGCATGGTGGGGAGTTCCGTACCTACAGCGAGTTTGGCACACAGGCCCACACTGGGCAGCTGCAGTCCATTCGACGAGTCCAACAATAACCCCCATGGCCCCCTACCTTCCCTAAGGACCCGCAATAAAACCTCCTGAAGCTGCCTGTCCCTCTCGCCTCTTTTTTGGTGTCTCACTTTGTGATTTTTATCCTCATCTTTCTGAGGTCCTTCTCTGCCAACCTAACCCTCTCTGTTCAGGCTCCAGGACCCTTGGTTATGGAGCACAGACTGGCTCAGGGTGTGTGTGGCTAGACTGTGATGGGGCTGAGAGGAAGCTGCTGGTAAGAACCGTGGGCATCCTGTTAACTACAACTAGTCCTACACTGCTCCTTGGTAAATAAATGCCCATGGGCCTGGGCCAGGGTGCTGCAGCCAAATGCCACCTTTGCCACCCACTGGCTGGGGCGCATGCAGCCCCACAGCAGGGCTCAAAGCTGAATTTCAACCTGCACGCCCCCACCCCAGGACAGGCACTGTCACGCAGGGCAGGACCCCCTTAACTCTGTGCAGGAGCTCTCTCAGGTTCCTCTCTAACAGTCTCCCTTGTCCCCACAGCTCCCTCTTCAGCTAGGGGAGCCTGCGCCCCTTCCCAGCTTCATAGAATCTCTCCCTTATAGAAGAGCAAGAGTGTGAGAGGAGAAATCAGTGGGCAGTTCCACTGTCTACCAGGACCTTCTAAGGGGGAGACTTCCTCTCTCTGAGCAGAACCTCCAGACCCTTTGTCTGGATAATAATGATCTTGATCTCTCACAGGGTTTGAGCTCCAGCATTTACAAAGCATTTTCATACCTGTCCTCTCCATTGTTCCAAACAACTGGCTCTTTACCCTCTTTCTCTCTACTCTTCAGAGAACTGGTGAGCTGGGGAGGCAATGCCTTAGCCACTGAGCACTGTGAGCCTGGGTCCTGGGGCAGGTGGCAGAAGCCCACAGACACAGTGGGACTGAGTGTGGCAGCAGCCCACAGAGCCCCAGTGACCAGTGTATTTTCTTCCCAGCTTCCTCTTTCATCCAGTCAATAATCCCTCAGTCCCACACTGGCAGGGCCTCTGAGGCCCTGGGGACTCTTCTCATCCTGTCCCTCAGGGAGCCTTGGGTTTTGAAGGCCCTAGTGGACCTATCGGTGGGGAGGGGTGGACCAGGTCATTGCCCCAGCCAAGGGGAGACAAGGCAATGCTGGAGAACAGTCAGACATAAACCTGGCAGTGCCCTTGGGCCCAACTGTGCAGACGCAGGCATCTGCTTCCCTTGCAAAGAGCCATGAACCAGAAGTGGGAACACCAGAAGTCAGACCCCATCAAGTAGCACCCCTGAACCTCAGTTTCTTCTCCTGTAAACTGGGGCTACTGATGCTTACCTTGACTGTATCACAGGGGTGTTGTGAAGATTCAATGAGAAACCCCTGAAAATGCTTGTGGTGTTACAGGAAAGTCCTGGGGCAGCCAACTAGGGCCCTCCTTTCCCTGGCTCCCTACCATGGGTCTGGTCCGGAAACCAAGGGACAGAGCTCTGCGTGGGGTCTGGAGTCCACGGTCCCTATCACAGTGGATTGTCCTAGTACATTCCATGCTTCATGCATTTCACCAAGGAAGAAACTGGAGCCCCTCTGAGAGGCAGAAGCCTCAGTGAGGTCAGCCACTTAATTAGTGACTTGAACAAGGGCTTCTGACGCCACATCTGGGCTCAGTGGAGGCTGACCTGAGCTGCAGCTTAGAGCCTCAGCGAAGATCCAGACCTCTGGGGACCCCAAAGGTACCTGGGGGTCCTGCCCGGTCATGGGCTTCTGCCTCCTTGGAGGATGGCAATAGTAACAATAGCTAAATGTACAGTCTTGTCCGAGCAGTCAGCATCTGTTATATAAGCCTTAAAATTCTGTATGGTAGCTACTGTAGTCCCCAGTTTTTGAGTGAAGAGATTAAGGTAGAGAAGTCCTGTGACTCACTTAAAAGTCACAAAGCAGAAAATGGGGGACCCAGAGTTGAACCCAGACAAACTGGCCTCAGAGCCCAGCAGCTTGTCTCCCCAATCCCTGTTCTGGGGGGCAGACAATGGGCAAAGGGAAATCTGGCTGAGCTACCCTCCCCCTGGGAGGGTCTGTGGCTGCTGGAAAGAGTCAGCAAGGCTTCAGGAATTGGCAGTGTGACCCTGAACAGGGCACTACCCGTCCCTGGGTGACAGTGTCCTCAACTGTACGACCAGGGCATGGAGGGACCTAGTATTCGTGGCAACCTTTGTTTTGCCGGAGCAGGGATCTGATTCTGCTCCCCACACTGGCAACTAAGGAGTCGGGGGTGGGGCTGGTAGAGGCCAGGCTGGGCCCAAGTGTTTTCCCCTTCTCATTCCAGACAGGCGGGTGGTTTGCCGAACCCTGTGGGACCTGCAGAACCCCTGCCCGGGCCTTGCACTTGGCTGCACTCAGACAAAGGCCAAAGGGCGTGGAGCAGGGCAATTTCTTACTGGTGCAGCCAAGACCTAATGCCTTGGAGAACTGCTCTCATCTGACACCCCGCCCATTCACACTCCTGCATAAATGCTTCCTGGAGCCCGAGCACCCCTTTGACACCTGAGTCCTCAGTGAGGCGAGGGCTCAGAGCCTGAGATGTTGATCCTTCAGTTCAGAGCTGGGATACCTGGGCAGACCCCTCACTCTGAGAGCCTCTCCTTCCTGCCTCAGCCTTCCGCTGAGCTCCTTGAGTGGCTGAACCTTGGTGCCTCCCTTCTCTCCCAGGTCTGACCTACTCCTTGTTTTCTATCATGGGAAGTGACAGTAAGGCGTGAAGAAGAGGCATTGGGACCTCAGTCCCACCCTCAAGGCCCTCTCCTTTTGTGAAGCTGTGAGTTTGGTCTCCAAGGAGCATCCCAGCCTCTCACCTTTGCCTCCACCAGCTCCCACATGCACATACTGAAGCCCCCTGTCCCTTTAGGACCTTCTGGGGCCTTGAGATTCCTCATTTCCCTCTATTTTCTGCTTCCCATGCTCTGCCATGGTTCCTTTGGACCTTTGCACCCTCTACCATAAAGACAAACACTCCCGCAGTCACAGCAGGAACCCAGGGAATGAGACTTTCCAGCCACTCTCAGTCAGGCACCCCAGGACCGGGGATTATGTAGAAACCCTGCCCACTCCACTCCACAAGCCCTGGAGTCCCAGGCCTCCCCACTTCCTGGGCTCAGACAGTGGGAGAAAAAGACCTCAAGAGCACCAGTGGCCACGGGGAGCCTGGCCCAGAGCTTCGTCTTTAGCTAGCATCCCTCCTTAGCAGGCTCTCCAGAGTCAGGAAGCCCCGCAGGTAGCCAGAGACTCCAAGGCACCTGGGAACCACACCCGTTTTGCTAATACACAATCGGCATCTTTGTCCATTTTTCGGAGTGGATTTCAGCCCCCACTCCCCCTGCGTTGGGGCCCTTGTACAGTACACAACCCTGTTTCAGGCCTCTAGTCCCGTAAGAGCAAGGTGCCCATGGCCACAGGATTGGGGATAACCGGGAGGGCAGTAGTTGTGCGGTGGCTGGCAGCCGGGAAGACAGGGCTGGGAGAGCAGTGGGTGTCGTGGAAGCGGAAGGGGGGTCCTGAGCTTACTGTATGCCACAAATTACTAGGGAGCGGGGATGAGTGAGGAAAGGAGAAGGCAGGTGAGAAAAAGGACGGGGGTGGGTGCGGGGAGAGAGGAGGCAGGAGGGGAGCTGGGAGTAGGAGCGACCAACTCAGAAAAGGCGGGGCAACCCACTCGAAGTTGTAGGGGAGACGCCCCAGCGCTGGCCCGGAGTCCCGGGGACCCTGGAAAGGCTGGAATCGGGTGAAAGCAAGAGGCAGACGGGGAAGGAGAGCAGGTCTCTAGGGAAGAGCCGAGAGTGGGAGAAGAGGAGGAGGGAGAAGGCTCCGGGAGGGGGGTTGCGGAGATAAAGGGAGCCACCGCTGCCTGGCCCGGGAGCGCAGCGACAGGAGAGAGGGAGGGAAGCGGAAATTTAAAAGTGAAGATGCAGATAACGCAGCCTGGAGACGGGAACCCGGTGGGGGAGGGGGAAGGGAGGGGGAGGAGAGTGGAGCGGTGAGGTGGGTGGGAATGGCCGGGAAGAAGGAGCTGTGGCTTTGGGAGTACGAGGTGGGGCCGGGTACTCCGCCCCATCGATGTTTGCCAGGAGTCAGGGAGGCGGAAAAGAACAGCGCTCCTGACCCCTGTCGGAGCGCGAGGCCCAGGCCCATCCCCCGCGCGTCTCCGGGCTGCGGGGCGCGGGGGGCTGCCGGGTGCGCTTGGCTGCTGCGCGGCGTGTTGGAGACTTTATTGCGATGGGGCGATAAGAGGGGCGGGGGCGGGTCCTGGGGGCCGAGGCGACGGCGCTTTAATTAAAACGGAAATTGCGGCCCCTGCCCGCGCGGGGGGCCGGAGGGTTCCAAGCTGCCTGGTGGCTCGGAGCGTCGTTCCAGGACCCCCGTCACACCCGGCCAGCCCCCTCCCGCCAGGCCCTGCTGGACCTGGCGCGGTCTTCATCTCCCAGTACCCACGGTCGCCTCGGGCGGGGATCGGTACCCCGGAGCGCAAAGCCTGACGCGTCCCCCCTTTCTCATCCCCACCCCCACCTCCCACCGCCCAGCCTCTGGTGGCGATGAGACAGAGCGGCACCTCCCAGCCCCTGCTGATCAACATGTACCTGCCAGGTACCAGGGACCAGCCGGGGGCTGGAGGCGCCGGGACCCGGGGCTGGAAGTCTGGTCTGGGGCATGGGATTGCTGGGGTCCAGGGGAAGGGGCGCGGTCCCGAGACTCGGACTGCTGGGAGGATGGAGCAGTCCAGGGCGTTGGAGGACGTTAAAAAGCAGATGGAGAGCTTTGGGGCTTTCGTGTGAGGTCTACAAGCCTCGAAGTGAGCAGATCGGGAGGCTAGCAGGCCGAGGGCGCCAACTCGGGGGCTGAAAGAACCTAGAGGGGAAACAGGGGTCCTCGGTGTGGCGGGGGGCCCAGTGCGCCTGCAGTGTTGGGAGGCCGTGGTCGGCCGGGCGTCGCCCCTGCACCCTCGTGGCTCCTCACCTCGGTGGTCCGAGCGTTCCCGCAGGCCCAGCCTTCCAGGCGCCCTCCTCTCCTCTCCGATGGTCTCCGTGCGCTTCGGCTCAGCGGGCGCAGTCCCGGCTCGGCTTTATAAGGCTCACGCCGGCCCGTTGGGAAAGCGGATTTCCTTTTTCCTGGACGCGTTTCCTGACTTGGGCGTTATGGAGGGGCTCAGTGCGGCGCGCGCCGGGGCCAGGCTCCGGGAGGAGGAGCCGGGCAGCTCGGGGCCCCCAGCCTCACGCCGGGAACCGAGGCACCTGTCTCGGGCCTTGGCCCCGGGGCCCTTTGGGTCAGGCCCACCACCGCCGCCTGCGTCCGCCGACTGTTACCTTCTGCTGCCACAGATCCTGTCGGAGACGGTCTCTTCAAAGAAGGGAAGAGCCCGGGGTGGGGGCCACTGAGCCCAGCGGTACAAAAAGGTGAGCTGGCTGGAGGACTGGGTGGGTGGGGGCAGGACAGTGGATAGGAGCCAGGGCATCCACCCAAGAAGGACAGGCGCTACCACTCCCAGGACAGAGGATGGAATTAGTGTGCTTGCACCGCAAGGCTGTAAAAAGCGGAGGGTCCGGGCATAGTTGTGGGGAGGATTGGGGGCGGGGCATTCAGTTAGCCTTGAGCTTCAGCGCTGGACTTGCAGGCAGGCCAGGACCAAGGGAGAGAGTCCTGGCCTTCACCCACTCTTTCGGGAATAGGGCTGAGGCTCGGAGTCCTTTGCCTGCTAGCAACAGGAGCACAGGCTCTTCCCTCACCCCTCCCACTGACCCCGCACCGCTGGTCAATGGGACTGAAGATGTACTCCCTGACCATGAGCACCACTAGCAAGGATGGGAGGGGGCGGCCAGCACCCACCTGTCTCACAGAACAGCAGCGGCCAGGCTTCCCACACTTCCTCCCCCCACCCAGCCCGCCAAGTTCGCTGGGTCATTGCAGGGATTCCCAGGTTCGAAGCCAGCTCTCTGCAGGTAAATCACTCTCTGCTTTGCCTTGTTGATGGCGGGGACTTACAGGCCTTCCGAGCAAAGCCCTCCCCACAGCCCCCCACCCAGTCAGTCCCCTAAACCTCACGGTTACAGTATGCTTAAAAACGAGGACGGCAACAGCTCTGTTCAAAAGGGAACTCGACTCCCAAGAGGAATGCTTTCCCAAGCCTCGGATGTTGCTCCGCATCTGTACCAGCGGCACGTCTTTACCCAAACCGCCCTTTGTCGCTGGTCCTAACACTCAGCGCTCCCTACCGGGAACCAGGCAGCTGCTCACTGGGCTCCTGAGAGGGGCTGGAGTTGAAATTGTGGGGGGCAGTGTCTGGGTTCTGACGAGTCATTGAAAAAGGAAGAGAGGTTCCCCAGGCTCGATGTGAAGCAATAACCAGACAACATGGAGGAAAAATGCATTTTATTCTAAAAGGGGGGTGGTGGTGATTGTATCGAGATTTTCCTCAGCTTGTCTGATTGAGACTCCAGGACAAGGCAGTGGGCGTTCTGGAGCATCTCACTCTCATCACACAAGTATCTGGGGGAAAGCTCCTTGCCGCTCCCCACAACCCAGACCCGGGAGAGGGCTGGAGCCTGGAGACGGACAAAAGACAAGCTCAGGCAGGGGCCTGACCGCAGAGGCCTCGAGGTCTCAGTCCCTCTCCTCAGAGCTGTGCACCCCCCAGGGAAGCACAACAACTGTGCAGTTCCCGGAATCCCGCCTGTTCCGAAAAAAGAAACCAAACCTATTGGTGCCAGTGCGGCATTCTCAACTGCGGCAAAGGTGGAGAGCCTTCGGAGCTTGCCCCTCCTCTCTCGCA
This sequence comes from Sturnira hondurensis, assembly GCF_014824575.4. NCBI lineage: Eukaryota > Metazoa > Chordata > Mammalia > Chiroptera > Phyllostomidae > Sturnira > Sturnira hondurensis. The sequence continues at coordinate 2,843,249 of NW_028092868.1, read as the reverse complement.
CAGGGCGCCACTGTCCCCATGCCTGTGTGATGCGGTGCTGCGTGGAGGCCAGCCATCACCTGTTCCGCACCTCTGGTGGGCCATACAACTGCTTGCCTTTAGGGCCTGGGCCTTGTCCAGTGGCCTGGGTGGTCCTGCTGCATGCCTGCCTCTTCTCTCTGGATCTCTGGATCTCTGGATGCGGCCCAGCTGGGGTTTGGCAGTTTAAACGCGGCCTCAGCTACCGTTGGGGTTGTGCAGGCTCTGGCCTGAGTTAGGGCTCCAGGCCCAAGTGGCCACAGGGGCTGACTTCCTGTCCTTGCTCACCTCAGGGAGCTCAGTGTCTTGCTACGTCGCAGCCTCCATGCAGAGGGGGTAATGCTTCACCCTCTGCTCCCAATTCTCACAAAGCCACGCATCCGTGGAGCTGTGTTCTCCTAAGTGGGAGGCGTGTTTTCATTTCGAAAAAGCGCGGTAATGGCTAGGATAGCTTTGCGGATCAGCCCCTCCCTGGCCAGCCGCTTCAGCTGCTCCCAGCTGCAAGCTGAACATGTCCTTTTCCTTGGGGCCACCGGTTTCCTCGGGCTGGGCCAGTCTCCCATCTCGCCCCTTTCCCTGCCTTCAGCCTCCCCTCCTGTCTGTGGCTGACTACGCCCCCTTCCCCACAGGCAGTGGGCAGATCCAGCTGTGGCAGTTTCTGCTGGAGCTGCTGGCGGACCGCGCCAACGCCGGCTGCATCGCGTGGGAAGGTGGCCACGGCGAGTTCAAGCTCACGGACCCAGACGAGGTGGCGCGGCGCTGGGGCGAGCGCAAGAGCAAGCCCAACATGAACTACGACAAGCTAAGCCGCGCGCTGCGCTACTACTACGACAAGAACATCATGAGCAAGGTGCACGGCAAACGCTACGCCTACCGCTTCGACTTCCAGGGCCTGGCGCAGGCCTGCCAGCCGCCTCCGACCCACGCCCAGGCCGCCGCCGCCGCGGCCGCCGCGGCCGCCGCCGCCCAGGACGGCGCGCTCTACAAGCTGCCGGCCGGCCTCGCCCCGCTGCCCTTCCCCGGCCTCTCCAAACTCAACCTCATGGCCGCCTCCGCCGGCGTCGCACCTGCCGGCTTCTCTTACTGGCCGGGCCCGGGCCCTGCCGCCACCGCCGCCGCCACCGCTGCGCTCTACCCTAGCCCCGGCCTGCAACCCCCGCCCGGGCCCTTCGGCGCGGTAGCCGCCGCCTCGCACTTGGGGGGCCATTACCACTAGACGCGCGGCCGGGTGCGCGCGGCTTCTCCCAGACGCCCAGAGCCTCGCTGAGTCCGGTCCACGTCCCAGGGAGGAGTCCCGGGCGGGTCCCCGACGGTCCTCTAACCTCGGATTTGACTCAATCCTTGGCCGCGCCCAGCCCCGGGGAAGGGACCCGAAGTCCTCGCAGTTTTCCTCTGACGCCGAACTTCCCCGGCTCCCCTCCCAACCTCTAGGGGAGGGCGCCCGTGGCCCCTCACTTCCTCTCGCCTGCGTCTTCTTCTAGACTCCAGCTCACTGCGGGGAGGCTTTGAGGCCTCCCCGGCGCTTCTTCCCCCGACCTGCGCTTGGGCCTGGCTCCTGGAAGCCCCCTCCAATACGACCCCCCTCTTTCGAACTCCAAGTCTTTTCTCACTTTTTCTCTTCCCCACGGGGCTGCCCCGATCCCAGTGGGGTGAACGCCTCTCACAGGCCACCTTCTCCTCCTGGGCACCTGAGCGGGGGCGTGGGAAGGGCCACCGAGGGGGCTCCGGGCCCCCCGCCTCCCGCCCCGCCTCTCTCGCAGACGCCCGGTGTGTTCCCTTTCCCTCCCAGACCCATTAAAGCTCCCGAGTTGCCCGCTGCCTCCTCTCTCAGTTCTTTGCTGCACCAGAACCTTGCTTTTTTTTTCAGGGAGGAAAGAAGTGAGATGCCCAGCTCAGGCCTGACGGAACAGCTGGAGGGAAAGAGGGCAAAGCAGGCGGGGTGCTCGCTGCGGGGGGCGGGCCCAGCCCGGAGGGAGACGCCCACCCTGTTGCAGCCCACCCCCCACCAAACACACACGCGCACCCGGCAGTGGGCTTCAGTCTGTTTCACCCAGCCTCCCACCCGCCCCTTCGCCCCACTGCACCCCAATTCCGTCCCAACACCTATGGGGCGCCCCACCTTTTCCCGTCTCAGCCGTCCTCATCCCAACCTACCGCCCACCTCGCCTCGTCTTCACACAATCTCAACCTTTCCTCGCCACTGCCATTTCAACCTCTTCTAACCCTCGCTGACACTGTCTCTCTCACGCTCACTCACAAACCGCCCCCTGCCCACACAGTTCCATCGTGATCACTGGATCTACCTGCTCTTTTTCAGGAGGGACGCCCCCGCCCTCCCACCGGCCAAGCCTGCCACTCCTAGCCTTGCAGCCCGTGGCACCTTCTCATGGGTGGGGTGCGCCCTCTGCTGGTCAGAGGAGGGGAAGCCCAGGTCAGGTTTTGCAGCTAAGCCCGGGAAGGCTTTGCACCGGGCGTGCTGGAACCTCAGGTGTCTCCCCTAATGGAGGGCCAGAGGACCGCGACGCTTCCAGACTACCTTTGGCCTTCAGAGAGGAAAGAAAAAAGAGAGAACCTCAGCCCTGTATCCCAGGTCCGGCCTTAGGAAGTCCGGGAAGCGGACCAGATGGGTCATTTTTCTGGCTGGACCCATTCCCTCACCACCTAGAGGCCCCTCTCAATGTTGCACCCAAGGGGCCCACGAGTCTTATGCTCTCTCTGCGCCTTTTGCCAACCTCTGGGCAGGGAAACTCCCCTAAACGCGTTCCCATAGATGGAAACAACACCGGGAAGGTACCCAAAGTGACAGCTGGGATCCATCCAGGCAACCCCTTTGCTCCCCCTTCCCCTCAGTCCTGGAGTTTATTTCCCAGGGGTATGTCTCTCCCTGGACCAAAGCCCCCCGCTGGTTGGGGGAGAGTGCCTGGGCTCCCACAGGACAGTGGGGAGATTTTCCTGTGTCCCTGGGAAAGAAGGAGAAATGCAGGTGGAAGGCTGGACAGTCAGTGCCCGAGAGGCCCTGTGTCACTTCCCAGAGAGCGTTGAGGGACTCACCACCCAGTCCTCCTCGGGGAAGAGTCTTGATTTCTTTTCATTTCATTTTCACTTTATTTTCCTGGTTTTCCAAAGAATACATACTCAGCATAGAGAATTTGGGAAATACACACCTAAGGCCTCCATTAAATATTAGTTGGATGAAGAGTGTAGCGAAGCATGAGAAAAAGTCACCGATAGTCCCATTACTCAGAGGCTATTCTTCATAACACTTTGTCATCACCTCTTGCTTTTTCTCTATGCCTTTTAGAATTTAATGGTATCCTGCTCTAGTCACCTAACATCTGGCATCACCATGTTCCATGTCATTGTGCACTATAGACCTCACAGGGTGGGAGGGTGGGCTCATGTATTCCAGGGAGCAGATGAGCCAGGGGAGCAGTCCTTGGTGACTTGGAGGGAGAGGCAAAGGGCCTCTTTGCAGGGGGCTGAAAGCTGGGAGGGAGAAGGAATGCGCTAAGGATACAGAACCATGTTCCAGCAAGGATTCTGCTCAGAGTTATGGGTTGAGTGTAACAAGGTGAACTTTCCCGGCGAGGAGTGTGAGGTCCCGCCCTGAGGTCCCTGAAAAAAGTGACAGGAGGCCAGCATGTGAGGTGTGGTGAGGCTGGGCTTGGTGGAGCCCGTGGGTAGATTTGTGGTGTCTCAGCTGGCACATTGAATGGGAGCCTGTAGGGTGAAAAATCACTGTGATCTGAGGATGTGCCGATGGAGCGATGGTATCTGGGATAAAGGACATCTGTCCTCACTCTAACGACGGTGCCCTGGGCATATTTTACACAATGTCAGATAACACTTCCAGGAGAAGACCAAATAGAGAACACACAGGGTGGAGGAAGCAGGAAGAGGAAGAATTCTGGGGAAGCAACAACAGGAGCTGTAGTCTGGAAAACCAAAGTGGGGCGAGGGGCATGGAGCTGTCCTCAGTTATTCGGGGAGCTGTCCTGTGGCAGAGAACCGGGATGTGTGTGACTAAAAGCAGTGTGACCGGGGCGCGTGGCAGGAAGCTACAGTAAGCCAGATACATCGAATGGATCTAAGGAAGAACCTTCTTCCGGGGAATGCGTCAGATGAGGAAAGCTCTGCCACTGGAGTGCTCAGCAGACCCTTCCTTGGGGAACTGCGAGGGGAGGTGGACTGGGTGACCTCTCCGACCTTGAGATGCTTGCAGGCCTGCAAGTGAGTGAGTAAGGGAGAAACTTCAGGCATCGGTGGGCAGCTGGGAGAGGTACTGGTAGCTTAGGGGGTCTTCTTACCTATGAAATCACTTCCTTAAGTCTCACCCTGCCCCTTGGTTCTTTCCCACACACCGAGCCAGTTTGGGAAGCTAAGAAATAGGACTGGGAACCAGAAGAACCTGAGTTCCAGTCCCAGCTTGGCGGTGAACTCCCTCTGTGACCTTCAGACCGTCACGTCTTTGGTTTTCCATTCACTGTGGTCTCGGGATGACTCTGTCCTGCCCAGGCCCTGAACAGTGCCCTCCGTTCCGCCCAGTGCGCACTGTTACCCCACTCAGCTTCCTGGTGTTCCAGGCCAGTCTTTTACTCCTTGTCCCTGGCCTGGTGTGGATTCCATCATCGTTTCCTTCTCCCAACCCAGGGTCCAGTGCCTCTTGTACTCCCTGACTCTGAGACTCTGCCCTATCTCCTCATTCATGTTCTCAGCAGAAGCCGCCCTCGCCAAAGGCTGTCACCGCGAAATTTACAAAACGCTTTCACACCCATTGTTTTATTAATCCATTGTGTTACTAATCCTCTCCAAGTTGAGGGAGGAGGCAGGGCACGGGTTGCTTTATCCACTCGTAGGATAAGTAAACTAAGGCCCAGTATTTGGAGACCTCCCAGGGCTTGTTCTAAGACCCGTGTCTTCGTGTCTTCGGGTTCCTCCCCAGGCCTCGTGCCAGCGCTCTGAGTGATTTCTCCGTAGTCCTGAGCCACCTTCCAGAACCTTGCTGTCGGGTCAAACCCCTCCACCCCCAGGACTGCACTGACCCGTGTCTCCTCCAGCGATGCGTGCCCCGCGTGACCAAGCTCCACTTGCCTTCCCGTGCAGATGGAATCAAAAGCCCCACTCAGCACACAGTGTGCGGACATCTGTGACAACACTGCTTGAGACCAGCACAGTCACAGAGCAATGATGCCACCTAGGGCACCGAGGCTTACAGAACACATTCACACACGTTAGCTCCTGTGGCCACAGACACCAAAACAGCTGTTGCAGCGTCCTTTTCTGAGGGCCTTCTGCTTCTCTGGCCTTTATCTCTCCTTCACCATGTCCTTAAAAGGCACTTAACTTCCGCTTATTTCCCAACCTGTTTATAACTCATACCGAGCGGAACTGCTGATAATAACAAGCTCTACCACTGACTGAACTCCTGACTCCGAGCCAGGCTCTGCCTATGCAAGTGCTCTCCGTGTGGCAGCTTCTCTGCCTGGTCACGGCTGTGCCTCCGTCTTCAGACGAGAAAACTGAGGCTTGGAGAAGTGACTGGCCCAGCCCGTCACCTCAGAGCCCACGTCCTCATCATCACGCCAGGCCCCTTCCTGTTGGGCCTTCCTGGAGCACTCCTTCCGCATGTAATTCGACCTGTTGCTTGGTTGTTGTAGGTGTGTTTTGTCTAACTGTCCAATCATAGCCGAAATGGTTGATTATGATGGATGAGGTGATGGCTTGTTTTGTATTATTTGGGTCTTATTAAGTGTGAGAAGTATGGTGTTATTGCTAATATTATTTTTATTGAATCCACATAATAATCAGGGGATATAAGCATCACTATTATCCATACTTTGTAGAAGAAAACGAAGCCCTCAAATCATAGGGCCTGCAACTGATAAAGAACAAAGTAGAGACTGTTTCATTGCCCCACTGTCTTTTGCAAGCCTTCAATTTTCTTTTCTTTTATTTTAAAAAAAATTTTAAAGAGAAGGGAAGAGAGGGAAAAAGGGAAAGAAACATCAATGTGTGGTTGCCTCTCATGCACCCCCTATGGGGGACCTGACCCGCAACCCAGGCATGTGCCCTGACTGGGAATCAAACCAGCAACCCTTCGGTTCTCAGGCCCGTGCTCAGTCCACTGAGCCACACCAGCCGGGGCTAGCCTTCACTTTTCTGATTGTGTTCCTACAAGCTTAGAGTAGACCACTGTACTCTGGGGTGAGGCTGGGGGTCTGAATGCACCTTCACTTTGGTGCCAATCCCTACCTAGTTTGGTCAGTGGAATTTCTCCCCGACTCTCCTCTATCCTGAGACGACGGGTCTCACGCCTGGAGAACAGTGGCCTGTGTTCCACTGCCTGCGACTGTTTCTGACAGTTTTCTCTCTCACTAGGTCCTGTTTGCTATTTCCTTTTTTCCCTTCTTTGGAAACAAAGACAACACAACAAGGGCCCTGGGGCTGCACTTCCTGGGTGTGAGTGCTGGCTCTGTCGCTTATGAGCTGTGTGACCTCACGTTACCTATTTGTGCCACAATTACCCCATTTGTAAAATGAAAATAGTAACAGCAGAACCCACCTCATGGGGCTGAAAAAAATTAAATGATTATATAAGGGCCGTGATTTACTATCAGACAAATAACCAACCGAAACCCCAAACAAAGCAAGCACCTGCCTCTTCACCACCAGTTCCGATGAGATGTTCACCGAGTACCCTGGGAAGGAACTTGAGCGGTTACACCTGTGTTTCCTAGCCGATCCAGACCCTGTCCTGAGCCCACCTGGTGAGCTTCACCAAGAGCCAGCCACAACCACCCTGGTGTTGGTCAGCTTCCTATACGAGGGATGCCCTGTGTTTATTTATGGAGTAACAAGAAAATGTACTGAATTCAGAATGATGGAATTTCAGCTAGTTACCAGCTACGTGGGTTTGGGAATGCGTCTACATCATTTGAGGACCTAGCTTTCTCCTATGAAGTGTGGATAATAGTGATGCTTATATTCCACGATTATTATATGGATTAAATAAAAATAAGATCAGCCATGACACTTAACATACTTCTCACACTTAATAATACCCAAATAATAACCTAATATTATTTCTCTCAGCATGGCAGCCGCAGCTAGCTCTCCTCTCCAGTTGCATGCTCCTCATTTCACGCAGTGGGGTTGCCACTGGGAAGTGACTGTCCATCAGAATCTGATTTCCCAGCCCCCTGTGTGTGTGCTAATGAAATACGAATGGAAATGGCCATTTGTGTTGCTCCCAGGCCAAAGCATTTGGGAGCGGATGCACCTTTCCCACACTCCCTTATTCCCCTTCTGCTCCCTGGATTCAGAAGAGGACTGGGTCCCCAGAGGTGGCAGAGCTGCAGCCCGGAAGGAAGGTTCCTAGAGAGTCACGTGGAAGGAAGTCACCCATCAGCACCCACTGGACTAGACATGAAACTTGGAGGCTTTTTTGTTCTAGCCAATAACATTTTGATAACTAACACCTAAATCACACTTGACCTTTACGACAGTCCTCTGAAGCAGACATTACGATTTCCCCCATTTTATAGATGAGGAAACTGAGGCACAGAGGGGTTAAGTCTAAGGCCACACAGCGAGAAGGGCCAGAGCAGAACCTAAGCCCATTTCAGACGCGGTGAGTTCTCTTAACCAGTAAGGATGTGAAAGTGTTTTTGAAGTAATAATAATATGGGCTGATACTTACCAAACACATATGTGTCAGGCCTGATTTAAAGAGCTTTACATCCCTTTCATCCTCTAGAGTTGGTTCTGAGATTCTGAGAAGTCCGGGAGTTAGCAGGATTATCTGCTCCTACCCCAGCCTAACCCAGGACAGGTTCCTGATGCCAACACTCACCAGGGGTTCCAGACAGATAACAGAGCAAGAACTTCATTTCTGAAGTCTTGTGGCCAACTGTGGCCCTTGTACTAACTTCAAATGGCATGGGAAATAGGAGGTCAGATGGACGCGAGTTCAAACCCAGCTTCTGCTTACTCCCTATGGGACTGAGAAGTTACTCTCTCAGAGCCCCGTTGGCCTCATCCATAAAAAGGAGATGCTGCCCTGGCTCAGTGGATTGAGCACCAGCCTACAAACCAAAGGGTCGCCGGTTCAATTCCCAGTCAGAGCACATGCCTGGGTTGCGGGCCAGGTCCCCATTTAGGGATATGTGAGAGGCAACCACACAGTGATGTTTCTCCCCCTCTTTCCCTCACTTCCCCTTTCTTTGAAAATAAATAAATAAAATCTTTAAATAAAAAATAAACAGGAGATACTGATTATACCCACCTTGTGTGGTTTGGTTTGCTGCAAGGGTACAGCATGCGCCTAAAGAATCCAGTGCCAAGAGCTGCTCCATCATTGTCATCCCCCCGCCCCGCCCATCAGCCAGCCCAGAGCAGAGCGGCCTGCCCTGTGAGTGCAAACCATCCCCACCCCAGCGCTCCTTGCATGAGTCGGAGAAGCTCCTTGACTTTCTGTGAGGTCGGGAGAGGAGAAAGCAGCTAAAGGGGGGCTAGAAAGCCAGACCCTGAACGTTGAGCTTCTTTTTCTGAAAGAGGAGCCCAAGTTGCTTAGCAACACAGCAGGAATTTGTCTGGGAGGCTCCAGGCAGCTCTGTCCTTTTTCATCCTGCAGCAGTGAGAAATCTGGGGTGACACTAAATGAGAACATGGATGGGAGAGTGCGGAAGGGTCCCGGGCTCCGATGGTGCCTTCGTCCTCCTTTCCTGTGATCGCCTTCCCAGTGCCCCAACTCTTTCATCGTGGTTTTCAACCCTTGGCACACAGAGGCAGACAGACAAATTCTAGGGTCCGTCATGCATACATATCTGTGTAATGGTCACATCTGTGGCCAAGTCCCTAAGGGCCAGACTCAGGACCACCTTATAACATGTACTGTGCTTTACAGCTGACAAAGCACTTCCATATATACAATTTCCCCTGATACTTACGACAGCCTCTTTAATTCCTATGTGACACAGTGAGGGAATAGAAGGATCCAGCTTTCCCACAAATCTCAACATATTGCCTCTACATGTTGCCGCATGGATCTTAGACCAGGTGTCAGTACACGTGTGTGAGCACACTATTCTGTGTGCTCTCAGTGTGAAGTTCTCTCATGTCTAACATCCCCAGATGCCTGAAGATTCACCTCTTCAGCCCTTCGCTCCCACCAGTCACAAAGTAGGCAAGTTACGATGGCAGGGTTCAGCTGCTCTTCCCTATGGGTCCCAGCCAGCCTAGGGCAGGGGGCCCCTGGAATAGGGAGTCCCAAGAAGGACCTGGCCTGCTGGTCTGAAGGCCTAACTCAGGAATGCTGCTGTGCTAGGCCAGGCTGGCACAAGTAGCTATAAGCCAGCAGCTGAAGCAAGTCCCCTGGCTGGCACTCAGAGAGAGACACGTAGGTCCCACTGGGACCAAGTCCTGGCAGCAAGGAGTAAACACATGTCACCTAGGGCCACAGATAGCTCACGGGAGGCCCAGGCCTTAAGGGCTTCGTGCTGCCTCAGGAGCCAGCAGAGTTGGGCAGAGCAGGCCTGGGCCCCATTCTGGACTCTGTCGTGGTTCCCTAATCCCTCTTTCAGCGTTTATTAATAGCACCAACTGCCATAGCAGTGGTTGTTCCCCCAACGACAGTAATGTTATCATTCCTGTCATAGCTATTTGACAGACACAACACATCTGAGATCCTTGTTTCCATCTGAGAGATGAGAGAATGCAATTCAGAGGGTTGAATAACTGTCTTAGATCAGCAGTGAGTGAATGATAAAATAGGGACTCAAACCTCCGACTCATAGTCTTTTGTTCACCACATCACAGTATCTCTAAATGTCAGGGGGATGAAGAAGTCCCCGGGGCACATTTGCCCACCCTGTCCTCCATCCCCAAATTACACATGCCAGGACCATGTATGTCAACATGGGTCTGTTGGTATTCCACACAATTTGAGTATTTTGATCAAAGTTTTGTAGACATCCAAAAATGGCTTTGTATTTATACAGCAATATACAGAAAACAAGATATTCAGTTTTAAAAGAAAGTAAAAAGCAGTTGGTAAAATGTGAGAAGCATTTTCATAAGTCAGGGTCAAGGCAAGGATGTCCTTTTTGTCCTTTCTAACTTTGTCGTTATAGCTGCCACTGAATATTCTCCTAGAGTAATACAACAAGAAAAAATATATGCTGATTGAGGGTGGGAGGTGGGGAATGGCTGGAGTGGCAGGAGTGGTGGGAGGAAAATGGAAGCAACTGTATTTAAACAACAATAAAAAGCCCTGGCTGGTGTAGCTCAGTGGATTGAGCAAGGGCCTGCAAACTAAGGGATCATGGTTCGATTCCCAGTCAGGGCACATGCCTGGGTTACAGGCCAGTTCCCAGTGGGGGACACACCAGAGGCAACCATACATTGATGTTTCTCTCCCTCTCTCCTTCCCTTCCCCTCTAAAGATAAATGAATAAAATATTTGAAAAAAACAATAAAAAAATAAAAATAAAATAAAGAAAAAATCCTGGCTGTTGTGACTCAGTGGGTTGAGCACCAGCCTGTGAACAAAAAGGTCGCTGGTTCAACTCCCAGTCAGGGCACAGGCCTGTGCTGCAGGCCAGGTCCCCAGTTGTGGCACGTGAGAGGCAACCACACACTGATGTTTCACTCCCTCTCTTTCTCCCTCCCTTCCCTTCTGTCTAAAAAATAAATAGATAAACTCTATAAAAAATTAAAAATAAAGAAAAAATATGTTACATGTACATACTGGAAAGGAAGATATTAAAATGCCCTTTTTGCAAATAATATGACTGCCTACCTAGACGATCCCAGAGAGTCAACTGGAAAACGATTAAGAACTAATGAAGTTAGTATATCCAGTAAGATATAAGATTAATATACAAAACCTTAATGTTCTCCTATAACTCCATAAAAATAAGAAAAAATGGGACTATCAGATTTACGAGAATAGTTAAATGCTCCCAGACAAACCTAATGAAAACCTGAAAAATACATAAATGAATAAGGCTATAAATCTTCCCAAAGGGATATAAGAGAAGACCTGAGTACGTGGAACACTTAGCACGTGCCTGGGTAGAATGAGTCCATGTCAAGTCTGTGCAAATTGATCTGTAAAAGTGACACCATCCCAATATAAGTCTCACAGAAATCTTACGGAAACTTACAGGCGTGGTCCTAACGTTCTTCTGGATCATGTTTAAGAATAGCCAGGATAATTTAGCAAAAAACAATGAGCATATTGTAAAACTACGGTTATTAAATGTGTGGTCTGGCACAGAAGCAGTCAAGTAGACCAGTGATCCATGTACATGTAAAAGTTTCATAAAAAATAAAAATGGCATTTACTGGGGGCAGGAAAACTCTTCACAGGTCGGCACAACTTGCTGTTCATTTGGGGAAGAGAGTTACACCCCTATTTTTTGCCACATACAAAAACAAATTCCAAAAGATTAAACAATGAAATAAAAATACTACAAAAGTACCAGGATATAGTTCAAAAACAAAACAAAACCTAATCTGCAAACCCAGCAAAAAACAAGAGCATTCAAAAACACAAATATCAGCCCTGGCTGGTATAGCTCAGTGGATTGAGCATGGGTCTGTGAAGCAAAGGGTCACCAGTTCAATTCCCTGTCAGGGCACATGCCTGGGTTGCCTGGGTTGCAGGCCAGGTCCCCAGTAGGGGGCACGTGAGAGGCAACCACACATTGATGTTTCCCTCCCTCTCTTTCTCCTTTCCTTACCCTCTCTCCAAAAGTAAATAAGTAAAATATTTTTTAAAAAGAAAAATATCAGATATCTAGGATGAGTTCACTATCACAGTTTTGCCCAAAAGATACAGATTTAGTTGTATATTCATTGGCAACCAAAGATAAACATGGAAACCGTCATCACTTACCCATTTCATATTTACTGAGACCCAACTGCATCGCCGGGCACAGTGCTAGTGCTCACTGTTTAAAGAAAGAATGTGAATAAGTTAATGTGAAGGGAAAATATTTATTATTTGAATTAGGGACAGTGGGTCTTCTATGGCACTTACAAGAAAAGATACAGAAGCGTTTTTTAACTGGTGTTGGATGGATCTTTGTAAGGGTGTGTACATGTGTGTGTCCACATTCTGTGTGTGTGCATGTACCATGCCTGTGCAGTGTGTATGTACATATACATGCTTGCTGGGCTAAATAGGTGTCTAAGTGCCCTTGTCCAGCAAGGACTTTCTTAAGCCTGAGGGATTTAGAAACAACTTGAGGGGGAAGAAGGGAATGAAGAGATTTTGGAGATTGTGAGAGAAAAGTGGGGCAGGGCTGTAGATGTGTGTTTCCCCTGTCAAGACACTGCCCAGGCTTCCTTTTTTCTCATTCCTTCCTCCCTCCCTCCTCCTCCCTCCCTCACTCCCTATGCCCTTCCCTCCTTTCCTTCCTTTCTTTTTTCTTCTTTCCTTCCTGTTTCTTTTTCTTCTTTTAGAAAGATTTATTTTTTAAGATTTTTATTTATTTTTTAAAAGATTTTATTTGAAGCCCTGCTGGTGTAGCTCAGTGGATTGAGCGTGGGCCTGTGAACCAGAGGATCGCGGTTCAATTCCCAGGCAGGGCACATGCCTGGGTTGTGGGCCAGGTCCCAGCAGGGGACCCACAAGAGGCAACCATACATTGATATTTCTCTCCTTCTCTCCTTCCCTTCCCCTCTAAAGATAAATAAATAAAATCTTTAAAAATATATAATTAAAAAAGATTTTATTTATTCATTTGTTTGTTTGTTTGTTTCCAGAGAGAGCAAAAGGGATGGATAAAGAGAAAAAGAGAAACATCAATGTGTGGTTGCCTCTTGTGCGTCCCCAGCTGGGGTCCTGGCCCACAACCCAGGCATGTGACCTGACTGGGAATTGAACCAGAGACCCTTTGGTTCAGAGGTCAGCACTCAATCCACTGAACCACACTAGCCAGGGCAATTTATTTATTTTTAGAGAGGGGGAAGGAAGGGAGAAAGAGAGGGAGAGAAACATCAGTGTGTGGTTGCCTCTCATGCACACCCTACTGGTGATCTGGCCTGCAAGCCAGGCATGTGCCCTGACTGGGAATTGAACCAGTAACCCTTTGATTTGCAGGCTGGCACTCAATCCACTGAGCCACATCAGCCAGGGCTTATTTTTTTTTCTTTTCTTTTCTTTTCTTTTTAGGTAGTCATCATTATGATCACCATAATTATCATTATCATCAACTAGAAAAGTCAGGAAAGTACTAAGAAGGGAGTAAAACTGGTAATTAAAAATCCTGCCACGTAGGGAGTGTGGGGAAACAGAAGAGGGTAAAAGGGGTCGAATATATGGTAACAGAAGCAGATTTGACTTGGGCTGCTGAACACACAGTGCAATATACAGATGATGTAATATAGAGCTGCATACTTGAAACTTATATAATCGTATTAACCAAGGTCACCTTAATAATTTAATTAAATTTTTAAAATTAAAAATTAAATTTCACTACTTAAAGAGAATACATATTTTAAAACATCCTAAAAATTTCTATTGCTGCACACGTGTGCCCAGGTGCATGTACACACATATTATACATATATATTGACTGCCTACTGTGTGCCCAGCACTATGCTAGGTGCAAGGAATCTAGCAGTGAACAAGACAGACATTTCTCAAGTGGGGACAAACGCTAAGAAGAAAATAAATCAGGAGCATGTGATGGTGGCTGGGTAGACTAAGATGAGTTCACCAGGAAGAAATGACTATGAAGTCGAGATCTGAATGACAAGAAGAGGACAGCTATTTAAAGATTCTCTCTCATGTTATGTTGTTTTAAACCCATTATTTTCACTTCATCATGGTCATTTTTCATGTCAATAAATAAAGACTGATGCATAATTTTAATGGTCCATAATATCTCAATGAATCTAATTTAGCACAATGTACTTAATCTCCCCCTACTGATGAATCTAATTTTGTTATCATTATAAACAATGTTATGATAAGTATCCTTGGGTCAGGTCTTTTCACATTTGCCTTCTTAGGGCAAATTTCTGACAACGTGGTAGCTGGGTCGAAGAGAAGGTTGCCGCTCATACGTTGATCCATGGCCAAGCTGCTGTCTAGACAGGCTGAACGAACACGCATGTCTACCAAGAGGGTGGGGAAGCCCACATTTCCCCAAGTTTTTATCGTGGTTTCAATTTTCCACTTTGATAATCTTTGTCAGCGTAAGAGAGTCAATATCCCATTACTGTTCTGATTTGAATTTCTTTGGTCAATAATGAAGTATACTTTTATGTGTTTATCCATTATGTACATTTTCATGTGAATTGCCTCTTCACAAGAAGTTTGAACTACCTATTGAAAATATATTGTGTTGCAAATGCATACTCTCAGCTTGTTGTTTGTCTCTCAGTCTTGTGTGTGGTTGTTCTTTTTCTCTCTCTAATGTTCAAGAGCTTCAGTGGAGTCAGATGAATTAATCTTTTCCTTTAAGGTCTTTCTGTCTCTGGAAAGACGTTCTCCATACAACACAAGCTGCAATAATAATAATACTAAGAAATAACTCCTATTTTCTCCAAGTATTTTACTTAATATTTTACTATATATGACTCTACAGTCATATGTTAATGACTATTTTCTAGTTGTGCAAACAATATACTTGTGTATTTTTTATTTGAAAAATTAAACTCCTCATAGTGCCCCAATGCCAAGGTGAATTGTGTCCTTGAACCATTGCCTGGCCTCTGCCCATAGGCTGCAGGCATTGAAGTGAGTTACACAGGGAAAAAACAATAATAATTAAACTTCACAGATAAGGTGAAAGTCCCTCAGACATTAATCCCAGTTTATTCCCAGAAGTCACTTGTTACAAGTGATAGGTATCTTTCTAAAGCTTCTATTAAGCATACACACAGAAAAATTATAGTCTAACTTGATTTGTTTTGCTTTTGCAGAAATGATGTTGTCCTGTATCCACTGTCACACAACTATGAATAATGCAGCGTGCTTTGGAGATCCTTCATGGCAGTACATGCAGTCTAACCCACTCTTTAACTCAGTACTGACTACAGCATTCAGTAATTTGGGTGTATCAGCATTTCTTTAACCCCTAACCTACCAGTGGATATTTAGGTTGATACCAATTTCTCTCTCTCTAAACAATAATACAATTTAAAAAATATTTGTCATGTCTCCTGTGCACATGTTGGGATTCCTGAGTAAAAATGTATGTGCATTTTAAAAATTTTAATAGCTATGTTGAAATTATCCCCTCTTCTAAGGCTTTTATAGCTCTTTATTTAATTTTTAAAATCAATTTGAAATCTAACTTGGGGTAAAGGGTGAGGAAGGATTGACCTTTTTCTTAATAGTTGTGGCAAAACCATTAACTAACAAATCCATCTTTTCCCAATAGATTTGAAGTGGCACCTTTATCGTATATTAAATTCCCATGATTGCTGAAGATTAGCTTTGGGTTATCTATTTTGTTTTATGGATATTTCTATTCCTGTACCAGTGCCATATATTTTAGCTACTTAGCTCTATAGCTCATTTTAATATCTGATAGGACAAGCCCTCCATCATTACACTTCCTTCTTAGGCTTTTCTTGATATTCCATGTTTTTTCTCCCTGGGGAAAGATAGAAATTATTGTTTAAAAGGAATAAAATGGTAAAAGGTTATTTGGAAATACCTTTTTTCAGCCCTGGCTGGTGTGGCTCAGTGGGTTTAGTGCTGGTCTACAAACCAAAGGATCACTGGTTCAGTTCCCAGTCAGGACACATGCCTGAGTTGCAGGCCAGGTCCCCAGTAGAGGGTGCACAGGAGGCAACCACACATTCATGTTGCTCTTTCTCCTTTCCTTTCTCTTTAAAAATAAATAAATAAGCCCTGGCTGGCGTAGCTCAGTGGATTGAGCGCGGGCCTGCAAGCCAGACAATCACGGTTCGATTCCCAGTCAGGGCACATGCCTGGGTTGCAAACTGGTTCCTTGCAGGCTAACTACCAGCAGGGGATGCACAAAAGGCAACCATACATTGATGTTTCTCTCCCTCTCTCCTGCCCCTCTAAAAATAAATAAATAAATAAAATCTTTTAAAAATAAATAAATAAATAAAATACTACCAAAAAAAGAAAGGGATACCTCTTTTCCTATTTATATTGTTTATCACCTGACCTTCCTTCTGACCCAGAGAAACTAATTTTATGATCTATGGGCTTTAAGCTAAATGCTAATCACAGGAGAGAATGACCAAGGGATATAAAGAAATGAGGAGGTGGAGTCTTAAGAGAGGGAAGGAACAACGTGGGCAATGTCTCCAAGTAGAAAGAGAATTTGAGAGCAGGTCATTGCTGAAGAAATAGTGGGGAAAATCCAGGGAGGGGGGAAGATCTTGAAAGCCCAAACTGGAGTGGGGGCATTTTAATTCAGAAATTAAGAGGTTAAACCTGAATCCCAAGAAAGTAGAGGGGGCCTGGAGTAAAAAATCAGCCAGCTGGTCTGCAGGTCCAACAGACAGACTGCCCCTGAAAACCCCATCCCTGGATTAAACTTACATCGAAGGAACTTGAATCCTGAGACTGTGCCATATGGTCTATCTATTTTATACCCAATCTCGTGTCACGTGAACTAAAATAATTTTTCTACCACTCATTTACATATCTAGCCTGTGTAGGTATAGATGACCTTCTTGTAGGGTGTCTGGCAAGTTGCTGAGAGGCAAGGTTATGGTCTTAATAAAGGTCTTTAAAGTGTTAACCCCTGAGGCCACTCTCTGTAAATATCGTTTATGATATATAAAGGGGTCAGGCCCCCATACCTAATCAAAACAGCCCCTGTCGTAAAAATCTGCCAGAGATGCCCATCTGAATGCCTGTGGCACAGTCCGGTAAAGGCCACAGGATGTACCCTTGGATACTGTCAGATGCTCTGGTTGCTGGGCATCCAGCTTGGCAGGCAAAGCAGTTACCATGACAATCCCCCCACCCTCAAACTCTGCAATTTTTTGTTTCTCCCTACCCATGAAGCACCAAGGTATTCCCGGGACAGGCAACCATAGCTCTCAGGACAGGACGTCCTCTGGTCCAGGAAGAGGGGTAAGGAAAAGGGGAGTGGAGATGTGTTTATGTTACATTTGAACAAATCTTCATCAGTAGAAATGTATACGTACATACTTACGGGTTAAAATATGTGCTTTTTTTGTTGTATATCAATGCATGTATCACGCAAATGGTCGGATGCCTGTTTGCCCTACACTGGGAGAATCACTCCCCGACCTCCCCCGCCGAAGTGCTGAGTCATGGCTCCGGCTCTCCATCTCCCTTCTGTCCTCAATCCACGGCTCACCCCTGCTGGGCTCTCTCTAGAGCTCTGGGTCCTCGTCATCACCTCCTTCCTGAGCCTGGACTAACGTTGCCGAGGTTTACTCCTGGGAGGTGACCAGGAGGCCCTGCGCTCTGTTTCTAAGAAGCTTCCCTGCTCCTCACTTTGCCTTCGCAGAAATCACTTCTGAGCCCTTCTCCTTACAGCCTCCTCCTCTCCCGCAAAGCGCGAGTCTGATCGAGTTTGACCCGGGTGGCTAGTTCTTCCCCGCAGGCGCGCCCTTCGCCCCTAATCGGATCACGGCGGAGTCTCCCGCCTGGGGGCGCGGCAAGAAAGTGAGCTCTGACTCCGCACCCAGTCTTTTCTCATTCTGGGTGTGCGAGTGCCAGAACTCCGGCTCCTGCAGGGGCGCGCGTGTGTGCCGCACAGGGACGGCGTGCTCCGTCTGCGGGGCTCCGGGCAGGACCTACAGCCCCCCACCCCCGAGGGCAGGATGTTCGGGGGTGTCAGTAGGCTCTCTCGTCTCTTTCCCTCCCACTTTAGGCTCTGCTAACGCAGGTAACACCGATCAAGCTGTCTCGTTAACTAGTCCCCAACAAGGCAGACCAGGATTGTTTTTCCAGCTGGAGACTGTAGAGCGGAGGGGCGGCGCAGCGGTGTGCTCAGTCTGGTTACTATGGCGACAGCCGCGGGGTGACCCCGGTGCTCCGCCCCCGCTCAGTCCAAACCGAGAGAGATGACGGCACCGCGCCGACTGCGCCAAATCCCAGCCAATGGGCGGCCGCCCCCGCCTCCCTCCCACCGGTCCCCCCTCCTCCTCCGGGGAACCAATTCACAAATCTGGACGGGGGTTCCGGCTGCAACCCGGGGCGGGGACCAGGGGCAGAGTGCAGGTCTGTCTCCTAGGAGGGCAAGCGGAAGCCGGCGTTCCGGGGTCTCGGGCCAGACCCTGTAACTCGCCCCCAGAGTAGATCACACCCCGCTTCCAAATTATGCGGGGCACCCAGACGAGGCCTAGTCCGCGGCTTGTCTTGAATTTACCGACCCCCCACGCCCCTGCGTGCCGGTCAGCACCACGGACAGCGAGCGCCGGCCTCGCCCGGTGGTGCGGGACTCGGGGTGTCTCGTGGAGGCCAGGGCTGGAGACTCAGCGCCCTGCCCGAGACAAGCTTCCGTGGGCTCCGGGAAGCAACTCAGTGCTCCGCTGAGCCACGTGTCTAAGGAGGCAGGGAGGCCAAACAGGGGCCTCGGGCTAAATAGGTTGTTTCTCTTCTTTCTACCCCAGAAAACGACTCCCGCCTGCCAGGCGGCCTGGACCCTGGCCTCCCTAGTACCACTGGGCCGGGCGAGTCTCTCGCAGGCGCGGCCCTCCCGAGGCAGCAGCCCGGCAGCCGAGCTGCTGGGTAGGGGGTGGACTGCACGGTGCAGTCGGCCCCGCCTGAACGCCCCGCACGCAGACTCGGGTCTGCCCGGACTCTCTTGCCGGGATGAGTGGCGGGGAGAGACGGAGGACGTAGAGAAAAGCGGCCATAATAACTAGCCAGTTCTGCCTCGATGGGCCACTCTGTAAAAGGGGGACGACTTCCTCGTCATTTAATCCAAAAGCGACTGGTTGTTAACGGAGCTGGGTCAGACGAGATGGAGGGGGGCGCGGGGTCGGTGGTGACCCGGACCGACAGAGCGATGGTTCCGGGGGGGCCTCGACCTCCCCCTCGGCCCCTGCGGCCTCTTGCCTCCCCTGTGACAGCTCCATCCCGCTCCCGCCCTCCTGGGGCCCAAAGAAAAGCCGGCGCAAAACCATCTGCAGGCGCTTCCAGCGCTTTATAATTATCTCCCGGACAGACGGACAGACAGACAGTGCGGCCCGCGAGTCGGCCCGCATCATTGGCACCTCGGGTGCGGCACCGGGCCCAACCCAGCCCCTGGTGCCCCCCCAGGAGGAGTCCGGTCCGGCCTCGGGATCAGCACCTCAGACAGCTCCCGGCCCAACCCTCCCGCCCCCCGCCCTCCGGAAATCACCGACTAAATCGAATAAATTAAAAGGGGAGGAAACCGAAAACACCTAAGGATAAGAAAGAGGGCGCCCCTCCCCCTAAATCAGGAGAGTGTCTGTCTCTCCTCCTCTGTTCGCTGAGGCGCCGCCGCCGCCGCCGGGGTGGACTCCTAGGTTGAGTTTGCTCCCAAAGGTCAGCCTCCCGAAGTCGGCCCCACCTCCCGGCATGCAACACGTTGGAAAGGTGGAGGGGCGGTGGGGGTGGGGCAAAGGGCCATCCCGCGGTTGCTGAGGCCGAGCAGCTGCAGTTCCCCACTGCACCTCAGTCGTTCCCAATTCAGAACTAACATTTCTTTCGGCCTGGGTAGGAGAGCATGGGGGATCAGTCGGGGGAGAGAATGCAAGCTGACATAGGCGGGGTGGGGGAGGCAGACGGGGGGAAAAGGTGGTGGCACAGGCTAGGAGGAAAGAAAAGGAGAACGAGCAGGAGAGATGGGGACACAGGTACAGAAAGAGAAGCGGGGCAAAGAAAGATGGGCAGGGGGTTAAACGGAGACGGAAATACACACCCAAGGAAAGGCAAGTGGAAAGGTAGATAGGTGGGAAGAGAAGATACAGGGAGGAAGTGAGGAAATGGACAAGACCGAGGAAGACGGACTTACAGACACACCCAGAAGGGAAGGAGTAGACCTGGGCACAGCTGGAGAGGTGGGGGCATAGACAGAAAGGTTGAGGTAGGGGGTCCCTTCCCGCGCTCACCCCCCACTCCCACCCCACGCCCCGTAAATCCAGACGCCTCGGCCTCTGGCTTCCAGGCCTCCAGCTTCCCCTGCGGGGCAGGGGCGGCTCCTCCTCCGGCCGGGGTGCGGAGCAGCAGTAACAGCGGCGGCAGCTCGATGGTCCCGGGAGCTCCGAGTGTGTGTCAGGGGCTGGGGCGGGGGCAGGCTTGGCTTTTGGGTGTCCCTAGCGGTCCAGGTTCATAGTCCAATGCTTGGCTCCGGTCGCGCAGCTGTCCCTGGCAGCCGAGGAGGCGGCGGGGGCCGCGGGCGCGCCCGCACTGGGTGGACCCCCCGCGCCAGCGGCGGCCTCACCCTCATTCTTGAGGTCTTGAAAGACCTGAGTGAAGAAGTGGGGGTCGGCGTTGAGTCGCAACATCTGCGGGCTGAGCCGCTGGATGAGGCGCAGGCAGCGTTGCCAGAAGCGCTCCTTGTCAGGCTCCACGAGGAAGGGCTTGAGAGGGTAGGAGATCTCGTTGCCCATGTAGGAGTAGGCGAGGTAGAGGCAGGTGAGGAAGGCGGCCTGCAGCTCGGCGGCCGACGCCAGCTCATCCCCGCGCAGCGACTCGCGGCACAGCAGGTACACGAACACCAGGTTGGCGGGTGTGATGAAGGCCTGGTCTTGCCAGCCCTGCAGCAGCAGCGAGCGGTCCACTCCTCGGAACCAGCCCACCAGCTCGCCCGGGCTCAGCTCCTTGAGGCGGTAGCAGCGTCGGCACACGAAGTCGCCCAGGCAGCGCAGCAGCTCGCCGGTGGACGCCTGCACGATGACCCGCCGGGGCGAGCCGCCAGGCACCGGCGGCGCCGCCTGCGGGGCTGGGGGCGGCGGCGGCGGCTTTCCCCCTCCCGAGCCCGGCGGCGGGGCGGCCGCGCTGCCCCCGGACGGCGGCTCGCAGGTGGCGGCGGCCGCGGGCACTGTGGGTACGGGCACGGCCAGTGGCTTGGTGGTGCCGCCGCCGTCGGGGGGATCCCGGCCCTTGCGGAGAAGGTTCTCGCGGTTGCGTTGCTGGACCAGGGGGTCGGGGCCAGTGGACGCTGGCTTGGGCGTCACCTTCTTGCTGCCTTTTTTCTTCTTGGCAGACGCTGCTACCAGGCGCTTCCAGGTGAGCGCGGAGATGAGCACGGATGGCCGTTTGAGCCGGCTCTCGCCTTTGCCGCCCTTGCCTACTGGCGGCGCCCCGTAGCCCCCCAGCGCCTCGTCCCCCGCGGGCGGCGCCTTCTTCTTCTCCTCGGGCAGCCCGCCGGGCCTCCGGCCCTTGGCCGAAGAGGCGGGGGAAAGAGACAGCACCGTGCCCATCCTGCAGAGAGGGGCCGGCGCCCGGGCCCCGGCGGGAACCGCGGGCGGCGCCGCTGCCGCCGCCGCTGCTGCTGCAGCCCCCGGGGACCCGGCAGTGGGGGGCCTAGCCCCGGCCCGGGCGCGGGAACGGGCGGGGGAAGCTGGCTGCTCGGCTGCTCCGCGGCTGCTGCTCCGAGTCTGAGCTGCGCCAGCTGCAGCGTCAGCCCCACCCCTTGGGCCTCTTCTCTAGCCGCGCCGCGCCCCGCCCCGTGGAGCCAATCCTCGCCCGAGCTGCCCTCCTAACCGGCAGCTCATCTGACCAATAGAAACTCGTATGCCAAGCTCAAGTCCCGCCCACCTCACCCTCAGTCGTCGGTCCTTTCCCTACACCAGAAAGGGAGAAGGAGGAGAAAGTGGCTGTGGTTCTAGGACCCGCGTAGGGTCTGAGCTGGGAAGGAGGGGTGGCTGCTTCCACTTCCCCATGCAGGTCCTAGGGCCTTGGGTCAGCTTATTTTGATGCACTGGATCGAGGTAGAAGAGAAGCCATGGGAGCAGCCTCTCTCCCCTTTTGGTTATGTGTTGGGGGGCCGCAAAGGCAGTGAGTGCCCTCGTCAGGGCTCCTTGGCTTCAGCTGGGTCGCACTGCACTGGCTCCTTCAATTGGGCCGTCTGACCTGTTCCCTCTTACCTCTTCTCCCCTCCTTTCCCGCCCCACGAGGCCGCCACGAGGGCTGCGGCAGGCGCATTTTCGCTCTGCCTGTGATGGGGTGGTGGCAGGGCCGGGGTCTTCCTGCAGATCACAATCTACCTCCTTGGGGACCCTTGCTCAGGGGACCGCAAGACGCTCATATATGTCCCCGAGGCTGCGTTTTCTGGCCTGGTTCTCTACAGTTGAGTTCTGTGGGGAGTTCTGGCCTGGGGTTCTGGTCCCTGGGTGGCACCTCTTGCGCTCTTCATCCCAACCAACACACCCTGATCCCACACTTGGGTGGGTGATGGTTGATCCCTTGGGAAATGCTGGAAATTGGATGGGTTGGTCTCCCCAGGCTCAGGCAGCACACAGGGCCTCCTGAGCGGAGGGAGGCCCAGAAGGCTTGGTATAACTCCAGCCTTGCCCCAGGTCCAGGTTGAGCTGGGTTTTCACTGTTAAATGCTTCTTGCCGTAATGTCCCAGCTGTCCCCACTCCCAGCTGCACACTATTAGCCTGAGTGCTACACATTTCTCTACGTTTGTCTGTCTGTCTGTTCTCTCCTCAATGCCCACACAGTCTTTGTCCTGTATTTGAGACTCCCCAGGGCTTATCTACAGGTTCTGAGCCCAGCTGGTTCTGGGATCTATCTGCCTTGTGGACCAGTGTCCACCCTTCTCCAGGTCCACTATCTGGCTCCCATCACAGGAGTCCTCAGCCTCTTAACTGGGCCTAGAAGGGGGATATGATGGCAAGAGAAGTCCCTGCCTGTGGATTCAGCAAAATCTTCAGAATTATCCCTGGAGTCCCTCCATGCTCCTCACAGACCACCAACACAGCTCCAAGAATCCACTGCTGTCTTGGTTGGCATGTGTGCACAGGAGCACATGGTTTCTTCTGAATAGGCTGTTCCAGAGTCCCCTTAGGTACAGCTCCTGCCACCAGCTTTGCTCAGCTGCCCCACAGTCCCTGCTTAATCACAGCCGCCTGGAGGCCTGTGGTCTGCTTCTCTTGATTCCTTTTTTTTTTTTTTTGCTGGTGTACACATGTAAACTTGAGCCCCTCCCTGACTTGGCACCCACGTGCATTGTCTCAGCAGGGTTTCTCATGCTCCCTTAGATCTGATCTTTATTCCCTCAGAGCCCAAGCTGACCTGCTCAGCCTCCCCACTCTCCCTGTTTTCAGCTCCTAGAATTGGTCCCACTCTTTGCTACAAGGCCTTCTGAGTCAGCCTTTGTCTGACACTCAAGAAACAGTCAGTTCCTGGGTAGTTAAGGACAGGCCCCACAGAGACTGCGTTGCACCGGCAAAAACACCAGGCACGTGGATCTGAATGGCACGTGGGTCCTCCCAGCTCTGCTCTCTGGAGTCCTTCATTGACATGAGGCCTATTGCTGGGGTCGTTTAGGGCAAGATCTTCTATGCAGCACCCGCAGATGTCACCACCACGATACCTGCCCCCTCCAGGCCCAGCTTGACCTCCTGTTGTCCTCTGGGTCAGATTCAAGAATTTCCTCCTCTGCCCTGGCTGAATGTAGCCCAGTGGATTGAGTGCGGGCTGAGAACCAAAGGGTTGCCAGTTTGGTTCTCAGTCAGGGCACATGCCTGGGTTTGGGGCCAGGTCCCCTGTGGGGGCAACATGGGAGGCAACCGAAGAATGATGTTTCTTCCCCCTTCTTTCTCCCTCCCTTCCCCTCTCTCTAAATAAGTAAATAAAATCTTTAAAAAAAAAAGAATTTCCTCTTCTGCCTCAGGCTCCCGGGAATGGGTACCTTAAAAGGTCACCTTCCCTTTCTCATTCTTCACCTTTCTCTGCCTCAGACCCACTCTGGCTCACCCACTCCCCACACTCCTAGTGTGGTTATCCCTCTTGAATCTCTAACTCCTATCCCTGCACCCAACCCCCTCCCCGCCCCCCCAAAACCTCACTACCTTGCCTTCTGTCCAGCTCTTGAAATCTCACCTCCTCCAAGGAGCACTTTTGGACTGGTTGGAAGGGACCTAATACCTAATGCTCCTGACATCAGTCTTTCTAAGCTCTTCTCCCAGCAGCAGCTGCTGCAAACAGCTTGGTTAAGGGCTGGGCTCTGAGTCCCCAGTCCGAGATATGCAGGATGGATATGGGTGGAATTTTAAAAGAAAAGCAGACAGAATAATCAAAACAAATCCATAAAGAGTGATAGCATTTCTGTCATTTAAAAAAGCTGGAGAGCCCTGACAGTGTGGCTCAGTGGGTTGGGCATTCTCCCGCAAACCAGAAGGTCTCGGGTTCAATTCTGGTCACGGCTCATGCCTGGGTTTCCAGCCAGGCCCCCAGCTGGGGGCAAGTGAGAGGCAACCTGATCAATGTTCTTCCTGTACATCGATGTTTCTCTCCCTCTCCCTCTCAAAATAAATAAAATCTTTAAAAAATAAATAAATAAAACCCCCTTTTTAAAAAGCTGGGGACGTTAAGGGAAAAGAGAGGGAGGTTTTGTCTCAATAAGGTAGAGGCCAAGAGGGGTAGCATAGTGAAACCAGAAAGACCTGATGAAAAAGTGAGCTTTGCAGAAGGAGAGTGACATCCTCATCACATTGCAAGTGCACTTTGCTGGATGTACATGCTCCTCTGGACGGTGCTGGCTGTGTTAGACTCCCTAAATGAGAGTCTGAAGCCAGGCTCCCTAAATGAGAGGCCCCTGAAGCCAGGCTCCTTGTCTGTCTCCGTCACTCTGGAGAACAATGCCCTGTCCAGATAAGCAGTTATTTCTGAAGGCTCTTTAAGGTCAGAACCGTAGGCCTAAACCAAGAACTGGAGGGCCTACACCAAGGTTGTAGCCTATGCAGAAACATGGCCTTATTGGTGAGTCACAATTCCACCTTTGGGATGAGCCCTTCACTGACCCCTGGGAAGCCAAGCCCCACCGTTAAGGAAGTCTCTCCAGGCAATGCTGCTCAGACTCCCATGCCCCTTGGCTGTTTTCATCCCCCTTTCCAAGAGTCTGTAGTCTTCGAGGAAGGAGTTCTAGCCGAGGGCTTATAACCTGTATGGCTTGGGGAAGTTATTTCAGCTCTCTGGGCCTCTTTTTTAATATTAAAATGTAGGGACTTTATATATTTTACTTTTATTATCAGATAAAAAATGAATACTAAAGGAATAAGATAACCTCTTGGGGACTGAACTTAAAAATGATTCCTAAAGTCTCTCCCAGTTTCACGATTCTGGTTCTAAATAACTCTGTCCTGTGAATCTGTTTCACTCTCTAGCTCCAGCCCTGTCTGGTTCTCCTTCATCTGCTTCAGCCTGTTGCTCTCAGTCCCCATGTCACAGCATCCACGTGAGGCCTACACTTCTTCAGTTTAGCCAAGGAGACAAAGGGGAGGGGTGCTCTGGCTCTCAGCAATGCTTTAAAGGGGCCACTAAAAGATGGTGAGACAAAGGACAGGATGCCAAGTTAGTTGAGGTCCAGGGTTTCCGCAGTAAATGTCAAGGCCAGAGATCCCAGGACCCAACGTCATTACACCTCCATATCTCCAAGGGATCCCCACAAAGAGGCTATGACAATGCAGGGTTTTTTTTTCTTAAAGATTTTATTCATTTATCTTTAGAGGGGAAAAGAAGGAGAGAGGGAGAGAAATATCAATGTATGGTTGTCTCTCATGTGGCCCCCGCTGGGAACTGGCCTGCCACCCAGGCATGTGTCCTGACTGGGAATCAAACTGCGGTTGTTTGGTTCATAGGCCTGCACTCAATCCACTGAGCTACACCAGCCAGAGCAATGCAAGTTCTTAAAACACCAAGAGTGGAGACTCAGCCTGGGCATCTGAATGCCTGGACCTCACTTCCCCCTCCAATTTAATACCCCCATCCAGGGTCTCAGCTCCTTTGGTGTGCAAACAGAGAGCCTGTGCACCAGCCCAGCTCTCCCTGCTCTCCTGAGGACTTTCCCCTAGGGGAGCTGGGGTAAGGAGGGGCAAGTCCCTGGGGAGGCAATGAAGGGAGCACAACCCCTCCCTGAAAATAGTGGGGAGTAGGGGAGGGGGGTGAGCAGAGAGAAGAGATGAACCTGATCAAGGATGTGCTGCTAGCACCCAGGAGGGAGACCCCCCACCTTCTCAACATCTTTCCATTCCAACAGGTCCCTTGCTAGAAGGACTTACTTGAGGGAGCCCAAATATGGGGGGGGGGGCGGTTTAGAGCAGAGTAGAGTTGATGAGCACATATGATGGAGAGGTGCTCTGGGGCAGGGAGAGAAGGGACCAAAGCTGAGATGCTAGAGGGCCCAGGATTAAGAGTCAGGGGAGGACAAAGGGGGAGCTGGGGCTCCATTTCTGTGCCATAAGCTCTGCTTCCTTCCTTAATAAAGTCTTGCCCCCCCCATCAGGTCATCAGTGCCAGCCTTCCCCCCTCCTCATCCCTGGATCTTCTATTCCCATCCCCCTAGCTCCTGCTTTCATCTCCCTGTTGCCCCCCACCCCACCCAAATAGTTTTTTCCTGCCCAATCCTTCCAGTACTCTCCAGCAGCTTCATTTCAGTTCACCTCCTCCTGTTTCCACAAGCCCTTTTGTCTCCTCCCTTTCACCCCCACCCCAAGCAGCACCCCCTGCCCCACCCTGCCCCACCCCCAGCTCCTCCCTGCCCCTGCCTGCACCCAGCCTGGCACTCCAGGTGTAGGAGCAGATCAGGAAGGGCCGGGGGTGGTGGCTGTTGCTTTTCAGGGATATTCTTAGCCTGTCTGGGGGCTGGAGCTGGAATCAGCGTTTCCATCTCAACCAGGCAGTTGGCTGCAGTGAAGCTGCTGCTGTGACTGGGTCTTCATCTAGTTCTCTGTCCCTTTCCCTGTCCCTGTCCTCCCCTGACTCAATTGTGTTCTGAAAGCAGAGACCTTCCACGAGTCCTGCCTTCTCATCCCTGTGCCCAGGGATAAGGGGTACCCTCTGCCCTGGCCTAGCCCCAGTGAGTTCTGAAAACACTGCTCTTGGAGACTCTTGGGGAAAAAGAAGGGACTTTGAGAACTCTAGCTCGGATGTTGCCTGGATCCACACACAGCCCTCACCTCTGTGACCCCAGGCTCACTTTCATCCGGCCCCCAAGAAACCCTACTGGGTACCTGGTCCCTAGACTCTGGCCATAACCATGAGGGCAGTTCTCATCTTGACTTACTGCAATCACTCAGGGCCCCTGGAGTCCCAGCAGCTATCTCCTGAGAGAGACTGGGCCCTGGGGTCCAGTCCTCCTTTGGAACTGAACGAGAAATTCACTGGCCCAGATTCCTTGTTAACAGAGGGAGAAGCTAGAAAGAGCTCTAACTCCTTCACACACCGCGTAGAAAACATTTGTCTTTTTAAAAGAGACAGTGTGGGCTTCCCATGTGGATTCTGGAGCCACACAGGTCTGGGTTCAAATCCAGCCCCTCTACTTATAAGCTGGGAGACTTGAGGCAGGTCTCTTAATTCTCCTGAGGTCTAATAAACGTAGACCAGCATAGGGGTGTTGTAAGATCCTATTTAATCTCACAATGCTTATATATTTCATGTGCATGGTGCTTACGTTAAAAAAAGTGAGTTATTACAAGTTATATTGTCATCACTATTTTGACAGGGCAGGAAAGGTTTGCATAACCTGTATGTACCATTAGCTCTTTTTTTTTAAACTAGAACATTCTTCATTAATGGGCCAGGGTACAATTAAAATTTCTTTTTGGTTGGCTTTTGAGACCTGATTGTATAGTTGTCCTTTCTTCTTGGCTATTGTGCTGGCAGCTGCTGCCACTCAGATTTTTCCTGGCGGGGGGGGGGGGGGGGGGGGGGGGGGGGGGGGGGGCGGGGGGGGGGGGCGGTGTTTGATTTGATCCCTGAGGCCACCAGGCCCTGGCAGCATGTCAGGCACTGGTCCCCTTCTCGGGTCCACCACAGGCCTCATTACTTTTGTGAACCCCTGTGTGCCTGCTGTGTGCCAGGCACCATGCCAGTCTGACCGTGCTTTTCGGGGCCGGCTCCGGCTCCTGTCACACACCTGCCACCTCTCCGAAGCTCCAGAGACTCCACCGAGGGTTAGTTCTGCTTTTGAAGGGCTTTGAGAAATTGTTCTGCAGAATTTTAAAGTCAATTTTAGCAAATACTATTTCAGAAACTGTAGCCTACAAAGCACTGGGTAGATGCTGGGAACACGAAAAGATGTGAAGTGGAGCTCCCGCCTTCAAAGAATGTACAGCAGAGATAACAGAGATATGAAAAATAATAATAAATGGTAGTAGGTGCATCGGCATCCTAGAATTAGTTATCGAGGGTGGGACTGGCGGTCCTGCGTTCTCGCTGGCGAGTAACCACTGGCAGGGAGTTTTGTTTTTTCATCCTCACCCAAGGATGTTTTCCCCCATTGCTTTTAGAGAAAGAGGAAGGGAGACAGAGAGAAACATCGACTTGAGAGAAACTGACCAGTTGTCTCACGTGCACCGCAACTGGGGGTCAAACCCGCAACCTTTCCATTCATGGGACAACGCTCCAACCAAAGAGCTAGGGCTAGTTAAAATTAAATTTTTTAAATAAGATTTTATTTATTTATTTATTTGTGTTGACGGGGGTAGGGAGAAAGAGAGGGAGAGAAACATTGATGTGTGCGCAATACATCCATCAGTTGCCTCTTGCACAACCCCAACCCGGACCTGGCTCGCAACCTAGGCATATGTCCTGGCTGGGAATCGAAGGGGCAACCTCTCAGTTTACCAGGCTGGTGCTTGGTCCACTGAGCCGCACCAGCCAAGGCTAAAACGCAATGCTAACCGAGGTCCAGTTCCTCTACCTGCTTTATGTCCTCTCCAGTCCACGGCCCTCCCTGCCTGATTCCATGCTGGGATGATGAAAATCACCTTTCCCAAGGCAGAGCCAGGCCTCAGCAGCTCCCTGCTCACAGTAACGGACTCCTGCCCTCTGAGCATGAGGATTAACGAAGAATTGCCTTTACAAAGAACCCTGATGGGCCCGCTTACTGCCCTGACACCTTAGTTGGGTAGGAACCACTTCTGTCCATCTGGTATTTGTCCCAGATTAGGGGCAGGTGGGGGATGGGCTTTGAAACAGGTTCATTAATTTATACATTCCTCTTCCTAATCTCAAAATGTAAAGACAATTCTTTGTTTTGAACTCCTTTGAGTTAAAAAGGCAATTCTACTTTTATAAGCTAGAGCCCCGCACATACTCACTTTTGATTCTGAGTAGGGAGCAGAGAATAAGGTTGTCCACTACATTAATTAGTAGTTCCTAAACTCCTCTGCCCAGCAGAACCACCTGGGTTCTGCTAAGCAGAACTTAGCAAAAACAACGTTTTCTTGGCTCTATCTCAGACCCGTGGAATTATACTTTCTTCAGGTGGGTTCCAGGTGGCATCACTATCGGAAAATGCTAAGAGGGAGAAAACATATCTGGGAGATGGCTAGACCCCACCTGTTCCTTCCATCCCGCACCACTGTTGCTGCTGCGGCAAAGCGGCCGGCCTCCCTGTGGCGAGAACAACCTCATTTGCCTTTGGGAAACCACATCTTCCACACTCCAAATCCATGTGATCCCCACCCCTCCCGATACCCCAAGAGTGGGTTAGACACAGGCCTGACCGGCTACCATCCTGGTCACAATGGATCAGGGCTGGGCTGGTGACCCAAACCAGTCCAATGACACTCAATTCTTGGAGTTTTGCTAGAATTACCAGGGAAAAGATGTTTTCCTTCCTCTGAGGTTAAGCTGGTAGGATGAAAGCCTTGAGCTCCTGGTGACCCTCTCACCCCGACATGGCCAGAGCTCATCTGAACCAATACACAGGAAAACGGAGACAACGATGGAAGGAGTTCCCTGATGCAATTTTAGCCCCTGGATCCAGCTGGGCCTGATGAAGATCCAGGAACCAATAAACACTCCTCCTCCACACTTTTTTTCCTAATCATAAGATAATTTGAGTTGCAACTCTATTATCTTCAAGCAAAAAAAATTCTAATAGAATTTTATGCCTAGAAATTTTCCTTCTAAAAATGTGTCCACAACTTTAGAGAAGTGCATGTTTGGTCTTAGAAACTGAGAAGGGTGGGCTCTCACATCCGATTGTCAGTGAAGGACTAATTCCGGAAGAGGCACTGCTGACCAGCAAGCCGGGTTCTGACCCCAAGGACTATTTCCTGTTGAATTCCTCAAACCACAGCTGGTGATAGGAGCTCTTTTACTGGCCCCATGACCCTTCCTCCAAGGGAAAACCTTGGGATAGGAAAGCCATTTCCCCACAGCCCCGTGCAATTGTCAAGTCTTTCTGGGCTGCTGCCAGGTTGCATTCCTTAGGTATCAGCTTGCTGCTCAAATAAGAAATTTGATGCTTCACCCTCCATTATGCTTCTGGAATCAAGTTTGCCCCAAACAAGTGGAAGAGGCAGCTGTGGCCACCCAGAACCATTTGTTGTTATCAGGGCCATTAGCACGGTGTCTCTGGGGGCAGGAGTGGAGGTGGGTTTGAGCTCTAAGCTGCCCCAGCCTTCGCATCCAGGCTGCAGAGCTCTAACCTGGCCTGCCTTTGGGGAGCTCTCAGGGGAGTGGCTGGAGCTGCAGTCAAACCGAACTTTTCAGTTACAACATGGTTCACACCTGTCTTTTCTTTTTCTTCTTCTTCTTCTTTTTTAACTCCAAGACTGTTTACTTCCATACAGTTTGTGAATGATATTCTGCAATGGAACAGCATTTTCCTATCTCATTCTGTCACCTAGGTATAGAATTTTGATGATGATTCTATGGGTACTTGGACATCTATTCATAACTCATCTTTCCATTCATTCATTCACTCCACAAATTTGAGTGTATAGCAAACTTTTTCTTTCTTTTCTTTTTCTTTTCGGTTAAATTAAATTTGATGTCTAGCCCAATTCTTCTGGGGCAGAAGGAAATTCAATCTTAGTTTTTACTGGGACTCCATCTGCCTTCCAAGATGACATGACAGTTCCAAAAAACAGGTGTTTAGCACTGTCTTTTGGGGGAACTCATTGTCCAAGTCTGAAGGGCTCCTCAAAGTTTGGCATCTCTACAATTTCCAGGCTGTGGCTGAGGATCAAGAATTTTTTAAACTGTTATGCAATATGGGACACATGTTAAAAGGTATAAAAAATAAAACAATGTATTTGCCACCTAGCTAAAATAATACTGCCTTACACATTTTAATTCTCTAATCTTCGACTCCCCAATTATCTCCTCTTCCTATCACCAGCCCCCCAACAGAATAACCAATAACCTAAATGGTGTTTATCCTTTCCATATATTGTTTTATTCTTTTGCTACATATGTAGATTATGTTTAAGTAAATCTGTTTATTGTACTGCTATTGTAACAATTACCATAAATTTACACATTTACAGGATTAAACAATATCCATTTATAAACTCACTTCTGTAGGTCAGAGGTCCAGACAGGCTTGGCCTGGTTCCCTGCTTAGAATTTCACAAGGCCTATACTCAATTATAATAAAATTTTTTCCAAAAAAATTTTTTTTTTCATAAGGCCAAAATCAAGGGTAGGGCTTTTATGTGGAAGCTCTGGGGAAGGGTCTGCTTCCAGGTTCACTTAGGTTGTCAGCAGTTCCTTGTGGCTGCAGGACTGAAGTTCTCCTTTCCTTGCAGATTGTCAATCAGGGTTTGCTTTTGGCTCCTGGAGGTCACACCCATCAGTAATTGTGTGAATTACAGATTGTGTGAGAATCCTTCTTACACTAGGAATGTCTCTTATTTCTACTTCTGTGACCAGCTAAAGAAAACTTCCTGCTTTTAAAGATTTTACTTGCTTTTTTTTCGAGAAAGGAGAAGGGGGGGGGAAGAGAAGGAGAGAAACATCAATGTGCACGGGATACATTGAGTGGTTGCCTCTCGTACTGTCAACCTTTCGGTTCACAGGCCAACACTCAATCCACTGAGCCATACCAGCCAGGGCAAAACTTCTTGCTTTTTAAAAGATTTTATTTATTTATCTTTAGAGGGGAAGGGAAGGAGAGAGGGAGAGAAATATCAATATGTGGTTGCCTCTCGTGCATCCCCTCCTGGGATCTGGCCTGCAACCCAGGCATGTGCCCTGACTGGGAATCGAACCAGTGACCTTTTGGTTTGCAGGCTGGCACTCAATCCACTAAGCCGCACCAGCCAGGGCTTGAGCAAATGATTTATAGATGAAAATGTCTAAATGGACATTAAGCTTTTAAAAAGGTGCTAAACTTCATTAGCTACCACAAAAATGTACATTAGAATAACAGTGTGGCGTTGGCCAGGGGTTCAGTTAGGTGGAGTGTTACCCCCATACACCAGAAGGCTATGGGGTCCCAAGTCAGGACACATGCTAGGATGGGGCGAGAAACTACAGTGAGATTCCGCCACAAACCATTAAAATAGCTAGAATTAAAAAGACAGAAGTAGCAAGCGTCGGTAAGATTATAAGTGACAAGAACTCACACACTGCTGGTGAGAGTGTAAACTG
This sequence comes from Sturnira hondurensis, assembly GCF_014824575.4. Taxonomy (NCBI): domain Eukaryota; kingdom Metazoa; phylum Chordata; class Mammalia; order Chiroptera; family Phyllostomidae; genus Sturnira; species Sturnira hondurensis. The sequence continues at coordinate 2,810,724 of NW_028092868.1, read as the reverse complement.
ATATGAGCACGATGGAAAATACTTCTGTAGTATCTACTAGTGCCTAACACATGTGTATTCTGTGACCCAGCTCGTCATCTCTAGGTTTATATCCAACAGAAATACACACATACTCACCGTAAGACATATGTTAGGGTCCGCAGAGCAGGGATATTTGAAACAGCCCCATACTGGAAGTCACCCCAATGCCCATTATATTAGTTACCTGTCACTGCATAAAAAAATGATTCTGAAACGTAGTGGCTTGAAATGACAAACACTTATCCCACAGCCTCTCAGATCAGGAGTTTGGGAGTAGCCTGGCTCCATGGTTTGGTTCAGGGTCTCTCAAGAGGTTACAATGAAGGTCACAGAGAGGAATGCAGTATTTGGAGACGTGACTGGGGCTAGAAGACCCACACCCAAGCTCACGAGAGTGGGCGTCAGAGGAGGAGGCCTCTGGTCCTTCCAGAGGTTTGGTCTGGGGTTTGAGTTCCTCGGTGTGGACCTCCTTTTTGTATTAATTCTGTTTCCTTGGCTTGGTGGTTTTTTTTCCTTCGAGATTTCTATTTACCGTGTGTTGAGTCTTACTTGCCTATCTTTAATATTTATAATTTTCTCTTTGAATCATTTTCATCTTTTAAAATTTCAGTTTAATTTTAATGTACTTTTTCTTTTCACTTCCTGTTTCTTTAAAGGCATTATCTACTGTATTAATCCACTCTAGTGTTTTTCCAATTTAGCCTTCCCCTCTGAAATTACTTTTTCTTTCATTTCTAATTCTTTTCTGAATTACCTCATTTCAGAGTTTCTCTAACTTTGATTTATGTTGTTCTTTTATGTCTTGTATTATTTTTAGCGTCTTTTATCTTCTTTCCAAAGAGTTATGGTTACAGGTTTTATTTGCTTTGTGGGCATGTCTCTCTGACATGCTTTTCTTTGCCTGTAGGTATTATTGTGGTTTTGCTTTTTATTTTCTTAGAACTCTGTAATTGGTTTGGCCTCAATACTTTTCTTTGCTTATTTATACATGAAATTAATTTTCCTGAACTTTTAGAAGAAAGTGTAGGCCAGGGTAGGGCTTCTAACTTCAGAGAGACCCATTTTCTGTTATTTTCGTGTAGTAATAAAAAAGACGGCAGCATGCTTTCTAAGATTTCTTGGCTCTGCTCACCTTTCCACTTTTATCTGTGGCCTGTCTTTATCTTTGTTGTCTCTGTCCTGCTCAATTTTGCTTCTCTTCCTAACATTTGCTTCTCCATGAGAGGTCCTGTCCCTGCAGGGAGCCCTAATGGCCAGTCTGCTAGAGCACTTCATTTATTTCAGACCTTGCCACAGGCTGCTTGCTCTCACCCACCACTGAATTAGGCAAAACCGCTCCCAACTTCTATTGCTTTCTCAAACTGACCCATGGACACCTACTGGTTATTATGGTGCTCTCCTACTTTCAGTTCCAGCAGAAACTCACTATTTGCTGCTTTCTTCTGCACAGATGCCAACTCCATGCAGGTAGTGTTGCCTTGTCCACCTGTATTTTGGGGTTTCTGGAAATACCTTGCCACCTAATTTTGTTGTAAATATTATCCATGGGCTTTTAGTGTTGTTTTTTTAATTGAGAAATAATCGGCTAACATAACTAACATTATATTAGTTTCAGGTATACAAAGTCTGTCCAGAAAAAGTCCAGCCATTGTTAATATAAGTGGTTTGCGTGACATCGTGTTACTTTGCAGCCAAGGAGAGTGGCCTGGAATGCGCATGTGTGAACAGTGACAATCTCGCTGTACTAGTCAGTGGGGGGGTGGGGGGCAGTGGACGCCATTGAGTGAGCATGTGTACTATGTGGCTATCCATTGAAAATGAATGAGTAGAGCAACAAATCTACATCAATTTTTGTGTTAAGCTTGAACATTCCTCCTTGGAAACTATTCAGATGATTCAGAAGGCCACAGCTCTGGGCAACTGCTGATTGGCAGCTTCATCACAACAGTGTGCCCACTACTGCATCATGTCTCATCTAGAGTTTCTGGGCAAAACATGAAATCGCCCAGGTGACTTAGACCCCCCCTACAGCCCAGATTTGGTGCCCTGCAACTCCTGGCTTTTCCCAAAATTAATACCACCTTTGAAAAGGGAAGAGATTTCAGACTGTCATTGATATTCAAGAGAGTATGATGGGGCAGCTGATGGCAATTGGGAGAACTGTGTGAGGTCCCAAGGTGCCTACTTTGAAGGGCACTGTCTCATTATCCTATGTACAATGTTTTTTGTATCTTCTATCTTCTCCCATAAATGTCCCTATTTTTCAAATTACATGGCTGGATATCTTCTGGACAGGCCTCGTATACCTTCTTGTGGATGGTGGCTGAGTATGTGCACTTTGTTGTATGTACATTGTAAATCAATAGAAAGTTTACTCCTATATTGGTTAAACTTCTCCAGAGAAACAAAGGATGTCCGTGTGTGTGTGTGTGTGTGTGTGTGTGTGTAGAGAAAGACAGAGAGAGAGAGAGATCTATCTTAAAGAATCGGCTTATGAGATTATGAAGCCTAGCAAGTTCAAAATCTCCAGGGAAGATGAGCAGGCTGGAGACCCAGGGAAGAGCTGATATTCCAGTCCGAATCTGAAGGCTGCCTTATAATTTGCCATATTCCTCATAAAAAGAATCTTAATTTGAATTTACAGATGAGATGCTAAGTAACTTGCCCAAGGTCACGGCTACAGAGTAGTGCATCTTGGAGTAGAACTTAGCTCTCCCTGAGGCCAGAGTCCATGTTCTTTCAACTATACCAGGTGAAAGGGGTTCTAGTGGGCCAGGCCACACCTGGATAGCTCCTCTGGAGGTACAAGGCATCCTCCTCCTCTTTGGGGGGCTGTGATGGCTTCTGACTGTTCTCACCGCTTTTACCTTCCATACCCTGTAGCCAGAGTGATCACCTCAACATGCAAATCTGACTCCATCGCCTGGAACATTTCGATGGTGCGTTTAGTCCGTTCAGCCCGCTACAACAAAAATACCGTCTCACAGTTCTGGATGGTAGGAAGACAAAGATCAAGGTGCTGGCACATTTGGTGTCTAGGGAGAGCCCACTTCCCAGTTTATTGATGACCATCTTCTCACTGTGTCCTCACAGGGCAGAGGGGTGAGAAAGCTCTTGGCAGTCTCTTTTATAAGAGCACTAATTCCATTCACACGGGCTCTACCCTTAGGACACACCTTCCAAAGGCCCCACCTCCTAACACCACTGGGTGGGATTTCAACATATGAATTGGGGGGAAACAGACACATTCAGTCCATAGTAGTCACTAAGAATATAGGTATAAATTCTACGATAAGGACAAAAACCAGCAGTTTAAACAAGGTAGAAGTTTATTCATGTGTCACTTATAGTGTAGTTTAATGATCCAGGACTGCTATGGCTGCTCCGTGGTGCTGGGGATCCAGTTTCCCTCTAACTTGTTGCTTTGCCATCTCAACACATGGCTTCCATCTCATGGGCTGGGGCATCTCCTCCAGCCCCCACTGTCAATATCTGCATTCTAGCCAGTGAGAAGAAAATAGGAGAAAAATAGAATAGGCGGAAAAGCTTGCCCTTCTGCTTACTACCCATTGGTCAAAACTTGGTCACATGGGCAGACCTATACGCAAAAGAGCCTGGGATATGGTCTTTAATTGGGTAGCCAGGTACCAGTAATAACTGCCTGAGCCCAAAACTCTGGGGTTTGAATACTACGAATGGAGGAGAAGTGGATATCAAGTGACAACTATACACTTTTCACCACAAATGCCTTCCATTGCTCTCACAAAAATACTTTACCTGCCCCTTGCAGGCTCCAGCCTCACCTTTCAGCACCACCCCCTCACTCTCTGCCCTCTAATCACATTCTCCTTCTTCCAGTTCCTTGAGGGTGCCCTGCTCCCCGACACCCCACCCCAGGGCCTTTGCAGGAACTATTCTTCTTGCCCGGAATGCTCTTCCCCCCACAACCACCCAGTTAACTCCCACTCATTCTTCAGATGTCAGCTCAAATGTCATCTCCTCAGGCAGACCTTCCCGGTTCCGTTCTAAAATAGGTATTTCCCTTAAGTACTCTTTTCCACCATGAACCCTTCCTCTGTAATACTTAACTGGGTTATAATTGTACACTTATTTGATAATTATTCAACTAATTGCCATCTGCTCCTCTAGACTGTAAGTCAATAAAGGCAAGGTCATTTCAGTTCTGCTCACTGTTGTATTCCTAGCATGTCACAGAGTACAGGGAACAAATATATGTTGTTTTGCTTAAAAGATTTTATTTATCTTCAGAGGGGAAAGAAAGGAGAGAGGGAGAGAAATATCAATGTATGGTTGCCTTTCGTGCGTCCCCTGCCGGGAACTGGCCTGCAACCCAAGCATGTGCCCTGACTGGGAATCAAACTGCGATCCTTTGGTTCGCAGACCCGCGCTCAGTCCACTGAGCTACACCAGCCAAGGTTAAATATGTCCTTTTTTTAACGAATGGACAAGTCAAGTAAGTCCTTAAAATTGTCTGGATGATACTGACAGGACAATTTTAGTTGTGTGGACAAGTTGTCAGACTACATGGCTTGATCTAGCGTTCTCAGCTTTGTAGTCACTAGAGCAAGTTTGGATTATCTGGGTCCTTCTGCAGGCAGAGGGCAGGTTGTTTGAATTCAACATTATAAGGTTTGATTCTATCATCTGGTGCATCGCCCTCTTGCCCCCCAACTGCAAATATTCTGCCAGTCAAAACTTTTAGCTTTGATGGGGTTGTATTAATAAGAAGCCAGGCCCTGGCTGGTGTGGCTCAGTGGATTGAGTGCCGGTCTGCAAATTGAAAGGTTGCAGGTTTAATTCCCAATCAAGGCACATACCTGGGTTGTGGGCCAGGACCTGGCTGAGGGCTTGTGAGAGGCAACTGATTGGTGTATCTCTTGCACTTCAATGTTTCTCCACCTCTCTTCCTCCCTGCCTTCCCCTCTCTCTAAAGATAAATAAATAAAATCTTACAAAAAAAAAAGCCAGGCAGGTTGAATCCTGCCAGGTTGCATCTCTGCAGAGAAACTCCCATGGCTCTATCATGTGGGTGGCCAGCTGCTCTGAGGCCCACAGCTCAGACTGTCCAGAAAGGGGATGCACTAGGGAGTGCCCAGTAGTTAAAATGGGGTAAACTGGAGACTTTCTGCAAGTCAAAGATTTAACTCCCCCATTCCGCATATTCCAGATCCAAACACAGGGACTTCCACAGACTTATGTATCCGGATGCTTTTGGCTATTACAAAAGACTCACTTCTCAGCTAACTTGAACAATAAGGAGTTTCTTATCACACATCACAAGGAGTCCTGAAGCAAGGCAGCCCAGGGATCTTTTTTTTTAAAGATTTTATTTACTTACTTTTAGATAGAGGGGAAGGGGGGCAGAAAGAGAAGGAGAGAAACATTGATGTGTGGTTGTCTCTTGCACACCCCCACTGGGGGCCTGGCCCATAACCCAGGCATGTGCCCTGACTGGGAATAGAACCAGCGACCATTTGGTTCACAGGCTGGTGCTCAATCCACTGAGCCACACCAGCCAGACAGCCCAGGGTTCTTTAATTCAGCCATTGGAGTACTCCATAAAGGACTCAAATTCCTTCCATCCTCATTTTACACAAATGGTGCAGCCCCTTGCTTTTTTAATTTGACAATACACCATTCTGAACAGGACATAAAGAGGTACCTTATTCTTTATTTTCTTTTTAGACTGAATAGTATCACATTTTAAAGAGATTCCACAATTTACTTAACCAGCCCCCTCTGAATGAACGTTTAATTTATTTCCAGTCTTCTGCTATTACAATGATGTGATAGATATGTGTGCGTAACTTATTTCACGTGAGTAAGGGCATCGTGTCGGGCAAATCCCTCCAGGTGAAACTCCTGGGTCACACAACATGCAGCACTTATACTTTTGACAGACACGGCCAGTTTGCCTTCCTTACAGGTTGTATCCGTTTACACTCCTTCCCCAGACGGGTGCAGCAGTACTTTACGTCTTCGTGACACTTAAAAGTGGAAAAACCACAGAAAGTGTCTGAGAAACCATAGGTGGACTGCATATCGACGTAGTCATTGTAACTGGTAGCTACACGAGCCTCAACTCCCCTTTCCAATCGATCACCGTCGTGTGGGCATCCCACCCACCACCCTCTGAGGGTGCCAGGCTGCCGTGAGCAGTCCCATTTCAGAACTTAAGACAGTATTTGTAACTTGGTCATTCCACCCACAAATGACGAGATGTCTTTTCTACCACCCGTTCACCTCCTAGTCCTCTCTCAGAACCACTTGAATTGTCTTCTCCTTCATCAAACACTATCTGACACCCTGAAGTGGAATTACTCATCCCTCTCTGCTCTACAGAATTTTGTCCACACCTTCATCATAACTCAAATCCCTGTGAAATAATTATCTGCTTACCCACCTCTCTCGCACACTGTGTGCTCAAGGAGAGAAACCTCATCTTCCTCATCTTTGGGCCGGTGCGTCCGCATGTGGCACCTGGTGCAGAAAAGGTTCACGGGAAAGCCCTGCTGAAATGAAACTAGGCAAGGGCACAGTTTCACAGGACCCAGTGGCAAATCTAACACTGCTTTCCTTTCTCCTTTTCTGTTGGTACTGATCAGAGCTTCAAAACTGCAGACACTCCTGAATATTTCTTTATTTCTTTGTTATGTTTCTGGACTTTCCCTTCTCCTGGAATCTGTTCTGTTCTCTGCTATACTCTCAAAGCCTGGAACAGTGCCTGGGAGACAATACATTTTGAATGAATGGGTATCTCTGATCAGAAGAAACATCTACAGTGCAGCTGGGTTTTGGGGTTTTTTTTGCCTGCTGGCTGTAAAGATGAGTAAGATCATTAACCAACTTGACCTAATTGACACTTGCAGAACACTCCTCTCAACCACACCGACATACACATTCTGCCAGTTGAATGTGCAGGACTATAGCTTGGGAGAGCCTTCCATGTAGGACACAGACCTGAAAATCATTAGCTATAAGCCCTGACCGGTGTGGCTTAGTTGGTTGGGCATTGTCTCACAAAGCAAAAGGCTGCTGGTCAGGGCACATGTTTGGGTTGCCGGTTTAACTCTGGTCAGGGCACAAATGAGAAGTGTTTGTGTCAGGGCACAAACCAATCAGTGTTTCTCTCACATCAATGTTTCTTTCCCTTTCTCTCTCCTTTCCTTTCCCTCTCTCTAAAAATAAATGAGTAAAAATCTTTTTAAAATATCAGCAAAATACTTATATATCTGATAAGGAACTTCTATCTAGAATATATTAAGAACTCCTAAACCTTACATTAAAAGGCAAAGAACCCAATTAAAAATGAACAGAGGATTTGAATAGACCCTTATCCAAATAAGACATACCAATGGCTAATAAGCACGTGGAAGTATGCTCATTTGCATTAGGGAAATGCAAATCAAAACCAAAGTGAGGTGCCACATGACACCCAAAACGATGGTTGTAATAATATTTTTAAATAGAAAATAAAAGTATTTGTGAGTATACTGATTTGCTAAAGCTGCCCTAACCAAGTGCCATAAACCAGGTGGCTTAAACAACAGAAATCTATTGTCTCACAGTTTTGGAGGTTTTACAGATAGACTGAGGCGTATTTTTTACATTTTAAGAGTTTATTTGAGCAAACATTGATTTGAATTGGGCAGCATCCAAACCAGCAGATAGAGAGGCCCTCCCAGGAGCTACATAACACCTTTATAGGTGCAAGTGAGAAAGTTACACTAGGCAAAATGCGGGTTGGTTGCCACAGTTCACGTTCCCTCAGGGGCGGCAGGGGCCTATTGGATAGGCCACCTAGCTGGTGCTGATCAGGTGGTTCCTGACTGATTGGTTTGAGATTCCATTTCTGGGAGAGCCCACACTAATTAAATCTCAGTTTGGTGACTTGGGGCTTAGCACAAGTGACTCCATTTTGAAACTGTTGTCTTGTTTTTAAGAGGCCAGAAGTCTGAGATCAAAGTGTCAGTAAGGCCATGCTCCCTCCAAAGGTGCTGGGAAGAATCTGTTCCAAGCCTCTCCTCCAGCTTGTGGCAGCGTAGCTCCAGTCTTCACGTGGCCTTCTCCCTGAGTGCGAGTCTCTGTGTCTAGATTTCCTCTTTTTATAAAGAACGCCAGTCATATTGGATTGAGGGGCCAACCTACTCCAATACGACCTCCTCTTAACTACTTACATCTGCAACGACCTGATTTCCAAGTCAGTTTACATTAGGAGAGACTTGGGGCTCTGACTTCAGCATGAGTTTGGGAGGGACACAGTCCAGCCCGTAACAGCGAGATGTGAGAAACTGGAACCTTCAAACAGTGTTGGGGGGGAATGTAAACCGGTGCAGCCACTTTGAAAAAACAATCAAGTCATTTGTCAAAAGGTTAAACATAGTTCCCACATGATCTAGCAATTCCACTCCTAGTTATATACTCAAGAAAATAAAAACGTTTATACAAAAAACTATATACATATTCATAGGAGCATTATTCATAATTGTCAAAAGGTAGAAACAACCCAAATGTCCTTCAGTTGATGAATGGACACAAAATGTGATATATTATACCATGGAATATTATTATTTGGCAATAAAAAGAAACAAAGTACCTAAACTTACACAATGTTATATGTCAATTAAGTCTCAATTAAAAAAAGATAAAAGGAAATACAGTACATGCCTCAGCAAGACAGCATGGATGATCCTTGAAAATGTTATGCTAAGTGAAAGAAGTCAGTCACCAAAGACCACATAACGTACGGTTCCATTTATATGAAACAGCCAGAATTTGCAAATGTAGAGACAGAAAGTAGACAGGCTGCCTAGGGCTGGGGAGATTAGCAGGGAGGAGGAGGAGCGACTACTAATGAGCATAGAATTTCTTTCTGGGTTGATGTAAATGTTCTAAAATTGCTGTGATGGTTGCACAACTCTGCATATAGTGAACTGCAATGTACACTTAATGTGTAAATTTCATGGTACATGAATTGTACCTCAATAAAGCTGTCATTTTAAAAAAATAAATAAATAAGGCCCTGGCTGGTGTGGCTCAGTGGATTGAGTGTTGACCGGCAACCCAAAGGGTTGCCGGTTCAATTCCCAACCAGGGCACATGCCTGGGTTGTGGGCCAGGTCCCCAGTTGGGGGAGTGCAAGAGGCAACCGACTAATGTACCTCTCGCACATTGATGTTTTTCTCCCTTTCTTCCCCATTCTCTAAAAATAAATACATAAAATCTTTAAACAATTTTTTTAAATAAGTAAACTCTACCCTGGCTGGTGTGGCTCAGTGGACTGAGTGCCCAACTGTGAACCAAGGGTTCACTGGTTTGATTCCCAGTCAGGGCACATGCCTGGGTTGTGGGCCAGGTCCCCAGTATATGAGGGGTATGCAGGAGGCAACCACACATTGATGTTTCTCTCCCTCTCTCCTTCTCTTCCTCTCTCTGTAAAAATAAATAAAGAATATCTTAAAAATAAATAAATAAATAAACTCCTTACTATGGGGAAAAAAAGGGAAAGGGAAAGGACATTCCAGCAAAACACAATCCCCAGAAGGGCAGCAATTTTTGCTGGCTGTTTGCTGTCGTATCTCTAGCACCAATACGATGTCAGGAATATAGTAGATATCGGTAAAATAGTGTGTGTGTGTGCATGTGTGCATAAATAAAATATACAAGGGGGGCCCAAAAAATTGGTATTTATTTATTAGAATTTTTGTATTTTTTTTAAAGATTTTACTTATTTACCTTTAGAGAGAGAGGAAGGGAGGGAGAGAGGGAGAGAAACTTCAATGTGTAGTTGCCTCTTGCACACCCTCAACTGGGGACCTGGCCTGCAACCCAGGCATGTGCCCTGACTGGGACCTGTACCAGCGACTCTTTGGTTTGTAGGCCAGTGCTCAAGCCACTGAGCCACGCCGGCCAGGTCTGTATTTACTTTTACATGTTTAAACTTCAGTCAGCTTCAAAGTACTCTCCATGTGATAAAATACAACTATCGAGACTTTTTTCCCACTGCTCAAAACAGTTTTTGAACTCATAGATTTTGATGCCTTTTAGTGTTTCTGCCATTTTTTTGTTTCACCTCTTCCACACAGCCAAAATGTTTCCCTTTGAGGACTTTTTTCATCAGGGAAACAAAAAGATAAAGTCCTTCACCCTATTAGGTGAATAGGCAGGATGGAGCAGGCGGGGGTGGGGGGTGGTCACTTTGTTTTTGGTCAAAAACTGGTGAACACTCACTGCAGTGTGGGCAGGTGCCCTTGTAATGGGCAAATCATGAAATGGGCAAGGTTGTTGAAAGTTTTCAAACAAATTCACTGAAGCCGAATGCAGCCTCTCGCAACAACACCAGCTGGTACACTGCTACAGAGGCATTCCTAGAACACTCACACTCACTCAAACATTTTAATAAATAAATACCAGTTTTTGGGGCCCCCCGTGTATATTTTATTTATGCACACACACAGTAGCAGGGGAAGCCTGTACTACAAGGGACACACCCTCCAGAAGATAATTCTGTTTTCTGGGGGGTCCGCCATCATACGCACACACTAGTGCCAATCTATAAACATAAATACATTGGTATAAATAAAACAGTATATATATTTCATATATATTTATATGCAATGGGTGGAGAAAAGAACATGTACAAAAGCCCTGTGTTGAGGAAGAGAGCACAGCTCACTGGCAAAATGACCAGTGTGTGCCTGGATGACCTGGAGAGGACTGGGCCCGAGACCAGACAGGTCAGATTTGGATCTTAAACCTAAAAGCGATGGGGAGCTAGAGAAGGATTTCAAAGGGAGATGGACAGGATTTACATTCAAAAAGAAAATCTGTAGCCCTGATCTGTGTGGCTCCCTTGGTTGAGCAGTCCTCCCACAAAGTGAAAGGTCAAGGTCAGGACACATGCCTGGGTTGCCCAGTTCCCTGTAGGAGAGGCAACTGATCAATGTTTTTCTCCCTCTCTTTCTCCCTCCCTTCCCCTCTCTCTAAAAATGAATAAATAAAATCTTTTTAAAAAATAAATAAAAAGAATACCTGTAGCAGGGGAGAGTCAAATAAGGTAAGGACTAAAAAGTTGGATTAACAACGAAGTTTAGTGACCTTACACATAATCAGTCTAGGTGGAGAAATGGGGGTGGCTAATTTTGGGAATTGGAAAGGAAGCAGAGCTGGAAGAATTAAACTACATTTGGTAAGGCCTCTCCATATTCTCAAGTCTCCAGGGAAACCAACCAAAAATATACTTGGCTCAAAAAATAACAAAAGACATGTTCGCATGCATATTCACACACAGCTGGTTCGCCAGTCGATTCTGTCTCTCTCCAAGGGCTCCACGCTTACCTGGCACAGAGGGAGGAGCCCTCGCTGCCTTCTTCAGCCGCGGATCTCTCCCACCAGATGCTGTCCCTCTTTCATCAGTAGAAGGGGTTGTGGGAAGACACAGAGAAGGCTGCCATCCTCTGAGATTTGAGGGCAGTTCAGAAACACAATCTGTTCCCTTTCAGCTTTACTGGGCTCTCACCTGGACCACCTACCACCCAGACCCCAAAGGCAGACCAGTAAACACAGTCATGCCCTCTTCTTGGAAGACTGAAGGTGAAAGGTTTTGGAACAGGGCAATTGCTCCTAGGGATGACCAGATACCCGAAGTGAGAACAAAAAGGACTAGGTTCTACTTCTAGTTCTGCCAGCCACAGTGGCAACACCCTGGGCAATTAACGTAACCCCTCTAGGCTTCCCTCCCCTCATCTCAAAAATTAGGAGAATAAGCACATGTCCTGCCCTGATCAGAGTGGTTAGAAGGAGAGGACAGCCATGTAAGGAGATCTAGATTATATTATTTCACAAAACCCCTTTAAGAAAAATATAAAATTACAAACACAAAATTAGGTACAAATGAGCCCCAACTGGTGTGGCTCTGTGGCCTGAGTGCTGGCCTGTGAACAGAAAGCTCACCAGTTTGCTCCCCTGTCGGGGCACAGGCCTGGGTTTGGGGCCAGGTCTCCAGATGAGGGCATGTGGGAGGCAACCAAATGATGTTTCTCCCACACACTGATGTTTCTTTCTCTTTCTCCTTCCCTTCCCCGCTCTCTGAAAATAAATAAAAGCTTTTTAAAAATTAGATATAAATGTGAATGTATATTTATGAGAAGTCACCTCAAACTACAAACTTTTAAGTTAATAAAATACCAAGTAAATCACAAATTTTAAAAAAATATTTGTTAGATTAACTGCTTGTACTATTTTTTTCCTACTTTTGCCTGCATATTCTTTAATGACCTCCTCCAAGACAACAATTTTGTATTTTTTCTATGGAGAGAACAGGAGGATGAATCAGTCTTTCCTCTCTTGGGGTCGATTAAAATTTGCTCTTTATTATTGCTAGTTTAGAAAAGATTCTCACAGCTTCCTAATTCATTACTTTAGGCAGGTTGTCGAATTTGGGCAAATCTCTAGCAAGCTTCTTTTGTGAGCCACAAGGTTTCAAGGAATTTCCCATGTCCTGTGCAGTGATTAATACTTTGTATCTCCTCACTCCACTGGTGCTGGACATCCCAAAAGACTTCTGGCATTTTCAGGTCACCCTGCTTGTAATTCAGAGGAGCATTCACAGACGCCACTCCTTCATAGGGAAGGCTGGTGATAACTTAGGTATGTACCCAAAATCCAGCTAGGTAGGTAGGTAGATCACACTTAAATTATGAGTTTTCCCTATTCCGAAATGCCTGAAAATACCCACAACCACTTTAATGCCCCCAGATAGGAACATCTCAGTCGAAAGACAGTGGTCTTAACAGAAATTAAAATATCTTAGTTTGGTAAATTCTTTTTTAAAAATTTTTTATTTGTTTGCTTATTTTAGAGAGAAGGAAAGGGAGTGAGAAAAGAAGAGAAATATCAATGTGTGGTTACCTCTCACATACCCCGCACTGGGGACCTGCCCCGCAAACCAGGCATGTGCCCCGACCGGGAACCAAACCGGCAACCCTTCGGTTTGCAGATTGGCACTCAATCCATTGAGCCAAACCATCCAGGGCTGGCAAATTCTATAAAAACGTGATCGTAGGGCCTCTTTTATGCCATAGAGGAAGCGTCGGCAAGACAAGGCCCAGAAGATGAAGATTTTCAGGCTTCGGAGCAAATCCTCGCCGCGGCCACAAGGGCTCATTAAAAGGCTCAACCAAAGGAGGGGACTATAACTCTTCTTTGGAGGAAAGCGCAGCGGACCTGCCCGTGCTCTGTGGAAGCCAATCTGGCTCACAGCGCGTGGCCTACCCGTGGTAGCTGCACCGTGAGTGAAGTTGTGGCCGCTGCCAATCAAACCTCACGCAGAAGTCTCCGCTGAGCCAGCTTTTTCCTCCTGCGGCCCTGGCCCTACTCCTAGTAGGTACACCAACTTCCAACCCAACCTTTCTCCTCCGCAGGCCTGCCGCTGGGGTTTCAAAAGGTGCGCCCTCCTTCGCGCCCGCCCCTCACTTCCGGTCTGGAAGCCCATTGGTCTTGCCAGGTCTCGCGACAACTCGTCTTCTCGCTTGACCGAGCTGACCCGGGAAAACGGCACCCGTGGGTATGCTGGCGCTGGTGCCTGTTGCTCCCGGTTGTGATGGGATCCGGAGCTCTTGGCCGGCCCACTTCCTAGCAGCGCGAAGGGAGCTCATTTAAGTGCACAGGGCCCAATGGTTCAGATCAGAAGCCAAAGGCCAGGGAACTGCTTTCAACCCTTGTGCATGCCTGACCACGGCCCTGGCGGAGTTCTGCTCTGTGTGGGTGATAAGGACTCAGATGCTAACGACCGCCTGTTCTAGGCGCCCACGGGGAGCCAGACACAGACCTTTAATCCCCACAATAACCCTGAGAGAAAGGTGTGGTTTTTAACCCTCATTATACAGATGGAGAAACAGGATCAAAAGCAAAGGAGTCTAACCGGGCCACAGAAAGGATGGGACCAGAATTCAAACCCAGACAGCCTGGACTCCAGCTCCAAGGCCTCACTGCTGTGGAGGAGCAATTTGTTAACACATCCTGCCAACCCCTAGATTCCCGGAGGACAATGTAATTCAGTGAAAGGTGTCCCAGCTCAGGTTCACACAAGCTCAGGTTCAAATGAAAATCCAGACACTTTCTAAGTTGTGTGACCTTGAGCAACTTCCTTTACCTTTCTGAGACTCTTTGGCCCTAAGACTTCATGGGATCGTTGTTGAACATTGGATGTGTGTTCTGTGCCTATTCCAAAATAAACACCCCATAAATGGAAACTAATCTTTTTATTCCCTTACATGTTGTGCAGTGTCCACTGTGTAGGAGGTGCTGTTATAAACCATAAATGAATTGAGTAAATGAATGAAGGGAGAGATGAAAATAAGTCTGGCCTGACACTGGGTGGTCCTTGCCTCCAACCCTCTAATCTTTTACCCCCTTCCCTGATGTGGTGACACCTCAAAGGGCTTGAAGTGGGAATTGACTAATCATCCTCATTTCTCAAATTGGTGTGTGTGTGTGTGTGTGTGTGTGTGTGTGAACTTGTTATTGAAGCAATGTGCAGAAAAGTGCACACATCTTAAATGTACTTAAGTTTTTATAAAATGAACACACTGGGGTAACCAGTGCCCAGATGAAGAAGCAAAACATTTCAAGCCCCCAGAATCCCCCTTATGTTTCCTTCTAGTCACTGCTTCCCTTGCAGGGGTAACCACTAGTCTGTATGAATTCATACTGTTCTGACAGTATGAATTGGGTTTGCCTATTTTTGCATAGGATGCAACTGGGATCATACAGCATGTGCTCTTCCGTAACCGCCTGGATTTCTCTGTCTCCTCACTTCAGTGTGAGTCCAAAAGAAATCGGTGGGGTTGCCTCCCACGGGGTCAGAACTGTCTGCCAAATGCCCCCCATCTCACCTCCTGGCTGGCCTCTCTTCCTGGTCACAGGTTCATGGGCCCCCAGCATGCCTCTCTTTCTCTGGGGTAGGAAAGCATCTTCTATTCTTATTCTCAGCTTTTTCATAAGGGTTTCCATGGTACGGATACGTGCCCCCAGTTACCCGGTAAGCATTGGCTGTGTGTTTGGTGCCTACTCCAAAATAAGCACCCAATAGATGTAAGCTACTGCTAATCCTTTTATCCTCTTACATGTTGTACAGAATACAATGTGTAGGAGGTGCTATTATAAACCACAAGTAAATGAGTGAATGAGTGGAGAGAGAAATGAAATAAGGTCCTGGCAGAGGAAGGGATGGGGATGCTGAGCCACAAGATGGCCATGCCCAGCCTCACACCTTTCCTCCCTTTGTTCTGTTCTGTGTACCCCTTCCCCTTCCATGAAAAACTCTTCCTCACTCTGCCAGGTGAGCTCTCGGAGCCTCCACTGTTCCTCCCTGCAGTTTGGCTTCCACCAACTGTGGGCATGGTTTTTGTCCTCTTCCAAAGGACACCTGAGGCCATGCAAGTTTAAAGGATCTGACATTCTGCCTCGAGGGGGCAGTGTTGCCCAACGCCAGGAGCCAACCCAGTCCTTGGCCCAGTCAAGGAGCCCCATTACACAGACATTACCATTAAACCCATGCTACCTGTGAGGAGGGAAAGGCTCAGACGTGTAAGGACTTTGTCCAAAACCATATAGTTCACACGAGATAAGAATTAGACCTTGGAGTACCATTTAAGGTCTAGAAGATTGGGTATCTCCTAAAGACCACCGACTCAATGGGACTAAAATGGACCAGGTGCACAGATATTTTACATACACTCCGCAAGACAGCTCCAGGAGATGGGGGTTTCATTTCCATATGGCAGGTACAGAAAGTGATGTTCAGAGAAATTACGTTGTCCAAAGACACGGGAATAATGAGAGACTAAACAAGGATTCAACCCCTTCCATTCCACAGCCTGAGCCCCAAGCCTGCCTCTTTCCTCTGCCCTGTGCCACACTAAGCAGAGGGATTTTGACAAGAGGAGATATGAGTGGGTATGTGGGTAGGGTAGGACAGTGGGGGTACATTCCAGAGAGGGCAAAACCTGCACCACAAAGGGGCTGTTTCGGTATTCTATTACTGTGTACCAAACCACTCCAAAATTTAGTCGCTTAAAATAACAATTTATTATTATCTCTCACAGTCCTATGGGTTGACTCCACTCAGCTTGGCAATCCTCACTTGGGGTCAGATGGGGGGTGGGGCTGGGGTCAACTGAAGGCCAACCAGGGTGAGTGTGCGAGATGGCCTTTTAAAATCACATGTCTGGCACCTCCTCTCAATTGGCTGGAACAGATGGAGACTGGCCAGGCATTTCTCTCTCTACACACTCTTTCCATATGACTCGCTTAGGTTTCCTCAGAGTGTGAGACCACCTCATACTTAGGTGGTCTCAGGGTACATGGACCTCATACACAGTGGCTGACTTTCCCCAGAGTGAACACTCACAGAGGTCGAGGCAGAAGCTGCAAGACTTCTTATGACCTTTCTTTAGAAGTCATCCAGCGCCACCTCCACAGCATGCTATGAGTGACAATAAATCACAGGTCCAGCCCAGATTCAAAGGAAGTGGATGATACACAGGTGTGAATATCAAGAAGTTTGGTTCAATGATCTTTGGAGATAAGCTGCTACAGGGACGGAGGCAGGAAGGGTCGACTTAGGGAACTGCATGTAGTCCTGTTTCAGTGGAGCGTGGTATGAAAGGGAGATGGAAATGATCACCTGTGGCAGATGGTGATGGACTTCGATGACATGCCCAGGAACCTGTACATGGGTTTATACTGGGATCATCAGCGGTCCAGCATCAGCCTCCTTCCTATGTTGGAAGATCCTCCTTAATGGAAATTTTAGTGGGAGTTCAGATACTTGCTCCCTTGACCCCTGGCAGGAAGGTCACGGAACTGTGACTTCCAAAGTGTGCCAAGTCAATGACCCCACTCAGGACTGTTTATCATTCATCCTAGAGGCAGCAAGAGCCAGATCTGAGGGTGGTGATGGTTGTGTGAGAGGCAGCCCCCAGAGCCCAAGGGCAGCCCCCTAATCAGGCTGCTTCTGGGGCAAGACCTGGCTGAGGTTCTGGCTGCTTAGCTTCTCTTAGTTCCAAGAAATAGGAACTATTTCTTGAGGCTTCTTGTCAATTTTGCAACTTTCTGCTCTCCTTCCAGTAAATTCCCCTTCTGCTTCAGTGAACCAGAGTTCATTGATGTTGTTTGCAATTAAGAACACTGATTGGTACAAAGGCCCATTGAAAGCCTCAGCCAGAGGAAATAACATGATCAGAGCACTTTATGGAAGAGAATAACAGCAAAACCTGACAGAGGTAGATTGAAGAGGAAAAAACAGACATGAGAGAAGCCAGCTGGGAGGCTGTGTGACATCTGAGGTGTGTGATGAAAACTACAATATTATCAATATTAATGAAGTAGGAGAAAGGGCATGTCTTGGCCACTGATTGAATATAGAAAAGAGAAGCGAAGGGAGTCAAAGTTGGCAGGAGTTCTGAGCCTTAGTAGCTGGGAAAATTATGATGTTGCAAAGAGAGTGAAGCAAGTCGGGGAGAGCTAGTTTGGAGGAGGAAATCATTCACTCATTCATTCAACAACTTCTAAATGTCTGCTGTTCTATGTCAGCCACTGTTCTAGGCTGTGAGAAGACAAAAGTAGCCAAATAAAGGCGCAGTCATTAAATGAACAAATACAGGCGTGAGGTCATGCAACTGCCTTAACGAAGCTTTAGTCTGTGGAGCCACCGATGCCCAGCAAAATATGTCTAAGCGGGCAGCCAGAACTTCAAGAAAGATCCTAGAAAGGAAGGTTGGGCCTAAAGACAGATTGGCAGTCACTTCCAAAATCATTCATACACTAATTCACTTCTATTTATTACGTACTTACTTATGTACATAGCATCCTTCTTGCCATAGAAATACAAAGACAAAAGAGCCTCCACTCTCATGGAGCTGCCCCTGTGGTTGCAGAGAGAGACGGTAAACAAATGCATAAACATAGCGAGTATGTGCTGGGTGCTATGAGGGAAAATGAAACGAGGTAAGTGTGAGAAGCAGCTTGCTCTTTCAGACAGGATGATCTGTGAAGGCCCCTCTGGTAGGGAGATAGTTGAATGAAGTCCTGAATGAAGAGAGTGCTTAGTTGAGAGACATCATTTCAAGCAGAGAGAATGATGACTACAAAAGCCTTGTGACAGGGGAGTTTGGTTTGTTCAAAGAACGGCCAGGAGGCCAATGTGTTGAAGCAAAATGGATGAGGGCAAGAGGAGGAGGAGGCAGCGAGGTGCATGTGGTCGTGGGGGCCAGATTATGCACGGCCTTATAAGTCATTGTGAGTAATTTGGCTCTTGTTCAGAGTGAGAAAGGAAGACTTTGGAGAGTTATGAGTAGAGGAGGTACACTCTATGACTAATACTTTAACAGGATCACTCAGGCTGCTCTATATGGAATAGATCGGGGCGGGGGGGGGTGGCGCAGCGAGGGCAGAAGCAGAGACGACTGCTGTCACTCAAATCATGAACCCATGGAGGCATGGACCAGGGTGGCAATAATGGAGGCGGTGACACATGACCTGACTCTAGATAGAAACTGAAGGAGAACCAACAGGATCTGCTGATGGTTTGGCTATAAAATGTCAGAAAAATAGAGGATTCCAGTGACTCCAAAGTTTTCAACAAGAATCCCTGGGAGAGCAGTTACCATTTACTGAGTAGAGAGGATTGAGAATTATACCTAGAGCTTCAAGAGAGAGCTTGTCTCTCTTGAAAATTTGTTTCCAGCCTTCCTGCTTGCCTGACTTTCTCAATAACTTAGCTCAAAAGCCGTGATGTGGGGCCAAGCAAAGTAAAGCATCCGTGTGACGGCAGAGGGAACATTGGCTGGCAAAACTATCAAGGCCAAGATGGGAGAAGGGGATTAAAGGGAGTAGCAGCAGTGGTGGGGAAAAGGTTATTTCCAAAGGGATTATTCCAACAAGAAGGGAGAAGGAAGTTATGCAAATAGAAAGGGGGGAAATTAGAATAAGTCCTGTAGTGTTGGATTGGAATTGAAGTTATCATCTGAACTCATGATTTTTCTACATAAAGAGACTGAAAAATGATAGATAGTTAGACAGACAGACAGATGTAAGTGTGTGTATAATTTCCTAGCACTGTGCACTGAGAGCCCTAGAAGCACTGATATCCCAAGAACAATGAGCACACTTAGATCCAGATTTTGACTTCTAACTATCACTCTCCATTAAAAGAAGCAAAGGTCTCTCAGAGAAATGGCTGAGTGCAGAGATGGAGCAAAGGAAGTGTAAGATGAGTTCAGAACACCTTGTGCCAGAAAATAAGGACGTCCTCAAAGAATTATGGTGACAGGAGCCAGCTTGACAACTGGCCAAATCTGGGGAATTTTGAGCATGAAAATAAGTAATGAGGCTATGAGTAAAACACTCATGTCTGTAATATTACTGTCTAAAAGTACATAACCCAAATCTAATCATGAGGAAACTACAGATACACCCAAATTAAGGGACATTCTATTTATAATAGGTCAGCAGTTTTGTAAACTGTCCTGTCATAAGAGTAAAGGAAGCCTTAGAAACTGTGTCAGACTGAAAGAGACTGGAAAGACCTGCTAACTAAATACAGTGAGTAATTGTGGACTGGATCCCATCACCACTGGCCACCTGATGGAAGTCCAGTAAGGTCTGGGGGGTCAGTGAGTACTAACATATCAATGTTAATTTCCTGGTTGTGAGCATTGTATCAGGTTATGTAAGAGAATGTCATTATTTGTAAGAAATACACACCACAGTATTAGGGGTGATTTGGGGCACCATGTAGGCAATTTGCTATCAAGTGGTTTCAGGGAGGGGAAAGTTCTTTGTACTATTGTAACTTTCTGTTACAAAAAAAGAAAGAAAAGAAAAGAAAAATGGCAAGAGTGAATGAAACTCCTGAGTCAATAGAGAATGAGAGGAGGCCCAGGCAGTGTAACATCGAATACGTGTACTGAGGGGTTGAATATGTCCAAGGAGAAGACAGTTAGCAATGTGCACTGTTGCAAAGGCATTGGAGAAGATCCAGAGTGAGAAAGGCCACTAAACTTAGATGTTTTTCTACATGGCAGCATCTTTACACATTTGCAGTACAATGGGAAAGAAATCAGCTATCCCATTCACAACAATACTGATGTAAATATGGATTTGAAGACCCTCCTAACAACTTACGGGGTTCTCTGGGCCCTGAGGTTCAGACATTGGAAACCTGCTTTTGCTACAATCATTATGATTTTAAGAGGAAAATCCCGGTGATTTAATAATCATATGGCTTTGGCCAGAGGGTCAGGTCCCTCTAATCCCTAGTTTTAAAGGGGTCCTTTCTCTTTTTTTTAAAAAAAGTTATATTTTCTTTTCTATGCTATTACAGTTGTCCTGATTTTTGTCCCTTTGCGCATCTCCACCCAGCCCTCCCCATGGCCGCAGGCAATCCCCACACCATCATCCATGTCAAAAGAGTTCTTTCTTAAATTCAGTACATTCTAATGACATCATTTGATGCTCACATTTTGGGCAAAAATGTCCTGGGTGTGGAATTTTTATTACACCTAAGTAATATATGTTCGTTATAGACAAACGAAAAGTGTAAATAAAAAGAGACAAATTTTAAACCACCTACAATCCCATCATCCAAAAATAATCTGTTAGCATTTTGCTGCCTATTTTAGACTTTTTAACTGCAAAAAAGAATCTGTAATTTTTGTTCCAGTAAAGGAGGGATCCTGCCCTTGCTATTTTATATATCGCACACACACACCCAGATAGAGCAAACGCTGTTTCATTGACTAAATATACTTCAACCACTTCATTTTTAAGGACGCCGTGAGGAATTCTGTTGAGCAGATGGGCGGTGATTTATGTAATCATATTCCTATTTGCAGACTTTTATCTCGGGCGCTAAGAGATCGCGCCGCAGCACTTGCCCTCGAAGCCAGGAATACTAGAGAAGACGGGAAACTGGGGAATGGTTAGACACCGCACAAGATTTTAAGCGCGCAGAGAAGGAAAGAAGGTCAGCGAGGCTGAGGCCTGCGGAATGCAACGGGCCTAATGCAGTAGGCTTGGGAGCGACGTTCTGCAAAGGGCGGGTTGTACCCAAGTGCAAGGGGCGCTGAATGGTGGAACCGGAACCCACCGAACTGGAGCGAGACCCCAGGACCGCTGCGGCGGCGGGCGGTCCAGGCTCAGAGGCTCGTACGCCGCCGCTCCTCACCAACAGAGGGCGCTGGGTCCGCAGCAGTTCTCAGTGGGCGGGTCGCGCAGCTGCCCGCCAGATGTGAACAGCTGGACCGCGGGGGGGAAAAGAGCTCTACCCTAGCCGCTGCAGACCCCAGGCAGGGAGAGAGCGAAGAAGGGGGCAAGGGCAGTGGCAGAGCGCCCCATCGTCGGTGCTCTGCAGGCTCCCAGATTGCCTTCGCTAGTGGGTCAGAAAGGGTGGCTTCCTGCCCAGAGGGGGCGCCGTTTTCTGATTTCTGCAAAAGTGCAGTACCGGCTGGCAGGGGCTCCGGGGCTGGCTCAGAAAGACAGCGTCGGGTCCACCGGGAGGGGCCCAGGGCCTGGAGAGACCCGCAGGACCGTATGCGGCGTCAAAGAGGGCCTGCTTTGAAGGCTTTGAGCTTCTAGAGTCCCCAGGCCTTGAATTCAGACACTCCAACATCACAGAAATCTCCCTGTCCTGGGTTCGTTGCGAATTCCAGGAGAAACTGAGGCACAGCAGGACGCAACAGTTAGTAGAGCCATCCTCTCCATATTGTCTGGCGTGGAGAAGTTGGCCTAAGAAGGCCTCAACCCGAAGCTCCAGTTAAGGACCCTGGTCAGGGGGCAACTCCAGACAGCCACCGCCCTCTAGACCTGCCTGCTGTCCACACCCCTGGCCGCTTCCCGGACTCCGGAGTAATCAGCTGCTGCGCACTGTTGTAATTGGCGGTGCAGGCCCCGCCTGGCAGAGGACCGGCGGGCAGCGCAGGGGCAGCCGAGGGGCTTAATTGCAGGGCTTTGGGTCGCAGTCTGGGCCGCTCGGGGTTGAGGGGGAGGAAGGGGACGGACACTTAGCTTGGAGAGACCATCAGTGGAGGAAGCCAAAAGACCTTCGGGTGGGTAGTCGGGGATCCCTTCCCCAGAAACCGGGGTGGGGGAGGGTTGGGGGACTTGAACCCCAGCGAGAGTGCGAAGAGCGGAATGCTCCCGGGGAGCTTGGAGGGGGGCGCAGTTTCCAGACTCCCCAGCCCAACCCCAGGAGTCCTGGTTAGTCTTGTCCGAGTCTCCTCCCTCTTCTTGACCCCCTCCTCACTCCTCTTGCTGCCACCCCCGTCACCCCCCTTCTCGTATCCCTAGGGCGCTCCCACCCTGGGGAAGAATGTGCCCTACTAGCGCACCCTTGCCATGGTAACGGCACACCCCCACCCCCGCGCACCGCAGCACCAGGGCCTGGCCCTGAGGGCGGCGAAAAAAGGTGGGGGGGCGGGGGGCGCCTCCCAGCCCTACGGACACACCTCGACTGCCCTGGTTGCCACAGCAACCGGGGGCGTATCGAAGTGCGCAGTCGCGAAGCGGCAAAGGGCTCAGCTCCGTTCAAGATCTCTCACCCCTGTAATCCACCAGCAGAGGACCCTGGTTCCTGTCAGAGACTGCCTTTCCCCAATTTCAAGGGCAAAGTCCAGAGAGGGATAATGGAGTGTCCCAGCACTGTAAGCCTAGGGAGCAAAGGCAGCCGAAGAGCCCCAGAGAGCCTGGAACGTGTAAAAGGATACCCTCTGTCCCAGCCCGTCCTCCCCTCCCAAAGGAGCCCGAGGGGGCCGCTGGCAGCAGGAAGCCGGGGTAGGCCCCGGAGGCGCGCAGGCCCAACAGCGGAGCGGTGATTACAGGGACCTGTCCCTCCCGCTCCCGGCTCCCACTCTCATTAAGTCATTTTTTCCCCTGTTGGAAAGTCCCCGTGCCTTGAGCGCAGGGGTTGGGGCGACCGCAGGCAGCTGCCGGCAACCACATGAGAAGTGGGGGTGGAAAGGGAGGAGGGGGACTGCGACTAGGGCCTGGCCAAACTCCAACGTGAAGGCCCCTGGGGGGGGCTAGCTGGGGGCACCTTAATTCCAGGGAAGGAGGGATAGGGCGGCGGGTGCCCCTGACCTTGCTTCTCAACCACCAGGGCCCTCCTACATCTGCCAAAGCCTCTACTTTTGCCTCTCCCTCCTCTTTTTTCCAACCCTCCGATCTTGGGCGACCGTAAAGCTGAATGACTGGGTTCTGGTCCCCACCCCAATCTGGCTGCTTCTCCCTGACCCTTAACCCCACTTCTGCCCGCCGATCTGTCCACCACCCTCATTCTCTACTAGTTCTCCCCCTTCCTCTCATTGGAACCATCCAGGATCCGTTAGGCCATGCTATTTCTTCCTCCTGCAAGAAGATGACCCGGCGGCCATCGAGGTGAAAAGTGGTGGGGGTGGAGATGGTCTCCTTCTCCTCTGAATGTTCTCTGGTCCTACCGTTCTCATTTCCACATCGCAACCCTGGTCCTCTCTTAGCTGTTGGAAAGTTCTTCCTCCCATCTACCTCGACGGTCCCACTTGACCTCAGCCCATTTCTCCTATCTGCAGCCAGCGCAAATAGTCCTGCCTTGCCCTTCAGTCAGTATGCATAGGCCCAGTGCCTCTTGGGCCCCTTTTCCTGCCCTTCATCACCTCCATATCTCCCTTCAGGGCCCTTACCCAATCCCACACACCCCTGTCTGCTGGGTTACAAGGGTCCAGCTTTGGCCTCTAGTCAGCTTCACGCCCAGAGAGAGGATGAGGGTGCGCAACAACCTATCTGTTCCTTCCCCGTCGTTTCCTCTCTTCCTTCACAGGGCGGACCAGCATGTGTCAGATCACCGTGACTTGACAGGACTAGCGTCTGGCCCCTGCCGCACCTCACCGCCCACCCCTCCCTCTGGAGGCAGCATGCTCCGCGGTGCTACAGCCTCCTTATTTCAACCCTGACCCTGTACCCACTCTCTTCAGTCTCTCCTTCCCCAGCTCTGTCCTCCTCAAGCACGGAAGGCAGAGGAGGGTGAGGCTGAAGCTAATGCCGCAGTGGACACTGCTGGGATGGAAGTGTCCCCCTCCCCAGGCCACCATTCCCCCACCCCTTTCCTCCTCCTCCCTGGGATGGGACAGCAGGGAACCCAGCCCCCACAGCACTCTCCTGGGTGAACAAGAGGAAAGGAATGAGGCAGGTGTGTCTGGCTGCTCCTGCCTACCCCTCCTCCCTGGGGACTCTCACCTGCCTGCCTACCTGCCTGTGAGGCTGTCTTTGGGGGGATGGGGAGAGAAACCCTGTATTCCACATAGGCAGAGGAGCTGAGCATGTGGAAGGAAGGCCACGCTGCCTGAGGCTATGTCTGGAAGCTGCTGGGACGCAGACACTGGAGGAGAAGGAGCTGAGGACATAGTGGGGTCAAATCTCCTAGCTGGTGGGCCTCCAGGGGGCCTCCTTTCTTCCTCGCCCCTCCCCAGGGGCAGGGAGATGTGGAAGAGGCTGGGGAAATATGGGGGCTTTTTGTAGGCCGGCAGATGAGGAGAGGAATAAGACGTTCTTGTCTGCTTGATCAAGAAGGGAGCCATTCTAGGATGAACTGAGGCAGACAGCAGGATCCCCAGGTGTGAACAGAAGGAGACTTGGATGAAGTAGGTGAAGTGTTCCTTCCCCAAGATCCTAATCCCACCTTCCTCTCTACCACCCTCCTCCTCCTTGAGGGTCTGTTCCAGAAAAACATCAGACCTGAGAGCCAAGGCAAGTGTGGCACTGACCAGCTCAGTAGTGCTCTCGTGGGGATACGGCAGGGAGAGTGTGCTTGCTGGCCTGCCAAGGGAATCCTGGTTGGGGATCTGGGGGCACAAGAGGCCCAGGAAGGATGTCCCCGCCCCCCCCCCAGTCTTACATACCCCCCTCCTCCCCTGCATGGACTCGGAGAGACCAAAATCCAGACAGTGAGTCTCCTGGCCCTCCCCCGCCACCCTTCTCCCAGCCGCACCTTTAGCCCCACCTGCTCCCTGGGGCACTGGGCTGGGTTGAGCTGGGTCTTGCCCAGGATTACTCCTCTCAGAGTGCCTCCTGTCTCAGCTGATGGGTGCTGCTGGGCACCGCCACTCGCCCTGGCTTGTGGCAGAGGGTTCAGGCACAGGGTGGACGGTCAGAGCTCTGCCAGCGAGGGCTCTCGATCCAGTGCCTTGTCAACATGCACTGCCTCCATCCAGTCCAGACCCCGCCTCTGGTGTGGAAGAGAGCTGCAGTCTCCTAAGTGGCTCCCCTGCTGTCAGTGTGTCCCCTTCAGCCAGCCCCCCCATACGTGATCCAGGTGGGAATCAGACCATGACACTTGCCTGCCTGAGACCCTTTCAAGGTTTCCATTCCTCTTAAACAAAATTCCCACTTGTTACAGAGCTTAGGACATGGGACGTGGCCCTTGCCTCACACCCCTCTCTTCTCCTACTGCTCTGCCCCTTGATTTCTTCACTCCAGCCCCATGGGCCTCTCTGCTGTTCCTCTTCAGAGTTTTGCATTCCCATGGCTTCTTCCTGGGAGGCCCTTAGCCCCCGTGTGCATGGCTCTCTCTTCCTCATGGGGATCTAAACATAAGTATCACTGCTCAGAGAGGCCTTCCTGAAAAACCCAGTGGCTTTATCCAAAGGAGCCCCGCTCCCCCGGATCACTCTATATCCACCACCCTGCTTTAGTTTCTTCGTAACACACAGCATTGTCTGAAATGACCTTGTTTGTGTATTTACTTGTTTATTGTCCACTTCCCCCACCAGCATGTAAACTCCAAGAGGGCAGGTGCTGTCTCTTTTATTCACATCTGTGTCCCCAGCACCTTATTGCCTGAAGAGCACCAGGCCACAATGAGTGCAAAATAAATATTTGTTCATTGAATGACGAGGGCAGAGGCCTGTTGGGGAGGGTGTCTGTGGCCTCTCTAGAGTTACTGTAGCCCAGTTATGTCCATTTCTTCTTTGTAATCCGCTTCCATTCCTTCCCTCCCATTCCAGGGAAAACGGTGAGGGAATGAAAGGAGACAGGCCTGGGGTTGCCTGGCTGACACTGCCCTAGGGTGTGGGGTCGTTCCCAGCCCAGCTGAGCCGCCTGAGCTTGGGGCAGAGAGTGGAGAGGCAAATCAGTCCTGCAGCCCGAAGTGAGTGATGAGGTCTAGACTTTCCCGCGATTGCAAACCTGACGACCCTCAGAGCTGGGAGGTTCCTATAAGATTTAGTGGTCCAGCCTCCTCTCCCAGGAGCCAAAGCCACTCTGTTAAGACCGCAAGCTGCAGAGAAAGGGCCAGCCTCAGGGAGGGGAGCCCTCCGCTCACTTGCAGACGCTGACCCACTCGGTGATGCGGCACTCCTCGCAGACCACGAAGCAGCACCAGTGGAAGCGGCAGTGGCAGCGCTCGCTGCGAGTCTGGCGCAGGATGTTGTGGCCGCGACCGCAGCACATGCTGCCACAGCCGTCCGGGCCTGTGCTACTCTTGTTGCACAAGCGGCCCACGGTGCCCGCCGAGTCCAGGCGCGGCTCGCGCTCGCAGAAGTCGGGCGACTTCTCGAAATAAACCAGGTCTGCGGGGTTGGCCCGGCGGCGTGGCCCGGGAACGCCCGGGGCCGCAGAGGGTGCCCCCAAGGGGCCGGCCTCTAGCTGGCCGCCGTTGCGGTTGTGCGGCCGGATGAGCGTGGCTCGGTGGAAGCGGTTGCGCAGCAGCGCCCCCACCGCGCGGAACTCCGGCGTCACCTGCCAGCACGTCTTGAGCTGGCAGCTGCCTGAAGTGCCGTGGCACTTGCATTTCCGCCGCATGTTCTCCATCACCGCCTGCAGAGGGAGGCACGGTGAGAGGCATCGCCTGCGGCCAGCCCCACAGCCCTCCTTCCAACACAAGACACTGGCCTGTGAGAATCAGAGGCTTTTGAAACCAACTCCCATTGAACAGAGGCAAAAGCTGAGGCCCAAGCAGGGTTGGGGGACGACGGGGTGGCACACCTCCTGAGCCAGGCTGTCCAGAAAAGAAATCTGCCCGCTCTGGGGCTGCTCTGGCATCCACCCCCCAACCAGGCCAGGCCCCGGGGGAATTCCCTCCTTCCTGCTCCCCCTCCTCTCCTGCCCGCCTTTCTCAGCACCTGCAGGGGGCCCTTGGGGCTGGAGGCTCTTGCTTCCTGAGGGGGGATCCCAGATCCTCAGGGAAATTCCCTCTCTTTCCATCCCTCGGTGGGGGCCAAGAGCTGGCATTTGCTGCCCCCACTACATCCCACCCCCATAGCCTCTGGCCTTGCTCCAGGCTGTGAGTTGGGGCTGCAGGGAGTCTGAGAAAGCCCCTTTCCTCCCCTGGGCCCTGCAAGCTCTTGAGGTTTAAGGAGGTGGGAGGTGGGAGGGACAGGGGAGACACCCTTTCCCCCAATATACTAGCTGGGGCTTATTCTGCCCAGTGCCACAGTTCCCCCTAGAAAACAGTGAAACCAACAGGACTCAAGGGCTTTCCTTGAATGCAGAATGGGGAGAGACCCCAAAGAACCAGACCCTTAACCCACTGAAAGGAGAGAGAGAGATTCCCAGACCCCCAAAGGGGGTGGTTAGGGAACAGAACCTACCCACAGCCTCCAGCTCTCAACCTGCCCTGGAGTGTCCTCCCAAAGAAGCCTCACCAGAGGACCTAGAGGGAGTTGGTCACACACTTCTCTCCCATCACTCCACTTTAGAAACCCCCTCAGGCAGGGAGAGCAATGACCTGAGCCCCCCAACCCGGGCAGTAGGGCCATGAGAGAGTGCCCCTCGTCCTCCAAGTTTTAAAGGACTCCTGACGCCTGTGGTGTCAGCACCACGTGGGAACCAGCCCAATGTCTGCCCTGGCCAACAGCTCCAGAACATCTGCTTCCCACAGGCAGCAGCCATTAATTAACCAGTTTAACGAGAAGGAGGAGTTGCTGCTGGTAGGGGCTGGGATAGTATTGAAGCTTGGGAAAAGAGCTGCATGGACAGGGCAGGGCTGGGGGGGCTGGGCTGGACCCGAGGGTCGACATGCCTCAGTTTACCTCACCTCTAAGCCAGAATGGAAAGATCGGAATCAGCTTGGAGTTTTTGTGGAAGAAGAAGGCGAAGCAGCTCAGGCTGAGAGGCCAGGAGAAAGGAGAGTGAGATGGAAAAGGTGCCAGCCAGAGTGAGGGGGAGCCAGGACCGAGGCCTAAGCAGGCCTTGGCAGGGCGAGAGAAGGGGTGGAGGCCAAATAATCAGAAAAGGAAGGTGCCGAACTACCACGAGGGCTAGGAGGCACCTTGGTGTGGGCGTGCACATAGAATGGGCTTCGCCGTGAGCACAACAGCAGGGCCTCGGAGCTCAGCT
This sequence comes from Sturnira hondurensis, assembly GCF_014824575.4. Lineage (NCBI taxonomy): Eukaryota > Metazoa > Chordata > Mammalia > Chiroptera > Phyllostomidae > Sturnira > Sturnira hondurensis. The sequence goes on along the minus strand of NW_028092868.1, from coordinate 2,782,314 downwards.
GCCCCAGGGGTGCGTCCTGCCTCTACCGCTTTCTCGCTGGTTACACCCCCTTGTGCAAGTTCAGGCTCTTTGTGCCTCAGTTTCCACGTCTTAACCTGAGGTTCATAATAGTACTGTCAACAGGAAGTTGTATGAATTAAATAGGCTACTATGCAGTCAAGTGCTCCAAACAGTGCCTAACCTATAGTAAGCACGCAGTGAATCCAGTTTACTATTACTTTCCTTTGGTCTCTCTCTCTCTCTCTCTCTTAAATGAATGACACCTTTGAGTTAGTGTGAACATTTGAGAGTAGGGGAGCCTAGAGCACAGTTCCACAGCAGCCCCTGGGAACCCTACTTCGAGGAATTCCCCATCTGCACAGAAAGGTTGGGAGAGGAGGGTCACAGCAGAGGATGTCACAGTCGTGGAACGCTAGAGCTGATGGGCCCTAAGGGTGATCCAGTCCAAACTTCCCACTTTAAAGGGGGGGCGGGAGGGTGGCAGAGCCGGCCGAGACCCTTGGGGNCGCTGGTTACACCCCCTTGTGCAAGTTCAGGCTCTTTGTGCCTCAGTTTCCACGTCTTAACCTGAGGTTCATAATAGTACTGTCAACAGGAAGTTGTATGAATTAAATAGGCTACTATGCAGTCAAGTGCTCCAAACAGTGCCTAACCTATAGTAAGCACGCAGTGAATCCAGTTTACTATTACTTTCCTTTGGTCTCTCTCTCTCTCTCTTAAATGAATGACACCTTTGAGTTAGTGTGAACATGTGAGAGTAGGGGAGCCTAGAGCACAGTTCCACAGCAGCCCCTGGGAACCCTACTTCGAGGAATTCCCCATCTGCACAGAAAGGTTGGGAGAGGAGGGGCACAGCAGAGGATGTCACAAAGTCGTGGAACGCTAGAGCTGATGGGCCCTAAGGGTGATCCAGTCCAAACTTCCCACTTTAAAGGGGGGGCGGGAGGGTGGCAGAGCCGGCCGAGACCCTTAGGGTCTGCCTGCAACCCCGTCGTCTTTCACCATTGTTCCCAGAGGAAGTGGGCAGAACAGGCTGCTCAGCAGAGGGCCAGAGAATGAGGGCACAGGCTGTTTCTGCCCTCTGTCTCCAGGCCTAACGAAGTGCCTAGCACACAATAGGTATTCAGTGCAGGTTTGTTGACTGATTAGGAAGGGACAAGGAGAAAATTGCTGAGTTAGGGGGAGCCCTGTGGTCCCCAGAGGAGAGGTCGGTTGCAGGGCCAGGGGAGCGGGGGCAGAGCTTGGCAGAGGGATGTGGTGCAGAGAAAGGGACAGAGAAGGTAGCTCTCACCTGCCTCCCAACTCGGTTGTTGTGGAGCCTCATTCGTGCGTGGATGTCTCGGTGAGGCTCCCGGGAATCCAGAAAGTCCTTAGAGAAGCGCTCCCCAAAGCCCACGTCCGGGCTGCAGCCACCCCACTCCCAAGAGTCCTGCAGGCCAGGGCTGGCGGGGGGCAGGGCTGGGTGTTCGGGAACCCCATGGCTCAGGCCCTTACCGCGCTGCAGCGCGTCCAGCTGCAGGCGGTGCAGCTTCCGACGGAAGGCCTCCTCATCCCCGCGCCGGGACGCATCGCAGCCACACGCCCTCAGTTTGCCCAGGGCGCAAGCATTGGACACCGCGTGCACTACACCGGCTGCGGCGATGGCGTAGGCGAAGGCACTCTCTCGGAAACCTGCGGGTAGAGACCCAGGGAACACAGCCTCTGAGCGGCCTTGACATCCCATCCCTCTGCGTTCCCTACGCAGTCTTCTTACCATACAGACGGGAAACAGAGGCCCGGTGTTGGGGGAAGGTCTGTTACAGGGCGCAGAGTCAAAGGGGGTGAGAAATCACATCGGAAGTTCAGCAGAGAGGCTGGAGTGGCAGAGGTCTCCCCCTTAGCCCTCCTTTTTTGCACTCCCTTCTCCGTTTCACTAACACCACCCCTTCGCAAGCTCAGAATTTGTGTCTGCATCTCTCCTGTTGGACAGAAAGTATCTGGGAAACATTCTTCTGAAGATCAGGTACTTAATCGACTACCTCTCATGTGATAGTTGCACTTTAGCAACACGCCTGCAGAAAGAAGGCAAATGCGACCGAAAGAATACATTACCAGCCACAGAATCCCAGGCTGCAGGAAACGGTAATGGGCAGAAGGGTAAATCAGAGGAGCTGGAGTCTGCCTAAAGTTCCTGGGCTCAAGACTGCCTGCCCGGTGCCCCCTCAGATCCACCCCGGAACCCGCTCTGAGGCCCAGATGTGAGAGGCAGAGAAAGGCACCAGCAGCGTTTCCTCCTTTGCTGTCCACAGGACATCCCTGAACGTCTACTTTGAAAAGGTCACCACCCAGCCACCTGGGGTGAGTCTAGGTCAGTGGAGGGTTGTTTGAGGAGTGCTGGAGGTGAGCTCCGTGCCTTGCATGGGGTCAAGCACATAGTAGTGTTGGAAACCAAGAGGGGAGGGGAGCTAAGGCAGACACTTCCCCTGGGATGCTCAGGGGACACAAAGACTACCTGATGAGCCACTCTCAGGGGCTCAGGGCTGGGCCAGCCTGGCCACTGACTTGTCAACACTGCTGTCCCACTCTGTTCTCCTTGGTGTGCCCAGCCTGAGCCATCCTCTGAGAAAGCCCGGGTAGGTCTGGGACTGTGGCAGGGGAAGGCCTACTTGCAGAGGAGTGTCTGGTTCCTGGACCCACAAGCTGCTTCTTGCTTATTCTGCATCTGAGAAAGGACTAGTGAGGAGCAGGGTCTGGTACAAGTTTCTGACCAGGCTCTGAACCTGGGTGGGCAAAGGGAGAAGCCAAGAGCAATAATAGCCCGCATCCAAGGAGGAGACTCTACCTGAGGAGGAAGCCCAAGCCTGGCCAGAGACTGATGGCCTTGGGGGAGGTCAGAGGTCCAGAGGAAAAACTCTGGGTCCTTCTAGCCCAGCACCAAGGATGGGGAGTCTCAGAGGACTGACAGGTCCAGAGAGCTGACCAGGACTGGACAGAGACCCCAGCCTGCTCCTATCCCCAGTGCTCACCATCTGCATCTCAGGGCCTGTCCACCTCTTCCTGCCCAGCCAAAGCAACAACAACAACAACAGAAAAAGAAAATAGAAAAAGTCCACGCAAGATGTATAGTAGTAGTTAAGAATATGAACTCTGAAGCCAGATTGCCTGGTTCAAATCTTGGCTCTTCCACTTGCTAAATGTCAATAGCTATATGACCCTGGCTGAGTGACTTGACTTCCCTGCACCTCAGTTTTCTCATCTGTAAAACAGGGTTATTATTATCTGCCTCATTGCTGTTCCAAGAATTAAATGAGTTAGTAAATTTTAAGTGCTTAAAATAATACCATACTCATAATAAGCACTATATAAACCCTAGCTATTATTGAGGACTTCTTGCTATCTGACCTCACCCATTATTTATTTTTCTTTTTTTTCAATGTATGGTTGTTTCTCATACGTCCCCTGCTGGGAACTGGCCTGCAACCCAGGCATGTGCCCTGACTGGGAATCGAACCGTGATACTTTGGTTCGCAGGCCCGCACTCAATCCACTGAGCTACACCAGCCAGGGCTAACCTCACCCACTATTTCTATAGTTTCAGGACATTGTTTTTAGTGTCCCTGATCAGGGACAGAGCCTAGAAGCTCATGACCCACTTTAGAATAAGTCACCTGGGCCACCAGAAACCATAAAGCAGACCGTCCCTCCTCGTTGTCTCTTTCAGCTCACAGCATCTTGGGAGCAGACAGGAAGGGATGGGGATGGGGCTGGGGCCTTCCAAGGGGGTGTTGGGAATGGGCAGGAGCCGCAGGGGAACAGGCACTGTCTGGGAGGTGGGGCCCAAGGAAAAGGAGGGCAGACCCAAGGCTGGAGAGCACACCCTGTGTATATGCATTGCCTTTTGTCTGTACAACTACAAAACACTTCTTTTACTGCTGAGGCGGTCATCAGCCCACTCCTAGGATGCATGGCAGTACTCAGACCTCCAGAGGCAGCCCAGGTCTCAGAAATCTCCCCACCACACACACACACACACACACACACACACAGTGCAATAAAGGGATGCCCAAGGTCACGGAGGTTATGAAGCTGGACCCAAATCCCAGGCCCGACAACTTTCTGCTCAAAGACATTTGACTCTAGGGAAGACCTGCTGCTGAATGAGAAACCCAGGTAGCCCAGTTCCCAGTTCCCATGGGCCTGCCTATACATGGCACCAGGAAAGAGCAAGAGGCTGGTTCAGCTCTGGCTGATGTGGCTCAGTGGACTGATCTACGGCCTGTGAACCTAAAGGTCACTGGTTCAGTTCCCAGTCAGGACACATGCCTGGGTTGCAGGCCAGCTGGGGGCATGTGAGAGGCAAATGAGTAGCCAATCCATGTTTCTATCCCTTCCTTTCCCTCTCTCTAGAAATTACTTTTTTAAAAAGGAGAGAGGCTGGTCCAGGGGGATGTGCTGGGCCCATGGCCACCTTCCAGGCTCTGTTACATTCAAGGGTGGTCTGGAAGGATCTGGAGAAATGTAGCCCACAGCCTGCAGGGAACGTCCATGTCTACCCCTCCCCTCCCCCGCAGCAAAAGAAACCATCCCCTGGACTCCAGTAGCTGCCACATGTAGGTATGCCCAGGCAGGGTTTGTGCAGCCATCCTTTGTCCTAAGATTCTAGGCCTCAGAGAAGTTCAGCCCCCTGGGTCTGCCCCTAGCTCCCATTCAGGGCCCCAGTTTCGGTCCTGGCCCCGACTGTCTGGGGCAGACGCAGGCACTGTGCCATCTGGCCAGCTGGAGGGGGAGAGGGTGGGGCCACGGCCAGCTGGGCTGCCCCAAGCATTGGTGGGGGGGCTCGTTAAGACGCACAATTAGCCGCCCTGCCTTTGATCTGGGACAGGGACTGCCAGCATCTAAGTGGAGTCAGCTGCTGCTACAGGCTGAAGCCAACGGCCAGGAAGGGACTGTGGGAGGAGGTCTGGAGGGTAGGGGAATGTGGAGGAGGGAGGGTTCAGGAGCCAGTGGGAACCAGGGGGAACCAGGAGGGTCCAGAGAAGCTTGAGTCCTGTGCATGTGAATCAAAGAATCAGGGAAGACAAGCGGTCTGGTCTCCATTCCCTGTGCAAATAATCTGTGCATGCTTGTGTACCTGGGTTGAGAGAGAGGGAGACAGTTGTGTGCATATGGGAACACTTAGGGGTGGCACTGAATGTGGCTACATGTTGTCTCAGACATGGGTAGGGGTGTGTGTGTGTGCATCACTTTCATTTCTGGGCACACGGTGATGGGGAGGCAGTAGGGCAGAGGTTGGGCGCAATCTCTAGTCAGCTGGCCTGCACTGGAGTCCTGCTTCTGCAGCTCACTTACAAGCTGTGTGACTAATCCTCTCTTAGCTTCATGTGTAAAATGAGGATAATAACAGGACCGACTGAGTGGGGATTGTTTGAGGGCCCTAAAGTATAGATAAAGGACTTTAGAAAAGTGCCTGACACACAGCGAGTATGTAGTACGTGGTGGCTGATTTACTGGGTGCCATTAGACTGATAGGACCTTAGGTAACCCTGGAATATGACTGTCTGTACCTCTGTGTCCCTGCTGAGTGCTACCACATACCCCGAGCCTGGAAACATAAAACCAAGACTCTCTGAGGATGGATGTAAAAGGGAGGTGGGAGAAGAGCGAGTCAGGGCCTTGGAGAACAGAGGCTGGACTCTAATTTGCTGACTGCCCCTGTGCTGGGACCCTGGCTTGCTGCAGGGCCTCACACACCCTCTTTTTCGAATAGGTCTGGGCCGAAATAGGGAGGGTGTGCCTAAACTGTGTGGGACCTCCAGGAGCTGCTCTCTGAATGTCCCTCACTCCCTCCATCTAGCCCCTCTCTGCCCTCTCATCTCCTCTCACTCCAGGGCCCAGGTCCAGTCTGAGGCAGCTCTGTCCTCAAATCTCCCTCAGGTCCCTGCACCCTGAGTGAGAGGCCAGTGGGTTCCTCTGGTCCTCCAGGGAAGAACTCCCCTCCCGCTGACGTTCTGCCCAGCACCCCACCCACCCAGGCACCAACCCTCTGGGTCCTGGAACAAACAGCTGGGGATACCAGTGCCCTTGCACTTAGGTCACAGCCTTTTTCTGACTCCAGCCCCCTAGAGGCCCCTCTCCCCGTCCCCCAATCCCAGGCTCCCACACCACCACCCTCATCCTCTCTTTGGCTAGGTAAAGCCCTACTACGCGCCCTGCCTTCCCAGGCACCTCCTCTAGGCTGCCAGTCTCCTTTCTTTCTTCCTCTGTGATACCCCTTCAGCCCGACACACCTAGAGGACAATTGGATGACAGTAAAAGCATTAAGATGGAGGTCCCATGTCTCCTAGAAGTCCTTATTTTAAACATGGCAAAATACACCCTTCAGAAACCCCATTGGCGGCCTGGGTCAGAATGGGGCTCTGCACCCTACTACTACACCCGGGAGAAACTGAGGTCACCCGACCCCACAGTGGACAATCCATAGCTTAAAAAGAAGTGAAAGTTGGGAGGGCCCCAGACTACGGGCTGGGTGCACCAACTGTGATCCCATGGGGTTTAAATTTAGCTAGTCCTCGAGGCCACAGGCCAAGACGCACCAGGAAATAACCCCATGAGGGTGAACGGGGTGTGGCCTAAGAGAGGGGCAGAATGGTGGTTCTTTGCGGGAGGAGTGGAATTTCCTTCCAGAAGCCCAGAGTCCCCTACTTTGGGGAGATGTACAAATGAGGTGTCGCAGTTCAGGAGCAGAAGCCCAAGAGGTGAGGGACGACGCTGTTCTGAGGCCGGAGGAAGGAGCCCAGCTCCCCTGCCGAGCCAGGAGTCGCTGTCCCACCCCCTCCCCGCTTTGGGCGCCGCCCCGCCCGGCTAGCCCTGGCAAGTCTCCCCCTCCACCCCTAACCTCTCCCCCCACCCGTCCCCCCAGCTCACCTCCCGCTTATTAAACTGCAGGTGAACCCGGGAGCGCCTGGCGTCGCGCCAACCCCGCGCGGTTGCACCGCTCACAGCTCGCCCCCCGTGTCCAAAACCTCACGTTCTCCACCAGGCCTCGCGGCACCCCCGGGCGCAGCCACTAGGACGCCTGGCTTCATCAGAGGGGACGGGAGGGCCCGAGGGGAAGAGGGGACACCGAGGCCCGGGAGGGGTAAAGAGCTTGCTTTGCCTTGACCTTTCGGAAAGGACGGGGGTGTGAAGCTCAGCGCCCGCCCGAGTCCGCAGAGAACAAAACCGAAGCGAGGGCTACGGTGTCCTCCCCGCGGGGCCCGAGCGCTGGAGGGAGACCGAGGCTTCGGAGTACGCGGGTGACCTAGAAACCCGGAGTGGGAGCGGGCGCGCCGCGGCGACGAGCGCCGGCCCGGCCCGGCCGGGGCAGGAAAGGTGCAGAGGCCTGTCACTTCGCGCCGCCAGCGCGGGCGTTGGGGCGGGGCAGGGCGCCGGAGGGGCCGGCCAGCCGGGGGTCCGGGCCCGCCGCTCTCGGAGGGCTGGAGAGGCCGGAGAGCGGCGCAGCGGGCGGGGCTGCAGCTCAGGGCCGGGTGGGGGGCGCCCCTTTGAGAGCGGCACGGCTGGGCCCGGGAGCCGTCTGCCGCGGCCCGCAGGGGATTAGTTCGCGGCTGCATGCCGCCACACGCGTCGGGCTGGGCTCAGCCAGGGAGAAACAGCGCCCCGGGCTCGCGGGGGAGGCGGGAGGGAGAGCTCGCGGGGGCGGGGCGGGCGGCCTGGGGATGGCGGGGGGGGNGGGGGGGGGGGGGGGGGGGGGGGGGGGGGGGGGGGGGGGGGGGGGGGGGGGGGGGGGGGGGGGGGAGACTAGAGTGGCCCCTGACTTGGGGCCCAGGGAAAGCTCGGAGGGGTCTTGATGAAAAGGGAGAGGCCGTGGCTCTCTAAGTTCTCCCCGAAGTCGGGATCCAATGGAGTCTGATTCTCCCAGATTCTCAGGTCCCAAGGCCAAAGGGTGTAAGGGTACGCCTCCTTTCTCCTCCACTGTCAACTGAGAACTGGACAAGTCCCAAGGACCCGGGTCTCCACACTACCCCACCCAAACAGCTGAGAGGGGGACACATAGATACCCAGTTAGGCCTATCCAGGGGGCAGGGCCCCATTTTCCCCAAAAGACCTGAGTGAAGGCCTGAGATACCAGCAGGGGAGGTGGTTGTGTGCAGAAGTGAGTGACAAACCCCCCTCGACCTCCAGCCCAAGCCATTGTAGGGTTGCCCAGGTGAGACCAGCGGGGGGGGGGGGGGGGACAGGAGTGGGCTTCAGTTTCTCTGAGCTGTGAGGGAAAAGGGGATTGGCAGGGCCACCAGGCCTGCTGGGCTGCAGGAGGGCGAGAATGCACACCAGCACACCCAGTACCTCTGATTCAGAGAGAGTTCTCCAAGGTGGCGAGGATGACACAGAGGCTGGTGGTGTACCCTGCCGGGAAGAGCTTCTTCGGAAGTACAGACCTTTTACCTGCCCAGGCTTCCCTCACCTACACCATTTGGCAAAAGTCCCCAACCCCTCTTCATGCCGATTCTGGGCACTTCATTACTCACAGGCTTGCCAACCTCAGTGCTGTTTGCTAGGTAGAGGGTAAAGTGAGGCAGATCATAGATGCAGATATTTCTGGGCCTGAGATATGCAGTGTCAGTGACAGGACAGAATAACCTATGAGTCCAGTTCTCAGGCATGGGACCTGTCACCCTTGGCCCACACAGCCCAGCCAGGAGCCACACCTGCCCCATTTGTCTGACCCGGGGTGAGGGGGGGGTGGCTTGAGGGAGTGGGTTGGGATGACTGGCAGATCGGTTCTGAGGTGGGGGTGCTGGATGGGGAGGGGAGAGGGGCAAGATGAGGGGCAGCTACCTCTGCTGAAGATGGGACTCTCGTAGGGGATCTTATTTCGAGTCTCCAGACTGGAGCAGTTCCAGCGCTGGTCCCGGAACTGGTGCTGACACTCGTGGATGGCGATCTGGATGCCCTGGATGGCGGAGGCTGCCACGTCAGGGTGGCGCACGCACACCTCCATCTGCCGCCGGCTCAGGCCGGGCAGTGTCAGGCACACAGTGTTGGCGTTGAGCACAGGCTCCGGGGGAAGGCGGAGGCCCAGAATGTCATTGGGTGCAGACCTGCAGGCATGTGGGAGTGGGGGGTGAGTGAGTGAATGGGGGACCAGGAGGACCCCATCTAAACGTACACGGCCTGTTCCCAAGGCCATAGTCCCCGTGTTTCAACCCTTGCCTTTTAGGTTTGGGCCTGTCAGTGTGCTCCTGGGGCCTTCTCCTTTCCTTGACCTTCTCACCACTTCCAATAAAACCCACTGAGCTGCACACACCTTCCCAGGTTAACGTGGGCAAATGCCCAGGGCCAGAATGGCTGCACACACTGTGTTTAATACGTGTGCCCCTGGGCAGAGCTGCTCACACGCACTGCCCTCCCCAGAAGGCCGCTCTTAAAGCCCTATTGCAGAGGGCTATATTCTCAAAGACACACTTCTGCACAGTGAGGGGAACACCCAGACCCAGGAACACCCACACAGATGCACACTTCATCAGACATAGTCACACACATGGACAAAGACACACAAATACACACCATGTTCATTTTGCACATTCACCCAGGAGCGCTCGCATGTGCACATGCAGACTGCTGTTCACAGCATAGCTTTCTGGGCTCACTCACACACATGCACACACACACACACACACACACTGAGAACATGTTCACCTGCAGTCTCTCACAGACCCCACCTGGGCTACACCATTCCAGCCCCCAGCCCCTGTCCCTGCCTGTGGGCCGTCTCCAAGGTGGAGCAAGGCAGTTTGAACTTCCTGGGGTGGGGTGCATTCCCCCAGCACAGAACTCCGACTTGGTACGTGCTCCCCGCCCCCCGTGCACACACCTTCCCTTCTAGTAGCCATCATTCCGCTGGGCACTGCCCTGTCTCCTTGGACTGCCCATATTCTGTCACCGGCTCAACGGCCTCCTCTGAGAGCACTTTCATTGGGCACCAGAACTCTCTTGCGACACTGTCCCTCCCTCCTTCCAGGGTCCCCTGCCCCAGCAGGAGCGCCAGAGGCCCCTGTGGCTGGGGGTCCCAGCTCTCCAGGAGGGCGGAGCATAAGGTGAGGGCTCACCTGGGCAGGGCGGCAGCCAGCAGCAGGAGGAAGAACAGGAGCGCACACAGCGCGGGCCGCGGCTGGGGCCCGGGACGGAGAAGCAGCCGCCAGGGGCAAGGGTGGGTGCTGCCCATGGCGCGAGGGCCGTGACGGGCGGGGAGTGGGGGGCTCACAGCCCAGCGGGACTGGCGAGCCAGGGGCGACGGCGCATGATCCGCGGGGGTCGGGGCGGCTGCGACACACGGCTCCGACTTGGGTCACGGCTCCGGGAGCAGACGGCGCCCGCCTCCCCGCTCCATGGGGCAGCGCCCCCGGGCACCGCCCCCGGGGGGGGGGTGGCGGGCGGGCACACCGGGCACCTCCTGGCACAGGGGTCCAGGGAATTTCCCGAGGCCCCCCTGCGACAACTTCTGGTGCCTCTGGAGTGTAAGGGGGGCCCGGATGTGCTGCGGGCTGGGGACGAGAGGCTGGGGTGCCGGGGACCCCCCCAGCGCTGCGCCAGGAGCCTGTGCTTCCGAGGGCGTGTGGGGCGGGACGGGGTGGGGGCTGAAGGGGGGGCGGCGCTGGCTGTGCCCGGCCCCACCGCCCAGAGAGTGACTGTCCCGGCTCCCGGAGCTCCCCCGACTCCCCCCCCCCCACAGTGTCTCCGGGCTCTACCCCACGTGACGTCACGACGGGGTGGGTGGAGGAGTGTACGCGACTCGAGGCCACTGCGTCCACTCAGGATTCCGGGTGGGAGCGGCCACGCAGCGGGCAAAGGAAGGAGAGGTGTTGGAGTGTGTGCGCGCAGGCACAGGGAGGCGCCAGTGCGCAGAACGTGCCGGTTTGTGTCGGAAGGTGTGCGTTACTGAGGGGTGTGGGTGCCTGGCTGAGACGCAGCTGCTGGGGAGCTGTCCCCCTCCCTGCCCTCTCCGCCGATATACACACCTGCAAGGGCTGGAGGGGAGAGGCTGGCCCCTCTGCTCGCCTCCCCCACCTCATGGGGGACTTCCCGGGCTTGGCTGGTGAGGCAGGTGTGGGATCCTGCAAAGGGATTTGGCAGCTTCTGGATCTTGCTCTTCTTCGCTGTGTGACCTTAATGAGGTGCCTGCTGCTCACTGAGCCACCCTCCTTCCCTTCCTGAAACGAGATTAAGAAGGCCCACCCCATCTAGTCACCTTATCTAGCCAACGAGGGTAAAACTGCTAGGACTCCAGCAGCAGAAGCTCGTCTGGGAGCAGAACACCCAGGGGTGCCACAGCCTGGGAGGGAGGAGGGAATTAGAGAGCCTTTTAATCCTAAAAGTGTGCTTTGAGGTCAGCATATTTCATCCTCTTTTATATTACATGAAACTATTGAGGCTCAGAGAGGGTCATGACTTATCCAAGGTCACACAGCAAATAGGAGGAAGAGCTGTAACCAAACCCAGTTTGTTTGATGCTGCGCACAGCAGCAACTGCACAGGCACTGGGGACTGCTTGCCAAGGCCCTGCTTTCAGAGACTCCAGGTCTTGCCCTGGCTCTGCCGTCTGTATTTGGTTCTCTGGGAGCTCCCCAACACCAGCCTTCTGGCCCAGGCCACTCCTCTCTGGGGTCCCTTCCTGTCTTCCCTCCATACCTGTACTCTGGGCTGAGCGTACTGGACCCAGGCAAGGGCCTGAGAGCCAGAGGGTTGGGGACAGAGGCTTCAGCTTCTGGTTCTGGTTTTAATCTGGGCCCTGACAGTGAATCCTAACTCTCACTGTGGCCTTAGCATCCCCCTCTATAAAATGGGTACAAGCCTCCCACTCTATGCACACCTCCCTCCCAGACACACTACTCTCTGTCTCTTTGAAGTGAGCCCCTACTGGTTTAAGGACAAACTACAGGGACCTCTGGGCTCAGAGACAAAAAGGGGCCCTTTCTTGGAACTGGCCATTCCTGGGGACTTGGAGGGGAGGGCTGGGGCCTCCACTGCCCCCAGACTGTCAGGTGGTGGAGGCAGCCTGAGCAACAACAGGCCGACAGCATGCTCCTCATTTCGCTCCCTCATTTCTGCCGACAGGCACTGCAGCTGTCAGGAATTAAGAGCTTGAGGCTGCTGGGGGTGTGGGGGGGCTGTGGGGGGAGCAGTCTGGCTGGACAACAGGAAAACAGCCGGGGGCTGGGAGCAGTCTGCGTCAGCCAGAGCCTCGTTTGACCCCGTCCACCCCTCCCCTCCGCACTCTCTCCCACCACGCTGCAGGCACAGGGAGTTCGGGGAGGGTGTGGGGAGAGACAGGGCAGGACCAGGCTCAGCCCAGGAACGAAGCATGAGCCCGGGTGGGAGAGGGCACCAGCAGGGGCAAACTGGGCCGAGGAGTCATGCTGTTATTGGCTTCTGGGGAAACTGAGGCCCAGAAAGGATTAGGAACACACTCAATGAGGAATGGGACACAGTGAATGGGTTCCTAACCCTCCTTACTCCCCATCCAGGACTCACCCTAGCGTTTCCCCGTGATCCACGCATCATAGATACTCATTGGGGTGGGCCATTGTGGGAAATAACGATTCCATTCCCATGCAGCTGGGTCATCCTATCCAGGGACAAGGCCTGGGGGTCTGAATTTCTAACTGGTAGCCCCAGTGATTTTTGCGAGGACCACATTTGGGAAACACTTCTGATCTGCTTGAGGGACTGATTTTTCTGCCTTTGGCCTCCTTCTCATGAGGGAGGATTTCCTTGCTCTCCCACCCCCTCCTGTTCATGAACTATACGCATGTACAGGAGAGGGAGAAGACCCTTTCTTGAATCCCCAGCAGGCAGGGAAGGATGCCCAAGCCTTGCTTGCATTGGGGCGTGGTTCTGGACGAACGTCGTCAGGGTTTAGAAGCACCCAAGCCTGGGGCAACCCTTCATACTTCAGGGAGGAGAGGGCATATGTAGGCATAGGGCCTTGGCCTATGTGCAAATGAAGCCCAGAAAGAGCGTCTGGTCTAGCCCCATGTGACCCATGCCATGGGCAGACCCTTGGCCCCACCCTGGCCCTGCCCTGGGCTCTGGCCCTCAGCCCAGCCCCAGCCCCCGCAGCCGCAGCCTGAGACCACAATTACAGGGGCCACTGGGGGTGGGGGAGCACCAGGGCGGCAAGGCAGCTTGGAGAATGGTTCCAGCTGTGGCGGCTCTGGAGGAGGTTTCAGGGAAGGGCGAGCTGGGGAGGCACCAGGGTGAGAACAGGTGGGACCTTCAGCCCTGATGCTCTCCAGAGAGGTTTGTCGTGGTGAGAGGGAAGGAGTTCCACACTGATAAGGGAGCGCTTTGTCCTCCTGTCTGGGTCTCCGGGGGCCACTGCACCTCAGCAAGGTGAGGGAGCATAGCTTGCTGCTTCAGTCTCCCAAACACCTAATTTGTTTGGTCATTGAAGGGAAGGGGAAATGTTTTCTGAGCCCTCTTGAGCCTTCCAGGTGCTGCCCGCCCATCTGCCTGCATATCTGGCTGTCCCTGAGATGGTCACCCACACACCTGGAGCATCTCTGTGCTCTTCTCCCATCTCCGTGGTTCCACCTGTCCTCTGTCACTCAGCCTTGATGGCCCGGATTGTGCCTGGGGCTGAGCAACTGGGTCAGCAAGTGTGGTGGTGGTGGGGGGGTCGGTGCTGCGATGGGGCATTTCTGAGCTCTGTTTTGAGCCCTCTTCCCAGGCAGCAATGCAAGAGCACAGAGCAGTCCCTGAACTTAAAGAACCAGGCTAATAGTCAAAATGGTGTCTCTCAGGCCCTCATTCTCACTCTTCTCAGATGGTGGTTCCCAGACTCCTGCTGGGCTGAGTCACAGAAGATGGGCCACTAACATGTGACTAGCAGTTAAAGATTGCGGTGTACTCTCACGTGCACTAACAAGCTACCAGGCACCCCCATTTTGTGATAGGAAAACTAGGGCTCAGAGAGATTAACTAACTTGGTCAAGGTCAAGCTAGCAAACCAGGCCTTTTTGTCACGGTATCATGCTACTTCCTCTGAATTCCTTTTAACCCGCTTGGGTTGGTATTAGTTCATGCTGCTGCCTCAGTTTCCCTCTCTGACATCACCCATTCCATACACTCCCTACTCTCAGGACCTAGAAGTAAATACGGGGCGGGAGGCATCCCAGACAGTCCGGAACTCTAGCAGCTTGACCCAAGCTGCCTGTGGCTCTCTGTTTCTTTTCATCCTACCCTCTCCCACCTACCACTTCTGACCTGTCAGTTGGTCCCTTTCACAGGGAAACCGGGCTCTGTGCACCCTCTGCTGGTCCCTGAGAGAAGTACAGGAGATTATTTTTTAAATACAAATTGGAGACCTCTGGGGAAAAGCAGAGCTCTGAATATAAACCCTATCTGTAGGGAGTTTGTTTCCTTTCACCTCTGCATGGCCCACAATTGCCAGGTCCACTTTTTCCCCTTGGCAAGTTATCCAAGCCCACTTGGATCGAGAAGTTCTGAGTCCAAATTCTCCATGCCACATCCCTAATGTCCAGGCATTTAACCTAAGGGAGCCAGGAGAAACAGGAAGGAAAACCCAGGTGCCCCTTCCTTCTCACAGCAACCTATCCCCACCCCCTCTTCACACTCTGGGGCCCCCCCTGACCCTTGAGGGCTGAACCAGGCTAGGTCATAGCAGTGGCTGGAGGGGCATTGCAGGGGAAGACATGCACTGAAGGCCATGGTTAGGGTCCATCACATCCGGGGTGTTTCCCTTCCTTGCCTTTCATCTGAAGGACTCTGCTGTCCTCCCTGTACCCCTGTTCCCTGTGGTCTTAGGGGGGCTGCCACTCCCGGTCATAGCAGGACATCTTCCTGGACGCTGTCATTGGTGCAGGGATAGGCAAGGGACCCAAGCTGACCCAACCAGGACCTCTGCTGGGAAGGCCTTTCTTTTCCAGATCACCAGCCCTAAGGAAGCAGACATAGAGCTGCCATTTGGAGAAAGTCTGTCTGCAGCAGGAGAGAACGAGGATGGTGCGGAAAGAGAGGCAGAGACCGCGGCCAGGTGGCTCGGTCGGTTAGAGTGTTTGAACCAAGGTTGTGCGTTCGGTCCTGTCAGAGTACTCATGGGAATCAACCAACGAATACATGAATCCGGGAAATAACAAATTAATGTTTCTCCCTCTTTTTCTTTCTCTATCTAAAAATCTATTTAAAACAAGAAAGGAGAGGTAGAGATAAGCAGAAACAATAGATGTAGGAGGGGGTGGGGGTGGGAGAAGAGATACAACATCCTTTGCGACCCTGGGTTCAGCTGTGCCTGAATTCAGTCTTACCCCTGGACTTGCCAGGGATAAGACTTGTTAATCATTTTTCTTTGGACCAAGCTAGTATGAGCTGGGTATCTACTTGCAATCATGTCCTACCTAATACCTGCAAAAAATTATCTTTCTATCCCTATCCTCACAGTAACTACCATTTCTGAAGCATAAATTTGACGTAACTTGTTGTGTCCAGTGCTGCACTGTGTGCTTTCCATAGTTTGAAAACACCCTTTCCACAAGTCTATGAAGACGTGAGAGTGCTGCACACCTTTTGCCACTCTCCCATTGAGAGGTGGAGGCTAGTTCCCCTTCCCTTGAATTTTGGCTGGTTCTGTGACTTGTGTTGACCCATAGAGAGCGAGAGCAAAGCTGTGTAACTTCTAAGACAGGAACAGAAGAAGAGACTGGCAGCTTCTGCCTCCCAGTTTGGCACGGTTTATTTTGCAAACCAGCCCTAGGTGAGAAGCCCACTACACTGGGCCACCATGCTGTGAGGAAGCTCAAGCTCGGCACACCTCCTCTCCAGGAGGCCACTGGAGAAGCTCGGAGGCACTAGACATGTATGAGTGAAGCCCTGGGGACTGTTCAGCCAGCCCCGCCCAGCTGCCAGTGGAGTCCGGTTAACCGAACGACCACAGCCAACAGTTCTGCAGTAAGGAGCAGAACTATCAAGCTGAGTTTTGACAAATTCCCGACCAAAAGGACTGTGAGAAGTAGCTACGTTGGGGTTGTTTGCTGTGCAGCATGGAAAACCGAAACAGCGTGATGCTCCCATTACACAGGTAAAGAAACTGAGACAAATGATCTGTGCTGTAAACTTCCAGGCAGCAACACCAGTTTCAGACATAAAGTTCTTGCTCTACCCTTCATACCTTGATGGGAGCATTTACAGTATTTGGACTATGAGAAAATCGGGGGCTTTGAACCCCAGCCATTCTGCCTTGCCCTCCCCTCTTCTCTCTGGGAGGAAGATGAGGACACAAAGTTCAGCTCTGGAGAGCCAAGATCCTCAAATCCCTCCTCTCTCCCCTCCACAGTTGCCATCAGCTTCCTGAGAAAGAACTAGAAGAAGAGAAATGTAGGTGAGTACCAGGAGAAATCTTGGGACAACTTTTCTTTGTCTCCCCCTCAGAAATGTCGTTCTGAGTCTTTCCAGTGTTAATGGGGGTGAAGTGAGTGTCGATGTTAAGTCTGACGTTACTAATAACATATTTCATCACATTCTGCAGTTCATAAAGTGCTTTAATCCTATGGACTTGGGTGGCCCTAAAAGTCTACCCACGAGTCCCCCAGGGACCACAAGCAGAAGGGCAGAGGAAGGTGTGGCACCCCCCAGAATTCTGACGGGAGCTGAAGGGCCGCTGAGCGCATCAGCAGAGACTCTGGTCTGCTCTCCCCATACCCCCTGCAGAGTCTGCCCTCTAAAGAGGGGTTACTACTTCTTCCCTGGATTGTAGACCCAGGCCTTAGATGTGTGACAAGAGTGAACAAGAAGAATGCTGAGGGGAGACTTGGCACTCTTCCCCGTGGTCACCAGGAAAGCCCAATCCCATGGCGGGAGGATAGGGACCCAGGGTAAGGGGCTCTGGGTTGCTCGTTCCATCAAAACCATCTCCTTTTGGACACTCCTTCCAGAGCCTGGCACCTTGAAAACCCGCAGGAGACCAGCCCCCCTCCCAAACTGTGGGCCCAGTCCTATTGGTTTAGATATCTTTATTGATACTAAACTTACCCATGGAACCCATGGAACCCATGGCCAGCAGTTCTGAGGAGGCCTGTATCCAGAGGCCTAGAAAGGGGCTCTTTGGTTTCCATCTGGGGGCCAAGGAGAGAGAACTCCCTAGAGCGTGTAGTCTCCACCAGAACTCTCTAAAGTGCCTCTAGGGGAGGGGGAGAGGCCCTCCAATGCCCTGGGCCTTCCTGGGCGCGCGTGTATCTCCAGCCTCACCTCCTCAGTTACCAGAGGCCTGGGAGACGGACTTTGGCAAGGGTAAACTCGGCCAGGGCAGCGCCCTCTGCTGGAGCCCAGATGTCACAAAGGTAGCGAGAGGCGGCTCTGCACGCAGTTAGGAGAGCTGCTCCGGGGGTCAGAGGCAGAGGCTGAGCTCCTTGCGCACCAGGCATTGGTGGCACTGCACTACGCAGCACCAGTGGAAGCGGCACAGGCAGTTCTCCTCGAGCTGTACACTCTCCTGGCGGTGCCCGCGACCACAGCACAGCAGGTCGCAGCCGCTGAGGTCCAGGGCACTGCTGTTGCAGGTGCGGCCCCGAGTACCGGGAGAACCAGTGCGCCGGTTGGGGGCGCAGAAGTCGGGCGAATCGGCAACGTAGAGTAGGTCAGCTCCGCTAGGCGGCTTGAGACTGCGGACCGCGGGCAGCAGAGCCTTGCCATCATTGGTGCCCATGACACGCGAGGCGCCGTGAAAGCGCTCGAGGAGCTCTGCGCCCACCTCGCGGAACGGGGGCAGCTTCTGCCAGCAGGTGCGCAGAGCGCAGGAGCCCGAAAGTCCGTGGCATTTGCACTCGGTGCGCGTGTGGCTCCGCACAGCCTGCAAGGAGCACAGGAGCGGTGCAGATGGAGACAGATGTGGGGCTCGGGGTGCGAAAAGGCCCAGAAGACAGACAGACAGAATGTAAGAGATGGGGAGCAGACTGACGAGAGGAAAAATCAGACCTTCTCCCCACAACCTCAAAGCAGACAAACAACAACAACAAAACGAAACGGCAATCACAAGGAGGAGATCAAGGAAGCGACAGCCCCAAGAGGAGGGGAAGAATGATGAGGACGGAGGAGTAGAAGTGGGCAGTGTGGTACAGAAGGTAGCACGGAGATTCCGGGGGCGGGGTGGGGGTGGGGGAAGTAGAATGGACAGCAGGGGTGAGATTCTCCCGGGGCGGGGAGGGCGCAGGGCGGGGAGGGGGGGTGCAGTAGTAGCGGTCGCACCTTCTTCCTCCTGCCAACGCTCACCGCCCCAGGCAGGGTGGAGGAGAGACTCAGAGCCCGCGCCCTGGGCGTCTGTCTCCACCACCCCTCCCCAACCCTCTCCAACAGGTATGTGGGCCTGTCAGGACATTCTTCCCTGGGCCCCCTTACCCACCCCCACGCCCGCCCAATGCCTCAGGCTCAAACCCTAGAGGACACGGGATGTGTGTGGGGATACCCCTAGAGCACCCCAGAACTGAGGCATGGGGCCCACTGTAGATGTACTACTGAGAACTGGAACCCAGGAGTCCTGCCCTTTATTTGCTCTTTGCATCTAAGAGTCACGGCCCCATTTGACCCCACTAGAGATTTATGGGGTCAAATGACCCAGGAAGAGCATCTCTAAAAGCTCAGATAGCAGGTTCTCTCCTTCCCCCTGGAACATCTAACCCAGGCAGCATTTTTGTCCCCTAAACGGAAGCTCCTGGGGCCTCCTCCTTGCAGAGAGGAAGGGAGGCTGCCAGGGCTCCAGGCTGGGCCTGGTCTGGGGTTGCTGGGCAGCCAGTTGACAAGAGCACAGATTCCGTTACAGCTTTCCCGGTCTCTGCCTGACCCCTCCTGGCTCCACCAGGATCTGCTCCTGGTTCAGTCCTTTCCAAGCCTATTGCACCTTGTACCTGTTCCAGCTCCTTTCCAGGCCTCCCTTGCACCTGACTCCCCTACCTCAAGCCCTCATAACTTTGCCCCAGCTTCTGCCCTTCTTTTCATCCCCAACCTTGTCTCCACCCTCTGTCCCTGCCCTGACAGCCACATCTCTACCCACCCCAAGCTTTACCCTACCTGTCCTATCCCAGAGATATGCCCTTTCTACCTGTGGTCCCTAAAGGCCCCAACCAAGTCCTCTTCCCTGGGTAACTTCTCCCTCCCCTGCACCAGGCCCCCCAAGTGACTCCATCTTCTAGGCTGGCCAGCTCACTTCCCACGTGCCCATCAAGCCTCCCAGACAATCTTCCCAGGTGGCCCCCCACTGCCATGCCGGCTGACACAGATTAACATACTCCTGCACATGCCCACCCTCCCTTCCTCACACACTTCCACAAATGTGCTCCTACACTCACACACAACTCCCCCACACCTACTGACACACACGCACATTTCCACACTCACGCACACACACACTCTTACCCATCCCTGCCCATACTCACCAGCCGGCCTGCTTCATTGTTGTGAAGCTGCACCAATGCTCGGATGTCCCCACCTCCCCGCTTGTGCCGGGCGTCCATAAAGAGCCTGGACTTCTCGTCCCCGAAGTCCACATCATCGCCGCAGCCTCCCCACTCCCAGGCTGCGCTGCCCTCTGGGGACCCCACAAGGCCAGGGGGTCCGAGGGTGCCTGGCAGGCCAGGGGGTCCAGGCGGGGCCCGCCTGCGGGGTGCCTGGCAGCCACACTGCAGCAGCTCACCCATGGAGCAGGCCTGCGTGACTGCGTGGCTGGCTCCTGCAGCTGTGATGGCAAAGACGAAGGCAGTCTCCCGGATGTCTGTGGGGACAGGGAGTGGCAGTCAGCCTGCAGCTCGAAGCTGAGTCCTGGGGGACCTGGTGGGCGGGGCAGTGAGGAGTGGGGCTGGGTGGGGTTGGGAGACAGGGTTAGGGCAGAGTGTCCAAAGATCCGTGGGAGAGGTGGGGCTCAGACAGCCTCCCCAAACCTTCACCCTCCCCTTGGCACCCCCAGGTCCCCTCCTCACACTGACCCTGCTGCAGGATGCGCCCAAAGGCCTTGCTGTGGCTGGAGCAATTCCAGCGGCGGAAACGGAACTGGAACTGGCACTCTCGGACCCCAAGCCGGGCTCCTCGTGCTAGCTCGGCCACTACTTCTGGCTCCTCCTGGCACAACTCAGCCTGCCGCCCTGCCAGCCTCCGTGCCTTCCTGCAGATACTGGTGGGGTCCATGACCAAGGGGCTGCCCACCGCCCTGGGAAGGGAAACACAGCAGGTCAGGGATGTAACTCGAAGGGCTGCGGTGACAGACAGGAAGACCAGCCCCATGCAGCCCACAGTCAGGAGTCCAGATACGTCCCCCCAACCCCACCACCAACTGAGACTGAGATTCTCCTATCAAGTTCTCTTACCATTCCATCCGTGTCTGTGTTCCCTTTTAACTTGATTCTAGACTGAAATCACCGAGAGCAAGGATTCAGTCATCCTTCTGTGTACATCCTAATCCTTATACAGTTTTGACTCAAGGTGATAAGGTCCTCGGCCACACACACACACACACACACACACACACACACAACATTCACATACACCCTACAGGTCACTGTCCTCATCCCTATCCAAGTAGTCTGGAGCCAAGGTTCTTTCCTCAGTGGAGAGACTCACAGCCCAGACCGGCGATGTTCAACCTATATGTCGCAAGAACCTTTAAAACATGCAATACCTGACTATTCAGGGGCACTGACTTCTTTTCCCTTGGATTGTCAAATTAAACACATGACAACAGCCAACACAACAATAGCAGTCTGGTGTGAATGAATCAAAATTATCCCTATTTTTGGTCAGATCTCATATATATATATATATATTTTTTTTAAGGATAGTTGGTTATGCTAATTCATCCTTTGTATTTATTTTATTTTCCTTTTTAAGATTTTTATTTATTTATTTATCTTTAGAGGGGAAGAGAAGGAGAGAGGGAGAGAAATACCTATGTATGGTTGCCTCTGCCAGGGACACACAATGTATCATGTGTCCCCTGCCAGGAACTGGCCTGCAACCCAAGCATGTGCCCTGACTGGGAATCGAACTGCGATCCTCTGGTTCGCAGGCCCGTGCTCAATCCACTGAGCTACACCAGCCAGGGCAAAATATATTTTTATATATTTACATATTTTTATAATATATAATATATCCTATGGCGCAGAATTATAGTGATTAGCTCATGTGTGCCACGAGATGAAAAAAGTTGAAAATCCTTGGTCCAGCCCTTCCCTCCTCCATGCTTAGGACCTGCCCATCACTGCATTCCAACTGCTTCCCCAACCCTTTCCCAACCCTAGAGAAGTAATGGATGGATCAGTGGGGAGTCAGCCAAGGGTAGGGCAGTCAAGCTGGCTCCCAGTGACCCAGTGACCTTCAAGAGTCAATCTCTAGCTGTCCACCCCCCCCTTATTTCACCTCATTACAAAAAGAACTTGAGGCGGCTCCCAGCGTGGTCACACAGGGTCAGCAGGTAAGACTCTAAGCATCTAAGAGTTAGAACCATCATTTTCTTTTGTCTCCTAGGCAAGTTTTTAGGTATTTAATCATGTTTCCCCTCAATTTTTATGAAAGTGTTGCATACGATGAATAATTACTATAATGCTACAGTGAATACCATTTAATACACGTTTTTGAGTGACTAAATGAGCCATCGAAGGAGAAGGTCCCCCCTGACCGCAGGCCATTTCAAGACTACTAATTAGTTCCCAAGGACATTTTACTTCTCCCACTGGATTCCGATGCAGAGAAGCAGACCTCCCCAGGCTGTCCAGGTCCTCTCCTGCCACCCACATGTCCGGGACTCCACCTAGGGGTCTGGGGCCCTCACTCTCAACTCTCCCCATGCTACTAAGCTCCCCAGCCCCCTCCCCAACCCTGCTCTCTGCTAACTCCCTACTTTCCCAAGGTCGGCCGGCATTATCTTCCCAAGGTTACTCAGTCCCCGTCCCTCTCCTCTCCCTCCTCCGGTCCTAGGAAAGCAGGAGAGGGAGGGGATATGCAGGGAAGAAAGGCAAAAATCTCGTGGCCTTATCTGCTTCCCAGGGGCTAGAGATAGCGGACTCTGGAGAATTCTTGGCTGCCTGGGAACTAGACTTGTTTACAGGCTAGTCAGGAGAAGGGATGGGCAGTTGTAGCGGCCAGAATCCCAAGGGACCAGTTTGCTCCCTGCCCTCTGGTCCTCACTCCCATCCTCAAGTCATAGGAAAGGGCACTCCAGAAAATGAGTGGCAGGGGTTCATTGGGCAAAACACTGAGCCTCACTTCCACACCCTAGTCCCTGTCAGTTGAGCCACTGTGGGCAAGTCAGGTCCCCCCCTGGGCTTCAGAAACACTAAGAGCTAGTATGAAAAGCTTGAATACCCCACGAACTCCAACACTAGACTCTGCATCAAGAAATGACTCCCTTGTCTTCCTTCTTCCTTTACCCCCCTTCCTTCCTTTCTGCTTCCTTAAGGAATGAGCTCTGCTGTTGGTGCCTCCGAGTCAGCATTGTCCTGGGACCAGCCCACAGAAGCTGTGCCCACTTGGGAACACCTGCACATTTTGAGGCTGGAGCATGAGGGTAGTAACAAATATGCGGTATAGAATATGTAAGGTCTGAGATCCTAATCAAGTAGACATTCCTGGGCATAGAAACAATGAGGCTAGCCCTAAGAGAAATCAGTATGCAGACAAGAAGGGACAAGCCTAGGGTTAGCCATTCTAACTGGCTTGGCCTGCGCCAAATCTTCCTCCTAGGGAGCTTGGTGACAACAGGGGCTGGCCAGTTCCCACTGGCAACCTCTGCAGATCTTGCCCAGGAGGCCCCGGGGTTCTGGCCCAATCTGCCTTTCCTTCCCACATCCACAGGGCCTCCGAGAAAGCCAGAGACCGTGGGGTCCTGCTCCGTCAACCTGCCCTGCATTGTACAGTTGAACAGTGTGAGAAGGGAGGCCACTGATGCTGGCCGTTGCAAAACACTTAGGTGAATACTTCAAAAACCAAAGGGCTGGAGGGAAAATGGCCACCGGAGGTATCAGAAGGCATCAGGCGGCTCTGAGTGCCATCCTCCACACAGCTCTTCCTCCTAGCAATGGTGGCTAACTCTGCAGCCACCCCACATTATACCGCTAAATTCCTGGACTCAGAGCCATCCCCTCCTCATCCCCAACTCATCAAAATCTTACCCAGCTTCCCTCCAGACTCATCTGAGCTCCCACTTGCCCTGAGCTCCCACCTCCCCTGGGCCCCAGCCCTCACTGGTCTCCCCCTCTACACCTTCCTACCCATCACCCACTGGGGGCTTACTTGTTATCCCCCAGTGGCATAATTACCCTGTCATGTTTTCTTGTCTATCTCTCCAATTAGATAGGAAACTCACTAAAGACAAAGGTCTGCCCTGGCTGGTGTGGCTCAGTGGACTGAGCGCCAGTTTGTGAACCAGGGGGGTCACTGGTTCGATTCCCAGTTGGAGGGCATGCCTGGGTTGCAGATCAGGTCCCCGGTGAGGGGCGCACAAGAGGCAATCACACATGGGTGTTTCTCTCCCTCTCTTTCTCCTTCTTTTCCCCTCTCTCTAAAAATAAATACATAAAACCTTTTTAAAAAGATGAAGATCTCACAAGCAAGCCCCATGTCAGCAGTCGGAGTGCACTCAGGGCTTTGGGGATCCAGTAGACATGGGTGTGGATCTGGGCTCTGCCGTTTGCTCGGTCTCCAACGCTGAGCAAATCCCTAGCATGTGAAGCTGGCCCTCAGTATTTGCTGAAGGATGATGAGGCTTAACCTTCTGAGCCTGTCTCCGCAACTGTGAAATGGAAGCAAATAATAACCCCTGCCTCCTTCTGAGGTGACATGTGAAGGACGTGGGTCCAAAGAGTGGGCTTCCGTAGCGCTCTTTGTCTTTCCATGCACACCCTTGCTCATCGCTCGGCCGGCACTGTGCAGGGCAGATGGTAGGAGTGCGGGCAGCGTTTGTGGATTCCTGAGACCTCTCACTTCTCCACCTTTCTGTTCTCACTTTTCCGCCTGGATCTGTGTGTCTCCACGCCTATCAGCCCTGCCCATGGACCAGAGCACCCTCCAGGACCCCTGCCCCCTTCCCCAGAGAGCACTCCTGGGTGGATTGAGGCCAAGGGGGTCACAGACCCTTTCGATGCCCAGCCTCCTCAGAAAGGTCTCACAGCCAACTCTCTATGTTCCCACAGATACTATCCCCCCCACACAGGTTCCCTCATCTGACCCTCAGCTCAGGGAGCCAGCAGAGGGAGCCCTGAACCCTGGGGCTGTGGGTGGGGGCGGTACGGGGGTGGGGGAGGTGGGTGGTAGAGAAGGGGCAGAAAAATGTTGCCTGACTGCTGTGAGGCGGCTGGGCCCGGGCCTGTGCCCGCCCGCCTGTCCTGTCCTGCTCTGTCTAACTCCCTAATTACTGCTCCCCCTCCCCCAGTCCCTACTCCCACCCCAACCGACACATCAAAGCCAGTGATGCCCCAGCTCCATTAACCCCTGCCTACCCACCACCCACCCATTCCACCCCTCCCACACCCCCCCTCCATTTGGCTCCCTCTGCGCTGTCCTGGACACTGCCCTTCCTACCTCCTCATACTTCTCTCCTCTCTACTCCTCTCGGGAGAGGCGGGGACTTCCCCTTCCCTGGTGGACTCCACCACACAAGAGGGCTTCCTATTGGTCAGGGCTTCGAAGGACCGAGGGGTGGTCACGTTAGTCTCCTATTGGATTCCCTGAGGACAATCTGTACCTCCCGCTCTCCCACAGAGAGGGGGTGGGCATGTGGGGGTGGGCACGGGAGAGCAGAAAGGGCCTGTATCCCTTTCCTGACTGCCTCCCCCCACAGTGCCCAGGGGGGAGAGCCTCAGCAGGAGGTGGACTCCTGGCTCCACCCCTCGGCTACCTGCACTCTGTGTGGCCTTGGGTCACCTCCTATCCCTGGGCTTGGCTGGACTTCTTACAGTGAGTGAAAAGATGGGACCAGATGTCTCAGCCCTTTGCTGGTCTAATTTCTGGAATAAAGGGAGAGCTCCAAGTGCTGTAGGAAACAGCCAAAGAGGCCACGTGGAAGCTGGAAGAACCCCGCTAGCAACCTTCCCCACCCTCAGTTGCCCCTCAGGCAGTCCACGGGCACAGGAGGTCTCCTCCCATCCCACTCCTGGCAGGAAGGAGAGCTCAGGCTAGAGGGCGCTCTCCCTGGGCCCCAGGGACAGGCTTCTCTGCTCTCCAAGTGCCTCCTGCTCTGGCTGGCTGGGTGCCCTGCTGCCAGCCTGACCACAGCCTGGCTGCCTGCCCCGCCCGCGCCTCATCCCCTCCGCAGCTGCATTTCTCTTCAAAGTACACATTCGAATCCCCCTGATGGGCCCTGGCGATCAAGCCTCTCACTGACCTCCCCCCACCAACTCCTGGCTTCAGATGAGAACAGGGAAGGAGGGGCCGCACCCCCCAGGAAGTGTCACAGTGCCAGGACTCTGGTGGGTTCAGGGCATGCTCTGGCCCAGACTGAGCCAGCCTCCTTTTGCCCCTGCCCTTTTCTGCTCACAGCCCCATTGTCTTCCCCTAGGGGAAGCTGCCAAGGCGGGAGGCCTGGAGGGTGGGGCTGGATGACCACCCCACCCCCACCCCCACGCCACCCTGAGCTTGGCGGGGACCGGCAACAGGACTGCCCACAGAGGCTGAGGGGCCCCAGATAAAGATGGGGTGGGAAAGCGTGGCCAGGCTTAGCCTGGGGTGGGGATCACAGCTGGAAAACCTGGGTTTCTGGAAGACCTGGGTCTGGTCTTTTCCCTGTCTGCCTGTGGGGCCAGGGATGAGGCTGTCCTGGGCCTGTGGTTCCTGTTTCTATAAGGGAAGGGGAGAGTGAAAGGCAAGAGGAGATGCGGGAAGGGAGTGAGATTGGGTGGTGTTTTTCCCAGTGGAACTGGGGGAGGGTTAGTTTCTTTCTTAGAAAATATAAAACAGAAAGAGGAAAGAGGAAGGGAGAAAAAGGGAGATTGATTTGGCTATTCTGAACTATTTTCTACATCCACTAATTGAAAGTATAAATAAGATGAGTCAGACATTAAGAAGAACTTTCTGGAGGGGAACAGGGAACAGGCAGAGGGAGCTGGGGACTAAAAAAGCTATAGACTCTCTCTCTGCCTCATTCTCAAGGTGGGATCTGTCAGGGCCAGAGCACTGGCTGGACAAGATGGCCCCAAGACAGCCTGGCCAATGCCCCTGGCCAATGCCCCTGGCCCCTGGAATCAGGGGTTCAGCAATTCACAAAGAGAGCGTTACTTTGTGAATGGCTTTAAGAGAGACAGGCAGAGAGGCTGGAAGCAGAATTTAGAAAGCATCAATTGCATTAGAGGAGGAAGGGGGAGAGGGAAAGTGAGAGGGAAATCTCTGGAACCTGGAGTCTAGGTCCCTGAGCCTACTCCAGGGCCCAGGCCACTCCCCCCAGGATCCTCCTTTTCTAACTGGGACAGTCCTGTCATTCAGAGTTCCTGGGGACCTCTATGCTCCCAGCCTGGATGCTCCCAGCATGTCAGAGTGGACTGCAGGGGACTGCTGCAGGTCCAGCTGCTTTCTGGTCCACCACAGGGCCCTGACCTAGCCAGCAGTGTCTAAGAAGTAGGGAGAAGAGGGCCAGCAAGCAGGTCCCAGACATCAGGGAACAGCCTGGAGGTTCCTGGCCCGAAAAAGCTCTAGCCAAAGTGAAGCTGGGCCAGGGTGGGTGGGGTGGGGGTGAGGGGAGGCTAAAGAGAGGTAGAAGCCTCAGGCCACCCAGGGGTGCTGGGTCTGGTCCACCAGTCAGATCCTGATCTTGGAGGGCAATGATGGGGTGTGGTGGGGACAGGAGTACAAGCAAGCAGGGTCAAAGATCCTGAGAAAGGGAATCTGGGCTCAGACCAAAGGAATGAAGTATCAGAAACAGACAGGACAGTGAGGGGGCCGAGGCGGTCGGGGGACGCAGGTTCTTTCCGAGAAGCATCTGAGTGAGGCAGTCTCTGGACCCCTTATCACCCCAGCCCCTCACTCTTCACCCTGCTCACCCTGCAGCTGTGGCCATGAAGGCTTCTGTGTTCTCCCACACCTGCCCTCCTCACCTCCTCCCCCACTCCTTGCTTTCCAGCTTCAGGGTCAGGCTCCAAGGAACCAGGTCTCCCTCCCTCTGGTTTGGCTCTCACCCAACAGCCCCTCCTGAACAGAGGAACCCCCACAGATACAAATCCCAGAAAGGTGAATCAGCCAATTCAGCGACACTCCATAAAACTGTCCCCAGCACCTTCAGCCTCCAGAGCCCCAAAGGCCAAGGCTCTGCCTTCCAGGACCAGGGAAGAGAGCCACCAGAGGACATGGTTGTCAAAATACAGTGACTGGCATAGTTGCCCACTGCACAGTCCGTCAGGATCACAGAGAAGGCAAGGGAGGGAAGACAGAGGGACAGCTTCATGGAGGCAGTGTCATTTTAACTGGAAGCATGAGAACAACTTGGACAAATGGAGAGGGAGGGCAGGGAAGGCAACACTACCAGTGAGAAACCCCTGTCCCCCTACCTTGAGAAAGGGCAAGATTAGGAAAGGTGTTTGGGAAGCAAGATGTTTGCAAAGTCTTGCTTGGGACCCTGGGTTTTATTTATTTATTGATGGTGAAATGGGAAGAGAGGGAGAAAGAGAGTGAGAAGCATCCATGTGTCAGAGATACATCAACTGGTTTACTCTTGCACTCCCCTAACCAGAGACCTGGCCCACAACCCAAGCGTGTGCCCTGACTGGGAATCGAACCCAGGGCCCTTTGGTTCACAGGCCAGTGCTCAATCCACTGAGCCACACCTTTTAGGGTGGGATCCTGGGTTTAAGCTGAGACAAATCCCCCTTTATACCCATGAGGTTTCTGGACAGAACCCGGGGTGGGAAGGAGGGAACTTACATTTAAGGAGTATCTACCAAATGTCAGATCAGGTTGTAAGTCATCCCCCTAGTGCCACCATCAAGCCTGCCAGATAGGGAAGTTGTTTTCCTATCTTAGAGTTGAGACATTGAGGGAGGTGGGGCGAGCAGTGGAACACAGTGACTTGCCCAAGTTTACAAACTTAACTGAAGAAGATGAGATCTCAGGTCTATTTCAAAGCTGCTACTGCACTATGCTAAACTAGGATCAAAGGATGCATATTGCCTAGCAGGGCCTGGGGTGTCCTGGGTTTGCCCCCTCACTGACACCTCCGAGGGACTGGACGCTCTCATGCATCCCGGATGAGGGATCTCGGCCAGTAGCTCCCTGTGTGAACACCCTCCCCTCTGTCTCCCTAGAATAGCAATTATCGACCTGTGTGCCCCAAGAAACTTTAAACCATGCGATGCCTGACTATTTAGTCAGGCACATTGACCTATCTTCCCTTAGATTGTCAAAACAGTGACAGCAGCCAACACCATAGCCGCCCAGTGTGAATGAATCACAATTATGCCTATTTTGTCAGATTGGCAAAAATACGTATTTTGGTGTGCCACAGAATTTTAGTAATTAGTTTATATGTGCCAGGAGATGAGAAAGGCTGAAAAATGCCCTAAAAGAGACTGATCTGCCCGCTCCACCCCTCCTTCCACATCCCCGGAGGTGTGTGTGTGTGTGTGTGTGGGTGGGAATGGAGTGCAGAAAATCCAGCCAATGACGTGGCTATATGCAGATAAGCAAGACCTTGCCTTCTTAGGATTGGCCGATGCATCAGTGATATTGTCCAAGTCCCTCCTCTCTAAACACCAAAGCTATTCCGGGACGGTCTTCCCTGCTCTGGAGACAGGGAAGGAAAAAAAAGTCCACGCGCGGGGTCCAGATGTCTGAGCGGTACCGACTGGGCACCCACCTTCCCAACCCCTACGCAAGTCCGCAAGGCTCAAAGTTCCTACAGCCTTGGCTGCCTAGGGTGTCTGTCTAGCTACGGCCAGCTCCGGAAAGATGTCCTCATCCTAGGCTGGCCAAACCTCAGTCCCTTTCACCAGACCCTCCCCGGTTCCCAGTACATTCTGAGCTGCACATTTACTTTATCCTTGACCCCGTATCTGCAAGATCCAGGCGCCTGAGCCCCTTTCCTCCTCCTCCTTGTTTGGGGAGGGGGAAATAGAGAAAGCCAAGGTCCTGACTCAGTTTCCCCTTTCCTGACACTACCGACCACACTGAAGGAGCCCAGAGAGAAGTGGATGGATTGGTGAGCAGAGTGGGGTGGGGAAGAGGCGGCCGTTTGACCCTACCTGCCTATTTGGCTCCTCTCTTTTTCCCAAATCCAGTCCACCTCCTTTAAATCCAGAGTCCTCCTCGTCACTCTTTTCTTCGGATCACTGACTACTGATCTACCCTCCCGCTCCCCGGTAGCTCTTTCCTATTCACCTACCAATTCCTTGGTGACCTGGATTGAGCACATAACCCTGGGAGGGAGGGAGGACACGGTGGGGTGGGGGGAGAAATACAATAGAATGTGCGGGGGTAGGTTAGAGCCGCCTAATGGCAGTTCGAAAGCGCCCCGGGTGGAGGCCGGCAGGAGAGCGGTACGCACCTCCCCCGCGCCGCCCCAGCGCGCAGGTAGAGCCGGGAGGCAGCGGGACTGCGGTTCGGAACAATCCGGCAGGAGGTCCCCACCCTGGAGCGTCAGGAGCTGCACCGGGACAGCCCGAGGCAGGACTCACCACCACAGTCCGCCGACGTGCGCGGGACACAGAAGCAGCAGCAGCAGCAGCCCGAGGCGGGAGGACACGGGCGGCAGCATCGTGACCGCTCTAAGTCCCGCCGGTGCGGGCAGGGGGCGAGGCTGCGGGGCCAGCCGGTGCGCGCAGGGGCCCGGGCTTCAGGGCGAGTGCGGCTCCGGCGGCGGCGGTCGGGAGGCAATGGCTCCGGTGGCGGCAAGAGGGCCCATCCCGGGCTGGAAGGGCGCGGCGGAGGCGGAGAGCGGACGGGGCAGCCAGCGCCTGTGTCTCCGGCCGAGCTCGCTCGGGAGAAGAAATCAGAGCCGGGGGCGGAGGTGGGAGGGGAGCGGGGCCCGGGCGGGGGCGGGGGGCAGGGAGGCTGTTGGGGTGGCAGTTGCGACAGTCAGGCGGCGGGACTCTCGGGAGGTAGCCTTGCGCCCCGGGGCGGCAGGCGCGGAGCGTCGCGGAGGGCGGGAGCGAGGGTCCGGGGCGGGGCCCGAGAGCGCTGGTGGCGGCGGGTCCCGCCTGCCTCGCCCCCTCACCTCGCCTCTCGCGGAATGGGAGCCCCTCGCCGCCGCGCGGAGTCGCGGGCAAGGAGGGCGGGGAAGCAGGGTGGAGCAGGGTGCAGGGGGGAAAGAAGAGGAGCTGAGGAATGGGGGACGGGCTGGAAGGGAGACGTTTGACAGGTTTGTTGACTGTAAAGAGAGAAAACTTCCCAAGAATGAGGGAGTTTGGGGGGGGGGGGTGCGGGGAGGGCGGTGCGGAGGGCGATGCTGGAATGGGGGCCAGGAGAGGAAGTCCGCCTGGGGCTCTGGGTGCTCCGGAGAGGGGTGTCTGTCGAACTCGAGGGTCGGACAGGCGGACTACGGAGGGGGTCACCTCTAACCAGACCCCGTCTCCGCGTCTCACGCCCCTCTCTCAGCCTCTCCTTGCGAAAGGGAGGAAGCCCTAGGCCTCCATTCTTGCTCCCCAGTCACCCCGCCTCTTCGAGCCCGCGTTCAGGGGAGGGGGGTGCGGAGGGGAGATTAGAGAGCTGGAGGAATCTCCTGGTGGCCTGCGCTCAAGTGCTCGCACGGGGTGAGCGAGCGATAGAGCGGAGGTTGCAGGCTTGCAAGAGACTGAAGGGTCAGAACTCACTGCAGCCGGGCCTCACGCACCCGCGTGTGCTCGCCTCCCGTCGCTTCCCCAGCTTGGCGGGGCCAGAAGGGGTGGGAGAGCCAGCTGCAGGTGAGATGGCATTTATTCGATTCTCTAATGCCACAAAAATGTCTTTGATGCCCCTGGCCCCCTCCCCACGTGGGGAGATCAAAGGCCCGTGGGAAGGAGGGACAGCTCCATTCATCACGGCCTCGGGGCTGGCAACGGCTGCAGTCCCCGCTCCTCCCCTCCGGCCCCACATGCCCCAGGGGTGCTGAGGGACAGGTGGTGCGAGACATTCCTCAGCGAGGGCCCGTCGCGGAATGGACTACCGTCATCTATCTGGAGCAGCCATCAACCTTTAGGAATGTACTGGGACCCGGAGGACAGATCCAGGACCTCAGACCTGAGGTGCAGACGCCTCAAGCTCCCAGAGGAAAGCTCTTGGTGGTTTGAGTGTGTGTGTGTTGGCGGGGGAGGGTTGGCCTGAACTTGGGGAGTGAAGCCACTTCCAAGAAAAACACCCCTGGTGAGCAGAGAGATTCTGAGTACCCCAGAGTGTGGAAACGGGTGGATGGAGAGGAGACTGGGGATTAAGGGGCTGTGGCAAAAGACCATAGGTGCCTCCCCACGGGATGAGGCATATCTGGGCAAGGGAGGGAAGGGTGAGAAACGGAGAAGAAAAATGGAGAAATGTTAGCCTAGGCACATAGGAAAGCCTCTGGGCTTGCTGGGAGCCCCGCCCCAAGGCCCTGGTGTCTGACCTGTTGGTCTAATTCCTGGGTACAGAGAGTTCTGCTAAGGGGCCAGAACACTCTAGAGAAGGGGAGGAGACCCTGGGGGAGGGGCTGGTGGCTGAGGGAGTTAGTGAGGAGGGCTCCGCCCAAGTGCTGTCTTCATAGCATCCAGATGCCACGTGCAGCCCCTGCACCTATTAATTTCCTACACACTTGCTGTTTCTGCTGGGCAAGCCCAACTTTGGGCACTGTTCATTCAAAGATGTGTCCAGGTTAGGCACACTCTCTGGCCAGATGGTGCCAAATAGACCATTAGGGGCTCTGTGGGGGTCCCTGGAGGCTGCAGGTGGCCAATGACCAGCCCCCCACCCCACCCCAGCCACCCCCTGGGTTCTGAACCCCCTGCCCCCACCCTGCTACTGTTATTGCAGATTATGAAATGCTCTCCTTATCCTGCATTCTTCTCAGAGGCAAGAATTTTAATGTATTTGTCTTTGTCATCAGGGGACCAGGGCTCTGGGACCGCCCTGCCTCTGCCTGAGGAGGGAGCGCCCCAAATCTGGTCCCAGCTGCCTCCAGACCCCAGTCTCTCTCTGTTACCACCCCCTCATGCCCTAGCCCTGCCCCTCGCCTCCCCCTTCTGAGACATGGTCTCTCTGTGGGGTGGATAAAAATGATGTTATTGAAACAACAGAATTGGGAGCAGTGGCAGGGAGCAGGGATCAGCTCAGGAAACTGGGGCATTTGCCAAGAAGACTTCTCCCCCGCAGGCGGCCTTTCTGCCCCCACCCCCCACCTTTCCTGCAAACACACACAGATCACCCCACCCCTCCTGCAGTGCTCCCTCTGGTCAGATCTTGCAGAGTATTTGTCCATCCCTGGACTCCCTGATTCCTCGTCCTGTCTGCCTGCCCCGGAGTCCCATTCCAGAATCAGTCGGCTCCGCGGTGCCTGCCGAAGCACTGGGGTGGGGGTGGGGGGGGTGGGCTATAGTCTGCAGTGCACACACCTCCTCGAGCCCCAGTGCCCAGGGCCTGGGGTGCCTCTGCTCACTCCTGTTTCCTTCTCTGAACCCTCACCTAGGAGTTGGCTGCCATCTGGGCAAAGCCAGAGCAGTGGTTTCTGCCCTTATGCCCCCAGAGCCTTCAGATAGATGGGTTCAGAAGTTACTGAGACTTCAGCCCACCACTATCACCTTAGAAGACTTTCCAGAGAAAGACTGGGTGACCAGAGATGGAGACAGAGGCACACAAAGACAGATTAAGAAGCACAGAGAGAGAGGGCTGGGCACAGGCAGATAACTCCACAGAAACCACAGGACGGCCTCACCTCCCCCAGACAATGCTGGAGAGCCTACTCCTATGGATGGGCTGGCTCAGGAGGAGGCTTATGCCTGCCTCCCTGGAGATCAAGTGTGTGTGCCTCTGCACAGACATGCATGTAGAGGGACTGTCACAAGAGACTGGAATGGGAACACAGCAGCCCAGTCATGGGCAGTGTGAATGGGGTGGTGCCACTCTCTCTGTCCTCTGGGCACTGGGCCTCCTTCATTCTTCTCCCCCACTGCTCTGCCTTAAGTCCCGAGAGTCTGTTAACTCCACTTCTAGGCCCTGGTGAGAAGGAGAGATGGAGAGAGAAACTTGGGTGTCTGGCTGTGGGGCTGGAGAGGAAGGAGGGGCAGAACGGAGGGGGGAGAGGCACCTGCAGAAAGATAACATCAGAATCGCTGCAGGCGCAAGCAGAGCCCTCTGTCTCTGTCGGAGACTCTCTTTCTCTTTCCAAGTCTTTCACGTCTCTCCCATCTCTCTGCCATCTCCATAATTCGGGCTCTATTTGTGTCCGACTGTAAATCACTTTCTCTGTTTCTTTGTTTCTCAGAATGACTGAAGCTGCAGGAGCCCAGGAATTTGGGCCTGTGACCCTTCCCCTCCCAATAACCCCTCTCTCTCTCTCCCTCCCTCCCCACTGCCCTCCCTTCCTCCTTTCCCAGCAATGGGACCTAATTCTCATTCCTTTAGGGTGGTGACAGGATTTGAGAATTCCTAAGGGCCCTGGGTCCCTGGGTCCCAGGAGGACAGAGGAAAGGCCAGCTCTCCAAGGAGATGGAGGGAAAGAAAAAGGAAGAAAAAAAGAGAGCCACTTTCCTCCCCATTCCGTGCCCTGATCCCTCCGGTGCAGCTTTCTCCAGCCCACCTGAAGCTCTGAGGACGCACCTCCCCAGCTGAGAGGGTGGCGACTCAAATGTCCACACTTTAGCCAGGCTCGTCCCTGCCTCACAGGCCACGTTTCCTCTGAGACTCCCTCTGGGTCTTTGTGCAAGGTAACCCCCACCCTATGCCCCGGTTCCCCAAGGAGCCCACCTGCCTCCCCTGTTCCGCTTAACTTTATCCATGTCTCCATCCTTCCTGTCACCCCATCAGTCAAAGGGGGAAAGAATGAGGTGGTGTGGGGAGCAGAGGCTGGGAGGGAGGGGCTGCTGGCCCACCAGGACAGGGCTGGGAAAAGTCAAAGGACATTTGTTTCCACTGAGCTCAGCCCCAGTGGCCCCGAGTGGGAGTGGTAGGACCCGGGAGCTTCTCCAGCCACGTCATTCCGGGCCCAGCTCCTGTCTTATGGATAGTGGGGTGGGCAGAGGATACTGGGTGTTCTGGGGGAGCCCCTACCCTCGTCTCCCGTGGCTCCATTCTTTTCCAGGTGGCACCAGCTCTCCCCACTCTGTCAGTGCTCTCACCCCGAGGAAATCGGGCTCCTCAATTCGGGCCTCCAGACTCCCTCCTGACTGTGTTGGTGCCTGCTGGCTATCCCTCCCTGGCAGCGGTCAGCACACTTTTCACCTAACACCTACTATGTGCCAAGCACCCAGCTAGATAATGGAGAGATGATGGTGAGCCAAGAGCAGACATAACCCCTACCCTCAGGGAGCTGATGGTCCTTAATCATATCATCCCACAAACCAATGGAAAGCCATGACCTTGACCTGTGCTGTGGAGGACAAAGGAGGGGGCTGTGGGAGGCTCTGGGGGCGGGGGACTGGCCCAGTCAGGGATGGTAGAGAAGGCTTGGCTGGGAAGGGAACACTACAAGTGAGATATGAAAATTAGTTAGGGTTCACTGGGAGGCACGAGGTGGGGGGACATTTCAGGCAGAGGGAACAGCCTTTGTCCGAGCCCTGTGGGGATAAGGAGAAGGTGTGTGGGCACCGGATCAAGGGCGGCGTGGGGTGGAAAAGGGTGGCAAGCAGCCTGGTGGGAGACGAAGCTGAAAGGCACTTGGATGGTCAGACCAAGTAAAGCCTCACAGGCATAGAAGGACATTTTCCCTTATTTTGAGAGCAATGGGAATGCTACACAATAAAAACATTGCAAGAGGAAAGAAAAAGAGATGGAGGGGGAATTCTAATTTAAAGGAGAACTAACAGACACACAAAATAAAGAAACAGGTGAACTACAGTTGTTAGAGATGCATGTGTAGATGACAAAAATAAGTTGATGCTTCCCATAAAAGTCAGGCTAGTGCTTGCACTGGGGGAGCGGGAGAGGGCAGTTCTGTTTTGAGGGGCATGGCTGGCAAGGTTCTGACCCTTTTCCTGGCAGTTCGTTCAAGGCTCTTTCCAGCTCATATCTGATCTGTGCTCTTTTCTGTGTTAACTGAATCAAAGGGTGGAAGAAGAAAAGCAATAGGGAGCCACTGTGGGGATTTCACTGGGACAGTGAATGACACCAGCCAGTTCTACATGTTGAAAAGATGGTTCTGGCCACAGCGTGAAGACTGGAGTGGAGAGGAGCCAGGGCAGAAACATAGGACCAATCAGGAGGCTCTGAAGTGACCCAGGTGAACAGTCCTCACAGCTTTGGCCTGGGTCAATGGCAGAGGAGAGACAGGGAGTCAGAAAGAAGCAGGCAATTCCACCTGGTATCGGGGAAGTAGGGACCAGTGGACTTGGGAGAGGTTGGAAGTGGGGGTCAGGAAGAGGGAGGCAGCAAGGATGCATCTGAGGTTTTTAACGGGCCTAACAGGGTGAACAGTGGTGTCTACTCAGGTGCGGAGCACTGGAAGAGCAGCGGCATTAGGCGAGGTGGGGTGGGGAGTTTGGGACATGAATTAAAGGTGCTTCCGAAACATTAACAAGAGCTGTCAAGGAGGCAGTTGGATATATGGGTCTGGAGCTCAGAGGGGAGGCCTGGGCGAGTCACGGGTAAGGTGTAATTAAGCTGAGAGCACACTGAGATCGCCCAAGGCAGAGTGAAGAGCAAGCAGAGCCCTGATGGAGGGCACTGTTTCGTGGCTTCGGGAAAGGAAGAGGCTGCAAAGGAGACTCGGGGAGGGCTCCAGAGGCAGGAGGGAATAAAGAGCATTGTGGTCTCACAGGAGCCACAAAGAGACAGCTCCTGGAGCAGAGGGCCATGGACAGCCCCATCGACCGCTCCCGAGTCAGTCAGGTGGAGAGGAAAATGCGTCTGTAGAACACACGAGGAAAATCACTGAGTCACTTACAGCTCAGGCCGATTTGCCAAAGCACAGGTATGACCCCACCATTTTCTTGCTGTAATACTTCCATCGGCGTGCCTTCACTTACCAAATCAAGGTCATGCTTCTTAGCTTGGCATTCAGGTCCTGCCACAGTTTGTCTCTTTGTCATCCCGGCCTCATCTTCCTTTTTGTTTCCATCTGAGCTTCCGGTTCACCGTGGCTCTTGGTCAGGCCTCCAAGCCCTGCCCCCACTTCCCCCCCCAACTCTGCTCCCCAGCAGGCCCAGCTCAGCCCCCACATCCTCCAAGATCCCACATACCTAGAGTTGGAGGCAATCTCTCCCATTCCCAAGAACTCTTAGCACCTTGAGGCTGTTTTAAAGGAAGTACAGCTTTTAGAGTTGATTTTGGTTGTATATTTTTTTCCCACTTGCTTGTGAGTTTCCTGGAGGGTGTGAACTACGTCTGGCCCTCAGTGGGCACTTCATAAACTTGAGTTCCGTTGAACTTTGAGACAGTTGAAGATACGCTGTGGGCAGGGCAAGACACTCTCAGCAGGTGTGGTGAACAACGTCCTCACCAAAACCAAGCCTTCTGAACTCTGGTTGGAAATTGGGGCTTCAGGGGAGACCAGGAGATTTCCTAACATCCCCTCACCGGGGCTTACACACAGCCCACCCCAGCGGTGGGCGGCTTCTCAGGGAGCCTAAGCACAGAGTCACAGCGCCATCTCCTGCCAAGATGGGGCACTGTTCCTCAAGAGAGGTGGTCTCCAAAACAGATACAAATCAAAAATAAGAGCCAGCTTTCAGAGGCTTTCGGCTTGGAGGAGGGGAGGGGTGGGTGCAACTTTCTCCAGTCGCCTGAAATCCTGGTTCATTCACACCAGATGCCTCCACTATGCCTCCGGAGTGCAACGCCAACCAGATCAGGGTCAAATATCTGAGGTGCTGCCCTAGCCCCCAAGATTGGCCCCCTGGGTCTGCCTCCGAAAATGTTTGGTGATAACGTGACCAAAGCAACCGGTGAATGGAACAGTCTGAGGATCACAGTGAAGCTGACCATTCGGAATACACAGGCCCAGACTGAGGCGGTGCCTTCTGCCTCTGCCCTGATCATCGAAGCCCTCAAAGAACTGCCTCAAAGAGAAAGGAAGAAGCAAAAACATAAATGAATGAATGAATGATGAATAAATAAAATAAAAGCGCACAGTGGAAACGTCACTTTCAATGAGATTGTCAACGTTGTCCAACAGAGGTGGCACCGATCTTGAGCTAGAGAACTCTCTGGAACCATTAAAGAGATCCCCGGGGAAGGCCCAGTCTGTGGGCTGCAGTGTTGGTGGCCGCCACCCTCATGACGTCACAGATGACATCAGCGGTGGGGCAGGGGAATGCCCAGCTAGTTCACAACAACAAAGGAAAATGTTTCAATTAAAGATCATTTGACAATAATGACAACAGAACCAGGAAGCGCACCAGCCTGCTAACAACAAAACTGCGGAAGGTGTGAAACCCCACCCTGGAAGCAGCGGGGAGGAGCCTCTGTGAGCGCCCTGGCCCTGTAAGCCCCGCGGTGCCTTCGGGAGGGCGCGCGGACGCACGGGTCGGATACTTGCATCACTGTACTTCTGGGGCGATACCCAGTGTAAGTTAGTGAAGAGAAACACAACAACCTGCTCTATGCGTGCACACGTGATTACATTGTATTTACTATGTTGGTGAAGAGCTAGAATCTTATGTAATGCCCAGCCCAAAGCAGGGTGTGGCTACACCAGGTGTGATTGGAAACAGGGAACAATCTCTGTAAAATAACCCCAAGTGACAAAAAGG
This sequence comes from Sturnira hondurensis, assembly GCF_014824575.4. Classification (NCBI taxonomy): domain Eukaryota; kingdom Metazoa; phylum Chordata; class Mammalia; order Chiroptera; family Phyllostomidae; genus Sturnira; species Sturnira hondurensis. The sequence continues at coordinate 2,744,518 of NW_028092868.1, read as the reverse complement.
ACACCCCAAATATTATTTTGAAAGTAAAGTCTACGAAACAGGGACAGTGCACGCAGCAGTAAGGATCAGAAGAGGATTCCAAATCTTAGAAGTAATGGGAAAATGCAATAAAAAATAAAGTTTAAAAAATCTTAGAAGTAGTTGATGTTCTTCAATACTAAAGGAACATTTTGGGCTTGGGTTTTTTGTTTTTTGTTTTTGCTTATTTATTGACTCTTTGGTTGGAGCTTGTTTTTTTTTTAAATTTTACTTATTTATTTTTAGAGAGAAAGAGAGGAAGAGAAACATTGATGTGTGGTTGCCTCTCACGTACCCCACACTGGGGACCTGGCCTGCAGCCCAGGCATGCGCCCCGACCGGGAATTGAACCGGCAACCCTTTGCTTCACAGGCCTGTGCTCAATCCACTGAGCTACACCAGCCAGGGCAGAGCTTGTTTTTATTATCAAGGCTTCAGCTACTGAGTGAAAAGAAATCAAATAAGGAGAGAAGTGATTAGGGAAATGTCCAAAGCTCAGGAGGCCGAGGAATATCCCTTAAGGGCATTCGTGGTCAGATATCTTCCCTTGGGCTTTTCTCCAGAACTTTCCACCTCTAAGCACAAGGTCTTGCACACAACATGTGTTCAGTAAATGTCTGTGGAGCCACTAAGTTAAAATGACTAGCTGCCTGAAATATCGACCATCTTCCTTGGGGCCATTCTTTTCTCAAGAGCTCTGGAGAGAGTTTTACCCAGCAGAGTGTCTGGCCGGACTGAAATGGCTGGTCGTCCAAACCCCACCTCACTGGGTCACCAATACGTGGGCAGCTCCAAGAAGGATGTTCAGAGGGCGTCCTCTGAAGCTGATCCTGAAGGAGCTGACAGCCGGGGACTGTTGGCTGCCCCCACGCCCTGTGTAACAGTGACTGAAGTAATCAGAACAGACTAATCAGGTGGTAATTATAGAAGAGGCCATATTAACAGACTCATAGAGGATTCATGTATCAAAAGTATTTCCTCATACATATTGTATAGACGTCAGCAGTTGCAGCTCCTGCTTAACCAAGGAGTGACTGTGACCACAGGAAACTGGGCCAATGTCAGCGACTCACATCAGAAGCCCCAGAAGCACTGCCCACACATCCTGTTCCCACATATCAGACGTGAAACTGTGGATGGAGAAACTGCGGATGGAGCAATGACCCCGCAGGAGGACGCACGCAGGAGGCAACACTGAAACCAGCTGGGAGCAGAGCTGAGGAACTGCTTCGTGCCAGTTCCCTAGTTCCCCTCTTCCCAAGGACCCCCTACATAAACTCGCCAGGACACCTGAGATGCTAAGATGCGCCTGGAGGCGACAGTTCCTCATCTTCCAGGTGGCCGGCACCTGGATAAAACCACTTTCCTTCACATCAGCACTTGCCTCTCGAGTACTGGCTTTCGAAGCAGCGGGCAGCCGAACGCAGTCAGTAGCCCCTATGACTGGGCAGCAAGTGCTTTCCTTGAAGGGGAAACTGAGCGGTGCATCTCCCTGTTTACTACGGAACATGTGGCAGATGAGGAGACCGAGGCCAGAGTCAGAGCCATCAAGTGGGAGAGCTAGGAGCCCAGCTTGCAGGTTTGCCTGCACCCTTATCTTCGCTCTCCTCTGCTGTCCTGCAGTGGCCCAGCTGTACCCCAGAGAAGGCCCCAGGCAGACCTCGCCCGTCAGGAAGGCTTCCGTGGACAAAATGTTATAGGACGGCATGTAAGTGGTCAGAAGAGGCCACAGCGTACCCAGCAGGCACATCAGTAACATTCCTCAGGGCATCAGCAAGGCAGGCCCTGGAATGCCCCTCCAATCCATACCCTCTCCTCTCTCTGTCCCTACTCCCCCAGACTTGTGCCCACCTGTTGTCTGGTCTCCCTCTATTCCACACCTTGTACACGCCCCTGTGACAGCACTACCCACCCGGCTTAGCTATCCATGGTCTGCATCCCTCTGGATCAACAAATCCCTGCACAGCCCATTGTCTCCTAACTATACCTTTGTATCATTTCACTTTTAATGTCAAATGACAAGCAAGATCACATCAGTTGGCTCTGGGAATAGAGTGGGGTTAAATCCAGCTCAACCATTTACCAACTGTGGGACCTTGAGTAAGTGATAGTCTGTCCGTGCCTCAGTTTCCCATGCCCTAGAGCTCTGATGAGGGTTCAATAACACCACAAAGATGTGCAACAAGACCAGTGCCTGGGAGATACCAGGCTCTTATTTTCTAGTGACGCTTGCTTTTTTAAGTGAAGAACTCTGGGTTCATCAAGTTCTCTTGCACTAAATAAAGTCAGCAGAACTCCAAGACAATTCCTAGGGACCCAGTTGCATCCGTATGTTATCACCCAGGGGAAGGGGATGCATTTCCTTGGACCATTAAGGTTAAAATAGTTTTTAAAGATTTTTTAAATTTAATTAATTAATTTATTTATTTATTTATTTAGTTCGAGAGAGGGGAAGGGAGGTAGAAAAAGTGGGAGAAAAGTATCAATGTGAGAGAGAAACATTGATCAGTTGCCTCTCAAATGTGTCCTGACCAGGGACCAAATCCACAGCCCAGGCTTGTGCCCTGACTCGGGGTTGAACCGGTGACGAACAGGTGACTTTCCACTTTGCAGGATCTTTTGCTTCATGGGATGATGCCCAACCGACTGAGCCACACTGTCAGGGCTGGACCTTTAAGCTTCAACGATACCACCTAAAGAAAAGAAGTACGTAAATTATAGTCTAGGTGGCACATGGATACGGCAAAATCCATGAAGGGGCCTACAAAAGATGGCATCTGGGGGAGCATGGCCTATGCTGAGGCCACTGCGACGTGCACCCATGCTCTAATGGAGAAGCGAGGTGTCCCGGAGGAGATGACAGGGCCGCCGCCCACAGCATAGCAGCGTTCAGCTGGCGTTCGTTCCTTCCCGCCCGTGGGTCACCTGCCTGACAGGCAGCTCCAGAGAGTTCCTGGGGTATGTGTGGAAGGCGGCTTCCCAAGCCTGGGAGTTCCGTCTGACCAGTCCTGGCCCTTCTCCGCAGCAAAGCTATGCTGGAAACAGCAGTGGAAAGAAGGCCTGTATTGGGGTTTGAAGAGCTGATTCGCTTTGATTCATAGGCAAATCACTTCCCCACTTACTGCCTCAGTTTCCCCATATGACAGTACAGGGTGGGAATGGATGAACTCAAAGGTGAGCGCAGGTCTGGGATCCTGTGGCAATGGTGGTGAATCCCGAAGGCCAGCAGAGGGCAGCAGACCCTAAGGAGCAGATTCAAAGAAGCCTTCAGACCACCAGAAAGAGCCCAGTGAGACAGGAGAAGTGAGAGGTTCAGACAGAGATGGGGCAATCCTGGGGACTGACGGAGGGACAGGGCTGCACAGGAGACAGAGCTCTATGTAGGGACAGGGTTAGCGGTGCCCCAGCTGACGGGGCAAGGCACTTTATCTCTCTGAGTTAATAGCAGTTAGAGACCAACTGGCTGGTATTCAAAAGGCAGCATTTCATTCCAGCACCACCTTCCCTGGGGCGCCCCCACAATTGGGTGGGGGTTGAAGGTGAGATTCACTCCTAGTCTCTCTCCCCCCTTACAAAAAATATTTTTAAATACTCGGGGGAAAGAAATGTGGCTACATGGAACACTATTATGTTCTACAGAAGACTCAAATGTCTCATTTTTACCTCATCTAAGTTCAGAACGAATTTGTCTTTCAAGGGTCTTTAAACAAGCCCTGGCCGGAGTGGATGGTCGGGCATCAGCCCACAAAGCAAAAGGCCCGTGGTTCCGCTCCCTGCCAAGGCACGGGTCTGGGTCGCAGGGGGCCTCTCACGGGTGTTTCTCTCCCTCTCTTCCCCTCGCTCTAAAAATAAATAACTAAAAAAATATGTTTAAAACAGGCAGTTCATTACCACATTACTGGTAATAATAATTATTATTATAATAATAAACCTAGAAACAACCTAAATGTCCAATAGAGGACAATTATCTACAGATAGGAGACAATTATAGCAAATATCATAAAATATAAACTCTCTACACAGACTGATGGGGTCAAGACATACTGCTCATGAAGAAAACACGAACAGTGCACCAGCGTAAATCCTCTAAGAGGTAAATTTCTGGAAGGAAACACAGAAGCGGTTCGTGGCGGGGTGACGCGGGCAAGGGAGATGGGCTTTTCCGTGTTACTCGTCTGAGCGCTGCTTTGGAATTCTGTGACCATATGTATGTATTATATTTTTAAATGTCAACAGGGATGATCTGGTAGGAAGATGGTATATCATTTTTTGGTTTTTATATTTTACATTAAAGATGTGAAGATTGGTATTTTGATGGGCTGTACATGATAAGGTCCCCCAAACCGGGGCAACATAATAAAACGCAGGCAGAAGTCTCACTCCCGCCCTGTTCTCCTCGCCCCACTCTCTTCCCTTCCCTCCCCCGGCCCATCTTCTGCCAATCTGTTACTGGACTGAAGGCCAGTAAACCAGACAGGTTTATTGATTGAGAACGCACCAACTGAGAAGATGGGAGCCCTAGTGGTACCCCAAAACCATCTTAAGAAAGTACAGGATTCAGGCTCCTTTTATGTAAAGGGAAGGGGAAATGGGAGGGGCAAGAGGTGAGGGGCCAAGGCTAACCTCTGGGTGCCAGCAGGGGTCTGAGAACGGTTGTGCCAGTTGCCAGTGAGTCGAGTCTTATCAAAGACTTGCAGGAATCTGGACAAGACATACTTCGCTTATCTCCTCGAGCTGCAAGCAGAATTCCTCTAATGTTTAGCGTGTCTATATGCAGGACTCAGCAGAAGCCAACTAGCCTGAAGGCCATGGGAACAAAGCAGGCTCGAACAGGATGCAGCCAGAGAGGCCAGGCATCTCACTCTGTTGTGTATCCTCAGGGTGACCCCTGCTATTGTTTCCCATACGCTGCCAGTGTTTCTTTGTGCAGAACAGAGACATACAAGGGCATATTTAGTCCCCTTTTCTCATACAGAAGTCGACATTCTGTGTCCACTGCCTTGCACCTTGCTTTTTCCATTTAATGGTGTGTTCTGGATGTCTATATCACTAAAAAAATCTCTCACAACTCTCCCTCCCCTCTCCCCCCCTTTTCTAATGTAAGCATTCAGTGCTGTAACCTTCCCCCTCGGCACTGTTTAAGCCATTTGAGGGATGTGCAAGTCAGGGCTCAAAGAAAGCGAGTGATTTGCCGAAAGTCAGCTTGATGACACTTAGCTGAGCAGAACAGGTCTGTTGAGGCCCAGGCTGTTCTCAAAGCTTCTGTGTGGCCACTGGGCAAGCTAGGACTTCTTGGGACAAATGTCCACTTGAGTATGCATGCTACCCAGGGACTCTGAAGGAGAAAGCTTGGACCTGGCCTATGATTAGTACTTAAACATGTGCAGCTTGCGGACTGGGATTTTTCTGAAGATAGACTGAGGGAGGGAATGGACAGGGAGAGAGCGAGCTCGCTCTAGCACAGTGTAATGGGCCCTGAGGCAGAGGTACTGTGTGTGAAAAACAACCCGGCAGAAGAGGCTGTGCTGGGCAGCAGGGCCAGGATGCCGGACAACGCTGGGAGTCCAGGTGGGAAGTGAGTCCGCTCCTGACCGTAATCCGATACTCACTCCACACCCTGAGACCTGGAAGGAGAAAGCTTGACACGGTGGGGGAAGGGTATTCCTAGAGGCCAGCAGCTCCCCTGCAGAAACAACTTTGAAAGAGCTGGTCTAAATATCTAGACAGACAGTGTCTGTTGGCCTAGAGGGAGACGGAAGCCACAGCGGTCTGTGGCCAGAAGAGGAGGGAAATGGCACATGCAGTGGTGTGGGTGGTAGGGTGGCCTGGGCCAGTGGAGAGAGGGGTGGCGGAGCAGAGGGCAGCAAGGCAGGGGACTGCAGCCTGCCTGATAGCTCTGACTAGGTGAGGAACAGGCTCAAAACTCCTAGAAGAACCTGCGGGGAGGGGGTATCCCAGAGAGGACCAGAGCAGGCCTTTTCGCTGGTCTAAGGGGTATAATTCTGAGCTCCGAGATTGTGGTAGATAAGCTGCAACTGTGGCACAGTCCTTATGATCAGCAGGTGAGATATGAAGGCACACAGCTCGCATGGCTTTATTTTTGTCATTTATTTTACTTTAAATAGGCATCACAAGCTGCACAAAAGACATTGTTATCAACGAATACGTGAGGGCCCTGAAGCTCAGAGTCTTCCCAGCTCACATAACAAGAAATGATCACCTCATTCTTCCACTCAGTTTCTTTCAAATCTGGGTGCACGTAACTGACTACAGGGAGGGACCTGCAACACCTCACAGAGGTCCTGGGTTTGCACCTGGACACCGAATGGGATGAAGTTCAGGTGGTATGTTTTTTAGAGGGGCCAGAGTGCATTTCATTAGGCACGGGGATTTCTGGGGTTGGGTGCAGCACAGCACAGAGGCTGTGTACGAGTGCTGGGCAGCCACAGGGGAGGGCCGTCGCTGCGGTTGCTCTGTGAGGCCCACTCCATTCCTCCTCATTTCAGAGTGGCCATGAAATTGGGAGAACTGACCTTAGTCAAGGATAAGTGCTGAGAGGTCTAAGTCAAACTACTTCTCTGGGTCATGGTTTTGGTAGGAGCATGTGGCCCACGTTGGGCTAATGAGATAGAAAGAGAAATTTGCTGAGGGCTTTTGAAATATATTTCCTTCTCTTAGAAGAAAGTGTAGGAAAAGATGGTCTCTGGATGTTGCTGGGCATCAATAAGGGGCCCAGAACTGCTATGGCCACCTCAGGGCTTGAGGCTGTCACGGGAGGAAATCTGAGCTAAGAGAATCAAAGGGGAATCTTTGAAAACCACTAAATTAAATCCGCTGGGAGCCCAACCTGCCCCTGGATGCCCTGTTAAGTGAACCAATAAATCTCCATCTGGCTTGAACCAATTTGAATTGGGTTTTCTATTACACGTGCCTGTAATCATCCTGACTAATACAGCCTGCCCTCTGAGAAATTTAATCTCAATTAATTCAGGTTCTCCTCGACCCCTCTGGAGTTTTGTCCAAGTTCCTGAGCACTTATATAAGGCTGAGGTTTGGGGCGTGAGAGTAGGTATTTGGTCCTGTTGTCTTTTCTGCTGATTCTTGTTCATGATTCCTAGACTCCTAGCACCCAGTTATTTTCACCTATGTGCTGGGTATCATTGGGAGAGTTTGTGTCTTTGGAAGAGATGACTTCCCCCAGAGAACATTTATGTTTGCGGCAGCCGGGCACCTGTGGTCATTAATGGTTTAGGATCACCGTAAGCCAAGTTGAAGGTTTGCTACTCTCTGAACCATTCAGATGAGGAACCAGTCTAAGAGCTAGTTTGCTAATGAATTGTGCTGACTCTGAGGGTGTGGTCCTGTGGTGTTCCAGCTCTTTATAGACGGGGTTTTCTATGGTACTCCCAGGTATATAGGTCCTGGGCCCCCATTACCCCCACATACTTATTAGAATTGGTAGATGCCCTGGAGCAGAGACATTTTTTCCTCTCTCACTTTACTGTGTCTATTGCTCCTTCAGTTGGTCCGGTGAATCATTACTATCGTGTCTTTTCAGTGCTTTTGAAAAGATGCTCTTTACATTTTCAGCATTTACATTCAGCATTTTCGGTTGTTTTTTGAATAACCCAGCCTGCTAAAACTTCCCAATCTCTTGCTTAAGCCAAAGGTATTCCCTTCCCTCCCAGTAGACCTCATTTTTGAAACTCAAAAGCCAGAGGACGTGTTTTCTCCTGTGATGGATGAGTGCTTCCCTGAGGCGACAAACAAGGACGTGCCAAACCCGAGTGAGAAAAGGGCTATGTGGTAGAAGGAGGCATCCCTCAGTCTGGTTAGAATTTCAAATATTCTCCCACCACATATGTAAATTGCTTAACCCAGTGCCCAGCACATATTTAGGGCTCTGTAAACAGTTGCTACTGTCATGATTATTATTTCCGTACCCAAACTCACCTTCTTGAGGAAGCCCTTCTCCGTCTCATTCCAATTCATCTTTTACTGTGTTTTCTCCAAGTACCTTTTTGCCCCCGTTGTCACCCAATTATTTTTTCAAATGCGCGTTTCTCCTCAGGAAAGTGCAGTGGGTGAACACCACCCCCAGAAGCTTCTGAAGGCGTCTAGGTCTTGTTTCTTTAACGCTGGTATCAGAACTCTTTCAATTGCAGGTGCAGACGATTGTTTTCAAACTGTGTTAAACAAAAATAGGTGGGTTGAGCGTGGGCCTGCGAACCAAAGGATTGAGGTTCGATTCCCAGTCAGGGCACATGCCTGGGTTGCAGGCCAGTTCCCAGCAGGGGATGCACGAGAGGCAACCATACATTGATATTTCTCTCCCTTTCTCCTTCCCTTCCCCTCTAAAGATAAATAAATAAAATCTTTAAAAAATAGATTCAGTTAATGTAAGTGAAAAACCTGGGGTAGATGTTCAGGTGCAGTTTGATCTGGGGCTCAGTGAATGCCATGGGGNAATTCATCTTTTACTGTGTTTTCTCCAAGTACCTTTTTGCCCCCGTTGTCACCCAATTATTTTTTCAAATGCGCGTTTCTCCTCAGGAAAGTGCAGTGGGTGAACACCACCCCCAGAAGCTTCTGAAGGCGTCTAGGTCTTGTTTCTTTAACGCTGGTATCAGAACTCTTTCAATTGCAGGTGCAGATGATTGTTTTCAAACTGTGTTAAACAAAAATAGGTGGGTTGAGCGTGGGCCTGCGAATCGAGGTTCGATTCCCAGTCAGGGCACATGCCTGGGTTGCAGGCCAGTTCCCAGCAGGGGATGCACGAGAGGCAACCATACACTGATATTTCTCTCCCTTTCTCCTTCCCTTCCCCTCTAAAGATAAATAAATAAAAACTTTAAAAAATAGATTCAGTTAATGTAAGTGAAAAACCTGGGGTAGATGTTCAGGTGCAGTTTGGTCTGGGGCTCAGTGAATGCCATGGGGACCTGCCCTTTCTCATCAGGTCATGGTCTTTTGTCCTCTGTTTTATCTTCTTCTCTGGCAGCTCCACTTTGCATGGCAGCAGGTCTCCACACATTTCACAGCTCCACATCCAGTGGGGAGAGAGTCCGCCTTAGCTCTAGCGGAAGTCCCAGGATTCACCTCTATTGGACTCATTAGGTCAATGCCCCCCTCACTGTGGTGAGAGGAATATGATGTGCTGACTGCATTACCGGGAAAGATCTGGTTCTTGCCGCTGCCATGAAGAATTACAGATCAGCAAATCTTTTAGCATGCGAGCAGGGTTTATTAGTGATATGTTCTCATGGAAGAGATGGGCTTTGTTGAGGTGGGGGGAGGAAAGGCCGAGGTTCAGGGCAAAGCAGGATCAGGGCAGGCAAAGGCCGGGGGGCAAGAGCACCAGGTCCTTTGTTCTGAGGACTTACATAGTTGGCAGGATGAGGGGTGAGGAGGTGACATACTGACTGACAGGTAAAGGCGGTGCCAGCTTTGCAGGGGGGCGGGTACCCGAAGGTGTTTATGGGCTTCTTCCTCTGGGCACTGTGGACATGAACACCCTGAGGTGTTAACGGGCTACTTCTCTTGCTTTATCCTCCTGTACTAAATCTTTGTTAGATAGCAACAGTGAGAGCCCTGCCTTTATGTCCCCTCTGGCTGCTCATTCTACCACAGCAATGAATTGGATAAGCCTGAATCAGAAGTGTATTTCCTAGAACCCACAGTTAAGCCCCTCGGAAAACCCTGTGCTCTGAGACTGGAGGAGCTGTGGTTCCTTAAAGGAAAACTGGGGGGTTGCCAAGAGAGGGTGAAAGGGATACTGGATAGATAAAAGCGCCATCTGTCCACGTCAATCTCCGCAGCCCACAGAAAAGGTTCGGTAATGTGGGGCAGGCTGAATTACATTCGTAAGATGCTGAGTCTGTCCAGGGCCCCGGAACCCTGGCTTTGACGCTGCCAGGTGTCAGCTCCACACACACAGGGTGGGACGCGGAGTGCCCGGTGACCGGCACGGCGGCTGCCCGCGCCCCCACCTCCCAACCCCTCTGGCACAGGGAACCCCATTTATGACGTGCCAGTCATGGGTCTGAAACCCAGGTTACTTCCCAGGCCACCTCATGCCAGTTTTTCCTTCTCTAATACAAAAATAACACCTCAAGAGGATCCCGACCCCATGTCCCAGACAAGTAAGCTACCCAGGGTGGCAACCAAACTCCCTGGGGTCAGGGGGCAGTGTCCTTACTGCACCCTGTCTGGAGAGCGAGCCAAGAAATAGGGTTTCAAGAAATAAGATACCATGATCAGAGACTAAAACCGAACACTCATGGAGTATTTGTTTCCCAACCAAAGCCAGTGCCTTCTGCTGATTTGCCCTGCCAACAAGCGCGGGAGGGCTGGGGGGGGGCTGGCGGAAGCAGGTGCGGGAACTCTGAGAGGTAACCGGTAGGACCAGGCAGACAGCTCCGTTATCACGACTAGAAAATCGCTGTGAGTTTAGTGTTGAGCAGCGCTGGCGTCTGTCCCCCGCTGGAGCCCTCCTCCGTCCCACCGGTGATGCTGCTGGAAATGACTGGTGAAGGGTCCCTGCTCGTGCCTTCAGGCAGAGCCTCGCAGCTGGAGGTACTAGCGGACTAGAAGCAGATGGCAAAGTAATAGTTTCAGTAACCACTTCCGGAGCATCTATTGCATGCCAGGCCTGTACTTTATTTACACGAAGCTTGGTGGTTGGAAGCGTGACGCCGGAGTACAGAAATGCTGGCTTTGACTCGGCTCCATCTCGCCCACTTTGGGATTTTCATCAAGTTACTGGATCTCTTGGTGACTTGATGTCTTCCATCTGTAAAATGCTAATAATAGAAGTACCTACCACAAAGAATCGTGAGGGATTACATGGGATATTGCGCAGAATGTGTTCTGCAGTGTCAGATACTAAGCCTTGCATAAATGTGGAGCATCGTTATACACGCTTGTGATTTCTAACCCTATCCCCAATCCTGCAGTGTAAATCCACTAGTTAGAGAGAGGTTTGGCTGTTGTAGCAAAGGTTCTATTTGTGCCTTAAGCAAAATAGAAGTTTACTTCCCCTTACGACAGTGCAGGGGTAGGCAGACCAGCACAGGAGTGGCAGGTTCTATCGTGTTCAACCTGCAGCTTCCACCATTAGGTCCCCGTGGCTGAGTCAGCTCCCACCAGCATATTTCAATCCCAGCAGGAAGGAAGGGGCACACCAACTCCTGCCTTCCAAGGGGACCCAACCAAGAAAGGCTGCACACAACATTGCTGCTTAGACCCCACTGGGCAAACTTAGTCGCATGGCCATCCTGTCTGCAAAGGAAGCTGGAAAATACAGTCATTCCTTGAGCTAAATTGTGGGGACTTACTAGTTGAGGAAAAAGAAAGGGAAAGTAGATATTGCTGTGCCAGAGTCCAAGGTCTGCCCGCCCCGTACAAAGAGCACATTTAGTGCCCCTGGAAGGAAGGGGAGGCAGCCTTCCATCCAGACGTAGCCCGGCCCGGAGCCAAGGGTCTCTGAGGGGCCAGGTGTGGACGAGGTCCTCATGATCCGGTGATTTATAAACCGGAAGGCAGGTGGTCCTGCCCCCTGACAACAGGGGAGGAGGAAGAGGATAAACTCAATCAAAACATCCACTCAAGAACAAAAAAGCTGTGGTATATACAATAAAATATTGCTCAGCTATAAAAAAGGGTGGAATCTTACAGCACAGATGGACCTGGAGGGTATTGTGCTGAGTGAAATAAGTCAGTCGGAGAAAGACAATTGCCATATGGTTTCACTCATATGTGGAATCTAAAGAACAATGTAAATGAACAAACCAGGTATTACCCTTGATCTTAGCCAAAAGGCCAAGAAATGACGAGCAAACAAAACAGAAACAGACTGAGACACAGAGAACAGACGGATGGTTACCAGAGGGGAGGAGGATTGGGGAACTGGGCAAAAAAAAGTAAAGATATTGAGAAGCACAGATCAGTAATTGCAAAATACTCATGGGGATGTATAGTACAGCATAGGAAATATGGTCAATAATATTGTAATAACTATGCATGGTTCCAGGTGGGTACTGGAAATATCAGGGGGACCATTTTGTAAAGTATATGATTGTCTAACTGCTATGCTGTACACCTGAAACTAATACAAATAAATATTGTAAACTGTAACTGAAAAAAAAATCCACTCAACAAAAAGAAAATGGCAAACACCTGGCAGTCACTGAATCTTAACAGTCACTAAGTCCAGCTGGGCAGGAGTTGCAAAGCCGCTCCCTAGCCTTGGGAGAAGTTGGGCAGCGCGCCTGGCCAACCCCCGCTTCTGCTGTCCGGAAAGATCTCCCCTTTCTACCCGCCTTGGTGGCCTCTGGCATTGCTCCTGGGAGCTCTTCCCACCCAGTACCCTCTGCAGCCGCACTGAGGACGTTATAACTTTCACACCCTCTTCCTGCTGGTACAGATTTGGGCGAATGGGAATAGCTGGGGGTCAGGGTGTCAAACCAGGGTTTGTGGATGGGTTTGGGGTTTCTTCATGAATACAATATCCTCAAAATCATATAAGTCTTCTGACTGGCTTCCCATTCGAGTAACTGTAGCCAACGTCTCATATAGATACAAGTTTTATGCTCGAATACTCCAGACTCGGGGTCCTTCCTACTCTTTCTCTAGCTGCCAGTAGCTATCTTGAGGCCATCTGAAACAAATATTCTTGACTGTGGAGGGAACTCCCTTACCCGGCCCACTGGGCTGGCTTGCACTGTTTGCTGAACAGGGTGTGCTTGAGAAAGATTTGGGACCACAGGTATAGCCCTGGCCAAGCCTGCCTCCTCCGAACCACCTCTCAGAACGTGCCTCAGTGCATTTCTCTTGTGGGACTTTGCTTGTGGCAGCCAGCAGCAGCCAACACCAGGCAACAATTTCAGTGCTTCGGTCCAGTTCCAGTGAGTGTTTACAGGCTGCTAGCTTGTGCTTTCCCTTCCAAGGGATCACAGATAACAGAGGTGGCTTAGGTTTTGCTGTAACATAGCAACAGTCACCAGCTTACCAGCAAACAATATTTTCCTTTGCTATCTGCTCTCCACTCTCTAAATCAATGACCCTTATTTTAGGCTTTTAAAGCAATGCTACTTCCAGATACCAAATTCTGCATTAGTCAGTGTACATGTTTGGTTGTTGTAAAGAAGACACCATTTAAATGAACTAAACAAGAAAAGTTTAAGCCCCGGCTGGTGTGGCTCAGTACACTGAGCACCAGAATGCGAACCAAAAGGTCTCAAGTTCAATTCCCAGTCAGGGCATATGCCTGGGTTGGGAGCCGGGTCTCCAGTAAGGGGCACACAAGAGGCAACCACACATTGATGTTCCTCTCCCTCTCTTTCTCCCTCCCTTCCCCTCTCTAAATAAATAAAATAATTTTTTAAAAAAGAAAGTTTAGGTTTTTTTTCTTATACTAGTCTGTTGAAAGTCCAAACCTGGCAGGGTGACCCTGAAACCCTTAATAAACATCTTTCATCTTGATACCAGATAGCTGCTCTGGCTCCTGCCATCACATTAGCATTCCAGGCAACAGTAAGAGAGGAACTCATGCTTCTTTCTTTTAAGGCCTGACCTGGAAGTTGCTCACATCACTTCCACTCATGTTGCATTAGCCAGATTTAGTCACAAGGCCGTATTTAGCTTCAGGGAAGACTGGGAATCTGTGTGGATAAAAGGCAGCCATTCCAGCTATAATGCAAGTGATTCTATTATTAAAGGAAGAAAAGAAAAATAGACATGGAGAGGCAACTGGCAGTCTTGGCCAACTAATGTTTTCCCCTCATTTCCCATTTGTAGAAACAGACTCAGCAGAAGTGGGCTGTTGCCAAGGTCATTTGGCAGGCATACAGCAGAGCATAAATTTTAATCAGGTCAGCCTGACCCCAAACAGGCTGTCCATCACACCCAGCCGGCAAATTTGGTCATCAAGGTGAGCACTGTTTACCTGGAGACAAAAGATTCTGGCATGTGAGTAGCCACGGAAACACCAGCCTGGCCTGCACGGCGATGGTCCACAGAACACTCACTAGAAGGCCTGTGCGGGGAGGGCGATGCCATCAGGGGAGACCTTCTCACAAGGAGCCCCTGCTTCCGGCCCTGTGGGTGGACCAAGGTGCAGGTGGAGGGGACAGGAAAATAGTGCAGGAGAAGGCAGTGCTGTCAGCTGAGCCTGATGCGTGCCTGTCTTGTCTGTGAGGGTCACTGGGGGAAGCATAGAGGGTGGGGGTTTTCCAGGTCCGATGCATCGCACACGTCCAGGGATGGTTCACTTGATCTTTCTACCACTTGAGGTGTCCCCTTAGCTGTGCCTGAGAAGTTCCAGACAGGAATGGGCCACAGGGATCCTGCGGAAGGACAGTGGCACTCGCCCCTGTGCTGCCCAAGACACACTGGGAGGGATGAAGTCCCTTCCCTGCTCTGTTCTCCTCCACCCCCACCCCCACCCCCTGGGTAGGGGGCTTTGAGGGATGAGGGGAAATATGTTCAGTGCATTCAACAAGAAACCCAGTAATACGTTCCCAAGTGCCCACTCCAGGGCCAGAGACTGCGATGGGAGAAGCTGATCGAAAGAAAGGAAGGGAGGGGCAGAGAGAGAGGAGAGCTGGAGCAGCTGGGTCAGCGTTTCTGGTTGGGACGTTGACTCAGGCCCCAGGAATGCCAGGGAAGGGGGACGGGCAGCCGCCAGGGCCAGGATGGGATCCTGCTGGCACCAGAAGAGGTAGGGACGGGAAATAAGCAGGATGAGGGGACTGGGGCTGCTGCACACCTGGACCTACCTCCATGCCGCAGGTGGAAACAGGTGTCTCTCACCCATGGCCCAGTGTAGCCCCAAGCCCTCAAGCTCACTGAGCACCCTAAAGGTGATCATCACAGCCACCTTCACCTGCCCGAACCATTCCAATCCACCACAGAGAGAGGGACAGGCTCCTAGGACTCAAATGGGGACATCTGGACGTACATGGGCCACTGCCCCGGGGCCGCCCACACACCCCATCTCCCCAGCCTCCCAGCTGGCTGCAGCTCACCCTTTCCAACTCCAGCACCACCCACAACTGAAGTTTGTATGAGGAAGAAAGTTAAGCTCAACCTGCCTCCTTTTTCCCTCACTGGGGCCCTGAAAAAGATGAGAGAGGCCCTCAGAGAAAGAACCCAGGACACAGGGCCCACCTCCCAAGCTGACCCAAGCCACCGCCCCCCAGCAGGGTCCTTCCTGCTTGTCCTCTGAGATCCTGGAGGCAGCCCAGGATCAGACGTCAAGATTCCAGGTTGCCCATTTCCTCCCCACCCCGCCCCCAGGCTGCTGGGCTGGAGCCTCTGAGCTGAACGGGTGGACCCCTCCCTCCCAGCTGCCTGACACCCAGAGAGAAACTGATACGGGAGGGCGGGGTGCCAGGGGCCAGGCCCAGAATAGTGCTGCCCAGCCACAGGTTCCAGCACTCGCTCTCTGTTGGTCGTGCCGGCCGCATGGAGCCCGAGCTGGAGCACGCACTGCGCAGGGTACTGGGGCTCCAGGCTGGGGACACGCCACGTTGTGTGCATGTGTGTGCATGTGTGCATGTGACCTGGATTTTCTTTGTGTATGAGTGTGTTTGTGTCTGTGTACACATATTCTTTGTGTAAGTGAGTGCGCGTGGTTCCGTGTCTGGGAATGGTTGAGGATGTGTGTTTCTGAGTGTGTGTAAGTATTTGTGTGTGGGTGGGTGTGTTTATGGGTGTGTGGGGGATGGGTGTGCTCACATGCGCACTGTGGGAAAGCAAGGAAGGACCCACACACGTTCGGGAATGCGGGGCATTTTGCCCACCCTTCAGACGCCCTTCTCCCCACAGACCCCGTCCTGGAGCAGCCTCGTGGGACTTCAGAACCGAGGTAGGTGGGGCTGCCCCTCGGGCTGGGCCCTGCCTCTTTTTTCTGGGCCCCCAGTCTCACCCACTCCACCAGCTTCACTTTTGTCTTCCTCCCCTTTTGTCTTGTTTCGCTCTTCTTTGTGTCTCCTCCTTCCTCACCTGCTCCTTCCCCTCTCCGCAGCAGAGGAGGCGGGTCTGCGGTCTGAGGGCTTGGACCCTGGGTCTGACTTTACCATTTACTGGCTGTGTGGTTTGTGGCAGATTTTTCACCCTCTCTAATCTCAAGTCCCCTGTTAGTGAACTAGGGACGGTAACAGTGCCTCCCTTGTAAGATTGCCGTGAGGTTTGAGTGAGAAGATGTTGGAGAAAAGCCCTTTGAAAGCTTGCAAATACCAAATAACATTATTAATAATGTTTTCATAGATTCTGTTATGTCACGCCCTATTAACCAAACAGGCCCCATTCCCCCTTCAGAGCTGAGCTTCCTAGAGCAGGGAGCTGGTACGTTATGGCCATCGCCAGCCACGAACAGCAGCTCAGAAAGAAGCCACGGGAAACGGGGGGCCAAGGCCTCAAGGTGGACAAGGCAGGAGGCTGTGGAGGAAGAGGACCTGTCAGGCCTGGTGGAAGGTGAGGCCAAGGCCAGTTCTGGGGGGAAATGCTGGCGGGCATGCAGTGGGAAGTCCCAGAAGCCTGCCCTTGATTCTTCCATAACACAGAGCTGGACCCAACCTCCATCCTGCAGCCTCAGTCTCCCCACATGAGAGAGGACCACCGCACTGCAGAGCCAGGAACCCTCCACATGGGGTACCTGGGACGGAGCCGCTATCTCGCGTGACTCCCTGAGCCCCAGCTTTCTCACCTGCAAAATGGGGCACACAAAATCCAGGCTTCCCAAGGCTGCTGTGAGGATAAACTGACACAGCAGATAATAGAAGTATTTTGGACAATGGAATTACTGCCCTCTCCCCCTCAAACAGGTCCCCAGTCCAGGCCAGCTGCTGAGTCCATCGGGCTGGAGGCCACATTCCCCAAGGCCACACCCTCGGCCCAGGCTTCTCCCTTGGACATCCTCCCCTCCGAGTGTGGAGCCTCAGCCCCTGGCTCCAGCACAGACGATCAGGAGCTGGGCAAAGAGGTCCCAGCCACAGCAGCCTGCGGGTATGAGCTCAGCCTGGTGGAAGAAAGGCCTGCCCTGTGCCCACCCCTGCAGGCCCCGTTACCCAGGCAGGGCCTGGATGATGAGCTGAAGAAGCCGGGGGCCCAGGTCTACATGCACTTCATGCAGAAGCACACCTGCTACGATGCCATGGCAACCAGCTCCAAGCTGGTCATCTTCGACACCACGCTGGAGGTGAGGCCACGGCTCTGCCCACCTCCATCCTCACGGGCTGCAACCTTCACCCCCACCTTCCAGGATAGCCTGCCCGGCCAGGCCTCCCTGCATGTCCGTTTCCAGAGCTCTTTCTCAGCACCATGGTGACCAGTGCAGGGAGGGCTGCCACCCTCTGTGAGAAACCTCTAATTGTCATCACAGCCCTGCCACTTGGAATCTGTAGGATCTTGAGTCAGTTACATTACCTCTCATCTCCAAGGTCGGGGTAGGAATGCCTGCTTGGCCCTCCATGTTTGAGAGGACCCTGGGGCAACTCAGGGTAGGTAGGAGCACTTTGTAACCCCTGAACGATGTATGTAGGAGACACTGAAGAACAGCTTAGGACAAAGATCAGGGGAATCTCGGTGCAGCGTGTCTGCGCTGTCCCGAAGCAGCGTGTCTGCGCTGTCCACGCTACGTGGTCTGATTCTAGCGACGTAGAAATGAATGTATTTCTAGTAGTAGTTTTGTATTTTTTAAAATAGGCATTAGAAATGAAACCAGCATGTTTAGATAGCATTGCTGAGGTTGAGGCCAAAATGAGTCAATGTAAAATTTGTTTCAAGAAAAATATTTTGTAAATTCTATGTAAATAACTATACGTCTAGTAGTTAGATCAACAGAATTATACTGCATGTGTCTTCACACATCTGACTTCTGAGTGGAAACAGCTTTCCACACTCTGAGTGCCTGGTGAGGGGGTCACCTTGGGGCCTCTGGCCACCAGCAGCCTTATCTCTGGAGCAAATGTCCCCAACAAGGATTAAGTCTGGTGTGCGCTGTGACCCGAGGGAGGCCGGCTGGCTCATGTGCAGGAGTCCATGAGAAGGCCCCGCAGAGGGGGAGCCTGGTGGGGACGGGGCACCAATGGGGAGCGGTGAGGCACTTACTCCCCCCGTTCTCCCCTGCCCGCAGATCAAGAAGGCCTTCTTCGCCCTGGTGGCCAATGGTGTCCGGGCAGCACCTCTGTGGGACAGCAAGAAGCAGAGCTTTGTGGGTGAGGAGGGGCTGGGGAGGCAGAGGTGGTGGGGAAGGGCCCTCGGAGCAGGGACCTTGCCAGGTGCTTCTGCATTCCATGCCCCCACCTGCAGGGGCGTGGCCGCCAGTTGACCCCTCTAGCACTAGTGCCCTGCGGTCCCGGGGCGTAGGTGATAAGTAGAAAAAAGGAAAAGGGGGAGGAAGAAGTTAGGAGAATAGAAGAGGGTGCAGGGAGGAGAGAAACTGGAGGGAAAAGGGAGAGCCCCACTTCTCAGGCACAGGAGGGTCTGCCCTGCTCCCCTCTTCCCATAATTCCCAGTGTTGTCTCAGTACCAGGATGCTGGTGGGGCCTGCGAGGGGAGTCTGGGCCCTCAACCTGCCTCCCGCCACAAGGCCCCAGGCTGATGCCCCTGTACCCCTCGACTCCACAGGGATGCTGACCATCACAGACTTTATCTTGGTGCTGCATCGGTATTACAGGTCCCCCCTGGTGAGAAGGGGGCTGGGAGCCCTGAGGGTGCCCCCTGAGTTGGGTGGTGGGGAGTTTGGGGAGCCTGGTGCCCAAG
Source organism: Sturnira hondurensis (assembly GCF_014824575.4). Lineage (NCBI taxonomy): Eukaryota > Metazoa > Chordata > Mammalia > Chiroptera > Phyllostomidae > Sturnira > Sturnira hondurensis. The sequence goes on along the minus strand of NW_028092868.1, from coordinate 2,725,735 downwards.
AGGCCCCTGTCTGACTTGTGGAGTCCTGTCTGTCTCTAGGTCCAGATCTATGAGATTGAAGAACATAAGATTGAGACCTGGAGGGGTGAGTGGGGAGAGGGGACCTGGAAGGGGCCTGAGTGTGTGTGGGTGACCGTGGGCCCAAGGGCCTGAGGGAGAGGCCAGGCAGTGGGGATTTCGTACAGGGGGCCCTCAGGGAGGGGCTGCTCTCCGGTGGGCTGTGCGGTAAGGCAGTGTATCCAGTTCCTTTGGCCTGATTTGGGCTTTTTCTGCAGAGATCTACCTCCAAGGCTGTGTCAAGCCTCTGGTCTCCATCTCTCCCAATGACAGGTGAGCATCCCCAACCACCCACCTGAGCTTCTTTGCTCTGCACAGTCTCCTCCCCCACCCCTCAATTCTGAATTCACCTGCAAATCTTGAGAGGCCCACAAGGCAGCCTTGGCACCCCATCCTCCCTTCCAGGGGGCTGGGATGGAGGGTGTCTCTTCCCAGGCTGCCTCAGGCTCACTTCTCCCACCCCGCAGCCTGTTTGAAGCCGTCTACAGTCTCATCAAGAACCGAATCCATCGCCTGCCTGTCCTGGACCCAGGCTCAGGTGACGTGCTCCACATCATCACGCACAAGCGGCTGCTCAAGTTCCTGCACATCTTTGTGAGCTGGGGACAGCCTTGGGGCGGGGGTGACCCTGACCCTGACCATGGGGAAGGGGGCAACCGGGAGCCTTGGGGGCCGCTCCACCCTGACAGCCCCACGTGTCCCCAACCCAACCAGGGCACCCTGCTGCCCCGGCCCTCCTTCCTCTCCCGGACCATCCAAGATTTGGGCATCGGCACATTCCGAGACTTAGCCGTGGTGCTTGAAACGGCACCTGTCCTGACCGCACTGGACATCTTCGTGGACCGGCACGTGTCTGCGCTGCCTGTGGTCAACGAAGACGGTACCACCCCCTGGATGGGGCTGGGGGGACAGGCGGCAGTGGGGGCAGAGGTCCATGCTGCTTCAGCCTGGGGCCCAGGGTCGAGTCCCAGTTAGAAGCTCCTGCCTGCTTTGAGCCTGGGTCCAGCTACTTAGCCTGTCTATGCCTCAGGTCCTTCACGTGGGAATTTTAGTAACTAACACCCATCTTCTGACTCCACAGGGTGATTTAGAAGGATTATGTGCAACTAAATGAGCATAATGAGAGGAAACAGCAGATGAGGTTTTTCATTTTAATTCATCCTAAAATGGGGCAGGGGACCCAGGCAGACCTCCATTTCTTGCTCTGAGAAAGGGTGAGAGGAATTACGAGACTGCTTTGGTAAATCATGGTTGTAGGTGATTTCAAAGTTGAAATTGCCATACTGAAGTAGATATCAGATGCATTCTAGCTTACTTTTGATTATGAAAAATTTTGAATGTAGGAACATGGTAGAAAAAGCTGTATAATGAACTCTGCATATCCATGGCCAGGATTAATACGATTCACATATTACCCCATCAGTTTCTTTTCTCTTGATGAAGTAGTTAAAAATAAATTACAGACATCATGCCATTGCAGCCCTAAACGTTACAGTCTGTGTCTCTTAAAATAAGTGTATTTCCTATACTACCTAACAAAATTATAAATAATTAGTTACCATCATCTACTATTCAGTCCTAATTCTCATTGCCCCATTTTCCCCAAGAACAACTTATTTTTTTCACATTTGATTTTTTTCGAACCAGAGTCGACTAGGACTACACTTTGCATCTGTTTCTTTTACCCCACGAGTCTCTCCTGAGCTGAAACAGTTCCCTCCCCACTTAACTTTCACGACACTGACAACACTGAGGATGAGAAGCCTGGGTCCTTCGCCCTGCAGAGAGCCCACCCCCGGGTCTGCCTGTCCGCCTGCCGCAGGTGGCCTTTGCCTGTTCTTCTCCTCCTGTTTCCTGTAAACCAGAAATCAGATTTAAGGTTTGATCAGATTCAGGCTAGACTGTTTCATAGGTGATGTGATGTACTCACCGTCTCACACCCAGAGGCGTGGTGTCAGGGTGTCCCTCTCTGTGTGACAACTTTCGATCTATGGGATCAGCATGGCTGACGGATGCCTCACTATGAAGCCAGTAATCTGGGGGTGGGGATGTCGAGGAGTTCCAAACCGGCCCAGACCCTTGCACAGCACCCTGATTCTGATCGGAAGCCATTCCCTGTCTCTCTCCCCCCACCCACCACCCTGCAGGTCAGGTCGTGGGCCTGTACTCCCGCTTTGACGTGATCGTAAGTGTCTGGGGAACAGAGGGGCAGGGAGGCTGCGGGGAGGCTCAGGGTGGAAACCAGAGGCGTCTGTGGACCAGGAGGGCCTTTCTAGGTGTGTAGGGAGCAGTGCCTGTGGGGCTAGAGCCCGGGTGACGGGGTGACTAAGCAGCACGCCCCTCCCGCCAGCACCTGGCCGCCCAGCACACCTACAACCACCTGGACATGAGTGTGGGAGAAGCGCTGAGGCGGAGGACGCTGTGTCTGGAGGGCGTGCTTTCCTGCCAGCCCAACGAGGCCTTGGGGGAAGTCATCGACCGGATCGTGCGGGAGCAGGTACCCATGCTCCCAAGGCACACGGCCGGTCCCTCTCACAGTCGGCTCCAGCTCTCCCTGCACACCAGGCATCTGCCTTGTCCTCCTTCACAGCCAAGCTCTGGGTGTCCACACTGGCCAGCAACTGGTCTTGTCCATGGGGCCCAAGGGTCATGGCCATGGCCAGCTGATCACCCCAGGGAGGTCAGAACCTCCCTTAACTGGTTCCTAAGAGCCACTCTCCTGTTCCCGTCTATATGAAGTTGTTGCCCCTGATTCTTGATGCCAACCTCATTGGCTGCCATAGCTGCATGGCCCTGCCCCTTACTGGACATCTGCCGGCCCACAGGTCCACCGGTTGGTGCTACTGGATGAGAGCCAGCATCTCCTGGGCGTGGTGTCCCTCTCCGACATTCTCCAGGCGCTGGTGCTCAGCCCTGCTGGCATCGAGGCCCTCAGTGCCTGAGAAGATATGAGTCCTCATTCCTAGGCCGCCTTCCACACCCGGAGCCCATGAAGGGAGCTGGGGCGTCAGCCTTCATCTCCCCCACCCCCATTAGCTGGTTGGACTCTGGTTCAGGTAGGCTTTGCTCTGGGCTGCTGGCCTCAGCACCAGCCCCGCGGGCTTTCTGGGCCCCCAGATCTCACACCGGGCACCCTGAGGATGGGGAGTGGCCCAGCTCCTAGCTGAACAGCCCCATGAAAACCACAAGAGTCAGAACTCATCGTGGGGCCACCGTGTCGTTCCCTTCTCAGTCGAGGTCACAGAGCCCCTCCTGAGAGGAGGCACAGGGGCCAGGATAAAGGCAAGGGCAGCGTGATGTGACTTCAGGTGCTCTGGGGAGAAGGACCTGCCCTTTCACAATTCAGTTCCCCCTGCTTGGAATGCTGCTACTGGAAGGAAGCAAGTTAATGCCACTTTGTTAAATGGCATCTCCCTGCTCCGTAAGAACTAAGGCTAGAAGGAGGGAGCTTCTAATACTCTTCTTAGTAAATTTGAATGATCTCAGACCTTTGCCTAGGAGTGCATTTGCTCGGGGTTTGCAGAGTGGTGGGGTGCAGATCCCACCTGCTTGGAAGTGGGTGGCGAGACCGAGGTTCTCCTGCCAGAAAGGCACCCTCTCCTCCCCATCTGGTCACCGTCTTCCCTTCTCTTTTCCTCACAGGCTTCTCCAGCCCTCCCTAAATGCCCCTGCCCTGCCTATGCTCCCAGAAGCCCTCAGGAATGCCCAGTGCACTATGGGATGGTGAAATTAAGGAGAAAAGCTGAGTCAAGCCTAGAGATCCCTGAACCAGAGACACTGGGATCGCCCCAGGGCTGACTGCTCCACGTTCACCCACGTCACTTTCCCCTCTGCCCCTTTTGGGGCGGCAAGCCCATGGGTTTAGTCAGGGGCTCTGGATCCTTCAGCTTCTGGACTACCTGCTGCTCTGAGTCCCAGCTCCTGGGAGTCTGGCTGTTCTTCCCCCCATGAGAACTGCCTTGGTGGTTCCTACCTCGATGCCATTGCCCTCCTACTCCCCTGCACTGACATTTCCGGGCTGCTGGGGGCGCCATGGAGCGACAGTTATTTGTAGAGCTGCCGGTGGGAGTGGGGTCTTCCCTCCACCAGTGTCCTCAGCTCTCACCAGCAGTGTTCCCAGGGCCCAGTGACGGCCCTGAGTTCAAATCATGAGGAGGAACGATAGAGAAAACAAAGAGAGCAGCCTGTGAACTTAGATTTTTATGTTTCACTCAGAAAATGCTACAGTCATTTGACCTGCACTTGTGGCAAGATCCCTGAACTTGTACTTTCTGAATTCAAAGACATGAAGGAAAATCTGTAATTGGCCAGTGCCGCAAGCGGCATTCCTTTGGTGCACACAGTGTTACTCCACTGACATTTCCGTTTCATCTTTTACTTATAACAAAGCCACAAAGAAAATATTAGTTCTTTGCACAGTAGCTACAACTCACTCCATAAACTCTAGTCTGCAAGAAACTCAACTTCGTTTTTCTAGCACTGAATGTCCTTTCTATTATGAAGACCCCTTTGCCAGGAGGTAGAAATCAATCTCAGGTTGAGGTTCCCCTCCCATCTTCTCCTGCGGTTAAGTTAGGCGAGGAGGAGGCCGCTTTCGACGATGTAAGAATTTCTTCCTCGGCCGTCATCATCCACCCATGTCACCTCCTGTTAACACATCCCCATTCCACCCGGTTGTCACAGGGTGGGTCCTTGGTGGGCACGGCCCCTGCTCAGTGACCCCTCACTCACTGCCATGAAGCCTCTTTGGGCCTGCTTGCCCTTGGGCCATGAGGACATTCTAGTTTCTGGCCCTGCACCCCTTTGGGCTTCAGGAAGCTCTGTGGGGCTGTTGAAAGCCCATCTGCTGAGATGGACAGCAAGTGACCTGTTCTGTTGTGAGTCTTGTGGGTTTTCTCAGGCAACATGGGTCCCAGGGGGGCTTCTAGCCTATATCCTCCAAACCTCTCTTGGGGTATTTGCCATTATTCCCACTGCCCCAGACACAGCTCCTTCTCAGGGACTCCAGAACAGTCTATACTCTTTATTTCCCCAAGCCCCACTGGCCTGTGGAATCTTTACCCAGTGGGGAAGAAGGGGCATTTTTCTCTAACCCATCCTATGCTCTTCCAAATCTGCTGTGTGTGTCCTGAGTTGGGCTTTTGAAATTCCAAAGTCAGGTCCGAGCTTCTGCTGTGTTGCCCTCACTGTGACCAGGACACTGCAGGTAGAGCTGGCCAGTGGGGAGGGAGAGGCTAACGCATCTGAAGTGTGCTCCTGCCCCATTTACCAAACAGAGCAGCAGAGTGCAGGTAGGAGCCTGCTGGGTCAGGTAGCAAATGCGGGCATTTTCCCAGACTCCTAGCTTCCACGTCCGGTTTGGCTTTAGCCCACAGGTCAGGTGCTGGCTCTTCTCTGGCTCTGCCTGGGAAGGTACTGGGTCTTGGGCTCAACTAGGAGGATGGGATGCAGGTGTTTGCCCGCTCAAGTGACAATGTCCTTGGATGGGGGTGGGCAGGGCAGGCTGCCCCTGACCGCGCGGGCTCTAGGGAAAGTGTGGCAGTGTGGCAGTCTCAGGCTTCGGGGGTGGTGCCCTGGGGTGCTCAGGCCGTCAGAGGTCCCAGCACAGGCCTTAGGGGAAAGGGGCAGCCTGGGGAAGGCAGTCTCCCTCCAGAGCTGACAGGTCTCCACCCTCCCGAGGTCCCAGCAGCTGAGGTAATGTGTACCCTCCTGCAGTTACTCCAAATCCTATTGTTCTTTTTTTTTAAAGATTTTATTCATTTATCTTTAGAGGGGAAGGGAAGGAAAGAGGGAGAGAAACATCAGTGTGTGGTTGCATCTGGTGTGTCCCCCGCTGGGAACCAGCCTGCAACCCAGGCATGTGCCCTGACTGGGAATCGAACTGCGATCGTCTGGCTCACAGGCCCGCGCTCAATCCACTGAGCTACGCCAGCCAGGGTGCTCTTCTTTCTTTACAGAGTTGGGTTATCAGGGTGGGGTGTCAGGGAGCCTCCCCAGGACACCCCCCCACCCCCTCACCCCCACCTGGGGCAACACACCGTCCCTGAGACCCCAGACCCCGGAAGTGCGCCTCTTCACCCTCTGGCCTCTGATGGGCTTTGTGCCAAACCTCAAACCACAGCTGATGTTTCTCACCCTCCAGAGAGAAAGGTGCAAAGGAAAGAGCCCACGCTATTACATTGCCAAAGAAAGTGCTTTTTTCATTTACATGAAACACCTCGTGCAGGCATGGTGCCAGAATATAAACTGACAGAGGCCATTTTCACCACCCGCCCCAAGATAAGAGAAAGAACTTCATGTGCATACATGGTGTACATGTGCTGTCCCCAGGTACATTTCAATCAGTCTTTTTAAAATTAAAAAAAAAGTATATCTAGTATAAAAAAAGAAAACCTCTTTGGCCATGTTGCATTTTGTTTTTCTCTGTTCGGGGGAGAAGTCTTTGATCCTTCTTCCCAGAGCTCTGTCTGTGGGCCAGATTCCCTCACCCTGTTAATAGCTCTTCAGCCCTTACGTCCGTGGGACCCAGCGTTCACCCGTCACTGGTGGCCAAGGCTGTCTGGGGGACCCTCAGAGGCTGTGCCTGCACCTCACCTGCTCTTTAACTGGTCCTCACACGGACATCACTATTTCACCAACTGCCTAGCTCTTGTTTCGGCATTTCTAATTTCTGATTGGAGGCTGCACTTTAGGACGCAGAGACGCTCCTTGGGACAGCCCCGCCCCGGGACGCCCTGCGGTGCCGCTAGAGGTACCATCACCATCAGCAGCTATTTCTACCAACTCAGCGCCACAGATTTTTTTCAACTGAGATATATTCACATACCATTTAAATTCATTCTCTTAAAGTGTACAATTCAGTGGTATTTAATACATTCATGAAGTTCTGCAACCATCGCCACTGTCTAAGTCCAGGCCATATTCTTCATCCAGTAGAAACTCCACACTCATTAACAATCACCCCATGATCCCTCCCCACACCCCAGGCTTCTGGCAACTACTAATCTACCTTTTGTCCCCATGGATTTGCCTATTCTGGACACTTTGTGTAAACAGAATCACAAAGGATGTGGTCTTTTCCAAATCCCTGGTGACAGAAGCTGATTCAAGGTTGGGTGGTGAGCACACAGGGCAATACAGAGATTGTGTATTACAGAAATGAACACTTGAAACCGACATACTCTTATTAACCAACATCACGCCAATAACTTTAATTTAAAAAGATGTAGTCTCTTTTTTTTTGCATCTAGTTTCCTTCATTCTGGTTTTCAAGGTTCATCCATGACGTAGCATGAATCAGTGTTTCATTTCTTTTTATGGCCGAATAATGTTCTATCCATGGATATACAAGCTTTTAGTGGGAGATCAGCCTGTACATCCACTCACTGAGCTGCAGATCCTGACCCTCTTGGAGAGATGCTACAAATCCCCAACTCCAAGTCCTATCCCCCGACCCAGGTGCCAGCACTAAGGGGTTCATGTGGCTTGGAGGGCTCACCTTTGGCAGTCTGAAGGAGGAGCAGCACACGGGGAAAGGCAGACGCCAGCTTTGGGTGACTGTGACAGGGATCCTGGCACCTCCGAGCCCAGCCCCAGTCCTCTGCGTTTCTAGGGGACTCTCCCTGGTGAGCCCCTCCAGAAGCAGGGTCAAGAGCCACACCTTTATAATCAGGACTTCCTTTCAGCGCTCTCCAGGTTTCTCTTCTCAATATGGGAAGCTCATACGCATCCCCGTCCTTCCCTTTCCTTCCTCCAATTCCTGTCTCTTGTCATTCAGAAAACATTTATTAATCACCTCCCCAGTGCTAGAGCCGGAGTTAGACACTAGGATCCAAACTGAAAGGGGCTTGACTGGTGCCTTCCAGGGGGCTCTCGGCTGGCTGGGGAGACAGGTGTGTTTACAGCGCAGGGAACAGACTGAGGGCTCGGTTCTGTAAGAGGAAGGGGGCGGGGGAGGCACAGAAGGCAGTGCTCACACTGCCCAGGGAGGTCAGGGAAGGCTTTGCAGAGGCAGTGACATTTGAGATGAGTTCTAAGAAAAAGCAGGTTCTCTGCGATGACATGACAGTTGGTGAAGAGGACGTTCCAAGGAGAGGGGACATGCAGTACAAAGTACTGAGACCAGAAAGAGCACACCGTGCTTCGGAAACACAAGGAATTTGGGCTCAGCTGAGGGAAGAGCTGAGGCTGACAGGGGAGTACAGAGGCCAGTGTGTCAGGCAGAACAGGAGTCTTCCAAGCCACAGGAAGGATTTTGACCTTGAGCAGTACTGAAGGAGACCACTGAAGGATTTTAGTTAGGACAACTGTGTGCTTTTTAAATGGGTGCAAACTCAGATCCCCACAGACATAAGAAACTTGACTTTTGTTTTCTATGACTCAGCAGAAATTTGCAACCGGGACTGGGCCTCTATGAAGCTGGGACTCACTGAGTTCTTAGGCTGCTGATTCGGTACATTGGGTCTCAGTGCAAACTCGCTTTCACTCTAGCTGGCTTTCTGTGCTGCAGAAGTTTGGAAACAAAAAAAAAAACTATAATCTTCAGACTTCCTTGAAGCTAGAGTTCCAGGTGGGAGTTAGGTCCCACCTCTCAAACGCATGTGAGACAGATGTGGAGGGTGGCAATGAGACAGAGGTCACACACCTGCTACTCCTGATCTTTCTGGAGGCGCTAACAGAGGTCCAGGTCCAGTGCCCACTGGCCTCATAGATATTCAGGGGCAGGAGTGGAGAGAGAATCCTTCCTTCCTTCCTTCCTTCCTTCCTTCCTTCCTTCCTTCCTTCCTTCCTTCCTTCCTTCCTTCCTCCCTCCCTCCCTCCCTCCCTCCCTCCCTTCTTTCTTCCTTTCCTTCCCTTCTCTTCCCTTCTTTCTTCCTTCCTCCCTTCCCTTCCCTTCCCTTCCCTTTCCCTTCCTTTTTCCCTCTCCCCACTTCTCGCTCCCTTCCTTTCTTCCTCCCTCCCTTCCCTCCTTCCCTCCTCTCTTTCTTTTGGCCAGCATAGACCTGAGAGACACGGAGCAGCGCTGGGGCCAATAGTTGCAGTGAGAGCTTCCCAGCTCTCAGTCTTCTGAGGGTGGCCAACGTGCTGTTCCCCAGGCTGGTCAGTGCCCTGGTGATGTCCTAAAAGTCACACTCCTGTAGGCTTAGCCTAGAGTTCCCACAACAATTTGTGTGGCACTGCACTGCCTGTATCCAGGCACTTTCTATTCAACAGAGGGTGCTGTGCTCGGGGCCTGGGAGCACCTCCGCAGCAGCTCCTGCGGGGCCTCAGCCAGTCCCACTTGAGACCAAGGCCTTTCTGTGAGGTCTGGGAAAGCACACGGGGCTCTCATTTTCCATAGAGGGAGGCAGTTCTGCCTCCCACCAAGATCCCTAAGTGGGAAGGGTGCAGTCCCCAAACACAGGAAGGGGTTCAGATGTTCGGTCACCAAAAAGAGTGACCAAGGTCTCAAATTACCACAAAAGTTCCTTTATTCTGCTTTCCAAAGGACAGCAATGTGACAAGGGCATGGCCTTTTATCTAGAGGGGAGATGCACAAAATGATAAAAGTAGCAACAGCTCAGGGTTCTATGGGAAGTGCACTGAGTTCCTCCAACCTTTGGTATCTGGCAGCCCCCCTTTTCCCCTCATCTGAGACACAGCAGTGGCCAGAAATTACTGCACCAGGGCCAGGGCCTCTAGGGTGAGCCCAAGGATGGCAGGGGCCCCACTTAGCTCCGTCTCTCCAGGAAACGCAGGCCCACCTTCTTATTAGGAACCAGGACAATGCGGGCCACACTCTTCACCTCCCCTGTCTCAGGAGCCAGGACTACCTCGTACTGCTGGACCAGCTGGGAGGTAAAATGCACACGGGGCAGTTAATGTCTGTGGTCTTCATCCACTGCCCTCCCCTGCACGCCCTCACCCTTGCCTCCCTTCCTCTCCTCCCTGAGGCCTCCTTCGCCCCTCCCTGGCCCACACACCTCCTGCCTCTCCCCACTCACCCTTGCCAGCAGCAGCTGCATCTCCAGCTCTGCGATCCTGCGGCCCAGGCAAGCCCGGACCCCATAGCCGAAAGGCACAGAGCCAAATGGGTGTTGGACCCCGAGGGTGTCAGGCTGACTCTTCTTCAGCCAGCGGTGGGGATGGAAGCGCTCAGGCTCAGGGAAGATGCTAGGGTCCCGGGACACCACATAGTGGCAGAACACGAACTGGGTCTTCAGAGGAAGAACGGGCAGCACATCAGCTTCGGGCTGTGGGGCACCCCTAGGAACCCCAGCCATCCGGCCCCACTCACGTTCTTGGGGAAGAGGAAGCCACCAACTTCAATCTCTTTTTCCGTGATTACCCGGGAGTTTATGGGGACCACAGGGTAGAGACTGCAGGGAAAAGGAAAGGCAGGCCTGCCTCTGGATCCGAGGTGGGGCAGAGTGCCGCCCCTTCCACCCCACCTCTTTGGTTCTCTAGGCCCCTCTGCCATCTCGCCTCTGGCCAATGAACCTCAGCCCACCAGGCCCCACTGCCCACTCCTGCGTCACCCCCCATGCACAGACCCTGTGTTCCGGGAGCAGCAGCTTACCGCAGGGTCTCCTTAAGCACAGCTTTGAGTAGGGGCATGTGGGCAAAGTCCTTGTGCTGGGGCACCTGCCCAGCTGGCACCACACCCACCACTTCCTCGTGCAAGGCCGCCTGGATCTCCGGGCTCCTTGAAAGGTGGTACAAGGCCCATGTCAGCGTATTGGACGTCTGCGGAATAGAGCAGGAGAGGAAGTGAGAAGGGATTTGCAGGAAAGAAGCCAGTTAGGCAGTGGGAGGGTGTGGGTGGGTGCATGCAACATGTGGGAAAAAACTAATTTGCCATGAGTAGGACAGGATAAGTCGGGGGTCTGTGGGGCCCTCTGCGCTAAATGCGACTCCACCGTGGGACAAGGACCAATGATGGAGAATGGCACTCAAGCAACAGAGGAGACTCTAACACAGAGAAACCCAACATTAAAAAAAACACCCAACATGAAAAGAAGTCCTACAAAGAGGCTGCAGATGGACAAGCTCTCCAACTCTCCACTTAAATTAGAGCACGAGAGGGTTCACCTAGGTGTGAGATGAAGCTTCCCAGCTTTCTGCAAGGCTCCAGAAGGTGACAGAGTCCCTCCTATAAGAGGACAATTCCCTGCCCGTCTCTGCTGGGCTGAATGACCTCCCCACCTCCTTCTAGCTCTACATCCACGTCACAGAAATAGAAGCAGGTACCTGGAGGGACGAAGGTCAGGTTCAGGTGGGGGGTAATGGGGAACTGGATCAGGATGGGAGCCCCTGATCTCCTCGCTGGCCCCCCTCACGCACCGTGTCTACTCCAGCCATGAGCAGCTCAGGGAGGCTGCCCATGGCCTCGTGAGGACTGAGCTGTCCGCTGGTCAGCAGGAAGTGCAGGTAGCCAGATATCTGGACCTCATCTGGCCCTTTTGTCTGCAGTTGGGCCTCTATCTCATTGAGTTTCTGATCAATGAGCTTCTTCCCTACAGGGACAGTGGACAACAGGGGAGGACAAGGTTAAAAGTCGTAATCTCCAAGGACCAAGATCTACTCCAACAGCCGCTGGCATGGGGGAGGTAGTTCTGGGAGACTGCCAATGCATGGTCCCTGGGACCCACCCCCAGCTTCATTTCCTGGGTTCCTCACCAAAAGAGAAGATGATGTTCCAGCCATCCAGGTATCTCCTCCAGAAGGGCAGCAAGGGACGGGTCCACTTGGGGAGGAAGGTGGCATAGAGCGAGTTTTGGAACATGAGCCCGACAGAGCTGACGAAGGTCGCAGTGTCCTGGGGGATGAAGCGCTCCAGGCAGCCAATACGTTTCTCAAACAGGATATAGCAAATAGCTGGCGGTGCACAGAGGCCAACATGGGAGGCAGTGCCATGGCACACAGAACCCAGGGGGGCTTTGAGGAGGGTAAGCCACCCTACCCCTGACCGTGCTGCCCAGCCCCTCTCCCAACAAAGGTACCTTCCAAGGCGAAGTAGTAGAACTGGTGAGCCATGTCAGCCACCTGATCCCCAGAGGCACTCTCTGCCCGAAGCTCTTTCAGTCGGGCCATGAAGCTGTCAATCACCTCATTCAGAGCATCTGTGTAGAGTGCAGCCTCAGCTGGCTTCAGCATCCTCTGGTTCAGAGCCTGGCGCAACTGGTACCAGTGATGTCCTTGCCTGCGGGGGACAGAGGGACAGCACAAATGTAGGTATTCGATGGGGCTCAGATCAGAGGGCATCCTCCCCTCAAGCACCCTACAGAATCTAGGATAATCTCATTTTGAGATTGAAAATGATAGAACCATCAAACTTTCCAAGGCTAGAATCTTCAAATCACAAAATTTTAAAATCTCACTGAAGCAGAGAGCCAGTGGTTAAGGTGGGCATCTAGACCCAGGCTGCCAAGGGGCAAATCACAAGTGTGATTCCTGGCTGAGTGACTGGCCGTGGGCAGGCTGCATGGAATACCTCTGTGTCTCAGTTTCTCCTTCTGTAAAATGGGAATAATAAGAGTGCCTCTCATAGTAGGCTTGTCTGGTGCTCAGATCGGTGCCTGGCACATGGTGAGTGCTTACTGATTGCTGACTGTGATTATCTTAGAATCACACGGCTCCAGAGCCCTTGGTATGTGAAAGGAGGAGGCGCCGCAATGGTGCCGTCCCTCTGTGTGGAGAAGGGGAATAAAAAAGGGGACAGTCAGGGTTCCCGGGGTGCCCCTATTCTGAATCTTCATGCTCTTCTCGGCTCAACAGGCCAAGGGGACAGGGATCCCCACTAGGCCGATGCCTTCAACCCTCTTGCCACAGCCATCCAGCAGGTGCTTTGGTCCCCACTCTGGTCAGTCAGGGATGCTCGCATCGTGGGTGCATTCTTCCTGTAGGAGCACTTGATGTTCAGGTGCTGCCCCCCAGATACCCCCACACCTGTTACCTTTCCTAAGAAAGCTGGGATGAGTCCGTTTTTTATAAGCTGGTTCCAGAATAACAAGTATTGTACAATGCAGTCCAATTTGAAGAGGAAGAGAGGAAGCCCTACACATCTACACGTATATTTGCATGTTTCTACAAGAAGAAGGGAAGAATGCACCCCCGACTGCTGGGACCACTTAGGAGGGTGGGATGGGAGTGAGAGGTAGAAAGACAATATTTTATTATTGAAATTTTTACAATAAGTATTACTTTTGAATTTTCAAAATCAATAAGGTATTTTAAAAGGAAAAACATTCAAAGTCTTAAGTCAAAAATCAGATTTTTAATTCTTAAAAATATTGATTTTTAAAGGAAGCTTGAACCCAAGTTTTCTTTACTATACTCTATGAACATACTATAGCAAAAAAAAAGAAAAACCAACTGAAAAAAGATAAAGTAAAAGGGTTGCCGAGAAGGAAATGAAAGCCAGAATAGACCCATTTACTGAAGCTGCAGGTTGTAGGTGCTTCTCCAAGAGTGAAACTTGCCAACAGTGGGGATCAGATTTGCAGAACTTAAATGAGAGCATTTCTGTGGTTGATGAAATATTTCTTGGGGAAACAATGCTTCATAAAATGAGACATAAATACAAATATGTATATACATTAAAACAAAAACACCCTTATTACCACAGGTTAGCAAAATGGCCTTTGAATGCACACGTATGAGATCACATGTATAGGTAACTGGCTTCAGAGCATGAAAGCACAAACTGATGGCAAAGAGGGGTACACCATGTTCAGCTCTAACTCGAAATCCACAGGTGGCCTGACTTGGGGAGTCTGAGACCCAGATCTTGCCCTCAGGGTCAGATATCAAGTTAAAGAGTTTTGTTTTGTTTTTTAAAGATTTTATCTATTTGCTTCTAATATGTGCCCCATCTGGGAGCTGAACCCACAACCCAGTCATGTGCCCTGGCTAGGAATCGAACCGGTGATCTTTCACTTTGCAGACTGATGCCCAACCAACCGAGCCACACCAGTCAGGGCAGGTTAAAGAGCCCCTGAAGGACAGTCCTTCTCTATTCTCTTCCCAGGACTTCGCATAAGGGGCCCAGGAATTGTTCAGTTCTGAAACTGTCCATCTGCGAAGAACTGGGAAGAGGAAAGAAAACCGAGCAATGGGAGAATGCATGTGTCAGCGCCAAAGGCAGAGGGGGCGAGCCCTCTAACCAGCCAGTTTTCTTTTCCAAGGCACCGCGGTGGTAAGTTCTTGAGCTCCAGAGTCAGAGATCTATTCCTCCACTCGCTAGTGGTTGTCACCTGTGCCCAGTGACGCGAAAACCCCTCTAGGCCAGTTTCTTCATCTATGAAATGGGAATAAAAGTTTCCTTCATGCTGTCCCTGATCTGGGTAGAGTTGCTCCTGGCTTAGTGGTGCTTGGCTCATATCAGCCAGGAACAAAGCAACTCCTTGTTTATCCCAGGTTGGCTTTTGGTGTGTGCCCATGCCTGGTTCATGCCTTGGACACATGGATTTTTTTAAAAACTGTCCTTCATGGGCATGTCATGAGGATAAAATGAAATAATGCATGTAAAGAGACCAGCCTGATGCCTGGTGTGTTGTAAACACACAGTCACTACCATTGCTGCTCCTACTACTCCTGCCACCAGGATCGACCTTACTCCCTCAAGAAATGGCCAAAACAGGGACACTGAGCAGCTAGGTACAATAAAAGCCACTCGTTGTTTATGGAGCTCTGTTAACATACTACAGCAAAACAATAACAAAAAAAAAGGCCTGTAAAATACCCAAATACAACTGGTGGCATTGGGAATGGTTTATCACTGGTGATTCTCAATTATTTACCTCAGTGGACATATGGGTATATAACATACCCAGCCCACCCTCCAATCTGTCACTGCTGAAATAATCTGGACTTTTCTAGGCATCGCTTCAAGACTGAACCTACATCTGTCTCTTGTGTATGGACAGCATCCGTGAAACTTACATCCGACAACCACTACATGATACATAATTTGGGAAATATTTCAGAAATTAGCCCTGGCTGGTGCGGCTCAGTGGACTGAGTGCCAACATGGGAATGAAAAGGTCGCTGGTTCGATTCCCAGTCAGGGCACATGCCTGGGTTGTGGGCCAGGTCCCCAGTGGGGGCCGTGGGAGTGGCAACCACACACTGATGCTTCTCTCCTTCTCTTTCTGCCTATCCCTCTCTCTAAAAATAAATAAATAAATAAATAAATAATCTTTAAAAATTAAATTGAGCCCTCCTAACTCATATGGTTTTAACATTTTTTCGACTACGAACAGATATGTCCCCTTATGATTTGAGTTGGTATATTTTCAACCGTAAGGTAGAATAATGGAGCTGGAAAGCTCCTAGTTACCTCAAAGATAGGCTAGTCCACATGTCAGAGGTTACATGTGAGAAAAGCGGGGCCAAGGAAGGGGAAGTTATTCATTTGTCCAGAGGCCTACAATATACTAGTGGGAAAGCTGAGGGGTGGCCCCTGGGCTTTAGTCCATCCCAACCACTGCTTTCTTGACAGAATACTGGGGAGACCCAACCTTTATCTGTTGGTTGCCCAGTGCCACTGGCCTTGGGCACGGCCCTCAGGGGCCCCCTTCCAGTCCCTCCAGGCCCCAGCTCACGTGGTGAAGGGCCCATATGCCAGGCCCTGCAGGTCCCGGTGCTCCTTCCACAGATCCATGTCGTTCCGCACCGGGTACTTGCCCTCTTGCCGCATCACTTGCTCCAGGAGCGGGGCGCTGGCCAGGTTCACATGGCTTTGAGGTCCTACACGGGTCATCCACATTGGACCGTACTTGGCCTTGTACAGCATCTGTGGGGTTCAACCAAATCTGAATAACCATGGCCCAACCAGGCAGGCACTTCATTGTGAGAAGATTGGACAGTGTCTGACGGCCACACCAAAGCAGAAGGGTTGGACAAAATCACACTGTGTAGGAAGCAGGCACTGGGTTGGCCTGTGGTTCCAAAGAGAACACTGAAAAAAAAAAAAGGACACACACAGGAGTTAGAGCATTGAGAGAATGCACGTCTGGTGGAACTGGAGGAGCTGAGGTCCTCAGAGGAATGAGATTTTGAAAAAATGGGCTATGTGGCAACCCGGGGTATGTTGAGGTATAGATATTTGGGGTGCAGGTTCTACAGAAACTGAGCCCTTTGATGAGGTGTGGTAGGATGCCTATGGCTCCTCCAAAGAAGCATGTAAATCTCCCAGAGCTTGCTGTCAGGGAGTTGAGGGTAAACTCCCCATGTAACACTTAGAAACCCAAGGAAAAACAAGAAGCTGGATGAGAAGAAATCCAACTACGAAGTAAACTATGTGGTGGGAATTTTTTTAATTAAAAAATAATTATTTGCTGTTTTAAGTAACGTAATTCTCAAATATTTAATCTTAGAATTTCCAAAGCACTTGACAATACCCATAGCATCTATGAAATGGATACTTCTATGGTGCTTTATACCTGCTGGAACGGGGGAGGAAATAAATACATTTTGGTTCAGCAGGGGTGACATCTAAAGAGAATTCACAAATAGTGAGACTAAATTCACTGACTAATTGACACAAACTGAAAGAAAATGAAATGTAGTGGCTTTCAGGAATTTATCTTTCACAATATTACTAAAGAGATTTTAAGAGAATTGAATCTGCTCCGGTGTAGAAATTAGGCCAAAGGGCTTCTGTAAAATAGACATCAAAGTTGTAGAAATCTGTCATTCAAATTACAGAAGGAAACTTCGCCCAACTCATAGTCTAGAAAAACACCAGTCTTATTGCGTCTTACTACTGGCATTAAGCTGGCTTGTCCTTGGACCAAGACAACATGATTGCCCTCAATATAGTATCCAACTGCCCAGAATCCACCCTGAACTAACATTCATTCTGCCAGTTCTAGGGCAGCCTTGGCACGCCCCATCGTCCATGTGGGCGTGTTTCCACTTTGACCTCCCAGGATGCCTGTCGGTGCCATGAGGCTTTAACCACTTGATCGCTGTAAACTAGAGCAACTCCTGGAGAGAAACAGGCCCGTCACCCATTACCACTGGGAGTCTAAAGTGACACAACTGCACGTGGAGGACAATGTGTTGGTATCTGTAAAACTTACAAACACATTTGTAAGCAAAGTCTAGGACATCTACATAACCGAATACTATGTCACCTTGCAAGAGAATAAAGCAGCTCCTTGTGTCTAACATGGAGAGATAGATGGCCAAGGTAGACTGTTAAGTGGAAAAATAGGATACTTTTGTCTGAGAAAGAGGGGCTATGTAAGAATACACAGCATTTACATTTGCTTTCATAGAGAAACACTGGAAATACATCAGGAACTAAAGGTGTATTACATCAGGTGACGTGATCACCTGAGGGAGGCTGGAGGGGACAGCAGTGGGGGCGGGGCTTTGCGATGTCGATCTTATTCTATTGCTCTGAATTTTGAACTGCGACAATTCATTCACATTTTTAAAATCTAAAGTGGGGAAAAAGAAAGTGTTTTCTGAAACAATGTTACCCACCATTGATCAGGTAATTCAAGAAACCAGGAAAGCCTTCCTGAATTGCTGAATTCACATACACACTCCTTAGATTGAGAAGTGGGCCCTAGACATTCATTTCATTTCCTTTTCTTTTTTTGAAAAAGATTTTATTTATTTATTTTTGAGAGGGGGAGGGAGAGAGAAAGAGAAGGAGAGAAACATCAATGTGTGCCTCTCATGCACCCCCTACTGGGAACCTGGCCCGTAACCCATGCACATGCCCTGACTGGGAATAGAACCTATGACCCTTTGGTTTTCAGGCTGGCACTCAATCCACTGAGCCACACCAGCCAAGGTTCATTTATTTTTCTTAAAGTTTCTATTAAAAAATACTATTCTTATTAATCTATTTTTGTCTCCTAAATTTCATTGGAGAATTATCCTAAAAGTACACTTAATTTGCATTTTCTATTTGGTTTATTCAAAGTATTAATCTGTTAGTATTATTAGTAGTAATAACAACAGCAAATATTTCCATGGAGCTTAGCATAAACCAGACACTGTCTCAAGCTCATTCAGTCCTCACCACAGCTGTGTAACATAGGTTTACCATTACTGCAATTTCGAGGCCAAGAAAACTAAGGCTCATATATACTGGTTGTTCAAGGTCACTATACTGGTGAGGCAGACCACCTGACTTTCAGGTGGTCTGACTTTGCTCTCAGCCACTTGTGATGCAACCCCTAAGGAAACCATGGCTTACTAACTAGAAACAAATGTAGGCCCTTTAAAATGGAGCACTATTTAGAACACCACAACTATGCAACAACCCAGGGTTTCTCACGACGCAGTTGACATTGGGGCTGGATAATTCTGTGTCGTGGGGCCTGTCGTGTACATAGAAGGAGGACTTTCCCCACTAGCTGCCTCAGGATGTGACAACCAAAAGGTGTCCCCGGAGGGGTACAATCACCCCACGGTGCGACCCTCACACATACCTCCAGACTCTTGATATGTGTCTCAATGATTTAATTTTAGAAGACTCTTTTAAAGAAATAATACCTAACTTTGAAAAAATATTTCTCTGAAGTTTAGTTTCTTTTCCTTCTGTTAAGTTAGAATAAAATTACACGTCATGTTTTTATGGACACCTGAACAGCGGTTACCTCTGGGTCATAGTTTATAGGCAGTTTACCTTCGCCTCTAGACCGTGATTTGTTTGTCAACATGTCCACCGTGATCTGGGAATCGGCCGGTAACAAAGGTCCTGCTTTAAAAGACTAACCCAACAACCATTCGCTCAGGCACCGGCTTCTTCCCGGGAACCCAAAGACTCCGGCACAACTTCCCAGCTGGAGGTCTGGCGTTTTCTGGGACATGTCCCCTCTTGCTTTCTCCCCTCTTCCTTTGTATTCCTCTTCTCAGTAAGTTTGCTCAGTGGAACTTAATGAGGATCTATTTACGTAAGAACTTATTTTAGAAAGACAGGGGCATGCTTGCTGAGAGATGTGTGCTGTGTCCGCGTAGCAACCACCAGACTGTAACCCGAGCTGGTTAGAAAGCCCCGAGCTGCTCGGAGAGGCCCTGTCTAAGTGCCCCGTTGCAGAACCAGGTCTCCTGAGGAATCTTCCAGCTTGAGTGGCAGGGCTAGCCTCTGCCCAGTGACATTCCAAAGAGGGAGTGTGGAATTCATTCATTCAAAACCGTTNGCTTGCTGAGAGATGTGTGCTGTGTCCGCGTAGCAACCACCAGACTGTAACCCGAGCTGGTTAGAAAGCCCCGAGCTGCTCGGAGAGGCCCTGTCTAAGTGCCCCGTTGCAGACCCAGGTCTCCTGAGGAATCTTCCAGCTTGAGTGGCAGGGCTAGCCTCTGCCCAGTGACATTCCAAAGAGGGAGTGTGGAATTCATTCATTCAAAACCGTTATAGAAGCGTTTACTGATGTAGAAAGCTACTCATATTTATTTTTTAGTAAATGGCAAGTAGCAAAAGAGACTATACGGTATGTGGTATGTGGTATGTGGTATGCTTTCGTTTTTAAAGCCATGCACATGCAGATGACACATGAGGGCAAGTGTGGAGGGAGCCCATTCACCAAGGACAGACGAGCAAGCAGGGGCAAGGCTCACTCACTCCCGGGGTCGTGAGGGTTTTCACGGATTCCTCTCACGAATGCCTGTGAAGCACCCGAGTACACAGGCACCCTGACTCGTCTGGGGTGTTAGGGTTGGGGGCAATATGGGTTTTCTTCTTTTTGCATCTTCGTATTTTCTGCCCTCTCCAATCCTGCAAATAATTTCAACTAAATCAAAATGATGCTCTCTCTTAAATGTGGCAAGTAATCACACATAATTAGCACATAACTCATACTTACGGGATTTTTCTGAACAGGGGTAATTTTCATGGGAAAGAAGCGCCTGTCTCGCTGTCATGTGCTTTCTCTCGGCTCGGTCACCCACAGCCGGCAGGGGCAGCCGCCGAGTCAGGGAGTCCTTGGCAGCAGATTTTGTTCCAGCTCCAGCCCCAACACCGACGGCCTTTGTCACTCTGCTGGGCAACAGCTCTGCCAAGTCACGCTGCCTGCCTTGCATGTGGGCTTGAACCCAGCCTCCTGCGAGTCTTCAGGCTGGGGGCCCCGCGGTCCTCCAGGAACGCCAGAGGCCGGATGCCGGCAACGGGCTGCCCTGAGGCCACCGCGTTCTCACCTGCCCATGTCCCCTAGGAGTCTGTCGTGAGGCAGTTTCTCATGCTCTGTGGATTTTGATGGGGTGTGGGTTTTCAGCCTTACCCCCCTCACAAAATAGGGGGGCGCATCAACAATGGAGTATGCCCGGACTTGCATTACAGTCATCTGGCCCATTTTGTTTCAGGATTATCCTTTGGAGCGTCAGGGGCAATGATCTGGGGAAACTGGGACCTTTAGCTTATTATTCTTTTCATTTTCTATACAAGTAATAAACTCTACATCTAAATGTGGCCCACTGTATCTTTCCCAGAAGAATTCGTTAGGCCTTGGCCTTGCCTTGTCTAAGGTGTGAACTTGACGTGGTTGGTGCCCAACATAGGGTTGGTTACAATGCTCTTTTAAGACCTGGCCAGGTAGGAGATAAATCGACTTCTGTGATCCAATAGCACATGGTCTGGCTAGGTGGATGAATGTGTGAGGGAGGGTGTGGCAGGGGTACGATATTCACAGTGGGGGGTGTGCAGGTCAGATTAGGTCAAATAAAGCTGGCAGTGCAGCCCCGGCAGAGTAGCTCAGCTGGTTAGAGCGTCGTCCTGATATGCTTAGGTTGCAGGATCAATCCCTGGACGGGGCACATACAAGAGTCAATCAAAGAATGAGTAAGTGGAACAGCAAGTCTCTCTCTCTCTCTCTCTCTCTCAAGTGAAACAACATCTCTCACCAATAAATAAAAATTATTAAAAAAAAAAAAGATTAGGCCCTGGCTGGTGTAGCTCAGTGGATTGAGCGAACCAAACAACCGAGGTTCGACTCCCAGTCAGGGTACATGCCTGGGTTGCAGGCCAGTTGCCAGCAGGGGACGCACAAGAGGCAACCATACATTGATATTTCTCTCCCTCTCTCCTTCCCTTCCCCTCCAAAGATAAATAAATAAAATCTAAAAAAAAAAAAAAAAGATTTGCATTGCAGAGGAGTAGGGGTTGTCCCACAGTCCCATCGATTCTGTCCATAAGTGGCCAGTGCAAATTGAAAGTGAGCGTAAAACTGTGCTTTCCAGTAGAATATGCCCCGCCACCTGCCTCATCCTCCATCCCTAGACTCCCTCAGCTTCCAGCCTCTGNCCCACAGCCGGCAGGGGCAGCCGCCGAGTCAGGGAGTCCTTGGCAGCAGATTTTGTTCCAGCTCCAGCCCCAACACCGACGGCCTTTGTCACTCTGCTGGGCAACAGCTCTGCCAAGTCACGCTGCCTGCCTTGCATGTGGGCTTGAACCCAGCCTCCTGCGAGTCTTCAGGCTGGGGGCCCCGCGGTCCTCCAGGAACGCCAGAGGCCGGATGCCGGCAACGGGCTGCCCTGAGGCCACCGCGTTCTCACCTGCCCATGTCCCCTAGGAGTCTGTCGTGAGGCAGTTTCTCATGCTCTGTGGATTTTGATGGGGTGTGGGTTTTCAGCCTTACCCCCCTCACAAAATAGGGGGGCGCATCAACAATGGAGTATGCCCGGACTTGCATTACAGTCATCTGGCCCATTTTGTTTCAGGATTATCCTTTGGAGCGTCAGGGGCAATGATCTGGGGAAACTGGGACCTTTAGCTTATTATTCTTTTCATTTTCTATACAAGTAATAAACTCTACATCTAAATGTGGCCCACTGTATCTTTCCCAGAAGAATTCGTTAGGCCTTGGCCTTGCCTTGTCTAAGGTGTGAACTTGACGTGGTTGGTGCCCAACATAGGGTTGGTTACAATGCTCTTTTAAGACCTGGCCAGGTAGGAGATAAATCGACTTCTGTGATCCAATAGCACATGGTCTGGCTAGGTGGATGAATGTGTGAGGGAGGGTGTGGCAGGGGTACGATATTCACAGTGGGGGGTGTGCAGGTCAGATTAGGTCAAATAAAGCTGGCAGTGCAGCCCCGGCAGAGTAGCTCAGCTGGTTAGAGCGTCGTCCTGATATACTTAGGTTGCAGGATCAATCCCTGGACGGGGCACATACAAGAGTCAATCAAAGAATGAGTAAGTGGAACAGCAAGTCTCTCTCTCTCTCTCTCTCTCTCTCTCAAGTGAAACAACATCTCTCACCAATAAATAAAAATTATTTAAAAAAAAAAAAAGATTAGGCCCTGGCTGGTGTAGCTCGGTGGATTGAGCGAACCAAACAACCGAGGTTCGACTCCCAGTCAGGGCACATGCCTGGGTTGCAGGCCAGTTGCCAGCAGGGGACGCACAAGAGGCAACCATACATTGATATTTCTCTCCCTCTCTCCTTCCCTTCCCCTCTAAAGATAAATAAATAAAATCTAAAAAAAAAAAAAAAAGATTGGCATTGCAGAGGAATAGGGGTCGTCCCACAGTCCCATCGATTCTGTCCATAAGTGGCCAGTGCAAATTGAAAGTGAGTGTAAAACTGTGCTTTCCAGTAGAATATGCCCTGCCACCTGCCTCATCCTCCATCCCTAGACTCCCTCAGCTTCCAGCCTCTGCAAAATTCCTAAAGTGCCTGTGTCAAACCTTTCCATCCGTGTTTCTGCAAGCAGCGACCAACAGCTGAGAATTACAGCAAAGAGAGAACAAAAGGGAAGGTGACCTGTGAGCCCATCCCCTCCCACGGACTGGTGGTGGAAATGTGAGACAAGGAAATGCTTCATTGTGAGCATTCCCAAGGTGTTAGGAAAATTCCTCTGATGTCTGGAGTTTTCACTACATAACACGCTGTTGATGAGCGAGTTGAAGGTCCCCAGCAACAATCCGAGTGGTTTCTGGAAACAATGTTGGTGGAATGACGGCACTGAATCCCTCTGACAGACAAAGAAAAACTGCTGTCTTTTAGCAACTCAAAAGCAGTGTGCTCCTGATATAAACTTCGCACACTCCCCACCCCCAAGATGAACTCCACGGGGTTTTCAACTTTCCTCTCCAAAGCCGATAAGGTCACAATATCCTTTTGGAAAAAAAGACAGGGAGAGCCTGCAGCCTGACTAGCAAGGTACAGAGTAGGATCCTGGCAGGCATTAGCAGACCTGGCTGCCCACGTGTTCGGTGACAAGATGATAAGGGTCCTTGTTGTCCCTGATAGTCCTGGTGAGTTAGTTGTATTGGTGTTTGGAGTAAAAGAGGAGAAGCCCCCTTAAAAATTTTAAAGCATTTCATGGTTGTTCCTTTCCTTTCTGAATCACCAAGAAAGTGAAACTGCTTTGCTTGGATAGGTTGCCGTGACCACAGGTAAAATAGTCCCCGGTCATCAAGGGCAGTTAGCCCCTAAGAAGTATACTGAGGTCCCTTTGTACAAAGAGCAAGAGAGGAGAAATGAGACACAGGTTTGGGCAAAAACCTGTTGAGATGCTAGAAGTTTGGTTGCACCGGCTTGCAGAAGAGAAAGCCATACCAGTTCTGCTGGATGGGAAAGGAACAGAAATCACTTGGTCAGCTAATGACTGACCCCATTTCCTAGCCGCCCAGGCCACAGATAGACTATCTGATGACAGGAGCATGGAGGAGGAATAAGTAAAGAGTGACTGTGCTGGTTATGGTGAAACTTTACACCCACAAGGAAACCACCATCTGATCAGCACTGTGGATGATCAGAGAAGAAGCCATAACTTCCCTCAGAGCTGCCGTAAGCCAGCCTAGATCTATCGTGGAAAACGTGAGTTCCCAGGTGATCAGATAGTCACTCAAGGTTAGAGACTATGGTTTGTTAAACAGGCACCCTCAGGCCTTTGGGGACAGCCAAATCTTCTCTTGCACCCCCCAAACATTCTGAAAAACTAGCTCTGGGCAACCAACTTCCCAGAGTGGAAGCCTGGATAAATTCCAAGATAAATGCCCTGCAGGTTAGGTGGGTGTGATGGGTTGAATTGTGTCCCCTCAAAATTCATATGTTGCAGTTCTAACCCCCACTACCTCTGAATGTGACCTTATTTTAATATAGAATCTGTACAGAGGTCATACCTCTGTAGAAGGTATGACCTTCTTTTTTAAAAAATTTCTTGTATTTTTTAATATTTTATTTATTTATTTTCAGAAAGAGGGGAAGGGAAGGAGAGAGGGAGAGAAATATCAATGTGTGGTTGCCTCTCATGTGTCCCCTACTGGGAACTGGTCTATAACCCAGGCATGTGCCCTGACTGGGAATCGAACCTCGATCCTTTGCTTCACAGGCCCGCACTCAATCCACTGAGCTACACCAGCCAGGGCAAGGTATGATCTTCTATAGAAGGGAGGTCACTAGGGGTGGCCCGAGTTCAGTGCGAGTTCAGTGCAACTGAGGCCCTCCTGAAGAGAGGGGATGCGGATGCAGGCGCCCGAGCGCCCAGGGAGGCAGCCACGTGAAGACAGGCATTTTACAGGGCAGCAGAGGGGCTCCCCTCCTAGCCCGCAGATAAAAGCAGCCCTGCCGACCCCTGACTTGGGGCTTCTGACCTCCAGAGCTGTGATACCATGAATTTCGGTTGTTTAAGCTGCTCAGTTTGTGGCACTTTGTGGCAGCCGTGGCAAACGAATACAGGGGCAGAATGTAGGGATACGGGCACCCAGAATGATGGAAGGCCACAGGACCTAACCTCTTGTTTAGATCAATTAACCCCTGGTCAAAGTGGTTTCTTTATATGTTGCTTTGCTTACAGTTGCAAAACCTGGTGACACACGAAGTGGGAACTTACTCAACATGGATATGTATTGATTTATTTTAAGGAACTGGCTCATGCAACTGTGGGGCTGGCAAGTCTGAAATTTGCAGGGTAGGTCAGAAGTCTGGACATCCCATCAGGAGTCCATGCTGCAGGCTCGAGTGGAAAGGCAGTCCAGGGGCAGAATTCCTTCCTCTTCTGGGGACTGTAGTCTGTTCACGCACAGGCCTTCCACTGACTGGCCGAGGCCCACGCACACAGTGGAGGGTAAACTGCCGTACTCAGTCTACTCCACAACCCCAGACTGGTGTTTGACCAGGCCCCATAGCCCCACCGAGCCGACATACACGAGGTTCACAGGAGATGAGCCTCAGCACTCAAGGGGTGGTTTGTAACAGAGACCGCTGAGTGTGCCATGAGATTAGACACATCCGGCGCATGTAATTCTTCTCTGGACTGTGAAGCACATTCCCAGCGAGGAAACGCCCCGTCAAGAAGAGTGGTAGTCGAGAGAAGTTGAGGGGACTGCCAGGCGTTCACCCAGTTCTCCCAGCTCCCATGGGGCATCCTTAGGGAAGTGGAGGACTTCAGGGAAAGGCAAGGGGCGGAAGGGAGATCACAGCCTTGATCAAAGAACTAGACAGACACTCCTAAGAAAACTCCCCCCTGCCCCACACAGTCCACACTGCCTTCCTCGTGGACCAGTCCGCGCTCAGGGAACTCCTGAGCAGCATGCAGCAGTGGCCGACAATTCTGCAGACTGGAGCCTGCGTCAAAAAAAATATGTGGCCATTTAGGGAACGGTCCTCCGGGGCTTTGGATATGAGGTTAGCCTGCCGTCGCCACCTGGAACTCCCCGTCTGAGCGACCGTGCTGGCGGACGCTGAGAGACTGCCAAACAAAGTGCTCCTATGCCCTGATGTCCCTGTTACGAAATGGAGCACAAACGAGAACAGCCATAAAGTGGGTATTACCTAACAAGCCATATGTGGAAGTGATAGTTCCAGGAAAAGAAGTAAACTGAGCATGAAGGGGCCAGGTGCCCTCCTGACGTGCTGATTAAGAAGCATGGTCTATGCCAACACCTCGTGGTTCCTGGGAACTTCACTACGCTGACACTCTTGACAGAGCCGGGGGACACCGAAGACCTGGTTCACGGGTGAATCAGCCAAATTGAAGGCCCTGGGGTATACTGGCCTGCGGCTGTACAATGTTCCCCCCCAACCCCCATTGCTTAAAACTGGCATGGAAAAGACAACTCCGCTCAACAGGCACAGCTGTTAGCTGTGGTGCTTGCCCTGGAAATGACCTCCTACATCTCACCCTGCTGTGTTTTCACTGGTCCTCATGGTGGCATGGGCTGGTGCCAGGCAGCAGAATGCCTGGAAGACCAAATCTTCGCCTCCTTGGGGATGAACATTATGGCAGCAGATCACACAAGACCCACACCCGCTGTTTGTGACCCGGGTGGATGCCCACGGGAAAGGGCTCCTTGGATGAGCATCAGTGGAATCGACAAGTGGGCGAGGCCTGTGTGCCCATGTAAGGACCATGACCAGGAGAATATGCCATTTCCCGTCACGGCAACTCTTCTACAACCCAAGACTGGGCTCCAAAACCAGGGGCTCTGGCTCATGGAACCAAGGAAGCACGGCAATTGTGCCCCAACTGCCAGCCACACAGCCCAGCGGGAAAGGGGACTGGGGGACCCAGTGAGGGGTATCAGGCCTGGCCTGTCCCGGCAAACAGACCACACAGGTCTCCTACCATGCTCTCAAGGGCACTGTTGGCACTGACTGCAGTAGACACCTCTTCCAGGTATGGCGCTGCTATCGCCACCCACACAGCAGACGGTGGGGGGGGCATGCTGTTCAAATGCCCTTCCACAGATGAACTGTGCTGCACAGTCAGATCCCCCAAGACCATCCAGTCAGACAAGGGTGCCACCTTTGTAGTCAAAAGTACCCTGCAGTGGGCAGCTCCCTGGGACATGCGCTGGACCTTCCCTGCCCTGGACCATCTCCAGGAAGCAGGTGCCACTGAAAAACAGAACGGATTCTTAAAGGAGAAACTGAAAAAGGTAACCGGATGACCGAGACTCGGCGCCCAGTGGAACACACACTTAACAAAGTTTGGACTATAAATGTGGCAATTCAGCAGAAGGGTACTGCCCATTTAAACAGAATTTCTCACTGTGAGCCGGGCAGGTGGGAGGAGGCCCAGAGGCTGTAAGAGAGCCAAGCCACATGACTAACTTTTCTCACTCTACTACTTGTCTTCCCATACCAAGCCCTGGGGAAGCAGCCTATGGGGATTCACAAGTAGCGGGAAGAGTCAGGGAGTGAACTAACCTGGTGCTTCTTATGCCACTGGCTATGCTTCCTGCCCTTGGGCAGCTGTGGGCATCGATGCCAATGACCATGTATATGAGAAGACAGTTCTTCAAACAGTCCTGATGTGGCCCAGGTGACAGGGGGTGGGAGATGTTCTAAGATGGCGTGAGGTAGACAAGGAAGAAATGACAGAGGCACCTCAGGGAAGTCAGGGCTCTTGTGAGGGTACGACACGAGGAGGATTGGGACATGGAGTGAAGCAATCACTGGAGGGACTGGTCACGCAGATCACACGGCTGTGGAAAGAGCAACACCTCTGGCTTGTGGTGTGTCAGGGGTCAACGCTGACCAGTTGGGGGCCAAGGGAGGAACTGTTACTCCCGCTTTCTCAGCACTTATCTGCAGGGCATCTGGCCGAAACCACCCAGACTGCCACCACCCACCCTCTACTGACTTTTGGCCAAAGAGCACCTGGGCCTGGAAACATTAAGAAACCCCCCAAGAGCCGCTGACTTCAGAAAGGATTGGCTTCCTCTGCAGACGACAGAGCGAGATTGGCTTTCTGTTCCTTAGCCTCATCCTGGCAGAGGCTTTCTAAACTCTTCAGATTGTAGAGGGCAATCGGCCAGGCTGGGACCCCCCAGGGGCCAGCAGGGGCGGGGTGGGGGGGTGGTGTGTGGCTGCTGATGCCTCCAGTCGCCTTCCCGATGGGGAGCCTGGCTGCAGCCTACACTCCAAATGGGCTTTGGGTTGTGACAAACATTCTCCCCTTAACTCAATTCTAGCCAGGCTCCTCTCAGCCCTCTTTTTGACTAGGCCCCAGCCTTGGCCTATAAAGACTTGAACCCATCAACACAGTTTCCAACAATTCCGGGTCCCATCCCTAGGGTGACCTTGACCACTAGGATGAAGCCCCCCTGAAAGTGCCTGCCTGAGGGAACTCAAGGCTGCTCGAAGAACTTGCTGTCGGTTCCGGCCAACGCCTGAAGACAGGCCCCTGTCTCCCAGCCTCCGCGGGATGAGAGGAGCCTCACTTCAACAAGATAAACACTGTCTGGCGAACCCAGACGAGATTCACACAAACCAGTCCTCCCTTCCTGCTTTTGAAATTTTTCACTTCCCTGACTCCCCTCAAGCCCCTGCGGGTCCCCCTCCCCACTCCTTCATGCTCCCTTCCAAACACCCTCTGCGCGACTGGAATGGGGTTCATCTGGCTTCCCTGTTGTCAGTAGACCTGAATAAAATCAGTGCTCACCACTTTAATTAACACCTTTGACAGTTACCTTGAAAACTCAAGAAGTATCCTTAAGCCAAAAGTAGAAACAACCCAAGTGTGCGCCGACGGGTAAAATGAACGAACAGGCGGTGGTACATCCCTTCAATGGAGGATTACTCAGCCATGAAAAGGAGCCAAGTAGTGACCCCTGATACCTGCTACGACACGGATGAACCTTGAAAACAGCATGCTAAGCGAAAGAAGCCTTTCGCAACAGACCACATATTCACTGAGTCCCTTTAAATGGAGTGTTCATAACAGGCAAGTCCATAGGGATGGAAAGTAGATCCGCGGTGCCAGGGGCCGATGAGGGGGGTGGACGGCTCGGGGAGTACAGTCCCTGCACAGCGAGGGGAAGGGGCTGACTGCTAACAGGTACAGGCTTCTTTCTGAGGGAATGGACATGTCCTAACATTGATTGTGTGGTGACGCAGTGAGGCAGGAGACAGCACAGGAAGATCTCTGAGACTGCAGTACTCTTCCTGGCCAGCATTTAGCACCCTGGTTGCCAGGAAACCCTTTTACCAAACAGGTAGAATAAATAGTAAACCGAGGCAGGGAGGAGAAAGGAGACTAATCTCATATGCTAACTCAGCAGTCCTGAGCCTGGTCTGATAATATTGCCAGGTGTTCCAACACCACAAGAAACACTATGTTAGCAAGAAAGAAGGCAAGTCCTTAAAATTCTACGTAACATTTCCACTATCCAGGAAAGAAAGCCTTGGAACTGTGCTTTCATCCCAAGGCCTGAATGTGGGAGAGGGTTCCCCGGTGCCCAAAGAAAAAGCCCATAAAACAACTTTGGTTAATTGCCTACCTCTGGTCACTCTCTGTTTTACCAGGGAGTCCCTAATGCTTACAGAAAGAGCCCATAAATAACTCTGGGCAACTGCCCCAATTTTAATCAACTGCCTCCTGTCACATATTTATTTTACAACAAGGTGAACAAATGGGGTCTGGAGCAAGGTAAGGATTTGGGCTAACGAACCCCCACACATACCTAAGTTTGGGTAGTCACATTCCCCCAGGAAAGCTGGCACCACATTGACCCGTTAATCAATATGTAACTTTTTTCCTCCTATTCCACCAACTATGTAAGTCCTCAGAACAAAGGTCTCTCTCTCTCTGTGTCTGTCTCTCTCTCTCTGGCTCCAGGCGCTCTTGATGCTCTTGGCTCCTGGGCCACTGGCCTCTGGCCACCTGGCCTCGGGCTGCCCAGGGGGCTCGCCACCCTGGTCTTCAGCCTCTCAACTTTTGCCTCCCTGCTTTGCCCTGAAACTTTGTCTTTCACCCCCTACTCTACCCAGTCCCATTCTCTTCCATGGAGTGGGTCATTAATAAACTGATTACACACTAATAGATCTACTGATCTGTAATTCTTTACATGTGTCAGCAAGAAGAACCAGGTCTCTCCTGGCAACAGTTGCACAACTCTGAATATACTGAATAGCCATTACATTGTTAACTGGGTGAACTGCATGGTATGTGACTGCATTGAGATGCAGTCAATGAAGCTGTTATCCAAAAAAACCATGAAAATCTTCCAAAAATTTCCCCCTGGAAAAACCGATACTGGATCACAATGTCCTATTCTCCTTAGGGAGCTGTGCAGTACACCCCTAGTGGCTCCTTAGGGAAGGTGTGAGCACAGCAAAACTCCTCTGAAACCGCAAGTGAGCAGCTCGAGGACAAATGTGAACTCACAAACACCAAGGGCTGTTTTGCCAGTGTCAACACACCTGACCCTGAAAGTGGGCAGCCAGCAGCTGGCTCAACAGCAGAGCTGACTTCAGGCCCAGGCCACTTGTTTGCCCACACTGATGGACGCCGGGAAGGCGGGCATACAGGGTCAAAGGTGAAAAAGAGTCCGGCTGGGCCACTGCTGTCAAAGGGTTGTCAGGGCTTTAGCCTCACGCAAGTGAAATTCACTTTTCAAAGTGACAGAGGTGCTAAATAATGAACAGCATTCTCAGGTCACCCTTGCTCCAAACTTTGCCTTGAATGATTTCCAAGATGAGACCTAGCCAGTGATACTCCTGGACACCTGATGAGCAATATTACTTGTGTTTTTGTATTGTGAACACTTTAATGTGGATAATGAAAGAAAATAAATTATAAATACCCATGTACCCACCCTCCAGAATTAAGAACTGTTAATATTTGTCGTATTTGCTACACATCTTCTAAAAATAAAAACACTTCAGACATAAACTTCCCTTCTTATCCTCTCCCTCTCTCCCTCCACAAAGTAACTACTATCTGAAATTTGAAGTGTAGCCTTTCTATGTTTATATAATTTTACTATATACGTGTATCTGAAAATGGCCTATAGAATTTTTGTGTGGTTTTTATTTTACAGAAATACTATTCTACTGTACCATCATTCTATATTCAACTTTGATACACAAAAATCATGTGTATTCATTCTGACTATTGTATAGTGTTCCACTGTATCACAATTTATTTATCCTGTTGATAGCCATCTAACATGTTTCTGAATTTTTGATTTTACCCAAAAAGCTGCAAAAAATGTGTACACCTGTGCAGCCATTCAAAAAACATGGTTTTGTGCAAGAAGGCAGAACCGTCGTAAGCTACCAGGTAGTTAGGCAGTAAGAATCCCCTTCTGATTTCGCACCCCAGAGAAACAACAGGCTGAGATCCAAGAAAAGGTGTTGCCTGGGATGACCTCAGAGAGGCCTGCAGGAAGCAGAGCACCACCCCCCTGCAGCCCTCGCACAGCCAGAGGCAAACCGCGGTAGGCCAAGCCCAGCTTTACCTGCGGGCTGGGCTGGGCTGGAGTGAAGCAATGAGAGTATTTCAGGAACAAGTAGTCGATGATCAGCCACAGATGCAGATGTCAAAAGAGGAAGCAGACATAGAGGTGCATACAGAAAGTAAGGACCCAAAGCCAGACATAAGCACAACAGGAGGGGCCATCAAAAACCTCCAGATACTATGTTGGTCAGCCATCATTTATCTCCTGCTCACCATTCTTTTGCTGTTGAACTACGCCTGGACAGGGTGAAGCCAGAAGGAACTCTGATTGAGGTCCATGCAGACCTGCAATGAAAATCCAATCTTCCCCTGGTTCTCACCTCCAGACTCCAAGACCCCTTCACAGAGGCAACCATCACTATCAATTCCTTGTGTGTCTTCCCAGAGATATTTTGTGCACAGCACAAACATATAAATGCATATATACCTCATACTCCTTATTATCCACATATGATGACATACACAGTTTTGCACCTTCCTTTCCTCCCATCTCTTAGCAAGTGATTCATGTTAACACACACAGATCTGCCCCTATTCTTTCTAATGCTTGCATAAAACTTCATCATACACATGTATTATAATTTAATTATTTCCCTACTGAAACACGGAAGTCAGTCTAATTTTTCCCAATCAGAAATATTGCTACCTCAAATGTGCTAAACTTTCCCTTTATCTGGAAGATAAAAATTCTGGCTGTGCAGTTGATAAGTGGTATTTGCATTCTTGGCCTTACCACCTAGTTTCAAATTTCCCATCCTGAAGGCATAAACAGTACACCTAATTCTGCTGCCCCTCAAGGGCACCTGTCAATGTCTGCCAAATGAGGCAGAAACACTCGAGCCAAGTCAGAGTAACCTAGAGGATAATCTCTGAAAGGCTTGAGGTAATGTGAGTACTGAGAAAGAAAATCCACCTAATCGATGGCATTAACCAAACTGAAGAAAGAACGTGTTAACAGAACAGAAGTGGCCGTTACAAAACCCAGAAGAGGGAGCCAGACAGCAAGAATTTGGCAGCGCTTCTCTCTCAAGATAGAGATACTTAATGTAATGGACAGACTCCAGAGAAGCATATCCAACCAGGTTTCTCCGAGGCCTAGAGGAAAGGTCCTTCTGTACAGTTACCTTCCTCTAGTTCTGGGGTCTGCACACGGATGCAGTCACAGATTTCTCTCCCAGATACCTGGGTCCTAGGAAGAGGACACAGTGGATTAAAGACAGCCACAGCCTCTGACATCCCTCTCACTAAGAGGTGAAGCCTACACCTTCTCCTCCAGAGTCTGGATGGGCTCTGTAACAGCTCCCATGGGTAGAACACAGTGGAAATGATGCTGTGCCAGTTTCCAGGCCCAGGCCTTAAGAAACTGCCAACTTCCACTTTCTATCTCTTGGAACACTCACTTTGGAGAAAGCCAGAATTCTGGAAGGAGTCTGACTATCCAGACACCACCATACTGTGAGGAAGCCCAAGCCAGACACATGGAAAGAGAGAGATACTCAGCTGTTGTGGCCAAACCATGCCAGGCACCCAACAGGCAATTAAAGAAGCCAAGTCGGAAATTCTAACCCTAGCAGACGTGTTATGGTGAAAAACGGAGGAAGCCAGCCAAAAGCCAGACTCAAGGTTCAGACATATGACCTCGACTGAGTCACCCTCGTGATCTTCAGCTATTCGACCTGAAGCCCCACTCCACTGTGAAGCAGAGACAAGCCATTTCTGACATGCGTGGTCACTGCATTTCGGGACAGTTTGTTACACAGCCATAGACAACTAGGACAGGAGTGTCTATGTGATGGAATGTTATGATCCCTGGGGGGGGGGTGCTAACTTCCTCAGTAAAGAAACACATGGGCACTCTAGTTCGCCAGTTTCTGTAGCTTTGGCCAGTGTGGGTCAGTTCCCAATACTCCACCCATGCTGGATATACTAACAAAATTTAGTTTCTGACCTGGAAAGCTGAGAGCAGAAGGGCCAGGCTAGTCAATCCGTCCACCTCCCTTACTGCCTCATCTTCACTCCAACCCAGATGAAGGAGCTGGGAAGAGTCTCTCAAAGTTTATCACCAGATACAGCTGCTGCTCGTTATCACTCACAGCCCTTGGCTGATGCATGACATTTACTTATTTATCAAACATTACTGAGAACCTCTCCTGTGCCCAGGGCTGTACCTGGCATTGGGTGTGGGGCAGCAAAGAGTGGGGAAAGACATAGGTCCAGCCTTCACAGCTTCACAGCTCAGCCTCCAAGCTTTATACATGGGGTATGTTAAGAAACACATGCACCTATGCCCTGACTGATGTGGCTTGGTTGGTTGGGCATTGTCCTCCAAAACTGAAAGGTTGCCAGTTTGATTCCTGGTCAGGGCATGCCTGGGTGCTGGTTGGGGTGCATGCAAGGGGCAACCAACTGATGTTTCTCTTTTACATTGATGTTTCTCACCCTCCCTTCCTTCTCCTCTCTCTAAAAATAAAGAAAGAAAATCTTTTCTAAAAATGTGCACCTAAATATACAAAGCAAATATTAACAGATATTTGCTTTTCTGCACAGGAAGAAACAGATGGCCATTCAGTAATAGTAGATGACTTTAACGTCCCACTTTCATCAGTGAATAGATCATCCAGGTAGAAAATGAATAAGAAAACACTGGCCTTAACGACACATTAAACCAGAGAGACAGCAGTTATGTACAGAACATTCCATACCCAAAGCACCAGAGAAGGTAGATCTGAGCCATTATTAGGTCTCTCAAATTCTGGGTTGGTGCCTTCTCCATCAATAATCCTTTCCTTACTCCAAACTCTGCCACTTTGAGTTTTGGCCTTTTGAAGAATTGGGACACATGAATGTGGGTTCAGTAACAATTTGGCAAGCCAGCCAGGAGCCATGGCATGCCAACTCCAGCTGGAGTTCCCCTCCATGAGTCCTGAGCAGTTGCCAAGGAAGTTGTGCCTCGAAGACTCTGGAGGGACTTTCCTGGCAGATGCTGGCCACCCTCAGCACACGGCTCATTTGGAATAAACAAAGAGCTTTGGGCTTCAGTCTACTGTTGGTTTAGTTTCTGAGTAAGTTGCTTCATTTCTGGGGAAAGCTGCTTGGGTGTGAACAGCTGGGATGCTCTATCTATGCATGCTCTCTTGGGACAGAAACTAGTCCACATGCTTTTTAGATTCACATGATCTAGGAAAATATTTGATACTAAAGATGGTGTTGAGTTTGGTCTGGCTCCTCCAGTGCACTGGATCCTTCTGACCTGGGTTACAAAATTCTCTGCTTATCCTTTTCTAATGTATGTTATAGAGAGAATGTTTAAGCAGCCCACACTCCGCTGTTCAAAATGCTTTTTCCCCAGAACCCAATCCAAATGACTCCTCTTATTTTTTTAATTTGTTATCATTGATTTTGAGAGAGAAAGAGACTGATTGGTTGCCTTTCACACGCCCTCAACTGGAGACCTGGCCTGCAACCCAGGCATGTGCCCTGACTGGGAACCAAACCAAAACTGTGACCTCACAGTTTGCTGTACGACATCCACCCCACTGAGCCACACCAGTCGGGGCTAATCTTCCATCTTAACTGCACCTGGACCAGTTGCCCTTTTCCCCTCAAGACTGAGGAATGAGCAACAAAAAGGGGAGATTTGTAATCACAAAAGCAGCTCAACGTGATCCTATTCTGTGTAATGAGATACTGAGCTGTGTTTCATTAGTAAACCGAAGCCACAAGTCATGCAGCCAAATCATGTGCAGAGGTAAGAACTTTGAGCTGCGGACTACACCCAACACATATACATTGAACAAAGAACCAGGACAGAACTAGAACGTAAACATTGGAGTGCTTTTGGAAGAACACTTTCTCATCCAGGAAGATCTGGAGTAGATGCCCGTTTGTTATAAATGGCCAATTTCCAAGGTCCTCCAATTAAAACCTTCTCCACCAGCACTTCAGCATACCTGCTCCCCTACTACTTAGTCCAGCAAGAGGGATTTGACACACCATTAGGTCTCTACCTTCTCAGTTGGGGCCTTCTTGATCAACAAACCTTTCATTATTCCAAAAAATAAAATGCAACAGAATACACATTCTTCTTGAGCACACATGGAACATTCTCCAGTATAGATCATAAATAAATTTAACATGTAAATCATATGAAGCACCCTGGTTGATGTGGCTCAGTGGATTGAGTGCTGTCCTGTGAACCAAAAAGTTGCCAGTTCGATTTCCAGTCGGGGCACATGCCTGGGATGGAGGGCTGAGTCCCCCACTGGGGGCATGCCAGAGGTAATGGATTGATGTTTCTCTCCCTCTCTTTCCTCTTCCCTTCCCTTTTCTCTATATAAATATAAATATATAAATAAAATCCAAAAATATTTTAAAAAATGATATGGAGCCTCTTTTCTCACCACCATGGTATGAAATTCAAAATCAATAACAAGAGGAGAATTGGAAAATTCACAAATACATGAAGATTAAACAACATGCTTCTGAACATCCACTGGGTCAAAGAAGAAATCAAAAGAAACATAAAAAAATACCTAAAGACAAATGAGAATGGAAATACAACATGCCAACGCTTAAAGGGAGGGGTGCTGGGGAAAAGGAAGCTGGGGCCTCAAATGTGCATATGAGGAGCTTCGAGCTGAGTCCCTGGACCCTGTGGTGATGCCTGAGCAGGGGAGCAGTATAACCAAACATGCTCTTCGGGGCACCGGTGTGGCAGTGGTGCATGAGTGGACAGCTGGGGAGATCAAGAAGCAAGGGAGACTAAGCCCAGGTATCGTATTTTCCCAGAGTCATGATGGGGCTGTTCACGCTGCCAGCCAAGGCACAGGTAAGCAAAGAGGCTGACCTGGTGGGGCTGCTGGAGCTGCTGGAGCTGGAAATGACATCCTCTGTGTTGGGCAGGACAAAGCCCGCCAGGTTGAGAAGGTCATGGGTTATCTAGCCTTTGATGCTACTGTCTGGTGGAGAGTTGGACTCGAGGCCTCAGATGAAGGATGCAAAAAGTGATAAAAGCCATAACTTATGGGAAGCAGCAAAACAGCCCTAAGAAGGATGTTCACAGCAATAAATACATAGAATAAGAAACAAGAATGATCTCAAATAAACAACACAACTTTACACCTCAAGGAGCAAGCAAAGAAGGAGAACAAGCTGACTCAAAAGTTAGTAGAAGGAAGAAAGAACAATCACAGTGGAAACAATTGAACTTGAGGTTAGAAAGACGATAGAAAGGGTCAATAAAACTAAGAGCTATTTGCCCTGGCTGGTGTAGCTCAGTGGACTGAGCACAGGCCTGAGAACCAAAGGTTCGCAGTTCAATTCCCAGTCGGGGCACATGCCTGGGTTGTGGGCCGGTTCCCAGCAGGGGACACAAGAGAGGCAACCATACATTGGTATTTCTCTCCTTGTCTCCTTCCCTTCCCCTCTAAAGATAAATAAATAAAATATTTAAAAACACTAAGAGCTATTTAAAAAATATAAACAAAATAGACAATCTTTGGCTAGACTCACCAAGAAAAAAAGATAAGAGGACCCAGACAGATAAAATCAGAAATGAAAGAGATGTTACAAATGATACCACAGAAATACAAAGTCTCACTGTAGGAGACTACAGTGAACAACTATACACCAAAACATTGGACAACCTAGAAGAAATGGATAAATTCCTAGAAACATACCAACTACCAAGATTGCATCATGAAGATGTAGAAAATCTGAACAGGCCAGTTACTAGTAAGAAGAGTCAAGCAGTAATCAAGAACTTCCTGACAAACAAAAGCTGAGGACCAGCTGGCTTCATTGGTGAATTCTACCATTTAAAGAAGAAATAGTACCAATCTTCTCAAATTCCTCCAAAAAGGAGAAGAGGAGGAAATACTTCCAAACTCATTTTACAAAGCCAGCATTTTCCTGATGCTAAAACTAGACAAGGACAGTACTAGAAAAGGAAATTACAGGTGAATATCCCTGACAAACATAGATGCAAAAATCCTCAACAAAGTATTAACAAACCAAATTCAACAATACATTAAAAAAGATCATATACCATGATCAAGTGGGATTTATGCCAGGGATGCCAGGATAAACATTTGCAAGTGACTGTTATACACCACATTAACAAAATAAAGGATAAAAATCATATGGTCATCTCAATACATGCATTAAAAACATTTGACAAAGTTCAACATCCATTAATGATAAAACTCTCATAAACCACAACAAAATAAAGGCCATACATGACAAACCTCCCCTGCCCCTAGCTAACAGTAGAGTCTACAGTGAAAAGCTGAAGGATTTCCCTTTGACATCAGGAACAAGACAAGGGTGCCAACTCTCACCACTTTTATTCAACATAGTATTGGAAATTCTAGCCAGAGCAATTAGGTAAGAAAAATAAATAAAAGACATACAAATCAGAAAGGAAGTACTAAAAACTGTCACTATTTGTAGATGACATATTATATAGTCTTTAGAAAACCCTAAAGACTTCACCAAAAAAACTGTTAGAACTAATAAATGAACTCAGCAAAGTGGCAGTATATAAATTAATATACAAAATCACTTGTTTCTATGCTAATAATGAACCTATGCACTGTGCATTGAAAACTATGGCACTGAAGAAAGAAATTGAGAAGATGCAAAATAAAAGATACTCCATGTTCAAGGACTGGAAGAACTACTATTGTTAAATTTTCATAGTATCCAAAACAAATCTACAGATTCAATGCAATCCCTATTAAAATTCCAATGAAATTTTTTCACGGAATTACAACAAACAATTCTAAAATTTGTATGGAACAACAAAAGATACTGAATAGCCAAAACAGTTTTGAGGAAAAAAGAACAATGCTGGAGGCATCATACTTCCTTATTTTCAAACTGTATTACAAAGCTGTAGTAATCAAAATAGTATTGTACTGACATAAAAAACAGATGCATGGATCAATCGAACAGAATAGAGAACCCAGAAATAAGCCCATGCATATATGGTTAATTTACAATAAAGGAGCCAAGAATACAGAGTAAAGAAAGGGCATGTATTCTTCAATTCATGGTGTTGGGAAAACTGGATAACAACATGCAAAAGAATAAAACATAACCACTAGCATATACCATACACAAAAATTAGCTCAAAATGGATTAAGGAATTGAACTTAAGACCTGAAGCCATAAAACTTCTAGAAGAAAACATAGGCAATAAGCCCCTTCATTTGGGGGGGGGGATTTGACACCAAAAGTAAGGGCAACAAAAGCAAAAATAAACAAGTGGGACCATATCAAACTAAAAGACTTTTGCATAGCAAAAGAAATCATCAAGTAGTCCTGGCTGGCGTAGCTCAGTGGATTGAGTGCGGGCCTGCAAACTAGAGGATATTGGTTCTATTCCCAGTCAGGGCACATGCCTGGGTTGCAGGCCAGTTCCCAGCAGGGGACTCACGAGAAGCAACCATACACTGATATTCTCTCCCTCTCTCCTTCCCTTCTCCTCTAAAGATAATTTTTTTAAATCTTAAAAAAATAAAAAAGAAATCATCAACTACATGAAAAAGCAACCTACTGAATAAGAAAAATATTTGCAAATCATATGTCTGATAAGGGTTAATATCCAAAATATATAGAGAACTCATACAACTCAGTAGCAAAATAATCTAATTTAAAAATGGGCAAAAGATCTAAATAAACATTTTTCCAAAGAAGATATACAGGTGGCCAACAAGTACATGAAAAGTGCTCAACAACACTAGTCATGAGGGAAATGAAAATCAAAACCACGAGGATGTCACTCCACACCTGTCAGAGTGGCTATCATCAAAGAAGACAAGAAATAACAAGCCTTGGTGAGGAGGCAGAGAAAGGGACGCTTGTGCACTGCTGGTGGGAGACTGTAAACCGGGGCAGCCACTGTGGAAAATGGTGTGGTGATTCCTTAAACATATTAAAAATAGAACTACCATAGGAGTCAGCAATTTCACTTCTGTTTATTTACCCAAAGAAAATGAAAGGACTAACTTGAAAAGATCTATGCAACCCTGTATTCAATGCAGCATTACTTACAATAGCCAAAACATGAAAGCAACCTAAGTGTCTATCGATGGATGAGTGGATAAAGAAAATGTGATACACATACACAATGGAATATTATCCAGCCATAAAAAGAAGGAAATCTTGCCATTTACAACCACATGGACAGACCTTGAGAGCACTCTGCCCAATGAAATGTCACACAGAGAGAGACAAATACTGAACGATCCACATATATACGAATCTAAAATAAAATAGAACAGAACTCATAGAGAACAGATTGCTGGTTGCCAGAGGGGGAGGGTGGGTGGGCAAAATGACTGAAGGTGCTCCAGAAGGACCAACTCCCAGTTATAACATAAATAATCCCTGAGGATGTAAAGTACAGCATGGTGACTAGAATGAATAATATCACATTATATATTTGAAAGTTGCTAAGAGAGTAGATCTTAAAAGTTCTCATCACAAGAAAATATTTTGTAGCTATAAAAAAAAGAAGCACGATACATGAAGTGACAAGTATGTGCACAGGGCATTAGAGAGCTCACGGATCTAGGGGGTCGGCCATAAGAGTTACAGAATAGACAGCTGATCACACCATTTTAGGGTCGACATCTTTAAAAGATACCAACTCAATATAAATTTACATATACATTTAATACACTGACATTTTATTTTTCCAACACTCTTGACATTATTTTGGCTAGGAAAAAGAAAGGAACTAGCATGTATGGACTAGCATGATTTACACATGTCCCAGTTTTCACTCCACCCCCCTAAGACCTACAATGCTTCCCTGAGCTGATTCAACAATTTTTATGTGGGATGTACAGTTTCCCACAACTGAAGGTGCTGGGAACATTATAGTCAGATGCCCTTATACTATTTCCACTCCTCCCCCTTGTATGAGCTTAGAGGGAAAGACCCCAACCCCAGATTTAAGGATGAACCTTCACAGGTCTAGGCTAAGTTAGAGTATGCTTGTGGCCACTACAGTGAGTCCAGGGATGGCCAATTAACCCAAGCCAGTCAACTAACTTCTGCAAGACAGCAGAGCCAAGAGAACTGCAGAAAAACAAAACTGTAGCTTTGATGATCTTATCAATTCCTAGAGCAAATTGTACCTGAAGGGCACCCAACTACTAGACTTTTGGATCATATGAACCAATAAAATTGTCTTATAGTTTAAGCCAGTGTGAGTGGCAACCAAATGAATCTGAAATGATACAAAATGGGTCACTAGAATGCACCTTATTGCTCAACAGGGGTATTAACTGGGTTTTATAGATGTGTAGCATTCTGTCTTTCATTAACTCACACCATCCACATGTTGTGGTGGGAAGGGCTAATATTTCCCATGGGATAGCCCAGGTCCATGTGTAAGGGCTGGAGACAGGTGGCTCTCCTGAGTCCTGGCCTTGGCCTCTCCTTTAAAAGGACACACATTCCTGGCTTTCTCCTGCTTCCTCCTGCTCCTCCTAGGACCATCTAGAATTTCTTTGGTAGCTACTGCTCTATAGAAAATCCTGAGCAAAACCTCCCAGTAAACTCCCACTCAGAAATGATGAGAAATCTTTAGCCTCCACCCTGGACCATTCACTGGGCCTCTCAAATTTCTAGAGGCCAAATCAAGCAGAAGTAGTATACAGGACTCTGTTTTCTTAGCTTGCTTAGTTACTCAGACCTGAGCCCAAAGGGAATAATTTTTTAAACATCTCTGAGTACCATAGGATTTGCCTGCCAAGTCTCAGAAACACAAACAACCCCAGCAGGAAAGGTCCCAGAGGAGACAGCAGTAGTCTGGGCAGGTGCAGAGAAACTGGTCAATTTACGTGTTCAAACCCTCAGAGTCCTTTTTCCCCTCATACTCAACTCCCACTCCAGCTTTTTCTGGAGGGTGGGTCCTGCCACGCCCAAGCCCTCATCGCCTGAGACCCTCTCCACCTCTGCTGTATAATCCATCCTACTACACACACCATAACCTGGACAGTGTCTCTGGGAAGGCACCTTCACCCCATGTCTGCTCAAGAGCCCACCATGGTCCCTCGGAGGAACTGGGGCCTTACTCTGGCCCCCAAAGCCCTCCTGAAAGGCTTGTCCTATCCCACTCCCCATATCTCCTCCTGTTTTTTGACCACAGCCCAGCAAAGCGACATGGTAGCCAGTCTGTTCACCAGCCCAGTCTAGGACCTAGAAAAGAGGAAGGCCAAATATGAGATGGAATGACTCTGTAAAAGAAGCCAAGGACATGAGCCTATAGTGGCTGAACAGGGCTGTTGAGGTGAGAACACTGTGGACATTGCTCATTCATAGGGTCCCCTGGAGTTGGAGCCAACTCAATGGCATATAACACTTACATCCCTCTTCCCCCAAAAGTATATAAACCTTAACAGGGTGTTGGCTTTATCTCATTGAATTCTAACACTTGGAAAATGCCTGGGGCAGAGTGCATGCATTAATTCAGCTGATCTCCTAAAAACCTCTCCAACTTAACCAATACTGGGTTTTCTTGTCTCTGTCCATGTCAGTGGGCTAACCATTCATCCCTCACTTGTATCAGTGTTTTGCTGGATAAATCCTTCTTACTGGAAATTGGCTGTGGCACAGTGGGTACAAGGGGCCACTGCACAGACCACCTGGCTGACCACGGGCAGATTAAGAGACTTCTAGCCAAGATGGAGGTGTAGGTAAACATGATTCACCTCCACACACAACTACAGTAAAAGTTACAACTAAACTACAAAACAAACATCACCCAGATTCTCAGATAATTGGGCTGCATAGAGGTCCAACAACCAAGGATTTATTTATTTTAAGGATTGTATTTATTTTAGGCATAGGGGAAGGGAGGGAGAAAGAGACAGAAAGAAACATCAATGTGTGGTTGCCTCTCACATGCCCTCCCTACTGGGGACCCAGTCCACAACCCAGGCACATGCCCTGGCTGGGAATCAAACCAGCAACCCTTTGGTTCGCAGGCTGGTGCTCAGTCCACTGAGCCACACCAGCCAGGGCCTAACAACCAAGGGTTTAAAGAAGCTACATTCATCCAGATGGGTGCTTTTCTATAACAGGCCACACTGTTAAGACAGGGAGTCAAAACAGCTCTGCCTAAGACACAGAAAGAAACACAGAGAGGCTGCCAAATTGAGGAGACAAAGAAATATGGCCCAAACAACAGAACAGAAACAACTCCAGAAAAAGAACTAAATGAAATGGAGATCAGCAACCTATCAGATGCAGAGTTCAAAACACTGGTGATCAGGACACTCAAAGAAATTACTGGGTACTGCAACAACACAAAACAGAACCAGGCAGAAATGAAGGTTGCATTAAGTGAAATAAAGAAAAATCCACAGGGAACCAATGATGGAGGGGATGAACCTGAGATTTAAATCAATGATTTGGAACATAAGGAAGAAATAAGCATTAAACCAGAGCAACAAAGAGAAAAAATAATTTTTAAAAAATGAGAATAGAATAAGGAGCCTCTGGGATAGCTCCAATTGTACCAACATCCGAATCATAGGGGTGCCAGAAAGAGAAGAGGAAGAGCAAGAAATTGAAAACTTATTTGAAAAAAAAAATAATGAAAAAAAACTTCCCCATTTTGGTGAAGGAATATACACATACAAGTCCAGGAAGCAGAGAGAGTCCCAAATAAGTTGGACCTAAAGATGAACACACCAAGACATACCATAATTAAAATGCCAGAGATTAAAGATAAAGAGAGAATCTTAAAGGCAGCTAGAGAAAAGCAGAGAGTTACCTACAAAGGAGTTGTCCTAACACTGTCAGCTG
This sequence comes from Sturnira hondurensis, assembly GCF_014824575.4. Classification (NCBI taxonomy): domain Eukaryota; kingdom Metazoa; phylum Chordata; class Mammalia; order Chiroptera; family Phyllostomidae; genus Sturnira; species Sturnira hondurensis. The sequence continues at coordinate 2,682,724 of NW_028092868.1, read as the reverse complement.
ATATCTCAAAAGAAACTTTGCAGGCAAGAAGGGACTGGCAAGAAGTATTCAAAGTGATGAAAAGCAAGGACCTACAACCTAGATCACTCACTCTATCCAGAAAAGCTATCATTCAGAATGGGAGGGCAGATAAAGTGCTTCCCAGACAAGGTAAAACTAACAGAGTTCATCATCACCAAGCCATTATTAGATGAAATGTTAAAGGGAACTATACAAGCAAAAGATCAAAACTATAGACACTAAAATGGCAACAAATGCACAACTATCAATAACTGAACCTCAAAAACAAACTAAGTAAACAAGCAAGACAGGAACTGAATCATAGATATGGAGATCATTTGGAGGGTCATTAGCTGGCAGGGGGAAGGAGAATGGGGGAAAGGTGCAGGGATTAAGAAATAGAAATTGGTAGGCACAAAACAGACAGGGGGTTGTTAAGAACAGTATAGGAAATGGAGAAGCCAGAGAATTCATATGCATGACTCATGGCCATGAACTAAGGGAGGGGATTGATGGAGGGAAGTAGGGTACTGGGAGAGGGTCAGAGGCAGAAAACTGGGACAACCGTAACAATACAAATCAACAAAATCAATAAAAATATTTTAAAAAATACTCCTCACTGGAAATCAATTTCTTAATAACAATAAGTACACCTTTTTCTTAATGCCTATGATTTCGGTTTCACTCCCTGAGAAGTTACATCTTTTTTCCCCTAAGGGGAAATTTACCTGGCGAATTGGGGAATCGCTGTAATCCTCCTGAAGCCATTTCCTTTGGAAGAAGTCTGTGGTAGCCAGTACGACCACAGAACTAAACTGTGGTCCTATAAACCCCTGGCAGCCTATACAACTTGCATCTGTCATTCTGTTGTCAAAACAGTTCCCTCCTCTCTCAGGCTCTGTCCACTTTAAACCTAGCCTTCAGAGCCACCTCCTTTCCAGTGCCCTCCTGATTCTCAACACTCCTCCATCTGCTCATTTCAGTTCCAAGGGCTCTGCCTACCCTTTGCACACAACGCGTACAGATGTCCAGGTTATGACCAGAGCGCTGGTCTGAGTTCCCACGTTCTTCACTTTTTGTCCAGTGTCTCCCCATTCCCAGCCTCCGTGTCCCAGGGCTCATTCACCCCTCTTCCCCAGGCACAAGGTCCCTCGCTTACCTGGAGCTGGTGCATGTGCAGAACGTAGCCTTGCCCTAATAGCTGGAAGAAGAAGCGCAGGTGCCCTGGTCCTGAAAGCTCCTCCAGGCTCCGCAGCCTCTGGTCACCAGGCCCGGTTTGGGGAGCCCCGGCTGCGGCGGCCGCTGGGAGGGCATTGGGCATCGAAGCCTTGGCTCTGGCCCCGTGTGGACCGAGGCCCAGGCAGGCCACTCGCGTTCCCAGCAGCGCCCACCGCAACCTCTCGAAGCCCAAGGCAGCAATACGATCCATGGCTCTCGCCGCTGCAGCGCCTTTGGAAACAAGTGCTGAACGCCCGGGTCCCGCCCAAAGATAGGAGCAGGTTCAAGGGCACCAGTATCCCTGAGTGGGACAGGAAAAGGCCGGCCAGGCCCCTTACTGCTCACTTCACCTCGCGGCCCTCAATCCCTCCAAACAGGACCTAACGAGCACAGAGAAGTCACTTTCTGCAACTGTGCCTGCCAGCCCCAGGAAGGGACGAGGCAACACAAAGGCAGAAGACGCAGGGACCCCAGGGAGACCCCGAGAGCGCGGACCACGGCCGGCCCTTCCGTGACTCCGCACCTCGCACTTCCGAGAACTCTCAAGGAGAACCTGAAGTTCGCTGTGTCACAAAAAGTTGTAGGAGGTCCGGAGACCCCCAAAGGCCAGGAGGCCCCACCCAGTGCAGCCAGCCCTCGTGCCCCAGGGAACCGGCGGCTGAGATTAAACTGGCCGCCGGCTCGTCCTAAGGCACACGCCCCGCCCCTCCCGTTCCCGCCCCGCCCCCCGCCCCCCCTGCACCCACCCCACTCTCGTTCCCGCCCCGCCCCACTCTCGTTCCCGCCCCGAGTTGCCCCCAGCGTCTGAGTGCTGAGAGAGCAGAAAAAACAAAACTGAACTAAAAGGCCCTGTGTCCGAGGTCATCCGGTTCCTGGAGGGAGAGCGGGAAGCCGAACAGACCACCGAATTTAAATAGGTTTTTTAAATGCCGTTCCACCCGCTCCCCCCTCTTCCTCCGCACCCCACACCCAGCCCCAGGTTTGCTAAGGCCGGGTTTTTCAGACTGCAGGTTGACATCATCAGGGCAGTGTGTGAGCAGAATTACTCTTCAGTAAGATGGAAAAGAAAACAAAAAGTACAGAAAATATTGCAAGAAGAAAAAGTATTGCTTCATGAATTCTTTGTTTCATTACATATTCAAAATACACTTCTCAAAACGTTAAAAACACAACTTGTATAAATAAAAAAGAAACACAGGGTCAAAGATTAGTCGACCGGTTAGTGACAGAACCAGCAGGACAGTGAAGCCTGTTCTCGGGGCATTTGCAGAACTGGTTGTTTACAGCCGGAGGGGAAGGGCACATTCACTTCAGAGGGACAGCGGCGGCGCTGAGTGTGGATCTCTCTTCACTTGCCCAGTTAGGGGTCATGGTTTCTTGCATGTGTGACTGCGGGTCTTTCCTGAGTGTGGGGAGTTTTTCAGGCATTATCTGTTTAAACACTGCTTCTATCCCATTTCCATTTCCCTTCTCCTAGCAGGACTTCAAGATATAGAGATAGAGATCCTTCAAGAGAGATATATATATATCATGATACATATATCATGATGCTATTTCAGCCATATCCAACAAGATTCAGTAACAGTTTCTCTCATTAACATCCATCTCCAAATAGTTTTTCATTTCCATTTTGATTACTGTGTTATTGAGCCATGTAAGGAAAATGTTTTTATTTGCTTGCAAATACTTGGAGTTTTGTTTTAAAAGAGATCATTCTTTTGTTATTAATTTTTAATGTCATTACATTATGGTCAGAGTGCCTATGTTCTGCTTTTTAGAATTATTAAAATGCTTGTGATGAACTAGTGTTTGCTTATTTTTCTGCATGTCCAGTGTGTATTTTTGAAAAACACATATTTTTTACTGACTTACTAATTTTGTTATTTAAATCCTCTCCAGCCTTACTAATTTTTGTTTTCTTGATTTGGTAACATCTCAGAGAAAAACATTCAAGTATCTCCAAAATAAAGATTTATAAAACATTATTGAATTTCCAACAGTTTTTGTTTTATGCTTTTGAAGATCTATTGCCAGGTTCATAAAGGTTCCTGGCAGTTACGTGTTCTGGATGAATAACACTGCTTATAAATTTGAAACATTAAATTGCTTTGATCTAGTTTGATTGATTTTATAATTATTCCCACCTTATTTTTGAGCATTTGTTTGACATATCCTCATTCATTCCTCTATTTTCTTTTTTTAAAGATTTTATTTATTTATCTTTAGAGAGGAAGGGAAGGAGAGAGGGAGAGAAATATCAATGTATGGTTGCCTCATGGGTCCCCTGCTGGGAACTGGCCTGCAACCCAGGCATGTGCCCTGACTGGGAATCGAACCAAGATCCCTTAGTTCGCAGGCCCGCACTCAATCCACTGAGCCATACCAGCCAAGGCCATTCCTCTATTTTCAATGATTATAAGTTATCTTGACTTAGAAGTATCTCTCATAAATCAAAAACATGTAGCTGGATTTTTTTTTACTCAACAAAAGAATTTTCAAATAGCAAATATTATTTTATAATTTGAATAAAAGTTTAAAAATAAATAAATGAAATGAAAACATAATGGGTAATTCATAGAAGAGGAATTAAAATGGTTCTTAAACATATACAAAATTGTTCAACTTCACTTATAATAAAAGACAACTCAAAACTGCATAAGAAACCATTTTTCACTTATAATATTGGCAAAGACCAAAAGTTTGATACCACTACACTGTGGAGGGCTTAGGAAAACAATTCTCAGTCATGGTTCAAGGGAGTGCAAATTGCTACAGACCTCTCAAAATTTAAAGTTTTTTTTAAAAGAAATTTACCTACTTCTAGGGGTTTACTCTACAGATAAATATACTTGCACTTTTGCAAAATCACAAATACACAGGATATTTATCACAGCATTGTTTGCACAGATGAATAAAATATTGAAAACAACGTGGAGGCCCATCGGTAAGGGACTAATGATATAAATTATGGTTACTCAATGCATTGAAATTATTTGTAGCCTTAAAAATCTATGATATAGCCCTATATACACTGATATACAATAATTTCATTCCATAGGTCTCTTCTTTGGGCTGGTCTTAATTCATGTACTTTATAATAAAATTGTAATTGTACATATAAAGCGTTTCTAGTTTTCAAAGTCATTCTAGTGAATATCAAGTCTAAGGGGGTTGTGAGAACCCTTGAGTTTATATCCAGTTGGACAAAAGTACGGGAGGCCTGGGAACCCCCAAGCTTGTGGTTGGCATGGGAAGGGAAGGCAGTCTTATTGCAGACTGTGCCCTAAACCTGTGAGTTTGCACTGACTCTGAGTAGTTAATGTCAGAATTGAAGTATTGCACCTGCCCTTTTCTTTCCTTGGGGTCGGGTCTCATACTGAGGGATTACATTGTGCTCAACACATATGAGGTTTCCCAAACTCATCTTCAGCTGCCATTGGCCGATGCTGCCATTAACTGAAACATCCTCATTTCTGCCTGACCTCACCCTGTACCCTTTCCTGACCAAAAGGCTCTCAGGTCTCTCCCCCTCCCTCCCTCTTCCCCGCTCCTTTCCTCTCTGTCTCTCCCCCTCCCTCCCTCCTTGTCTCCTCTCTCTCCTATTTCCCCACCTCCGCCAGTGAGCATCTACCCCTTTGAGAACTCAAGGCAAGGAGAACTTTGAGATCTCAGGTCTATCTGCCCACATATCTCAGATGTCCTTATATGGGACATGAGGGGACCCCTGGGACTTAGTTCCAGGCAGCAGGTACAGACCTCTTCTGTTCTTGGATTCTCAAAGTCCTCGGTAAAGAAGTGCAGAACACAGGCCCTGGTGGAACACAGAGCCTAGAAGAAGGATAAGAATGAGAAAAAAGAAAAGACAAGGAAGGGAGGAGGAAGAATTAAAATTTTAGGGTTTACACTGTGCCAGGCAATGATGCTAATTGCCTGAGCACTTAATGCTAATTCATTTGATTCCTGCTAAAAGTTAATAATATTTTAGAAAACAGAAGGACAGAGATAAAAAAATAATTGCCCAAGTCATAGCTGGCAAAGTCAAAGCCAGAATTCAGAAAAGGGAAGCCTCAGTGATTATCAATGCTCTAAACTGACTTCCTTTTGCTGGACTTCGGTTCATTGCCTCCCCTTCTACCACCTAAGGTAACTCTTCTACACTTCAGAACAGGAAGTGCTGGCTCTGAACTTCAATTTTTGCAAAGCACATAACTTACTGCTTTGTTCTCTCCTATGTCAGTTCCTCCCTAAAGGAAAGGAAATGAAACACTCCAACCACTGCTTCTGTAATGGGAGAAGAGCCCCTCAGTTAAAAGGGAGCATCTGGAGGCATTATTGCACTCTGACACTTGAATGGGGCTCTCTATCTTGAAACAAAAGAATTTACTGAAAAAAAGATGTGGTAGGATACATCAAAAAGAGTGTGGGTTCCATTAAAATACTCACAATGTTGCATTAAGAAGAAACAAGAACAAGTTACAAGGCCATTTCAACAGTTGGTATCTCTCTCTTCCTCCACGGTACCCCTCAAATGCTCCCAACAGTAAAGAACATAGGCATGCAGACACAGTTTCCAGTCCTGGCTTTGCTACTTACCATCTATGGACAAGTTATATAACCTCTTGAGTAAGACTCAGTTCTCAACTTTTAGATCAGAATAACTGCCCAAGTCATATATGTAGTAAAAGCAGTCATTTGTATTAGACTTTTGCTACCGCTGAATAACAAACTGCCCAAGTACTTAGCAACATCAAACAACAATCTTTCTATTATGAGTGTGAGTCTGTGATCCAAGGGTTTGGAATGGGCACAGTGGGGACGACTTATTCCTGTTCTCTGATGTCAGAGACTTCAGCTCGGAAGACTCAAAGGCTGAAGGAAAAAATCAGAAAGTACCTGCTGACTTGGCCTGTCTGGAGTGTCTCCACATGGCCTCTCCTTAGGGCTTGGCTTCCTCATAGCATGGCAGGAAGCACAGAGTCCCAAACAAGATGAATACAAAGAGGCCCACTCCAACACACATCACAGCTGAAATGCTCAAGGTTAAAGATAAAGACAGAACATTAAAAGCAGCAAGAGAAGAGTTGTCTACAGTTGTCTACAGTTGTCTACAGTTGTCTACAGGGAAGTTCTCATACCACTGTCAGCTGATTTCTCAAAAGAAACTTTGCACGCTAGAAGGGAGTGGCAAGGAGTGTTCACAGTGATGAAATGCGGGGACCTACAGCCAACACTGCTCTGCCCAGCAAAGATATCACTTAGAATCGAGGGGCAGATAAAGAGCTTCCCAGACAAGAAAAAATAAAGGAGTTCATCATCACCAAGCCATTGTTATATGAAATGTCAAAGGGACCTATTTAAAAAAAGAAGATCAAAACTATGAACAATAAAATGGCAATAAATACATATCTATAATCTAGAGAAAAAAAACCTAAGCAAACGAGAACAGAGACAGAATCATGGCTACAGAGAGTATGTTGATGGTTGTAGATGGAAGGGGTGTGTGGAGGAATGGGTGAAGAGGTGAGGGAATTAAGAAGTACAAACAGGCCCTGGCTGGTGTAGCTCAGTGGATTGAGCGCAGGCTGCGAACCAAAGGGTCGCCGGTTCGATTCCCAGGCAGGGTATATGCCTGGGTTGTGGGCCAGCTCCCCAGTGGGGACCATGTGAGAGGCAACCACACATTGATGTTTCTCCCCCTCTCTTTCTCTCTTCCTTCCCCACTCTCTAAAAATAAAAATAAATAAAATCTTTAAATTAAAAAATTGTTATATGTATTTTATGACCATAAAAAATTATAGAGAAATAAAAGGAAGGAAAAGAGTAAGGAAGGAAGTTAGGTGGGAAGAGAGGAAGAGGGAAAGAAGGAGACCAAGGCCAGACCAGGGCTGAAGTAGGTAGGGGTTAGGTGAAAAATTGGGCATGGCATTCCACCAAGCTGCACTCTATGTCCACGCCCCCTACCTGTGCACATTGCACATGATTTTAAACCCCCATTTTTTCTCACTCCAGGTATCTTTGTTACCTGGTGCAGGGTTGACTGGACCCATGATGAAATGCACTCACTAGAGCAAACGAGAGGTCGAGAATAAAACCAAAGAACGCACCTCCATTTCCAAACCCACAGGTTGAGATGTGCCATAAATAACATTTGAATAATGATGTTGGAAACCCCACTTGAAAACTAGCAGGAGTTTATTTTTGGCCACGTCTGGTTCATCATTCGCAATGAGAGACGTGCATAAAAAACACACAGTATGGGGAAAACACTAAAATATCATTTATAAATTATTTAATTATTACTTTATGAACTGTTAGGGTACCCTCGATGACAGGGTTAATACACTGTCACATTTGTTAATATCTTAGCATTCTTGCCCTTTTTTTTGGCTTCACATTCCATCCTTCTTCCCACTGATTTCTGAAACCAGCAACTGCTACAAAGTACTGGGAAGCAGGGTAGTACATGCACTCACTAATTCATTCAATAACTGGATCATTCATCTAAGCTCTTTGAGCCTGTTTGTTTAATCTGAAAATCAGAGATGATAATACCAATGTTTAAGGAAAAAATTTTTAAATGTGTGTACATGTATGTACACATGCACACCTGTGCATCTACACCAAGAGCAATGCATAAATCCTAATAGAAATCCAATAAGTGATAGCTACTACTTGTTTTGCTTGAGCATCCACTATAGGGAGACAATTTACTCTTGTAGTAACAAGATGGCTATCTCTTCCAGTGACTATGATTTCTCTTCTAAATATATCATAATGAAATTCTCAGTGTCAAAGACCTCATATGTTAATACTACAGCCTATAAGGAAAGTCACTTTTACATGACAGAGATGGATTGTAGAAAAAAATTCTTCTGTCTCCAGGGGTTTGAGCCTTTTTTCATCCAGTAGAATCGAGAGAGAGAGAAATCAGTGCTGTTGATCTCAGCTATTGTCTCCGGTATGATTGCCGAGATACCAAGCCCGTGGATTCTGATTTTGAGTCCACTTCCCAACAAAAAAGATGTGTCTTAAAATATATATTCCTCTGCCAATGAGAATTCAGATTTGGGATGTCTGGTTTAAGTCTTTTGAATTCTAAATATACAGTACACTCTAATAATGATCATCATCATTTGCATACCAAGACTGACAATGTCATTTGTCACAGCATTATCAATAGCTGATCTGACCAGAGAACGCCACTCCTAGGTATATACCCGTGATGGGTTGAAGAGTGTGGCCCCCAAATTCATGTGCTGAATCTCTGAATCTTGGTACCTCACATTGTGACCTTATTGGGAATACGACCATTACAGATGTAATTAGTTAAGACGAGGGCATACTGGTGCAAGGTGGGCCCCTATCCTGATATGACTGGTGTCCTTATGAAAATGGAGAGATACAGACACCGATATGCACATAGGGAGAAGGCCATGTGAACATATGGGCAGAGATCAGGGTGATGTATCTATAAGCCAAGGAATATCAAAGATGGCCAGCAACCCACCAGAAGCAAGGAGAGAGGCATGAGACGGATTTTCCCTCACAGCCCTCAGAAGGAACAGACCCTGCCAACACCTTGATCTCAGGCTTCCAGCCTCCAGAACTGTGAGACAATAAATTTCAATTGCTCTAAGCCACCCAATTTGGGGTACTTCGTTATAGCAGCCCTAGCAAACTAACACAATAGCCAAAGGAATTGAAAACAGATACTTAAATACATGTATCCACATATTCACAACAGCCAAAAAGTAGAAGCCACCCAAATGCCCATCAATGGGTGAATGGATAAACAAATTGTGGTATATACATCCAGCAGACCATTGTTCGGTCATATTATTCACATTGTATTCTATACAAGGAAATATTATTTGGCCATAAAAAGGAATGAAGCACTTACTGATACATGCTGCGAAGTAGGTGAACCTTGGAAACATTATGCTACGTGAAAGAAGCGGGACGCAGAGGATCACATACGGTATGATTCCATTTACATGAAAGGTTCAAAATGGGTAAGTCCATGGAGACAGAAAACATAAAGCAGGGGCTGAGGGTGGGGTGGCTGGGGTGTCCTCTAGGTGGGTGAAAATGTTTTGGAGCTAAATAGATTTCAAAGCACTGTGACTGTAGTAAATGCCATTGAATGGTGCACTTTAAAATGGCTAATTTTATGTCAGTTTCATCTGTTTCTTTTTAATATGCTATCTTTAAAATGCACAGGTATTGAGTGTACAATTTAATGAATTTTAAGTAGTGTGTCATCTATGTTAACAACACCCCAATAAAAATAGAACACTGCCATTACTCCAGAAAGTTCCCTTGTACCCCTTTTAAAAATAGACATACTATTGTGATGAGATCCCATTTGTTTATTCTTTCCTTTATATTTCTTGCTCTAGGGGACATATCAGTAAAAATGTTGCTGCGTGAAATATCTGATATTTTCCTGCCAATGTTCTCCTCTAGGACTTTAATGGTGTCACGGCTTATATCTAAGTCTTTTATCCACCTTGAATTTATTTTGGTGTATGGTGTAAGTTGTAGCTTCTGCACGGCTAAAGAAAACAGCATTAAAATAAAAAGACAACCAACTGTATGGGAAAACATATTTGCCAATGATACCTCAGACAAAGGTTTAATCTCCAAAATATACAAAGAACTCACACGACTTCACTCTAAGAAGACAACTAACCCAATTAAAAAACGGGGAAAGGACTTGAACAGAACTTCTCCAAGGAGGACATACAGAGGATCCAAAGACACATGAAGAGATGCTCAATATCGCTTGCTGTCAGAGAGATGCAAATTAAAACCACAATGAGATACCACTTTACACCGGTGAGAATGGCTATCATAAACAAAGCAATAAACAACAAATGTTGGAGAGGGTGTGGGGAAAAGGGGACTTTGGTCCACTGTTGGTGGGCCTGCAGACTGGTACAACCATTATGGAAAACAGTAGGGAATTTTCTTAGAAAACTAAAATTGGACCTGCCTTTTGACCCAGCAATTCCACTGCTAGGAGTATATCCTAATAACCCTGAAACACCAATCCAAAAGAACCTATGCACCTCAATGTTCATAACAGCACAATTTACAATAGCCAAGAGTTGGAAGCAACCTAGGTGCCTGTCAGTAAATGAATGGATCAAAAAACTATGGTACATATACACAATGGAATTCTATGCAGCAGAAAGAAAGAAGGGGCTCCTACCTTTTGCAACAACATGGATGGAACTGGAAAGCATTATGCTGAGTAAAATAAGCCAGGTGTTGAAGGACAAATACCATATAACCTCACCTTTAACAGGAAGCTAAACAACAAAACAAACAAGCAAGCAAAATATAACCAAAGACACTGAAATAGAGAACAGACACTGAAATAGTGACCAGAGGGAAGAGGGGAGGGAATTTCAGGGGAAATAGGGGAGGGATTTAGAGGAACATATATAAAGGATACATGGACAACAACTGAGAAGGGTGGAAATGGGAGGGAGGGGGGAGCATGGGGGGTGGGATGGGATGGGAGTAATAGAAACTGTACTTGAAAAACAATTAAATAAAAAAAATTATAACGTTAAAAAAATAAAAATATATATACTATTGATTCCTAGAGTAAACCATTGTTCTGGCTTTAATCCCCATAGATTAGTTTCCTCTGTTCAAGTAGAATTAATTATACATTATGTACTATTTTCTGACTTCTTTCACTCAATGTAATGTTTTTGAGATTCATCCATGTTGTTACAATTTTCTTTTTTTGTGGTATTTTTTATTTGGCTTTGGTATCAGGATAATGCTGCCTCATAAAATGAGTATGGAAGTTTTTCCCCCCCCTTCAAGTTTTTGGAAAAGTTTGAGGAGGATAAGTATTAAACCTTTGAATGTTTGGTAGAATTCACCAGTGAAGCCATCTGATCCTGGACTTTTTTTTGTTGGGAGATTTTTTTTTTAAACTAGTTCAATTTCCTTGTTAGTAATCCATCTGTCCATATTTTCTTTTCTTTCATGATTCAGTCTTGTAAGACTGTATGTTTCCACAAATGTAGACATTTCTTCTAGGCTGTCCAATCTACTGGCGTAGAAGTGTTCATAGTAGCCTCTTATGATCCTTGCGTTTCTGTAGTATCAGCTGCGATCTCTCTTTCATTTCTGATTTTATTTGAATCCTTGCCCTTTTTATCTTGGTGCGTCTAGATAAAAGTTTGTTAATATTTTTTTGTATCCTTGAAGAACCAAATCTTCCCTATTGTCTTTTTAGTCTTTATTTCATTTCTTTGCATTCTAGTCACGATTATTTTCTTCCTTCTACTAACATTGGGCTTCATTTGTTCTTTTGCTAGTTCTTTTAGGTGTAAAATAAGATTGTTTGTTTTGGGGTTTTCTTGTTTCTTTTTTTTTAAATATTTTATTTATTTACCTTTAGAGAGGATGGGAAGGAGAGAAACATCAACGTATGGTTGCCTCTTGTGAGTCCCCTGCTGGGAAGTGGCCCGCAACCCAGGCATGTGCCCTGACTGGGAATTGAACTGTGATCGTGTGGTTCGCAGGCCTGTGCTCAATCTACTGAGCTACTACACCAGCCAGGGCTGGTTTTCTTGTTTCTTGATGTAGGCCTGTATGGCAATGATCTTTCTTCTTAAAACTGCTTTTCCTGTGTCATAAATTTTAGTATGTTGTATTTGCTTTCATTTGTCTCCAGGTATTTTTTAATGTCTCCTTTCTTTTTCACCTATTAGTTGTTCATTAGCACCCTGTTTAATTCCACATTTTTGTGGTTTTCCCAGTTTTCTTCTGCTGATTTCTAGTTTTATACCATGTGGTTGGAAAATATGTTTGCTACTACTTCAATCTTCTTGAATTTATTGAGACTTGTTTTGTCGTTTTGTGGCCTAACGTGATCCATCCTGAAGTGTTACATACGCGCTTGAGAAAAATTTGTGTACCCTTCTGCTTTTAGGTGGAATGTAAGTCCCTCTGGTCTAATGTGTCTTTAAGGCCTTACGATTCCTTGATGTGTCATTTCAATGTTCCCTTATTGATGTTTTGTCTGAATGATCTATGCATTGATCTAAGTGGGATGTCATTGTATTGCTGTCGATTTCTCCCTTTGGCCTGTCAATATTTGCTATATATATTTTGGCGCTCCTATGAAAGGAGCATATATAAATCTTATGTGTTCTTACTGGACTGATCCCTTTGTCAACTGATGGCTATTGGTGCCAATTCAATGCCAACAGAAATCCCCAATTTGGGGTATGGTGAAGAAAACTTTATTCAGTGCAAAACAGTTCAATTGTGGTACAGCACAACTGCAAAAACAGCACAAACATAGAACAAACCTGGGGCCAGGCCCCTCTTGCAAGCCTCTTTCAGTGTTTCAGCTCAGCCAGGGAGATAGTCTTTGGATCTCCTATGGAAAGAAAGGGAAAGTGTGTTCTCAGGGTCAGAAGGAAGCTGGCATGTTAGACAGAAGTCCCTGGTTTCTGATTGGTCCATCTTCATGCAAACGAGGGTTCCAAACCCTCACAGTTTAATTGGTACAAAAGGCACTGTCAAGATTGGCCAAAATATAGTTGCGCTGATTGGCTGTAGCCACACAGTTCTGACTGGATGGCAAAAGCCTCACTCCTATTTGTTGAAATGGGATTCCAGGAACTCTTTTATAAGGACTGGCTCAGCTGGCAGAAACACACTGCAGGCAGGCAGTTCAGCACAGTTTCTCCCTGAAGTGATGTTTGTGTGAGAGGCCCCTTGCAGAAATGGCTGCTAGGCTCTGTTTAAAATTTGAGCCCAGTTAGCCTACAGAAGCCCTTCTTAGTAGGTGTTCTTTTGTTTCCCCCTCAGGGTTCACACCTTTATTGTTATATAATGCCCTGTCTTTTATTACAGTCTTACTTTTAAAATCGATTGTTTGACATGACTACACTAACTTTCATTTCCACTTGCATGGAATATCTTTCTCCATCCCTCCACTTCCAATCTATGTGCCCTTGTAGGCAGCAAATGAATTACTCTTGTTTTGTCCTAATCCAGTCAGCCATTCTTTTGATTTTTTTAGTCCATGTACATTTAAATTATTGGCAGGGATGTACTTGTCTTTTTTGGTTTTACTGGCAGTTTTTGTAGTCTCTGTTCCTTTCGTCTCTCTCTTCCCTTGTGGTCTCGTTACTTTGATGTTAGTTTAGCTACCTGATTCATTTTCTTTTGGGCATTTACCATGTTTTTCCTTTGTGGTTGCCACAGGGTTCATATGACATCCTATGTGTGTAAGTCTAATTTTTGAGAGTCACTTAAATTTGAACATATTCCCAAACTCTGTATTTTTACTTCCCTTATTGTTTTTAATGTCAAATTTTACATTTTATGTATCCTTTAACTAGTATTATAGTTTTTAGTTTTTTGTCTTTTGAACCTTCATATTACTTTATGAGATTAATTCATTACCTCTACTATATACTATTCACAATGAGATTTTTTAATTTTGTGTTTTCTTATTAATTAGTGCTATTTCTTTTCAGCTTAAAGAAGTCCCTTTAACATTTTTTTTATAAGACCATTTTTTGTAAGGCTGTAGTTTGTTTCTTTTTATTGTTAAGTAGTATTCCAAACCAGTTTATCTGTGGAGAGGCATTTGGGTTGTTCCCTTGTCTTTTTAAACTATGAATAAAGTGGCAATAAACATTCTTGGTGGACATTTCATTTGCAAGGGAGTGGGGGGTAGGATATCTAAGAGTAGAATTTCTGAGTCATAGGTAAATATTAGAAACTTCTAGTGTTCCGCAGTAATTGCAACATGTTACTCTCAACCACCAATCATATGTGAAAGCCTTAATCGCTGCACAACATCCTCTCAGACATTTTGTCTCGGCTGCCTTTTTAACGATTCTAGTGTTAACCTCATTGTGGTTTTAATTTGCATGTGTCACGAAATGATATCCTTTGTTCTTTTTTAGAAAACCAACTGTTTACTTACATACAATAAAACCCATCTTAAGCATGTAATTTGACAACTTTGGATAAATGTACAATCAACACACAGACTATTTCCAGTGCCCCCTTTATAGTCAGTCCCTTCCCTAATCTATAGTCCCTGGCAACCACTGATGTACTTTTTTGTCACTAGTTTGCCTTTTCTAGAATGTTAGTGGGATTATAAAATCTTGTTTCTAGCTTCTTTCACTCAGCATAATGGTGGGACTCATCCATGTTGCTCCATGTATAGGTTTACTCCTTTTTTATAGTTAAGGGGTATTGAACAGGTGCATCACAATGTTTATTCATTTACTAGTTGTTGGATATTGGGGTTGTGTCCAAGTTTTACTGTTATGAGTAAAACTTCTGTGAACATTTACATGCAAGAGCAAATTGTTGGGTCATCATATTTGAGTATGTTCCACTTTATAAGAAACTAAGCTACTATAATGGCATAATCAATAAAACATATCAAAAAAAAGAAAGAAACTCCAGCCAAGATGGAGGCATAGGTGGAAATACTGTACCTCCTTGCACAACCAAGTTTATGAACAAAGATTTAGAAACCAGAATGCAACAAAAACAGAGAGAAGACTGAACTGTACTGAAGTCTGATAACAACAAACCATTCATCCAGACCGGTAAGAGGGGCAGAGTCAGCGGCTGGCAGAAAAAAGCAGCCAGACTGACCCAGGCGTGCAAGCGGCGGTTGGCAGATCCCAGGTGTGGGGTGGCAACAGGCAGTGAGGGAGCAAGGCAGCTGGCTGACCGCAGTCACACATCTGTGCACAGATAAACCAGGTGAAAAAACGGACAGTGAGACAGACCACACAATGCAGGGCCCCAGCGCCGGAAAATAAAGCCTAAAAGCACCAATTGGAAAAACTTTCAGGGGTCAAGGTCTGGGAGAGGCTCCCAAGCTCACAGAGAGTTCATCGGAGAGACCCACAGGGCCCCAGAGGGTACACAAGCCCACCCACCCGGGAACCAGCACCAGAAGGGCTCAATTTGCTTGTGGAAAGCAGCAGAGGGGACCAAAATCCAAGAGAGAGCAGAAAAAAACCGCCATTGCCCCTCTCTGACCCTGCCCCCACATATAGCATCACAACCCAGTAATTGGGTTGCCCTGCCCTGGTGCACACCTAAGTCTCCACACATCATATGTAACAGGCACAAACAGACCAAAATATCATGGCTCAAGAAGAATAGCTCAAAGCCCCAGAGCCAATACTTCTAAGAGACCAAGAAATAGCCAACCTATCAGATGCACAGTTCAAAACACTGGTGATCAGGATGCTCACAGAACTGGTTGATTTTAGTCACAAATTAGATGAAAAAATGAAGGCCAAACTAATTGAAATGAAGAGAAATGCACAGGGAACCAATAGTGATGGGAAGGAAACTGGGACTCAAATCAAGGGAGTGGACCAGAAGGAGGAAAGAAACGACCAAACAGAAAAGAAGGAAGAAAAAAGAATTTTAAAAAAATGAGGAGAGGCTTAGGAACCTCCAGGACATCTTGAAACGTTCCAACATCCGAATTATAGGGGTACCAGAAGGGGAAGAGGAACAGCAGCAAGTGGAAAACTTATTTGAACAAATAATAAAGGAGAACTTCTCCAGACTGGCAAAGGAAATAGACTTCCAGGAAGTCCAGGAAGCTCAGAGAGTCCCAAAGAAGGTGGACCCAAGGAGGAACACACCAAGGCACATCATAATTACATTAGCCAAGATTAAAATGAAGGAGAGAATCCTAGAAGCAGCAAGAGATAAGGGGACAGTCACCTACAATGGAGTTCCCATCAGATTGTCAGCTGCTTTATCAAAAGAGACCTTACAGGCAAGAAGGGGCTGGAAAGAAGTATTCCAAGTCATGAAATCCAAAGACCTACATCCGAGATTGCTCTATCCAGCAAAGTTTTCATTTAGAATGGAAGGGCAGACAAAGCACTTCTCAGATAAGGTCAAGTTCAAGGAGTTCATCATCACCAAGCCCTTATTATATAAAATGTTAAAGAGACTTATCTAAGAAAAAGAAGATAAAAAACATGAACAGTGAAAGGACAGCAAACTCACAGTTATTAACAACCATACCTAAAACAAAAGCAAACTAAGCAGACAGCTAGATCAGGAGCAGAACCACAGAAATGGAGATCACATTGAGGGTTAGCAACAGGGGAGTGGGAGGAGGAGAAGAGGGGAGAAGGTACAAAGAATAAGTAGTGTAGATGGTAGGTAGAAAATAGACAGGGGGGAGGGCAAGAATAGTAGGGGAAATATAGACTCTAAAGAACAGTGACACATGAGCGTGAGCTAAAGCAGGGGAATGGGAGGAGGGGTGTGCAGGGTGGAGGGGAATGAAGGGGGAAAATGGGACAACTGTAATGGCATAATCAATAAAACATATTTTAAAAAATAAAAATAAAAAACTAAGCTGTTTTCTAATGTACCATTTTGCATTCCCACCAGCAATATATGGGGTCCAGTTACTTCTTATTTTCAGTCTCCTCTTTCCGAGCAATTCTGTTGTGTAAATAGTGTCTTGTCGTTTTCCTTTTCTTCTCATATTTTTTTTCTTTGCTTTTTTGGTCCCTTTCCCTCTCTTCAAACCCCGGTGTTGAGGGCTGGCTCTCAATGGACCACAGTGAGGGAGCAGCTCTGCTACACAGCAACCCTGACTCAGAAGCAGGTCTTCTTCCAAGGTTTGGCACCAGGCTCTCCAAGAACGTGCACTGCGTGACAGGCGAGGGGAAAGCCCCCTTTGCAGCTGGGCCATTTCTCCAGAGAGGCCCTCTGCTCAGGACTCCGGCAACATGCGCCCGCACCACCTGGGGGCACTTGGCCACCTGCCTGCAGGAACAGTGGGCTGCCAGTGAACCGAAGTTCAGCCACACTGCCCTATCGCTCTGCCTTGGTGGATGCTGACTTAGAAATTCAGGTATAATCTCGCAGATGGTACCTGTCACTCAACTGGCTCCCTAGCCAAGCACATACCCAAAGTGCCCGAACCTGTCGTTATAGTTTTCACTGCACTGCCCTGACAATGTTAGGGTTCCAACCTTTCAAAGCTAACTATTTTGATTAAATCATCATGTTCAAAATCCCATGAACAGTATCAAAGTATATTTTATCATGGTTTTATAATAGTAACATGCTATTGTAATTGTAATATGCTATTATAATTATTTTAGGAAGAATGTTTTTGGTGGTGTTACTAATTTTGTCAGTTTTAGAATCTATTTAAAATCTGCATTACATACCAGGCACTCTTTCTAGGTGCTTTACATGCTTTTTTCCTCTATGTAACACTCATAACTATTCTACGAAGTAGGCTTTGATCTCCCCATTTTACTAATTGAAACTTAGATTAAATCTTTTCAAAACCTTGCTGGCATTTGCCATTACAGGCCCTAGCATTCCGTGCGTCTCAATCTCTTACATAATAAAGTCACAAACAGATTGTGGAAACAACTACCCCGCCACTGCTCACCCTGCACTCTGTCACCCACGCGGCACCTGCCAAGAACACCACAAAGACTGCCTAGGCGCTTTTTTTGCTCCGAAGCTGGTGAAAGGCCAAGTCAAATAAGCCTTGACATCAGTGAGGGTGCAAACTCTTAGAGGGGAGGGGCTCTGAGGCCACGGGTTGTTCCAGGGCTGGATCAGAATCTCGAGCGGCATGAAATAGAGCGTTATTAGCCACATAACTGAAAACCATCATGTTTCTAAGCCTCAAAGCAGTTAGAGCCCTCGAACAGTGGACAGCACAGCCTGAGTCCTAAAGGACAAACCCAGAGGAAGCCAGCAGGGGAGGTCTTCTAGCTGCTTTTGGGTAACTAATTCAACTGATGTGGGAAGTGGAATGAACTGTGTACCCGAATTATCAACCTCCTTCACTGGCCCAGTGTTCGATGGCCCCAGCAGGCAATCAGGTGCATCCTCTGGCTAGGGTGACTAAACAGCTTGAAACCGTAAGAATGAACCTGCAATGACAACTGTCCCTTGGCAGAGCTGTTGGGTCGGTGCGTCTGTTCTTCGGCTCTAGCTGGAGTTCAAGGTCTCTTCTATTTTCTTTACTATGCTCCTCCCTTTTCCAGTCACTGGGCACCCATTGCTGTACTTTTTTTTTAATCAAAGCTTCTCTTGGAGTAAGACAATACTTTCATTCAACTCACATACTTCTAATGCTTAATATGCTCCCTCACTGCAGGGAGTTTGCATTCTGTGAAATATTTAACCAAAGAAATAAATCCCCAACACAGAGTGAAACAGAATGAATGACAGTGTTTCTGTATGCACCGGGGTGAAGGTGAAGGTGGGGGTCATGAGGCATCTCAACCCTGTTCTGGAACTTCTCTGACTCAAAAAGGGCTCCCTGGCCGCTCCTCTTGTGGAAGGGGTTCCACATCTCCTGCCTGCCTGTTCCTACCCAAAGCAGGGTTTGGACAGCAAGTGAAGGGAGGAGTAACCATGAAGTAAGTACCCTCTAAGTCCTAAGTAACATTTTACTATGTTTTACTTAATTTTCACAATCCTGTAGTGTAGGTATTATATTCACATTATTTAAAAAAGACTAAGAAGTTAAACAGCAGCTGAGGCCACATGGCAGGACTGAGCTCTGAACCCAGGTCAGCCGGGCTCCTTTCCTGGCACGGCGCCACCTCCTCACCGCTGTTCACTCGGAGTCGCGGAGTTTGTCACTCATCCCGTCAGTCTACAGCACACAGCCAGGGTGACCGCCCGCCTGGCCCACTACCCCGAATCCTTACTCCAAGGCTCCAGAAATACTCCATACTGCATGCCCCTTTCTCCAAACAAGGACTGGGTGAGTTATCAACTTAGGAAAACCATCAACAGGTTCTGACATTTATTCTACTGTAACCCCAAATTTAAACT
Source organism: Sturnira hondurensis (assembly GCF_014824575.4). Classification (NCBI taxonomy): domain Eukaryota; kingdom Metazoa; phylum Chordata; class Mammalia; order Chiroptera; family Phyllostomidae; genus Sturnira; species Sturnira hondurensis. Next base: position 2,663,635 of record NW_028092868.1, on the reverse strand, counting down.
TTCAAAGAAATCTCCTTACTTCTCCAAAATTCCTTATTTAGCTGAGTACCTTATCCTGTGGGTAGGTGTTGCTAAGTAAGTATGCAGAAAGCTTAATAAGATTTAATTTTCTGTCAAGGGTGAAAGGGAAGTAGGATACGTAAGCCCCATTCCTCTTCCCACCCAGAAAAACACATCTATCAGATACTCAAATGTGATGAAAATTAAAAACGATGTACATATAAACAGATCTTACACCAAGGCCCACTCTATTTTCATCAGTCATTTGATTTCCTAAGTCCTGCCCGCCCCACCTGCATTTCCATTACGCTGCAAAGCCGGCCCCCTCTCCAGCCACACAGACGGAGATGGCCTGGCTGTGTGGTCGGGATCCTCGAGAGGCAGGCCAAAGAGCTGAAGCAGGTTTCCAAGGACTAAACCAGCTCAGGCAGGCCTCTATACCTAAGCCCTAGGCCAGAGGACAAGACACAAAACTGCTTAAGCAGGTGGCTAGTTTTCTTAGGAAGGCTGCTTACTGTCCTTGACACAAGGTTCCTTGTGACACTTCTGCACTGACGTAGGACAAGAGGGAGTTGGCGTCAATGACTTCTGCTGGGCCTGAACTTGAAGTCCTTACTATGGAGCAGCAGGAGCTGCCCCAGCATCTGCCACTGCGCTTCCCTCCCAACTGTCCACGTGGCCTTCACACTGGCCAGCACAGCCACCTACTTGTGTGGCCTTACCTAGTCGGGCCTCTGGACTTTTCCTCGGCTCCATCCCAGCTTGCCGCAGAACTCTAGGAGCCACGCAACAGGATGGCCTCCATCTTTCCAGGGCTCAGGGAATGGAGGCCGAGCCCAGAGTGGGGCTGTGAACCTCTGCCTGATGTGCAATGGGGAAAACTTGGAGGTCACAGACAGGGGCCACTTGGCTCCTGCAGCTAGAAAAATGAAGTAACGGGATCATGGGGCTGGGGAGGGGGCAAGCAGCAACCAGGATGTGCCGAATTGAGGAGCAGTGTAGCTCAAGTGAAAACCACCTTTCTGATCCGAGCTCTCCCACCTCCTACCGCCTGGACTCCACCCTGCCCCAGGGGTCCAGGGGTAGACTTTCTGGCTCAGGTGCTCGTGTCCTTGGAGATCTGTCTGGACAGTTCACTCAGTCAAACGTATTCAACAGTCACTGTTGTACAGAGTCTTGGGGGGAGGTAGATTCAGTTAAGAGGACAAGATGTCAGCCCGCAGTCCAACTGGAAACCCATCCTACAACGGTGACTGCTCCTGGAACCCCTCTGCCACAGCAGCAGCCTCTGCCTGTCCACATGACCTGCGAGCCCGATCCCCCATCAGAGACGGCGAAGGGAGTAAACAGAACGGGAGCCTTCCTGGGGGCTGTGGGGAAATCGCAGTCCCCTCCACACCACCACAGGGATGTGTCTTTGCACATATGGACACAAGTAACCAACTGGCATTATCGAGGCTCCTTCACTGGGGCTGTAGGAAATGCACAAAGTTCACAGAGCCTCTTCCCCTCGGAAAAGCAAGAGCTGAAGAGGTAACGCCCATAACTGAGAAGTCTAGAAGGTGGACCAAGCAGTGATACGAAGTCAGAATAGGAAAACCCAGGGCTACTGGCGGGCGGATCTACGAAAAGACAAATGGCCTGGAGGTGGGAAAGCTCGCAGGACTAGCCGGAAATGGTGTCATCGTGTCCTGGCCGCTCCCTGTGTGCGGCGGAAGTCTGGAGGTTTCTGAAAGTGGCTCCTCAGGACAGAGGGTGAGGAAAGGAGAGAGGGAGACAAGTGAGGAAATGCGAACCTTCGGGGAACCTCCTCAGTGACAAAGGACCTCAGGCCTGTCTTCTCCCCTTAACTCTAATTCAATCAGTGCACCGAGGCCTACAACAAATCACACATGGCTCTCTGAAGGCAGAAACCAAACCCGCTTTATAAGGCTGAGTGGCCATCACAGGCTTCTCTGTTAGAGACATGACGTACCATCCAGTGAACCTTCCTCACCATCTCCCCATCCCCACCACCCTGCCAGCCCTCCAGACACCCATCTCTGTAATTCATCCATTTCAAAAAATACTCTGAAGAAGGGTGAGGTGGAGGGCGTGGGGGCTCAGGCTGGCCAGCAGGCCAGTTTCCGTGAGGTAGCTAACGCTGGTGCTCCTGGGCAGGGGCTGGTGAAAGAGGCCAGTCATGGGCTCACAGCAGCCAGGAGCGAGTCACCGGTTGACTGGGACATGGGGGAAGCAGAGAATCTTGAAGTCTTCCCAGAGTACTTGTGTACAGGTAGCATCTGTGTGGAAAGGCTGGGCTCGTTGCTGGTGTCCTCGCTGTCTTTTGAGGAAGGAGGCTTCCTGGGGGAAGAGGAAGAAAGGTGAGCATGGGTCTTCCTGGGCTTGGGTGGAGCCCCATCTTCACAGAGTTTTGCGACTCCCTCAGAGGAGCTGAGTTTTCTGAAGGGAATGGGGACAAAGAAATGGCTGAGACTTCAACTTGTGATCTGCCTTCAGTCTGGACCAGGCATTCATGACATTATGGTGTTATAGACCACAATTATATGCAGGTATAAATAATCGTAAAATGTATTTTATTTATCTGAAGGCTTGGGAGCTTAAGTGTAGGTGTGAATGTGTGTGAAGCTACAGGTTTCCTATGGCTAGTGAGTATGGCCGAAAGAGGCCACTTGTGCAAATGACTCTGTGCTCAGCAAAGCTTCCTGGATATCCCAAGAGCCACCAGGCAGATGTCATAATCTGGACAGAGAGAAAGGAACAAAACTCCCCTAACTCACACAATTAATATAAATATTGTACATCAACTGTAATAAAATATTTTTGAAAAGTCTCTGAACTCACACCCAACACCCTCCCCTCGCCCAGGCAGCACTCACCCCAGCACGCCAGTCTCTGGCTCGGGTGAAGCGCTGAGAGTCACGTCACCCTTTGGGACAGTCAGAAGTGATGTTGGGAAAGACCACTAAGAGCAAAGGGAACAATGAGGCTGAGCCGCCTGAGGTCCTGGTGCTCTCTCCCAGCTCTGCCTCTCCCCTCCCCCACCCTTCAGGCCTGGGACTCTTTGGGAAAAAGTCTTGGTTTTCTCCCTGTTCAGACAAAAAGTTGAGGCCACAAAGCACTTTTTGACCTTTGAAATAAAGGTACCCAGGGAATCCTAGAGCCAACTATTGCTTTTGACAAGGAAGGGCTTCAGGGAGAAGTGAGAGCATCTGGATGCCCACCCAACCCGGGCTGCACTCTTGGGCAGAGGAGGGAGGAGCCTGAGATGGAGTTGACCCCTCCCTCCCAATGGCCTCACTCACCAGTGGAACGGGCTCAGAGACGGCTCCCGTGTGGAACCCTTTGTAGCACCAACTCCGAAGCAGATCTACTCCTAAAACAAGATTAGCAGGGGTGGGACTTAAGGGGGTGGAATCAACTGGCCAATTCTTCCTGCCAGGAAGGCCCATTTCTTGGTCTACAGGGATTTAATCTCTCATTAAACATCGCCTCCTGTGGGCAGGGAGGACACATCACCTTTGAGCTTGTTGCCATGGTACTTCTGTTCCCACTGGGTGGTGAGAATGTTGAAATATCGTGGCTGCTCAAAAAAGCGGAGATAGCGAGAAGATATTCGAGAAGGAAAAATTCGTTCAAATTGACCCCGGCGAGAAAACTCATCCTCCATCTGGACCAGAACCTGAACATCATCTGGTGTCAGGACATCCAGCACAGACGAATAAAAGTCCTACAGCCCAAGGAATAGGGATGAAAAGGGTATATAAGCCATGGGCCGAGAATGAAGAAGCTAGGGGACAGGGAGGACAGCTAGGGTCACAGAGCCCCAGGATTCTCAGGGGACCACCAAGGCAGCCTGATGGTCAGCTCTGGACCTCATCTGTCCCCAAGTCTACTGAGCCTACTTGGGAGACGAAGGTACTCTGGGGCAGGGCGAGGGGAGCCACCAGGGCACAGAGGTTGAGTGATCTGTGGGATGGGATTAGTATCAGAATCCAGCAACCCAGATGTGGCAACAGCCCGTGTCTGCCAGTCTTCCATCGGGCTCGCTCACCTGCCTGGAGCCAAGCCTTCCACGGGCTCGCTGCACCTCAGGGAAAGAAACCCCAAGGGTCTACGGCTCTGAGGACAAAGGTGGGCTAGCAGAGCATTTGGCCGAGAGCGGTGGTTTTTGAACACATGGTAAAGGCCACCATTTCTCTCCTAGAACGACGTGCATGCCAATGTGTCTCTGCATGCCAAAAGGGTTGTGGAGCTGAGTTAGCAAAATCTGCCCTAGGCAGGGGAAAAAATGGTTGCCCTGCGGTTCCAAATGCTTGCACAGGGAAGCTTTCAGCTGGCACTGGGGAGGTAATCTCCTACCTGATCAGGAATTTTTTGGGTTAGGTAATAGGCTTTCTTCAACTTCTGTGCAGTGAACTGCTCCGGGGCCATCCGACATTTGTCCCTGGGACAGCTGGGCAGGCTAGGGAAAGGGGCGGGAAGGGGGGAAGGGTAAGATCAGCAGCTTCACAAACTGAGGACATGTGGAAAGTGTGTCCAGCCCAGGAAGACAGCCTTCTCAAAACAAGACAAAGAAATATGGACAGATATTATTTGAGAAGGTTGGGCTGCAATATACTCCATTCAGGCAGCTTCCTTGAGAGTCAAAGCAAGTACCATGGAAGAACTTAAGGAGTACAAAGTGCCCTCTTTAGGTTGTACTTCAATAGTTTAAGAAAAAAAGAAACCCTGGAATAACTGCTGTAGACTTCAGTTCAGTTTAGTTTAGTGAACACTTACTAAAGAGCCAGCTCAACCCTATGGCAGTGTGATCCTGGACAAATCACTTGACCTCCCTGCACCTCAGTGTCATCATCCCCAGCTCTGCAAAAACTACTGAGGGAGACACAGACACGGCCTCCAGGGAGATCATGGGATGGCGGGTGTCGAATGCTGAATGGCTACAGCAGAGCCAAACATGAGTCTAAGGTATGGTGGGGAAACAAGTTTTGCAACTGGCAACTTTGGAATTGAATTCCAGCTCTACCCCTTGGCAGCTGAATCACCTTAGAAGGGCTACTTAATCGCAGTGGTGTTCAGCTTCCTCTTCTGTAAACTGAGGATGCCAGTGTCAGCCTCATGGGGCTGTTGTGGGGATGAGTTTCAGGTTTTCCTTACACACAGCAGTACCGGCTAAATACTGGCTCCCTTTCCTCAAGAGTGGTTCCAAGTGGTTTGGAGTATGGAGGACAGAGCCCACTGGGCTGGCTTCGTAACGACGTTGTCTTGAGTTAGGCTTTGATGGATGGGAGGAGTCAAAACAGGGAGGTCTGGCTGCAGGGAATTTCAAGGGGAAGAAAAGCCATGAGCCAAGGAGGGGACACTATGAGGAAACAATGAGGTAACAAATGTGTCCTTCCAACCTTGAGGTTCTTTGGGGGATCCCGTTTGTCAGGGCATGGGAACGAGAAGAGGGGTAAAGGGAGGGGTGCCTGGGAAAACGAGGTTGAGGCCTTAAATATCCACGAGAGGAGCTGACAGCTGAGTCCCCAGGCCCTGTAGATTCCTGAGTGGGTGAGCAGTATAACCAGACGTGTGTGGCAGAGGTGTGTGGGTAGACTACACATCTACCGGGCAGGTCGAGCAGCAAAGGAGACCAAGCAAGTGGGAGCGCCCGGCACCATCCCTTCTCACACTCGTCATGGGGCTGTTCATGCTGCTGGCCAAGCTACAGAGAAGCAAGGAGGCTGACCTGGTGGTGGAGCTGCTGGAGCTGCTGGGGCTGGAATTATCCTCTGCATTGGGCAGGACAAAGCCCGCCAGGTTCAGAAGGTCACGGATCATCTGGCCTTTGATGCTGATGTCCAACGGAGAGTTGGAGTGGAGGCTTCGAGGAAAGGATGCAAAGAGTGCTAAAAATACACTCCAAACTGGTTCCAATCACATGTCCAAGTCAGTGCTGGCCCCACTTACTCCTGGCTTTCCTAGGCTCAACGGGCTCTGACACTCAAACTCATGAGCACCACCACGGGGTCTTCTTGCCCCACAGATAGTGAATAACCTTACTCAGGGTGGTTCTTGCCCATGACCTCCATTCACCAGGGGAAAAGCAAGTGGGGGCAGCAAGTTCAAAACACAATTTAAAAAAGTTTTTTAATGTTCATTGATTTTAGAGAGAGTGGAAGGGAGAGAGAGGAACAGTGAGAAAGAAACATTGATGTGAGAGAGGCAACATCTATTGGTTGCCTCCCATACGTGCCTTCACCTGGGATTGAACCCGCAACCTAGGTATGTGCCCTGACTAGGAAACGTTTGGTAAACAGGAAGACATCCAATCAACTAAGCCACACTGGCCAGGGCCAAAAGAACAATTTTTTTAAAGATTTTATTTATTTATCTTTAGAGAGGAAGGGAAGGAGAGAAGGAGAGAAATATCAATGTATGGTTGCTTCTCCTGAGTCCCCTGCTGGGAACTGGCCCACCACCCAGGCCATGTGTCCTGACTGGGAATCGAACCACAATTGTGTGGTTCGCAGGTCCGTGCTCAACTCACTGAGCTACACCAGCCAGGGCTCCAAAAGAACAATTTTAAGCAACTCTCTTCATCCACAAAAACCCCTGAGATAATGGCACAGAATGAGTAAATGAGCAAACAAACAGGTAGTGAAGGGAAAACACAAATTCTAACAAGGGAAAGGTCTTCCCAAAGTCAGCAAGACTGGAGAGGAAACAGGATCAGGAGGCTAAAGAAACGGTCCTACTGTGAGTGCCTTAAGAACACTACCTACCTCGGGGAAATGTTGACTTCCAGGACCCAGGGCTTAAGGTTCTCATCCAGCATGATGTCGAAACCAAAGAGCTCGTGGCAGCTATAGGGCCGCCGCACATACATCTTCAGCAGGCTGGTCACGTAGGGTTCTGACCTGGCCACAGGGAGGAGGAGGGCCTTACCCAGAGCTGCCCTGCCAGTGGGGTGGCCCAAGGATGGGAGAGCAGCAGCAACCCAGAAAGCAGCAGCTCTCAAGAGAGGCCTCTGGTCTGGGGCCCGCTTCTAGGGATGGGTTTCACGAGAAGAGCAGCATTTAATTCTGTCCACTCCTCCCTATTCTCAGAAACTGAACCACAGCTTGGTCAAAAGTCTGCAGCACCACAGTGTGGGACCCAGGAGAAAAGAGGGCATTCAGTGGCAGGCCCCACACCAGTGTGGCAGTGTGACTCACGAGATGATGGTTTTAACAACAACATCCTTTATCTTCTCCCAGATGGCATCGCTATTGACTCCCTTCTGGCTCAGGTAGTTCCATAAAGCCTTCAGTGCCCTGCAACATGGGAGGGGCGGTGGGAGTATTTGGAGTTATAGTCTATGAGTTGAGTGATGAAGAGAAAAAAAAGAAATAAGCAGCACAAAAATATTTTCTTCATATCTCATGATGTTTTAAATAAAGACAGAGGTGAGCTTGGATACAAACAGACCAACTTGAATTGCGAAATGTTTATAGCATCTTTGAGTCTCATTAATCTTCCATTCATCATCTCCCCGAACCTCCCCAGACCCCAGAACCCTGTGCCCCTCTAGGTCTCTGTTTCACAGGGACACTGTCTGGGTACCATTTGTGGCCCTGGCAGGCTGTTTCGTCCGCATTCGCCTGGTACTCAGTGTTCTTTTTATTGACGCTGTAGTTGGTCAGGTGCATGAACTTGTTGCTGAGGCTCTTCATGGAAGGGGAGTACCTGCGAATAGGGAGGAGGAAGGCAGAGGTAAAAAGCTGAGACCGCAGTCAGGCAATGGTCCAAACGTCTCCCCAGATCCCGAGGAGGTGAAGGGCAAGTGAGCAGATCCTTTCAGACGCACAGGAGCCTCGGAGTGTGTCTGTTGGGAAGGTTTCCAGAACACCACAGCTAAATTCCTCTCCTTCACCCACCTCAGTCCCACAAGAAGGCTCTCTGCGAGATTCAGTGAAGTAGGAGACCTCCTTATTTCTCCTTCCTCATGTGGTATTAGATTTATAATAAGAAATGCATAAATATCAGTCTTTGCCCTTAATTCCTGACCGAGTTCCCAAAACCCTCATAAATCCCAAGTGTTAAGGGCACTGGGGACACCTTTTGTTCTAATATTTGGCCTCTGGCCCTGGTTCCTGACACAGGGTTCCCAAAACCCTTGTGGTGTGCTGCGTAATAAAGTATTTTACTCCTATGAGGAGATTTTGGATGAGGGCTGGTCACCAGAAAGGCCAAACCATGATTAAAAGCTTGGAATTTTCAGCCTGGCCCCCTATTCTCTTGAGAAGGGAGATGGGCTGGAGATGGAGTGAATGAGCCACTGAGGCCTTGTGCTAAAGCCTCCATAAATCCCACAAGTGCGAGTTCGGAGAGTGTCCAGGTAAGTGAACACATGGAGGGGGTGGGAGAACAGTGCACCCAGAGACAGCAGGAAAGCTCTGCACCCCTCCCCATGTGCCTTGCCCTGTACACCTCTTCCATCTGGATGTTCGTCTGTATCCTATTTATATTGTTTTGTAATAAGCCAGTAAACATAAACCAACTATTTTCCTGAGTTTTTGAGCCACTCTACCCAGCTAACAGAACCCTGGGAGGGGATCGTGGAAACCTCTGGTTTATAGCCGCCAGGTCAGAAGCACATGTGGCACCTGGGACTCACGACTGGCATCTGAAGTGGGCAGTGGGGAGTCTCATGACGCTGAGCCTTTAACCTATAGGGTCTGATGCTACATCCAGAAAGCTGGTATCAGAATTGAGCTACACTGTAGAACACCCAGCTGGTACTGCAGAGATTAGCTTGGTGTAGGAAAAAACCCTATATGTTTGGTGATCAGACGTGTCAGAACAAGGTGTTCTGTGTAAAAGGAGATACAGAGGAGAAGAGGAAGACTGGGCTTTCCCAAATATACTCCACCATCTTCTGTGCTAACAGAAACTACCAAAATGTGTGTTATTTTTCTGTGGTTTCCTCTGGTTTCCCCTCCTCTCAGGAAAGCAAACCCCCAACATTGTTAGGCTGACACCTCACCACTGCCACATACTTGCAACTGGCAAAGCGAACAAGTCCATCTGAAAAGAGGTAAATCCGCAGAGGATCATAGGAGGTGACGTAAACATAGATGCGCAGATCAAATTTGCTGCCACTGATGAGGTAGGGTTTGTGCAGATACCTACATAGGGAAAGGCTGGCTTCAGGAACACGAACAGATGGGACAGGGCTCAGTGGGTAACTGAGCCACGGCAAAAGCCAGCCAACAGTCCCTGAGATGAAGACCGAAAACACCTGGCCAAGGACGGTCTTTGGCTGGGTGGAAAAAGGGCACAAGAACATGGTAAAAAGGGAACCTCCAGGGTGAGGAAATGAGAAACAGGGTGGGGAGTGGGATCTGAGCTGGAGACAGACTCACCTCTGTACCAGAAGGGGCCTTCGTTTAGGGAGCTGACTCCACTTGTGAATGACCTGGATGCCAATGCCTCGAGCGGATGCTGGCTGGAAGTCAAGTGCAAAGGAGATGAAATTTGCTCGTGGCCTATACTCTGTTGTTCTCACTCTTAGACAATGGCCTACTACCCCACTGTGACCCACTCACTGGTTTAACAATCCACTTTTGGCGGCTGCTGCTCTCCCAGGCTTTGCGCAGGAGCTTAGCATCCTGGGGCAAGATGAAGGACTGGGGGAAGAAACTGAACTCCTTCTTGCCAAAGCGGCTCTGCATTCGGGATAGGTTCCGCCACAGCCGGTCCTTTCGCCCAATTTGGAATGAACCCGGGAAGTGGTTTAGCTACAGGAGGGACAAAGGGTGAGAGCAGGGAGAGGACCCAGGAAAGACCCCGAGGAAGACAGTGGGACACACTATCCCATTCCAACTCCCTTGGCGACTTCCTCAGTGCCTGTTTCATCTCGTTATCACTGTCCCAGGGGCCTCGAGTACTCAGCTGCTGAACACTCACCAACAGATGATTAAAAGACAAACAAAACAACAAAATTTAGTGATTTCTAGATGATAGTTCATGACATGTAACATTGCTTAAGGAAGACATGATATCCACCTTAAATGCAAAGAAAAAGCCGTTAGGTCTTTCCATGACAGCCTACAGGACAAAGACAGAAAAGTCCCTGGCCTTCAGTGAGGAGAGGGGAAAGGGGCCCACCATTTGCTCCAATGAGACCAGAGTCCTCTTTACAGATATTCGGCTTGGAGGAAGGGAGGAAAGGAACAGCGGTTACAGAAGAAACATAATAAACTGAAAACAGATGCTGCATCTCAAGACACATTACAGAATAAAGTGTCTCTGAGAGGCTGCGACTACCCACGTCATTGCAGCTGGACCGCTAAGTGCATGTGAACTGCTAGGGTCTCACGCTGCCCCCTCTCCTGTGCACTGTCCACTCTGTGAGCCCGCCTGACTTTGTGCCATCCACTCCTCCCCTAATATCAATCTCTCCTGTCTAGAACAAAGTCCTGAAGAAGAATGCCCCGGGAAGGGCCCCTACCTTCTGATGCCCCAGAATGGATCGGAAACTGGGAGACTTCATGTGGTGACCCCAGCAGCCCAGCCAGTCATCATTTCCTATAGAAGGCACATCAGGGAGTCAGCCCCTGGGAGGGAGAGGCCCAGAGGCCCCAGAAATACCACTGGGCCTGGGCATAGCTCCCAGACCCTATTTTCTAAGAGGCACCACGGAGCTATCCTACACGAGGCCCTGGGGTCAGGGATTGAACAATGGCCCTCTTTCTTGCAATTTCGAGCAATAAGCTCTAGTCCAGAGGGCGTTCAGAGCTGTGTCCTTCTATGAGGCCGGCAACTTCAAGGCAGGATCCCCGCACAGCAGGAGGTCCCTAGGGCTCTCTCCTGCCTGGAGCCCATCTGCTGGGGCTGAGGACAGGCTCACAGTAAGGCAAGTGACTCACTCTTGCTGGTTTTGAAGTGTGACCGTCCGATGGTCTGCTTGACAATGTTGGGGGTCACTGTGCTCATCTTCCACCGGAGCAGCTTCCTCTGCTCCCAGGGAAGCTTCTCCACTGGGCACAGTAGGCGTGGAGAAGAGCAGAAGAGTCATGGTTAGACGAAGGAAAAGATGGCACTGTTGCTCAACCTTTGCTGGGTAGGAAAGTCACTTAGTGTGGTTCGTGATCAGAGTCTCAAAGGAGTACACTTTGGGGAAGAAAGGGGGATGCACAGGAGTGAGAAACACAAAAAGGAGGGGAGGTTGAAAGGGGAAAGAAACAAGTTTAGCGGGCAAGGATGAAGCATAAGACTGTGGGGCTGAGAAGGATCAGCTCAAGGACAAACAGGAAAAAGGTCCCCACACTGGCCCGGTGAACCAGGCGGAAACTGAGCACCCTAACAGCCGCCTGGAAAGCCCCTCCCCACCGTTTTGCCACCTGCTCCCAACTTCTCTCACTAGCATCCTTCCGGGGGCTCTTCTGGGATCACATACTGGTCAGGTTTACCTTTCTCATCCCGAGTGCCAAAATAGATGGTAGGAGGCACGTTGGGAAAGAGACTGTAGGTGAGCGCTGGTCGGACAACTTTCTCATTGGAAAGGGGTTTGGTCACAGCCTCCACACAGCCCCTAGGAAGAGAAACAGACATGTGGTTCACAAAGGAAAAGCCACGGCCCTGAAGTCCTGTTACCGTTACACACAATTTCTGTGGAGGCACTGTGTTTTAAACTGTACTTCTATAATACAAACACAAGTGCTTGATAATTATTTGGCAAATACTAATCAATAAGGTGCCAGGGCTGACTTATCTGCAGCCACACCAAGAAATGTCACCTAAAGAAGGCCTTCCAATACTTCATTCTGTGATACAGTTCCAGAATTCCCTTTTACGAGCCACAGGATGGGGAAACCCCTGAAAAGAATGGTTCTGAGGGCAGGCAATGAGGTCAGGTGGGCACCGGCAGAGGGTGAGACAAGTAGGTACTTAGCGTAGACACTAGTAGTATGCAACACTAAGTCAAGAGAAACGAATAAAGAGAGAAAAAGAATAACATGGAAAATTTAAAAAGAGAAAAGGCAGAAAAGATTTAAAATGAGGCATATAGACTTTTAAAAAGAAAAAGGAAAAAAAGCAACAGAAAGAAAAGAAATAGTGATACTTCTAACTCATATTCAGGTGTCTCTGAAGATAAATGTGGTTGATTAGTGCTCTTCTCCATTTGGGAAATAATCTGACACCTGATTTTTACGTAACAGTAAAATGCACCTAGGAATCTGAGGCAGTGGACCACGGGGACCCTACAGTTATTTCAACAATAGCTCGGCCAAGGCTGCCTCGCGGGGCCTCAAAACAGTGAATATCTGTACTATCTGTCAGGTACAAGCTGACCGACCCGGACCATTTCTTCAAATGGCACTGAACACAGAAGAGTATTACGCTCTATACTGAGCTGATATGATCCACAAATACTATTTAAGATTTATAGCCCTGACTGGTATGGCTCAGGGGATTGAGTGCTGGCCTGTGAACCAAAGGGTCACCTCTTTGATTCCCAGTCAGGGCACATGCCTGGGTTGTGGGCCAGGTCCCCAGTGGGGGGCACATAGGAGGCAACCACACATTCATGTTTCTCTCCCTCTCTTTCTCCCTCCCTTCCCCTCTGTCTAAAAATAAATAAATAAAATCTTTTTACTTCCGCCAAGATGAAGGCGTAGGTGGAAACACTGTGCCTTCTCCCACAACCAAGTTTGAATACAACAAAGGTTTAGTAAACAAAGACACAGACAAAGAACAGAAAATTGAACTATATGGAAGTCCGACAACGAACCGTTCCACTGGGACTGGTAAGAGGGGCGGAGCCAGCAGTGGAGCAGGGTCTGGCAGGAAAGATTCCCCCGACCCCAGGCGCCCAGGCAGCCGGGGTAGCAGCTCGGACCCAGTGAGGGTGCAGGGCAGGCTGACCATGGTCATACATTCACGTGCAGATAAACCAGCAGAGGAGTGAGCAGTGAGACAGACCGCACAGGCCCCAGCAGGCAAACACAGTGAGTGCACAAGGCGGCGGGCTGACCGAGGTTGCACATTCGCGCGCAGTGGGACGGACCAAGCCGCCCCAGTGGGAGGTGGCAGAGAGGACTGCCATTGCTTTCCTTTCACCCCGCCCCCACATACAGCGTCACAACCCAGCGACTGAGTTGCCCCGCCCTGGTGAACACCTAGGGCTCCGCTCCTCATACATAACAGGCACGAACAGTCCAAAATATGGCTCAAGAAGAACTCAAAGTTCCAGAGCCGATAACTCTAAACAACCAAGAAATAGCTAACCTACCAGATGCACAGTGCAAAACACTGGTGATCAGGATGCTCACAGAACTAGTTGATTATAGTCAAAAATTAGAGGAACATGTGAAGGCTAAACTAATTGAAATGAAGGGAAATGCACAGGAAACCAGTGTTGGAAAGGAAACTGGGACTCAAATCAAGGAAGTGGACCAGAAGGAAGAAAAAAATGACCAAACAGAAAAGAATGAAGAAACAAGAATTCAAGAAAATGCGGAGAGGCTTAGGAACCTCCAGGACATCTTTAAACGTTCCAACATCCGAATTATAGGGGTACCAGAAGGGGAAAAGAAACAGCCACGAGTGGAAAACTTATTTGAACAAATAATAAAGGAGAACTTCCCCAGTCTGGCAAAGGAAATAGACTTCCAGGAAATCCAGGAAGCTCAGAGAGTCCCAAAGAACTTGGACCCAAGAAGGAACACACCGGAAGTGGCTGTTGGAGGCTTTAAGGTAGCTTTAAATTCCTGGTGGCTTAGGACATAGCTCTTTCCAGCTGGTGTCAGGCTTTGCATGCAGATGGCTGTGGTCGTGAAGTCAGGAGCAAAACGTTACGAAAAACTGGACTGCCTCAGGGAGGGACAGTTTGCTATGGTTTACAAGGCTAGAGACAAGAACACCAACCAGATTGTTGCCATTAAAAAAATTAAACTTGGACATAGATCAGAAGCTAAAGATGGTATAAATAGAATAGCCTTAAGAGAGATAAAATTATTACAGGAGCTAAGTCATCCAAATATAATTGGTCTCCTTGATGCTTCTGGACATAAATCTAATATTAGTCTTGTCTTTGATTTTATGGAAACTGATCTAGAGGTTATAATAAAGGATAATAGTTTTGTGCTGACACCATCACACATCAAAACCTACATGTTGATGACACTCCAAGGGTTAGAGTACTTACATCAGCATTGGACTCTACATAGGGATCTGAAACCAAACAACTTATTGCTAGATGAATATGAAGTTCTAAAGCTGGCAGATTTTGGCCTGGCCAAATCAGTTGGGAGCCCCAGTAGAGCTTATACACATCAGGTTGTAACCAGGTGGTATGGAGCCCGAGTTACTATTTGGTGCAAGAATGTATGGTGTCGGTGTAGACATGTGGGCTGTATATTAGCAGAGTTGCTTCTAAGGGTTCCTTTTTTGCCAGGAGATTCAGACCTGGACCAACTAACAAGAATATTTGAAACTCTGGGAGCACCAACTGAGGAGCAGTGGCCTGACATGTGTGGTCTCCCAGACTTCGTGACATTTAAGAGTTTCCCTGGAACCCCGTTGCAGCACATCTTCATTGCCGCAGGAGACGACCTGCTGGCTCTCATACAGGCCTTGTTCTCATTTAACCCTTGTACTTGGATTACAGCCACTCAGGCACTGAAAACTAAATATTTCAGTAATTGGCCAGGGCCCACACCTGGATGTCATCTGCCAAGACCAAACTGTCCAGTGGAGGTGTTGAAGGAGCAGATTAATCCATCTTTGGCAACAAAACGAAAGAGGACAGAGGCCTTAGAGCAAGGAGGATTACCCAAGAAGCTAATCTGTTAGTTACAAACAACACTGGATAGTATTTTACTACTGAAGAAAACAGTCAAAAAGGCAAATAATGAAAAAATAGTAAACCATTAAATAAATGCTGTAGAAGGAATTTGTAAATATTCTACACATGTAAAATATGTAATACTAAGTTATTTTTATTAAATGTATTTTAAAACAAACTTAATTTTGATTTTTCTGATTAATGCAAAAGTAAGGTAAGTTCAATTTTCTGAAATGTAGAATAAGAATAAAAAATGCAGTCAGTTATTTTGATGATCTGGTCCATACAGCATCACAAATTTGTAGTAGCAAGGGTAGTATTTAAAAGCCAAACAATAGTACTCCCAGACTTAACAAATGTTAATATACTAAATAGGAAAAAAAGAAAAAACACTACAGATAAAACTGAGGTCCCTTTAATATGTCATTCCATTCTGTTTCTTCCTTTCCGCGTTTCCCAGAGGCGACTGACTTGCAGGAGATGAGTGTGTCCTCCCACGGTTTTACACGGCTGTTGAATACTGCACGTAATAGTGCACAGCATTGTTTTGGATCTCAGAAGTTTACATTGGTGATAAACTGTACATCTCACCCTGCAATTTTTTTTGGCTTAGATGCAACATATGAATATTGCTGTGGTTTTCAGAATTTTGTTTTTTAAAACACTCCCAAAGCCCCTCCTTACTCCCTAATGCTAACCGGCCCTGCAGCACCAGCATCTTCTGTATCGAGTACTAGGGTCCACTGGTTGTGACTGGTCATCAACCCACTGCCCAGATCACAGTACTTCTGACACCACTGTCCAACTGATTTGATCGTCACAATGTCATATTCTGGTTTTAACCAGAATTATTTCCTTTTAAAAATTTATTATTATTCATTTTTTATCAGATTCATCAATAGACGCTGTTTCTCATAACAACTCTGGTTCTGGCAAATTAGGGTAATGGATACCTTCTTGCAGTTTGGAATAAAAGCAGTTACAATTTGTAAATTATTTTATAAAGTCTATACAATTCCTACATTTTACCTCATTGTGTGTGATTTACTATTATTTTATATTAAAATAGCCCCTTACCCTGTTGTGCCACCATTCATTCAAGTGCTATTAGCTCTTAAAGTGCGTTTAAAGAAACGATAACTAGACATGTTACAAGCATATGGCGGGGACAACAGTGCCCTGGGTGGACACACTATTTCTCACACATGCCTGTACAGCGAGGACAGTATAGCAGTCAGCACAGTCAGGTCATAGAGGCGTAGAGTTGGATCCAAAGCTTACATCAGTCTGCTGTCTCTGAGCAGGTTCAGGGCCCACTGCAGGGTATGCCTCGTCCTCATGCTCTGTACTGTTTGTGTGTCTCCCGGAAAGTCATCTCGGTCAATCTCTCCATGCATGTGGTTGACAGTCATAGAAGTGACACATCAGCAAGACATCTGTGATTTCGAGAATTGTTTCATGCTTTTTGGATATCATCCTTGACAATAAGTATATAAGTTGGCAAAAGTAAGGCCTGCTTGAGTGTGGTTGGTAGGGCAATAATATGGGTGTAACAATTTATAGTTTTAATTTGAACATTTCACCTAAAATGTCATATGGTGTACTTGAATGTGGTACTGTTATGCTACAGAATTACATGTTTATGATTTTGTAATAAAAGTTTGTAATGAAATAAGGGTGTTGGGCCCTATTAGTTGATGTTAAGCACATCTTCCATTTGAATTCCCTTTGGATAAAGATATTTCTTGATGTGATACAATAGTGTCTTATTTTCATTTTTATTCTTCTCTACATGTTATCAAAACCAGTGGAAAAGTTAGAAATAAAGTGAATGTAGTATGTTTTAAAAAAAGGAACACACCAAGGCACATCATAATTACATTAGCCAAGATTAAAATGAACAGACACTTCTCCAAGGAGGACATACAGAGGATCCAGAGACACATGAAAAGATGCTCGATATCGCTAGCTATCAGAGAGATGCAAATTAAAACCACAATGAGATACCACTTTACACCAGTCAGAATAGCTTTCATAAACAAAGAAACAAACAACAAGTGCTGGAGAGGCTGTGGGGAAAAGGGGACCCTAGTTCACTGTTGGTGGGATTGCAGACTGGTACACCCACTATGGAAAACAGTATGGAATTTTCTAAAAAAAAGTAAAAATGGACGTGCCTTTTGACCCAGCAATTCCACTATTAGGAGTATATCCTAAGAACCCTGAAACACCAATTCAAAAGAACCTATGCATCCCGATGTTCATAGCAGCACAATTCACGATAGCCAAGAGTTGGAAGCAACCTAGATGCCCATCGGTAAATGACTGGATCAAAAAGCTATGGTACATTTACACAATGGAATTCTATGCTGCAGAAAGGAAGAAGGAGCTCCTTTGCAACATCATGGATGGAACTGGAAAGCATTATGCTGAGTGAAATAAGCCAGGCGGTGAAAGACAAATACCATATGATATCACCGTTAATAAGAATCTAAACAACAAAACAAACAAGCAAGCAAAATATGACCGATGACACTCAAATATGGGACAGGCTGACAGAGTCCAGAGGGGAGAGGGGAGAGAATCATAGAGGAAAAGGGGATGGACTCACATGAATAAGTATAAAGGACACATGGACAATAACTAAGGTGGGGGATGGAAATGGGAGGGAGGTGGGGAGCACTGGGCAGAGCAGGGCTGGGAATATAAGACAGAAAATTGTACCTGAACAAGAGTTACATAAAATAAAAAAATGTTTTTTAAATAAAATGAAAGAGAGAATTCTAGAAGCAGCAAGAGATAAGGGGACAGTCACCTACAAAGGAGTACCCATCAGACGGTCAGCGGATTTCTCAAAAGAGACCTTCCAGGTAAGAAGGGGCTGGAAAGAAGTATTCCAAGTCATGAAATCCAAAGACCTACAGCCAAGATTGCTTTATCCAGCAAAACTTTCATTTAGAATGGAAGGACAGATAAAGTGCTTCTCAGATAAGATCAAATTCAAGGAGTTCATCATCACCAAGCCCTTATTATATGAAATGTTAAAGGGACTTATATAAGAAAAAGAAGATGAAAAATATGAACAGTGAAAGGACAGCAAACTCACAGTTATTAACAACCACACCTAAAACAAAAGCAAACCAAGAGGACAGCTAGATCAGGAG